>NC_136061.1:1480543594-1481849102 GCF_964261635.1 Lissotriton helveticus
GACAACAGCGTCTCTCCCTCCCGAACAGGATGCGCCATTAAGCTCCCACATTCCTGCCAGAGGACGCCCTGATAAAGATGGCGCCGATGGATGCCTAGTCTGCCCTCCTGGCATCACTTCCCTGGCACCTGGGTCCATGCCCGATGCCTCCTACCTTATCAAAACTTGGCACAAGTGCTCCGACAAACGAGGCGGCAGAGGCTTGTTACTACCAGGAGTCACACCGGGCACTGATTGCGCCTCTCAAGAACTGTTATTGGGTGAAGCTGTAGCCTTCCAGACGCTAGTGGCATAGACGTGATAGACTTTGTAGTGCTTCATACAATACCCTTGAGCCTACCTATATTTTCTGTAATACCAACCTGCCTGTTTGTCTCACATACTTCGCCTACCTCACCCTTTGTACTCTTGTGGTGACCTAGATCGGGGATATCTGTGGACCCCTCAATCCCTCTTCATTTCTTATTTACCATTACAGATTTGATGACACATCACATGATCCACATTGTTGATGCCATAACATACACGATAAGTATACCTTAACTTGTCTCGTATATGACTAAAACAACCATATCTATAGACCAATCTGCTCTTCATAATACACAGTTTACCATGAAAGAGTTCCCTCTCTGTGTCCAATCTCCTACAATGCAATATTCATTGGGCACATCTCACTTTTGCTGTTTTTTCTACTTCAATTTACACCTCTGCTTGATTGTCATAATTTTGAATACTTTATTGCATCTTGAATACTCTCAGGATTTCACGTATTCTAATACTTCCAATGTACCAATGCACAACCTCCAGATGAGTAACTCTTCAGTTGCCCCGGTCCTCAGTAATATATCATGAGCTTTGGGCTCTCCCTACCCCGTTTTTGACTTTTATTACGCTCTATGCTGTCCCCTTTCCAAATACCTTGTCCGACTTAAACCCCAATTCTCACTTCGTTTTACTCTTTCACTTATTTATACGTAGAATATTTTAATGATCTCTATAGGTTGTCCGGGTTAGTAACTCTTCAGTTGCCCCGGTCTCCAGTCATGCGCCATGATCGTTTCTGACTCTGACGTCAGAGGTTGAGTCAGTACTTGCACTTTTGGCGTCCTCCGGTCATTCCTACTGTACCCGGGACCGCAGAGACCTTTTGAATATGACTGCAGAGATCATCATACCTCGTATTAAAGGTAAGGTGAGACACAAGTTGTCTGAAACCCGCTGTCATGCATGAAATTGATTACAAGGACTTAATCCTTTTGTCCTTAGCGCGGCCACATATGCCTTTGTATCTTTTTAACACTCTGCTTGCTTGGATGCCATTACCCAACACTTTAAACCCCTACTAGGTTCCTTTAGACTTTCAGCTATTTCACCCTAGCGCCCCAACTCTGTGACTTTGGCTGTTATTGTCCCCTTCTTTTCTCACGGCCTCTTAAATAAGAATCCAGCCTGTAAGCCTTGAAATAATGAAACCTGCCAGTTTACAATACGCTTCAGGATCTGTTTTAAATAATGACTCTGAGTGTGTTGCATTTCTCACTTCCTGTTATCACGGCCTCATTGTTATAAAGAAGATAGTTTGCTAGCTTTATACACGCATTACTTCAACCATAGTTATAACTCTGATTTGGCATTTTCACTCTAGGAAAACGATTAACTTTGTGATTTTGACGGTTATTGTCAACTTCTTTTCTCACGGCCTCTCAATCAACAGGAATTCAGCCTCTAAGCCTTGGAAAAATGTAACATGCCGTTTTACAATATGCTTCAGAATCTGTTTCAAATAATGGCTCCGAGTGTGTTGCATCTCTCACTTCCTTTTCTCACGGCCTCCTTGTTATAAAGAAGATAGTTTGCTAGCATACTTCAACCTTAATTATAACTCCAAGTATGCTTTTTGACTCCAGGTAAACGATTAGCACTAACGAACCCCTGTCAAGATTCAATTTACCAACACATTCTTTCACCCACCTCCAATCTGTGAATCAAGCCTTTTAGGATTGCCTCTGTAATAAATGCTGCTTAATTTCACTTTCTATCTGAAGAACCGGGATAACCCACTTACTGGGTCTCGGCGGCGGGGGAACCGCCCAAATCTTCCATACCTTCCATACTTAGTAAAAGGAGACACAGGAGCCTTCGTCTGCAGGAGGAACCCAGATTTATTTCAATAGCCCGAGCTATGGAACAGAGTCCCAAGCTAGTCAGGGACAAAACCCAGGATGCTGCTACTTCACTCTGTAGCTTACAAGCCTTTTATACTTTTTCATCCCAGTCTGTTGGCTGTTAGTTCATTGTTTAATCAGGGCAGTGTTTGCAGTTGATAACCAGATCCAGACGACGTTTGTAGATGGTGACCTGGTCAAGGCTTGATACACAAATCATTGTTCACTCGGCTTTGATCAAGGCTTAGTCTTTTCAGGTCATTGTTCAATTGCCTTGATCCAAGCCCGGTCTTTCAAGTCATTGTTTAATCAACCTGATCAGAGCCCAAACAGTCAGACCATTTCCAGATAACCTGATCACGATATCAAGGATGTTTACCAGGCTGGGAGCAGGAGATGAAAAACAAGCTTGTTTACACAGGGCGTGGGTGTCTCATGGCTTTCTGTTGAACTGCAAAGAACAGGGGGTTGGGTGTGCGACAGTTCCTGGGCAGAAATGCAGGCTGCAAGATGGTCTGTGTCGTGTCAGTTTAGATTTTCCCCAGGCATCAGCAGAAACGACAAGGTGGGTCGTGTGGAAGTGTTTGACACGAAATGGCAATGAAAAAGCAATGGAGTCCCGGTACAAATGATGCCGATCAGAACACGTTTCCTCATATCATCTTCTACAACTCTTTCCCCATGTTCTCTTACAATAGTTTGCCTTATGTTACCGTACTGCACATTGGACTATGCCCAAAGCTAAATAACATTATGATTGTCATAACTAAACAGTGTCGCAATTAGAACTTTGAAATTATATATGTCAAATTTAACTTGTTAAACATAAGATCAACCATGCTATGAATGAAATAATGTACTTTACTAAAACCTTATGGCTTGAACTATAGGGCTGGATAGAATGACTTTATATACCGTTGTTTCAATGCTGGTCTCAATAATATGTGTCTATTTTGAGAATGAATGTACTCTTTATACTGTATTCCTTGCGTCAACCACATAACTGTAATTACCATATGTTAAATTACCTGATGTTCATAGACCGTTTTTCTTTCAAAACTAAGTTTGAACGCAAATGCCATAATGTGATCTATTATATCCCATTTCACTGAGTGACCTTATTTTCTTCTATTTTCCCTCTCTCCTCCCTGTTTTCCCTGACACTTATAACTGTAAATAATCTCCCCTCACCTTATCACACATTCCCACCTTTACTCACCTCTCACTTACCTGTGCCCCCTTATCACATATTCACACTATCTCGCACATTCCACTTACCTGTGCCTCTTAAACGTTTCCTTTCTCCTACATATTTACACATTCTCAGCCTTGAAAAAGCCCTCGGCCGATGGGCTACTTGGGCGAAACACGTGTCGGCTGTTTCTTCACTACCCTCGTTACTGTTCCATGTATGGAAACATAAATAAAGACTACGCACTTGAAAAATACCGAAGGATGCTTGAAATGTATTTAACTTAAACACACATAATTCAAGAAGGCACAATCTTCCACATTTCTCCAGCTAGTGACATAGACGTCAACAGCAGCTCGCGAGAATTCCTGCTGCGCATTATCTGCTGTAAGCACAACTTTTAGGAACCAAGACAACGTGTGAATATTTTAGTACGGAGGGGGGGGGGGGGAGTAAAAAGTAGCAGGGAAGGGGGTCTACTGTAACCCCCGGTAGCTGAACTCTCACCTTCCCTAAACACAGAAATTTGTAGAGAGAGGCCGGAAAGACGGGCTCGTGGTTCATAGATGGTGTGGTGCTTTCTTGCCATGCCTGACATCTTCAAGGTGCTGCCGCGACGTGTGCGCACCGTTTTCTTCTTGCTTCCAGACTCCACTGAAAACTTGGCCTTCAATGAGCTTTTAGGTAGACGCCATTGGAGAGGATGACATATGTTGCCAGCTTGGGCTGTTGTATTTATTTTTTCGCCACTGAGAGCGTCATCGAAACGCCACTTCTAGCATAATACAAATACAAATACATGACTGTTATATAAGCTGCCAGCGTAATACTGTGATGCACATAGAGGGACGACTTTGAATATTTATCCCCATGCATTTCACCACGGCCCATCCGTCCGCCTCTACTGGGCAGCAAATAGCATAAGAATTCTTATCGTCAACATGCAGAATCACCCTTATTGGAAGACTCTATATTCTCTCCGTTCAGTTGAACTTCATTTACTACGATCCTCCATTTCTCTATATAGGTTTCTTTTGGAAACATTAATCATGGCTTCCTGATGAAGGCTGTTAGCCGAAACGCGCGTAGGATCGACTATATTGTTTAGCCATGACATTGTTGGTTACTGTATTTATTGAGAAATTGTGTATCTTGACTATACGAACTTTACAGAAATCAATGTTTAAAGATGAATATGAAATACAATAAGAATTTTAGTAATAAATAAAATAAAATATCCAAACATTGTTATACTAAATGTATTTTTAGATTGTAATTATATAGTATCCATATTCACTGGTTCACTGCTGATTGTTTAGGTCCGTATTGACATTTTCTTTCCTAAATGTATTTTTCACACATGACTTAATTACCCCTGTTTAGGAATTATAGTCGGGGGTACCCTCTTCTTTTTCGCATATGCTTTCTTGCCATGTGTCTGGCCTCAAGGTGCTATGAGGTGCCAACTGCGTTTACGACTCTTGGAATGTTGTTAATCGCAGTCAGAGTGGTCTGGTGACATTGTATTGAACTTTGGTACTGGTATAGCGCCTGCTACCCGCATGTGGAGCCAGGGCTTTCAGTGTGATAAAACTGGAGGGTCTCTAAAAGGGGTGGGCAAACATAATAAAGAGGCATGGCTTGTATGATTGGGGGCGGGGTCTGAGTCAGAATGTGCGCTGTACAAAAATCTCTTTTGTGTTTGATTTAAAAGCCTGTAATGATGCTCCATGTGTAATAACTGATGCCAAAAATAGGGTACACTCACTCACGTGTCTTAGTCACTAACAGCATTGTGATCAGGGTGCGAAGAAATACATGCCAGTGGAGCTTTAAAACTCACTTTTAATAAATGTTTTGTAATGCAGTGATAACGTGATGCACTGAGGTGAAGCACTAGTCTGTGTTAAAGAAAAACACTTTAAAACATTTTTTAATATAAACTATAAATTCAAACATGTTTGTTGCAAAGTTACATTCCGATCCTGACCAAGCAAACATCAAATGCAAGCTGGAGGACGCAAATACATGCATTATGATGACACGGGGGAGGTAGCAGGGGAACGGGAGGGGGGGGGGGGCAGGCCAAGCTTAGCCAGCTCTACTGCTTTAATCCTAATATTTGCTTCACTTCTCCTGTAACTGCTTAAATAGCTCGTGTGCGTCGGTGTGCTGCCTCCAACTCAGTGTTGAGCGCGCAGTGGGACAGGCACATTCCAAGCTTTACTGCCCCCCTTTGAGGAACGGCAGTGTCAGTTAATAAAATGAATGAACAGGACGCATTGACAATAAATGCCCACAGTCGTGTCTTTCCTTTGTTCGCGGACGGGTTGTTGCTTCCTTTGACCAGACCCCCCCCGAATATTGCGGCATAGATTTCGACATTTAGCGGCACAAAAATGGAAATTTAGCTGCATTATTGCGGCACTTGTTTTACTCGTAATCATCCTTTTACAGCCTTAAATCAATGGAAACTGTTGTAGCACAGTATTCCACTTTGAAATAGGCATGTTTAAACTGCCTGCAACTCTACGGAAGCACAGCTCTAATCCCAACTTCGTGAGAGGGGGCCCTATTTCTCCCTGGAATGATTTAGCACCCTTGAATGCACCTCTGCTGGGGCACTGCTGCTACCTGGACCCATGAGGCGTGATACCTCTTCATCAAGCGCCCTAGGGCGCAGAATGATGGTAGTTGGTGGAGGTGCATTGCCTGATTTTCCTGTAAGAGATTTCTGGTTCCAGGTATATGTCTTACACTTTCACTTGTGAGCCAAGGGCATTCCATCACTGAGGAATCAAAGAGGGTGCTACTGAGCTATTGTGCGACTGAACCCGTGTTGCACCGAGCGGCGAGCCAGGAGCCGCAGCGGGAGCCAAGCCAAGCCGTGTCGGAGCCAGAGCCGGAGTAGGGGGCAGCGGAGACAGATGTACCGGGGTTGGAAATCCGACCGATTAAAACTCGCCCACGAGTCCGTGAGTGGTACCCGCTCCTGACTCCCAACGGCCAGCGAGAGCAGAAGGAGCAGGATACAGGAGACGACGACGAGGCGGCGAGGCAAACAGCCGGCGTGATCAGCCCGGGCAGGTGAGTCAGCTTGTGGGCCCTGCCCGCAGCCGGCCGTGTCTCGCACTGCCTCTCTCCTGCCTTTCTTTTTCTCACCCCATCTTCACGACGCTTGTGACCTGACATCTGGTGTGCCTTCCGCCGAGCCTTAGGGGAGGCCCTGGGAGGCTCTGGGAGTGCGAGGGGCAGCAGAGCAGGGAGCAGTTACCGGAGAGCGGTGCGAGGCTCATCGCTCCTACCGACCCTGCCTGCCCGTGTGCGCGGCAGAAGCAGAAGCAGCCGAGCAGTAGAGCGGAGGTACCGGCGGCAGGGGCGTGTTGTGGATTGCGAGCGGGTCCCCATATCTCCAATCTGCCAATCGTCCCACAGCCTCATTACAATCTACGAGGCTGAGAAGCAGCAAAGCCGAGTCAAGCACACAGCACCTGCACAGCACCTGGGGACGTCGCCAAGTATAGGCTCGCCTGCAATCACGCAAAGGTGAGGAGCGGCGAGAAGGGGTTCGCCAGAGAAGCGATGTGAGCTCGGAGCTCGGAGAACTCGGAGAGTACGGCGGGTGGAACTGAAAACTGGGGACAGGCGTTTGGCGTTGGGGTTTTTCATTGCCTGTAACTTTGGAAAAGCGGAGCTGCGGTCAGCGAACTTACTGCTGGGATCAGCGTGCTGAGCACAAAGGATACTTTTCGGCTGACCCGCTTCGCGGGTCCCGCTTCATCTGCACACTCTGAGGGGGCTTGTGGTAATTGCAGGGCTGCGAGCGTGAAGGCAGGGACTCGAACTTCCAGGAGTCCCTGCGAGGCCAATTGCTATCACCTGGCCCGCTCTCCCTGTTGCCACGCCCACAGCGCACCGACTGGGTAAAACCTGCCTCACCTCTAGGTTCCGGTGGGTTTTTCATTGCCTGTAACTTTGGAAAAGCGGAGCTGCGGTCAGCGAACTTACTGCTGGGATCAGCGTGCTGAGCACAAAGGATACTTTTCCCACTTCATCTGCACACTCTGTGGGGGCTTGTGGTAATTGCAGGGCTGCGAGCGTGAAGGCAGGGACTCGAACTTCCAGGAGTCCCTGGGAGGCCAATTGCTATCACCTGGCCCGCTCTCCCTGTTGCCACGCCCACAGCGCACCGACTGGGTAAAACCTGCCTCACCTCTAGGCTCCGGTGGGTTTTTTATTGCCTGTAACTTTGGAAAAGCGGAGCTGCGGTCAACGAACTTACTGCTGGGATTCAGCGTGCTGAGCACAAAGGATACACAGTTTATCCTGTTCAATTCTTCTTAGACATTTTATGTATTATTTAATTTGCATTAAGGACTGCATCTGTTATCTCCCTTCTTTACATATAATCATGACCGCTAAAAAGCTTCGTTCAGGGAGACTTTTGGTAGGAAGGTCTTGTGCAAAAACCAAATTGAACCCACTCAGAAACAAGGAGGTCCAAAATCTGCAATTAAAGGGCCAGTGTCAATTATTCCAATTATGGGAGAAGCCCAAAGATAAGAATATGCCTATGGATATGGGTGTAGTTGGCTCCCTTGTGGGGTCTCTCAAACAGTCATTGGAGGCCCCCCATATGGAAAATAAACCAGCCATGAGCTCACTGATTTGTGAGGAAATTAACTCGACACAACCTACTGCTTGCCTTTCTACTAAATTGCCCGCCCCTAGAGCTGAGTATATGTTGCAGCATAATACTCTTACAACGTCCGGGGTCAACCTGATTCAAGATCTTGCAGTTGGTTCCAACCAAAGGGAAGTAGGAAATGAGGACTCTCAAATGTTAGATATTGATCTGGATCTCTGTGGGCGCTACTTAGTGGATGGATCTCTGAAGTTATTTGAGGCCACTAAAACCCCGCTTGGCTCCATTCCCTCGGGTCTCCGACTCTATAGTAGCACCCCTTCCATTAAATCCCAAGACATTACCTCCCTGTCTAACATCTCAAATAGCCCCGAGCTGAATATATCAGGCATTCACCCAACCGTCTTTCCCCGCCCAGAGAGTCTTGATAAACCTGTCTCTGAGTCCCCAATTGCTTTAGAACATCTGCTGTCCTCTATATTACTGCTATTGGGTAAATTTGTGGGTAGTAATGATTGTGTTCTGGAAACAGTTACCCAGATATTGAAGGTCCTGTTAAATAATTCTTGGGATAAGATACCCAGTATAGATCCTCGAGGTGGTTTGCAAGGGCCTAAATCCGGTGGTGATGTTTCGCCAGGATCTGGGCCCTTGGATTCCCCTCTTAATTCAGCCCAGAACATCCCGCCTGTTTCCGTTGGAAACGAGCTTATACCAACCGAGCTCTTATCAGTCCCTAAATCTTCTGCATACAATTGTATTACGGACTTGGCTCTTGAAATTGCAGAAGATACTGGCGAAGGAGTTGACTTAAAGTCTGTTAAAGAGTTTTTTCCTATCTTTTCCCAAGAGACTAAGGAGAAGGGGAAAAAGAAAAAATGGAAAAACCAAAAAAGTGTAGAGGAAAAAAGAGGAAACCTATTTGCAGAATTAAAAAAAAGAGGCAGAGACAAATAATTTTTGATGATGTCTTAGACCAGCATGTCAAGAGTGATGATAATACGTCCTTGCCGGCTATTGTTGGGACTGAAGACGGAAGCCCGAAGCAGGGCACCAATATGCAAAGAGATGAGGCTCCAGTTCCCCTTGTTGAGTACAACGATATCTTTTCCAGTTGCACGAATCCCAATCTAGGAAGCCCCACTATCGGATCGGGGAGGTCAATGAACCCTTTTCCGATAGTGAAGATGATAAAATCTGCTCCTGGATTGGTATCGGCCCTCAATCCTACTGCTCCCCCCTTTTTTGCCTCGATAGAAGATGTAGTTTGCTCCAATAAATCCTCTGGAACTCCAATAGAGGATAGTATAGATACGCTGACGTTGGATTTCCTCCCTCTCTTTGATACTGAATTAATAATGAATAGATCTTGGCTCCTTATGTGTTTCAAGGAGATGGAGAGTTTGAAGTTAATCCAAACTAGTGAAATTGATCTGGTCTCAATTTTGAACGTTGAGGCAGGTTCTTGCACTAGGGTAAGGTTCTATTCCAAACTCCTTGTGATCCATATTTTGAAGCAGGCCGAGAGTCTTCAGTGTCGTGGGATCGACGTAATGCCCTTTTACTCCATCTGTAGAGTTGATTCCTTTGATAAAAGGCCCTCTGGCTCGAGACAAGCCGGTCCTCCTTTCCCTTTTGAGGATTTAAAGATCTGCCTTTCTAAATCTAAACGTCTAGTAACACAAGTAATTCCTCCTTTTTTATCCCTAAATGGAAATAGAGTAGAAGACGGTCAACAATGGAACTGGTTACCTGGCGTTTTATCAGGTAAATCTACGGACAATTCCAAATTATTTTCTCATCTTTAGCAATAGCTTAAAAATTATCTCTTGGAATGCCGCTGGAATCAAGAACAGCCCTGAAAAGATGCAGTATCTTTATTCCTTGAAGGCTAATGTGATTTGTATTCAAGAGACGTGGTGTGCGGACAAAATGTTTGTGGGAAGGGATTACATGGTCCTAGAAGGAGGGGCTGTCGCCTCTAAGAGGGGACACGCTAAAGGGGGAATCGCATGCCTGTTATCAAACCGGATAAAGTGGAAATATTCACACCACTTAGATCCCAGTAACCTCTTTCAGGCTGTGACACTATTTAGTTTTGACAATGTGGAAAAGAAACACCCCCTGGTAATAATAAATGCATATATCCCCCCTGATGACTGTTTCAATGGAGTGTTAAAACAAGTTTTTGATTTTATTAAACAAATTAAGGATACAATTCCCTCCCCCCCCATGTAATTTTACTTGGCGATCTTAACTGTAAAGTCTCTAATTTAAGCTTGGATCTATTTAGAAACAAGCTTAAAGAGGAAAATTTCCAGATCCCACAAGCTTTTTTTCCAGTTAAAATTAGAACGAATAAGAGAGGGAAATTGCTCCTAAAAGAATTGTCCGAAACCGAGGGTATTATAGCTAATGGAAGGCTTCCCTCTGACACACCTGCACTTTTTACGCATAAATCCATTCACAGTGAGTCGATATTGGACTATATAATCGTGGAATATTGCTTTTTCTATCTACTAAAAGATCTAGTGGTCTCACAGACTTCAGTTAGTGACCATAAGGTAATTACTTTAACTCTTTCTATAACTCTGCCTCCTGCTGACCCTTGGACTCTTAATGGTGATCTGGTTAATTTTGGTGCTAAATCTGGAAGATGTATTTGGAACTCAAAAGCCATGAAGGGCCTGGAACATATTCTAGATAAAACACTCAAAGATCTCCATGATTGGCTAGGGGCCGAATTAATGTCTTTTGAGGTTTTTATGAAGGAGGTTACTCTGGCAGCAGGGAAATCCAATTCAATTACAAAAAAGTCCATACTCCCCAGTTCGGTCATTTCCTTAAATAAGGAAATAAATAAATTGGTGAGGGAACAATACTTGTCCAGATCCCCCGAAAGATACCGTATAATAGCCCTCTTAAAAAGAGGGAGACGAAGGGCCAAGATTAAAATAAAAAAAGAAAGAGGACTCTTTCTGGATCAAGCTGCGTGAGGCCGCAGTAAACGGGCACGCTAGAGTGTTCTGGTCTATAATCGGGGAGGGTTGTGGAACAAGAGTTAGTCCTCGCCCCATCCACATATCTGAGCAAATCTGGGTTAATTATATTGTTAATCTATATGCCAGTAATGGGCCTGCGGCCGAGAAAGGGAGTTTTTGCAATGATAGTGATCTTCTAATAGATTTCCCATCCGAAAAAATCATTGAATCGGCCATAATAGAACTCCGCCTTTCAGGTGCAATGGGGCCTGATGAGCTCCCTATATCTGTCCTGAAGCAGGACCCAGTTTCCTGGAGCAAAATTTTGTTCTTCTTATTTAGATTTTGCTTCCTGAATAAATCTGTCCCCTTGTCCTGGAAAGGGAGCATTTTGGTGCCATTGTTCAAGAAGGGAGATAGGAACGAACCTAAGAATTATCGGCAAATCGCCTTTCTCGACGCAATCAGTAAAGTCTTCTCCAAATGTCTCCTATATACTATAAATGACTGGGTGGAGAGGAATCACATTTTACCTCTGGAACAGACAGGTTTTCGCAAGGGTCACGGCACATTGGACAACCTCACCGCACTTCAGATAATTTCTGATAAATATGTAAGGGTTCGAGGAAGAAGAGTATATGCGGTGTTCATAGATTTCTCCACAGCGTTAGACAAAGTGGATCGGCCGTTGCTGTGGAGAAAACTAGCCGCTCTAGGTATGCCTCCTCTCCTGTTAGATTTGGTTAAGGCCCTTCACTCAGATACTTGGTGCCAAGTCCTTCAAGGAGGGGAAAGGGGGATATCACAAATCATTCCTACTATCAACGGATTAAAGCAGGGTTGTCTTTTGGCGCCTCTGCTCTTTTCCCTATACATCTCTGATCTTCCTATGTCTTTATCTGCTTGTGAAGGTATTGCTCCGTCAGTAGGGGGAACCCCAATTTTCTGTTTGTTATATGCGGATGATATCCTTATATTGGACCTTACGCCCAAAGGGTTAAATAATCGTCTGCACGCCCTAGACCTTTTTGCAGAACTTCATTATTTAAAGATAAATACGGCCAAAAGTCAAATTATGAGTATTTCAGGGAGGAAAAAAAGAAAATATGAGAACTTTGGTTGGTCCGTAGGAGGTTATAAACTGGAGGTGGTTAAGTCTTATGTCTTCCTGGGGAAAATAATATCTGATAACCTAAGTGACAAGCCCCACATCGATAATAACGCCCGGAAGGCCCTGTCTCAGGGTAAAAGTTTGAGTGCATTGTACTCTGCCACCGGGAGAAGACATTTCCCTCACATGCTAGAGGTTTTTAGGGCAAAAATCCCGTCATCCCTTCTGTACGGAACTGAAATAGTTGATATAGGGTATTGTTTTTTTTTACATGTTGCAGAAGGAAAAATCCTACGGTTTTTAGCCTCTATTAACACTGCCTGCACAGTGGCATCCCTGAGACTTGAGTTTGCCATCCGTAGTAGCTGGGCGCAGGGTTTGGCAGGGCTAGTGCGTTGGGTAGCCAGTCTGGCCAGAGGGGATGTGGGTACCTTGAGACACTTAATGAAGTCTGAATTGTTGGGCACTTTAAGGGAGTTCTCCTCTATTGTAAAGAATTTCAGGAAAGCTGTTTTACTTTTGCAATTGGAGGAGAGCACTCTTTTCACTCTGTCTGCAGTACAGTTAAAATCACTTTTGAAACAGGCCTCGTGGGATCTCAGCTTTAGGCTGGACAGGGAATCTATTCTTGCAAAGAAGAAAGTATCCCCCCTCACTGATACGTGCGTATTAAAACGCATGCAACCCTATGTCGCCTGGAACCTATCACATGGCATACGGCGTTTCTGGCTTCTCTTGAGGCAGGATCTACTTCCTCTTAATAAGCTTATGGCTAAGTGGTATGGTTGCTCTGCAATTTGTAATTTTTGTAACTTGTCTACCCAGGACTTTATACATGTTCTTTTTATATGTCCTGCACTTCGTTTATTTCGTCGTAAGTGGTTAAGACAAATTTGTTTGAAATTGAATATCCTTACAGCCAATTCTTTCTTATGTGCTTTATACAATCCTCCAAATGAAATGTTCTGCTTTAGCATTTTTAATTTTTTTAAATGTTTCTTAGATATCTACTAGTGGGTTTTTATTTAACTGTGTTGTGCTGATTATTTAGTGTTTTGGCAAAAACTTGTTAATGTTTGTTGCATTTGTACGAGTACTTTGTATTATGTATTTCTTTTTTTTTCATTTTATGTGGACCTCTTCGGAGTTCCAAAACATAATAAACAAACTTGAGAAACAAACTTGGTTCCAGATATTGTGGCCAGTTAGATCAGTTGGTTAGAGCGTGGTGCTAATAACGCCATGGTCGCGGGTTCGATCCCCGTACTGGCCAGTATATTTTTCTCACTTTTCCTTTGTAGGGTATCAACATAAAAATCCACAGTGCAGCACCCTTGAGTGACGATTGTTGTTTATGCTGGTAAATAACCGTGTGTTGTGGCAGCTGGTGTTTGACACTGATTGTTATTGGTGCAGGGTGGATTGCCTCAATTGTTAAGTCTCGTTTGTGTTTTCATGGGACTCTGAACCTCCCACGACAATAGATCCCACCTTCTTCCAGAGACTGGCGTGTTACTCGGCTATACCGGGAAAACTGAAACTTGTTCTTTGGTGAGAAATTGACGCCTGCAACGCAACTGGTGCTCATGTAAAGCGCTCTGATACCTTCGGGACGAGTTCGCGCTATGCTAAACTGCAAAAAAATCCTGTCATTTTAATTTTAGGAGACGAAGACAAGGTATCGAATAAAACACCCAGAACACTGACTGTGTCCGGTGCATTGTGATTGATACAAGCTGCAGCCCCAGAGGAGGAAAGAAAGTGGGGGAGGGTGTGAAGGAAGGAAAGACAGGCATTAACAATGCAATAGGTCTCGCCTTTGATGAAGTTAAAGCCATTTGCTTTGCTAATGGTATTGTATAGCAAAACAAATGGCTTCAACTTAATGAAAAGCGAGACCTATTGCATTTTTAATGTTTGTTACTTAAAGTGGTTGGCAAGAACTGAAGACTACGGGATCATATTGCAAGGATTACTATGATGGTAACAAAACAGCGGATAGGTATTTTGCACGAACTAAAACAGGAAAGTCAGACATAGCACATAGTTGCTATGTGTTGCAACAGTTACTTGGGTTTCTTGGCATTTGAATTATTCAGCAGAAATCAAAGTCAGCACGCCCTGACAGGGCTTCAAACCTCCAGTGGAAAGTACCATTGATAGCAAAATATCATGATGTTCAGGAGATTACTTCAGTGATAATGGAACTGTAGTAATTGTTTAAATGAAAGGAGATTGCTAGATTTTAAATTAATAAATATTTCATGCTAAAACAAGGATTGGAAATTAAATAAAACATGCAAAGGCGTCATCTACCACAATGCTGGCGGGCCTTACTGAAGGCGCACACCTGTGATAAATTCTGTGCCACTTTATCCAGTGCTACAGCACTGTTTGAAGTGCTGTACTGAATTGGGACCATCATACATCTGTGTACGTCTTCATTAACTGAAAACTTATCTGCCTCTGCCATAGAATGTAGTGTAGAGGTGTAGCATACTGTGAGGGGTCAGCACTATTAAAACTATGTAAAAAAAGAAAAAAATATTTAAGTGCTATCTCCCAAACACTAGGTCAATGAGGCGTGATTGCCCCAAAGTAGGTAATTAGGCCCCTATTTTGTCATTAATAAGAAGTCAGCACGTTTCCTCCCTTTCTGCAGCATTGTTGGGTGTGCGAATTTCATCAGGCCAAGGTGGACCACTATGATGTAAAAGCTACAGTCCTTCTGTCATCATTGCCACAACATACCAGTTTAGTTGTTTGATCTGGTTCAGTTACTTGTGTTATAAAAATAAAATCCCATTGTAACTGGATACATTGGCATTCGTGTTGCAATAAAATAAATTCTAAATTCAATATCAAGATATTCCAGTGCATCGTTTATTGTGTGCTTATGTCTCCTGGTAACTTAAACCACCACAGAAACTCTCCACATATGTATCGGCACTGCAAATGCATTCAGTCGCCTTGTGTCTTGATGACATTTTTCATGCTGGGAAATGCTTGCGAGAGAACTTTTTGATGTATGCCAAAAAAGTCAGACACTCCAGGATATTTCAGCATGGATTATCACATTTAGGGCCACAAAAAAATGTGAAGCACCGAACTGTGCTTTTTGCAGTATTTTATTGGGACTTTATTTTACTAACCGTCCGTTTTAGCCTTTAAACAATTAAATCTGTTCTATCAAGAGTATTGCAACGTGGCATAGGCATGTTTAAAGTGGTTTTGTGTTGCAAATTAATTTGGGAGAATATTGTAAAGTGGAAATCAAGCCAAGCACAACAGTACATGGCCCCTGCACTCCACATCAACCCCACATACACACATCCTGCCAGGGAGAGAGTAGATGGCTGATAGCAGTATGCTCGCCCACCAGGAAGTGGTCGGCAACTGAGTGGGATTTCTGCCTTGGATGTATCACTTTTGAAAATTGTCCACAGGTGTTCATAAGGTGACGAGAGAGAGAATTGGGTGGAAAAAAGCTGCTCGCCTGCCCACATATATTAATTGGTGATGAAAAATGCATATTCCGTGCTGTTACTTGGGAAATAATGTTTATTTTAAATGAAAAAAGATTGTATTCTGAGACTATTTTGTGAACATTGTGGGCCTGAATCGCAAAGGTATTTCCGATCAGAAACTTATGTTTACAGCCAAAATATCTACATTTACTCCGGCCAGAAATGTGCAAAAGGGTTCCTGGCAGGTGTAACATTGCGGGCATATGTTTCATTTGCCAATTTTGCTGTTGATTAGCAGATTGCTTATTGTAAGGTTTAGAATTTGAAACCAGATCAAAATTGCCAAATATATTTAAAGCAATAGTTCTTCACTCTGTATCTGGGTCGTCTCCATAACCACTCCTTGGTGAGCTGGCCAAAGTATGGAGAGAGCGCCGTAATCACAAGGACTTCTCCAGTGTGTGAGCTTTAAAGTATACTTACACTTGATGACTCCACCGCACTAGATATGCCTCCTGGGACTTCTGGTTGTCCCTAGTTAGTGTGTGTATTCCAAGAGTGTCATAGTTCTGCCTTGTTTGTATGTGTAACCTGCCTGCTAAATAACAATATCAATGGAGCATTGACTACGAAAATTCAGACATACAAACCGCACACCAAACAGTGGCTATGAAGAAGAAAGCCTTCCCCTTGCCCATTATTATACATTTTGCTCCCCATCTTAGAAAGGGATGTATGGGCTTTGCCCTTGACAGCAAGCAGTGAACCTCTGACATTTACATGAGTAAATCTCTGACCTTTACAAGGTGGAAAGTAGTCAGAAAATAAAGTGAGTTCTGACAAATGAAAGATTTTATGGGTATTCACACTTTAAGAGGGATTTGTGCATTGTAAGGCCCCCCCCCCGGGGGAGGAGGAATAAGTAGAGGAGTACAACCGTCCTCACTATTTTTTGGTCGAGCGTACAGCGCTTGTGCTGTAATTTAGCGACCTATTCTGTATACTTTAGGAAGAGGACTCACCCCAATGCTTGCTGATCACTTTTTATTTGTCTCGGTTATTGTCCTTTACAAATACTTGCTTGCCAATGTGCTGTCTTTGTCCCTCCTTCTCATTTCCGGTTTTCTCCAGTGCAGCACCGACCAACTTCTACATCCTTACACTTTAGGTGTTTATTTCTTGATTTGGGGACTACTTTTTTTCTTCTTGTTTCCAAACTCAGGGCAGCGACTGAGCGACCGCTTTATGGACGTTGCAATATAACTTTCTAATATGCTCCACGCCCCAGCTGCACAGCTGCTGCGCTTTATGGTTCGGATGCAGGTGCCATTGCGGAAGCTTCGCTTCCTCCGTGTGCCTTTGTTCCCCCCCCAATGGCTTCTAGTGCACGCTCTACTTAATCTCGCCCACATTTTCACTTAAACAATGGCAGGCTCCGTATTCTCTTTTCAAATCGTCGTTTTTCTTTACCTCCATGCCGCACTTTCAATTAAACAATGGCGGGTGCCAGGTCGGCACACACGTCTTAGACGTGAGCTTCTTAAAACTCCGGTAGGACTGGGAGATTCATAATTATGATTTTAATTATGTGTCAGGATGAAGCTTGACAGTGACTGTTATCCAGCCGTACCTGCTTTTCAAAGACTTTCTGTTGACGAAAGAGATGCAGTGCCTTCCAAGATCGCTTTCGTTTTAAAACAGATGTGGATTTTTAGCTTGAGCTCACAAATGGGGTACCTCACTCCACCCTTGCCCCAGCAAATCGGATACTGGGGTCCCACTGCAAAAGGAAGCACTGAGACCGGGTAGAGCCTATTCTGGACATACCTCATGTCTGGAACAGTAAGTTACATGAATGCAGGTAATGTGCTGTATGCTTGTCTCTTACTAACTGTATACCCCACCGTGTCTTTCCTTCACGGGGAGGCCCGGGGGTGGGGCCACCACACAGAGGAGGGCCTAGCCTGGCGGCTAGGGCTGCTGCCTTTCACAGGGGTTGTAATCAACAGCGGGACACGGCGGTACATTGGTCATTAATGCACTTCAGCGCCAGCTGGAGAGTGTCTGAAAAGTTGGTGTCACAGTGCACGTCTTTGTATATTATGCTCTCAAAATAATTCCGGTATTGCTCTATTTTTAGCTTTATTGATGTTATCTGTCTAGTGCTTCGTACCATGACGCAGGTGTCTAAGCGCTTTAATGAATCCTTGAGGCAGTAGGATTGCCTCCCTTCTTTTCAAAGTGTAGTGTAATTTCGTTATTATTTGCAACGCCTCAAGGACGGAATTGCATGGAAATGACTTTAAAATTATTTGCACTTATAAATTACTCTTAATGAAAAGAAACGTTGGTCGCACTATCTTTTCTACTTTTAAAGAACCAATTTACATTTTTCTTGCACTAACCATGGTGTTTTATAATATTCCATATATTCATTCAGGAATACTGGGTCCTTTTAGCATGAGTTCGCATGTATAACGAATGCCTGTAACTGATTCGCCTCGAAGCAAGTTTTAAGAATTTGCATGATGCATCTGGCGCTGGTTAGTGATACTGATTTGAAAGCACAGGTATCTGAAGTCCTTTGCTGTAGTGACAGCTTATGGCAGGCATATGGCTATCATGTTTGGGCATCATTTGTTTTGCTTTGTGCTTCTGTTATTTAGGTGTATTCTTATAATAACCCACAATATTACCAGGATGACTGTCTTTCTCATGTCTACATTTACAATTTGATACATGTAATTTTGCTTTCCTAATGAAAATGCAGGATCATTAATTATTAGTAAACAACTGGATTCACCAACTACGGCACTGAGGAAAATGACCCAGGATAAAGACGAAAACCAAATAAAACCTGCAGTCTCTGAGCAGTGCACGCAAAGGGGCAGTTCATATTGGGCCTTGCATCCTCCTTTCGATGAGGTTCTGACAGCTGCGCAAACACAACCCTCGGCATGTCACAAGAGCTAACACAACCAATAGCACTACGTTCCAAGTTCTAGGAATTATTTATTTCCATGGTGCCCCGTAACCTGTAAAATTCTCTATCAAGGGTGCTGACGCATGAACATGAGCACGGTGTACACCCGTTGTGAGTCGGGAAGAGTGGAGCCCTGCGGATACCATGCGTGGCCCGGGGCAGGTCAGCCAAGCTTCTGTGGTTTGAGCTGTTACTTGCGGAAGCTATAAAAGAGCACATTAGCATAACTGTTAAGATCGCTATCTGTGTTAGCACTAGCATATGTGCTTTCTTAAACATTGTGTCACCAATCCGTTCATTGCCTGAAATTCCCCCGCTGTGGTTCTTCCTACAGAGACTGGTGTCTCCTTCCCAAGATGACTTATTTGTTTCACATTGCAAGCCATATGTATTTATGTTCAAGAAAACAAAAGTGTGGAAGTGTTTCAATAACTTAAGCTTTGATAAAAGGTGAATTATGTGAAATAAAACGGCACATTTTGTGCAGTTTATTTTACTTAATAGTTATTTTTTTAAAAACAATTTTATTGATAATAAAAGGCAAACATTTCAGGCATTACAGAGTTGGCAGTGGCAAGGCAGATAATACTATAGGATACACTACCAACGATGCAGAGTAAGAGGATACTTAACACAGAGTCCAGCTCGGTACCATGGCAGTCCTAACAATGGTCACATCTTTACAAAGGTAAGAAGCGATGGAGAACAGGTGTGTGTTATTTACACATTGGAGTTCTAAAAGTGGCCGCTCGGTGATTAGGACCCCTCCACCCCGTCCCGTATATCCATCAGTGTCCGCATCTCCCTTCTCAGTTCCACCGTGGGAGAAATACATGTCACCCCAATATTTATTCCACTTTCCCCATTTACTATCCCACTTTTTGGGGCATCCTCGCCCTTTGAACACCGTCTTTTCAGCCACCATGGCATAGTCCATGTCGGTCGCCCAGTCTCTCACTCGTGGCAGCACATCAGATCCCCACTTCTGGGCAATGTTACGCTTGGCTATGGTCCACCCCATAGTTGCCCATGATTGTTCTGTCTGGGTGAGGTCTGTGGCATCCCAAATATTAATTAGGCAAGCCTTGGGGGAAGGATGAATGAGTTTGCTGCAGGCCCTGGTAAGCTGCAGAGTGACCTCTGTCCAATAAGTTTGGATGTGGGGGTAGTCTCAGAGTATGTGCGTGAAAGTACCAGTCTGGTTGCAGCATCGTAAACTAAGTGAGTCCGGTCTTCTACCCAACCGAAACAACAGCGTTGCATCAAATTAGACCCTGTGGAGCACCTTGAGCTGAACCAGTCAGAGTCTTAGTGGAATCGCTACTTCTCTAGGGGAAGCGAGCGCCTCCCGCCAGTCATCGTCTTCCATCTCCCCCAGGTCGCGCTCCCAACTCTCCCTCAATTTCAGCATTGGACCCGTCCGGTTGTTTGCAAATTTTTTGTATGTAAGGGATATAGCTTTACGGTCCATGGGATCTAACAAGTGATCTTCCAAGGGGGAGCAATCTGAAAAGGGAGCATCCCCGGGGAGGACTGAGTCAATTGCGTGGCTGATTTGTAGATATCTAAAGGTCTCCGATGGGGCGAGGTGATATTTCATTTGTAAGTCCATAAACGTGGCCTTTTTACCCTTGACCCAAAGGTCCCCAACCCTGGAAATCCCAATCAAGTCCCACTTGTCAAACCCCGGCCATGCACTAAGATGACCTAAGATATCTGGTTCCCACAACGGGGTAGCCTTAGTAAGGCGGTTATGCCACCCCAGCTTATGCTGGACTTTGTGCCATACCTCCACCGTGCGGGCCGTGGGGCAGGTCAACTGCAGTCCACGATGGTTCCTATAGAGTGCCCTGTTGTATCCCCCCTTCCCAATCAGCCAGCGGTCTGTCCGGAAATTAGGGTTGTCGTGGGGACCAAATGCCCATCTGTTGATGGCTGCAAGCTGTGATGCCTGATAGTAAAGCCGTAAATCAGACAGACCTATACCCCCATCATACCACCCCATGGTAAGTTTAGCTACGGCGATCCTTGGTGGCTGGCTGTCCCACAGCAGCTCCCGCACTACCCCTTTGATTTGCGAGAAGTAGGAGTCCGGGATCGGGTGAGGAGTGTTTTCCAGGGCATAGAGAAAACGCGGGAGAGCGAGCATTTTAAACAAGGAGGCGCGCCCCAATAGAGTCAGGTGCAATGACCTCAGACGTTGCAGGGGCTTCTTAAGATTCAGTTCATAAAAAAGATTCACGTCGGGAGTGAGAAAAATGCCCAAGTAGTTAAAGCCCTGATCGACAACTAGAATGTCATACCCTCTAGGGCTAGATGGGGGTTCACCCCACAGGGCATACATTTGAGATTTGGACCAGTTGATCTGATATCCCGTGTGTGCTCTGAATATGTGGAAAATATGAAGAGCCCAAAGCAGAGCTCTTGCCGGGGAGGCCAGATACAATAAAATATTGTCCGCATAGAGCGATATGCGGTCCTCGTGGTCGTGAGTCTATTTGAGGCCCCTGATTTCTGGGTCACTTCTCACCCAGACTGCCAAGGGTTCCAACACCACGGCGAAGAGGAGGGGCGACAGTGGGCAACCTTGTCTTGTGCCCGTCGGAGGGGAAAAAGGGCAGCGCAGTGGGTATTAACCAGGACATGCGCCATGGGTTGTCCGTATAACAACCTGATCCACCCAATCAGCTTGGGGCCCAACCCCATACGGGCCAGTACCGCAAAAAGGTAGTCCCAGTCTATCGTATCAAAGGCCATAGTGGCGTCGAGGGACAGCAAGACTGCGTCCTCCTCTATCGTGCCGATTCTTCCCAACACCCCGTGGACGCGACTGAGATTCCTGGCTGTATTCCTACCAGGCATAAAGCCCGACTGATCCGGGTGGATCGAATCGGGTAGGTATGGGAGCAATCGATTGGCCACAAGGTTGGCAAGGATTTTCGCTTCGACCGGCAACAGCGAGATAGGGCGGTACGATTTGCACTCTTCCGCTGGTTTGCCGGGTTTATGAATCACCACGATGGCTGCATTACAGATGTCGGTCGGTAGCAGGCCCGATTCATAACATTCGTTATATAAATTCAATAGATGGGGTGCCAACTTCACCGCCATAGGTTTAAGAAGTTTGATGGGCATACCATTGGGGCCCATCGCTTTGCCCGACCGGACGTCCGAGATGACTTTTTGGACTTCTTCCACCGAGATATCCGCATCTAGGTCATCCCTATCTTGCGGCAAGATGCTTGCCACTCCGATAGTGGCTAGAAGGTCCGTCGCCCATGAGGACTGTGAGTACAGTGGGACCCGATAGACGTCTTCGAAATGGGAAGCAAATGCGTCGGTGATCAATGCTCCATTTGGGCCCGTTAACGCTTTTACCCATTTCGCTGCCTGCTCCTTGCGTTCCAGACACGCCAGGAGCTTACCTGTGCGTTCGCCTTGTTCATAGATAGGACGTCACATGGGCAGGGAGCGCAGAGTAGCGTCCTCCAGTAGAAATTGTTTATAGTTATGTCTCTTTAGGCCTATGCGGTGTTGTGTATCAGGATCCGGGTCTTGGGCAAGGGCCCTCTCCAAGTGTAGAATGTCAGTTTCCAGTTCAACCACTCTATTGCGTTCAGTTTTGTGGCCCACCATCAGTGTCAATGCCCTCCCTTTAATTACCGCGCCATATGCCCCCAGAGTGTGACCGCCGACTCAACCGACCCCACGTTTTCTTCAAAGTAAAAGTCTGTGTCTTGCCGGAGGCCTTCCCTGATGTGGGGTATCTTCAATGCCCACGGCTGTAACCTGATTGTACCCGGACGCCGGATTTGCTGTACTCCAAAGACCGCCACCACAGGGGAGTGGTCAGATATACCACATGCCATAGTTGCAGGCTTCATGAAATCTTGTATGTCTTGGGCAAGTGTGAACAAATAATCAAGCCGGGATTGGCTGCCATGTACTCCCGATTGGTGTGTATAGTGCATGTACGGAGGGTGCGACCATCTCCATACATCCACAACACCCAGAGCGTCGGCGAACCCCTGTAGGTGGGAACCCTGAGGTGGGTCAGGTCTAGGCGGAAGCCTATCTCGAAGGTATCCAGAGTAAGGTTGAAATCCCCCCCTAGTATCAAGGAGCCCACCGGCAGGGCCAATACCAGCGTCCCTATCTCCTGCAAGGTTGGGCGATGCAAGCCCGGTGGGGGGGGGGGGGGCACATACCGACACCACATTGACCACTCCCCCTTCCCAGAGTCCCGTAGCCGCTGCATACCTGCCCTGCACGTCTGTCCAGGTATTTTGTATCACGTATGGACAACCCTTGCACAGGAGTATCCCCGCTCCCCTGGAACCCGTAGTGAATCCAGAATGAACAATCATACGATATCCCTTCCTATTAAGTGCTATGCACGTATTTCTAATTCAGTGGGTCTCTTGCAGCAGCACTATATCAAGGGCCTAGCGGTAAATATAGTGCAGGACTATACCTCGTTTAATTTTGTCCCCTAGGCCATTCACATTCCAGGTAGATGCTCTAAGTCCCTGTCCAGGAGCCATCAAGACACAAAAAGCGCACCATTAACAAAATGAGCCGGAAGACTGCACCCACAGCACCGCAACCACCATCGGGGGGTGAACCAAGGCGGTCCTGAACTCTGTTCCTATCTCTTGATAGAGCACCCTTGTCCATCACACCACTGCCACTTAGAATATTAGCGATCCAGGAAATTATACTGCCCAATAAACACCACCAACAAAGAAAACACCAACTTTCCCCACCTCGTAAGAACGCACCCTGCCTCCCTGCTGTACCCGGACTAGAACCGCCCGCCACCCCCATTGAGAGTGCCTGTCGCCCACCCATAAACAACTCCAGGGAACGTGAGCTACCCCCCTCCCCATCCATCCACAATCAATCAGGAGATGCATCTCCCCTCGGCCCGACCTCCATCCCCAAGAACAATGTACAATACAGAGGCTCAAAGTGGCCCCAAAATAGTTATTCTGCGGTGCCCATGGGACGGTGCACTGCGACCACATATCCCCAAAAGTAAACAACAGTCAACATATTGCTGAAACATAGTAGGCGAGCCCATCGACCAAAATCACAGGTAGGCCAATTGATTGCCAGGGGCAATCCCTTGTACCAGGGTCTGTAACATCACTTAAAGACCAAGATTCATCCCTCGTCCCCCGCCCAAAACAGCGCCTCAGCAATCCCCTCCCTCCGGAGGCTTTGTCTCCAATCCCACTCGTGGAAGAGTTCCAGAGAACCCCAAGGGGCCAGGGCCTCCCCCTGCAACCTTACCATACCGCAGCTTAGCGTACGCCTGTATGGCCGTGGGAGTCGGTGTCGGAGTGTGGAGGAGAGTGCCTCTGTTGGCGCCAATCTGGTATGTCGTCGGCCGCCGAGAATCCCTTCTTCATCTTCCACTTGACCGTGCGCCAGCCCTCCAGCCAGTCCCAGGCATCTTCCGGATGAGTGAAGAACCATGATTTACCATTGGCTTCCACTCTCAGTTTGGCAGGAAACATAATGGCGTATTTGACTTATTGTTCTCGCAGGGCCCACTTCACGTCCAAGAAGCTATGGCGCTGTTTCTGTACTCGCAGAGTGAAGTCCGGATAGAACATGACCTTGCTATTCTCAAGGGTAAGCGGTTGGGCAGCTCTCGCCGTCTGAAGTATTACATCTCGGTCCCGAAAATTGAATACGTGAGCAAGCCGAGGACGAGGGGGCGCACCCGGCTTTGGACGGTCCCCCGGAACCTGGTGAGCTGTTTCAATATTAAAGCGTTTGGAGAGGCCCCTGGGTTGGAGATGTTTGAGGACCAGTTCCTCGACAAAAAGGTCCGCCGCCTGTCCCTCTGCGCGTCCCGGCACCCCAATAATGCGGACGTAGTTGTGCCGCATTCTCCCTTCGTAGTCGTCCAACTGCAAGGCCATTGCCTCGTGGGAAGCTCGCAGTTCGGTGACTTGACTCTTGAGCAGGGCAGTGTCATTGACCAGTTCCTTTGTGGTGTTCTCTACTGCGGCCACCCTCTCCACTACCTTCTTCATGTCTTCCCGGAACAGTGCCACATCAGTGGCGACTGTGTCGATTCTCACCTCAAGGGAGGTCCATATCGCCCTAATGGCCACAAGGAGATCTTTATTCGAGGGTTCCGCCGCGTCACCCGGGGTCGCTTTCTCTGTTCGGTCTTCGGTCTGTTGTTTCTGCCAATCTAATTTCTTCAGCTTGGATTGGGCCGCTGTCCGGTTTGTATGTCCGGAGGCCATGTTTCCTATCACCCCAGCACCACTCGGAGTCACGGCGCGACCGCTACTCCCCGCCGCCTGCAGTGAAGAGTTTCACTTGGACTTTCGGCCTTCGCAGAGAGCACCCCTAACCGAGGGGTATATAACGGGGCTCGCTTCACCTTAAGCTCAGCTAGTGAGACTCCACACACAAGTCTCTTGGTGGTGGACGACCAACGTGAGATCAGGCCTCAGCGATCAAGGTCACCACACCACTCCACTTGCCCGTCCTGTGTATCCAATCCAACCATGAGAGTCTCACAAAGTCCCTAGGCAGCAATACTTACACACGGCGGGACAGAGGCAGTACTGGTTTAGGGAAGTGACTATCTCCTCATCCCCCAGGCGGCGAAATGTCCCACCTGAAAAGGCGTGCTATGAGGCCACGTGGTCCGACAGAATCTCTCCGCAGGTCAGGATGTTCCGGCTGTACAAAGCAATCAGTCAGTGCCCAATCCGGGTCGCTTCAGTCTGTTCCTGGGTCGGGCGTCATTCTCAGGGGGCGGTAGTTAGGCCCTAGGTCCCCAGGCCATCCCTCTGATGTAGCAGGCCGCAAAAAGAATGTGCCTCAGAGGCGGCAATCCGTCGTCCGGGCCGATCCCGGCCCGCACCCTGGGGCCACCCCCAGGTCCGATCACGCGCACAGCTCAGGGGCCTCCGCAGCCACAATCACCACTCACCAAACAGCTATGCCCCAGCGAGGCGCAGCAACACGATAGTGCACACTCCGGGTCTCAACCGTCCACTCCAGGGCAGCACGGAGTGCCGGTGAGGCGTTGCTGGTTTCGCGGATCCACCGCAGTCCTGGGTCAATACAGAAGGTCTAACTCAGTCCGGCCCCCGGAAAGCGTGCACAGGCCTCAGGGACTGCACTGGCCCAAGCATGCGAACCGCCATCGGCGCGTGGACGATATCGCCTCGGGAGTCGTCTGTAGCAGTCAATAGGCCCCCGTCACTCCTAGGGCCACAAAGGAGCTGAGGCGGCTGCGGTAGCGCCGGCCGCGGCCTAATGTCCAGATGACGTGGAAAGTGCGGCTGAGATTGGGCCTCCTGGGCGGCGGCCACAACTGAGATTCGTGCCCGCAGAGGCACTGTAAGTAAGTAAGTAATACATTTATTGTTTATGATTAATTAAAACCATTACAAAAATACACTCTGATAAACATTTTTTGGTTGATTACCCTTTTAAGTCAATGCTCTTATAAAAGTCTTATCTATTATAAAAATTCAGGAATGTTCGAGTAGAACAGAGTTTCTGGTGTGGCAATTTTCCTCTAAACCTTTGGAGTCTGTGCACAGATTACATTTCAGAAAGGTTTAAGTTTTTTTTGTTTTAGGTTTCACACAGTATTACACGGGGCCTTGCTTAGATGCCACTAGTTTCAAGAACTTGACTAACTTCCCAATTAGCTGCGGGTCACTTGGGTTAACGCAGTCATGCACTGCTTGTCTCCGGGTCCGTATGCCTCGTTCATTAAAGTGGCTTTTTAGGAGGTCTGCCCTTTCCTCTTTTACATTAATGCCGGTTACATCTCCGCATAGCCTGCATAATTTCCCGCAGTTCTCTCTCAGCCACGGTGGAAGATGTGGAATAGCAGGAAGGATTCCTGACCTGTATTTTAAAAAGGATTCCTTTGACTTCCTGGAGTACCCCAGATCGAAGTATGCCTGTGGCCCAAATAGTTTGTAGCTGCTCAGAGGCATCCATGCATGGCTCCTATGTGATAAGGTGGCCATATCCTCTATAAAGGAACGGTTCTGGATAACCTTATTTACAATAACCTTAAAGTGCAATTGCATTGTTGGAACTTCCGATAGTTCGGCTAAGCCTGTAAGGGCCAGTGATTCCCCCGAATCGGCTTTGGCAGGTGAGGTGGATGTATTGCACAGTTCCTGCCAGAGCAGGTGGTTCAGTGTGTTCCTGGGCAAATTCTTGATTTTATTCCAGCACTTAATGTACGAACCTAGCCTTTCTAGGAGTTGCTCCGTTAGTCCAAACTTCAAGTCAGATCTGTGCAGGCGAGGTGTGTGACGGGAGGTTCAGCATAACTCTGTATGCCTTTGCCAAGGTGGTATTTAGCAGTGAGGGGTCCGTGCCTCTCAGCACTTCGCTGCCATAGGTGATTGACGGTAGAATTTTTTCTTGTGCAACACTGTAGCAGCGGTGAAAAAGTTGGACCAGTCAATTTTGTTTTAAGTGTTCTTAGCGTTGTTGCGATCATCATCCTTTTCCTTTTTATGGCCTCCAGCTGTTTCACAAAGTGGTCACCCTTGTCAAGTTTAACACCTAGATATTTGTACTCAGTGGTATTCACAATCTGAGTTTTGCCCAAGAACCAAGCATGGGACAGTTTTTTCCCATTGATTGTCAGGGTGTTAGTTTTATTGATGTTGAGGTCCAGACAATAGGCAGCTGCATATTCAAGCAATGCGTTAAGTAGCCGTTGCAGTCCAACTTGAGTGTGGCTTGCTAAAACAACATCATCCGCATATGACATACTGAAGATGGCTTCTCTCCCTAATCGAGGGGCATGCGCATTGCAGTCACTTATTGCCGATGTCGTATCTGCTGTATAAAGGCTAAAAAGAGTTGGGGCTAGCATACAACCCTATTTGCGGCCTTTGGTTGTTAATATGCGCTTTGAAAGGTGGGATCCCTTGCCTAGCTTAACCTGTAGCTATGTGTTGGAGTGTAATCGTATCAGAAGATTCACAAGGGAAGAAAGAATCCTCCAGAGAGCCAATTTCCTCCACAGGTTAGCTCTGTCAATGTTGTCAAACGCCGCCTTAAAATTCACAAAGCAGAAATGCAAAGTTTGTTTGGCTAATTTCGCCTTGTCGATAAGTAATGACATCGCTAATAGATTTGTTGTTGTGCCGGTCTCGCTGGAAAAGCCTGTCTGACGAGGGGGAATTATGTTGTGCTCTGATGCCCATTCTTGCAGCTGTGTTAATAAAAAAGCTGCAAAATATTTTGCCTCAATGTCTAACAGTGCGATCAGGCGATAGTTCTTCTGTTGGGTTTTGTCTCCAGCTTTGTAAATTGCTGTAATAATAATGGAGCCCTTCCATGATGCAGGTAGGTACCCAAACTGTCTAACAGAGTTGAAGAGAGGAGTCAGGCTTTCTGATCAGTACTCTGGATCTTGTTTAAAAAGAGCTAATGGAATCCCATTTGGCCCGGGTGCTCCTTCTCTCCTCCCTTTAGAGATTTGTTCCCCTGACCTTGGCGACATCGGTTTCTCTTGCCTCAACCACATCACTTGTCACAGTTTGGGTTAAAGGTGCTGAAAGGTTGTCCTTGAGAGCCGGAAAAACAGATACATGTTGGTGAAAGTGAGATTCTAAGTACAGTGTCCATGTATTTTCTGTGATATGCGAAGTCAAACCGCCATGTGCTGATTTTAACATTTTGTTTATCATTAGCCAGAATTGGGCACTATTATTTCCTTTAGAATCATAATAAAGTTTGGCCCAGACTTAATTTTCATTTTGTCTGTTCATGTCCCATTTGAATTTCCTGAGCTCGGCCTTACTATTTCAGAGCTGTTGTAGCAGGCCCTTGTCCCCTGGCTGTAGCCTCAATAATCTCAGTAGCTTATTCACAGATTTTTTAAGGTGTTTCAAGATGGTCCTCTGTGCACTTGTGGCTGTTGTACATTGATTCTTCATGTAATATGCTTGTCTTTTGTCTTAGTCCTTTCTTTGTGTTTTCTTGTTCCCTCTCTACCACAATGCCTATGTATGTTCTGACTTCTACCTGGAGAATTCCATGAGTGTCAGTTGGTGTGGTCTGGTCAGCTGGCGAGGATTGTACTCAGCTGTGTCTCACATTAAATCTACTTATAACCAACCAGAAGTATCCTGTCATCTGTACTGTAATAAATACAACATTTTGGCGACGTTTAAAGCTGACCAGACCAGAGAAGAAATCATCTAACACAGCCTGAGCTGGTGAAAACAACCGGAAATTATAGTGAAAAGAATCTTGTCTAAAGTGGCAATAAGACTTGAACCGAACCAAGTTTGAAATAGCTGCAGTTTTAACCACGAGCATGTTTGTTTAAAATAAAGTGCTTAACAAGAGAAACGGCACGATTTACAGAAATGGCACGAATTTAATCAGATGTTTTTGTAGCGCCTCGTGATTTTAAGCAACATGTTTAAACTGGCAGCAAAAGTCAAACTAAACTACTTTACAACCAGCTGCAGCTGAAAGCAAGGGAAAAGGAACTGCCTACAAGTTTGAAAAGAAATTAAGAAACCTGTCTAAAGTGGCGATTAAAGTTGAAATGAACTACATCCCAAATAACCAGATAAAACCATGAAGAAAGGTAATTGCCAATGCTGTGTAACTCTTTTCATGAATGGAAAGGAACCATTAACTTTAAGAAAATCGGTTCAAGAAATGTTCTCCTGTGAATAAACGGTTACATGCTGCCAAAAACTAGTGAATTACAGATGTAAACGGGGAAAGGAATATATGAAGCAATCCCCAAGTTCTTCTACCGTGAGTCTTAAAATTTGGAATTTGTTTGCCCTTGTGTACCGTTTGTCTGCAACCGTTTGTCTGCCCCTGCGCCGACCTGCTCTCCATCATGCCACTTTCATAACTGATGACGTGATGGAATCTCCGTGTGATTCAGCGAAGCTGCCTGCTCTTAGGCGTGATTGCGTATCCAGCCTCTTTCTCGAAGAAGCCTGGGTGCCTTCAGTGTGTCATCGCGCAAGAGGAGACGTCACAACGCGACGTGAGCATCCATTTTGTGTTTACTGTGTTTCTGTTTCCATGGCAACGGGGCTACGGGAGCACAACGTAACGGAGAAGACGCATGTTTCTAAGTATTTCCTCGTGTGTGGCGCAAATTGGGAGCGCTAAAACCGAGTGTTTTGAGCAACTATGTGCTACTAACTTCATGCCGAGGTATAGGTAAGCGAGTGAGAAGAAGTCGACATCCAAAATATTCTTCGTGTCTTATGGGCATTGATAGAGAGCGAGGATCAAAGCTCCGTTTTCATGCTCTTCATCTTTGTCTTGTCATTTTCCTGAGTCAGCGCATGTCATTATTTGACTAGTTTGAGCTTGATTCGGTAACAATTTACTGTGTTCCAAAGTCTTTACACACAGTAAAGGTAACCCAGCTCATATGTTCTAGTCTTGACTTGATTCATCAAATGAGTTAATGTCTTATAATTCTGCAGAACTGTACTCCTCAATGTGTATTCGGAGCGTAATGTTTCTGTACCAAGTTGGAGAGCATGGACAAAAGTATGCGACGGAGATCATAAGTCCCAAATGGGACTCAGGACAGTTAGTTCGCAATGGGGACAATGGTTCCTGGAGAGACTCTAGACAGTAAGTCTCAGGTGAGTCTTTGGACTGTAAGTCCGCAACGGGGGGGGACAAAGGTCCCTGGAAAGACTCTAAACAGCAAGTCCACGGTGAGTCGCTGGACAATAAATTCGGCAATAGGAAAAGGTTCCTGGGGAGACTCGGGATGGCAAGTCCCAAGTGAGTCTCTTGTTGGTAGGTCTATAATAGGGGACAATGGTCCCAAATGAGAGACTCCGGTCAGCAAGTTGTAAGTGAGTCTCTGGACTGTAGGTCCATAATGTTGATGAAGAATCCGAGTTAGTTACGGGAAAAGGTCGATGTGTGTCTCGGGACTAAAAAAAAAAAAAGTCTTGGATTTCAGTGTCCAGCTGGGAGAGGACGAAGTTTACTGTCATGTGGCCGGGAAAGAAATTGTTCTGATGGTGACTTCAAAACTTAGTAAAATCCGAATTAGGACTGTGAGTCCTGAAGCATGTCACTGAAGCAAGGTGAGGAATCCATGTTGGAACGATTCCAAGAAGTAAATTTGAGACTGAAGAGTTTCAAGATCTTCCAGGTCTAAGGATTTGTGACAGCGAGTTATTACAGAGAGGTTCTGAGAGGAACCAGGGAGAGGTTCTGAGAGGAACCAGGACTATGAGCTGTTGTGTCTTGTTGTTAAGTAGCTCATTAGCTTGTATTTTGGGGGTCAATGTGGAAAGTGTGTGGCTGTTCTTTCCCATGGCGGTGTGTTTTACCCATTGGTGTACCCTTCTTTGGGGAGGGGGTGGTGTACCCTCCTTTGGGGAGGGGGTGGGGCCGGTTGGTTCCCATGGTATATTCTACGTAGAGCGTGTTGGTGTAAATTCCAAGGTGTGAACCTTGTGCAACTTTTGTTGTAGCTTGAATATTGGGGGTCAATGTGGAAAGTGTGTGGCTGTTCTTTCCCCATGGCGGTGTCTTTTACCCAATGGTGTACCCTTCTTTGGGAAGGGGGTGGGGCCGGTTGGTTCCCATGGGATACTCTATGTAGGGCGTGTTAGTGTATGAATTGTTGTCACCCTGTTTTGTTGTATTGTTGGTGGTTAGGTCACTGAGTTTGTTAGTAATTGTTGCATGATTGTGATACGAGAATGCCTGAACTAGTTCAACACCAGTTATGTGATGACGGTTCCTTGGGTCTGTTTTCCTGTTTTGTTTATTATGAGGATATCTGGTGCCCCATTCTAGTCTGCAGGGTTATCTCCTCTGATGTACTCTATTTAGGAGGGCTTATATGTTTTTCCTGCTGTGTTCAGCCTTTTGAGTGTTTTGGGGATCTGTGTGGAATGTGTTGTGAGAGCTGGTGTGGCTCTACTTCTATTTTCCCATGGCGGTGTCTTTTACCCAATGGTGTACCCTCCTTTGGGGAGGGTGTGGGGCCCGTTAGTACCCATGGTATACCCTATGTAGTACCCTTCTGAGTGTTTCGGGGGTCAGTGTGGAATGTGTTTTGAGAGCTGGTGTGGCTCTACTTCTACTTTCCCATGGCGGTGTCTTTTACCCAATAGTGTACCCTCCTTTGGGGAGGGTGTGGGGCCTGTTGGCACCCACGGTATACCCTATGTAGAATCCTTTTGAGTGTTTTGGGGGTCAGTGTGGAATGTGTTTTAAGAGCTGGTGTGGCTCTACTTTCCTATGGCGGTGCATTTTACCCAATGGTGTACCCTCCCTTGGGGAGGGTGTGGGGCCTGTTGGTTCCCTTGGTATACCCTATGTAAAACATGCGTCTTGGGGGTCAGTGTGCTAAGTGTTTTGTGGCTCTACTTTCACATGGCGGTGCATTTTACCCAATGGTGTACCCTTCTTTGGGAAGGGTGTGGGGCCAGTTAGTACCCATGGTATACCATATGTAGGTCATGTTGGATGTTGGTGTATAAGTTCCAGGGTGCGAACCCTGTGTTATTGGGGTTAGCGAGGAAAGTGTATTGAATTTTGTTGTTGTTGTACTTTCCTATGGCGGTGTTTTTACCCATTGGTGTACCCTTCTTTGGGGAGGGTGTGGGGCCTGTTGGTACCCATGGTATACCCTTTGTAGGGCATGCTGTAGGTTTGGTTTCAGGGTTTGAACTCTGTGTTGTACCCTTCTTTGGAGAGATAGTATTGGAAGTTAGTCAATCTCCAGGTTAACCATCCTGTGCTGTCATGCGGTGTAGCCTACAATGAAGGGTGTGGTGTTGGTGAGTGATAAATACCTATATTAGTTCCCAGGTTATCTATCCTGAGGTATGTTGTGTCTCTCCCAAAGGTCTATGTTTATGCCTACCTTTGGTTAATAGGGTCTTTACCCTATGGTGTTTGGGGAGGTTGTGGGCGTGAGCTTCCTTCCTTGTTGGATAGATTTTCTCTCTTTTAAACCTTGTTTTGGTTTCTCTAAGGGAGGGGGATGGAGTGTAATGATATTTCGGATTTCTAGTGTGGTACCCATGTCTTGATAGAGTGTCTTGTTTCATCTCACTCTTCTCTTTTCATCCTGTGTCTCTGAATACTCTGTTGTCTTTGTGGTTGTCGTTGCAGTCTCTTGTATTGTAATCTTTGTTTTCCTTTATTTCTTTTCTTTTCTATAAAGGAGGGAGATGTGTTGTACATTGATTCTTCATGTAATATGCTTGTCTTTTGTCTTAGTCCTTTCTTTGTGTTTTCTTGTTCCCTCTCTACCACAATGCCTATGTATGTTCTGACTTCTACCTGGAGAATTCCATGAGTGTCAGTTGGTGTGGTCTGGTCAGCTGGCGAGGATTGTACTCAGCTGTGTCTCACATTAAATCTACTTATAACCAACCAGAAGTATCCTGTCATCTGTACTGTAATAAATACAACAGTGGCCTTCCCTTCAGCCATGGGGTCGTTAAACAGAAGGTATCGGACTACAGATGAGTGGGTGTTTGCAAACAAGGTTGTGAAGGTTTCCCATGTACAGGTCGGGTTTTGGGTTAGATAGTCAAGCTTGATTAGCTGTTCTTTTACTGCCAGGAGCACCTCCCCAGAGTTTGCTACGGATGGCTTGATTCTTTTTAAATTGATGGTGTGGCATGCGTGCATACCTGCTGGATTTGGGATAGACATGTCTGGAAGTGCTTGGATTAGGACTTCCTGAGGCCGATGGTCACTGTCCCCGTTGTCTCCTAGGTGATAGCCTGTTAAATGTTGAAAAAATGGAAGAGACACTAGGATGTAATCAATTGTCGAGGTAAAGTGGCCCATATGAAATGACGCGGCCGGCAGAGAGTCATCGAGAAATCTTCCATTTAGCACCCTTAGGCCAATATGCTTGAGGTCATCTAGCAGCTCTAAATCACACTTGGAGGTTCTACGTTGGTCACAATGGGTTTGTATTGGAATATTCCAGTGAAAAGACTGGACCTGAGGATCTTCATTTTGAATGGTTCCAAGGAGATGTTGATTGAAGTCGCCAGACAGAATGACGTTTGATGTGGTGTGTGAACTCATTTGTTGGAGCAGATGTTCGAGTAAGCTTTTTGATTCATGTTTTTTCCGTTTCAGATTTAAATATATGTTGAACAGCAGCACCTCCTCCTATTTCCCTCTAAGGTTGAATTGAACCTTTGTGGAGTTCGCGGCTAGAAGGGGAGAGGGCAGTTCCTGCGTGCTATGAATTGTTGTTATTTTAATGTATGTGGTTAGGCCGCCAGATAGGTGGCCAAATTTACATTTCCTTTGAGCAGGAGTATGAAAGCAAATGAATCCCTCTAATTGCAGAGGCTCCTCTAGCCATGTTTCCTGTAGGAAAAGGATATCAAAAGATTTTAGATAAACAAGAAGCTCAGCGTCTCCAGCCTTGTTAGTTAGTCCGTTAATGTTCCATGAGCATAGCCTCAGATGTGATTCATCGGGTTTTTCTTGGTGCCTCATTGGGTAGCTCTGTCATTGCCGATGGCTTAGTGTATTGACAATTCTAGTTATCCGAAAGTGATCGGAGTCAACGGAATTGTTAAATGAGGTGCTCAATTGTGGGTTTGATGCCTGTTTGCTCTGATGTGACTGTCCTAGTGCTCCCATGAGCACGGATGCTGTTTTAGCTCTGTGATGGGGCGTTCCTTCTCGTGATCTGGCAAGCAAGGGGAGAGGATATCCTATGTTGTGATACACAGAAGATTGTATCCCCCAAGCTTTGAGTCTATCCTGTTCTTCCTGAATTTTATTTGCAAGGTAAGTGGACCTCCAGGTTGCTTTGGTGGATTCCCTGCCTTGTGCTTTATCCGACTTTATAAATTCTATTGAGAGAAGGTCCGTTGAGCTGATGCCTTTTAGCGTTGGTATAGCACCAAGGAATTGTAAAATATTCCCTCTATTCAGTATGTCGAATGAACCTTTCGAGTCATATTCAGGCGTAAAGGAAGAGTGTAATGGCAGAATTCCTATCTTGATTGGCTGGAGAGGTTTGTACAGAGTTTGGCCCCAGTTGATTGACTCAGACGCTGTTTGTTGGCTGATGAGTTTGCCCACTGAAATTATCCATAGTTGGCAGATCTATACACCTGGGGCCTGTGAATGCTTCTGGACCACCGTATGAGTTTGTGTTTGGATTTCCCGCTGCAGGGGGACCCGGGTGCCCAGCTAATGTAGTTGGCTCACGGCGGATTCCCTCCTTCTCGTTTTGCAAGTTATCATCTTTTTATGGGTTTCCGCTCCTGGGGCCTGGGTTGAAGCGAGGGTGATCCTATACGATGGAGGATCAGTTGGCGTGGTTGATGTTTTGAAGTTGGCGTCCAGAGGGAGCGACATGAGTGAGTTTGAGGGTGCCCCAACGCCTGATTAGAACAGTGCAAGGAAATTAACTCCTTTTTCTCAGTTGTTTGTGGTAGTCGGCTAGTTGTGCTGCCCTGTTTTTCCTGTCCGACTTTGATTTTACTGTTGCCTTGAGTATCCATTTGGTTACTAGACGGTGACAGGACTACCGTAGGAAAACATGTTCGCGGTTGGGCCGCGTCCTTCTTATCATTGTTTTGTGGGTTTCTGTTTGCTGGTTGGTACTTTCGTCAGTTACAAGGGTGTATGCTGAAGTAACATGTGCAGGCGCTAAGCACTGAGGTGTTTTAGTTGCGAAAAGAGGGTAGACTATTGTGAGGCTCGTGGAAGAATTTTTGTTACAGCCTTTTCTCATAAGTTGGCGCCTTTGCTTTGAATTCTGGGTTAAGGTTTGTTCCTTGGATGATGAGATAATCCCAGGAGCAATGCTGCCCTCTTGATTACTAATACGAGTTCTGCTGGCCAGGTATGAGCAGCAGGGACCATTTCCGCTGACTCCTTGCACCCTGATTTGTGTGGATTTGCCTTTGGTGTCTCTTGGTTTGGGCCCTTTGGCAGGCCCTCTATGAGGGTGGATACAATTGAGGGAAGTGATGATAGTTTATTGATGATGGGACCACAGCTGCAGGTCATTTTCACTTCCTGCTGGGCTCTGCTGATTAAAAGATTTAGATTACCCAGTTTCTCATCTATCCTCCCCACAAAAAGGGCCAAAGTGTATCGTACAGTTAGCTCCAAGTCCATGTTGTCAGACTGCTAGTGTAACACATTGACAGTTCATTGCATTGTGTTTAGTAAAATGTCCCATGTGTTCTGAGCAGGCTTCCCAGTTTGACATAGTGAGCCTAGAGTAGAAGTGGGGGTGGAGGGGCTTTGGCGTAGGTTTGGGTTATTGATCGCTCCTTCCTGACCACTGCCTTGTTGCCTCCTCGGGTGGTACAAGTTCCACCTTAAGCGGAAGCTGTTTTTCCAGAGAATCCAGGGCATAGGAGGCAACTATGTCCTCCCACTCCTGTGATCCCAGGTAGGAGAGGACGTGGGAGGCAATCTGGTCCTCCCCTCGTCCCCTGGAGTCTGGTGAGAGTTTGAGAAATTCAACGGGTTCTTTGGAGGTTACAACCCAACCCCCTTGTTCCACTTCTGGGCTCAATTGTGCGGTTGCAGGCATGTTGGCCTCGGGCTGTATTGACAAGATGTTAGTAAATTTGTGAGGGTCTTTTTGGGTCCAGATCTTATACTGAAGTTCAAGAGAGTGGTTCAGATTGGATCTGCTTGACTCATTATGCCCTGAATTTGAGCTATTACCATCATTTGTTCTTGTAACTTGCGAATGTTGTCTTTCGTACTGCCAGTTGTGGTTAGTTGTTGCAATTTTTGTTGTTTTGGTAGTGCTGGTGGAAGTGCAAGCAGGCGAAAAGAGGCAGGTGGAGTGCTCCTCTACTAATAATGCGACTTCCCACACTTGTAGATTAGTGGAGCTAATCATGTGTATTCCAGAGCTTTATCTGGTTCATGCGAGGCCACCTCGAGGTGGGCTGCTATATGTACTGCTGGAGTTTCCTCTGTGGTGACTGAGGTAGTAGATAGTTAAAGGGGGAGTAGGGGGTCATGGAGGCTTGGAATTGTGCCACTAGAGAAGAAAATGGACGATGCAAGGTCCTTTATGAAATGAAACTTTGAAGAGATTTTTGGTTGGTAGAGATGTTTTGGGTGACCCTCTGATCGCTGTGGTGCCAGGCCGCAGGGGGCCTCTATTACTTTGGAAGGTGAGACCAATTTTACGGAGCTTGGTGTTATCTTCCCCGTTTGTTTCGCTTGTTTGGATTTACGCGTGGGGACCACAAGCTGGCCCCTTTTCCTACTGGACCTCTAGTGGTGAAAGCACTTAGCACTCTACTTTCACCTTTTTTCTTTCTTTTCTCCTTTTACACCTTGTGTCGTGTTCTATTTTGCGCAGACTTTCAGACCAGTCCTTTTGCTTTATGGAGACTTTCAAACCAGTCCTTTGACCGCCTTGGTTTCACTGCACATGCAGAACAAGCAGGCCCACAAGACGGCACTGCTCCCACCCAACGTGGTTGATCCGGTTGATTCCTGATTGCTTCCTGAAGGATCCAGGCCTCCCAACAATTCCTGATTATATTGGTCGGGTCGGGTCGTAGCTGGACTGCTGGGGCTACTAACTAGAGCTGCCGACTGAAACTGCCAAGCTACCGCTGCGATAGGCTGGGACGCCGGCTCCAGCCTCTCGCCAGCAACAGAGCCCTTGCTGGTATCCTGTTGGTATCCTGCACGTTGCTAAAGGTGCTCTCCCAGTAAGGACATGCAGGGCAGACGGGTGTCCTCAAGGGAATCCCTCGAGTCCCTCGAGTCCCTGCTGATCTGGTTGTTGTCTGCCTCGGCTCCAGTTAAAGAGCAGAGGGAGTGAGGAAGCGAGAGCAGGAGGGGGAGCAAGGGCCAGGAACTCCAGTCACTTCTCCGGTCGCCAGCGCACAACAGGGCAAAGAGGGTAAAAAAGGTAGGTGAACCGTCAGGTGAACTGGGAGAGGCAGGCAGGGGAAGCGGGGGGCGAGAACAGGCAAGTGTGCTGCCAACACACCCGTGCAACCCCAGAGCAACCGAAACAATCTGCGGCTTGTGGCTTCCGGCTTACCACGGCTCCTCCGGTCACCGACACAGACTCCTAGCACCAACTCCAGCTCCTGGCTTTCACCGCTCAGGCTGCGGACTGCAGGCAGGCTTCTCCTCCTGCAACGTGGCAGTGAGACAGGCAGACTGAATTCACGAGATTCTCCCGGAGTGTTTTGCTTGAAAAAGGGCTGCCTGAGCACTAGACAGGCTCCCGGCGGTTGTGTGTGGGCGGAGGCGGCCGGAGAGTGACTCTGGGCGATGCCGATACGACATCGGCTGCGAACCGGTGAGTGCGTCTCGCACTTTGGATCTCTCTCTCTCTGCTGTATCGGGCCGCCTGGGGGTGTTCTGGCAGACCTGGGCCTGCTGCTGGTTGATTGGATCCCAGGCCGGTGGTGGTGAAAGCCGTGGGACCCTGTGTTACCAGGACAAGGATTCTACGGCCCCTGTGTTCGCCTGCACCCCCTGGGCTGCCAAGGTACACAGGCTGTTGGTGTCTGGCTCGAAGATGCCACAGTTGGGCCCCACGGAGCGGCAACTTTATCCACGTGGAGGGAGGCTCTAGTCCGCAGCATAGGAGTGTGCCCAAGGATCTGTGAAGGGGGCAGCGGGGCCCTGCAGCGGAGTGGAATTGATCATTGGGCCCCCGCCTGTTGTAGGAGCTGTGGCTGGCGTGTAGCCACGGCTGGTTGCGGCCAACCCCACAAACTGATTTGCCATCCCTCTGGAGGACTGCACAGTGTGGATTGGTGGAGAGGGGGACTGCTTGGTGCTGACTGGAACCTATCGCCGACTTTTGCCTAGAGGAGAGCCGAGCTTGCTACACCCTTCTGCCGCTGGATATTGGAGAGGGTCCGACACCGTATAACCGCAGGCTGGAGGGAGTAACAGGCGCCCATTTGGGGGGGTGGGGACATGTCCGTCTGCCTTAGCCCGGTATTCCGGAGAGATATGGCCCGGAGACAACTCTAGACAGTAGACCAGGCTAGAAACGAAGCTTCCCACAGCATAATATACACAAGCGTAGATCATCCAATCCGTTAGCGCTGGAAGTGGTGTTGCGGCCATCTTGAGGGAGCGTGAATCTAAGGCAATCATGACCAGGGATAAAATGGCGGGGGGCTCTGAGCCAGTTGGACAGATTCACCGGGACAGGGGCCGCTGTGGCCGAGCAGGGGGGTGCGACTGGGGGCATGCAAGACAATGCAGCCCTTATGGCGGCCATCACGCAGTCCAGGGACGTTCTGGATGCAAAGATTGGGGCAGTGGGCTCGCACAGCCTGGGGGAGGGCGAGGGGAGGGGTGGGTTTCTCACGGGCCCCCTCGGTGAGGTGGAGTCTGCACTGCACCAGCACACAGCACTAGGCCTCTTCCAGCACGGCCTGGTGGAGGGCGAGCGAGGAGTGCGTTTCACACAGGCCTCCTCGGTGAGGCCGAGCCACAAGCACAGCATTAGGCCTCTGACTCTACGTACGGCCTGGGAGATGGTAGATGGGAGAAGTGTGTTGTCAGCAAGGAGAATGCACCAAGACCGTTTCATATGGATTGGGCGGCCATAAGCATCTCTCCAACCTGCTGCCTCGGATTACCGTCTGATTGTTGGTGATTTATCACCCACGTGTGCTGCTCTGACAAAAATAAACAGGACACCGTGCAGGGCCTGCTTTAGCTTCCTGGCTGGATAACAACCATCCCTGGAGGCTTTTTGTTGGCATATGCCACCCGTTATACCTCCTCGACCTACTGGTGCTGGGGGCACCCTATGCGAAAGCACAAAGGGATGGGCGAACTTTGCAGCGTGGGGCAAAGACTAGCACTGTTGGGTCTGGGATGGCGAAATGTCCTCCCATTCATTTAAATCAGCAGACAAGCTAAATTGCTTTCATTTTGGTGATCCAAAACTTGGAAAATGACAAACTAATTTTCTAACTCGGCAAGTCTGAAAGCTGACACTGCGTGTATGGACTGCGGAAGTTTGCACTCCCAAGTCGCAGTGAAATGAAAGTGCTGGTATATGAAACGGATGGACACGGCAGACGCAAGGTTTTGCGTGCGGGAATGGGTAGGTGACTCGGGAGGCAACCGGAGGTATTTGCCAACATCCTGGCAGACAGACAGATGTTAAATGCCCTTCTCATAACGCTCCAGCAGCTCGGCTACAGATTTGTCATCCTTCTACCACTTAAACTTTCTTCTCTTTGGGGGGGGGCATCTGTTTCTAATTAGCATGGCCGGTCTATGGCCGCCCCCTAAAGATAGGAAAGTGCTTCACGACAGCCCTGAAACAGACAAGCCTGTCCGAATGGGTCATCTGAAAAGGAGAAAGGGCAGCAACAAAAAAAACCCACTTCCAATGGCAGGCCACTGTTTAGCATAAACGGTGACGCAAGCCAATGGAAATGAGGGACGGGCTTTGAGCCCTCTTCGCTGGAAACGGTCACCAGAGGCCTGGCAACATGAGTGGAAGGGCCAGGAGGAACAATCTACGCTTTGTTGGCTTCCCTAAAGGTTGTGAAGGGGGAGATGTGGAATGGTTCCTGACTCAGTGGCTCACGAGCTGGCTTCCTCCAAAGTCATTGTCCAGCTGTTTTGTTGTTGAGTGGGCGCACAGGGCCTTCATGTAGAAGCCGCCTCCAGGTGCCAGTCCAAGGCCCATTATAGCCAAGATCTTAAACTACAATGACAGGGACGTGATCCTGAAGCAAGCCAGAGCCAAAGAGCCCATGCCCATGCTCGCATTCTTGTGTTTCCAGACTATATACGCCTTGTGCAGCAGAAGTCGGCAGTCCTTTCTGGCAGCCAAGGCCCGCCAGCGGGAACTGAAACTTCCATATGCCTTGCCGTACCCCATCAGACTGCAGATGGTTTATCAATCACGCACCCTCTTCTTTCAATCACCCAAAGATGTCTTCAACTGGACAGATGAGACGGTAAATGTTCGACCCCGCACGCTGCCCACGAGGGAATCTGATTAATCATCCAGTGATGTTGTCCGGAAACGGCCCAAGGCCAAAGCTAAAGGAAACAGAAGGTCAAGGTCCAGACATCGATCTCAATCCTGCAGTGCTCCTGGACGATCCACACAGCTGCCTCAGCAAGGGACCTTTGCCTCATAGCTGGTTTGGGATTCCCCCGGATAGGGGGTTGTTGACGCCAGCTGCTCAGACTGCAGAAGCAGAGGGGCTTGTACCTTTGCCGGGACTCAATTGAAAGAGGGAACACCCGCTGACTATGGGTCGGTTTTTGGGGATCCATTGGCGGGGGTGAGCCGGGTACTCCTGTTGGGGTCTGCAGGCCACCTCTGCCGCGACAGATACTTCTGAGGTTTTGAGGTATGGGGGTGGGTGGGGGGAAGTTGGGGTTCTCATTATTGCGGTTGCACTGCGTCACTGCTATTCTGAGCCAACACTCGCACACAGGTTGTTACTGGTCTCACACGCACAACACCACAGGCCTTATTGATGGCAGTCCCAACAGATAGGATGCCGGCCCATACCAGAGATCTAGTGAGCTGGAATGTTAGGGGTGCGCTAGATAGAGTGAAAAGATGGGCTATACTTCAACAAGCTAAACGCTATTGTGTGGACATCCTGGTGCTGCAGGAGATGCACTTAATGGGCGCAAAGGCCTTGTGGCTTCTTCGATATGGTTATATTCAAGTGTTTAATTCTGGGTTCACAAGGGGATCTCGTGGGTTTGCCATTTTAATTCACCAAATGGTTCCCTATAAACACTCCAAGGCGTGGACCGATACCCAGGGGAGATACGTTTTTATCAAGGGCACCATATATGAGGAGCAGGTGGTGTTGGGTTGTGTTTATGCTCCACTGCCGCTATCCTGGGCGCTGGTTGAGTGCCTTAAGTCCCTGTGGGCGGATCTACCCTATGGGTTGGCAATAATAGGGGGTAACTGGGACAACGTTATGGACGTGGCCAAGGATAGTTGGAGGCAGGGGGGTCATTCCAATATTCAAACCACCAAACTACACTCCCTGGTGACGGGATTAGGCTGGGTAGATCCGTGGTGTCGATTACACGGGGAGGAGCAGGGTTACACATATCTATCGGCGGTGCACGACTCCTATTCCCGACTTGACTATGTAGTTGGGCTGTCAGCTACAGCTAGTAGAGTAAGGGCCGTAGAGATCCTCCTGAGAGGTGTATCGGATCACTCCCCGGTCGTTCTCACGCTACTGTTGGGTCCTGCGAGGCAACCCTTTCGATGGCGTCTTTCCCCTTGGAATTGGAGGAGAACTATGGGGAACATATCGGGCAGGCAATCGAGCAATACTTGGACCTTAACGTAGGATCGGTAGCAGGGGCCGAACCTCTGTGGGTGGCAATGAAGCCAACCATACGGGGTATTGATATATTGTTTCGCTCAGCGGCACGTTGAACCCGGAGGGAGGCGCTTCTGAGGTCGGAAGCTCACATTCAGGAACTTGAGCGGAATAGCAGGGCAGGGGTGGGGGGTACGCTACGCCACCAGTTGCTATTGGCATGACAGACATATGCTGACCACCTACTAGACCAAGCCCACTTGGCTTGGCTGGTGTCCCGTAGTAGGATTTACCAGTAGGGAACAAGTCTACGAAACGTCTCCATCGATTGTGCCAGGGAGCCTTGTGCCCCCAGGCTCTTCCTAGCATACCTGGCCCGATGGAAGGATTCTTGAGGATCCTTCCCTGCTAGCGGAGAGCTTTGCAAATTATTATGTGGAGCTATATACTCCCAAGGAACTTATTCAAGAAGGCCGGATATACCGCTTCATAGAGGACCTACCGCCTCGGGCCCTCTCAGACGAGGCACACGGGGAGCTGGATCTCCTGCTCACTGTAGAGGAGCTGAGCACAGCACTAGGAGATTTGAACTTGGGGAAGGCACTAGGTCCTAATGGATTCCCATGTGAGTTTTTTAAGAAATACTTCTTGAAACTGGATCCCATTTTCTTCGGGTGATGGATGAGGCGAGAGAGCAGGGATGCCTCCCGCGAGACTGGAGACATGCGGAAGTGGTAGTGTTCCACAAACCGGACGACCCCTGGACCAGCACACTTCGTATCGTCCCATTTCATTATTGAATGTAGAGGCAAAAATCTGGGCGAAAGCATTGGCCAGTCGCCTCCAATCCCATATAACAACCCTGATTCACCCTGATCTGACTGGCTTCATGCTCCAGAGAGCTACATGCCATAATATTCGCCGCGCACACATTGCCGTAGTCACTATCCCGAGATTGGGAGAACAATCCACACTCTTACTGGCAGATATGGATAGGGCATTTGATTCCCTTAGTTGGGTATATCTATTTGCACTTTTAGATCGTCTAAATATAGTCCCACGCTTTCTTTCTTATCTGAAATTGTTATACACTGATCTTACAGCGTCGGTGCGCATAGGGGAGATCCACTTCCTTCACATTCGCTATTGGGAGGGGCACACGTCAGGGCTGTACTCTGTCAACATATATTTTTGCTCTAGCAATGGAGCCTTTAGCGGGCTGGATGCAAATGGATGCACAAGTGGCAGGCTTTGAGTGGGCGCATGGACTCGCGGACCCCATAGCACTATATGCCGATGTTCTCTTCTTTTTAACAGACATCAATAAGATGGGCCCGAGGCTACTCCGCATCATGCAAATATATGGGGAATCTTCGGGCCTCTTCAGACCCTGTGGGTACTGGGGGAGAGGACGGGACTTGGGTCTTGGGCCTCTACCGTTCAGGTTACTACGGTAGGGGTGAAGTATTTGGGAGTCTTCCTGTCAGATTCATCGAGTGTGTCCTGGGATAGGAATATTGTTCCAATATGGGAGCGAGTTCGTGCGGAGTTAAAAACATGGTCGCATATGCCTCGTTCCATATATGGCAGGTTGCCCATCTTCAAGATGGTATCGCTGCCTTGTCTGCTCTACCAATTGCAGAATTATTCACACCCCGTCTCCCCAGATAGGTATCGAGAAGTCAATGCTGCCTTGGGGCAATTTTTGTGGGTGGGAGGAGCGTCCAGAGTTGCCTTGTGGACCAGCTTTCAGTCAACGTACTGTGCGGTTTGGCTACCTCGGATGTTCATTCTTACTATATGGCCTCACACCTGCTGGTATTGAATGAATGGTGGTATGGGGACAGATCGGATCCCGCATATGCGGTGGAGCGACGATGCATGGGGGACTTTACACTGCATACTATCATATATCTTCGGAGCCTCTGCGTAATTCTTTACCACCGACCACAAGGGTGGTTTTCCAGGTATGGAAACAGGCTCTTCGTAAAATGAGGTGTTGGGGCAAAATGACGAGGGAAACCCCGCTGTGGTATAATGGGCAACTGCCACAATTGGCTGTTACATCTGGATTTCGCTGCTAGGACAATATAGGCATCTCTACTTACAAGTACCTCCAATTTAGACATGCCATCTTCCCCAGCTTCGCAGGGCTGAAGACCCTTCCTGAGTTTAGCCCCATCGAAGCAGAGGTGTTTATGGGAGACCTTCAAGACCATAACATTTCCAGAATTCATCAGTCCCTAGTGACAAAGAGTTCCACAACGTTAAATAAACTCAGAGAGGCAAGCTGCGATTGCGATGCGGCTATGCCAAATTCAGTTTAAATACTTACACCGGGTGTATTATACCAGGGTTATGCTGTGGAGGTCCGGCCTAGTGTCATGCCGGACATGTCTACGATGTGGTGGGGAAGAGGAGTCTCCCCTAGATGCGATTTGGCATTGCATAGCACTCGCGAGATTTTGGCAAAGGGTCCTGGCCTGCCTAGCAGAGGTATAGGGATGGGAGCTCCCCTCCTCACCAAAGTTGGTAATCTTGCACATAATGGAGGGTTTCGGGGAAAATATCTACAAGAGAGACATTGCCAGACAGTGAAAAACAGCAGTTCCACCCTCTCTGGCGGCATGGAAGAATGGCCTCTACTTCTGCATGGGATTGGAGATCCCAATATTTAAAGCCAGAGGATGTCCGCAAAAACATCCAAAGATTTGGAAGCGATGGGCGGACTATCGGGGTCTCTCCCTAGAACCTATACCCCCAGTAGATGCCCCGATCCGGGAATAGTGGTCCAGGCCTATGGAGTGAGGGTCAACGGATATGATGATAACCTTTGTTTACTGGTGTGGGTGGTGGATTGGTGTTTCAGATGTAGTGATGGAACAGTGCAACGGGAGGGAGGTTTATATTGTTTACGTTCTCTTTGAAAATATGTAATCTAAATATCAATGTAATTATTCAGCATTATATACTCTGGCAGAAGTCTCCTGGCTCGCAGGGCTCTCCATTGTATTTGATATTTGACACAATAAAATGTGTTTCTAAAAATAAAAATAAATGCCTGTAGAGTAGAATATGAGGAGAGGAACCTCCTGGACTACTAAATGGACAGGTTCTGTTTTTTTCTCATTCTACACTCAAAGCCTATCAGGGTGCATTTTCTTTTTCTTCTTATCATACTTTTATACCTTTCTGTAAGTGGAATGCATGCTGCAACGCAGGCTTGAAAATCAATTTCAGATTCATCATATTCTCTCAGAACAAGGAATTAAGGCTCTGATAGGTTGTCATACGGCAGACTCATCCTGAAGACAGATGGACATTAATATCGAGTGTAATTTTTTTGTTGTTGTTTTTTTTGTTTTAAATGAAGAGTAAATATGTAAGATTTATTATAGTGTTTATGCCTTCCTTGAAAATTCCTACGATTCAGAACCGGTACTACAATTAAGTAACCTTTTCTTTTTAAAAAAAAAACTTTATTTAGATCATTTTTGCAATACATACAGAGGTATCTGCTCGTGTGGTCCATCAAATACAACAATACGTAGTAATCGGAGAGAAGCGATGATAATAGATCATACAGAGCATTGACATCAGTAATAATGTACATTTACAGGGGGTCATATCCAACAATGGTATATCAAAACCGGCAGAGTTCATAGTGCAGGTTGACCATATACACACCCTGGATGGAAAGGGCAACATCACAAAGAAAATATGAAGCAGTATGGTAAGACTTCTGACACAGGCGCTATCCAGGAAAAAGATGTAATACTACCCACAACCCACCATACAGCAGCCTCTCAATTCCATGATAGAAACCAAGAAGTACAGGCCAGGACAGGACGGCCTCTTACACCCCATCTCCAGACCCTGGGACATTATCATGCAACGACCCCACCGAATCCGTCTCCGCAGTGCTTATCAGGTACATTTTTAGTGGTCCCCATATGTCTCTAGGCCTGCTGGCCATCGGTTGTGTTTCAGCGTAGACAGCAGTTTGCTCTTGACAATAGATGACATCATTGAGCCAGTCCTTAAACTTTGGGGCTTTCCCCCGTCCCCACCGACACACCACTCGCCTTTTAGCCAATAGGAGGGTAATGTCTAGGAACTTTCTGTATTGCTTAGGTGTTTGCATAGTATAACCTAACAGCAGAATCAATGGATCCCTCTGCAGAGTGACCCCCACCATGTCCTCCAAGGCCTCATGCACCTGCGTCCAGTATGCCCACACAGAAGGACACTCCCACGCCAGATGTAGAAAACCAGCTCCTGCCCCGTTACAGTGTTCGCATCTATCATTATCAGAGTTGAAATCTATATTTCTTAGCCGGCGTATAATACAGCTTCTACAGAAATCTATAATGAATAATTTTAAGTCTGCAGCTAGCAGATATATTGGCTGTGATCCCACAACAATAGCTCCATTGCGCATCAGTGATCTCTCTACCCAGATTTGTGCCCCAACGTGAACGAGCAGATCCCTCAAACCCCTGTCTCTGCACCCGCACACTGCCTTAGATTCCAGATACCAAATGTAGCCCGTCCGCTGAGCCCAGCATATAGTGCAGCGGGGATAAGCTCTCAGGCTCTCGCGGAAAATCTGGCAAGATATCTTGAAATTCTTGACGCAACCGTACACAATAAAAAATCTCAAGCGGAGTGGGACGAATATCTCTAAAAAACGGGTCCATGGTTCGAAATTGCCCTTCCAGAAACAAATCCCCCCAGGTAGCTATCTTGAGGCGCTGACATAAAAGCTGGAACCCCTTTTCCTGTAGCAGCACCAGTTTGGGATCATAGGTCAGTGGCAGTCGCGCCGAGTATAGCATTGTGAATTGTAATATTTTCGCTATGCTTCTCCAAGCGTCTATCGTGCATGTCACTGTCGTGGGCAGGGTCTCCACAGCCGCAACTGGGCCATGTATAAGACCACTCAAATGAAGAGGGTGCGCCACCCAATCCTCCACAGCCAATTGAGGCATACATGGCGTGGGCACCATCCAATGATAGGCATTGTGAGCCTTCGCGCTCATATAGTAAACTTCAAAGTCTGGGAGGTCAAAGCCGCCTTTATCATAAGGCTGCGCCAGGACCGACCATTTAAGCCGTGGCTGTTTGCCACCCCAAAATAGTCTAATCAGTTCCGTTCGCAAGGTCTTAAAAAGAAGGCACCCGGATAGTAGGGGACGTTTAAAAAGAGATATAAAAAACGAGGTAATATCCCCATCTTGATGAGCGAGGCCCTGCCCGCCATGGATAAGGGAAGGGAGATCCAACGGGTAACCGTGGAGGTCAATTTAGTGATGGCAGTGCCATAGTTAAGCCTAAGGGTCTCGTCCCTATCTCTAGACACCTGTATTCCCAAGTAACAAAGGTCAGAATGGCACCATTCTAGGGGGAAATCGAGGGCGAATTCCGGAACTGCAGGCGTGAGAGGGGAGAATTGCGATTTACCCCAATTGATTTGCAGCCCGGATAATCTACCAAACACCACAAATTCGCGCAGCAGAGGGTTTAAATTTTGTTGCGGGTTTGTGACATAAAGCGTCAAATCGTCGTCATATAAGGAAATCTCACTTTGACGCTGAAAACATTTAAACGCACCAGCGTGATGAAGCTGACGTAGCCGACACGCAAGGGGTTCTATTGCAATAACAAAAAGAAGCGGAGAAAGCGGGCACCCTTGCCGGGTGCCCCGCGCTATAGTGAGGAAGGTGGACAGATGTCCATTGACAAGAACTCTAGCGGTGGGTTGTGTATATAATAGTTGCACCCAGGACATAAACAGTTTGGGGAAACCCATGCTCTGCAGAACGGTAAATAAATAGTTCCATTTGACCGAATCAAATGCCTTTGAGGCATCTAAAAAAAAGCAGCAACCGGAAACTCTGTCTGGATCAGGGAAAATAGAGTTCTCAAATTGTGTGTAGTAGACCTGCCAGGGACGAATCCAGCCTGATCCGGGAGTATGATTTTGGTCATCAAGAGGGATAGACGGGTGGCCAGTACTTTAGCTAAGATCTTCGCCTCGCCGTCAATCAATGAGAGCGGGCGGTAGAGTCGCAAGCCTTGGGATCTTTCCCAGGTTTTAAAAGGGAGGTAATCCCTACTTCTCGCATCGAACAAGGCAGGATCCCCATCTCTAGCGACTCCTCGAACACCTCCCGGAGCACCGGGGCCATAATATCAATGTAGCATTTGTAGAATTCAGCAGGGAGCCCGTCCAGTCCCGGGGCCTTTCCTTTTTTGAGGGACATTATCGCCTCCCTGATCTCGCCCAGTTCGAACGGGGCGCTGAGAAATGTCCTATGCACATCACTCAGCCAGCACAGGGCGACATTCCCCAGGAAGTCCTCAAACCTCGCCTCCCCCACATTCTGCGTGGTGTACAATTGGCTATAATGTGATGCAAATATGTCCAGGATTCCCGCAGTGTCTTGACACCTCCCCCCCGGGCATATTAATGTCTAAGATAGAATTACTGAACCGCGGATTCCTAGTGACCTCCGCTAATGTCTTCCCCGGTCTTTCACCTTCACAGTACCTACGTGCCTGCCAGTGTCGCCCCGAAACTTAGCCTCTCTTGCCGCCTCTTCCTCATACTCTGACGCTTAACCCGAAAATCCATGTATGTCGGCCCCGCCTCCCCACGCACCATGAGGGCCTCCAATCCTTTCAGTTCTTGGTCCAGGGCTAGTATCCTCCTTTGTATATTTTGTAAAACACCAAAGCTCTTGGAGATACAATAGCCTCGGACCGTAACTTTAAATGCCTCCCACACAACTTCGACATTGTCAACAGACCCCTTGTTTCGGGGAAAGAACGCCGCAATTTCCTCCCCATGCTCCATCTTAAACACCTCATCCAGTAGTGCGTTAGGTTGCCCCTGCCACTGTGGTCGAGGCCTATCCCACCCTGGCATACGCAACTGTACCAACACAGGACTATGATCAGAATATGTTCTGGCAAGATGTTCGGCCCTCAGGAGACTCGTGCTTAACCCTCGGGACAGCAGATGGTAATCAAGGCGTGCCCAGGTGCCTGTATTAGACGTGAAGTGTGTGCCCTCCTTACGAAGTGGATAAAGAAATCGCCAACTATCAATCAGCCCGCCTTCCTCCACAATACCCTTCAGAGCTTCTCTAGACCGGCTTTTGTAGTGTGCAGCCCCATCCGCCCTATCCTGTGCAGGTATCATAGCAACATTAAAATCTCCCCCCCAGATAATGTGCATAGAGCCAATGTTTACAATCCTACCCCACAATGTCGTAAAAAACTCAGGTGTATCAACATTGGGAGCATAACAATTCACAATGGTAACGGTGTCAGTCCCCAGGTGGCCCCACACAATAACCTATCGCCCAGCAGGATCAAGGACCTTACCCAGAACCATAAATTGCGTTGACTTTTTAATCAATATGGCCGTACCTCTCGCATAGGTAGAGTAGGAGGAGAACAACCGAATGCCCGCCCACCTGCTAGCAAATGTGTTGGAGTGTGGAGACATGTGGGTCTCCTGAAACAGCACAATATGCACCTGATGTCTTTCCAAATATGAAATAATCTTCCTGCCTTTCCTAGCATCATTGAGCCCTCGGATATTCCAGGACATAATCCTTAAAGATGAGTCATGCCCTGCCCCTGCCATCCTGTATCACACACTGTATAACTTCGCCCTGTAGTATAGTTAAGTACATTGCTGTCTCTCCACATCAGTATTGATGACTGGACCACACTTGGTAACCGCCTCCTCTGCATAGCCCCCCTCCCCCCCAACTGCACCACCCCCCACCCACTGGAGCATCCCAGTCATACCAGCAAAATACCCCCTCCCCCCCCCCCGCAACATAATCAAACCATGGTGAAATAGGGGTTCTCCCATTGGGTTGTCCCTCCAGGTGACGCACGTAAACCTTGCTCCAAGTCAGGGAACCTCCAGCTCTCATTAGTCCCCAGTACTAGCAAGGGCGTCCGGTGAAAAACATACAAAAGACTACTTTCCCCATAACGGAGCTAAGCAAATGAGTCATCAATAACAGGCCATATACATTTTAAGGCATCAAGCTTTGCAATACGTTACAGTCATGAAGTGTCAAGCAGTCCCTCCACAGTTACCACATCAGCGTGCGCTTATCCAAACTATACAAGTTCCAGCATTTCTATACTGTGTTTGTTCATTCGACATCCGACAGTGGCGCCTCCTCCGGCTCATCTTGGTCATTCGGGACAGCCTTACGTCTTCAGAAATTTCTCCATCGATTGTGGCATGCAGGGCCGGTCCTAGAACTTCTGGGGCCCTGGGCGAAAGGAAAGTTATGAGGCCCCTCTAATTTGCATGTAAAATCCAGTTGCGGCCAGCATGACTCGCGGGTGGAAGGTCTCGCGGGGGTTCGCGCGCGGTGGGGGGGTAGTTTAAAAATAAAATAAACTTACCTTCCCAGGTCTCGCGTCATTTCTGCTCCTGACCTGCTTTCCTTCTTTCCTGCTTCTAGCAGGAACAGGAAGCAGGCAGCCTCCCTTCCCTAAGCCAATCACAATGCTGCAATGTCAGCCGACCAGCCTGGCGCCTATGGGGAGGCCATTTTCTCCATGTAGGGTACACTGGTGCTTACATGGAGAAAAGCCAGTGTGTGCATGACTGGTTTGGTCAGCCCTGGAGGGCAGACCAAACAGTGCAAGGCACTCCTCCCCTGTCCTAAAGCAGACCCGCCCGCCCCCAACCAAACACTTCTGCTTTCTCGCAGTGCGCGTAGCAGAAACATAAAATGGTAGTTTTTGCATTTTGTGTTTCTGCTTTTCGCACTGCGAGAAAGCAGTGGGGCAACGCTCCTCCGCCCTAGTGGAGGAGCTTTGAAAGTTACATCGCGGGACTAATGATCTTATTTGGCATCACTGAAGAGTCCTAACGTGGATATCAGTCACAACATGGACAAAAAGATAAATATACTAATTAAATAAGTCCATATATTTTAAATCTGTATTAAATGAATTACATTTGTCACATTGGATGGAAAAGCTAGGTGCAGGTCTCACAAAGATGTACATTATTTACTCCTCGTTAACCTGTTGTTTCGAGATAAGTCCATGATACAATTTCCAGTTCTGCCTCATAAAGGAGGGAGATACTGTGAGGTAATGAGGGGCGGGATCATTCAAAAAATAAAATGACACAAGAGAAAACCTCTCGCACCATGGATATAATTGCAAATTTCAAAAGGCCCCCTTATCTTTCCGTGCCATTATTGTTCTACCTTAGGATGACATTAATACTTCGTAATTTGTTTTAACATAAATCCTCTCATCAGTATCCCACACGCACATGCTAAGAGACATAGGACAATCTTTTTTGTGTGTAGGCTCTTTACTCACCAGAATTATGTTAAGTTTAAAACACAACACATATAGTAACCATTACATTACATGACACTACAATGCATGACACTACAACGCATGTCATTACAACGCATGTCATTACAACGCATGTCATTACAATCCATACCATTACAACGCATAGTACCCTTACACTATCCAACACTTACCCTACTGTTGCACTACCTGGAGTTAGAATAGTAATTTTTACCCCTATACTATCCAATACTTACCATAAATGCAATGTAGTGGTATGTGTTGTAATGGTATGCGTTGTAAAGGTAGTATGCGATGTAATGGAAAGCATTGTAAATGTAGTTTCTTAAAATGCGATGTCGTGTCATGCGATGTAATGGAATGCGTTGTAAAGGATGTTGTGATGTGAAAAATGTGTTGTAAAGGCATGCGTTGTAAAAGTATGCTTTGTAACTTCATACAACCCATGGTATAGGCCCAGATTCATCAAAGGAAAATCTGGTCGCAAAGGGGCAGATTCTCAGAATCTTCCCCTTTGCTACCGGTATGTTTGCACTTGGGATGCATCATCCCAAATGCAAAAATCGCAAATTGAGAATTCGCTAAATTGCGATTACTTGCATTTAAGGAATCTCAAATTGAGATTCCTTAAATGCAATGCATTAAAGTTTTAAAAAAATAGCGATTTCGCTAATAGGGCACGCAAATTACGATGAAGTACAACTTCATGGTAATTTGCAAAAACTTTGAAAAATGCACTAAAGTGCATTTTTCAAAGTTTCATGTTGCGCACACACATGCCCTAGGGGCATGCGTGTGCGCAACATATGTGCACAGATCAATTTCAGGGGTGCAACAGGGTGTCCTTTGGACACCCCTGCACCCTTGAAATCGCATTCTCATTTTGCGATTTGCTAATTGCGATTCACAAATTGAGAATGTCTTCTCATTCATCCCATAGGAATGAATGGGGAGGTATTCCTTAATTGCGATTCGCAATTTGCGAGTCACAATTAAGGAATTTTAAGAAATCGCTATTTTTTTAGTGATATCTTCATGCATTGCATTTTTCTATTCCTTAATAGCGAATCGTTATTTTTCGCTATTAAGGAATAGCAAAATGGGTTCTTGATGCATCTTGGGGTATGTCACCTAAATGCAGTACAGTGGAAAATATATAGGGTTTGCTCCAAGTAGGAGTGCACTGCAGTCCTGGCTCTACTGATTTAACCAACTGTTTGATTCTGGGCAAATAATTTTGGCATCCACGGATTTGACAGCAGGGCAGCACTTTGAAACAGCTTTCATGTGAGAAATAGACATTAAAAGATTACTCCCCGTAGAGGTAGAGGTGGGGAGAAGATGTGGCGTTACTTCAGGGCTGCTGAATTTTGACTGTGTCTCATCCTGTGATTCTCGCAAGTCACTTAATCACACTGTGCCTAAAAAAAGGAATATGTCCATGTTTGACGTAACTTGTGCTCACGTAAAGCACTCCAATACCTTTGGGTCAAGTTTGCGCTATATAAAAAGAGCAGAAGAAAACGGGTTTCATTTACACATTGAAAGCTATTTGCATTTAAATTACGGAAGGTGCTCCTGATCCTTCATGGTGCATGCCCCCCTCGTGTGCTAAAACGCCTTCTTTTATGCCACTGACAAGCATCTCTTTCGCAGCTCATCAGCATCTGAAAGAGTGAGAGTTGCTTGTCTTTATAAATGTTAAAACTGTGAGGCCCCAAAATGCGTGCTAATTGTCACTGGCGTGGGAAGTGGACAGCATCCTTAATCACAGGTCAAACCTGGCAAATTCAGAAGGGCCTCGCGGGACACGTGGGGCTGCAAGGCCCAGGGGGAAAGGGGCCCCCTCCTTGGGGGTTAACTGCCATTGCCAAGGGCTGCAAGGCACAGGGGAGGGGGGCCTCTTCCGCTATTCCCACACAAGCCTGTGAAGCCCAGAGGAGAGGCAGCCCTTCCCTGGGCCACGCAGTGCTCACCACAGGCGCGAGGCCTAAGATGTGGTGAGTTAACACTTTTGCGAGGCCCCCTGTTGATGGGCTGAGCTCGGGGCCCTGGGCAGCCGCCCATGCTGCCCATGCCTAGCGCCGGCCCTGGTGGCATGGTGTGAATAGTTTGTGTCCCTTGGTGGGTGATACGTAGGCGAGCTGGATACAATAGGGCATAATCCACCTGCTCCTGGCGTAGCTTCTGCTTCACCCCGTTGAACTTGCGTCTCTCCTCTTGCACCCGAGCCTTAAAATCCGGGAAGATAGTAAAAGGGACTCCGTCATAATTGAGCTGTTTCTTTTCTCTCGCCAGCTTCAGGACCGCATCGCGGTCCCGATAATTGAGAAGGCGCGCTATGATGGGGCGAGGAGTGGTCCCCGGAGGCGGCCTCGGGCCAAGTGATCTATGCGCCCTCTCTACTATAAATTGGGCGGAGAGGGCCCCCTAAGCGGTGATTGCCGTCAGCAGTTTCTCGACATATTGTTCTAAGCGCCCCGTGTTGGTGCTTTCAGGGATGCCTAAAAATGCGGACATTGTTACGACGGCTGTAAGCTTCAAAGTAACCTTTCCTTTGTTCCATGCAGCTTCACATAAATAAAAATTTATTTATGTAGGGGATATATAAAGCTACACGGCTACAGCGTATTTCATGTTTGTGAAGAATATTGGGAACAGTTGAATGGTACTAGATTCAGGAATGTAATGGCTAGAGAGTCAAATAAAATATCTATCAACTATAGCCAAGGGGCCACTGTACGGCCTAAGATTAGGACGAAAAGTGTGTTCTTCTTGCTCTCTATAGGGGCAGAGAGGAACTCCTATAAAGCTGTGGATGACAGCAGGTGTGCGGCCGACGATGTATCTGTACTGCGCTTAGAGGCCTAATATTATCTTAGTAGGTGCTCGACCCAGTAGTCCTACTCAAGCAGGACTTCAGGCAGGGCTCCTTGGCTGCTCAAAACAACCTCCATGCTAACATGTCAGTTATATCTTGCATTTGTCGTTCTCGAACCTGGTCTGCTCCCCCTTTTTTTTTTTTTAAGAAAGGGCAGTGCTGTTTCCTCTTCTACAACAAGTTGCACCAGTTCCTAGACCTTGGCCTGGCTTTGAGTGGGAAACTGATAAAAGCAAGTCATAACTACCAGAAAGCCATCAATGATACAGGTGATTTGTGGAAATGTATTTTGACCACGTTTATCGTCTTTCAGTGTGTCGTGTTTGCCTCAACCCTCTTGTAGTGCTTATGTTCAGATTTGTTTCTGACTGGACTAGAACGTCCATGCAGCCCCTACATGCACTTCCTCGAAATAATCACCATGCTGGTTTTTGACTTGTTCTAATCCTCCTGTTTAGAAGCCATCGCCTTGAAAAAAAAAACACAAGGTTGCGCTTTTCCCAAGGTAGATTACAGGTGGTAGAGTTTCTTCCAAGGTCACCATGTTTGTCCTAGGTCACACGCAGCAACATTCAGTCGTATGTTCCTGGCAAATGTCCCTCTGTCCTGGCATTTGATGTGAAGACCCAAAAGTAGCTGCACACTGGTGGTCACAGCCAGAATGGTCAAAGACAACCAGAAGGAGAACAACTATCTTGTGAAATAGTTACTCTGTCCTACATAGGACACCATTTACATCACAAAGCCTGCTATTGCTTGGACCTGTGGACAAAAAGGTACTCTGTCCTACAGACAGACGAGGACCTGCTGCTGCTCGTTAGGAGAGCTGTGATAGCTCAGCTGCCTCAAGGCACGCAGTGTCTTCTGCCTGATAAAAGGAATGGCCCACGAAAGAAGTGCCACTGCTGATGCCCAGCTTGATCCTTCAGTTAGGACCGTCACATGCGTATACTGCTATCAGTAGCAGCCATCATCCTGACCAAAAATGGTACATTTTCATCCACAACTCCCTTATATGAGTTGATATCTCCCCCTTTCATTGGGTATCCAAAAGTAGACTGTTCAAAGGTCACTCTCATTAGAGAGGTGGTTTTTTCCATAACTCCTCTCCAACATCAGTGTACCCTTATGGCTCTCGAATTTCCTTTCATTCAACACTCCTTCACAAGAACACAAAATCTGAACACCATTACATTGATGGCCTGATCCTGCAATTCAGACCCCACAACACTTCGTCCACAAAGGAAGACCTAACAGGTGTTACTTTTGCTCTTTGTTTAACTTCTCAATCAATCAAGAGCTTTATTTCGATCACTATAGATCATAAAAGTACATCAATTGTTTAACTTATATGGAACGCAATTGCAGCTGATGATGATAAAAATCCTGATTTTTGTTTTTGTTTTTTGGTACTGCTCCAGTTGCTTAGTCATTAAACTCTTGAGGCTAATAGTAAATACAATTCTTATTCTTTTCGCAAAGCTAAAACACTTACCGGGCAATACAGTAATTCACTGTTTGTGATGTGCCGCATGTAGGTAGACCTGGTAACCATACATACTAAGAGTTGACTTTATTTTATTTTTTATTTTATTTATAAAGTTTTATATAGCGCAAACTTGATCCCGAAGGATATCAGAGCGCTTTACAGTTTGAGGGAAATGAAGGCAACATATCAGTACATGAGTCAAATAGGGAATATACAGAGGCATTGAATCAAATAGTGCACACATAAAGGGCCATATATGAACCTGGGGTAAGCGAAGAATGGGCTAGTCCATGAAACAAAATGACAAAAGGGGAGCAAATACAATAGTAAAATCCAAGATTGACAACCAATCCTGTAATATGTCGGATGCGATTAGAGCTGATAGTCGCTCCTCTTGTTAAGGGAAGAACTTATTCATGAGGAATCTTTTTGCTTCCAGTTTGAAGGCAACCTTGGAAGAGATTGACTATACGACTTTCCCACCCTCTCTCAAAATTAAAGCCTAAAACGGAGGTTTTTGGAAATTGAGTTCGCTCGCACTATTATCTAGTTGCAATGGTTATAGAAGCAACAGACACAGGCAGTGCTCGTCTCAAGGCCGTTTGATGTTCAAGCCAGTGGCTCCTGCAGCTCTTGAACTGTTATGTTGGACTGAGCTTTCAGATTAATGACCGTTTGCATGAGTGCACGAAAAAGTGATGTGCAATACACACACCTGTCGTCATTCTTCATACACAGCAGGTCTCTAAACATTTTTATCTATATGGGATTTCTTGCACGCTATGAGTGGCAATTGGATAATTAATTGTGGATTATTTATTCATTTAAACAGTTTCATATAGTTCTCTTGCACTGCAGAGAGTATTAATGCGCCTTTCATAGAGCTATTTACATAACATCATAGTGCAAAGGATAACAGGGCAAGAATAGGCCGGAGCAACAGTAGTAAATACTACTTTACATATGACTGTGATTGAATATCAATCAGATACTGTATAAAACACTAATGGCACAAATAAATAAAGCAATGTTTGATAATAAAGATCGTTACTTAAAGAAGAGAATGGAAAGGTGTTTTTTTGTATTCTCCTAAAAATGGGACGGGTAGGTTTAGTTCGAACATTAAGGAGCAGAGAGTTACAAGGGGAGACTGAGGTGCCAGAGAATGTGTGTTTTGAGGTACCAGATATTTTTATTCATTTCTACATGTTTTGGGGAAATGTAACGTCTGAGCTGAGAGTTTTAAAGGTGTAGCCTTCATTTAATGTGGCCACCTTCCACTGCCCACATTATACAATCGATCGCCTCTAAATCCCCTCCCAGTTCCTACATTCCTTGTATGTGTTGTCAGGACTCTTCTCTCACAAGGCTGTTGATCTCTTAATAGTTTCCAGCCCTCCCTCGTTGTCTGCCAGCAGCCACCAGAGATCTGTTAGGAGCCAGGTCACACTTGCCTGAACTGAATCCTTCCTCATATGCCTCAAGCCATATTGTCCCTTTCTCACCTGTGTGCAGATTGTCTGGGGAGCACAAGTAAAGCATCTAAGCACAAACGCCACATTGCATTAAATTGATACTTTATGTCTACAAACTTGGCTTTTTGCCATCTTCACCACTCCATCTCTTAACCCTGTGCAGCCTTTTCCCCCTAATATTCCCTCTTTCAAGTGTGTTTTCATTAGCTGCTATAGCTACTGCCCCTGCACTGGCCGTGACAAAGTGGACAGGTCAAACTAGTCAGACTGCATGAGTAAGTAAGACCTGTAGTGGAACTTGTCGTGAAACATTTCTTGCTGGGAACCTGTGCACACACTCGCCAAGGTCCAGCTTTGCTGGGGGCGTGGCTTGGCGCACAGCAAGATGGCCACACTGTAGTGCAGCTCTGCCGGCCGCCGACAATATCCTGAAGTTATCCTGCTCCTGTAGGTACGATCTGTGCCCGTTTAGACACAGTGGCACGTCTCTGTGCACAGCGCGACTGACTTCGGTGATTTTATCGCTGCTGGAGCACCTGCTGGGTGCGTGGGTGCCCTCTGCCGCACGGGCCCTGGGACAACATGGCAGGCTTGTGAGGCCCGGCGACTGCGTCTGGTGCTTTTCGAGTTCTCTGTGCTGCTCCAGTGCCCCCGTGGCTCGACACATCGCTGGAGATACCGGGATCGGTGGGGGCAATCTGAAGCCCTCGTTGCCGGGGGGTGCTCTGGTCTGCGGGGTGCGCGCGGCCCTGGGTTCGGCCTGCGGGACCCGTCCACACACCGAGCGGACGCCGTGGTTCACCCGACTGCCCGGCTTGAGGCGCGAACTGAGTGCGGCCCCTGTTTGCGGGGTACTGCTGGTGCCTGTTCACGGAAGGATATCGCTGCTGGCCCGAGGTGGGTCCTGGGCACACTGCGGGACCGGGGCCTGACGTTCTCTCCCTGACTGTTGCTGTTGGTTCTGTGGGGCTGCCCTTCTGCCCTGGACGGGCTACGCTGGAGCCGCATATGCGGGGGGCTAAATAAAGTGCCTGGATTGCATAAAGCTAGCCCTGACAGTGGTGAGTACCTGGGGTGTGCTCGCCTGTGCGGACTGATTAAACGGCCTTGAACCACCATATAGCTGCTGAACCTGGAGGCCTGGCTCTTGATCTCGATAGCCTCGCGTGTTTCTGATGGGTCTGCGGCGCAGTGCCCCCGCCTGAAGAGAGTGCCTGGGGTCTCTTGTGATGCACTGAAATCACCGACGTGGAGTGCAAGGGCAGGCTTTTGAGGTGTTGTGGTGCTCATCTGCAGAGCTTACGAGGCGGGAATCAGACTGCGCCTACCATCTACACACTTTCCTCTGCTGGGCACAGGAAAGGTTATGCGTAGACTGCATTATATACTGTGCCGTGGTGCTAATTGATAGGGAACTGTGCTCCTTTGGGTTGGCGTTGTGAGGAGAACTTACTAGAGCTTGCATCTTCCTTGTGGACACCCATGATTCTCAGTGTGAGGGGGGTCTACAGCTGACTGGATCAGTGTTTTTAGGGACGGGAGAGCGGAGGGTCAATACTTAAAATCTGGACATTGGCGCTATCATAATTCTGCTATCATGGGCAAACCGGGTAAAAATCAACCGCGCCTCAATTTTGATTCACGCAAGTCAGGGAAATCTTCGCATACTGCTGTTTTTGATTCGAGCTGGACTCCGCCTCTCAGCCGACTGCTTTGGAACAGACCTTGACCGCCATCCATGCCAGCTTGCAGTCCATAGACGGTAAGATAGAGGCCCTCAATGGTCGTATGGACCACATATCCGCTAAACTGGATAAACAGGCGGTAAGAATTAGAGAGGCGAAACATTGCATTTCGAGTACCGAGAATGGGCTGCAACAAGTCACCACAAAGACCACCGCCATCGAGAAAATGATTGCAGTAATTCAGGCCAAGAACGAGGACCTTGATGCGCGCTTAGCAATGGACTTTGCAAAATCCGTCTGCCGTAAAAAAACAGGCTCCCCTGATACATCTGATAATGAAGATTGATACACTGGATCCATAACCCCAAACTTATTTCTGTTCGTTGTTGTAAGAGCCCTGATGTCACTAGGGACACTGTTGTAACACTATAGGTTCACTGAGACTCCGTTTCTAATTGTCATGATTGACACAGGTGGTGGGCTGTAAATGTGATTACGTAGAATAGTTTGTCCATTGACATGGTACTCATTTATATATAGTGCAACCTTCGATTCATTGGGAACCAGGATATAACTGTTTTTTTCCTTTGCAGAGGGGGGTGGCTGGCTCTGAGGAGCACCAAGGAATCGAACACCGTTGCACTGGTTGTGAACCATAGTTGATGTATGCTTAGGTCTATATGCAAAATATAGGTTGCCTCCTTGCTAAGATGGATGTGGACTCGCAGGAGTCTGAGTTTACCTTCGGCGGCCACCTCCCTGTCTCATCTGGGAGTTGGACGCGTCGCTGCGGCCCCAATGGGTATACCCCATATTGAGTTAAACTGTTTTTTTAATATGTTGGGGAAAGCTGGGATTTTGGGAGATGGCTTTGGCACGTTGGAAATGCTAAAGTGGGTGGGGAGTGGGAGACTCTGTTTTGCATGGGAGGTTGTTCAATATATACACCTGCCTAACCTGGAATATCCGTGAGTTAAACACGCCGAAAAAGATTTGCCAAGTGTTTGCCTACTTAGACAGGCACGGGGTTCATTTGGCTCTCCTACAGGAGACACACTTGACTAAAACGACCGAGACTAAAATAGCGCTTAAATGGGCGGGATATAAACTGGCCTTATCGTACTCCTCTTATGCCAGGGGGGTACTCATTGTACTGAAAAGAGGTATACCATTTACACCAATCACAACCCATACTGATGACGAGGGGCGTTGGGCTATGGTACAACGTACATGGTAAGCTGGGAGAAACAATGGTTACGATAGTCAATGTATATGGCCCTGTAGTAGACAAACCACAAGTATTTATACAAATGCTCAGCATATTTCACACCTGGTCGGAGGCAGCCATCTTGTGGGGCAGTGATTTAAATACACAACTGGACCCTAATGTGGACAAATCTAACCCGATGAGTGCGCACACTGTTAAAGTTGCCCAATGCATAAGAGATGCCATGGTAGAATTGGGTTGGTAGATGCATGGGGTTTACGAAATGCCGAGATAAGGAGGGCTAAACATGCCACACCAGCACACAAATACTGGTCCCGCTGGGATTACTGGTTGCTAAGTGAGGAGGCGAAAGAGTGGGTTACAAACATCTCACCTCTCCTGTACACCCTGTCTGATCATAACCCCGTGCGACTGGACTTCAGTATTCCCACAAACACGCACCGCCCCTTAACCTGGCGCTTCCGAGCCGAAGCCTTAGTAGATCCCATATACGATGACACTGTTAGGAAGGCAATAACAGACTACTTTAAAAGAAATGTGGGCACGGTTGATAGTGCTGCCACCTAATGGGAAGCCTTTAAGGCCACTGTGAGAGGGGTCTGTATTAGCACAACAGCAGGCATATTGCGTGACATCAGGGGCCAGCTTTCGAAGACGGAGGCAGCGTTAAGGGAGTTGAAACAACAATACACGACCGCACCAGATGCCTCCACTCCAGCCCGCATACATGAGCTGTTACTGAAATAAAACACGCTAGCAGAATCTGAAACACGTTACATTTCACGTCGTCATGTCGCCAGAGCATATGGCGAGGGGGGACGACCAGGCAGACCGTTAGCAATGAGATTGAAATTTCAGGCCGAACATCACCATATTACCAAGATAGTGAATGGCCATGGAGTGGAACATTTCACACTTCAAGCAATTGTAGATCAGTTTAAGGATATGTACACATCACGGGGGGTATGGATGATGATGCTTTGAACGGTTACCTATCTGATATCGTCAGTGCCTGGTTATCGGCATCGCAAGTATCTCAGCCATCCCATTGACAACTCTGATATTAAAGCGGCAATACTCTCCATGCCAAAAACAAAGCAACAGGGCCGAATGGCCTCACAGACGAATTTTATAAAGCATATGTTGACCTCTTAGCGCCTTATTTAGAGAAGCTGGAGAAGTGTGGCTCAATGGTTAGAGCGGCAGACCCTGATGCAGAGGTCTAGCCCGGGACCAGGGTTCAATTCCCCGCCTCGGCCGGTCTTGGGCTCAAAATTCCACGGACCTGATAATTCTCGCCTCGGTGTCTATTCCAATCACGAGTCCCACTCTGCAACTCTGGGCAATAGCTTGCTTAATCTCCACAACGGCCCCCACAACACTAAGGATGCCTGGCCTCCACTTTGGGGGTGCCCAGGAGTGGACACCTCACAGGGAAAGCCAGGATTGGTTCCACAGCGGTATTCGTACAAGCGCCTTGAGACCCTTGCGGGTGAGTAGTGCGCTATACAAGTATCAATTTATATTTACATTTACATATTTACTGGAGATGTAAGCGGAGGCCCACGAGTCGGGCATACTACCGCCTTCCCTTTGATAGGTCCTGATAATCACGCTTCTCAAAAAAGATAAGCCACCGTCCCAGTGTGAATCGCACAGTCCTTCATCGTTAATTGACCTGGACGCGAAAATACTTGCTAAAATTCTGGCTACCAAACTTCAACCACTTCAAACTGTTTGGTGTTGCCGGACCAATCCGGGTTTATACCAGAACGTTCCACCTCCCATAATTTGAGAACTATCTTCGCCATGTTCCATGTCTTAGACACTGCGTTACCCACCGCAGCTGTCATGTTGGTATGCTGCTAAAGCATTTGACAAAAGCAAAACCAACAGTTGATGGACAGAATGTAGAACAATGTCATACATTCACCCCAGTACAGAGATCTGGGCCTAAATCCATCATTTTTTTTTGCACTCCACACCACCCCAGTTCAGACATGGCCATATGCAAATCAGCCTTGACCCTGTACCTCATGGGAACAGTCCAGCCCGAACTGCCAAGCCATGTCTTTCCTGGACCGGAATCAAGCATCCTAGGACCAGTTTCTGGCTATCAGCCGTCTTCAGCCAGGATAGCTTGACTCCAGTGGTGTGGAGAGCATGGGACTCACGTCTGAGCATACCCATCCCACTCGGGGTGACAAATGCAAAACCAACAGTTGATGGACAGAATGCAGAACAATGTCATACATTCACCCCAGTACAGAGATCTGGGCCTGAATCCATCATTTCTTTTTGCACTCCACACCACCCCATTTCAGACATGGCCATATGCAAATCAGTCTTGACCCTGTGCCTCATGGGAACAGTCCAGCCCGAACTGCCAAGCCATGTCTTTCCTGGACCGGAATCAAGCATCCTTGGACCGTTTTCTGGCTATCAGCCGTCTTCAGCCAGTTCGGGCTGGACTGTTCCCATGAGGCACAGGGTCAGACTGATTTGCATATAGCCATGTCTGAACTGGGGTGGCAGAGTGAGCTAAAGAACGGTGATGGATCAAACCCAGATCTTTCGACTGGGTGTGAGTTTTTGATTGGTTCAGATGCTCCGTCCCTCACCACCCCCTTTTGTACCACTTTGGCCGCCATAAGTGTGGCAGGGTATGCTCAGACGTGAGTCCCTTGCTCACTTTGCCACTGGATTCAAGCAAGCCGGGCTGAAGACGGCTGGAATGCCAGAAACCGGTCCTCGGAAGCTTGTTTCCGGTCCAGGGAAGGCATGGCATGGCAGTTCGGGCTGGACTGTTCCCATGAGGCACAGGGTCGGACTGATTTGCATATAGCCATGTCTGAACTGGGGTGGCAGAGTGGGCTAAAGAACGGTGATGGATCAAACCCAGATCTTTTGACTGGGTGTGAGTGTTTGATTGGTTCAGATGCTCCGTCCATCACCACCCCCTTTTATACCGCTTTGGCCGCCATAAGTGTGGCAGGGTATGCTCAGACGTGAGTCCCTTGCTCACTTTGCCACTGGATTCAAGCAAGCTGGGCTGAAGACGGCTGGAATGCCAGAAACCGGTCCTCGGAAGCTTGTTTCCGGTCCAGGGAAGGCATGGCATGGCAGTTCGGGCTGGACTGTTCCCATGAGGCACAGGGTCAGACTGATTTGCATATAGCCATGTCTGAACTGGGGTGGCAGAGTGGGCATAAGAACGGTGATGGATCAAACCCAGATCTTTTGACTGGGTGTGAGTGTTTGATTGGTTCTGATGCTCCGTCCATCACCACCCCCTTTTGTACTGCTAAAACATTTGACTCCATTGAATGGAGATACACGTTTCATATCTTGAGCAGAATGGGGCTACCGGGCGTCTTTTTGGGATGGATACGTTTGTTGTATGCGGATCGGTCGACACGTGTTCGGGTGGGGGACTCACATCCAAACCATTCTGAACAGAACAAGGCACTGGTCAGGGATGCCCCTTATCGCCACTTCTCTTTGCTCTCATGCCCGAGCCATTGGCGTGCGTGATCCAGCAGCGTCATAGAGAATCAGCACTAAATTTCATGCATCACCCTATTGGAATATCGCTTTACGCAGACGATATGGTACTATTTTTCCCCGAACCGCAGAGGTATCTGTCCCCAGTCCTACGGGAATATATCCGTTTTGGATTATTCTCCGGCCTTACCATCAACTGGGACAAATCGGTCATAATCCCATTGACTACAAATACGGCCCCTCCTCAGATGGAATACCCACTGGTTTGATCAACTGAGCAGTGAAATATCTGGGAATATGGGTGCATCACAACCCTGAGATTGTAGTACGTACGAATTATGGTCAGGCCTACGCCGCCCTAGAGTCTCAGAAGGATAAATGGTTACCTCTCCCGCTGTCATTAACTGACCGAATTGCTGTTATTAAAATGGTTATTTTGCCTCCTTTTTTATATCTTTTCTGTAACATCCCTATACAGCTATCAAAACACTTCAATAGTGAGAACTCAGTTACTTAGACTTATATGGGGGGGAGGGGGGGGTCAAACAGGCTAGAGTAGATTAGAACTTTTTAACACTGGACTACATGATGGGAGGCTTTTGTGCACCTGACTTCTACACGTACTATCTCTGTGCACAGGCGCAACATGCTTATTTCTGATATCGTCAGCAAGCATATACACCTCATGTTGCAGTGGAGGATGGGGATGCACACCCTATCCCCCTTGCTGGTATAATAACGCAAACAAGCAGAGGCACACCGAAATCTGAGATAAATACCTTAGACACCAAAATTGCGGCTTGGCAGAACAAAGGCAAACTCGCAGATAAACTCCCTATATACGCCCCGGCCATGCCATTGGCCTTTCATGCAGCACTATCAGTGACACAGGAGGTTGGCCCAATGCGTTCTCTAAAAGAGGCCGGTTTAGACCGCATGCAGGATCTTTATCCGGATGGGAAGTTTATTACATCAGAAGAACTTGCATACATTACAAATCAAACCCACTCTTTCAATTCACATTCCACCGTCTGAAACTTGCAGTGAAAAAACACTACCCGACTTTTCCAGCTGAACCGCCTCCTCTACACTCCCTGCAGCTAGCTATTATTAGTGCTCCCCACTAGGCGTCAGCTGATTACTAAACTATATAAAGCAGTTAGGGGCGAGCCAATTAGAATTGCGGATAGAAGTTTAGATCGTTGGAATGCTAAATTATCAACCCCACTGACGATGTCTCAATGGGAACGCATCTGTACACTGACCGGACAGCTCACGCCTAATGGTAACCTGAGGATCATTCCTTTTAAAGACATTTATCAAATATATCACACCCCTCTTAAACTCTATAAAATTGGTCTCCCGGATAAGAGTAATTGTAAGTGCTGTGGTAGCCCAGATGCTGACTTGTGGCACCTGGCGTGGAGCTGCAGACTGGTATTCCAGTACTGGGACGAGGTGGTAAAGTGTATACATACCATTACTGCCGTTTCTTTGCAGTGTACACCATTGATATGTTTGCTTTGATCTGTGCCCCAGATAAAGGGTACGGTGGGGACATTTTTGAGAATCACTCTTTTATCAGCGAAGAGGTGGATAGCGCTCACGTGGGAGAGTACTCTGGCGCCTCGCACTAACAACTGGATTAGTGACCTGGTGTTTTGCAGGGAAAACCTTGAACTTTATGCAGAAGAACTGCCATCATCTTCAAAGCCCAAAGACATTTGGGAGCCGCTGCGGCAATACCTATTGTCGCAAGCCCATACTGACGTCACGCAGGACTGTTGAGAAACATTAATAGGCAAGGATGGTATTCTCCACAGCTTAAAAAGGATACGTATTGTCAGAATACATGTGCAGATATGGTACGAACTGGTCAATGACACATGTGTTTTGTTACTTCTGGATTCAGTTTTTATTGTATTGTTTTGCATGACAGCAATGATGATTGTTCATTTCGAAAACCCAATAAAAAGAAATAAAACATTTTTTGTGAGTATTTACTTTATTCGATGAAAAGATTCATCATAAAAGTATACAATTTATACAGTACATTAAAAGGTAAAAAAGTAGGGGCTCAACAATCCTATATATACATACAGCCTCACATACTACTCAATTTAAAATCTCTAAAATATACACTCAGAACTGTTGCATAAGAGCCATAAAAAGACACTTCCTGCCATAGGGCCATCCAGCGGTTAGGTTAAATGGGGGGTAGACTTGGCCCTCCTTGTGCGTGTCTGCCATGCACTACCCAAATATTTAGCTACCCCACACACCATAGCGATAGAAGATGTGTCAGTGCAGAGGACCCGTAGGGCCATTTTGTGACATCTAAGGCCCAACCCCATGCATAGTGGTTTTAACCATATCTTCCTGGCGACCCTATAAGCCGGACAGGCAAAAAGAAAATGCGCCACAGACTCATTGGGGGCTGCACATCCAGGACAGGCTTTAGATAGAACACCTATGTTTTTCCACCCAGAAGAGAAACAATTCACCGGCAAAGTCCCGTGCCTGAATTTTAGGTAAAGTGATCTGTCCAGGGGTTTCTCTATAAAGTCTAGGAAGGGTTCGAGTTTTCTTATCCATTTGATCTCCAGAAATTGCTGGGAGAGGGGCCCCCCTTCACTTCTGCGTATGGCCGTCTCATGTACCCAGTCCCAATAGAGCTTCTTGATCACTGACTTTGGAGGCGGTGTTTGGCTCAACCATGATTCACTTAGGCCCAGTTGCACAACCAACTGTCTTAGGTTGCACAACCACTTGATCTTGTTACCTGTGTTGAGCAAGATAAGTTAATCTAGGGCTGCAGCATAATTATGGAGCTCCCGGGTCCTTCTTAGACGCACCCAAAAAAGAAGTGGGCGCAGAGGCACAATATCTTTGAGTGGGTGCCTACCCAGGTCTAGCCGTAGCAGGATTAACGGGGTGGAGACTGGGAGGGCCACCAGATCTCTCATAAACTTATTTTCATATGTGGCTAACTCCGTTATGTTCTCAAACCCCCACAGCTCGGATCCGTATAGGGCTGCCGGTAATACTTGGCCATCATATATTGCAAGAGTGGGTGCCACAGGTTTGCTCAACGACTCCCGCTGTTCCCTTAAAACCACCCCTGAGACTCTTTTGTGGTTTAATAGCATTTTGGCCAAGTGATCTTTCCATTTCATCTAACACCCAAATAGTCGAAAGAATTGACCAACTCCAAGGGGACACCATTGAGCGAAACATTGTTCCTGAATCTCATAAGCTTTGTTTTAGAGGTGTTGATGGTGAGGCCTCTGTCAGTGCAAAACACACTAAAGCGGTCCAAGAGTTTTTGAAGACCTGTGGGGATTTAGAGATCAAGATGGTATCGTCAGCGAAGAGTAGGGTAGGTGTTTTTTCCCCCGCCAGGGATGGCGCATCTGCCGGTTCCTCCCTCAGATGATCCACCACTCCATTCACAAAGAGGGAGAACAAGGTTGGTGCCATAACACATCCCTGGCGGACTCCACTCCTCACGGGCACCCTCAGTTGTCCCTGGGTGCCTCATCTGATCCTCGCATAGTTCCCCTCATGTAGCTTCACAATAAATCCCAAAAGAGGTTTTGGGAAGCCCATCTTCTCCAGGATATCCCACAGCCTTGCCCGAGGGACCAGGTCGAACGCCGTTTTGAGATCTATGAATGCCAGATAAGGACTACCGTTGTTAATGGTCACGGCCTTCCAATAGATCGCAAAAAAAACGGAATACCTGGTCCATCGTGCCCACCTTCTGGCGAAACCCTCCTTGGAAGTGGGAGAGAACATGCTCCTCTTCCATCCAGACACCCACCCTAGAGATGATGACCCTGCCAACCACCTTCTGGATCACGTCAATCAGACTGATCGGTCTGTAATTGTCAGGGTCATCTCTGGCGCCCTTTTTGTACACTATTACCACCTCTGCTCCCTTCCATGAGTCTGGCACAGGATAACCCGTGGAGATCAGATTCATTATTAAGGAAATAAGTCTGGCCCAGGCATCAGGATCGTTCAAGAGAAGGTCTCCTGGTATCCCATCCTGTCCAGCTGCCTTCCTGGGGGTCAGATGTTTAATGGCCAGAATTACTTCGGAGGGCAGGAATGGTTCTTCGGACACCGGTGGGGATTGGGTCCTAGTATCTGGGTCGGGGGGAGGTGAACCTATTACTTCTCTCCCACCATACAGTGCAGAGAAGTGGGAGTGCCATTGGTGTTCCGTTATATGGTTAGCAATAGGTGGTATACTTTGCTGCCTAGCCTTATTGATCAGATCCCAGAACAGCATGGCATTCTTCTTGATGGCAGCGGATTTAAGATCCTGCCAGTGTTGTTCCTCCCACTCTCGTTTAGCCAACACTAACACCCGCGCATAATCCTTCCTAGCCGCTCTAACTAGTGAGGGATTCTTTTTAAGCAGGGCGACTGTTAGCTCCTTCCGTTTCGCCTTACACTGGTCTGAATACCACGGGTTACTGGATGTAGCTGGTTTATTGTTCACTCTGCCCCTTTTACCCTGGACTACAAAGTAATGTCCTACTTCCTCTATCGTGTTCTTGTAAGCCGAGGAGAAGGACGACCCCTGGGCACTATCACTTCCCAGTTCAAGATTCTCCAGCTCTACTGTCAATTCTGCTACATGCTCCCTAATCCTCTCAAGGTTCCCTTCCTGGAACTGAACCTTATCCCATTTCAGCCTGCGATTACCATTGTAAGGGACGACCTCGTTGGTTGTCCTCGAGGGGACTTTGTTCCCACTTCCCTTTAGTTTACCCCATCTTAACTTCGTGCATAAGGGGTTGTGGTCGCTATCCTGCGTATCTATTAGGTCGCACCACAGCGTGACATCCAATAAGATATAATCTATTCTGGACGAGCCATTAAGCCTATTAAAGGTCATTGCTCCAGCACGGTCAGAAATTGTCCTACCATTTAACGCTCTTAAATTAAATTCCATGGTCAGGGCGTTGATCTGGATTGCCCTTGCTGACCATTTTCTAATTGGGGCTAATGACAGGGCTGGGATAGACCATCTAGAGTCCTCCTCCTCCTCTATACCCAGGGGATCATCCCTAGATAGGGGTTCAAATGTACAGTTGAAGTCCCCTCCCACTATGATTTTAGAGGTTGGGGGGCATTTGGCTAATACCTGTTCTAGGATCGCCAATGTACATGAGGTTGTTTCCCCCGGGATCCCTCTAGAATAGATATTAAATAGGTCTATCCTATTCCCCTTAGTATGTCCTGCGAATGAAATATGTAAGATATCTCTAGTCGCTGATTCATGGATGGTAATATCCCAGTTCAATCCGATTTTTACCCAGATGTGTAGTCCACCCGCCGGTCTGCCCCTGCCACAGCTTGATGCGGGCACAAAAAAGGTTGCATAACCGGATTTGTACACTGGGAGCAGGCTCCAGGTTTCTTGGAACATGCATACATCGAACTTCTCGATGAACGCATTCCATTCTGGTAAAACCATCTTTTTTTGTAGCCCAGCCACATTCCAAGATAGCAAATGGTTACCCTGTGGCCTGTAACAGCCACGTCAGTGATTACTCCTTTTTTCCCACCCTGCGCACAGGGAATTGGCTCACTAATTTCTTCTAAGGGGTTAGCTAATTCCAGGGGTAAATTGGTGTCACCGATCCCCCCCGGAACCTTTGTTTGTATAATAGCTACATTCCCGCTGCTATCATGGCAATTGGCACCTATAAGGTCCACTTGCCCAGTCCCACAATTTGTCGCATCTGTAGGAACCATATTCTCCCTATTTAAGAGACTTGGTGATAATGCATGTCAATCCACCATATCCAGGCAGCTAAACCTTTTCATGATCGGGAAGCCACCCCAATTATCCCTAAGAACTGGCTCTGTGGATGGCTGCTCCCCCCTAGGCTCCCGATTCCAACCCCAATCTCGATTCCCTGCTCTATGCCAATTGTTATTAACTCTAGGATCCCGAATGGGCCCACTCATTAGGGGATAGAAAAAGGAAAGTCACCTAGTGGCTATACCTTCAAACCTATCTTGTGTGTCCCATGAGCAAACTTGAGCGGCAGTGTGTGGATCCGCAAAATGAATCAACACACAATCTCCCTGGACAGTTTTCCTCTGGTGCCCCAGCCATGCCACCCTCCGCACTGTCAAGATCTTACTTATACGATGTGGGGGTAAAGGTCGATTTTGGTTAAGCCAATGTCGAACCTTGTTGTGTAGCGACCAGTTGGTTTCCTCATGGTGATCCTCCAATTCTGGGACTCCTGTCATGACCACCACATATGGTGTAGCCTCCGGGGGGAGGTTCACCACTCTTCCTCTGTCCGCTACTCCACCATTTTTGTTTCCCTTTTGCTGCGTGGTATGGCCCCTGCACCGGGAGGGTCGGAACATATATTGGATATACCTTCCTTTTCACCTCTCTTCTCAACAACTGGGGCTGGGTTGGGATTGGTGTTCACCGCTACTGGTGCAGGGTTTTTAGGAGCTTGTACTGTAACCTTGTTACAGCTTGATTTATTACTCCCTACTTTTTGGGCCCCAGGTGGTTTTTGGTTATAGGACTTGGTACAGAGATCAGCTAATTTCTTTTCAATGTGGGATAATCTTTTCTCGATAGGCGAGAGGTAGCATTTAAAGAGCTCTTCTACCTTCATTAAGAATTGAGTGTCAGCCGCTTCCCCACTGACACTTTTCCCAACCGGGCTAGTTGACCCTATCTAAATTCCCTGTACTCCCAGTCTCTATTATGACATCGCTGTCCTGAGGGTCGTGATTTATATTTGGTTTTGGAGCAACGTCCCCAGTAGACTTTTTCTGGTGTCGTCCCCTTCCCCTCACTTTATTTGGCTTCTGTAATTTAGGGATGGCGCCCTCCTTCCTGCCTCTCAGTGTAGTAACGCTTGTGTCTTCCTGAGTGGTGCTGATAGCTAAGTCCGGGGTGTTTTTCAAATCAGTGCTTAGTTCTAAGGCACATGATAAGTGAGAGACTGAAAGGTCTACCGTATTGGGCAAGCTACATCTAGCAACATGTACATCTGCCTGGACATCTATAAGACCCACAGCCTTAGATTGGTCGGGAGTTTTGGCCCTTGCAAATGGTCCCATAGATGATCTTTTCTTTGCCAAGGCGAGGTCTTGGGACACCCTACGCTCCATTAGTGTGATCCCTTGATCTATAAAGGTATTAGCCCTTATGATGAAGTTATCCAAGGTGCCCGTTGATAGGGTCCCTCCTGCAGCTGTTTTACTTCTGGTCCCTCGGGTAGACATTATTTCAGGGACAGTTCACCAGTCTATGCAATGCGTAGCTGTATAGAAATGTATTAAATGTTTACAATACATACATACTGCAACTCGGCAACCGGGATTAGGATTACACGTTAGAGGGCTAGCCCAGCCCGGCCTCCACCGGTCTCTAACGGGCTTCAACGAGCCAGCCCTTGGCCTGGGCTTCACCCGGCGTCCCGCGAAGCTGGAAGCGCGCGCCTTTAGTGGCGCCTCCGGGGCCGGGAGATGACGTTGGCGGCTCCTGCCGCTGTGCCACAAGGGAGTTGTAGTCCCCCACTCGGCAGCCGCTGATGTAAGGAGCGGCGGCGGGAGGACTACAGCTGGGAGGTGAAGTTGGCGATTGAAGCTTGGGCGCTAGAGAGAGCCTGGTGCACGAACAAAGTTTTATCCCCAGTGAAAGAAGGGTTTTAAATGGCTATGGTGCTCATAGAGGTCCGCTCCGCTGTGAGGCAGGCCCAATTCCCGGTGCCAGTCCAAGCCCCTCACCAGCTCATTCGCGCAGTGCAAGCACGACCTCCAGTGCCTCCTTGCCAACAAACTGACAAAAGTAATGTATTTAAAGTATCACGGAGGACAGTAGTATCTGTGCCCATTCACTGGTGAGGCTGCTTTCCCCCTGTATAGGGTCAGTGCTGGGGCAGTTCTATCAGTGAGTGGTCGCCTGCGATTACTCAATAGAAGGCAGAACTCCGAGGGTGCCTCCTCGCCCAGCGCCAAGATCTCAACAGGCCTCTGCTCTCCGCCGCCCGTCCTGCCTCTGTAGGCCTCCAAACACTGCCACAGCCGCTCCAGGCACCTCAAGAGGGCTCCCTTCCCCCGTATGTCAGCACCTCCACGGAGCCTTCCCAGACCGCCCCGGGTCCCGCTCCTCACCGGTCAATAGCTTTGGCCTGTTTAGCAGTCCCCCTTCCTCTGTAGGTCGGCAGCGCTACGTTCCGGCAAACCCACAGAGCCCCACGGGCCTCAGATGTCGAGGGGGGAGCGTTGCGGGGCTCTGGGCCCGCCACTCCTCCCGTCCGCCCACTCACAGGTGCAGTTCTCTGTTTCCCCGCCGCTCCGGGTTCCGCCGCCTTCTCAGGCTTAGCTCCGGTCCTCTCTCCGCTCGTCTCCCTCCACCAGCCCTACAGACGACACTCCTCCGCCGAGATTGCAGGGCGCCTGGTTTGAAAGCGGCGCCCAGCACCTCACTTCACCCCGGCGGCAGCTCCAGCCGTTCTAATGGTCGCCTGGCCCCGGGGCAGTTTCGCGCCTTTCCGCAGTGAGGCCGCACCGCTCCTGTGCTTTTTTAAAAAAGATCCAGCTCTGCTGCTTAGGCCCCTTAAACGTTTGCAGGCGGCTACCTCAAAGGATGTGTTGCTATGGCATGAAGCAGTGGTTACAGTGATTAGTTAAATTAGCAAAGGAAATCTGGGAAATCCTATTTAAAAGAACCCAACGAAAAAACCTATCTCAGTGTGATACTAGATCATTGCAACACAGTTTCCACTTATGTAGGACATTTTCTAATATTCAAAGCAATGGGTGTAGAAAAGAAGCAAAAAGATAAATGACCATTGACCCTAGGTGAGTGCTTAGATAGCTACTGGGATCAGCTATGTATTTTATTGTAGTTTTTTGAGCAACTACTAATTTAAGTATATCCAGTCTCATTTTATGTGCAGTATTCATACAACTCTGCCAATACTACGCAAGTTAAAGGATCAGGTCATTAAAAAAGTAAGAATATGCACCATCGGATCCTACTTTAGTGGCCTTATGAATGTGCGTGTGTACTCAGATTGAGCCCACAACTACTAACTTAACTAAATTAGTTGCAGTAGCTGTCTGTTTTCTTATCTCATCATTTTAAACTGTTGTTTTTTTTGTCTTCTTTTAAATACAGGGCCTCTTATTGCGAACACTGTCAACACATTAAGAGCCAAAGAAAAAGAAGAGCTGTTGTCTGTGGACAGTGAGTACACTAAAGCAAGACCCAGAGTACATCGTTTGCCAAGTGAGTTTGAAGTGCTTGTCTACCACATAACCAATACACACTCGCTTACTTTCTGAAATACGCACATATAGATGTACATATGGAAAATATCTGCTTTTGAGGTAGTGATATTGGTAAGAGCGGGCGAAGGAGGTGGAGCCCACATGATCTCTTCTTGGGCGATATTCAAAATATAGCGATCTATTGGGAGATAGAACAAGAATTGCTTGTCCACAGGATTCACAAGCTATAGCAGGGAAGTGGGCCTCTGTAATACCACTTTTGATCTGACTAGGTGACAGCAAAGTGACACAAAATATGTAAGATGTGTCAGAGATCATGACTTCTTTAAATTCCAGCCTGGGTGCATACTGTTTAAAAGTAGGACATGTAAAAGTTTAATGTTGAACATATTGGTACAGTGAAAATGCCCTCAAAGTTATTTTAACTGTACCTGGGTTGTCTGTTCCATAGTTAAACACTGGGATGCAATATTAAATACTAATACGGTATCTCGGGAATGGAACTAGTTAGAAATATAATTAAACAACCATTGTAATAGTTGTTAATACTCCAATTAAATGGTGAAGTCAGATTTATTCTAAATATTACTTAAAGGCAATTTTTAAAAGCTACCTTTTCCCTGCCTGAAGCCCCTAGAAGATAAATCTGCATTTTGTTGTACCACTTCAGACATCCAGTAATTAACAGTTAAATACGCACAAGGTGTGAACTTGCTTCTAGGAGAAAATAATAGGCTGACCTGAATGGGCAGAAATGGTTCCTCTGAACCAGACAGAATGTGCATGGGGGGCTGAGAGGATCCTTTTTATCATTAAAGTGTCAAGTTATGCTCAAAAGTCACATCCTGGTTGCCATGTTAACTGTTGCATTTCATATGACACTTGGGGCTCACTTCAAAGATGCCTCCCCTCTCACAGACGAATGCTAGCTGTCACCTCAGCAGGGCCCTTCTATTGTCTTATCAGCCAGTCAGGACTCAATCACCATGGACCTCTTTTGATATAACAGTATCACAGACTGTTTAATAGGTCTGCTAGCTTTACATATAACATTTGGGACACGCTTCAACGAAGGAAAACAGAATGCCAAAACAGTTTTTGTGTATCCACTGTCTAGTTGCTGAAAGCTAAGCCTTGTTATACCAGACTTCTGTCTCTGAGATAGTTGTGGTACTGAGACTGCATCAAACTGTAATTTTATGTTAGATGTGGGAGGGCACAGGAATTACCAATTTATACAACCCCTCCCACCACATTCACTTGCACCCAGCCCTCAAAGGCCAAGTTTAGTGTGGCTGAACACAGGGGTAAATGAGCACACTGCCTCACATCCCAGCACTCAGTTTCTCTATTGCATTATGGTAAATGGAGTGCGTGGTAACACTTACTGCAGTAAAAGTCTTCAGTTTTCAACATTGTTAATGCATTTAGGGATGTGTACATCTAAATTTGATTCAGGATAATTGTCTTTTATCACTAGAGTGTAGCAAGTTGTTTTAGAGATGCTAGAAAGTCTCTGTACCACTCACTGAGCGCAGTTGTGTCAATCAGAGCTCATCAGCTGAAGGAAATCTGTGAGCCAGTGCTAAGCATCTCTGGACCTGTGTTTCAGGATAACTGTCCTTCACCAGAGAGTAACCAGTTGTTTTAGAGGTGCTAGAATTGTGATTCATAGTCTCCTGAGGTCTCTGAACCGCTTACAGTTATCAACCATAAGTCATCGGCTCTTGGGAGCCTTATCAGACACTGTGGTAAGGGAGCAAACTGACTCACATTCCAGCACTCTGTCCCTCAGGTTCAAAATGGTAAATGCAGTTCATGTTAACACTTACTTCAGTAAAAGTCTTCAGTTTTCACCATTGTTGGTGTGTCCAGCATGAAAATGTCCAAAGTGGGTAGGGTTAGCCCTGGGAACCCTTTCCTCATTAGTTAGGGTGTGTCCAATGGTCATTCCCACCTACTAGCTTGTGCCAGGCATATTTGTTGCACCACCAGGCACCCACGCCTGAACACTCATGGACCTGAGGAAGATCAGAAGAAGACTTGACTTGAAGAATGAAGGTTTTTTCATTACTCGTTCTGACAGAGTGAAGTGCCCACGTGGAATACCTGCACCCGAACAGTATGGCGGAGGGTATTAATTTACAAACTCTGGGAACAGTACTAGACGCAATTCAAAAAGAACTAGTGGTAGTTAGAGAAGATAACCAAAGTCTTAGACAAGAAATGCTAAAATCTAGAAAAGAAACTGCCGAGTTGGCTCAGAGTAGGACAGCCAATAGGTACAGGAAAGAGAAATGAGGATACTTTAGTAGAAGGTTCAAATAGGCTAACTCAACAAGTAATTCATTCATTGTCCCCAGTTATACCTTTGGCCCCTCCAGAACGTTTTAGTGGAGATCCACAGAAAGCACAAATATGTTTGACCCAATGCTCCCTCCCCTTTGTGCCGTCCTTCCATTTCCCCAGATGCGCAGTCCAGAGTTGCATTTGCCTTGTCATACTTAAGTGGTGATGCGGCATCGTGGTCCTTACCATTAATTTCCAGAGATGATCCCATTTTACAAAACTATGATGAGTTCAAGAAAGAATTCCTGCGAATTTCCGATCGAAGAATTTCCCAAGCCGTCGGCAACGAATTGTTGCAGCTGCGACAGGGTAACAGAGACTTAGTAGCTTACCTGGCCCAGTTTAACAAGCTGGTGGTTGAGACAAACTGGCCAGAGAGCAAAAGGTCAGCAGTGTTCTATCGTGGTCTGTGTGACGATCTCAAAGATGTCCTAGCCCAAATACCGAACAGACCAACTGAAATTTCCGAACTTGTAGACTTGGTATTGGAGATCGAATTTCGCCAGGAAGAAAGAAGAGGTGAAAAAAGAAAAGATTTTAAAACAGTCGTGCCAAGATTTGATAGAGCAAGATCTGAAGGTAACCGAACTGGAGAAGGCCAATCGAACCCAGAACCGATGCAAATTGGAACCATCAGAGGTCCGTTAACGAAAGAGGAAAAAGAGAAAAGAAGGGCTGGAAATCTTTGCATGTATTGCGGTTCCAACGGTCATTTTGTAAGAAATTGTCCAAAGAAACCCAAGACTTCATTCAAAACGAAGGAAAACTTGCAGCACCACTTGTAGGAGGAGTTGGTCAGGTGGATGCGACTCAAGATACAACTCCAAAAGAGCATCAATTAGCGAATACCTTACAATCCTCATCTCCCCACTTGATTCTGTCTGTGGTAATAAAATTCCGACACATCACGATGACAGAAGTTTCAGTAATGCTTGACTCAGGTGCTACTGGGAATTTTTGTGATTTGAAATTCGCCACTAAGATTGGATTACGAGCTATACCAAAGGATAAGTGTGAACCGGTCCGAGCAGTCGACGGTACTAACCTTTCATCGGGACCCATTGTTAGTCACACAGAACCCAATGCAAATGATCTTGATTAACAATCATGAAGAGACTGTCCAATTCAACTTGATTGATGCACCCCAATTCCAGTTGATCCTAGGGCTACCATGGTTGACGGAACATAACCCTGCCATCAACTGGAGCGCACGAACCATAACTATGGACTCAGACATTTGCAAAGAGAATTGTTTTGGAGAAAACAAAAGGAGTGGCGAGATCAGTCCAGCTCATTCGTTATGCATGAACGGTGCATCGGTGTGTGTTGTAAATTCTCAAGACATCCCTCCTGAATACCAAGATTTTGCAGATGTTTTTGATGAAAAAGAAGCTGAACAATTGCCCCCACATAGAGCATATCACTGCAAGATTGATTTGGAGCCAGGTGCCAATTTGCCATGTAGCAGAGTTTATGCGTTAACCGAAAAGGAACACCAACATTTGAAAGAGTACCTGGATAAATATTTGGCGAACGGTTTTATTAGATCATCTCAATCGCCGGTATCCTCGCCTTTGTTTTTTGTCCCAAAGGAAGGGGACCTGAGGACCTGCATCGATTATCATTCGATAAATAAAATCACAAAGAAGAATCGATATCCACTTCCTCTCATCTCGGTCTTATTAGATCAAGTTAAAGGAGCCCAAATCTATACGAAGTTGGACCTGAGGGGAGCCTACCATCTGATTAGGGTGAGAGAGGGCGACGAGTGGAAGACGGCCTTCAGAACAAGGTTTTGATTGTATGAATACCAAGTTATGCCATATGGCCTATGTAATGCTCCAGCGGCCTTCCAACATTTTATTAATGATATCCTCAGAGAGTACATTGATCAATGCGCAATTGTATACATAGACGACATCTTAATTTACTCTGACGATAAAAGCAAACATCCTGAACAAGTGAGGAACATTTTACAAAAACTCAGGGAAAACCGTTTGTTTGTAAAATTGGAAAAGTGTGCATTCAATGTCTCCAGGGTGGAATTTTTGGGTTTCATTCTTTCACCAACGGGAATGAACATGGATGAGAAAAAGATTCGAGCAGTGATTGAATGGAAATCACCTGCTAGCATGAAAGAGGTGGAAAGTTTCATTGGCTTCGCAAATTTCTACAGGAGATTTATCAATGAGTTCTCACGGAAGATTCTACCCCTTACTAGATTGTTGAAGAAAGGAATTTGTTTTGAATGGACTGACGATGCGGAAGAAGCCTTTCAGTTATTAAAGGAAAGCTTCACGACAGATCCAGTACTTCTGCATGCCGATCCGTCAACCTCTTTATGTGGAAACTGATGCTTCAGACCAAGCTATAGGAGGTGTTTTATCTCAACGACACAAGGAGACAGGGCAACTACATCCGGTAGCCTATAGATCAAGAAAATTAACACCAGCAGAAGTGAATTACACCATTACAGAGAAAGAGTTATTGGCAATCAAGGATGCCTTTAAGGAATGGCGACATTACCTTATGGGTGCTCGACACCAAGTGACAGTTTTTACCGGAATCTGACATTTTTGAAATCTGCAAAGACTCTGACTCCTAGGCAGCTTAGGTGGTCGCTGTATTTCTCGGAGTATGACTTTGTAATAACCTATCGACCAGGAGCACAGAATGGGAAGGCGAATGCATTGTCTAGATTAGGAACGAACACCCATAAATCTACAGGAGAAGGTCAAAATATCATACCAGACTCAAGGATCATATGTGCCACCAACCCCATCTCAGTGAAGGAACAGGTTATTCGCACCATGACTCCCGAAGATATGCAGAAGTGGGTTAAGGAAGAATCTGATAGAGAAATTCAAAATCAACTTCCTTATCACAACGAACTCTGTACTTGCCTACCACAGAATTACAACATCAAGTGATGTATGAGTGTCACGACAATCTTCTAGCTGGGCATAAAGACGAATCTAAGACGGAAGAACTAATCAAGAGACATTATTGGTGGCCACGAATGGGAACAGATATTGAGAATTATGTCAAGGCATGCGAGGTCTGCGCTCAGGGAAAATCGGAACGACAGGCCCCTAGAGGTTTGCTACAGCCCTTACCACACCTCCTGGTCCCTGACACACAATTACGTCCGATTTAATAGTTGACTTGCCCCTTAGCCAAGGTTATAATACCGTATGGGTGGTGGTGGATGCGTTCTCTAAAATGGTGCATTTCATGCCCTTAAAAGGAGTTCCAACTGCTAAACAGTTGGCTACTCTATTCAATACTCACATAGTCAAGTTATATGGCATTCCACGAACTATCATTTCAGATTGAGGTTCACAATTCGTATCTCGATTCTGGAAGGCCTTTTTGACTAGTTTAGGAATAGAGGCCAGATACTCCACTAGCTACCATCCCGAAACTGATGGGCAGACCGAGAGGGTAAACCAAGAATTAGAGCAATATCTCAGGTTATATCTGTTAAAACAGGATGGGGATTGGTCAGATTACTTGTGGGCGGCAGACTTCTCACACAATAACGCTAGAAATGTGTCTACAGGGTTCTCCCCATTCTATCTAAATTATGGGAGACATCCAAATGCTACCTTAAACTCTGCTGAAATCTCTGTTCCAGCAGTTAAAGATCTGGTAACTCATATGGGAAAGGTTCATCAAGATGCTATCAAAAATCTAGAACAGGCAAAGGAAAAATATAAGGGTTATGCAGACAGAAAGAGAAAGGAAGGACCAAAGCTACAGGAAGGTGATGAAGTATGGCTAAGCACCAACAATCTGAGATTAAAAGGAAACAGGAAGTTTCTACCTAGATACATAGGTCCTTATCCAATTGAGAAGCAGATAAATCCAGTAACCTATTGTTTAAAATGACCAGAGAAATGGAAAGTGCACCCTGTTTTTCACGTTTCCCTACTTACAAAGACTTCACCCAATTTGCGAAAGAGTTTACCACCTCAGCCGATTCAAATCAAATCAGAAATTGAATATGAAGTCAAGGAGACTTTAGATTCAAAGAAAATTCGAGGGCAGCTGCATTATCTAGTTGACTGGAAAGGTTACGGTCCTGAAGAACGATCTTGGAAATGCTGGTCTGATGTTCATGCTCCCCGGTTGGTAAAGACCTTCCATCAAAGGTACCCAACTAAACCCAGATTGGAAGGATCTCCTTTGTTGGGGAGTACTGTCAGGACCACTAAACAGACTGTAAGCGCTGTCTCAGTCTGCAGAGGCAAATTGCATGTAATCAGAGGAATAGTTTCCTGAAACCAGCATGGGGGTCTCTAACTCATCGGCGGAATTCCAAGATGGCCGCCGATGAGTTGACTGTCTAGTCTACAAAGAATTTCGCAGGTGCTGCTGGTAAGGTGATGCGCGCGAGCCTAAGTAACTGCGCACTTTACCAAGACTACTAGCTGAAGCGGTAGAGTGTTTCCGAGGCTCCTAGAGATTTTCTTCAAAGAGAAGATTTACGTGCTAGAATAATGTGTTGTTTCAAGCTATAGTGTTCTAAACAACCCGGCTTACCTGTGTGGAAGAAATTCGTCGTGTCAGTGGAATTGCGGGCAGAGTTGCAGCATAATTCTGAAGAGAGAAGACCAGAGATAAGTCAGTCGGTTTTAGAGCAATTTTAATAGACTGAATAGACTGTTATTATAATTACGTGGAGAAATAGAGTTAAAAGAAAAGAAAACACTACCTGCCTTGAAGAAAGAACTTAGTGGTGTATTCTGTAGAAGGAAAAGAGACAACAAGAAAAGAGTTAAAAGATACAATGTTAGTAGTTATAGGTACATGTTTACACATTAGTTTAGAATAAAAAAGATTATAGAGGGCATAGCTAGGTTATATAATTCTAGTATTAGGTTGCATCTCAGCGTTCATTTACAAGAAATTATTCGAACAAGAAACAAGAAGAGTAGTCAAGTTTTTAATTTGTTTAAGAAAGAGAAGAAGAACCTAGTGAGATAGAGAAAAGAATCTTCCACAATTCTTCAGCCAACAAATAATAAGAAGAGTTAAACAGAAAAGGTGAGCAATAGAACATAATAAAAGATAATTAAGATAATAAGAGAAGGTGCATTGAAGTAAAGTTTTATTTGTTCAATAGCCTTCACCTTCAAGAAATAAGAAGGAGATAGAGAGAGCTTACATTAAGAAGAGAGGCAAGGTTTCTGGAACAAAAGGTATAAGCAGAAACATAGAGAGCTGGAATAGAGTAGATAGGGAATATAAGCTAATATTGTTGCTTAATATAATTTAAGGTTTTCTCTGAAAAGAAGTCTGCTGGTCGGACCGAACAAGAGAAGCTGTAGAACAGTTCCAGTGTAGTCTCTTCTGTCTTATTTTCTCATTTTATCCACTCCCCTTTCCCCCCGGGGGGTTTCCTTAGGATCACTTTCTCAAAACTGATTCTGGGGGATCCTCTGGAGGGAGTTGGGAACCAGCATCACTGTTCCTGTGCAAGTCTTGGCGGTAAGGTTTTTTCATTACTCGTTCTGACACCATCGCACACAGGAGCTCCCTCCCAACTCGCCCCCTCTGCTACTAGCGATTCCCCGTCCACCACAGAGCACCTCCATTTCCAGATACAGACCAGCCCCAGATCCACACTATGCGGCATGCTTGCCTACGGACCTTACGTTCGCCACTACCATCGCCGACCTCGTCGCACCCCACGCCATTGCCTCCACGGACTACAAACTCATCGGAGAACTCAACTTCCACCTTGACAACCTCAACGACCCCAGCTCCTCCACCCTTCTGCACAACCTCGCAAACCTTGGATGGAAACAGCTCGTCACCACCCCCACCCACAAGGCAGCACACACCCTCAACCCCATCTTCACAGGAGGGGAACAACATCCACTTCAGCCACACCAACCAACCCCTCTGGACGGACCACCACTGCGTACACTTCCACGTCAACAAACCCACGGCCCCCAAATCTGCAACCCACCCAATGTGAAGGAACTGGAGCAAGGTCACGGAGGAGCACCTCCACTCCACCCTCAACCGCGATGCCCCCTCCACTTCGACCGATGCTAACCTCTCAGTCAAAGAACTATACAAATGGATCTCCAACCATCAGACGAACTTGCACCCCTCTGAAATCCCTACAGATCATTCCTCAGGAACAGACTCCGAAACCACTCCCCCTCCAGCAACGCCAGCCAACCCACCATCTCCGCCTGGACGCCAGCCACCACCGAATCAACCATGAAAGGCATCCACTCAGGAGCATCCACGGACCCCTGCCCTCCGCACATCTTCCACAGAGCCGCTGCCGTCATCGCACTGGAACTACAACGTACCATCAACACCACCTTTCAAACCAGCACCTTCGCCCATGACTGGAAACGTGCAGAAGTAAAGCTCCTGCTCAAAAAGCCCTTGGCAGACCCCTCAGACCTCAAGAACTACCAACCCATCTCCCTTCTTCCCTTCACAGCCAAAGTCGCAGAGAAAACTGTCAACACCCAACTAACGAAATGTATTGAAGCAAACTCCATCCTCGACCCCTCCCAATCCGGATTGCAGGCAACCACAGCACCAACACCGCCCTACTCGCCACCACAGATGACATCCACACCCTCCTGGACAAAGGCCACACCGTGGCCTTGAACCTACTCGACCTCTCCGCAGCCTTCGACCCTGTCTCCCACCGCACCCTTGCCGCCAGACTCCACGACGCTGACAGGGGAACCGCACTCGAATGGCTCTGCTCCTTCCTCACCTGCAGAACCCAAAGAATCAGACTGCCACTCTTCCTGTCCGAACCCTCAGAGATCAACTGCGGAGTGCCTCAAGGATCGTCACTCAGCCCTACGCTCTTCAACGTCTACATGGCCCCCCTCACTGCCATCGTCGGACAGCAAGGACTCCACATAATCTCCTACGCCGACGACACCCAACTCATCCTCTCCCTCACTAAGGACCCCGTCACCACCAGACTCGGCTTCCAGGAAGGAATGAAGGACATTGCATCCTGGATGAGCAACAGCTGCCTGAAGCTCAACTCTGAGAAAACGGAGGTCCTCGTCCTCGGACCCTACTCCACCGCATGGGACATCACCTAGTGGCCCACTGCCCTCGGCAGCCTGCCCACCCCGACAGACCACCCCCGGAACCTCGGCATCGTACTAGACTCCTCCCTCTCTATGGCCTATCAGGTCAATGCCGTCGCCTCCACCTGCTTCAACACCCTCTGCATTCTTCGGAAGACCTTCAGATGGATCCCCCTGAATTAGGAAAAACCGTCACCTACACACTCATAACCAGCAGACTGGTCTACAGAAATGCCCTCTACGCTGGAATCAACAGGTCTTTGCTCTGCAAACTCCAGACCTTACAGAACACCGCAGCCAGACTCGTCCTCTGTATCCCTCGACAGGAACACATCACCCAACACTTGCAAGACCGCCACTGGCTCCCCGTTGACAAGAGAGTAACCTTCAAGATACTCACCTACGCCTTCAAATGCCTCCACAACACCGGACCCCAATACCTCAACAAGATAATCTCCTTCCACATACCCAAGAGAAACCTCCGATCTGCCGACCTCGCCGAAACCCCACGCATCCGCAGAGCCAGGACAGGCAGAAGGGCCTTTTCCTACATCGCGGCCAAGACCTGGAACGAGCTCCCGATTGACATCAGACACTCTGAGCATTTTCAGGAAGACACTCAAGACCTGTTTCTTCGACTGAACGGAGCTGCTTACCCCCCTCCCCACTACCCCATGCACCTTGAGACCCTCACGGGTTGAGTAGCGCGCTTCACAATTCCCTGATTGATTGACTTGAGGTGGATTGGGTCTCAAAGGACTAACATCAGAAAATAAAATCATTGACCAGGACTAACCAAGTTAGTGTATCCGAACTGCAATCGAACACAGTCCGGGACAAATTGCACTTGGCCCTGTTTTAATGTAGCCATTTACTGTCATTGCCACTTTGTTGTATTTTCAGCATTATTTGTACTTAAAGCTTTAAACTCTTGATATCTCTGGTCGCCCCTTATTGGAGTTTTGTAATTTGTTTACTAACTTTTAGTCTACTTTTCTATGTTTTGAGATTTTTATTGTTTTGTATTTCGACTTTGTAACTGTTTTAGTAAATACTTTACACATTGCCTCTTGGATAATCCTGTCTACTCTGTGCCATAGCTACCACACAGTTAAGTTCATGTTTATTTGGTGACCTTAATGGTTCAATCTGACAAGGATTGTGATCATCACTTGTGGTAGGTACTTCCCCCCCCCCCCCATAACTAATAACCCAGTTTCTTACTGACAGGAAGGAGTCTGGTCCTTACTTCAGAACAAAGGAGAAACAGCCTGACTATACAACAGTGGATTGACTGCCCTGTGAATACCACCCAAAATCATCTGAAGAAGAGCTGCCTTGAAGAGTGACTACCTAAGGACAAGAAGCCTTCCTGGGGTTGAAGTATACAGTCAAATACAAGATGAAGCACAATGTAAAGTAGTTTGCACCTCTTCACTCTTTTCATGTTTCCCCTGCTTGTGAGGGACCTTTGATATCCGTAACCACTTTCGGCTCGATATGAGGGAAGAACCAATAAGAGGAACCACTGCTTCTCTCCCGTTAGCCCAAAGTGCCCTTCCTCCCTTTTTATCCCTTCCTGTTTTTGATTCCTCCAGAAACCTGCAAGTGTTTTTAGGATACTTATCACAAGCGAGGAATTCCCTATTTGCTGAAAACTGAGAAACTTTCTCTGGTTCCCCGAAGAAATAAAGAACCCCAGACTCTGAGGTACTATTGGCCTCAGTTTATTGAGAGTGGAGTACAGAACCACCTCTAGGTGCTACACAAGTTGTGTAAGTAGAAACTTCTTTTATATTGGTCCTGAAGAAAGCCCTATAGACCCGGCTGGGCACAGTGGGGCTGAAACATGTCGGCCTAATTTGTTCATTGTATTGAGGATCTAGTAACTAGATCCATATCTACTCATTGAATATTTTTTTAGAATTCTTGAATCACCTTCTAATAAATATTTTTTAAGATGATCCAAAGAATTTTAACTCACGATTTTTTGAGCACTTAATTTTTCTGGACACTAATACGCATCCAGTGGTTACCTCCGGGTGGAGGTTAGCATACAACAAAAAAAAACCTATGATGATGCACTAGCGCAACGTAAAACGGCGGAGAATCAAGATATACCGCCCTACCATCTACGTGCGTGTATGAGGGTTTTTTATGAGGGTCAACCAGCACCATAAAAAACCCTGGCTTCATAGTTTCAAGTGGTCCATTCCCCCCCAATAGATTTTTGAATATATAGCGTGGTAGCTGAATGGATCTCAACTTCTACCTCCCCCTACTTTGATTGAAAACAAACATACTTATCACAAGAGCCATAAAGAACAACCAACTGAAGGAGGCAAAAGTCAGTGATGTGCATCGTGGGTAGTCGAAGCTCCAGGATTCTTCAAGGCACAACATTCTTTTCCTTCATAGCATTACAACATAAGTGTATCAGACTTCATTTTGTCTTCAAGGAAAGGAAGTCTTTACATGTCTTAGCATTTCAGTTGCTGTGATGTAGTTTGGCATTTTTCAGTCTTCATTTCGTAAAACCCATTGCCTTGGATCGGCTTCTGAAGAGTGTGTCGATTCATATGGATATTGACACCCTAAACCCTGCTATTTGGGCAAATATGAATTTAAGGTGTTCTGTGGTCCACACACAGAGTGGTTAATTATTTTAATGTTTTTGGTTTTAATGAATATTTCTACGATGCGGAACCAGGACTACAAGTAAAAAACAATTTCTTATGTAGCAACCACCCTCTAATGCTTCTCACCATGATCTGTGATTTTATGACAGGAATGGGACCAATTGTTTTCAGAATATTCTGCAGTGGAGACAAGTCCCTAACATTGCCAACCAAAAGAAAATAGGGGCACCTTCACCTGCTTAGAATCTAGTAGCTGGGACGTTCTAAAATGGAGTGCAGTTTGACTTTGACAATTGATTGGAAAGAGCAGTAACATGAGTACCCTGGTACTGTAGGGATTAGTGGAGCTAAAGAATATAATTGCATCAATGTCAGGAAAAGCTGACCAGAGTTAGGTCAAGGAGAAAGTCTGTAAAAAAGCTGATATGATGCTGCAGTTATGATGCTGCCTGGGATCTTTGTATTCAAAGATGCCGAAGACGAGGCAAGGAACAGCCGTATACCGTCTAGCCAGAATTCTTCACCTTTGGATGCACATAGCAGGGTAGCGATAATAGACTCAAAGAAATTCAGCAGGTTAAATAGAATAGAAGGTATTGTTTGTGTAAGATCCACAGATCTGGAAAGTGCAAATTAGTTACCAGTATAGGGCAGACAGGGATGAGATAATAATGTGCGAAAGGAACCAAAGGAAAAATTCATAGCCATTGTCGAAGGATGGAGGTGAATATATGCAACGAGCTTACTTACTGACTTATGCCTACTACACCACCTGGGGTATAGGCCATCAATCAGGAATCTCCAGTGATCTCTTTCCTAGGCTTTTCTTTTAATCTGACTCCAGGTGTAACACAACTTCTTGCAGTTAACCTCGAGTCCTTGGTGCCAGGTGTTTCTTGGCCTTCCTGTTTTACTTTTCCCTTGAGCGCTCCAGGTCAGGGCTTGTCTGGTGGTTTCCGATGCAGGCTTGCGGAGGGTGTGACCTATCTAGCCCCATTTTTCTTTTCATGGTTTCTTCATAAGCAGGTAGTTGGAACGTCTGCTGCCATAGGTCATTGTTGCTGATAGTGTTTGTCCACCGGATTTGGAAGATATTCCTCAGACTGGTGTTGATAAAGGTCTGGACTTTGGTAGTGGCGGTCACTGTTGTCGTCCAAGATTCTGCTCAATACAAAAGGACCAATTTTATATTGGGGTTAAAAAGGCTGATCTTAGTTTGTAGTGTTAGGTCCTTGGAGCTCCACATTCAGATCTGAATGAAGGCATACCTTGCTTGCAGATTCTTGCCTCGACGTCCCTGTCTGTTTTCCCTGCTTGTCTGTGACACTGCCCATGTAGATGAAGTGCTCACCCTCTTCCAGTATATTGCCTGTAAGAGTGACTGCAATTATGCTGGCCATATTAGCCTTCAGGATCTTGTTTTTTCCCCTGTGGATGTTGTTGCCAAGTTGTGCTGCTGTGGCTGCCTCATTGTTGGTCTTCTCCTGCATCTGCTGATGTGTTGTGGGAGTATAGGACCAGGTTATCTGCAAAGTCCAGGTCTTCGAGCTGCATCCGCTGAATCAATTTTTTTCTCTTTGCTATGGATGGCATCATGATCCAGTATATGGCTAGCAAGAAGAGAAAAGGCGAGAGCAAACATCCCTGGCAGACTCCGGTCCTCACTTGGAAGGCTACTGTGACTTGTCCTCTATGGATAATCTTGCAGTTCATTCCTTTGAGATCCTGATGATTCTTAATAGTTTATCTGACACACCACAGTAGCATAGAAAGGGTCTCTCTGCCCATGCTGTCAGATGCCTTCTCATAGTCAATGAAATTGACATGGGGGGGGGTAGAGTTCCTTAAAATCGACTGCTCAATGATGATGCGCATTGTTGTAATATGGTCTGTTCAGGATTTATTTTTGCACAAGCCAGCTTGCTGGTCTCACAACTGAGCGTCTGCTTATTTCTTCTTCTGTTCAGCATTACTCTGTTGAACACTCTGCTTGGGGATGATGGCAGGGTTATCCCTCTGTAGTTTGCGCAGTTAATGCAAGACGCTTGGGGAATAGTAAATAAGGAAAGGTCATTCCTCTCTGCCTCATAATAATACCTTCTTAGTAATTTGGTATCCAAGTTGATATCCATTTGCCCCAGTCATTGATAGAGGTTGCAAGCAATGTCCCTTTCTGCAATATTGCCTTATCAGTTTTCAGTGCATCAGTGGTGTCAACTTTCATAGACTGTGGTTTTTCGGTAGAGGAGGTCTTTAGAAGTGAGCTCCTACCCCTAATTCTATGGGCCAGATGTATGAAGCTCAAATGGGTTCGCAAACACCGAAATTCGCATTATGTATGTAGCAACTTTCTGTGCAAAATAAGGAATCGCAAATGTGCGATTCCTTATTTTGCGATTGCATTTAAGGAGTCGCAAAATTTGCAATTCCTTAAATGCAATGTATGATGCAAAAAAAAATTTGGCAATTGTCCCTAAGGAATCGCAAATTACCACCAACTTCAAATTGGTGGTAATTTGCGAATTTCTTGAAAAATGCCCATTTTTGCATTTTTCAAAGTGCAATGTGATGCACATACATGCACCACATGTGCACCCATGCTTATTTCAGGGGTGCAACAGGGTGTCCTTTGGACACCCCTGCACCCTTGAAATTATTCTCAATTTGTGATTAGCAAATTGCGAATCACAAATTGAGAATAATTTCACATTCATTCCTATGGGCCTCCTGGCCCATAGAAATGAATGGGAAATTATTCCTTAATTGCGATTAGCAATTTGCTAATCGCAATTAAGGAATTTTAAGAAATCGCTAAAAAATAGCGTATTTCTACATACATACCATTTTGCAATTCTCAAATAGCGATTCCTTAAAAATCGCTATTTGAGAATCGCTAAAGTGTATCTTGATACATCTGGCCCTATATCCGTATTTTAGAATACTACTGTCAGCTTGTTGTTTCAGTAGCATCTTGGTACTGTTTTCTCTCAGTAGTTTAATCTTCTCAGTTCTATAGAGCCTCAGCAGTAAGAGATTCAGCCAAAAGCATTTTTAAGGGGTAAGTAAAGTGGGAGAGAAAAAATCCTAGTAAAGAAAGATAGACTGGCATCTGCAGAAGCAGACCCAGAAACAATGCTACAGGGGCAGTACTCAATGATATAATGACATGTTTATGCAATTGGGGGAGGGTCTAGGTATTTATTGAGGAGAATTTAAAGTTTCTTCATGATGTGGGGGTATGATTGATTGTCACGTAGATCCTGAGGCAGAGAGTTCCAGATTGTGGGAGCGTTCCCGGAGAAGGAGCAGATGCAAGATTTTTCTTTCTTAAATTTGGGCGGAATCAGGAGAAGACTGTTAGAGCTTCGAAAAGTTCTCTTTTTGTTGGCTTTTGATGTTTTTTTTGGAGGTAGACAGTTTTTATCGAGTAGTGAGCTTTGTGGGTTATGCAGCTAGTTTTGAGTATACATCTTGCCTCGATTAGTAGCCAGTTGAGTTTGTTTAAAGTGGGAGTGATGTGGTCAAAGCGACTCTCCCCCCAACAGTGATCTGGCCGCCACGTAGAGTGTAGCCTTCAAAAGGACGAAGGGTGTCTTTGGGGCACCCGTGATGGTTGCGTTACCGTAGTCCAGCTTGTAGAAGACTAAGGATTATACCACATTCTTTAGGTCTTCGATGGGTATGAAGGGTTTGATGTTTAAAGATGTTTCAACATGTAGGAGGCACTTTTAGCTGAGGCATTGATGTGCTATTTCATGTTCTGTTTTCTGTCCAGTGTAACCCCCAGAGATTTGACGTAGTTGGAAAGGGATAGTTTGCAGTTTAATGAAGTGAGGTTTTCGATCCAGATATCTATTGGAAATAACTTTTCTTTTGGTTGGATGAAGAGGAGTTCTGTTTTGCTGGGGCTGAGCTTAAGATGGTTGTTAGTCAGCCAGGATTGAACTTTGGAGAGAGTGCTGTTTAGGTGCTGGATTTCTTTAGCTGAAACCATTTTAAAGTAGAGTTTGGTGTTATCTGCAAAGAGATGATAGGCAATTTCAGCTTGCTTGAGGATCACCGCAAGGAGTTCAAGCTAGAGGTTGAATAGGGCAGGGGACAGAATTGATCCTTACAGAAGCTTTGTGAGACTAGTGTTGCTTTTGAGGTGGAGTTGTTTAGCTTGATTAGCTGTGAGCGTTTGTTGATTATTTTGGTTCATGTAGGAGAGATGAGGTGATGGAGATTCTTGACATGCGCAGCAGGGAGGGGGTCGGAGATATGCAATGTTGGTTTCATGCAAGCAAATAATTTGAGGGCTTCTTCAGGGATATAGTTGAATGCAGTCCAACTTACATCATTTTTCAATTGCAAGGGGATTAGGTTGTTGTTCTGGATTGCTGAGAGGGGGAGTTTGGTGAGACATGCATTAGTTGGAGGTAGGACCTGGGGTTGACTTTTTTTGCTGAGGTGGAAATCTTTGGTGTAGGGTAGGGAGGTGGGTTGATCAAGAGAGATCTCTATGTTGGATTTTTGTTCGGAGAAGAATGTTCTGAACTATTCACATAGCTTTGTATAGTCATTGAGTGTTTAGGTAATTAGGGGGGTTGCTGTTTGATGATGTTGAAAAGGTCTTTAGGGATGTTCCTATACTGGTTATGTTATGCTGGGAAGAAGGAGGATATTTCTCTAGGTTTGTATTTTAGGCGTTCAACTCGCAGGATCGAGAGATGGTCTAACAAGGGTTGTTGTTTTCAGTCTCTATCCAGCCTGCTGTAGTTGGAAGACTGAGAGGATTCAGGTGCGATAGATAAGTCAAGCTAGGTGTGCCATGGAAAGGAAGAAAGTAATTCTGGTAGCGAAACTGAAGCTTCATGGTGTCTGGGGATGAGGCTGTAGGGGGGTGGAGGTGGGGATAATGCGAGGGGGATTGGTAGTAGAAGGTCCAGCTATTAAAGGAGTGGGTGCATGGCTGAGTATTCTGGGAAAGAGTAGAGGGGTGGTAGTGGGAGCGAATGACATGGTGGCGTAGAGAGCCGGGAAATGGCAATAAAAAATGGATAGGTTTTGTTCAGTGGCTTGGATTAGGATGTTCCCATTTCGGTAAATGGTTATGGACAGTTCTCCGCTAAAGTTCTGGGATGGGGTTATAGTGAGTTTAGACCCATAATGTTAGTAGTATTAGTTACATGATGGTGTTGTAGGAAGTAATCTCTCCATTTGGCGGGTTTCTTACTGTAGAAGATAAAGTCTGTTTTAAGGCATCCATGTGTTGAAACTGTAGAAAGAGTCTGTTATTAGTGACTCTGGATGGTCTTTAAGGATTTTGGGCTATATGTACGAAGCTTGCATTTTGCGACTCGCAATTTTCGTCGATTTGCGAGTCGCAAAATGCAATGTACAACAGTATCATAGACACTGTTAGCGATTCCCAATAGGGTCACAAATTGCATGCCTCATCAATATTCATGAGGCAAGCTCAATTTGCGACCCCATTGGGAATTGCTAGCACTCCCAGGGATGGTGGCCTGCTGGGGGTCAGCAGACCATCATGTCTTGGACTGCTTTTTACAAAAAGCAGTTTTTTAAATGCAGCCCGTTTTCCTTAAAGGCATTTAAAAAAGAAAAATGAAAATTTCAGTTTAATTGTTTAAGGGCAGACAGTGCTCCTTGGGAAGGAGCTATTTTTAATTCAGGTAGCAGACAGTTCCATTATATTATAGAGCTGTAGCTCTGAAAAAGCTTCTTCCACCCCAAGTGGCAGGTTTGAAAGTAGCAACCTTTATAAGTCTATCTGCTCTGGAATGGAGAGTTATACCAGATATGTACCACTCAAGGTTTTTCTTACATTAGGCTGGGGCTTTCCTGTAGAGTGTCTTGTAGGCTAGACAAAGTGCCTTAAAGGTGATGTGATGGCTAACCGGGAGCCAATGAAGTTGCCTAATGGCTGATCTAGCTGATTGAGATTTTGGAATTTTTTAAGGAATCACGCGGCCGCATTTTCAAGTGTTTGTAATTTCTTAAGTGGACATAGTGGAAGGTCTGCATATAGACCATTACAGTAGTCCAGTTGCGATAAAACTAAAGCAGTGACTATAGATTTCAAGAGATCTGCAGGAAGAAAGTGTTTTTGTTTTCCGATAGTTCTAAGTAAGTAGAAAGAAGAAGCGATGGCCTTGTTGACTTGGTCTTCATATTTTATCTCCTTATCCATTAGAATCCCTAAATTCTTTTACGTTTGATACTGGCATTGGTGGGTTGCCCAGATCAGATGGCCACAAGTTCTAAGACCAGAGGGATGGATCATTGCTGAACAGGATGACCGCTGTGTTTGTGGTATAGAGTTTCAAGCAATTACTATCTATCCATTTGCTGACTGCTCTCATGTAGTTATTGACTGTGCTACCAGAACAGTTTTCCCTTTGTTCCAGTGAGACTATTATTGGTGTCTCATTGGTGTATGACGCCCGTGACCAGCCAAAGGATTTTATCAGGCAAGAGGTGTAACATAAAGATTAAATAGGGTAGGGAATAGGGAAGATCTGTGGAACCCCAAAGGGTTAGAAGTATGGATCTGAATTGAATTCACCCAGCGACACCACTTTTCGGCATCCCGTTAGGAAAGATTTTAGTAACGCCAGGGCTGTATCTCCAATCCCAGGATCATACGGTCAACCCACAAATCGTGGTTAACCGCATCGAAAGCTGATGAAAGATTCATCAGGATAAGGACCGCATTGCCCCCTCTGTGAAGGAACGCTCTGATTTCCTCTGTAGCTGTAATCCGAGAAGTTTAGGTATTATGATTCACTCTCAAACTGAACTACGAATCATCTGAAAGATGATTATTCTCAATAAAGGAGGAAAGTTGGAGATTCATGATTGTTTCTGCTAGTTTGGCTGGGTATGGAAGCCGGGCTATAAGTCGATAGCTTTTCGGTTCCAGAATATTAAGATTGGGCTTCTTTACAAAAGGGAGCACTGAGGCTGACTTCTAGGGTGTAGGGAAGATCCCTGTGTTAAACATGGTAGAGAAGATATACAAAAAGGTTAAGAATCCGAAAATGTCTTATAAGGATGTGGTATGGTAACCTCCTAATTCCTCGTTGTATGTCTGTTCGATGTCATAAGGACGAGCAGAACGCTACTAATAATAATAGTAGTCGGGTCAATAAGAAAAAAGCCGCAACTGCAATCCGGAATTGTGGCAGTACGCACGCCTGATAACACGACTAAGTCGAACGGACATACAACAAGGAATTAGGAGCATGGACGCCAAATACCTTGGTCCTTGCCTTTTTCTACACCCTCACATAGAGTGAAATACATTGTGATCACGGCATTTAACCACTATTTAGAGGCTTCCCTCGCCAGCGGCGTTTTGAAAGGTGCCCGATTATTACTTTATTCATTCACTCCTTAGAGGTATTTTCCTCCAACGACAACGGAGAGCTGTGCTCTGGTTCATTTTTACTGTTCGGGTCTGAGACGATATATTTTTTTCGCGCCCACCACTGAGTCCATTTCTTCCATGAAGCTTGCTTATATTATGACTATTTGAGTTTTATAAAAATAAAAATGTTGTGATTATTAGGTCATCTTTAACATTACTTTTTAGGATAGTGCTTATCTGTCCCTTAGAACTGCCTTAGTCACCCTTGGTAGTGAGTGACGGTGGTCTCCTTAGCACTCCCACTCTATTATTTTCAATACTTCTAGTAACTTTGTGCCCCAACCAACTATCTTTTTTGACACCTATTTGAATGTGCGGTTATTCCCTCTTTGGGGAACACCACTACCAATTTCTTTTGTCAGTATGGTAGAGAAGATGACAGATGGATGACATGCTATGACTTCCGGAACCAAGTGAACACTTTTTTCGTTGGTCGTGGAGAGATCCTGCTTTGATCTTTATAATAAGTTCTGTAATCTGCGCAGCTGGAAGGGCCGTGAAATGTCCATAACTGATTGACTTGATTCTTAATTTTTTAGATACGTTATTAGGACAGCTACTGGTGAAATTTTTTTGATAAACACATTTTTATTTAGTTTACAGAAGGAAAACACCAGCCAATCTGCACCGTAATACAATGATCGAGGATTACGCATACAAAATCTCGTTACCCATTATACAGACATTGATAAAGTAGAGATAAGACAGAAACAGTCGGACCCCCCCCCCCAAAATTAGATCCCACCCCCCCAGCCACTTCCCCCAAATTCTTTGGTATTTCTTGGGGCAGCCATGTGCCACATACATAACCTTCTCTTGCGTGGCGCACGAGTCCACTCCATCCCGCCAACGTCTCACCGTTGGGGGTTCTGGGCATTTCCAGGAGGCCGCAATGTCTCTCTCAGCCACCACCATCGCTGTAGTAAAGAACAACTTTTCATTGCGTGACCCGTCTAACCCATCAGTGATGCTCAGGATTGTGTGCTTAGGGTAGTGTGGGACTCCCATCCAAGAACCTCGGAGAGTTCCTCTTTGATGCCTTTCCTCCAGAATCTCGTTAGGAGGGGACAGGCTCAGACCATGTGGAGGAAGCCAGCGGGTTCATGGCCACATCTGGTACAGGCTGAAGACGGGCTAAGCCTTACACGATGAAGGCGCACAGGGGTAAGGTATGCGGCATGTAGATAGTAGAGCTGCACCAAGCGCAGCTTAGCGGAAGCGGTGAATGTTCTGGGGGCCATAATGGCATCTCACCAGTCTTCCTCTTCCAAGGGGCCCACCCAGTCCTCCCATTGTGTACGCAGTCGGTCCAAGGAAGTCTGGGTGTTGTTTATCAGTGTGCGGTAAATCGGGAAATGCCACCCTTCCCCAGGTCCCGAATATAATCTGGGCTTCGGGCGGGCTTTGGTCTGGCTGCCGCGTACGCGTCGTAAGATGTAGGCGTACGGCGCGTCGCAGCTGAAGATAGCGAAAGAATTGCGAGTGGGGCAGCGAGTACCTGGTTCGGGGCTCTTCGAAAGAGCGCATGTGGTCCCCCACCCAAACGTCTCCCAGCTACGTGATGCCTTTGAGGTCCCAAGCCGCAAAGCCCCGAAGCCCGGTCACCTCCTTAAGCCAGGTCCCGTGCCACAGGGGTGTGCACTGAGTCAGTGTGCGTGTCCAGTTGGTGTGCCGCCCGCCAAGCCAGTAACACAGAACGCGTCACCTCTGGAAGGCGTGAAGGAATCGGAGCCCCATATAGGAAGGATTGGATTTTGGCGAGGCCCAGCTCCCCAAGCTCGAGCCTATAGGCCGGGTCGGACTACTCCTGTTGAACCAGTCCTGGATGGAGAGAAGTTGCGTTGCTAGATAATATAGATAAAGGTGAGTCATCCCCAAACCTCCGTCAAACGAGGGGATCCTGCAGGTGTTGAGTGCTAGCCTGGACCTAACCTTCCCCCATAAGAACTTGCTCGTTAGGCCGTCGAGTTCACAGAACCAGGCCCTGGGGAAGCACATGGGGGTGTTCTGAAGCATGTAAAGAAAGCGGGGGAGCACCATCATCTTAAAGAGGGCCACCCACCCCATGGGGTTGAGGGGCAACGACTGCCACCGCTGGAGGTCCGCCCTGGCTCGCTTCACCAGTGGAGTGACATTGAGGGCCCAGCTAAGCTCCGGTAGTAAGGTCACCCAGATCCCCAGATATTTGAATGACTGACGACGTAGGGGTATTGTGGACTGCCAGTCAAAGCATTCCCGGGAAAGGTGGAGGGGAACCAGGACTGATTTGTCGGGATTTAAACGGAGGCCAGAGGCCTGCTTGAAGGACCGCAAGATGCAAAGGCAATGGGGGCCCGACTGGACAGGATCTGCCAGGTAAATGAGGACGTTGTCCGTGTAGTGGACAGGTCCGAATCCGACACAGCCCTCCGCAGAGTTTCAGCGGGCCCGGGACGCTGCCCATATCAATCAGTGAAGTAGTCAGGTTGGGGGAGGCGGATCTCAGAGTCGGGGTCTGAGACGGAGAGCGCCAAGTCTGCGAGTTGGACTACCAACCCTGGCGGCCGCACCCCCCCGCCGGGACCCAGTCCAGCGCCGCCGGGGCTTAGGCGCATCCGGGTGCAGCTGCGTGGGGACCCTCCGGGTGGGAGAGAGGGTCGGTCCAGGCAGGAGGGGCCGCTCCTCCATGAGCCAGGTCCATGCCGCCTGGGGGGTGTCGCAGAAGAATGTCTTTTCCTGGAATATGACCTTGAGCCGAGCCAGGAAGAGGAGATCATAATGAAGACCCATAGCTCTGAGTTTTTGTTTGGCTTTATCGTAGGATCGGCGTTGATTCTGTCCCTCCATGGAGTAGTCTGGGAAGACCATAATTCTGGATTTCTGGCACTGTAGCGGCACATGCGCCCTGGCCGCCCCAAGATAGTGTCCCTGTCCCGGAAGTTGAGGATTCGCATGACGATGGGGCGAGCAGGAGCTCCAGGCGGCGGCTTGGGAGCCAGAGAGCGGTGGGCCCGCTCCACGACAAACCAGGGTGAAAGTTTCTCTTTGGGCATCCAGGAGCGCACCCAGGTTTCTATAAATGTGTCCGTATGACCCTGCTCCGCTCCTTCAGGAAATCACAGGAGGCGCAGGTTGTTCCTCCGTGCCCTATTTTTGGCATCTTCGGCCCTACGGTGGAGCTCAGAGGTCTGCGTCTGAAGGCGGGCCACCTGAATTTTGAGTTGGCCTATATCATCTTCCGCCGTTAAGAGGCGGGATTCTGGCTCCTTGATGCGCGCCATGACGTTGCCTAGGTCTTGTCGAATAAGAGCCACATCCACCCTTACCTCGCCAATTTTGCTCTCCACTGAAGCCGGCAATGTGCTTATCGCCTGAAGGATGGTGGAGAGATCGCCCCGGGCGGCTCCATACGCGACCAGCACCCCTCCGCCCGGGTCCCGATCCGATGTGGTGAATTGGTCCATTTTGGTTTGGGTCGGGGGAACAGGAGTTAGTGGTGCCGGTTCTGCCCATTCTCCTGGGGCAGAGGGCTGACCCGATCCGGCAGGCCCGGGCGTCGGTCCCTCCAGGGAGCGGAAGGTGGGGGGAGGGGGCTCCCAGTCACCCAGTCCGTCAGTACTCCGATCCGGGCACCCAGGTCCACCCCCCAAACCCGGGCGGAGACAGGAGGGCAGGAGAGCGACCCGTGCTCACCCCCGGGGCTGGGCAGGGCGGATCCCGGGGGGCAGCAAGGCCAGTCCAGACGTCCAAAATCACAGCAGTCCGTCAGCCCTACTCCCTACAGAAGGATGAAAGGAGACTGGTGAAATTTTTAAAGATGTTCATAACTTTTTCCTAGAAGAAACAAGCTATTGAATCATAGCAATCTTGGTTATTAACTGCTATATTATTTGCCGTGGGGGTAATTAATTTTCTTTTAGTTTGAAAAAGGGTTTTATTTACGTCATTAGCTATTTTTATTTGTTCTGTGTATTATTTAGATTTAGCCGCCAGGATTTTCTTTTTTTTATAACTTCCTAAGCAGATTTGATATTTTTCCCTCTTCTCTACCTTATATTCCGTGCACCATTTGCGCTTTTGTCTTCGGCAGTCCTGTTTGATGGTTCTAAGAGATTTGTCTAACCAGAGTTAAGACTTCGTTGTTTTATTTTTGGCAAGACCCTTAATAAGAACAATATCATTAAGGGCAGAGCTGATCCAGTTATAATAATACTCTGCCATCTGATCCAAATTAGTGTAGTTTATAGGAAATCATTGTGAAAATAGATAATTCAAGTCGGTAGCTTGGATTTTATGCCATGCACAGTTATCCTGGTGTGGTTTACGTGCTATTCAAAGAGAGCTACCTTGTAGTCTTCGGTTCCACATTAACACATAGTGATCTGTCCAGCTTAGTGGCAGACTTAATGTTAGGGTTGTTGGTGAAAATCCCATCTAGCAAATGACCTGCATGTGTGGGCCCCTCCACTATTTGAACGATGCCGAGACGTGACAGAGTGTTTAAACGGTATTCTGTATCCGCATCAGAGCCATTTTCCAAATGAAAATTAAAATCCCCAATAACCGTAAAGTTAGATTTCAATTAGAAGACTTTCAGTAACTGGCTGAGGTTTCCTGCAAATTTGCTCTGTGTCGATGGGGATGACAAATTAGCATCCCATTAAACGCTTGGATCTTTGTGACTTCGATATTGAAGATCACTGCGTCTATTCCCTTAACAGTGTCTGGGTTAAAGGCCCACTAGCAAGTGCTTTCGATAAATGTCCCTGCTGCGGCAGGACATTGACCAAGCAGTAGGGTCCCGAATTTGATGTGATACTCGGAAGTTGTTTCTGGGGATAACCAAAATTAGACTTTAGGAGAAGCCTTCATGGGTGTGCATAGTGGTCAAGAGGCACTGCCGAGATAGCTGCCTGTTGCAACAGAGTTGAAGATGGCTTTATGCACCTGGCAGAAGGAATTGAAAATAAATAGTTCTCACTGGCACCCCATAAAGAAATATTCCTTAATTCCAATCCCAGCACAAGCCTTCAGCAAAAGTTATAATCTGGTGCACATTATTAATCTGCAACTTCGGCAGGTGAAGATTCACAGCATTGTAGTAGGTAAGTAGGTACCAACTTGGTAAGCCAGAATGGAGGCTTTCAAAACCTGGACTTTCTGTGTATACAAGATCAGATGCAATAAGTGTCAAGATTTACCAACAGCTACGAGTTCACCAGACATGGTCAGGACAGAATCAGTCTTGCTGTCTAAATTCTGTACATCCGGCACCAAGGCAGACTTAGGATCTAATAAAGAACCCTAAAAGGAAAATCTAAAACATGTGATAGTCTGCGAGGGGAAGGAAATCTCCTTTTATCACTGTTGAGTGGCTGCCAACCATTTCTGTTTTGGAGTGTTGACAGACAGTGGCAGCCAATCAGCACGAGCTGCATGCTTATTGGCTTTCAACACTTCAAACCAGGAAGTGTTGGCAGCCATCTTGTGCTCGGTAGACAGAGGCACAAGAAATCAGAAAAACAAACATGTAGAACACAAAAAGGGGGCAGGATAGAAACACCCTGACCCCCTAGGCCTGCCCAGGTGGTCCCACAAGGACCCCCAAGGCCCAAAAAATGTTTTTTAACAACCTGGTCTGTTTTTTTTCAAATTACCCCCTGGGGGGGACCAAATCGCGGGGGTATAGTGATAAAGTGTGGGGGGGGCCCAATCCCCACCCACACTGCCCCGGGGACCGCCGTCCCCCGGGGCAAAGCAACGCAGCCCCCTGGCGCATACTGGAGGTTCCAGGTGGGCTAGTTGGCCCCCAGGGACCCCCAGTATGCAAGGGGAATTAGTTTCCCTTCTGCAAACACGCCAGGGGGCTGCGTTGCAGAGAGGTGTAAAAAGGAGCATAGCCTCATTACACCTCTCTGCAATGCAGCCCCCTGGTGCATACTGGAGGTTCCAGGTGGGCTAGTTGGCCCCCAGGGACCTCCAGTATGCAAGGGGAATTAGTTCCCCCTCTGCAAATGCGTCAGGGGGCTGCATTGCAAAGAGGTGTAAAAAGGGGCAATGCAGCCCCCTGGCGCATACTGGAGGTTCCAGGTGGGCTAGTTGGCCCCCAGGGACTCCTAGTATGCAAGGGGAATTAGTTCCCCCTCTGCAAATGCGCCCGGGGCTGCGCTGCAGAGAGGGGTAAAAAAGGGTGTGGCCTCATTACACCTCTCTGCAAAGCAGCCCCCTGGGGAATACTGGAGGTTCCTGGTGGGCTAGTTGGCCCCCAGGGACCCCCAGTATGCAAGGGGAATTAGTTCCCCCTCTGCAAACGTGTCAGGGTGCAGAGAGGTGTAAAAACATTTTTTTTTCAATTTATATTAAAAATATGTAATGTAATTTAGAAAATAAAATATCTAAAAATAAATAATTTAAAATAATGTAGTAAATCAGTATAAAAAATATAACAATTATTACATTTAAAGATTATCATTTACAAAACCATTGAAATTCACTGAAAAAACCATAGGTTTCAGCCACGTTATAGTTAGGAATTACCATTTAAAAAACCTTTGAAATTCCCCCGTTATAGTTAGTTGTACTCACTATAACTCGCGCGCCCGCAATCCACTGCTGACGATCTCACATATTACATATTACATCATTCATGACATGGTCCGTGACATCACTGATGACATCTCAAATGACATCACTGATGACATAATCCTTGTGAAAGAGTGGCAGACCTCTTCTCAGCGTAATATAACCCTTGATACACACATTCAAAAATAGAAAGTAACATTTAAAAAAAAATGGAGATACCAATTCCAGTTAGAACAACCTATTCAGTAATTCCAAAATCTACATACACATCCAGTCATTCACTAACAGTTCTATATGGGCACTCATACATATACTCACTCATCATATGTACTCATACACCTATACATCTTATTACAACCGGACACTCATCTATAGAGTTACTCACACACAAACTCAGAAGAATCCTGTGGCTGCTGTTCTGCTATTTTGATATGAATTTTGCTCACCTCTTATTTCCCGTGACGGCTCTGCTGGGCACTTTGCTTCCCTGGGCTCCTTGCTGTGGTTTCCTCCCGCTGCCGCTGCCATTTGAGAACAGGCGCGGCCGCCGAGAGGGGGAACCAGCCAACAGAGACTACATTGCCCAGGACTCTCCACTGCACCCACGCCCATAACGCGCCAGGAGGCGAATAAAAACGTGTCAGGCTTCTGGCGGAGCGGGTTGCTCCGAATTTTGCTCACCTCGTATTTCCTGTGACGACTCTGCTGGGCACTTTTCTTCCCTGGGCTCCTTGCTGTGGTTTCCTCCCGCTGCCGCCGCCATTTGAGAACAGGCGCGGCCGCCGAGAGGGAGAACCAGCCAACAGAGACTACATTGCCCAGGACTCTCCACTGCACCCACGCCCATAACGTGCCAGGAGGCGCTTAAAAACGCGTCAGGCTTCTGGCAGAGCGGGTTGCTCCGAATTTTGCTCACCTCGTATTATTTCCCGTGACGGCTCTGCTGGGCACGTTGCTTCCCTGGGCTCCTTGCTGTGGTTTCCTCCCGCTGCCGCCACCATTTGAGAACAGGCGCGGCCGCCGAGAGGGGGAACCAGCCAACAGAGACTACATTGCCCAGGACTCTCCACTGCTCCCACGCCCATAACGCGCCAGGAGGTGCATAATAACGCGTCCGGCTTCCGGCGGAGCAGGTTGCTCCGAATTTTGCTCACCTCGTATTTCCCGTGACGGCTCTGCTGGGCACTTTGCTTCCCTGGGCTCCTTGCTGTGGTTTCCTCCCGCTGCCGCCGCCATTTGAAGACAGGCGCGGCGAGAGGGGGAACCAGCCAACAGAGACTACATTGCCCAGGACTCTCCACTGCACCCACGCCCATAACGCGCCAGGAGGCGCATAAAAACGCTTCAAGCTTACCGCTTCGCGGAACGCGCGCGGGACTAGCCGGGCTAAGCCCGGGCAAAGGGCAGGCCGTCTGTGGGTTGGCCAGGGCTGGGCTGGGCCACCCCCTTTGGTTTTCTTCCATTCAGGTCCATGAAGCAAGACTCTAAGTAATATCAGTAAGGCTTTACGCTTCTTTTTCTCCCGCTCATTGTGTTGAAATTATTGTATATAACATGACTAATACCTTGAACCTAGGCCGGAGATCGTTAGCAGGAGGCTCTGTCAAAGGGGCCTTGGATGCCTTCATTACAAGGGCTACCTCAGTTTTAGAAAAAGAAATTGTGTTAACTGAGCGGCGTATATCCTCAGAATGGCAGAGAAAACGCTCATCCTTAGGGACTATTCAGTTTGCAAAGACCCCTAAGTATGTCAGTATTTGTTCCGAACAAACAAATGCTATAGGTATTCCCCCACAGCTACAAGATCTTCCAGCATCCTTACCGATTCAACGGGATGCCACTATCACTGACATTAGTTTGGGCTCGCAATCTCCTTCTTCGTTGGAAGATTCATTACTAATAACTTCTAGTGACCATGTTCTAGAAAAGCCTACTAGCATTAAAAAATTAGGGCCGGGCATCCCCATGAAAAGAAAGAAAGAAAGTAAAGCAAAAAGGGAGTCGAGCTAAAGTTTGCCGGGCTGTCAGGATTCCTAATAAAGGCTCAGAAATAAGTGAAGCTATTCAGGGTCACTTAACAACACACTTCGAGCAAGCGCTAATGAACAACATTGAGCAATTAATTAAATTGTTGCTTTTGCCTCTAATCGAGAGGGTTAAACGCATGACTGAGCAACTAGGGTCTATCTCAGATATGGGGATCGCTAACTCAAATCTACTTAAAGAGGTGGCAAACAAGAGACATACCCCCATCGTATTAGAGCCGAGGATAGCGTCCAAGATCCCTAATAATGTAACCAATAGTAAGTTGCAGCCTAAAGCCCATGATAATACTATAGGTATACATACTACGAATACAGCTCCTGAGCTTACTAATCCTAGGGAAACACTAGACAAAAGGCGAGCAAACATGAAAGGTCAGGAGATACAGGGTAATTCACAGAGGACTACCCACAAAGACAAACCGATCATAGGGCCTGCCCAGCATATAGATCTCCCACCGGAGGCCAAACCTTTTGTTATTGTTCTAACAGGGGTACCAGAGTTGACAGCAGGAACATTTGAAAGTCATCAGACCCTTAAGAATAAGGTCATGCACTGGCTAAGAGTTAACAGGCCATTACCTCCTAACTTAGACGGTGACATTTTACACGTTAGAAGGCTAGATTGGGTGGGAAGAAGACCGAAGGATGTACCTGGGGACACAATCATTATAAACTTTAGAGATCGCTGTGAGAAGTTGGCCTGAAGTATGATGTCTCCAATTCTGGGGGCACCTTGTATCAGTCCAAACAATCCCTTATGGTGGTGGTTGTAAGTCAACCTTAAAGACAAGCTATCGTAATGGTAGCATGGACTGATGCCACCACACAAGTTATATATTATAAAAATATATGTATTTATTCTCGGAATAATCCCCTGTACTCTTTATGAGTATAGAAGCACAAGCGTTTAAACAAAAGCACAGTATAACATATGAAAGTTGCACAATTATGGATAGGGCCGGTGGCCACTCAAACCATATATCAAAAAAGTGGTATAAGTATCACCTTTCGAACTGTGGTAAGGCCTAGGGCCTTGGGAATCGCTGGGACTACACTGGACTAACAGCAGTTAGGACGGGAGTAGCCCGCGGGATTCGGGTGCAGCGCTAAAAGCGCACGCATACACCAATGCAAAGTCAATGGTGCGTAAAAGTTATCGAGTTACAGTTTTAAGGGTCTTCCGACTGGACTAGAAGGACAAAACTTTAGACTTAGACACTAGAGGTGTAAACCACTACAGGAGCACCGGCGTTCAAGAGTTACCTCACCCACAGGAAGCAGGTGCACAGGTGCAAAGATGTGTTGGGTTTCGTCACGAAGATCTATGGAGCCTGGAGATGAAGATGCTGCAGGCGGCCAGGAGAGAATAGTCCGCTTGGATCCAAGGGTGGATCGAAGATGTAGAGTACCTGAAAGCAGAGGGGACAGAGTCTGGTTCACTAGCCAGTGACCAGGAAGGAACCAGGCAATGTCGGGTGCAATCAGGTGGTTGTCGTGAAGCTTGTCTCCGCTGCCACGTGGGCTCTGGGGCACCGAGGATGTCCTGGAGTGAATCACGAGCTGTCCCACGAAGGCTCTCGCTGTCGGCGGTGTCGGTTCCCGAATCGGAGTTAACATGCCTTGGCAAATACAACCCACGCAGGATTCGAAGATCGCTTCTTACTCGGACCAGCAAGTACAGAGCGAGTGCTCCTTTCCAGGGGAGCGAGGACCAGTCTGGAGCAACCAGACTAGCAGAGCAAGTTCAAAGGTTCGTCGGTACTGGGGCCACTAGCCAACGAGCAAGCGACCGGACCAACGCGTCGAGCAGGAAAATGCAAAAGGGCCCCACGCAGCACTCGATGAGTGTGGAGGGGTGAGCTTCGGTGCAAAAGCTGCTCGGGGCTGGGGCTTCTCAAACCCCAATGCACAGCTTCGAGGGAGCCTCGGGAGCTGCGGGAACTGCAACAAAGCAAACGGTGAGGTGCTGGATGGTGCCTGTTTGCACAGGGTGGTCACTCCTTGACCACAAGGGAGATTCTTCAGTCTTCCACGTCGAGTGGGATGTCGAAGGGTCCAGAGTTTCGTTTCATAAGTTTCAGTCAGGATAATCTGATGTGCATTGCCACAGCTCCTACCTTTATTCCAAATCAAGGGGCTGGATTACCTGCTAGGTCCCTCCTATGGGTGGGACCCAGGAAGGGGGTGGTTACACCCCTTTCCCTTTGTCCAGTTTCGCGCCAGAGCTGGGGCTGGAGTGCCCCAGAACCGGTTTGACTGGAATTTGCATGGAACACCTTGTGTGTCCCAGGCAGTCTCTAGTTTCTTTCAACCCTCCCTGCTCCAATCCACTATCTCCTGTCTGGGGTGGTGTAGCACCTCCCTGTGACAGGAAACCCTTTGGCCAGGCCTCCCCTGCCAAGTTTCGGTCAGCAGCAGGAGGTCAGACTTGTGTCGGGGCAGCAGCATCCATTTTGTGATGCTGAGGCTCTGGTTAGGATTAACCGCGTTTTAAGTAAAGTAACATATCTTCTCCCTCTAGAAGGGTGGAATGCTAACCCCGTCGCCAGAACTGGTGAGGGGGTAGTATTCCAAAGTGTATGACACCAAACACGACATGTTTTGATAAAGCCAAACCAAAGTTAGCATTAACTGCGAGGATTATAATGCACTTAAGAGTATATGGTATGGCAGTATCACTGGAACAGCAGTAAGGAAATGGTTCCGAACACTGCAGACCGGCTCAGCTCATGCTAGAGCACCATCTCACATAAAACCAAGCACTCTGCCTCCAGGATTGTAAAGGTCTGCCATAGGAGTGACTTATAGGTGCATATGTGTCCCGATATAGGTTTAGACATAGGTATACTACATCTAAGCAAGGGGTGATTACATGACCTTGCCCCAGCTGAGTGATCCGGCAGTTGTGTCAATTTGGATGGCCAGCCAGGGGTGGCAAAAGATATGCTGCCGCCCCTGGTGGGCCTTGGATACACCTATGCCCTGGGCACCTATAGTGCACTGTACAGGGGCTGATAAGGTGACCCAATCCAATTTAGTTATGCACCTAGGGTACATGGAGTCCATTTTAAAGAGAGAGCAGATAGCCTGGGGCCCTGAATAGCAGGGTCCCAGGCCAACTAAGTCAAAAACCAGTTAAACACAAGGCAAAAAATCTGGGGTAACCATAGTCAGGTGTCCACCTTCCTACAATCGCAGGGCGACAAATCATATCTGAGACCGGAGGGTTATGAGGGAGGTATATCCACCAGAGATCTGGGCTAATTTTACCCAAAAGCTCTGGTGGGTAACCCCTGGAGACCGGGAAATCAAAGTACCTGTATTGATGTGCCTCCCATGTTTAACATTACCACCTCAAACCGCTTCTCTTCACTTATAGGGATGGAGGGGGTCGATTGACTGCCATCTGGAAGTAATAAGATTGTGAGGGATTGTGAACTTCTCCCAATCTCAGGTCTTAAGAAATTAAGTAAGAAAACCCCCCAAATTGATATAACTAGTATCACGGGAGGGGCAGATACTATTGACAAGAGCACACATAAATGTCAACTAGTTATCTCCTGGAACCTTGCGGGTCTAAAGAATAAAATGGATGATCCTGAGTGGCGAGAGACAATATTTAAATATAACATTTTGTGTTTCCAAGAAACATGGCTGGTTCATGAGTTACATCTGAGGGGCTATCGAACCTTAAATACACCAGCCATTCCAAGTAAAAATGGTAGAAATAAAGGCGGATTATGCACTTATATTTCAAACACATCTGACGTAACAGTTCTTAAATTTATCTCAGCAGAGTATTATCAAGTTTTATTAGTTAGCTGGCCGGGAGTAAAAAAGCTAGCGATTATAAACTTTTATAATAATGCCCATGCTCCCTTATGGGATGGCATTATTTTTAATCTGCGAAGGCACATTAAAACACTAGAGCAATCAGGTGGTGGAGACGTGACTCTCACATGGGTGGGCGATTTTAATTGTTTTATTTGCACTGGTAATAACACGGGTATATGTCCTCTGAAGGAAAACAGGGAAGAAGCGCTGACCCACTTTACTCATTCAGGAATAGGGGACTTGTTAAATACCTTGATTTATGAGTTTGATATGGGCTTTATCAATTAAAGCTGTACCCCAATGGTGGACTTTAAACCGACCTTTAATGGAAGAGGGGTGAACTCTACAATCGATTTTACTCTTCTGTCCCGTAGGCATAGGTTATTAGTCCGGTCTTGGGAGACATTAGATCTTGCTTTCAGTGATCATTACCCAATAGTGGTCTCTTTGATGACACAGGCACAGGTACAACCCAATGAGATGATTTACCGCACACCTATAAGTCAAGGCAGTACAAATGGTTACTCCATTAAATGGGAGAGAGTAGACCCAAAAATCTTCTTGAACAAACTGGTGACTAAAGTTCTTGATCATTTACTAATCTGTTTGTCTGTAACTGAAAGTCATCAACAAGTCCTTGATTCTTTTGGGGAGATTACGGGCAAGATAAAGAAATTGTTGACTGTTGCCCATAAAAATCACTCCGGTAAAGGGAAAGGTTGGTTCAACAAAGACTGCTCAAAGGCACACAAAAAATTAATATCAACCCTACATGAATCTCCAAGATCAATGGAATTGGTTAGACAGATACGAAAATCTTATCGAGACGCCGTAGTCAAAAGGAAGCTAGAACTAAAACACGAAATTTGGCAGAGCCTCCATGAAGCTTGTTTAAAAAATGATAACACTGCGTCCTGGAGGGCAGTAAACGCTCCCTTCTTTTTAGACAGAGATATAGATATTATTGATGTAGTAGTCCCAGGAGATGTCTGGGTTAAACATTTCTCTAATTTGTACAAAAACCCCAATATAAGGGTGAACAATAATCCCATTGACAATCAGGAGAGCTCAGAGTCGTTCCCATTGGGGATTGTCTTTGACCACAAGGAGGTAACGAGGACCATCAAAGAAAGCGCTTCAGGGAAGGCACCGGGACCGGATGGTGTCCCGATTGACATATATAAATCCGAACCAGCGTTGTGGTCACCCCTTTTAACAAACGTTTTAAATAGTGTTAATGCCTCAGGCTTTATTCCAACTTGGCCAGAGGCTATAGTGGTGGCTATTTTTAAAAAGGGGGATAGGAACAACCCTGCCTGCTATCGACCAATATCCCTTTTGGATGCGCTAATGAAGGTAGCAGGCAGGATCGTTCTTAACAGGCTACAGGAATGGGCGGATGAAAATCAGATTATCTCCACCCTACAATACGATTTCCGCTCAGGTAAGGGCACGATAGAACAGGGCCTCAACTTAGCATTGCTGTCTGCAAAATACACCCAAGCAAAAAATGAAACCCTTTTTATAAAGTTCGTGGATCTAAGCTCCGCGTTCGACTGTGTAGACCACTCCACGCTATGGGAGACACTAGCTGACATAGGCATGGAGCGCCAGATTATAACATTCATTAAAGAACTGTACAGGGACGCAGGAGCGAGGGTACGGTACGGGAGGGAGGGGGCATGTTCCGAAAAATTTGTAATCAAAAGAGGAGTAAGGCAAAGGTGCATCTTGGCACCCTTTCTTTTTATCCTATATATTAACAGTGTGGGACGGCACCTTAGGTCCTTTCAGTGCGATTATCCGGTGGTGGGGGGGAAGTCCTATCCCCATCCTCCTATACGCGGATGACGCCGCAATTATATCACGTACTGTCATTGGTCTGCAAAGGGCGGTGGTTAAATTCTCAGACTACATGAGTGCGCGGGGGCTAAAGATCAATGTCTCGAACATATTCCATGAGATGCGGAACCTCTCTAAAAACTAACAAGGCAATCTTCTTAAATAAGAAAAAAATCGAAAATACCACCAGTTTTACTTATTTAGGAGTAAACTTCGATAGCTGGGGAAACTGGTCTAAGGCAGTACAGGCCAGAAACCTGGCAATTAGTAGAGCAAAGGGAGCCTTGATAAACTTCTCGAGGAAGTTAGGTGGCCGCCCAGTAAAAGAACTCTTGCAAATATACAAAGCCAAATGTATCTCTACTGGCATCTATGGTGCGGGCATCTGGGGTTTTGTTAAAACCGACCAGATACAACGTGCGGAAAATGATTCTATTCGTTACCTATTAGCGACACCGAAATCTATGCCTATGTATTTTAGCCATAGAGAACTGGGGATTCCATATATAGAGGACACAATTAAATCTTCCCCACTTCTCTTGTGGCATAAGATCTGGGTTACGCCAGAGACATCGCTTAATAGAGATGTCATTTCTGATTGCTTACAGTTAGATGGAGTGAGAAACATTAAATGGCTGCAACACATAAAAACCATGGCAATAGACATTGGTCATAAAGAATATTTTGAGAACCCAACGTGCTTAGAATCTGTCCCAAGGCGTGTGCTTAAAAAATTGATTATGGATTTTTTAGACAATAAAAGATGGCTCATTGAAAAAGAGAAATCTACTGCCAAGATGGGCCAGGCTTTTATCCCCCATACAGGCATACAGCCATATTTACTGTTAGACCCTAGCCCCTTTTCAAGAATGTTATTGACTAGGTTTCGGGCGGACACTTTTTACCGCCTGGTAACATTCCCCAACCGTAATGATTGGTCAAAACATCTGATGAAATGCCCTTGTGACGGCCTATCAGACCAATCGAATATTCATTCGATTCTTTTCTGTAAATTTTTTGTGGCACCCAGGAAATCGTTTTTGAAACCAATCTTTATTAAATGGGGAATTAGGGGATGTAGGGCCGCTTATTGCAAACTAAAGCGGCTGGAAACAGTTTTGGAGGTCAAAGCAGTGGCTTCTTACTTGAGAATCTTAATTGTTTTGAGGAAGACCATGTGACCTATGGGAACCGCCTGTAGCGCCTGCAATTTGATCTTTTTAACTTTATTCTTTCTCTTATCAGAAAATTTACGGATTTTATGAAATTTAATTGACTTTCTCTCTTTAAACTATGTGTCAACGGAATCATTTTATCTGTGCACCACCTGATCTGCCAACCTTTAAGTATAGACTGTTACTAATAACATAATGCCTTTTTTAATATTTCTTTTATGTCTGCGTCACATTTTATGATCTCTGGTGCTTAAATATTTTTATTAAATGTATCATATATATGCGCTTTTATGATTTTGCATAAAAATCGAATAAAGCTAAATAAACTAATCTAACTAAGATATGAAAAAAGCTGGAACAAAGCAGAGATCCTTCTCTCAGGAAACCAAAAGAGATTGTGAGGGAAGTGGGTGGGGTTTTTCAAGATTCTGGAAAAGAAACTACTATAAACCAATCAAAAGTGTTGTTTTCATGTCACATGACTTTACGTGCGCGCAACGTGTGCACATGCATGCGTGCACGTTGCGCGACCGTCGCATATAAATGACGTTTTACCCGAATCTCGTAAAAGCTTTTAAAAACGTGAAAAGGAGGCAGGGAAGGGACTCCCAGACCCCCTAGGCCTTCTTATGGAGTCCCTGAAGGACCTCGAAGGGCAAAAAAAAACATTAAAAAAAAAGAAATCGCGAGGTGCGCGCACGTTGCTCGCACCCTCGAGGCAGAACTGAGTCAAAAACAATAGTGGAGAACGTGAAAAGGGAGCAGGGTAGAGACTCCCTGACCCCCTAGGCCTTCTCAGGGGTTCTCTGAAGGACCCCGAAAGGCAAAAAAACATTTAAAAAAAAAATAATTTACAAGGTGCGCGCACGTTGAAAAAAAAATTTAATTGACAAATTTGACTGTTTATATTTTGATTGAAGATGTAGACTATACTGTTTAACTTTATCCAAATCATAAAAACTAGCTGTGCCGTTGCATATTACAGGATACAGTCAATGTATTACAATATACAAAGGCAGTTTGTTGGAAAATAAATATATAAAAAATATAAAAATTAATACAGAAATTAGCATTTTAAAAACCTTGGAAATTCACTGAAAAAAACATAGGTTTCACACACGTTATATTTAGGAATTAGCACTTAAAAAACTTTGTAAAATCACTGAAAAAAACATAATTTCACACACGTTATAGTTAGGAATTAGCATTGAAAAAACCTTAGAAATTCACAGAAAAACCATAGGTTTCACACACATCATAATTAGGAATTAGCATTTAAAAAACCTTGCAAAATCACTGAAAAGACCATAGGTTTCAGGCCTGATATAGTTAGGAATTAGCATTTAAAAAACCTATGAAATTCACTGAAAAAACTGTAGATTTTAGGGGTGTTATAGTTAGCTGGACATTTCACTCATACAAAACCATTGAAATTCCTCCGATATAGTTATATCTCGCGCGCCCGCAATCCACTGCTGATGATGTCACATATTAGATCATTCATGACATGGTCAGTGACATCACTGATGACATCATCCAGTGAATGTGGTTTGCTTTGTTATTTAAATATGTATTATATATATAGCAATTTGCATTGAAGAATGAATGGATATATAAATATCTGGATGGAGGATTTAGTAGCAGTGTGATTGACTGTTTACTTGACTAATTTAAAGTGTCTCTCTAAATATATTGGATAGTGACTAAACTGTGTGAACATCTGTATCACTTTGTCAGTTGTTGTAAAAACTACTTCTCCAGTTGGTTACTAGCTATTTGAAAGTCTATATTAGTTATTGATTAGTTAACTAAGTATTTGTATGGGAGAGTGAATGTGTGTGTGGTTCGGTGGGAGGTGTGTGACTGCCCAAAGATGTGTGAATTGTTGATTTAGTAGATATATGACGTTAAGACTACATGTTATAACAGTTGTTTGGGTGAGTGAATATCTTTATGGGTGTGGTGATGAGCAAACATCCCTCTTAATGGTACATGTCCAACAAAGTAGAAAAATAAAGGCAATGTATGTGTCAATTGTTGTTTATAAATAAGTATACGTAAGACTCAGTGATTATATACGTGACTGTATAGATAACTGCATACATGTAATAGTGATTTTATAACACACTAAGTATAATTTACTATCTATATGAATAGATAAAGTGGTGTTTGTATAAGTGTATAGCTAAGTAAATGTAAGTATGATCCATTGTTTGCATAAGTGAATAGGATGACTTTATAAGTGAATAGGATGTGTGCTGGTGTGTAATGTCGATATAGGTGTATAAGTATATTTGATAGTGTTCTATTCATCATTGACTGCATGTATGAGTGAATCTGTAGGTAAGTGATTAGATGTGTGTATAGATCTAGGAATCACAGTGTTTTTTTAGAAACTTGTATCGGTGTGTCAATGGATTTAAATATGGTACTCTGTATTTTACAGTGAGTGACGAAAGGTTATATTAGTGTATGATGAGGTGTATCGTCACGTGGATGATGTCATCAGTGATGTCATTCCTGAACCTTCGTAGTTTCAACACGATCCAGGTACAGATCCAGGTATATATAGGGGGTGATGGATAGTACATATATATATATATATATATATATATATATATTTTTATCCTACTGGCGGTCACCAGTAGGTAGTTATAGTTCGGACCTATTACCCATAGGAAATCCGCAACATTTTATTGCCATAACGTTGGCGCCGATTGATGAATCTTCTCGAAATTTTCCAAACTTTTGGCCAGCTCATTTCCGCTCCTTCTCTGAAAGTTTGGGGGTGATTGGTAAAGCGGGGGCCGTGAAAAAAGGGGGTCCCAAAACGTGTTTTACCCATGCAAATTCCCATAGGACCTTTAGCCACGGCTACAGCCCGAACGGCTGTACCAAATTTGGCAGAGAGGTAGTCCTCCGTTCCGACTTGTGCCTTTTGCTTATATGGTGTCAATCTGTTCAGTAGTTCTTCAAAAAAGTATGGTTAAAGTCATTTATATATATCCGCGGATTGTGCAAGGATTGTCCTTGTAGCATAAGCGCACCGTCCCGATCACGAGCTCAATGCTAATTGGCTGTCAAGCGATTGTAAACATTCGAAACCAGGAACTGTTGGCAGCCATAATGTGCCTCGGTAGAAGCGAGGCTGAGGAAGTTAATGGAATATGTTTTCAAAACGGAGAAAGGGGGCAGGGTAGAAATAATTTTATCCTCTAGACCTGCTTAGGGGGTCCCAGAAGGACCCCAGGGCTCACCTTTTTAAAAGAAACAAAAAACTGTAGGTGTGTGTAGGGTGCGTGGACTGGTCCCTAAAATAAATAAAACTGTTTTTTTTAAATAATTCGTCTCCGGGGGGTAAAATATCGGCGCTAAAAAGAACAAGCATTTGCAATGCAATGGGTCTCGCATTAGGAAAGTTTGAGCTATTGGTATTGTAAATGACACATTTTTTATTTATGTGTTGGTTTTGAAAATAGCGAAATTAATAGCTGTGTCATTTACAATGCCAATAGATTTAACTTTCGCAAATGTGACACCTATAGCATTTGTAATGCTTTGTGTTCTATTTACGTGACTTAAATGTATTGATATTACAAATAACAATGTCTTTTACATTTTTTAATAATTAATACTTACATAAGTTATTGTAATTTATAATGGCAATAGCTTAAACTTTTGTAAATATTTTTTGTGAAGATTATGTGAATTGTATTTTATTGTGACGAAAATCCAAGGACAGAAGTGAAATATTAACATCTTTTTGTGACATTTGTAATAAAGCTTGAAACATTGAGAGAACATATTTGAACCAGTTGTTGTTGAACGGTTGCACAGATTGATGCTGTGGTGGCGACGAGTGATGTTGTGGTGGCGACGAGTGATGCTGTGGCGTTCAGTGATGTTGTGGTAGCGCCTAGTGATGTATTTCTCATGAGTGATGCTGTGGTGGTGCTGAGTGATGCTGTGGTGAAGCGATAGATAGATAGAGTGAGTGCGATCGATAGAGTGAGTGCGATCGATAGAGTGAGTGCGATCGATAGAGTGAGTGCGATCGATAGAGTGAGTGCGATCGATAGAGTGAGTGCGATCGATAGAGTGAGTGCGATCGATAGAGTGAGTGCGATCGATAGAGTGAGTGCGATCGATAGAGTGAGTGCGATCGATAGAGTGAGTGCGATTGATAGATAGAGTGAGTGCGATCGATAGATAGAGTGAGTGCGATAGATAGATAGAGTGAGGGCGATAGATAGATAGAGTGAGGGCGATAGATAGATAGAGTGAGGGCGATAGATAGATAGAGTGAGGGCGATAGATAGATAGAGTGAGGGCGATAGATAGATAGAGTGAGGGCGATAGATAGATAGAGTGAGGGCGATAGATAGATAGAGTGAGGGCGATAGAGTGTAATTATGTTGCATTGAGTAGTGGAAGTATGAGGTGTGTAATTATATGGCAGAGTTGTATTATGTGGAGTGTATTGACGTTGCATTGAGAAGAGTGCAATTATATGGCGTGTAATTATGTGGCACTGAGTGGTAATATGGGCAGTGTATGTTGTATTCAGTAGAGTGTAATTATGTGGTGTGTAATTATGTGGCACTGAGTGGTATTTTGAGTGTATGTTGCATTGAGTGAAGTGTAATTTTGTAGCATATAATTATATGGCACTGAGTGTTATTGTTTGGAGTGTATGTTGCATTGAGTGCAGTGTAATTATGTAGCATATAATTATGTGGCACTGAGTGGTATTGTGTGGAGTGTGTGTTGCATTCAGTAGAGTGCAATTATGTGGTGTGTAATTATCTGGCACTGAGTGGTATTTCTCGTGTATGTTGCATCTCAGAAGAATGAAAGGTAGTTGCATCTCAGAAGAATGAAAGGTATTGTTGGCCCTGCAGGATGCACGCACATCTCCCTCCACCTTACTCAGCGAGGTAATGGTTTAGCTGAGATTGATGGTACTATAGGCTAAAAGACTGGCCTCAGGTGGGAAGGCGCTCTGTAAAGTTCTGAAAACGAAACAAATGAAGCAAACTCATATTTGAGATCTGAGAACTATGAGGAAGAACGTTTAAGGGCTTTCTCTGACATTCTCACACTTATGAACCAATATGTGTAAATATGGCACTTGGAAGGGGATACGTTGGGTTCTAATTATGATCAGATCATCTTGGAGGAGAGTGGTCCTTTGCCAGTCAAAGACAGCATTGAATTCATGAAATGGAACATTACACAAAATAACATGGAAGTGTTACAGTGCCCCCCTCCCCCCACAGCACATCAATTGTGCTTATCTGAAAGTATTGTTTGATTACATTAACCAAACATCTGCCAACTTTGCCATAACAAATAACTGCACAGATTAGTGTTTTTTTGTTAAATTAAAACACATATTCTGCCATTCGAACTGGTATAAATAAAACCCTTATTTAAGCAGAGCGTGAGAGGAGAGAAAGGTTAGGAGAACATTCGAGTGAGAGAAGAAAGAAAGGCATCTTCACAGAGAGCAAAAGACTCCGAGAGAGAGAAAGGTGGGTTTGAAATGCTCAGAATGGATACAAGGGAGAAATTGTGGTCGTGAGAAAGAGACTAAGATGGAGTGTTTGTGGTTGGCTGGGGCACCAAGGATAGTGTGTGTGATAAGAGTGAGAAAGTAGGAAGGAAGTATGAGGTGGTGTATAAGTGTCAGAGATTTAAAGAGATAATACAGAGTGAGAAAGATCAAAAGCATGCAAGAGGTTGAGTGGAAATGAAGATAGTGTGCGATAGATGCAGTGAGACAGAAAAACGACGGTGAAGGAGAGGTGCGTGTGTAAAATAGAAAGCATGGTACTGTACGAATGGAAATGAGCAAGAAAGTGCACATGTGAGAAAGAAAGGAGAGGGACATGTGAAAGATGAGAGTGCCAGAAGTAATGTGCGCGCATAACAGCTGAACACACACCCTCCCCTGCTACCTCACTAAATACAGTAGCAGTAAAGTTAAACCATTGTTTGCTGGCTGTCCCTGGCCAGTGGGAGCATGAAGCCACATACTTTGGTATTTCCCTATGCGCTGCTTCGCACTAACAATGCACAATAATTGCAGGTACCACCACGGTAGATAGACGGCAAAATAAACCGAACCCTGTTTTCAGTTTACTGCCAAACCCAATGCAACACCTAATAACCGTACCCCGCCCCTGCCCCCAAAGCACGGAGCAGCATCAGACTAAGATACGTATGTACACCTCTGAGACGAGAAAGCATCCGCCACAGTCCCTTGCCTTCAATGGTGGAGAGAGGTATTTATTGACACATATGTGAGGAGCAGCCGGTAAAACTAGAAAGAGGAAACGCAAGGGATCATGGGACTGTTTGATGGCCAACAAATCAGCGAGAGTAAGCTTGCCAGAGACCTCACACACAGAAGTGAATGCCTGCTTTGGCCCCAGGGGGACTACTAAGTACGTGATGATCTGGAAGCCTGTGCCGGATTGTACCCCGGGGAGACTGCTGAGTGCGCGCTCAGAATGCCTTTTGAAGCACGCACAAAATTTCAATCAGAACGAAGTTCAGCCCCATATTTATTGAAATTCCACCTTATAAAAAACAAATTACCTTTTAAGCCATGAAAAACAAATAAACTCATGAAAGCCAGTGTACAAAGACTGTGTCCGCAAGTGGATGTTGAAAAACAAGGGTTAGCGAGGTTAGCATTGCAGTCTGGAAGCGCATTCGGCAGCTAGCATGAGCAGCGCTCATAATAAGTACTCCTAAAGACAAGAAACACGAGGGAGGAATGTTGGGGTAATTAAAGCTGGCCGAGCGCGCGCTGGGGAAGCTTCACGCTTGAATGCCTGAAGTCGAAAGGGTGGGAGGGAACTGGGGAAGCTTCAGATGCCTGGCTCGGGGAGCAAATGGGAGCGAGGCTGATGGGTTTGTGCATGCGCGTCTCACACGAGTGCACCACATGAACTGGACGTAATCCGCCCTTGTTCAAGAGTTTGTTTCCCCTACTATATGTTCGAGCTATTAATCCCTGCGGGATATAATAGCTCGACCTAAAAAATGGTAGGGGGGAGGGGTCGAAGGTCCTCAAAGCCGCGGGGATCATCACCACTCAGGGGTTTATGTAATGTGGGAGGGGGTCTACGTGGCTCCCCTCCTGGAGCACTCGAGGGCCCCGTTACACCCCTGGGCTACAAAAAAAATCATGGCTGTGGAGGGGGCTGTAAGGTCTCTAAAGCCCTGGGACCACCACTCCCCGGGGCTTTATGTATTGTGGGAGGGCCTGCTTTTGCAGTGTCCCGTGGTGCCCATCCCGCCCTCCATAGCAAGGAAATTTGTTCTCTCTTTCAATATCTAAATGACATTGATTTTCTACATGGAGAGCTGCATGTTAGTCGCTCCTTATGTGGAAAAGTAATGGTGGCTCCCAAACGTGTAGAAGTTGTGCACCATAGGCGCTGGATTCGTGCACCCTGCCGGAGGAACAGTTTTATGATTTGCGAGGCCCTGGGCCAAAAGGGAATGCGCGAGGCCCCTCTAATTTATTGAAGTGACCCCTTGCAAAGCATTCAGAGACACCGCAGGAGGCCCATTGTACAATTGCTTGTGGGCTGAGAGTTAACACTGTGTGGGCGCTAAAATCCTGTACAATGGGCCTCCCGTAGTATCTCTGAATGGGTCTCCTTGCAATTGGGTCTAGGGGAAGCGTCTCCCTCCCCAAGGCCTCCAGACACCATCCCAGAGAGGCCCAGGGATGGGGGGCTCCCCTGGACCCTAATTGTAAGGAGACGGGGAAACAACAGGGCACACGATCGGTTCGGGCCCCATGCTGGTGGGCTGAGCGCGAGGCCTTGGGCAGCTGCCCATGCCTAGCGCCGGTCCTGCCCTACAGATTATGAGTAGTGCATACAGCGCGTGCACACAAGGGGGCCGCACTGCCGTGGCTAAAAAATAAAATATGATTGGGGGGGCTGCAAGGTATCCAAAGACACCACTCCCGGGGCTTTATGAATTGTGGGAGGGCCGGTTCCTGCAGTGTCCTGGGGTGTCTCTCCCGCCCTCCCATAGCAAGGAAATCTTTTCTCTCTTTCAAATTGTAAATGAGATTGCTTTTCCACATGGTGAGGTGCATGTTAGTAGGTCTCAATGTGGAAAAGGAATGCCAGCTCCCAAACGCGTAGAAGTTGTGCACCAAAGGCGCTGGAGTCGCGCACCCTACAGATTATGAGTCGTGCATCCAGCACGTGCACACCGGGGGGCCGCACTGAGCTGGGTGCGCGACTTTTAATTTTACCGTAAAAAAATAGCCCCTATCAGTAATTTCTAATATTCCCGGGGACCCTATCCCCCTGGTCTTATAAAAATTGTCAGGGACCGTGGGGGGAGCCACAATGCCCCCACGGTCCCGCCGGCATTCCTGCGTTCTTCGGGAGCCAGCATTGCTTTTCCACATGGGGAGATGATATCTTGCATGTGGAAAAGCAATCTGGTTTTGATTTTGAAAGTGAGAACAGATTTCACTGTTGTCTTTCAAAATGCAAATTAAGTTTGCTATGGGAGGGCAGAAGGCGAGAGACTCACGCCTTCTCATAGCAAACAGCAGTGTCCCGGGGGTAGGCACCCCGGGACACTGCAGGAGCCAGCCCTGTGGCGTGGCGGTCTCCAGGGCCTTCGAGGGCTCTAGGCATAGGGTCACACAGTCTGCCTCACACAATACACTAAATCCCGGGGGTGGTGGTTCCCGGGGATTGAGGGGGGTCGTTGAGGTCCCCACACTTTTCATTTTGAAAGGGGGGTGTTGGAACCCCCCACAACCATTTATTTTATTTCCTCGGGTGGTGGCTCTGTCTTGTATAAGAAACAGCAATGTTGAGAAAATCTTCCGGTAAGGTAACAAAGGATTTTGAAGTCCATTTTCAGTGTTTTTTTTGTACTTTGCAGTCGTTAAAGCGACGACAATTTTAACTCTGTCTTTGTAACTATGCCACTAAATTTTGTAATGTCGACAATCTTGTCTTCCATTTAAATAGGCACAAAGTATTTATTGAAGTTCATTGTGAATCGTGAAACAACACTGTCTAATTGTGATCGATAAAGAAGTGAATGAGTTGTGTACTTGTTTTGCTCGTAATGTGCATAGGGGTAGATTTACAAGTTCATTGCGTTACTGTTGCATCACTTTTAAGATAGAAAAAGTTACGCCAAAGTGGTGCAAGGGTGTTATAAATCTGGTTTGGATTATGAAATAGAGAGTAGAGTGCATCAGTAGGGTAAGTGCAGGTTAGTGTAGCGGTAACAATTACAATTCTAACACCAGGGCGGTGCATCTGTACGGAATATGCTGGATAGTGTATCACTAAAAAAAAAACTATTCCAACCCCAAGGTGGTGTATCTGTAGGGTATGTGCTGGATACTGTATGAGTGACAATTACTATTGCAAATCCAGGGGGTTGCAACTGTGGGGTATTTGCAGGATAGTGTATGAGTAACAATTACTATGAAAAAGAAAGGAGTTAAAGGAGAAGGAGACACGCACTTTCATGGTGAAAGTGGAAGAGGAGTAAGTGACGAGAGATGATTTGTGTGTTTAGGCTTGAGAGCCTGGATAATCATTAAATGGAGTCTGGCAGTGAAGTACGTACTTATTCTGGAAGAAGTCTTTCGGGGTCTTGCGAAAGCAAGTCATCTTTAATAATTGCCTCTCGCTGCGTGTACTTGCAAGGTTATCTGATTTGCTCGTATGTTAAAAACAGAAACTTTCGACACCCTTTTTGATTGGTTGTGAAGCATTGTAAGAAGACGTATTAACGACCAATCCCTTTCCTTGCGCAGATTTTGAAAAACATTTGATCCTAATGTTGATTGGCTTGTTTTTTCTATGTGACGTTACGATACACTCACCATGTACGTAGCCCATTTTGTGACGCACTTTATTTTACTATGCGTTTCAAAAACTAGTTGTGGTAGGGTGTTTTTAACTTAAACTGTGCTTATGAGTTTGTGGACTGTAAAGGTATTTAAAAATATTATTCTATTTTCTATTCTATCATAATTGTGCTGACTTTTCTCCTTTAGCGTGGAGTACTATCTTCTTTTATAAAATGTATAATTCTTCAAACCATCCTTGAAAGAAAAATGCTCATGTTTTCAAAATATTTTTATTGAGTCTTTTATATTCATCATATGGTTGAAATGCAAAAATTCTTTTACATTTATTGGTATCAGGCGTTGGACCACATTTATTTTATTTTATCATAAGCACTCATTCCTTATGTTTACATTATATAAGTGTTGCTCCAACATCTTTTTTATAAATGTTTGGGATTGTTTTACTTTCAGATAAAGTAGAATAGAAGTGCTAAGACAAACACTCCCTCACTACTTTATCTTTCTTTTTTATGTACATTTCATGTCATTATTACATTTAACAATCATTTTTAAAAATGGAAAGAATTATTAACATTTGAAGCCACAATTATATTACTTTTTTTTTTAAAAGTGCTTGCGAAGATAATCCTCCTGTTCTTCATGAGTGAAAATTGGGAAAAGCACTACTCAATATAAATACTTTAAGCCTATCTTCACTCTAGAAGATAAAGAGTATTCTTTTTTATTCCAAAGTATTTCGTTGTTTCGTCGATACTTTATTTATAATACATTTTCTAATCATTAAGAAATACTTGCATACTAAAAAAATATTATTTATTAATGTATGAATTTCTCGGTTGTACGTCATCCAACTCCAGTTGAAGGATCATAAAGTTATATATAAATTAAAATATACATTAACAATATGATCCCTCTGTGGAAATGAAAGATAAATTGAAGATTATGTCATCGCTCCTAATCATTACTTTGCACGTAGTAATTCCTTAAATAACATATATTTCTTGTAATGGTTCTTTAGTGAACTCGTTATTATATTATATTTAAACGTAATCATACCACATTCTATAATCATTTAAATATTTTGGCTTTCTGTTTTAAATATATAAAACATATGCCCATTAAGATAATTTACCTCTTTTTGATATTCATTCCTTTCTCCGTCGAAATTCATCCAACTCCTCTGGAAGGAAGATAATGTTTAATGTATTTTTAAATATACATTAACAATATGTTTCCTCTGAGGAAATGAAAGATATTGTCAAGATGCTTCCGCAGTCCTGAATCATTACCTTGCTCGTAGTTTCTTCGCCCGTATTGATTTTCTGAAACAAAACTAATTATCCCACGGGTTTGGTTTATATACTTTTTGGTTACTTAACAGTCTATAGGATCAATTTATTGCTCCTCCCACTTTTAAGTCACGTTTTTCAGTTGACAGGTGTTCTCATTTGCACTGTTTTAGTGCGTCGCGTGTTTATGTAAAAGTGCTTCTTTCCATACTTTTTAACTTTTGTATATTTTCTAAAATGCTTTATTTAAACTCGTTTTTTTATTTAAGCATTTCTATAGGTTACTTTTTTTAATACGAGTATTCACATTCATTCTCCTTTGTTTTGATTTTATTTTTCTAGTAACTTCTCTTTTTTTGTAAAACTATTTTTCATATTAGTCATTACCCTAAACCCCTATTTTCCCTACATCCCGTGCAAGAGATACTCTCTATTAAACTTTGAGTATTCTAATTTATATCCGAGTATTAATTTATTTAATTCTATTACTACGAGTTTTAATACGTTTATTTATCTAATATTTTTAATCTTTCTTTATACACTGCAAGGGATACTGTTATTTGTGTAGAATAACACTATGAATCAGTGTCCATTTGGCAAAATTGAGAGAGATTGATTTGGTTGGTTGATGTGTTTGCAGTTACATAAGTATATATACTCTTGCAGTAAGCCAGGCTTTAGGGTATGCAGTGCTTCAAACTCATATGCATGTAGTTGTGTAACCACCTTCACATTTGTGCTTCATGCTTACAGTTCCCCATTCAGTATCTATATAGTCCAGCTAACACGGTGTGACTCCGGTTGCAATTTGAAAATGACTCTTTTGGTACCATGTAGTAATTCATTCAGTAAAGTAAAAGAGAACCAATTGAGAATTTACTCAGTGTCTTTACTTATTTTAATGTAATCATTCACTCAGTAAGCATGTACTAATGCAGTGAGGCAGGCTTTATGGAATGCAGTGATTCAAAGTGCTATGTATTATGCATGTAGTGGTTAATAACCTTTATATTTATGCTTGAGGACTACAATTCCCCACTCACTATACATACCAGGGGTCTCCAACCAGTAGCTCGGGAGCTACTGGTAGCTCACCAGCACCCTGAAAGTAGCTCTCGAGGTGAAGCCAAACCAAACCAATCTCAGAGATTCTGTGTATATTAAAGAAGGTAGTACTGCTCATTTCACTACCCTTAAGAGTTACAGACAGCCAAAGCAATGGCAGTGCCTGTTCATAACACTCAAACACAAACTGTGGTTGCGTATGAATTAATCAATTAGGGATGTATTGATCTGTGATGGTTTCCAGGCGCTGGGGGAGTATTTGGGGGGATTTGTGCAGCATTGGTCATTCGAACAGGCAGGTGTTATGGCTCTTCCTGAATGCTATCAGTGTGGGTGTTCATCTGATGCTGAGGGGGAGTTCTTTCCAGGTTTGGCCATGATGTATGAGAATGGTGTGCCTACTGTCTGGTTATGTGAATACAGAGGATTTCGGCCAAGGCCTGGTCAGCGGAGTGGAGGTTTCTTTTGTGGGTGTAGAAGGAGATTGAGGTATTGGAGTCCATGTTGTGGAGGGCTTTATAGGTGTGTGTGAGCGGCTTGAAGATTACTGTTTTTTCGACGGGGAGCAAGTACAGTTCTCGTTTATGCTGAGTAATGTGGTCTTGTTGTGGGATCCTGAGGATAAGTCTGGCTGCGGTGTTCTGGACAGTCTGAAGTTTGTGGAGTAGAGATTTGTTGATTCCGACATAGAGGGTGTTACCGTAGTCCATCCTGCTGGTGATGAGTGCTTCGGTGATGGTCTTCTTTAATTCGGGGGGGTTCTATTTGAAGGTCTTGCTGAGTAGTATGTGGAGGGTGTTGAAGCATGTGGAAGCTGCAGCGTTGGCCTATGGGTCTGTCACATGAAACATGTTTATGCACTTTAAATCTAAGTTGGGGAGACTTACTGTTGTGGTGATACCATTTGTGGCACACTGTATGTGGTGATTTGAATTTTACTTGATTAGAAGCATTTAATATTGATAAACGTTTTCCTAGCATTCTGCTGATAACTTCCTCTGGAATTTTTGGGTGGTTACTATTGACAATTGTGATTAGAGTGGAGATAGTGTAATGTTAATAGATACCCCCAGCACAACCCCTACACTTAACAAACACCACTACACTATCGTAAACCCTAAACACTATCCCCAGCATGAACCTCTACAGTACATAAACACTATTGCAATACTCAACCCTAAAACGCTACCCACTACAGTAGACTAACACTACTGGACTATCCTAAACCCTACAACACTATCTTCAGCACGACCCCTTACACTACACAAACAGCAGTGTGCTACCCTGAACGCTAAATGTTCCATCAACACGACCCCCATCTCTAGACAAAGACCTATGCACTACTTTAAACCCTAAATCTGTCCCCAGCACAACCCGTACACTACACAAACACCACTACACTACCCTAAACCCTAAAACACTACCCCTAACAAACAGCACTTCATTTATTTATATAGATAGTTACTCATAGTTAGTGTTATAAAATCACTAATACAAGTATACAGTTATCTATACAGTTTCTGATGCAATCCCTGAGTCATATGTATACTTCTTTATATACAAGAAATGTCACATACGTTGCCTTTTATTTTTTTACTTTATTGCACATGTACCATTGAGAGATATATTTGCTAATCACCACACCCATAAAGATGTTAACTCACCCAAACAATTGTTATAGCATGTAGTCTTAACGTCATATACTTACTGAATCAACTATTCACACATCTTTGGGCAGTCACACATCCCCCAACGAACCACACTCACATTCATTCTCCCATACATATACTTAGTTAAGTAATCAATAAGTAATATAGACTTTCACGTAGCTAATAACCAACCTTTGCAGCAATTTACTGAACAACTGTCAAAGTAATACAAATATTCACATAGTTTAGTCACTATTCAATATATTTAATGAGACAGTATAAAGTAGTCAATTAAACAATCAAACACACTGCTACTAAACCCTATATCCAGATTTTTTTATATCCACTCATTCTTTAATGCAGATTGTTTATATATATATATATATATATATATATAACATATTTAAATAACAAACCAAACCACATTCAGTGGATGATGTCATCAGTGATGTCATTTGAGATGTCATCAGTGATGTCATTAACCATGTCATGAATGAAGTAATATATGTACGTAAAGAGCTGCGTATGAAGGGGCCGTACTTCTAAGGAAAGGAAAAGTCACGCAAAGTAACTTTTTCTCTCTTTGTGAATATGGAGGAGGCACCTGCGCAACAAGTATGTCACAAAAAGTGACGTACTGGTGGCGCAGAGAGCTTGTAAATCTGCCACAGAATTGTTTTCATTTCTGCTCATTTCTTCCTTCCAATGTATGCTACAATGCACAGCAAAGATTGTAGGAGAAAAATGCCTTCACTGATTGTTTTTGTACAGGAAGGTGTGTCTTCCTGGACAAAAACAAACTCCACATGACACAGATATTCTTGCACCAAGGTGCAAGGGTGCCCTTTATCACCACATGCCTGCAGTTAAGCAGCAGTGCAGAGGGAAGGACAGACTTACAACATATTTATGTACATATGTTGCATCTCTGTGCTTCGGAAATAGCTCAGCACGCTGTAATTAAAGAGCTTACAGTATCATGCTACAGCACTTCTTTATAGTTCTACAGTTATACATTCACCATATACTACAAATACATTCTTTAGTCAATAATGCAGAATGTATACATTTATGTAAACTTTCACACACTCGCATATAAATTTAGCTCTTTCTTTAACCAGAGTAGTTTTTTCTGAAAATTGTTTTTTTGGACTTTTATATATATTTTTTTGATTTTGTAATTTTTTTTTTCTTTTATATAAAGAAAAAAAAGTCAACAGGACGAACAAAACAATGAACTTTGAGGGAATAAAAAAAAACTAGCATTGATGGTTATCAATTGTTCAGCAAACTAGGTCTACTGATTGTTCCCCATAACAAATTTAAATGAAAGCACTTCTGCAGTGCATTCTAACTTTCACGAATTGGGACGTATGTCTGGTGTGGATGTTAAAGGTGATGCCACAGAGGTACTTGGTATTGCCCGTGGTGTAGGTGTGTTTTGGCGCAGTCTTCTACATTCTTGTAATGATCTACTTCTCCGTATGTTTTGGTGCTTCTGTCCGTCACCAGGCCATTACTTACCACATCCTTTCTCAGGATCCAGAAAGACACCACATTTCACAATACTTACCCAAGAAAGGAATAAACACTGACAACATATAAGACCATTGCCGAGGAGCTCGCAAATAACAAATCACAACACTTCCCCATCCGAGAGGGTACACAACGCATGCTCCTCCTAGCAATGTATTGAATAGAATAATTAGAATTTAGACATCCCTGATGGGAGTCGATTTCCCTCCCGTATCAACAATTACGCATTAGAGGGGAATCGCCCATCCCTCTGTAAGTACTTGGTAAAAAAGGGTCCCGACCTTCCCTCACAAGGAATACAAACAAATGATATGCTCTAGGGTTTCTTTATTACATGATAATAGGATGACAAGGAAGAAGAAATAACTAAATATCACAGTAAACATTTATAGCAATCACCAACACATACATATACATAAACCTGAAAATAAAAGCATAGTTAGATAAAGTTAGATATACATGGAACACCTCACCATGATCTGAAGCATCTTGTTATCTGAAGAAGTGTCCGGCTCTCTTTCCCTCTCTGGTTGGGTCAGAACTCTCTGTTCCACAAACACGACTGCACGTCTGCACCGTGATGTATCACCAGACCGCCAAACCACCAGACCAGCATCTCTCGGACCCCCTTTCTCTAATATAGAATGCAGCTCTCCATCGAAGTTTCTAGCTAACTCCGCCTACAGTTCTCGATGGATTCCTGTACTACCTCGTACCAAGAGCACAACAAGCAGTTGGCCAAGCGTTTTGCTATGACTCCAAGATCGAGAAAGCACATTTTTTCCGATAACAACCGGTCCGCTCTGGTTCACTGCTGGTGAGCAATACATGGAAATTAAAAATATAACCTCTTACCTAAAGAGGCTCAGAAGATGGCTGCAGTTTAGAATATGGAGTTTGCTCAAGCATAGGCCTCTACTACTTGGAAAGCAGAATGATATTAGACCACGTCAAAGCCAATAGGCTAAAGTCATAATTCACCTAACTCAAATAACACTATGCACTTAATCCCTCAGTACCCACTATGGAGCACATGTGTGCACCATCACCAACAACACTGCACCTTGACATCCCATACCTTCTATTCTTTGGCAAGATTATTCTAATGCAAGACCATCCTACATTAAGGCTAAAGTAACATAGGACACTAAAGTCAGTACACAATGGTGGTGATCGAGGGTCATCACAGAGCATCAGACCACTAAAGTGGCTGATTCACTACAATTCTTCGTGAGCATAGTTCACAGGATGCTGGGATTGGAGGTGCTTGCGCATACTAGCAGTGCAACAGGAGTATTTCTTGTTTGGATCCCCTCTGGACAGCACTGCCTGGCAAATCTTGCATGTCACCTTGCTGGCATTGCATTTCTTTTGTCCCTCCGGAAAATCAAAAGATTTGCATACAATGGATGTGTATCTTTTGGGAGGGTGAGGTTCTGGTCGAAATTGTTCAGTAACAAAATCATCAGAATCAGATGATTCTTGTAGTGGTGTAGCCATTTTTTAATCCAAAAAAGAAGTTCAGGTGTTCAATGACGAAAAACTGAGGTTTTTCTCAGAACAGGTCTTCTCTTAAGGAAGGTCAAAGAAGAGTGATTATAATGGGTGGAGTTGTTCAATAGTTAGAACAGTAAGTGTTATAAACCAATGAAATCTTTTTGTTGGTCACATGGGATGCGCGTCGGGTGCGTACACACAGCACGCATCTAACGCGACTTCTCAAAATTGCATTTAAGAGTAATATAAGTTTATTAAAACTAAAAGAATATTTTTTTCTCCTCAATATTTTTATTAAGTAATATATATATATATATATATATATATATATATATATATATATATATATATTCACTGAAAAAACCATAGGTTATAGACCATATATAGTTAGGAATTAGCATTTACAAAACCTTGAAAATTCACTGAAAAAACCATAGGTTATAGACCATATATCGTTAGGAATTAGCATTTAAAAAACCTTATTTTACCCACACAAAACCATTGAAATTCCATATATAGTTAGTTGCACTAACTATATATCGCGCACCCGCAATCCACTGCTGATGATGTCACATATTACATCATTCATGACATGGTCAGTGACATCACTGATGACATCACTGATGACATCTCAAATGACATCACTGATGACATGACTGATAACAACATCCAGTGATTTTTTGTTTCTGTAAAGTTTAAATATGTCTTACATATTGAAGAATGAGTGGATGTGTAAGTGTCTGGACGAAGGATTTAGTAGGTGCATGACTGACTGTATGACTGAGTGATTAAATGTGTCTCACTGAGTGCATGGGTTAGTGACTAAACTGTCTTAATTTGTGCATCATTATGTCTGTTGTTCTGTAAACTGCTGCATGTGTTGATCAGTAGCTATATGAGTAACTATATGGGTTATTGATTGATTGCCCAAGTATTTGTATGGGAGACTGAGTGTGTGTGTGGCTGGCTGGGAGGTGTGTGACTCTGTGCAGATCAATGTGTACTTGTATCAATGATTGTATAAGAAGGTAAGTATGTGTTAGTATATGTTTGAAAATGTAAGGTGCTCTATGTTTAACTGTATAGACAAGAAAATGGAAGTGTCATTGATTCTTTACAGGACTGACTAGGTGTGTGAGTAACTCCATGGATGAGTGGCAGACTGTGAGTGTCTGTATAGGTGTATGAGTGCATATGATAGTGTTGTAAAGATGAGTGATTGTATGTATGAATGATTGTATGGGTGAATGAGTGAAGGTGTGTGTAGACGTAGGAATCAGTGAGTGCGTATGTAGTAACTAGTATTGGTGTGTCAATGGTTTCAAAAATTATACTCTGTATTTAACACTGGGTGAAACAGAGGTTATATTAAAATGTGAGGAGATGCATTGTATTGTCACATGAATGATATCATCAGTGAAGTGGTCATTGATGTCAAATGAGATGTCATCAGTGATGTCATTTGAGATGTCATCAGTGATGTCATCAGTGATGTCACTGACCATGTCATGAATGATGTAATATGTGACATCATCAGCAGTGGATTGCGGGTGCGCGATATATAGTTAGTGCAACTAACTATATATGGAATTTCAATGGTTTTGTGTGGGTAAAATAAGGTTTTTAAAATGCTAATTCCTAACGATATATGGTCTATAACCTATGGTTTTTTCAGTGAATTTTCAAGGTTTTGTAAATGCTAATTCCTAACTATATATGGTCTATAACCTATGGTTTTTTCAGTGAATTTTCAAGGTTTTGTAAATGCTAATTCCTAACTATATATGGTCTATAACCTATGGTTTTTTCAGTGAATTTCAATGGTTTTTTAATAGCAAATATCATAAGCTGTCGAATGTCAAGTACGTGGTAAGTAAAAACATTTTCGTGTTTATGCACACTGATCTGCTTTGAATGCTGCCCCCCCCTCATTTCTATTAGGAGTACTCTCTCTTTGCAGATAGTGAAAGGTAGTTAACGCAGGCCTTTGCCCCCGTTGTAATACGTCGTGCCTGCTTCTCTCTCCATTTGATTGATTGTTATCCAAGCATTTACTGTTTTAGAATTGGTTCTCTTTGGTTCATTCTCTATTTACAAACAAACACAGAGTCGCAATACTCTGTTTAGTCTTTGCAGATAACGAAAAATCGTGTAAAAAAACAAAAGGAATCGAGCAAAATCAGTAGGCCACTAATGGGATCTCTTTTTGACCTCGCTAAAATAGAAACATTAGGAACAACCCCTCATGACAAATACGAAACTAGTGAGATGAACTGAACTCCACACCATAATGGCTGCAATACAGCTCGGCTCGGCCACCCACCCCGCCCAAAATAACGATAAAGAGCGGCTGCCATGATTGCTCGCGGAATGGCCACGACGGAGCTACGAAATGGTGGTGCTCTCATGCTAACCCCAGCTTCAGTCTGAAACATCCAGAAACACTGTAGACTACCAATTCGATCAGTTGCGGTAGCGCCCCAATGTAACCCGGTAGAGAAGAACTAGCCCTCCCCTCTTTGACTGATGGTTCTTGTTGCCTGTCCCTTCTGTTGTCATTTAACAGAACTATTGAGCCTGCTGAAAGGGGTTGTGTTCCGACCGCTGGTTGGTGGAGACATTTTGACTATATTCTGGACCTGTGTTGTCGCGTAATGCGTCATATGACGCGCCGCGTTAGCGCATCCGGAACTCATCCGGGGCGCGACGCGCAGCGCGTAACGTAAGCATAACAGGTCATGTGACTTGTTAATAAAACTTTTCATTGGTTCATTTTACTTTTCTTATTCTAATGATGAAAGGCTTGGTCATATGACCTAAAAATTACGCTTTTTATTACTTCCGAACATTATTTTTTCTTAAATATATGTTATAATGTTCCAGGCTAATGTACTTTCCCGGAAAATTTACAACTGTCCTGCAAGTAAAATATATTCTTTTTTCGAGAAAAAGGGCGTTTCTTCGTCCCATGACGGAGCCGTTGAGCAAAAGAGGGTCGACCTGCTGTCTTAGTCGCCGATACGCCTGAATATGAGATTCTTATCGATCACTTTATGTTGCAGGAGTAGAAAACACAACAGCCCTTGACCATTTATCTTTACTGCGTTCCTGCGTATTATACCTTTTACCCTTCATGTAATTGGTCTGCTTTATTTCACTTGCCTTTTAATGATTCTAAAACAGTGACTATTATTAAAAACTTTACCAATGTATATACTACTACCATGTTTTCTTTTAAAAACCTTTATTGTGAAAATTTCATTATACAAATACGAGCCTATAACCACGTGGGCCGGCCACGGAGCAAACTGTAATCGTATATGATGAGTAGACATTTACACTGTAGAGGAACGTAACGGGCGGGCCATTAGGTTGCAAGAACTAAGGTGTCTAACAGTTGCGGAATCGGTGGACGTACATTTTATAATTAAAATACGACAGGGCCAGTTACAATAAAATTATCTAGATATACATTTGCGGGCAAGTACCATGGGTGACGTTAATTCGAACTTTCAATAGTACAGTAATCAATAACACATCAGAACTTAATATCAATAGGGATGTCGAAATACTCAATCAATTCTCGTCCCCGCCCGCCATGTGCTTCAAAACTGCATACGTATCTCTTGATTTCAAGGTTCTGCAACCAGTACACAACAAGGAGTTACGAGTCCCATTTATTTCGGCGCCATTTTGGGCGAGGACGGGCAGGTCCAGGATATAGTCAAAATGTCTCTACCAACCATCGACTATGATGATGTTCATATGCTGTATTTATAGAGTAACACTCATCTGTCCACATGAAATTAATTTGCCACAATCTAAACATGTCATTTTAATCTTTCCAAAGTTCTTCTAAATATTTGGGACCGTTTCCCTTGCCTCTGATGCTGTCAGTGCCACTTCTTTGATGAATGTACTAGCAGGTCAGGGGTTCTCCTCCAAATCTCTCTTTTATGCAGCACTATAATTAATTGGTGCCACCTCTCCATATGACGATGCATGGTATAGTTACCATAACTATATTTTTTTTCGGTTCCTCTGGAGAGTACATCGTGGCAGATGAAGCGTATAACGTACCGGGCATTTACCTTTTTTTGCATGTAGAGGAAAGGAAAAAAAAATCGAGCGTCCGAGTTCTAAGGTGTCCCAGGGCCATTTTAGTGGACCAGGCCCAAATCCAAAGAACAGGCCGCCATTTTGAGAGTCCTGTTGCAGCCGCCTGTCGCTGTAGCATCAAGAGCGGCCGAAACTCAGCTGAATGGCAACTGAAACGGTAAAGGGGCGCCCCACTACAGCAGACGAGCCTCCACCTAGGAAGGCCCGTTCACGCCGCCTCCCCCCCCCCCTTCGGGCACCCCACGCCGTTATTCGGAGCAGTATTGTAGGATGGCCACACCAGTGCAGCAACTTGCTAGACACCACCTCGGTGGTAACCGAATCTCAGCGCCTTGTGGTGTCTTCTATTCAGAAAACATTGTTGTGCTGCCTTCGACCTATTCGCCGCAAGTGCGCACGCAACTCAGCTGCATAGCTTGCTAGACACCACCTCGGTGCTAACCGAATCTCAGCGCCTTGTGGTGTCTTCTATTCCAAAAATATTGTTGCGCTGCCTTTGGCCCCATTCGCACATCGGTCCGCTACTGACGCCATCTCACAGGCCAACGGGGCGCCCCACGCCGACTTTCAGCATTGTAGGATGGCCACACCAGTGCAACTTACTAGACACCACCTCGGTGCCATCCGGATCTTGGCATCTCAGCGCCTTGTGGTGTCTTCTATTCAGAAAATATTGTTGCGCTGCCTTTGGCCCCATTCGCATATCGGTCCGCTACGGACGCCATCTCACAGGCTAATGGGGCGCCCCACGCCGAGTTTCAGCATTGTAGGATGGCCACACCAGTGCACCTTACTAGACACCACCTCGGTGCCATCCGGATCTTGGCATCTCAGCGCCTTGTGGTGTCTTCTAGTCAGAAAATATTGTTGCGCTGCCTTTGGCCCCATTCGCACATCGGTCCGCTACTGACACCATCTCACAGGCCAACAGGGCGCCCCACGCCGACTTTTACCATTGTAGGATGGCCACACCAGTGCCACAACTTGCTAGACACCACCTCGGTGCCATCCGGATCTTGGCATCTCAGCGCCTTGTGGTGTCTTCTATTCAGAAAATATTGTTGCGCTGCCTTTGGCCCCATTCGCACATCGGTCCGCTACTGACGCCATCTCACAGGCCAACGGGGCGCCCCACGCCGACTTTCAACATTGTAGGATGGCCACACCAGTGCGGCAACTTACTAGACACCACCTCGGTGCCATCCGGATCTTGGCGCGTTGTGCTGCCTTCGGCCTATTCGCACATCGGTCCGCTACTGACGCGAACTCACAGGCCAACGGGGCGCCCCACGCCGACTTTCAGCATTGTAGGATGGCCACACCAGTGCTGCAACTTGCTGGACACCACCTCGGTGCCATCCGGATCTTGGCGCGTTGTGTTGCCTTCGGCCTATTCGCACATCGGTCCGCTACTGACGCCGCCTCACGTGCCAACGTATTTTCTCCGCATTTTATACCCTATGCCGCATAACAGGTCATGTGACTTGTTTATAAAACTTTTCATTGGTTCATTTTACTTTTGGTTTCCTAATGATGGAAGGCTTGATCATATGACCTAAAAATAACACTTTTCATTGGATGAAAACTTTTTTTTTTCCCAAACGATGAAAGCCCCACCTTGTTTCTGGATGTTTCAGACTGAAGCTGGCGTCAGCATGAAAGCACCACCATCTCGTGGCTCCGTCGTGGTCATTCCGCGAGCAATCATGGCAGCCGCTCCCCACCAGAAGCCTGCAGGAGTCGGGGGCCCCCAAAACTTTTGTTGAATCCTCAAGGCGGAGGGGTCGCTTTCGAGAATGGGGTCCAAGACCTAGCAGACAAGCGTCCGATTTCCAAGGTGTCCCAGGGCCATTTCAGTGGACCAGGCCCAAAAAGGAAAGAGCCTGCCGCCATTTTGAGAGTCCTGTGACAGCCGCCTATCGCTGCACCGCAAGAGTGGGCGCAACTCAGCTGAATTGCGGCTTTTGACACAGTGGACCAAAAGCGGACGGAATGGCAACTGAAACGGTAAAGGGGCGCCCCACTACAACAGACGAGACTCCACCTGGAGAGGCCCGTTCACGCCGCCTCCCCCCCCCCCGGGGCGCCCCACGCCGTTATTCGGAGCAGCATTGTAGGATACCAAAACCAGTGCGGCAACTTACTGGACATCACCTTGGTGCCATCGTTCTGCTGCCTTGGAACTATTCGCACAACAGTTTGCTACTGATGACCCACCCCCCGCGACGCCCCACGCCGGATGCCGAAATCAGTGCGGCACCCAGGCAACATCACCTGGGTGCCGTCCAGAAATCTGGACGTTGTGCTGCGTTGGGACTATTCGCACAGCCGACCGCTACTTCGTTGTTTTTCCCTAAAAATGTTTAAATGTTTTTACTGTTTTTGTTTTGTTGTATATATTTATAAGTTATTAAAGTTTTATAATCTTACTACTTTGTTGGAGTGCTATATATTTTTAATGTGACACATAATTGTAAAAACTTTGATGTACAAAGAGTCATCCCTGGAATCTTCCGCTTCAGGCTCGGTCCCCTCCCCAATCACAATACAGGATGGTTTTCAGATAGTAGGAACGCGTGTGCTGTGACGGATCTCATCGAGTGTGGGCCTTGATCTACTATAACTCCTTTGAAGAGGGGTGATTCTTTACAGCTGGGGCCATAAACTACATCTGCAGGGCTAGCTGATAGCCTAGGACCGGCCTGGACAATCGGACACAGAGGAAAAGGAGTGTCAGAGGGTGCGGTAGTGAATAGGGCGAAAGGGAGGTGTCGGGCGGGCACAGGGTGTGATTCTCGGGGAAGAGCAGCGCAGATGGGGGGAGTTTATTACCCATGCATAAGACCGAGAACGGGGGTGACCAGTGCCTGGGGGAGATGCTTGCGAGGGTGGGGAGCCATGCTAAGGATCGACAGCGTGCAGAGAGTGGGTCTGGTCAAGGCATCTAAAATGACTGCCGTGCACGACAAAAGTGTGGCATTTGAAAAAAGGCAAGATGGCGCAGACAATGTTTTTCAACACTTCCTGATTTCCTTCTAATCGAACGTTAACAGACGTTGGGGCATATTACCAAAGTTAAGCGATATTTATCCTTAACGATGCTTAGCAACGAATTTTTTACCGCTAAGCATCGTCAGAAATTATCGCAGATAAACCTTGCTATTATCAAGGTTTATCGCAAATGCGATAAAAAACGACCGCAATGCATTAATATCGCTGAAAACTCAGCGATATTCATGCATTACCGAGCTAATGCTCTTAGCCATGTTATCCACCTCCCATTGGATAACATGGCTAAGAACTGCTCAGGGCAGGTGGTAGCTTTTGGAGATATTCGCGCTTAGCGCGAATATATCCAAAAGTTGGTAATAGGAGATAGCGATGTTAGCGACTGTTTCCAGTCGCTAACATCTTGGCATGCCCACTTTGCATGTCATTAGTGATAAATATCACTGACATGCAAAGTGGGGCCCAAGATGGTCGCTATCTCCTACTAGCTGTCGCTAACTGGTGTTAGCAACAGCTAGGTAATACAGAAATAATTTTATCTCCGCGAAGCGGAGTGCTGTTACAGATATATATCTTTTTTTGAACGTTAATTTCTCAAAATCCACTGAAGCACATATATTGAGACCTAGCAAAGGCACATCGAGCTACCAGTCCCTACAATTTTGCCAAGTTTCGTGCAAATCCATTCAGCCGTTCGATTATTATTATTATTTTTTTTTTTGCCCCGCGGGGCCCTTTTAAAACCTCCACATCAAACCTAGGGGGTCAGGGAGGATCTACTATGCCCCCTTATGGTCATTTGCCCCTTCGCTTTGGCCTCCTCTTGTCTCTCGATCCTACCGAGAGACAAGATGGCGGCCGCTACGGACTGTTTGGAATGTTTACAGACGCCGGAGAACCAATCAGCTTCGCTTCACAAAGCTCCGTAACGCGTAAAGTCCGCGAACCGGAGCGCTGCCTGGTCCGCTGTTACAGATATATATATTTTTTTGAACGTTAATTTCTCAAAATCCACTGGAGCACATATATTGAGACCTAGCAAAGGCACATCGGGCTACCAGTCCCTACAATTTTGCCAAGTTTCGTGCAAATCCATTCAGCCGTTCGGGCTAAAAGTGAGGCCAACCGCCCTATGGAAAACTCAATGTTAAAAACACGTTTTGGGACCCCCCTTTTTTCTCGGCCCCCCCTTGACAAACCCCCCCCAAATTTTCAGGGGCTGCTCAGCAACAAAATGTTCCATTTTCCTGAACATTTCAGCCAATTCCGTCCACAAACGCCAAAGTTATTAGACATAGAATTTTCAAAAATCCCATAGAGAAAAAATCCTAACTATATATACCTACTGGCGACCGCCAGTAGGTAATATATCTATATATATCCTTAGCAGTTGTGACCCTTTGTGGTACAGGCGCTCTTGTGTCGCGTGGTGCGTTTTTTATGGCTGGGTCTGCCGTTTTATATTAATCCTGGTTTCCAGAAGGAAAAGTAAAACGCACTCAACCTTAGCCCCAATGCGTTTCGCCTCTCACGAAGCTTGATCCCGTGAGCAAGCTTCATGAGAGGCGAAACGCGTTGGGGCTAAGGTTGCATTAAAACCGCTATGATTTGAATCTAAAACGAGTGAGTGCGTTTTACTTTTCCTTCTGGAAACCAGGATTAATATATATATATATATATATATATATATATATATATATATATATATATATATATATATATATATATATATATATATATATATGGGTTTCCTGTTCGGATTATGCACATCTAAATATTATGTAAAATAAATTTTACCTGCGGCTGCAGAAGAAAATTTTGGAGTCCGCCTCTCTTTTTTCCTGTAAGTCGGGACGCCGCATGGCAAGCGGCGTGAAGAGTGGATTATTGATATATATATATATATATATATATATATATATATATATATATATTCACTGAAAAAACCATAGGTTATAGACCATATATAGTTAGGAATTAGCATTTAAAAAACCTTATTTTACTCACACAAAACCATTGAAATTCCATATATAGTTAGTTGCACTAACTATATATCGCGCACCCGCAATCCACTGCTGATGATGTCACATATTACATCATTCATGACATGGTCAGTGACATCACTGATGACATCACTGATGACAACATCCAGTGATTATGTGTTTCTGTAAAGTTTAAATATGTTTTACATATTGAAGAATGAGTGGATGTATAAGTGTCTGAATGAAGGTTTTAGTAGGTGCGTGATTGACTGTATGAGTGAGTGATTAAATGCGTCTTACTGAATGCACGGGTTAGTGACTAAACTGTCTGAAAGTGTGCATCAGTATGTCTGTTGTTGTGCAAGCTGCTGCATGTGTTGATCAGTAGCTATATAAGTAGCTATATGGGTTATTGATTGGTTGCACAAGTATTTGTATGGGAGACTGAGTGTGTGTATGGCTGGCTGGGAGGTGTGTGACTCTGTGCAGATCAATGTGTACTTGTATCAGTGATTCTATAAGAGAGTAAGTATGTGTTAGTATATGTTTCAAAAATGTAAGGTGTTCTGTGTTTAACTGTATAGATGAGAAAATGGAAGTGTGATTGATTCTTTTCAGGACTGACTAGGTGTGTGAGTAACTCCATGGATGAGTGGCAGAGTGTGAGTGTCTGTATAGGTGTATGAGTGCATATGATAGTGTTGTAAAGATGAGTGATTGTATGTATGAATGATTGTATGAGTGAATGTGTGTGTAGACATAGGAATCAGTGAGTGCGTATGTAGTAACTAGTATTGGTGTGTCAATGGTTTCAAAAATTATACTCTCTATTTAACACTGGGTGTAACGGAGGTTATATTAGAGTGTGAGGAGATGCATTGTATTATCACATGAATGATATCATCAGTGATGTGATCATTGATGTCAAGTGAGATGTCATCAGTGATGTCATTTGAGATGTCATCAGTGATGTCATCAGTGATGTCACTGACCATGTCATGAATGATGTAATATGTGACATCATCAGCAGTGGATTGCGGGTGCGCGATATATAGTTAGTGCAACTAACTATATATGGAATTTCAATGGTTTTGTGTGAGTAAAATAAGGTTTTTTAAATGCTAATTCCTAAATATATATGGTCTATAACCTATGGTTTTTTCAGTGAATTTTCAAGGTTTTGTAAATGCTAATTCCTAACTATATATGGTCTATAACCTATGGTTTTTTCAGTGAATTTTCAAGGTTTTGTAAATGCTAATTCCTAACTATATATGGTCTATAACCTATGGTTTTTTCAGTGAATTTCAATGGTTTTTTAATAGCAAATATCATAAGCTGTCGAATGTCAAATACGTGGTAAGTAAAAACATTTTCGTGTTTATGCACACTGATCTGCTTTGAATGCTGCCCCCCCCCTCATTTCTATTAGGAGTACTCTCTCTTTGCAGATAGTGAAAGGTAGTTAACGCAGGCCTTTGCCCCCGTTGTAATACGTCGTGCCTGCTTCTCTCTCCATTTGATTGATTGTTATCCAAGCATTTACTGTTTTAGAATTGGTTCTCTTTGGTTCATTCTCTATTTACAAACAAACACAGAGTCGCAATACTCTGTTTAGTCTTTGCAGATAACGAAAAATCGTGTAAAAAAACATAAGGAATCGAGCAAAATCAGTAGGCCACTAATGGGATCTCTTTTTGACCTCGCTAAAATAGAAACATTAGGAACAACCCCTCATGACAAATACGAAACTAGTGAGATGAACTAAACTCCACACCATGATGGCTGCAATACAGCTCGACTCCGCCACCCACCCCGCCCAAAATAACGATAAAGAGCGGCTGCCATGATTGCTCGCGGAATGGCCACGACGGAGCTACGAAATGGTGGTGCTCTCATGCTAACCCCAGCTTTAGTCTGAAACATCCAGAAACACTGTAGACTACCAATTCGATCAGTTCCGGTAGCGCCCCAACGTAACCCGGTAGAGAAGAACTAGCCCTCCCCTATTTGACTGATGGTTCTTGTTGCCTGTCCGTTCTGTTGTCATTTAACAGAACTATTTAGCCTGCTGAAAAGGGTTGTGTTCCGACCGCTGGTTGGTGGAGACATTTCGACTATATTCTGGACCTGCGTTGTCGCGTAATGCGTCATATGACGCGCCGCGTTAGCGCATCCGGAAGTGATCCGGGACGCGACGCGCAGCGCGTAACGTAAGCATAACAGGTCATGTGACTTGTTAATAAAACTTTTCATTGGTTCATTTTACTTTTCTTATTCTAATGATGAAAGGCTTGGTCATATGACCTAAAAATTACGCTTTTTATTACTTCCGAACGTTATTTTTTCTTAAACATATATGTTATAATGTTCCAGGCTAATGTACTTTCCCGGAAAATTTACAACTGTCCTGCAAGTAAAATATATTCTTTTTTCTAGAAAAAGGGCGTTTCTTCGTCCCATGACGGAGCCGTTGAGCAAAAGAGGGTCGACCTGCTGTCTTAGTCGCCGATACGCTTGAATATGAGATTCTTATCGATCACTTTATGTTGCAGGAGTAGAAAACACAACAGCCCTTGACCATTTATCTTTACTGCGTTCCTGCGTATTATACCTTTTACCCTTCATGTAATTGGTCTGCTTTATTTCACTTGCCTTTTACTGATTCTAAAACAGTGACTATTATTAAAAACTTTACCAATGTAAATACTACTACCATGTTTTCTTTTAAAAACCTTTATTGTGAAAATGTCAGTATACAAATACGGGCCTATAACCACGTGCGCCGGCCACGGAGCAAACTGTAATCGTATATGATGAGGAGACATTTACACTGTAGAGAAACGTTACGGGCGGGCCATTAGGTTGCAAGAACTAAGGTGTCTAACAGTTGCGGAATCGGTGGACGTACATTTTATAATTAAAATACGACAGGGCCAGTTACAATAAAATTATCTAGATATACATTTGCGGGCAAGTATCTCGTGATATCAAAGTTTTACAACAAGTACACAACAAGGAGTTACGAGTCCCATTTATTCCGGCACCATTTTGGGCGAGGACGGGCAGGTCCAGGATATAGTCAAAATGTCTCTACCAACCATCGACTATGATGATGTTCATATGCTGTATTTATTAGAGTAACACTCATCTGTCCACATGAAATTAGTTTGCCACAATCTAAACATGTCATTTTAATCTTTCCAAACTTCTTCTAAATATTTGGGACCGTTTCCCTTGCCTCTGATGCTGTCAGTGCCACTTCTTTGATGAATGTACTGGCAGGTCGGGGGTTCTTCTCCAAATCTCTCTTTTATGCAGCACTATAATTAATCGGTGCCACCTCTCCATATGACGATGCATGGTATAGTTACCATAACTATATTTTTTTTCAGTTCCTCTGGAGAGTACATCGTGGCAGATGAAGCGTGTAACGTACCGGGCATTTACCTTTTTTTGCATGTAGAGGAAAGGAAAAAAAATTCAAGCGTCCGAGTTCTAAGGTGTCCCAGGGCCATTTTAGTGGACCAGGCCCAAATCCAAAGAACAGGCCGCCATTTTGAGAGTCCTGTTGCAGCCGCCTGTCGCTGTAGCATCAAGAGCGGCCGAAACTCAGCTGAATGGCAACTGAAACGGTAAAGGGGCGCCCCACTACAGCAGACGAGCCTCCACCTGGGAAGGCCCGTTCACGCCGCCTCCCCCCCCCCCCTTCGGGCACCCCACGCCGTTATTCGGAGCAGTATTGTAGGATGGCCACACCAGTGCAGCAACTTGCTAGACACCACCTCGGTGGTAACCGAATCTCAGCGCCTTGTGGTGTCTCCTATTCAGAAAACATTGTTGTGCTGCCTTCGACCTATTCGCCGCAAGTGCGCACGCAACTCAGCTGCATAGCTTGCTAGACACCACCTCGGTGCTAACCGAATCTCAGCGCCTTGTGGTGTCTTCTATTCAGAAAATATTGTTGCGCTGCCTTTGGCCCCATTCGCACATCGGTCCGCTACTGACGCCACCTCACAGGCCAACGGGGCGCCCCACGCCGACTTTCAGCATTGTAGGATGGCCACACCAGTGCGGCAACTTGCTAGACACCACCTCGGTGCCATCCGGATCTTGGCATCTCAGCGCCTTGTGGTGTCTTCTATTCAGAAAATATTGTTGCGCTGCCTTTGGCCCCATTCGCACATCGGTCCGCTACTGACGCCATCTCACAGGCCAACGGGGCGCCCCACGCCGACTTTCAGCATTGTAGGATGGCCACACCAGTGCGGCAACTTACTAGACACCACCTCGGTGCCATCCGGATCTTGGCATCTCAGCGCCTAGTGGTGTCTTCTATTCGGAAAATATTGTTGCGCTGCCTTTGGCCCCATTCGCACATCGGTCCGCTACTGACGCCATCTCACAGGCCAACGGGGCGCCCCACGCCGACTTTCAGCATTGTAGGATGGCCACACCAGTGCGACAACTTGCTGGACACCACCTCGGTGCCATCCGGATCTTGGCGCGTTGTGCTGCCTTCGGCCTATTCGCACATCGGTCCGCTACTGACGCCGCCTCACATCGGGTGTGGGCCTTGATCTACTATAACTCCTTTGAAGAGGGGTGATTCTTTACAGCTGGAGCCATAAACTACATCTGCAGGGCTAGCTGATAGCCTGGGACCGGCCTGGACAATCAGACACAGAGGAAGAGGAGTGTCAGAGGGTGCGGTAGTGAATAGGGCGAAAGGGAGGTGTTGGGCGGGCACAGGGTGTGATTCTCAGGGAAGAGCAGCGCAGATGGGGGGAGGATTATTACCCATGCATGAGACAGAGAGCGGGGGTGACCAGTGCCTGGGGGAAATGCTTGCGAGGGTTGGGAGCAATGCTAAGGATCGACAGCGTACAGAGAGTGGGTCTGGTCAAGGCATCTAAAATGGCTGCCGTGCACGACAAAAGTGTGGCATTTGAAAAAAGGAAAGATGGCGCAGACAATGTTTTTCAACACTTCCTGATTTCCTTCGAATCGAACGTTAACAGACGTTCGGGCATATTACCAAAGTTAAGCGATATTTATCCCTAACGATGCTTAGCAAGATGGCGGCCGCTACGGACTGTTTGGAATGTTTACAGACGCCGGAGAACCAATCAGCTTCGCTTCACAAAGCTCCGTAACGCGAAAAGTACGCGAACTGGAGCTCTGCCCGGTCCGCTGTTACAGATATATATCTTTTTTTGAACGTTAATTTCTCAAAATCCACTGGAGCACATATATTGAGACCTAGCAAAGGCACATCGGGCTACCAGTCCCTACAAATTTGCCAAGTTTTGTGCAAATCCATTCAGCCGTTCGGGCTAAAAGTGAGGCCAACCGCCCTATGGAAAACTCAATGTTAAAAACACGTTTTGGGACCCCCCTTTTTTCTCGGCCCCCCCTTGACGAACCCCCCCCCAAATTTTCAGGGGCTGCTCAGAAACAAAATGTTCCATTTTCCTGAAAATTTCAGCCAATTCCGTCCACAAACGCCAAAGTTATTAGACATAGAATTTTCAAAAATCCCATAGACAAAAAATCCTAACTATATATACCTACTGGCGACCGCCAGTAGATAATATATATACATATATATATATATATTTTTTTTTATATATCTTATTTTTGTACTTTTGAATTATCATTTAAAAAAACCTTTGAAATTCACTGAAAAAACCGTAGGTTTCAAGCAGGTTATAGTTAGGAAATAGCATTTAAAAAACCTTAGAAATTCACTGAAAAAACATAGGTTTTATGGTTGTTATAGTTAGCTGGACATTTCACTCATACAAAACCATTGAAATTCCTCCATTATAGTTAGTTGTACGAAGTATAACTTGTGCGCCCGCAATCCACTGCTGATGATGTCACATATTACATCATTCATGACATGGTCAGTGACATCACTGATGACATCTCAAATGACATCACTGATGACATCACTTATCACATCATCCAGTGAATGTGGTTTTGTTCGTTAGTTAAATATGTTTTATATATATATATATATAGCAAACTGCATTGAAGAATGACTGGATATATAAATATCTGGATGGAGGATTTAGTAGCAGTGTGATTGACTGTTTACTTTAGTGTCTCACTAAATATATTGGATAGTGACTAAACTGTGTGAATATCTGTATCACTTTGTTAGTTGTTGTGTAAAGTGCTGCACCAGTTGGTTACTAGCTATGTGAAAGTCTAAATTAGTTATTAGTTAACTGAGTATTTGTTTGGGAGAGTGAATGTGTGTGTGTGGTACGGTGGGGTGTGTGTGACTGCCGAAAAATGTGTGACACTGTCCCATCTACCTCCTCTATTATCCCTTCAACTTTGAGTTTCTCAATCTCCTTCTGTATCTCATCTCTGAGGGATATGGAGACATTCCTAACCTTACAACGTACAGGTTGGGCCCCACCTACCAGCTTTATTTCATGCTGATACCCTTTCAAGCAACAGAGATCCTCTCTGAACGCATTTGGAAATTCTCTCTTTATTTCACCAGCAACATTTCCTTCCGACGAGCCTTTTTCAAGAACGACATTCACCCTTTCCTTAAGGCAAATGGGGGGGGGGGGGGTGAGAATTGGAGTTAAACATGATGCAAAAATCGCCATGATGTATCCAACTTCTGATACTATACCCTTTTTCAGAGATACAAATTTTACCCGAGACATATCGTGCTATGTACTCAGTGAGCCCCTTAAAATAGCCTCATAGGCTAATACGTTCACATCCATATCAGGTTTCAATACTTTATTTTTTCCATCAAGTTTCTCCTGGAAAAATCTTTTAGAAATAATAATGATCTTTGCACCAGAGTCAAAAAGTACCTTGGTTGGCTCCTCTTTGACTGAAATGGTATTAATAGGGATTTGTTCTTATGTGACTGCAACCTATCCGTAGGAGAATTTGTCGATACTCAAAATTTGGAGGTTAATTAGCTTGATCACACTCCGCCGGATCATCCTCTAACATAATCTGTTTGACACACGTACTGACGCTTCTTCCCTTGCACACTGACACAAAGCGTCCCTTTTTATTACACCTGGTACACGTTGCTCTCAAGGCAGGACACATCTTGAAATTAGCAAGATGACCTTTTTTATCGCACCTGTAACACTTGTGTGGGGTTACCCTCTGTTTCGCCGCACTCTCCTCACTCTCCACATTGTCTTTTTCTTTCTTTATCGTTGCCACACATTTCATAGTGTTCAACCCTTTTGGCAATTTGCAACACCTCATCTAGTCAAGTCAAGTCAAGTACCACTTTATTCGATTTAGTTAAAAATCATAAAAGCATACTACATTCAAATAAAAGCGACAGTATTACAGCTTGAGAAAATACAAATTCATTGAGTCAATACTATATACAAAATCACACTGTTAAAAAGTTAAAAAGCATCAGTTAAAAACATATGAATCATAGGTTAAAAATACAGCTAGAAATAGGAGTGCAATATTACGCTTTTAGCAGATTACAAATACACAGAACTTTATCCAATTTTGCCTTCCATACAAAAACCCAAGTATTACATTTTAAGTCTTTTCCTCCTGATCCTGACTGCAGCAACAAGGTAATTGGCCACGCTAAACATAGCCAAGGCAGAATCCAAAAGTTGAAGATACAGGAGGGCTGGTTTAGCCTGTTGGAAGGCTTTGTCCTTCAATAGCGGAACCAAATATTTCTGCCACACATTTCATAGTGTTCAACCCTTTTGGCAATTTGCAACACCTCATCTAATGATGGTTCATCTTTCATCCACAACTCCTCCATACCTTTTCAAATGTCACATCCCAACATGAATTGGCCTCTTATTCTTTCATCAACAAGACCCCCAAATTTACAAGAGGAAAGCTAGTTTTCTCAATTCAGTGACATAACTTCCTACAGATTCCCGTTCCTGTTGAAGTTTCCTTGCAAAATGGTACCTCTCTAGTATAGTACTCACATTTGGTAAAAAATGTTTGTCCAATTTTTTTAATGCAAATCTCATACTAGTTTAAGTCTTGGTCTCTAGCAGTAAGATGCAGTAGGTGATCATAAATGTATTGCGTCGCAATGCCCAAACGATGGAGGAGCAAAGAAGACCTTCTCTCAGCATTCAAGGATGCCCCACCGACCTTTGGATACCTTTTAAATACTTTCTTCCACTTTTGCCACTTCATAGGAGGGTCACCAGGAGTAGTGAGGAAGAAAGGCGGTGCAGATACATTTTGCATACTTAAAACAATTAGAAAAGCAGAACAAGTTAAATGAAGCTTTCACCCAAAAGAGTTCCAAAACAAACACAAAGAAATTCTGACGATTGTAAATGGGTTCAATTAAAGAGTGTGTGTATCACTGTTGTTTTCTTGACCAAGAAAGCTTAGAGAATTAGATGCACAAAGAAGCGTGCGCACCAGTGCAAAGTGGAGTAAGAATAAGCAAGTGTGCCTGTCACTGAACAAGCAAGAACAACAAAACAAAAAAACGCAAATATGCACTGTGAAGCGCTACATATAACAAAAGCATGCTCCAGATAGTTTGCCCATCACTGAACAGGCAAGTGAGCAGAATAGCAATGAATAAGTGTGCCGGTCACTGTGCAGGCAAGATCTAACAAAGCATTACTGTGGCGCATTAACACATAGAGTCAAATAAATATGGCTGCTCCAGGAAGTGTGACCGTCACTGAGCAGGCAGGTGAGCAGACTAGATTTTCTTTTTTGATGATGCGTGAGAACGTCCCTCTGAGGTAGCCTGCGCGATGGAGAGCAAAACCGGTTGATGTATGCGGCTGCCCTGGGAGATCTTCAAATGTACGTGGCTGCTCTGGGAGGTCGTCACCCTGCTGAAGCCTGCGCTTGGAAATCAGTGCTGATCCTTGTAAGCGACAGTGATCATACTAGCCGCCCAAACGAGGAATTCCAGGCCCTCGGTGTAGATCATCACCGGGTGGCGCGTTACCAAGGGAGCGGCCAACAGGCAAGCTGCCAACAGAGGAGCAGTCACGAAAGAAACACGTGCTAATCTTGTAAGAGATCGCGCGAAGGCTGCACACGATCTGAGCACCATTTGCTAAGTAGATCTATGTGTGAATAACTATTGTATTGTCCCTCGAAGGCATTGCCGAGCACAGGCATCAATAAATAATTTTGAAGGGCTTTTTTCACCAGTTTGTGGCAAAACATCTTAGGGCAAGACTTCCAAACCTCTTATGTAGCTGTGATAGGAATCGATTTGTGATTGTTGGGATCTTCTCCTGTAGCTGCCGACTACGCCAGTGTAGGAATCTCTTCAAGCAGTGGGGTAATAAGAGTCCACAGCAATAATGATGGAGGGTAAAGTAGTTTATTCCAACGTAAGGAGAGGAAAACCCAGCCAGCTCCTAACAGCTTCTCTGGCCAACTGTCCCTCCTGCCCCCCAAGGTTCCAGTCTGACATCCATTTAATTCCATGGTCTCACTAGACATGACATTACAATCCATGACTAAGATACCACATATAGCATCATTTATTTTTCTAGTTCCCAATGCACATCTTTATATGAGGCCATTACAGCATTGCCTAAGATCAGTGGTGCCAGTGGAAAGACGAATGAGAGGACAATTTAATACTCACACTGCAAGGTAAACAGTCTTTGAGTGCAAGAAAAGCAGTTGGGTCCCTCACAGAATGGTGTGCTCATCTACAAGATCTTTTGGTGCAAGGACTGTAGTCAGACACCTAACAGCAATAACATATAAAGGTTGTGAAGTTGAAGGCAGTCCATCTAGCCTTGAGTGTTTCAATAATTCTAACTTCAAACAGAATCTTTATACAAATGGACAATACTGCAATGATTCACTATCAAAACAACCAAGCGGGCACCAGATCAAGGACTCATTAGTGTCTCAAGCAATTTGGCGTTGGCTACTGATAAGGAACTTAACAATTCAAGTGATTTATTTGCCAGTTCTGCAAAACTGTTCAGCATATTTTCTAAGCTGATTCTTCATAGATATCCACAAATGGCAACTGAATGATGCAGTCTTGCTGGATATTTTTCAAGACTGGGGTTTCCCGGACCTAGACTTATTCGCCACAGGAGAACACCCTAAATGCCAAACCAGGGTTGTTGGGCAGTGGCCTTTTGGTCAGAATGTTTCTCTGTGCTTTCCCTTTAATTTCATTAGTTCTATCCGTACTGTTCAAACTGAAATTTTTGAATGGCATACTAATTTTAGTATCACCAGAGTGCCCGGAACATTGGTATTTAGAGCTACTTCATCTCTCCATGAGACCTCACAAGAAGGTGCAGTACATACAAAATCTTCTATCGCAAGGCAAAATACATCACCCAACGTACAGTCATTACATTCCATATGGACACTTAAAAACCTTCCACCAGAGTGTGGGAACATTTGCAAAGAGGCCAAGCATCTTTTCAGTTGGTTCCTGAACAACACTCTTAACCCTATAAACTCCCAGGAGAATGTAAGCATCCCTATTTTCTTGATTTGGCTCAATCAAGCCTGTAGTTCGCTTCAATTAAAGTTAATCTTCCCACTATTACAAAGTATTGGAAGGGTTAACACAAAGATCCTTATTTACGATGCAAGTCATAAAAGACTTTATGGAAGGATTGAAAAAGACTTTTCCATCATCTAGATGTCTTCCTCCCCATGGGAGTTAAATCTGGGCTTGCCCAGTGGCTCCTCCGTTTGAGAATTGTCAGTGACCTGAAAGCTTTTTCCCCCAATAGAACCATGCACAGTATTTTGCAGCAATAGGTTGGTGTTTTTTTTATTTTATTTGTGTTTTTTTACCTTCAGTTGTCTGCAATTTTCATATAAACCAGCCGATTTTACTACCCGTATTTTTTAGTGATACTTTCTCTCCAACAGAGAGAATGTTTCCTTCCTTAGATGTTAGTAGAGTTTTTAAATTTTATGTAGACGGAACTAAAGATATCCATAAGACAAACAAGTTAATTTATTAACTATGGCGCTTTCAGAACTGGTATGGCTTCTTCACAACAAAATATAGCCTCTTCCTAGGAAACCGAGATCTTCCTTTCAACATGGCAAGGCATTATCTATCTGCTGGCTGGTAAAGGAATGTATCTTTGGCTGAAATTTGTAAGACATCCGGAAATTAGTGTGCACATTTTCCAGGCATTACTGCTTAAATGAGAACTCGACAGCTGACACTTTATAATATGTCAGACAGCACTAAGGAATCTGTTTGGCTGAAAAGGCTTTGAGATTACATATCTCTTGTTAAATTAAGTGATTGATTGCTGTTTGTAGTTTTATATTCGCAACAGCAGATTGGGGAAATGCTTGGTCTTCTATGTTTGATATCAGTGAGGATTCTATGCTGCATAAGGAAATGTTGCTTACTTGTAATCTAGATATGCATCATAGGAACTCTCAGTGAAGTCAAAAAAATCTTCCCTCCTCAATGGCTGTCAGTACTATTAGCGTTTCCAGCTACTACACATTACTGATTGTCGTTCAAAAAGAACTGGGGCTCTGAGGCTAATTGCCAGTATAGTACATGCTGGGATGTAGAAGCTGCTTGCTTCTGAAAGAAACAGTGGAGATTGTTCTTCACTTTTAGCACTTTTAATCTAACAGACACATTTCCCTTCATTTTTCTCTCCCTCTAAGTGTAAATTGCAAGGTATTTCGGTTAGTGTAGCACATTTCCTTTAGTTAGGCGCAGCAATGTGTTCATACTTCTATAAAGAAGAACATTTTTCTACTCGAGAAAAATGCAGTAAACACAAACCTGTCCTAATTATGGAGGTACCCCAAGCCAATGAACACAGAGGTGTTTACCTTCAACTACAGAGTGACTATTATATTCTGAAAAAAAGTGTTCCGAGATAACATACATGGTACAGCTTTGTCACGGAGGATTTCTGCGATGCAGAACTTGGATTACACTTAAGTAACATTTCCTTTTCAAGAATGGCAAATGGGATCTCAAACTGTATATGTCAATTTGCCAAACCCTAGGAAGTTGAATGCACAGTCCAATTTTTTTTCCAAATGCTGTATCACCTGAGTTTTACATCCTCTTGCAAAGGTCAAAATGTTTGTCCTACTGACGTGAACAACCTTACTATTCTCGATATTGTAGATATCAAACCCATCAAAAAGCACATAAAAGGCCTGCAAGGGCTTGATCTAATACCAGTGTATCATTGGTATATTACAAGACTACAGCCTGCACTGCCCCTAGTTTAGGCAGAAAAGACTTGACTTTCATCATAGCTTGGTCAAGATCTGCATGGAAATCCATAAAAAAGTTTAGACTTTGGGACTGATGTGGAGATATTGCAAGTGCATTAAATACTAATGCACTTGTAATAAGGTGATCAGGATATCAGTTAGTTTGACAGAGTATCTGCTTGCCAAATTAAATCAAGCCCATAGTGATGACATCTTAATTTCAAAAGGCTAGATAACCATTCCCTTTGCAAAGTCCTCACCTTCCTCAAACCCAGTTACCACAGACCACAGGCCTCTTAGTTGAGGGTGGACATTTTATTGGCTACACTTTCAGGTTTCTAAAAAAAAGCAGTTGGCAACCTAGATTGTTTTTCTCCAGCAAGGTCTTTTCTGACTGGCTGGATGGGGAACCTCACTGGTCATTTGTCTCATTGTTCGAGGGATAGGCAGTGGCTGGTGCCTCACTTTAGGTTGAGTTTCTGCTGTCAATTCACTTCTCCAGATCTACAACGATTTTTTAGAAAAATTAGACTCCAGGACTTCTTCAGAGATAAATCCCCAAGAGTAGGTCCCTTGAATAAATCTGGCCTTAAACCTAAATCTGATTGGACCCCTAATATAAACATGGTACACAAACAGGTGGAACTTTTTGAAAAAGTAGTGGATAGTAATATCGCAGACCTACTAACGCACCCTATATCAGTAGTAAATAACTTGAACACTGAAGAGAGAGCAGCACTGAAAAACCTGGAAAATAACAATAGTTTAACAATCAAACCTGGGGACAAGGTAGGCAGTATTGTATTAATGCAAACGGACGACTATGACAATAGGATGATGCTCCTTTTAAACAACACTGAACATTACTGTCAATCTAACAGACAAGAGTGGAATGCCCTTATTGCAAAAGTAAACACCCTTTTAAATTTTGCAAAAGAGGATGAGGTAATCTGCCAGGATGAATATACATTTTTTAAAAATGAGGCCCCTATCATCCCTGCACTTTATGGACTTCCCAAAGTCCATAAGAATATGACCAACCCCCCTATGCGGCCCATTGTCTCGAGCATCAATTCTATAACTGAGCCCCTTAGTAAATATATAGACAAATTCCTTCAGCCCATCGTAATCAAGCAAAGGGCATATATAAAAGATACAACTTGTATGATAGAAAAAATCGAAGGTTTATCTTATGATGCTACCAATCAATGGCTAGTCACTCTTGATATCGAGGCCCTCTATACAAACATCCCTCAGGATGATACTATTAAGATGTTAGAGGGCCTCTTAAAAATAGGGCAAGAAGATCTGAGCCATCATGCAACATTTATTTTGGAGTGTGCAGAAATAATTTTGAAGAATAATATTTTTTTATTTAAAAATAATTTTTTTAAACAAATCAAAGGTACCAGTATGGGCGCAACCTGCGCCCCAAGTCTGGCGTGTTTGTACGTAGCGGCTTTTGAGGAAAAGCACATATTTAATAGCATAGCACCATTCAGTGAAAACATAACGTGCTGGTCGAGGTATATCGACGACATTTTCTTTATATGGACAGGTACCCTTGAAACACTAACTGAGTTTATCCTTTGGTTAAATCTAGGCGATAAGAACCTCAAATTTACCTCAAACTATAATAGGGAAACTATCGAATTCCTAGATATCAAAATCCGAGTGGAGAATGCAGCACTAGGAGTGGACTTGTACACTAAACCAACTGACAGGAACACTCTGTTGCATTATAAAAGTAATCATCCCAACAGCCAAAAAAATAACATACCATTTGGCCAGTATTTAAGGATCAGACGGAACTGCACTAATTTGAAGGATTTTAATAAACATGCAGATGCACTTTCCGAAAAACTAAAGAACCGGGGATATCCTAAAAATCTGATCAAGAAAGCGTATAAACGTGCCAAATATTACAACAGAGATGCATTGTTCAGCAAAGATGAACACAGAATAGACAGAACTAAAGATAAATTAATTTTTGTCACTAATTATAGCACAGTAAGCAATAAAATTAAAAATATTATCAATCGTAATTGGTCACTGCTAAACGATAGACAGGGAGTGAACATCCCTAAGCCCATGTTTAGTTTCCGAAGAAACAGAACTATAAAAAACTGTTTGGTTCATACTTTCAAAGACAGCCATCGAGGAACGCAAGGGACTATCCATAACACCCCACTCCCCACAGGGAACTATGCATGCAATATGTGTTCCAACTGCGCATCGCAGATGAAGGGGAACGTGATTACCTACAATGGCATTAAGCACAATATCAAAAGTTTCATTAACTGCAAAAGCAAAAATTTGATCTATATAATAAAATGCCCGTGTGATAAGGCATACATTGGTGAAACAGCCAGAGAGGTAAAAACAAGAATAACAGAACACAAGTCCGCAATTAGGACAAAGAAGAAAACTGCCCCCCTAGTTGTACATTGGCTTACCCACAATCCCAAATTGGAAGATCTTAAGTGGTGCGGACTAGAAGCCATATCACATAGCATGAGAGGCGGTAATGATAACATTAAAAGGAAAAAGAGAGAACAATTTTATATGTCCCTTTTTAACACCTTCAGAACCGGTCTCAATAACAGAGAGGAGTGGGAAAGGTTGATTCTATAACGATAATTGTGTTTAAAGTAAAGAGAACAGACCCATGTGACTTGACGATCTAGCTATGTAGATAACTGTGTTTACAAATCAAGCAAGGTGCATACATAGACTACAAAGTGTACCACTGTATATGATTAAAACTTACTGTACTGCAAGATCACCTGTGATGATATAGATAGAACAGTAACAATGGACAGTTTGTTTGGTACTTGCTTATGATTTATCTGTGAATAATCTGTGAATAATGACAAAATACATTCTATTCATGAAAAACAAGGTAGACAATGTCGAATTGAAGTAAATCCACAACTAAAGATGTTATGTTTGAATAAGATGATGTTAATTGATAGTCTGTACTGTATTGCATAGTGCAACATTTCTGGAATAAGAATGGCAGAGTATCATTATAATCACAGTCAATCACAGTTTAACGTCTAAAAAGGGAGGAACTCGAACACTCCACATATCAATCCAGTGTTCATCATTAAGTGAGCAAATATAGGCTGTGTTAAGTTTGAATTTAAAATCTCTCTACATATTGTGAAACAGTATCACTACTTGGTCGAGACCTGGGGATATATATTATGATTATTTTTTTCCCAATCCGAAATGGTGGTCCGATTATATGTAAGACTTGAGAGTGTTCTGACGAGCCGTTCCCAATCCAAAATGGCCGCCAGAGTAGTAGTAATTCTAAAATACCGCTTCATACACCTAAATAAACTACACAATAGGCCGCTAGAATAGGAGTAGGCCTGAGGAAAAATTGAGAGAGTGATTTTATTACATTTCGAAGAGATGTTTTGTACACGCCGGAGGTTTATACAATTAGTCACTTCCGGTTCACAGCGTTGTGAAGCTGAACACAACTAAACTTTCGAACCAAATATATCGACGGATAACAGTGCACTTTCAATCAATATTTATTAACAGTGAAGGAAGTTTAGTATACCCAAAAAGGAAATATAGATCGAAGAACAATTGCAGAATAGGGAGTATGCTTTCCGGGTCAAGCCCGGCAGCGGCAGTACAAATACGCCGCGTTTTGAGGTAGCCTTCTCATTCCACATCGAAGGGAAGGAACGAGCACGGAGGAGCAGGGAGGCCGATTTTAAAACGGAAGGTATGGAGACGAGGGACTTGTTATACTAAACCCTGAACTAGGGGAATGCTTAGTGGGTTGTAAAAAAGTTAGAACTCCCAACTGGTTGGTTTCCGTGTATTTAACTGAATAATCCTTGCCCTCGGAACAGGTCTGTTAAATTAAAGCTTGGACCGGTTGAACGTTGGGCGGGTTGAATTAAGGGATAACTCGAACCAGCCATAATTTTGGGATTTAACTTAGTAAGTCCTGCACCTATTATATACATCTATTTGCACTAAATTATGACATAAAGGGGTCAGCTACAAAACTATAGCACTGAGTAACTTAGTTATAAATGAATCATGGATAAATAGCAATACGAGTACATGACCATAGTTTTATTCGACTTACCTTCACAGAAATCGAATTTCCTGACTAAAAGAATCTACTGGTTGGTGGATATTCACAGACCCACTCAACCGCAACTATAGATGCTGGTGAGTACTCACCCATTAGACAATGAGAGGAATATTTAGAAAGACAGACCTGTTTTTTCATATATAGACCAACATATGAGATTTATCATATGTCATTTTTCCCATACATAGGCCACAAGAAGAATTTATCTCTCAAAAAAGAATACCTTATCGTCAAAAAGAAACCACTTCTATTGACCACGGTGGCCCCTCCGTGCAAATATAAAAACGTGATGTTCTATCTTCAAGGTAAATTAATGAGCCTCAGGTAGAATACCTGCGATAATCTGAGCCTTAACAAGAAATAAAAGGGGTATATCTATCTCTATTTTTCCTATAGAACTTTTAAACAATGGTGATCAATTTTCATGAAATCGATATCAAACTGAATCGCAATCTATAAGCGATCTCTACACAAGATGCAGGTACATTAAGCCCTACTATTAAGTAATAGAACCGAAGAACTAGTAATAATATCTTGGTACTATGTATAGTAGACGAGAATGACAGTAATTGAGGGGAGGAAGTAGCGAGGGACCTAGACAACAACCTTGAAGAAGCACGGTAGAAGAAATAAATATAATAAAATACACAATGATTCTAAAATATTGTCATTTGTTTATAGATACCAAGTCAAATGTCCTTAATGTCCTGAAGAAGGTGTCAAGACTTACAAGCACCGAACCGCCGCGTCGACTTTTTACACTTTGACTATTTTTATATACTGTATTACCGCTTTAGGTGGTTTTTAATCATTTTGTATTATGTTTTAGATTGTAACCCATTTTGGGAGGCTTAAAATAAATTCTGCACATCCCTTTTTATATAAATTTTGTGTCCGTTAGTTACTTCCCTTTATTCATTTTGTTGTTGTCTTTGTAAGATCCTGTCTAGGCTACATATAGCAGAGACCAAACCCAACAAACTCCTCCTTAGTTTACTCCAGCGATCCCAGTCTGCTACAATCACAGGGACTCCAACAATTACTAAATCAAATTAAATCAAGCCCATAGTGATGACATCTTAATTTCAAAAGGCTAGATAACCATTCCCTTTGCAAAGTCCTCACCTTCCTCAAACCCAGGTACCACAGACCACAGGCCTCTTAGTTGAGGGTGGACATTTTATTGGCTACACTTTCAGGTTTCTAAAAAAAAGCAGTTGGCAACCTAGATTGTTTTTCTCCAGCAAGGTCTTTTCTGACTGGCTGGATGGGGAACCTCACTGGTCATTTGTCTCATTGTTCGAGGGATAGGCAGTGGCTGGTGCCTCACTTTAGGTTGAGTTTCTGCTGTCAATTCACTTCTCCAGAAGTGTATCATCAATCTGGTTGGGGCCAGGCCTGAGTAGGAGACAATCAGCAGCTTCTCCCAGAAGGTCATGTCTCCAACTTCCTTTTTGCCATCCCCTGCTGAGGAAGACTGAGATTCCACCTTCTAGTCCATAAGGTGGAGGTAAAGCTCCAACAACTGAACATCATGTGTACTTTAGAGAGGGCTCGCCTCTTCATGCAGTCTCACTTCAGTTTCACTCATAACACTTGACCTTAGGAACCAAGGGCGGTGAACCACTACCGCCTGTGTTACATAGCCGGCCTAGCTGAAATTTAACCTTGGTCCAAGCAAACCTTAAACCGGGAAAATAAATTGGCAAGCAGCATGCTCAATGAGCCTATCCTGACAGGCTACGACCTCTCCTTTCACCAGGATCACCAGGGCTCTTTGCTTACCCTACCCTGAATTGGTTACACTGGAGAAGTGCAAAGATGCACAGTACTGGAGCGCAGAAGTGCACTGTGGCTCCGTGAGGCCAAATAGCAGAAGAGACTCCCAGAATCCTGAGCCCCCTCATGCATATTAAAACACCAACACCACTCGATCTCACACACACTTTCCCCTGCCCTTAACCTCATGTGAGGTATCAGTGTCTTTTTAACATTCAGTCCTACTGACCGGGGCTGAGGCATGTCTACAGTGGCCCTCTTGGACCAACAAGGGCTTAAGTGAAGCCCTCCAGCCTGCACTAGAGGCCTCGGTAGTACCATTAGGTGTCCCAGCAACAGGCTCAAAGAGGCAGATGGAGTACCTCGTAGGCCCTGAGATCTCATTTAGGCCGATCCAGCACCAGGCCTGAAAAACTGAGTGTGTCAAGAATCATCCCCAGCTGTCACTGTGAGGCTTGTGTGGCTTCTGCAGTGACATGGCAGGTGCTTCAGGCTGACGAGGAGAGTAAACCTGGTGTGTTTGCATAACTCCAAGCGTCAGTGGTGAAATATGTGGTTGCAAGTGTACTTTGCTTCCCCTCTGAATGCATATTAGCCCTATTTTTGAATAGGGCTGAAAGTGAATACATAACATGTCATTGTATAAATGATAAGTTTGTGTCTGTATTTTCCAGGTGATGTGGATGCAGATGCACATGACTTACTCCAGACAAGTGGAAATGAGAATGACTATCTGAAGACTTCTCAGTGCACAGAAGGAAAAGAACAGAATGACTGTCTCAGTGCAGGTGAGATGGAGGGGTGGTATCGCTGTTACGCTCTATAAAATACATTCCATCTTCCACTACCCTCCTTAGCACCGATAACAAAAACATGCTTTCCTAAGAAGAAATGGGACCCAATTCTAAAATAAGCTAATACATTAAAAACATTTATCATCATCAAAGCAAGTTTATGCTTACAGTCAGAGTAGATTTATACATTTTTGTGAAGAATTCCAAGTGTACATAGATACAAAAAACTCCCACTAGACCTATATTTCTTTTTTGTACATTGGCTACAGCTCTACGGGGCTATTTGCAGATACCAAATAACAACCTTGCAGTTTCTGAATCTCATATTTGTTATACATCGTAGTTACTCAAAAATCATTATTTCAAGATATATATAAAAAAGTAAAACACATTGTTTTTTATATACGTTTTCCTTTTTACGTTTCTTTTGTATGCATATCCGATAATTTCATCTGTTGACAGAAGTCAACATGTCCATTTATTTATTTATTCATTCAAAGTTTTATATAGCGCGAACAAGATCTTTGCAGATAACAGAGCGCTTTACAGAAACAAAGGGTAGGGAGAACAAGGGGGTGATTAAAAAAACTCTTGAGAACAATATAATAGTCGGTAATAAGTGAGTAGCTAAGTAGGATAACAATCAAGTAAAAATATAATACAAATAAACAATCAGGGAACCAATAATGCAGAAGCCGTGCAATGTCTTTGATCCAGTAACAATAGAGTTCAGGTGAACTTAGCCATAAGGATGGCTTTTACCTCTTTCTTAAAAAATGCAGTGGATGAAATAAGCCTGGTTTCAGGAGGGAGTGCATTCCAAATCCTGGTGCCATTCCTGAGAAGGAGCGTTTGTATGTTTTTTCCTTCCATTATTCTTTGACATGGACAATATCATCTATTTAATTTCCTTAAATTTGTGTGACCCCTGTTGATTGATCAAACTCTTATACTGACCTCTCACACCAACAATCATACTCTTTCAAGTGTACTTGTTGGAAAGAATTGTGACTGTGGCAGCTTTTTAGGTCTCGACCTCTGCCAATGTGCTTGCGCATTGCAGATATCGAGACATATAGAGGCGGAACAGGAAAGCTGACCAATAGGGCTTTGGCAGGCGGATTACGCTGAGTGCACGTGCCCGTGCACGCGCTTGCCATTTGCTCCCCGAGCCGCCTGCATCATCGCATCAGACCCGCCACAGCAATGCCGAGAGCTTCACACTTCAAAGGAATGCTCTCCCCCGCCCCCCTCTGCGCAATGCCTCGCTCCCGTTTGCTTCCCGTCTCTCCGTGCTTACTGCAATGTGTCTCTCCCTCCCCCCCCCCCCATAGCGCTGTTTTTTAGGTTTCTGACTTCAAAGGCTAACGCTCCCCCGCCCCCCCCCCTCCCCCGCTACAGCAATGCCGAGGGCTTGTTTCAGAAAGTCGGTGTGCTTGATGCTGTAGTGTTATAGGTGACCATCGGTCTCCCTGACGGGGTTTTTCAAGCACTATGGCATCAAAACGATTTCTCTTGATGCAAGCACTTACATCCATTGCATACATTGCTTTCGCATGAGAATGAATCAACAAAAAGAACTTTTAAATTATTTTGCTTTACGAGGTGAGGAATGGGATGCTCGTGCAATTATGTGCATTATGCATACTTGGTTGTCATGCAGGCTTGCAACCTTTGTTTGTTGAGATGTTCGAGATGGTGCATGGGTACATGGAAAGTATGCATAGATGTGATAATAAGAGGAGCTGTAATGCTGTGAGGTTTGTGGTGTGAGACATGGTGGTTCTAGCCCTTATCTCATTAGAAAGTTACCAGGCCCAAGTCGGCGCAGACAGGTGATGCCCTTCTCTACACCCACCCACTTTTTCTCAGGCATCTAGACGAGCCACCCAGATGGAATTGGTGAGTAAGTTGGACTGAATTTTCCATGGCTGTGATTGGCTTCATCTTGGCAGCCAGGTTACGTGGCCTACTGTGATCTGAGCCGCAGGCTAATTGGTGGCAAGGCTTCCTCGCGTGCCATATATCTCTCATCTTCCTCCTCTAACTCTCTCGTCATGCATCTCACATTCACTGTCTCGTGCACGAACATTCATTGTATCTCGCATTGAGTTTCTCCACAGCCTTCCTCTCCTTGTCTCTGTCTCTCTCTCTTCATGCATCTCACATTCTGAACGTTCCTCTCGTCCTGCAATCTCTCTAGTTTCTTTCTCTCTCTCACCCTTGCTCTCATAACGTATCACAATCCTAGTCTCTCTTGCCTTCTTCGGTCTCGTTATCCTTGTATTTCACACTCAATGACTCTCCCTCCTAACACTCTCTTTCTGTTCAGTGGCCTTTATTCATGGCCTCATGTGCAAATCTCAGGTCGCGCTACAGGTGCAATTTTTGTGCAGCATCTGGATATTATTTGCGTGCAGAGGTAGATGTAAAAAATGATCACAGCACAAAATGGCATTCAGTAGGATTCAATATTCATATTAAAGAGGCAGAAGTGTGCTTTGTGAATCCTGCCGAATGCCTGTGAATGCAAGGATAGAAGCCTATAAAGGGCAGCAGACTTAAGTCCCTCCATTCATATTCACAAAATTGTGTTTTTTTTTAATTTTGTTTTTTTATTGCAGTCGCTGTCTATCAAATGGACAAGGGCTGGAAAGAAAAAGACAGTTCAAATGATGCCAAGTGCTCTGTGGAGGCATTTTTCTTTCCAATGCCAGAGCTGCCTTCACCCTCACACACCCTCTCACACCCCCTCACATCCCCTCACCCTCCCTCACCCCTCACCCTCGCTCACCATCACACCCCTCACACACCCTTTCACCCTCGCACACCCTTTCACCCTCTCACTCTCACACACTATCTCGCCCTCACACACCCTCACCCTCACACACCCTCACCCTCACATCCCCTCTTATCCCCTCCCAGCCCCTCCCCCTCCCATCCCCTCCCCCTCCCCCTCCCTCACACCCTCACACCCTCACACACCCTCTCACCCTCACACACCCTCTCACCCCCTGTCACCCCCTCACATCCCCTCCCCCTCCCTCACCCCCTCACCCTCGCTCACACCCTCACCCTCGCACCCCTCACCCTCACACACCCTTTCACCCTCACACACCCTTTCACCCTCACACACCCTTTCACCCTCACACACCCTTTCACCCTCACACACCATCTCACCCTCACACACCCTCACACCCCTCACATCCCCTCTTATCCCCTCCCCCTCCCACCCCCTCCCCCCTCACCCTCACACACCCTCTCACCCTCACACACCCTCTCACCCTCACCCACCCTCTCACCCTCACCCACCCTCTCACCCTCACCCACCCTCTCACCCTCACACCCTCACCCACCCCCTCACACCCTCACCCACCCTCACACACCTCACACACCCTCAACCACCCTCACACCCCCTCACCCTCACACCCTCACACACCCTCACACCCCTCACCCTCACAACCCTCTCACCCTCACCCCCTCACAACCCTCTCACCCTCATCCCCTCACACCCCCACACACCCTCACCCTCACACACCCTTTCACCCTCTCACCCTCCCTCACACCCTCACTCACCCTCACACACCCCTCACACACCCTCTCACCCTCACACACCCCTCACACACCCTCTCACTCTCACACACCCCTCACACACCCTCTCACTCACCCTCACACACCCTCTCACCCTCACACACCCTCACACCCTCACACACCCTCTCACCCACCCTCCCTCTCCCTCACACGCCCTCACCCTCCCTCTCCCTCACATGCCCTCACCATCACCCTCCCTCTCCCTCACATGCCCTCACCATCACACTCCCTCTCCCTCACATGCCCTTACCATCACACTCCCTCTCCCTCACACCCCCTCACCCCCTCACACCCCCTCACCCACTTCCTCACCCTTACACACCCTCACACTCACACCCCCACACACCCTCACCCCCACACACCCTCACCCTCACACACACCCTCACTCTCACACACCCTCACCCTCACACACACCCTCACTCTCACACACCCTCACCCACCCTCACACACCCTCACCCACCCTCACACACCCTCAACCTCTCACACACCCTCAACCTCTCACACACCCTCAACCTCTCACACACCCTCACCCTCTCACACACCCTCACCCTCTCACACACCCTCACCCTCTCACACATCCTCACCCTCTCACACACCCTCACCACTCTACCACTCTACGGCCCTCACTTTACCGCCATCACTCACTCTACCGCTCTCACTCACACTACCGCCCTCACTCTACCACTCTACCGCCCTCACTCTACTGCCCTCACTTTACCACTCTACCGCCCTCACTCTACCACTCTACCGCCCTCACTCTACCACTCTACCGCCCTCACTCTACCACTCTACCGCCCTCACTCACTCTACCGCCCTCACTCACTCTACCGCCCTCACTCACTCTACCGCCCTCACTGACTCTACCGCCCTCACTGACTCTACCGCCCTCACTGACTCTACCGCCCTCACTGACTCTACCGCCCTCACTCACTCTACCGCCCTCACTCACTCTACCGCCCTCACTCACTCTACCGCCCTCACTCACTCTACCGCCCTCACTCACTCTACCGCCCTCACTCACTCTACCGCCCTCACTCACTCTACCGCCCTCACTCACTCTACCGCCCTCACTCACTCTACCGATAGCCCTCCTATCTATCTATTGCCCTCCCTCTATCTATCGCCCTCCCTCTATCTATCGCCCTCCTTCTATCTATCGCCCTCCTTCTATCTATCGCCCTCCTTCTATCTATCGCCCTCCTTCTATCTATCGCCCTCCTTCTATCTATCGCCCTCCTTCTATCTATCGCCCTCCTTCTATCTATCGCCCTCCTTCTATCTATCGCCCTCCTTCTATCTATCCCCCTCCTTCTATCTATCGCCCTCCTTCTATCTATCGCCCTCCTTCTATCTATCGCCCTCCTTCTATCTATCGCCCTCCTTCTATCTATCGCCCTCCTTCTATCTATCGCCCTCCTTCTATCTATCGCCCTCCTTCTATCTATCGCCCTCCTTCTATCTATCGCCCTCCTTCTATCTATCGCCCTCCTTCTATCTATCGCCCTCCTTCTATCTATCGCCCTCCCTCTCTTCCACCCACCTCCTTCTCTAACTCCCTGTTCTCTTTTGCTGTGCTGATCTGCTGCTCTCTTCCACGCCGCCTCCTTCTTTAACTCCCTGATCTTTTCTCCTGTGCTAATCTGCTGCTCTCTTCCACCCGCCTCCTTCTTTAACTCCCTGGTCTCTTCTCCTGTGCTGATCAGCTGCTCTCATCCACCCCACCTCCTTCTTTAACTCCCTGGTCTCTTCTCTTCTCCTGTGCTGAACTGCTGTTCTCTTGCACCTGTCTCCTTCTTTTTTTTTTTTTTTAATTTTTTTTTATTATTATTGCTAGCACATGGTATACAGTAACGGTGAATCATTCTTCAAAGCAGCGTCAACATTCAGCTGCCTGCAATCAAATAGAGCAACTTTTTGTATTTTACCCCCCCAACTTTAAACTAGCTACTTCAAGGGTCAAAGTTCACGATCCGTGTCAAAAATCCAATGCAACAAATGGCGTGTCTAGAAGCATCTAACAGCATTGTATGCGGTCATTGATAATAACAATCTCGCCTGTACTTACAGTTCCCAGGGCCTCGTGTCGTGCGCTGCTTCTGATCCCTACTCCTCGCTCCCACCCACTACTCTATATCCACCTCATCTCCTGAGCTGTCCCCATCTTCCTCTTCAGGCAGAGGCTCGCAAATGTCCCCTCTGTAAGTGTTCCAGGGTGTCCAAATTTTGTTCCATTTGCGTGGATTAAGTCTCTGTTGGTACACCGCCCTCTCTGTCACCATAAGCATGTCCATGTTTCTGCACCACTGCGCCAGTGTCGGTGTCTCCAGTGCCCCCCATTTACTTGCGATATCCCGCTTTGCCAGCATCACACCAATGATCACCCATCGTTTCGCATGCAGTGACATGTCTGTTGGGCCCCATACATTCAATAGGCATACCCTAGGGTCAGGCGTGAACGGGTTCTGGAGGGTCTGGCTTATCGTGCGTATTACACGCCTCCAGTATTCTTGTATATTAGGACAGGTCCATACAGTGTGGAACAGTGTACCCTCCTCCCCACAATTCCTCAGGCAATATGGGTGTTCTGCCCTGTGTATTTTATATAGTGTCGTGCGGGTGTAGTAAACCCTATGCAATACTTTAAATTGGACCAATCTGAATCGGGTGGAAATACCTGCCTCCCTGGGCGATGCCAGAGCTGCATTCCAGTCTGCCTCATCCAGGTCCCCTATCTCGTCCTCCCAATATTCCTTCAGCTTCCCTAGTGGATCCGGTAGGTTGTTCAGTAGTTTACGGTAAGTGAGGGAGGTTGCACTTGACTCCATATAGTCCGTAAGCAGTCGGTCCTCTAACGGAGCCGACTCCGGAATTGTCACACCCGGCTCCAACACAGACATGAGTGCGTGCCTAATTTGTATGTATCTGTATGTTTCAGTCAGCCCAAGGTCGTACTGCTCCCTCAGGGTCGCAAAGGAGAGCATGCCCTCTCTTGTCCAGAGATCGCCCACCGTGGAGATTCCGATGTTATCCCATTGATCAAACCCTTTAGAACTGCGCAGGTTACCGAGGGCCTTGGCATCCCATAGTGGTGTGAGTTTAGTGATCACTCCCTCCCATGCCAGCCGCCTCTGAGCTTTGTGCCATATAGAGACAGTGTGTTTGGTAGGTCCTTCCAGCTTCCTCACCATTCCTTTGTTGTAGAGTGGGGCCAGGAGGGTGGTCGTGCCCAGTTGGCGTCTATCCGCCATGTAAGCCGGGTCGTCCTGTGCACTATGGATCCACTGGTTGATCACCTTAAGGTGAGCTGCCCAATAGTACAATTCAAGGTTGGGGAGGGCTATCCCCCCACTATACCAGTCTCTAGTTAATTTCAACTGCGCTACCCTGGCCGGTTTGCCACCCCACAGGAGGCCTGACAATTGCGCCGACACGTGGCGGAAGAATGATATGGGGACCATCGCCGGCGTATTTTCCAGGACATACAGGAAGCGAGGCAACGCCATCATCTTAAAGAGCGCTGCCCTACCTAGAAGTGTCAAGGGGAGACTCTTCCAGTGGCGCACGTCTGCTCTCAGCCTGTCCAGTTGGGGCTGAAGGTTCAGGTCTAGAAAGGTTGCGTGTTCCCTTGTAATTTGAATCCCTAGGTACTTGAAGGAAACGGGTTCTACGAGCAATTGGCAATCCGTAGGTAGGACCGGAAGGTCGCCCTGCACCATATAAATTATGGACTTGGACCAGTTAAGTTTATAGCCTGAAGCTGCACCGTGTCTCTCGCACAGTGCCAGTAAGACCGGGATACCGCTTGTGAGGTCCGTGAGGTATACGAGCATGTCGTCGGCATACAGGGAAACCCTATCCTCCCATCCACCCCCCCACTGTATGCCTTTCAGCAGCTGGGTGGTTCTGATAATCGTGGCCAGGGGTTCCAGCACTAAGGCGAATAACAGCGGTGAGAGCGGGCACCCTTGTCTCGTGCTCCTTGCCAGCGGAAACTCCCTCGAGATATGTCCGTTTGCAGTCACCCTTGCCACGGGATCGGTGTACAGTAGCCTGACCCACGATATGAATTTCGAGCCAATACCCATGTGTTCCAGGACCGCAAATAGATAGCGCCACTCCACCATGTCAAACGCCATTTTGGCATCCAACGACAGCACCGCTGCCGGCTCCTCCAACCGTGGGGCTCGGGCCAGCACCCCGTGCAGCCGTCGCAAATTCAGCGCCGTGCTCCGGTGTGGCATAAAGCCCGACTGGTCCGGGTGTATCAGGTGCGCCAGATGGGGCAGCAGTCTGGTGGCCAATAGTTTTGCCAAAATTTTACTCTCGGCGTTGAGGAGGGAGATCGGGCGGTATGATCCGCACTCTTCAGGGGGTTTGCCGGGCTTAGGAATTACGATGATTGTGGCCATGCGCTGATCAGGAGGCAATCGCCCCTGCTCCTGGCACTCCCTGAACACACGGAGCAGTGGTGTGGACAGCGTTTCGGACATGAGTTTGTACCATTCTATCGGCACACCATTGGGGCCCAGCGCTTTCCCTGGGTGTAATGCTGCTATAGCTATCTGTATTTCTTCAGCCGTCAGGTCGGAGTCAAGCTCGTCCCGGTGGTCTTGTGGGAGAGTGCGGGTAGGCACCCCTACGAGAGAGCCCTCCGCCATCCCCCGCGTGACCTCGTACTCAGGGGAGTATACGGAGTGAAAATGGTCTGCCAGGAGTTCTACTATTCGCGCCGGGCTGGTATGTATCTCACCACTAGGGTCCTTCAGTTGCAGTATGGCCCTCTGCCCTCCCCGTGTCTTCTCCAACCACGCCAGGAGCCTCCCCGCTTTATCTCCTATGTCATACACCCTACTCGTTGTTGCTGACATACTGTCCATTACCCTGCGGCGCAAATGCTCGGTGTGACGCTGCTGGCACAGTCGGAGCGTGTGTTGGGTAACCTCAGTCGGGTTCCCCTCGTGGTCCCGCGTTGCCTTGTCAAGTTGTTCCTCTAGATCTATCAATTCCTGACGCTGTGTGCGCTTCTGCTGCGTGATTACTGAGATTGCCTGCCCGCGAAGAACCGTCTTGTAGGCCTCCCACAGGGTTGCATGTGACGCTACTGAACCTGCATTTTCAGTGAGGTAAGATCGCGTACCTCTCTTCAAAGCCCTGGCTATACCCGGTTCCCTGAGGTAACCCGGGTAGATCGGGTAGACTCGTCTATGGGTTCGTTCCTGACTGGACAGAGTCAGCGTCAGCGGGGAGTGATCGGAGACCCCTCGTGGTCTGATCTGAGATTCAGTGAAATTGAGGAGGCCCCCCCCCCAACGTGAGGAAATAGTCAATCCGTGATAGGCTATCGTGGACTGCCGAATAGTATGTGTATTGCCGGTCTTCTGGGTGGAAACGCCTCCATACATCTATTAAACCCTGTGCTTCCAGGAAGTCATGCAATCTGGAGGGCCCCGGTGTTCGTGTGCGCACTGGGTGGCGGTCTAGGGAGTCGTGTGCCACTGCATTGAAATCACCTCCCACAATGAGATCCCCTTCTGGAAGGTCTAGCAAAAATGTCCCCAGTGCTGGGAGGGCTATGGTGTGTAGTGCCGGCGGGATGTACACCGAGACCACGTTGAGCGGCTTTCCCTCCCACTGCCCATGTATCGCCGCAAAGCGCCCCTGAGTGTCAGTGCTAACTGATTGGGTTATGAACCTGGACGAGCGATGCATTAATATCCCTGTGCCCCGGGACCCTCTAGTAAACTCAGAGTGGACAACCATACTGTAGCCTTTCCTATCTAGGGCCCTTGTGGCTGTGCCAGTGAGGTGTGTTTCCTGTAGTAGGACCAGGGCGGGATTCAACCTTTTTATACTCTGTAGGACCAGCCCCCGTTTAATTTTGTCTCCCAGACCCCTCACGTTCCATGACATGAGGCTTAACGGGGATGCCTGCCCCATATTAGTGCCCCCCCCCATCATGCTTGAGTGAGCGGAGGGATAATTTGCGCGCGTGGAGGACCAGGAAGCCTGTGAAGTGAGCCTGTGCGCTGTGCCGCGACACTATCAATCTACGCTCGTGTGCCCCATCGTAACTGTCTTGACCCTGTGTACAAACTAAGACCCATAACCACATCCTACCCCCAACTCCCCCCCTCCCTGCCCCCCTGCTCAACGGACTCAAAACTGCCCGCCCCCCCAACTCAGCAGAGTGCCTGACCCCAACCCAAAACATAGTACTTGCTCGCTGGGGTGAAGGACTCTCCGCAGTCAGCGGCCCCCTTCCTCGGCTGCGGAGGCCCCTCCGCCCAGTGTCCAAGGCGGCCATGCCAGTCGTCGTTGTCATCAATTCAGCCAGACATTAGCAGTGACTCACTGTTCTCCGTCGGCGGTCTCTTCATGAAGTTCAGTCAAAGGGGAATGTACCTCCGCATCCTCGTCGTTGGCTTGTGGGCCCTGTCGGGATCCAGCATTATGGTGTTTTGTCTGCCTGTTGGAGCGACGAGGGAGGCCCGCCGTCCTCCACCCCTCTAGCCAGTCCTGCGCCACCTCCGGGGAATCAAAAAACCAAGTTTTGTTGTCCGCCACGACCCGAAGCTTGGCCGGAAAAAGCATTGAATACGGGATTTCCCTTGCTCTCAGTTCCTTTTTTACTTCGAAAAAGGTTCTCCTCCTCCGTGCAACCTCGGCTGTGTAGTCCGGGAAGAAGGCCAGTGTAGCGTTCTGGATCTTAATAGGGGGCGAGTTCCTTGCCGCCTGCAGGATGGCGTCCCGATCACTGAAATTGAAGAGTCTCGCTATGATCGGTCTGGGGTTAGCGCCCGTCTTATGGCGTCCCCCCGGGACCCGGTGCGCCCTTTCCACTGTGAAGAAGGCGGAAAGTCCTTTGGGCTTTAGGGTCTCCTTGATTAGGGTCTCCACATATAGGTCCATCGCCCTCGTGTCTTCCGATTCCGGCACACCTATTATACGGATGTTGTTCCGCCTCGAGCGCCCTTCCTGGTCATCGAGCTTGTCACGCAGTTCCTTATTTTCTTTTGAGATGCGCTCCATGCTAATCTGCAGCTCCGATACGTCTTCAACCAAGGCTTTGGTCACCACCTCCATAGTATTCACCTTCTCCGTCATCTTATGAAAGTCCGCCCTTATAAGCGTGATTTCGGCTGAGATCGACCCCACCGTGGCTTGCACCTGCGTGAGGGCCCGCATGACGTCGTCTATAGTCGCCTTCTTGCCACCGGACGCGTCAGCAGTCTTGCCCGATTGTGATTTGGCGTCCGGTGAGGGAGAGCCAGGCTTGTCGTATGCAAACCGGTCCAGGCGCGACTGCGCCACCACGTTTTTCGGCCCCTTGCCGGCCATCACGGCTGCGGGTCTCGCCAAAGGTGAATGTAGCCGGTAACCGCTGATCCGGTCCAACTATTTGTTCGCGTTTACACCCGGTTCCTCTGGGGTCGCTCCAATCGTCCCTTCCCCAGACCGCTGCCGGGCACAGTCCAAGGGCCCACGCTGCGTCCCGAGGTCCGGTGTGTCCCCTGAGAGTTGTTTGTGGCTCTTGCGGCCAGCGACGACAGCAGGTATCACAGGGTCCCCGTAGTCTGGTGATGCTCTTACAATGTCAGTAAGGTGAGGTTGCCAGCCGAGACTCAGACCCTCGCGTGGGGCAGTCGATAGTCTATTTCCACCCTGGAAGAGCGTCAGCTACTCCCCTCCATTCCCACGTGTGCCGCCCTTGTCTTGCGGCCGTCGGATCTACTGCCTGATACCCCTGGTGGTAATGTGGGGCCCGTGACACCGTCGGGTGAACTTGTCCGGAGTTAGGGTGAGTGTCCCGCGTGGAAGCACTTTTGCTCTCGGAGTCCGCACTGGGAGGAGGCGCAATCAGGTCTATTATTCGCCCGGGCTCCCCGCCTCTCCGTGCGCCCTTGTTCAGCGGGGGGGCCCAGGAGCTACACTGCGGTCACTTAGGCAGCGCGAGTTCCTCCGCCGCCTGTCCCAGTGCTCTGGCTGCCGCGCCGAGTCTGCAGCGGCTGAAGCAGGGCTTTATGGTGACTCAAGATGGCGGTCTCCAGTCCCGATGTCGCCGCACTGAGCGCCGGTCTCCGTCCCTGCCGGCCGTCCGGGTCGTTCTCCTCCTCACCTCATACGGGCACTCAGGCACGCACCCCGGGCTCCTGAAGTCCGGCAGCAATGGCTGGACGCTCCGGTTTTCTCTCCGCCGTCGTTGGCCGCGGCCGGGCACTTCCGGTGGTTCTCTGCCCGGGACAGTCCGCTTCCTGCCAGGTCGGCAGCGCAATCTGCTCCCCGGCCCGGATGTCGGACACAGGCCCACACGGGGCACGGTCAAAACTGCTCTTCCCGACCTCGGATTGAGGTCCCGCTGGTCTGATTCACTGCCGCCCGGTCCTGGGCTTCGGTGCCTTCCCGCCTGGGAAAGTCTGTTAAAGGATAAATGGTCGGATTTCTCTGGGAGCCGCTTCAGTCACAGAGCTCTCCTCCTAAGCTGCCGCCATCACCGGCTGCTGGCCACGCCCCCCACCTGTCTCCTTCTTTAACTCCCTGTTATCTTCTCCTGTGCTGATCTGCTGCTCTCGTCCACCCCAACTCCTTCTTTAACTCCCTGTTTGCTTCTCTTGTCCTATGCTGATCTGCTGTTCTTTCACCCCGCCTCCTTCTCTAACTCCCTGTTCTCTTCTCCTGTGCTAATAGGTTGTTCTCTTCCACCCCCTTCCTTCCTTAACTTCCTGTTCTCTTCTCCTGTGCTGAACTGCTGCTCTCTTCCACCCCACCTCCTTCTTTATATCCATGTTCTCTTCACCTGTGCTGATCTGCTGCTCTCTTCCGCCCTGCCTCCTTCTCTAACTCCCTGTTCTCTTCTCTTCTCCTGTGCTGATCTGCTGCTCTCTTCCAACCCGCCTCCTTCTTTAACTCCATGTTCTCTTCTGCTGTGCTGTTATGCTTCTCTCTTCCACCCACCTCCTTCTCTAACTCCCTGTTCACTTCTCTTCTCCAGAGCTGATCTGCTGCTCTCTTCAACCCGCCTCCTTCTCTACCTCCCTGTTCTCTTCTCCCGTGCTGTTCTGCTGCTCTCTTCAACCCCACCTCCTTATTTAACTCCCTGTTCTCTTCTCCTGTGCTAATCTGCTGCTCTCTTCCACCCACATCCTTCTTTAACTCCTTGTTCTCTTCTTTTCTCCCTCTGCTGATCTACTGCTCTCTTCCACCCCGCCTCCTTCTTTAACTCCCTCTTCTCTTCTGCTGATCTGCTGCTCTCTTCCACTTCGCCTACTTCTCTAACTCCCTGTTCTCTTCTGCAGTGCTAATCTGCTGCTCTCTTCCACCCCACCTCCTTCTTTAACTCCCTGTTCTCTTCTGCTGTGCTGATCTGCTTCTCTGTTCCACCAACATCCTTCTCTATCTCCGTTCTCTTCTCTTCTCCCGTGCTGATCTGCTGCTCTCTTCCACTCTGCCTCCTTCTCTAACTCCCTGTTCTCTTCTCTTCTCCTGTGCTGATCTGCTGCTCTCTTCTACCCCGCCTCCTTCTTTAACTCCATGTTCTCTTCTACTGCGCTGTTATGCTGCTCTCTTCCACCCACCTCCTTCTCTATCTCCCTGTTCTCTTCTCTTCTCCCAAGCTGATCTGCTGCTCTCTTCCACACGCCTCCTTCATTAACTCCCTGTTCTCTTCTCCTGTGCTAACCTGCTGCTCTCTTCCACCCACATCATTCTTTAACTCCTTGTTCTCTTCTTTTCTCCCTCTGCTGATCTACTGCTCTCTTCCACCCCGCCTCCTTCTTTAACTCCCTCTTCTCTTCTGCTGATCTGCTGCTCTCTTCCACCTCGCCTACTTCTCTAACTCCCTGTTCTCTTCTGCTGTGCTAATCTGCTGCTCTCTTCCACCCCACCTCCTTCTCTACCTCCCTGTTCTCTTCTCCTGTGCTGATCTGCTGCTCTCTTCTACCCACCTCCTTCTTTATATCCATGTTCTCTTCACCTGTGCTGATCTGCTGTTCTCTTCCACCCCGCCTCCTTCTTTAACTCTGTTCTTTTCTCCTGTGCTGATCTGCTGCTCTCTTCCACCCCACCTCCTTCTTTAACTCCCTGTTCTCTTCTCCTGTGCTGATACGCTCTTCTCTTCCAGCCCGCCCCATTCTCTAACTCCTTGTTGCCTTCTCCGGTGCTGATCTGATGTTCTCTTTCACCCCGCCTCCTTCTCTAACTCCCTGTTCTCTTCTCCTGCACTGATCTGCTGTTCTTTTCCACCGCCTCCTTCTGTAACTCCTGGTTCTCTTCTCCTGTGCCGATCTGCTGTTCTCTTCCACCCCGCCTCCTCCTTTAACTCCCTGTTCTCTTCTCCTGTTCTGATCTGCTGCTCTCATCCACCCACCTTTTTCTTTAACTCCTTGTTCTCTTCTCTTGTGCTGATCTGCTGTTCTCTTCCACCCCACCTCCTTCTCTACCTCCCTGTTCTCTTCTCCTGTGCTGTTCTGCTGCTCTCTTCCACCCACCTCCTTCTTTAACTCCCTGTTCTCTTTTGATGTGCTGATCTGCTGCTCTCTTCCACCCACCTCCTTCTCGTATTCCCTGTTCTCTTCTATTCTCCCGTATTGATCTGCTGCTCTCTTCCACCGCCTCCCTCTCTAGCTCCCTGTTCTCTTCTCTCGTGCTGATCTGCTGCTCTCTTCCACCGTGCCTCCTTCTCTAACTCCCTGTTCTCTTCTCCTGTGCTGATCTGCTGCTCTCTTCCACCCGCCTCCTTCTTTAACTCCCTGTTCTCTTCTCCTGTGCTGATCTGCTGCTCTCTTCCACCCACCTCCTTCTCGTATTCCCTGTTCTCTTCTATTATCCCGTACTGATCTGCTGCTCTCTTCCACCGCCTCCCTCTCTAGCTCCCTGTTCTCTTCTCTTCTCCTGTGCCGATCTGCTGGTCTCTTCCACCCGCCTCCTTCTTTAACTCCCTGTTCTCTTCTCCAGTGCTGATCTGCTGCTCTCTTTCACCCCACCTCCTCCTTTAACTCCCTGTTCTCTTCTCCTGTGCTGATCTGCTGCTCTCTTCCACCACACCTCCTTCTTTAACTACCTGTTCTCTTCTCCTGTCCTAATCTGCTGTTCTCTTCCACCCGCCTCTTTCTCTAACTCCCTGTTCTCTACTCCTGTGCTGATCTGCTGCTCTCTTCCACCCCACCTCCTTCTTTAACTCCATGTTCTTTTCTCCCATGCTAATCTGCTGCTCTCTGCCACCCGCCTCCTTCTTTAACTCCCTATTCTCTTCTCCAGCGCTGATCTGCTGCTCTCTTCCACCCCACCACCTTCTTTAACTCCATGTTCTCTTCTCTTCTGCTGATCTTCCGGTCTCTTCCACCCGCCTCCTTCTTTAACTCCCTCTTCTGTTCTTCCTTGCTGATCTGCTGCTCTCTTCCACCCCGCCCCTTCTCCAACTCCCTGTTCACTTCTGCTATGCTGCTCTCTTCCACATACATCCTTCTGTAACCGCACACACACATACATACAACCACGCACACACACACACATACAGCCACACACACACAACCACACACACACAACCACACACACACACAACCACACACACAAACATCACCCCACACATCATCCCACACATCACCCCACACACACAACCACACATCACCCCACACACACAACCACACATCACCCAACATGCACAACCACACATCACCCCACACGCACAGCCACACACTCAACCACAAACACCACCACACACACAACCACACACAACCACACACACAGCCACACAACCACACACACAACCACACGCACACACAACCACACCCAACCACACACCCAACCACACACCCAACCACACACCCAACCACACACCACCACACACCACCACACACCCAACCACATACAACCACACACATACAACCACACACACATACAACCACACACACAACCACACACACATACAACCACACACACACATACAACCACACACACATACAACCACACACACAACCACACACACACAACCACACACACACACAACCACACACACACACAACCACACACACACACACAACCACACACACACAACCACACACACACACAACCACACACACAACCACACACACACACACAACCACACACACACAACCACACACACACACAACCACACACACACACAACCACACACACACACACAACCACACACACACACAACCACACACACACACAACCACACACACACACACAACCACACACACACAACCACACACACACAACCACACACACACAACCACACACACAACCCCACACCCAACCACACACACACAATCACGCATACAAACACACACACACAACCACACACAACCACAAACACAGCCACACATACAACCACACCCAACCACACCCAACCACACCCAATCACACACAACCACACACACAACCATACACACAACCACACCCACCCACCCACACACACACAACCACAAACACACAACCACACACACACACACAACCACACACATCTATCGCCCTCACTCTATCTATCGCCCTCACTCTATCGCCCTCACTCTATCTATCGCCCTCACTCTATCTATCGCCCTCACTCTATCTATCGCCCTCACTCTATCTATCGCCCTCACTCTATCTATCTATCGCCCTCACTCTATCTATCTATCGCCCTCACTCTATCTATCTATCGCCCTCACTCTATCTATCTATCGCCCTCACTCTATCTATCTATCGCCCTCACTCTATCTATCTATCGCCCTCACTCTATCTATCTATCGCCCTCACTCTATCTATCGCACCACCACAGCATCACTCAGGGGCACCACAGCATCACTGAACGCCACAGCATCAGTCTTCGCCACCACAACATCACTCAGCGCCACCACAGTATCAATCTGTGCAACCATTCAACAACAACTGGTTCAAATATTTTCTCTCAATGTTTCAAGCTTTATTACAAATGTCACAAAAAGATGTAATATTTCACTTCTGTTCTTGGATTTTCGTCACAATAAAATACACTGAACATAATCTTCACAAAATTTATTTACAAAATTTTAAGCTATTGCCATTATAAATTACAATAACTTTTATTTAAGTATTAATTATTTAAAAAAATTAAAATCCATTGTTATTTGTAATATCAATACATCTAAGTCACGTTTTACAAATGCTATAGGTGTCACATTTGCAAAAGATAAAAGTATTGGCATTGTAAATGACAAAGCTATTAATTTCGCTATTTTCAAAACCAACACATAAATAAAAAATGTGTCATTTACAAGACCAATAGCTCAAACTTTCCTAATGCGAGACCTATTGCATTGCAAATGCTTGTTTGGAGCTTTCTATGAGCACTCGCATAGCTACAGATTTATGCATGCGTAATGCTTAGCAGAAGTGTATTTGCACAACCTGTTCATTTTTCTCCACATATGTCGGACCCTGTCCCGGAGGCCACTGCACATGCAGAGGATATTAGACCGTATTCGTGGTAATTTGCTTCTAGTGTTATGGGATCTGTTCTAGCGCACCCCATCTGCAGTTTGACTCTCAAGTTAGCGAGGCTGAGTAGTCGGTTGTTTCTCAGGGAGGTAGCTTGGGAGGCAGAGACTCAAAACTCAGAGTCAATCAGCAGATACAATTACTTATTGTCCATCCCAGAGATTGACTTAATAAAAAGAGAAGTACTTTAATATCACAGCAGAATGAAGTACTTTACATTTTAATAGGGACTCAGCAATTGTGTTCTACAATCCCTTTTATGGGGCTCTAGCGGAGTGACATTTCTCCCACCACACACAGTGGTCTAGTATAATTTCTACAGTTCTCACAACAGTACTGCATTCTAGTATCATTGCTACAATTACCACACCCTTACTAAGTACTAGCAGAAAATGAAAGCCTGCATGCAAGAATCAGCACAGGGACAAGTTGTGTGTGGTGTACGCAGGCAATCGCCAAGTTTGTCAACTAGTAGGTCAATTCAGTTAATATCTTGCGAAGCATTGATACTGGCATTTGTTACTTCGAACAACGCAAATCAGTCTTTTTAGCACAAAACAGTCTCCAAGTCTTTCTACATGGCCTCAGTTTAATTGTCTGTGGTACTCAGCTCGGCATGGAGGTTGTTGTTGGGTGCCCTTCGCAGTAGCCTGATCATCATTGGTTGGTGTCCCAGCATCTTGGATCTCGCTGCTGAACATAAGCAGCATATTTTTAAAGAACAAGAGCAACCCATATGTCCATGTGAACTGGGTATTAAGCATTAGCTTTCAACAACTGTTCACATGGAACTCATTTGTAAAGACAGACTTCAGTTGTCACAGAAAGTTTCCTTGTTGAGTTATACCAAAGCAAAGAGATTCAGAGTATAGAACAGTATTTGTCTGCCATAATCAAAAATGAGAATGTATTTTATGTACAGTTCTGTGATCTGATCCAAGTTGTCATAGCACTCAGTTCAGCTGAACTGAGTTATTTATTTTGTTATTGCACAAGAATTAAACACAAGTATCTAAATATACACTCACAGTGGCACGTATTAATTCAATAATAGGTGTTTTGGGAAGTAAGTGATAGGAAGCCCCAGGTGACAGACCATAATCAAAAATCTAGAAAAGTGACGGGGAAGTGACTTATAAAAATACAGCAATTTAATAAGATTATTGGTTTATTAAAGGACGTCTAATGCTTATTCAGAAAATGGAGAAAGAGCTACGACCGTTTTTTTTGCTGCCTTCGCCTAAAGGCTATCCTTTTCTTGGTGTCTAGAATGTTTCAGCCCTGTGTGAAATATGAGGGTCTCACCAGGACTGTGATGACCTGGGGCCTACAAAAGGCACCATCTGAGATTGAATTGGAGCTTGGTATCAAACTGGCATGGTGACAGTTTATTGCCGGGTAAAAGGTGTGCTTACCCAAGGATAGAGGGCAAACATAGTTTTAGGTTTTGCCTCGGCAATGCGTACGAAGTACGCATGCGCTAGCAAAATCTTATGTTTTGCTCTGTGGGGTCGGGTATCCGCCCCCTCCTCGCCCCCTCCTCCCATTGGCTAGCTCCATAAATGGAGGCTAGCCATTGGGAGCCGGATCTGTCCGTCAAGGCCGGACCAGATTCGGGGGCGTTCCCGAGAATTTTTCCCTTTCTGCTCACGTCATGAAGACGTGTTCACTGTGGGCGTGTACTTTTTTTTTTCTATTCATGGCTGTTTTCCCTCATTTCTTCGATGGTCATGGTTGTATCCCGCTGTCCGTGTCTTTGTTGCTGGGGTAGCCTCGGGGTCTGGGACGATGCGCTCGGGCGCTTTGCATAGCAGGGTTCGGTTCCCGACATAGCATGTTTCATTTCGTGTTCTAATAACCCGTTCTGCCGACACCTTTGCTGTTGGCCTGGGGAAACATCCAGTGTTTTCACTACCTAGTGCCCCGACTATCTCCCCAGTACGGCCTCTCCGGATCCCCCTGGTTTCGGGGCAGTGGATGCACGACATTACACGCGCAGGCGGTTTGGTGGTTTAGGCGCTCCGGCGCTTTGCATAGCAGGGTTTGGTTCCCGACATAGCATGTTTCATTTCGTGTTCTAATAATCCGTTCTGCCGACACCTTTGCTGTTGGCCTGGGGAAACATCCAGTGTTTTCACTACCTAGTGCCCCGACTATCTCCCCAGTACGGCCTCTCCGGATCCCCCTGGTTTCGGGGCAGTGGATGCACGACATTACACGCGCAGGCGGTTTGGTGGTTTAGGCGCTCCGGCGCTTTGCATAGCAGGGTTCGGTTCCCGACATAGCATGTTTCATTTCGTGTTCTAATAATCCGTTCTGCCGACACCTTTGCTGTTGGCCTGGGGAAACATCCAGTGTTTTCACTACCTAGTGCCCCGACTATCTCCCCAGTACGGCCTCTCCGGATCCCCCTGGTTTCGGGGCAGTGGATGCACACTATTACACGCGCAGGCGGTTTGGTGGTTTAGGGCGGGTGTTATGGGGTGGTCTCTACCTGTGAGCCGGCCATCATATTTCTCCGGTCCCCCATAGCGCTGGGCCGGAGTTGGAAGTGAGATTGCTCATGCCCACACCAACTTGCCATACCACCCCCCCCCCCCCCCTCCCTTCCCTACAGCGAGATATGGGGCCCTGGGTGGTGCGGGTCCGGAAGTGCCGGCCGGCTCGCGAGCCACAGCTTCTGGTTGGGGGCGGCGGGATTCAGCTGTTAAGTTCACTCCTCCCGCCGCTCCCATTTCCACACATTGGTCTTGCTGTTCCAGCGGTCCGGCTCAGAGCAGCTAAATTAACTTTCGCTCCTAATCCGGTGGCACACTTCGACGACGGCGATAGCAGGGAGTTTGCCTGGTTTGGGAGCCATGCTCTCTCCTCTGGCAAGGCATCCGCCAGTTTGTCAATGTGGGGGCAGAAGGCGGCAACTCCATCACTGGGGCATCCTGGCGCTGCGGGGCTCAACACACGTGGCTAGCGCTGCTCCCAGCACCACCCTCCCTGGCGCTCTGGTGAGTTTTAGAGCGCCAACATATTAGAGAACAGCACGCGGGCTACCTCTGTTGGTTGCTTTCGGCGGAGCGGTCACACTTTTAGGTGGCCCCGCTCAATTTTGACTGGGTGCTGGTTGGCCCGTCTGGACCGATGCTTCGGGGCCTCATCAATACGATGGGGCGCTGCCAGGCGGGGAACGATTGAAGCATGAACATGTCCCTTTGTGCACGAATCAAGAGCAAACAAAAGACAAGAGGTAGCAAACCAGACGTTACAGGAGGAAGTAAGTGACTGCTGTTACAAAAGCATACAAGCACGTGAACTACGGGCCCCTGTGCTGCGTCGGTGTTGATGTATCACACAGCAAGTTATGTGCCTCAGTTAGAGCGCTTCAGAAGAGGACAGATCTGTTACATGTGAACCAACACGATAGGTATGCTGCATCATGGCGTGGCATATCGACAAGAGCTGCCTGCCCTGGCGCTGGGGTAGCAGGTCCGAGCGGGTCGCCGGCTCTACAACCTGCGAGGCAGGTAGCACATTTGTCAACCGTGCGGGTACAAAGTACTGAGGTAGCAAGCGGTACAACACAGGAGTAAACGGGTTATGTGTGCAGGTTTCATAAAGCGCAAGTAGAGGTGCTCACTGCATCAATCGGAGGACAGATGGCGATGCCACTGCCCGCGCTTGGGGTAGCCTCTGCCTTTGTGTCCTTCCAGGCAGTGCATTCACACGGGACACTCAATCATTGGGTCCATGAGTGTCGCCTGGGACAGCATAGGTGCCTCGCCCGCAGCCATTCGGTACCAGCCCCCCCCTTCCCTGCAAACGTCATTGTGCACTATATGAAGGCTGGTGCAGACACCATTTGGAGGCGGACTGGGGACAGGGTAAGCCCAAGACACACTCAGTTGGAGAAGGGGAGGTCTCTTCGCTCTTTGAGCACGTGCAGTTTAGGCAGGTTCTCGCGTCTTGCGTGTGGAGGAGGTATGTTTCACGCCTTGAGGGGGCCTGCATGTTCGCCGTGCGTGCCCGCTCCGGGATCCCACGTTCTCGCGGGGTCAGTTCTGTGTTTGCGACCATCCTGCGGGATCTTGCGTTAGTCTAGCTAACCAGGGAGGATGGGTGCTGGGCGGAGCTCAGACTTAAATTAGGTGCTCACCTCTCCCGGCGGTTCCCTCGCTTCGCGCGCTCCCCCCCCCCCTCGCCCCCCCCCCTCCGAGATGAGTCATTCTCCTCTCATATGCTGCACTGGCCGGGATGCATCTCTCGTGTGTGCTGGTGTCTCACCGGCGGCGTAATGCTACATTACACCGGCCTGCGAGAGGTGAAGTGAAACTGTGCTTCCATGGCCCGGCGGTTCTACTGTGTACGGTTACTTTTATTTTGCGAGGGTGAGTATCCGCACTTCTCTAGAGGGAGTTAACATGTTTACTCGGAGAGTATTTGCACTCTGGCCCAGGGTACCCAGGCAGGGGCCCAGGGTACCTGCACTTCTATTTCAATTTCAAGCACGTGAAGAGAGGACGCTACCCCGGGGTCATCTTTTTTTTTTTTTTGCAGGGTTTTATATAGCGCGAACTAGAACCGAACCGAATCAGTTATCAGAGCGCTTACATAGTACCAATTACTTTACATGAGGACACACTATCTTGCAAAAATTGAAGGGCTGAGGAGTGGCGAGTGCGTATGTTAGTTAGCTCCTTGGCGGATAACATCCAGCCCATTTCCAATGCCTGCGCACCGCGCTGTGGCAGCTTGAGATCTTATTTCAGTTATCCTCCCGGAGCAGAACAAGCAGGGTAAGACCTGATTGCAAACGCCATCCAGCAAGTGTTTTCTGCCGTTTCTCCCTACACTCGGGACCCCTTGACTGTAGGGCAGAGGGCACCGCACAGTAAAGGCGATCCTGCAGCTAAGGGTGGATGCTTCGTCCCCTCCGCCCCAATGCAGCGCATGACTGCCGCCAAGGTCCACTTGCTGGTATTTTCATGCACTTTAGCACCACCTGCCAGCCGCTTCCCATAGCAAGCTTGGTGTCCACGTCTGACAGCCCAACCGGGTGACCACCACTACCATATACAGCCCTGAGTTATGATGGACTAGGGCAAGCCCCTTCAGTGCTCCAGGATATTGCACGCCTAGGGCGGGTACTTCACCAAGCCTGATGCATAGCACTCGTGCAACGAGGACCACAATGTGAGTTTGCACGAACCTTGGTATGTATGATAATGGCCGCTATCACCTCTTTTCAGTATTTACACTGAGATTCTCATGGTTCCGACCCGGAGATAATAGTGTTGACGCTTCTCAAAGCCACAGGCCCCTAGATTTGAAATGGCGTGCTACCTACCATTTTCAGAACAAATAAAGGGGCGTGGCAGTTATTTTGATGAGGAGAAAAGATAATGGGCCAGAAGGTGTGTGGGGGGGCTCTGTGTGGGTGTGTGTGGGGGGCTTTGTGTGGCTGTGTGTGTGGGGGGCGCTGTGTGTGTGGGGGGCTCTGTGTGGCTGTGTGTGTGGGGGGCTCTGTGTGGGTGTGTGTGTGGGGGGGGGCTCTGTGGAGGGCTCTGTGTGGGTGTGTGTGGGGGGCTTTGTGTGGCTGTGTGTGTGGGGGGCTCTGTGGCTGTGTGTGTGGGGGGCTCTGTGTGGGTGTGTGTGTGGGGGGGCTCTGTGTTTGGGGGGGCTCTCTGTGGGTGTTTGTGTGTGTCATTTGCGAGAGATAAAGCTAGTGGCATTGTAAATGACAATGCCATTTATTTATGTTAAAAAAACATAAATAAAAATAATGTCAAGAGCAATGCCAATAGCTCTAACTTTAACAAAGGCAAAACCATTGCATTGTAAATGCTTGTTTTTTTATCTTCTGGGGAATTGCTGTTTTTCCAGTCTGAGCAGTGTCAGGAATCCCTTCTTATTTAGAAAGATTCAAGGAACTGGTCTTCCTTCTAAAAAGCCTGGATATCTGAAATGGATAATTAGGGGCTGAAAGTGGCCACCATGTAAGCCATATTATGTGAAACGCTAGGCAGTGGGCCGTGTATGATGGCGAGAATAGGGGTGAAACTCTTTGTAATGGAAGGCGGCAATCTACACTCCTAAACTTCAAGGTAGCTCTGTGGATAAATTTCTTCGAATCCGTATGGCCTTGAAGTCTGAAAAGGATAAAGAAGGGCTGTGGTTTGTCATGCGGCCGTGTTTCTTGTTACGGCGGCTCAGAGCACTATGAGGGTGAGAATAGAGGTAAAACTCTCCTCAGTGGAGGAGTAATCTATACCTGCAAATTCAAGTAAACTCTGTGGGTAAGGTTCTTCCAATTATTTAGGTCTGGAAGTCTGAAAGGGATAAAAGAGGGCTGTGGTTTGTCATCATGCCAACCTCGTTTTGTGTTACTTTGACAGAGCACTGGAAAGTATGTGCGGTCAAAACTCGGGGAATCAATTTATGCATGTGTAAGTAGCGCAACCACTTGTACGGGAACTGTAAAGGTGTACTCCTAATAGGAGAATCACCGAATGTATTCAGAAGTGCTGGCCGCACTTGGTCATATATCTGGTGTTTAGTCTCAATAATGCCATAAGTGATCCTGTTTAGCGGGGAGTGCAACACTAGACAGGCTATTCAGCATCCTCAAGACATATGCACGAAGCGCATGTGCTGGTTATGCAGGAATCTATCTCAGCTCGGGTGAGCCAGTGGGTGCCACTAGAGCTTTTCGGTCTCATTATATCCAATATTTATGCATTTTTTTATACATCAGTAAGCACTGGAACAACATGAATAATAAACCTCTGCAATCAACAATTATGAATACCATTTATGCAGGATTTGTAGCTGTGGGTACAGAAGAGACTTTTTTTTCCAGTGTTCATCATGGATTGCGTAGAGTAGACACATACATTTTAAAAACTAGTTACAGGGGCATGTCCAAATAGGACGGGTTTTGCGTTCTCTCCGGTCCGCCTAGCATCCCTCGCATCCCATCCGCCGCTTCCAAGGGTGGGGGACACGCATACAGCATTGTCTGCAACCTGCCACTGCCTGAGGATTCATCAGATGGGGGTCACGATCCTTGCGAGCATAGGGGAGGACCGCGTGGCTGCAGAGTGCGGAGGCCTGCGGTGACGATACGGCGCTGCCGCCTCCTAGGGAGCCGCCAGAAACCAGCAGGCAGACCTCCCTTCCGGCGGTGAGGACAGGATGCAGCAACAGCGCGGGTAAAACCGCCTGGGGCCCGACGTGCATTGCCCTCACCCAGCTCCCTCAACTGCAGCGGTGGATTCCACCCGGCGCGGGCCCGACCTAACGTGCGGCCTAGTGGAAGGGGCCGAGCCGGCAGCCATTGGAAGCTGAGACGCCAGCGGCGCACATGCAGCAGAGATTCTGAGGCCCCGGAGAGACTCGCCAGGCCGTTCGGTCGGGGGCTCATCCAGCACCACGAAAACAGCCGACTGGCGAGCCCTTTCTACACACAGTGAGCGAGCTGTGTGGGACCAGCCGATAGCGCTACCCTCCCTGCCGGCGCCCTGGGCCTCCGTGAGGCGGCCTGGGAGGCTGTGTCGGGCCGGCATGTCTGACTGGGAGCATGAGGCAGCACATTTAAGCCATCACTTTTGGAGTGGGACCCCAGGTGGAGCAGTTATTGTCGCGGCGACCAACGCCAAGTGGCCCAGAGCGCATCGCCCCCTGACTGGCGGCGGTCGTGGCTTCAGCCCGGCGCGGAACCGGCCTAAAGTGCGGCCTGGTGGAAGGGGCCGTGAAAGTGGATAGCGGGAGCAGAGGCGCAAGCGGTACATCTGAGGCGGAGACCCCCGGGCCCTGGAGAGCTTCACCGGTAGGGCCTGGCCGCCACCGGTCCACAACACTCTGCAAAGGCTGCCACCGGGCGAGCCCACGGTCGCTTGCGGTGAGTGAGCTGCGGGAGCCTGGGGCGATCGCGCTGCCCCCCTGCCCGCGTCCTCAGTCCCCGTGGTGCGGCACAGAAGATTACCCTGGAGCGGTCGCTTCTGCTTGCCACCAAGAGTGCCTACGATAGTGCTGGCAACCTTGGAACAAGGTAGAGGTGCTTGCTAGGGCCAGTGGGACACCAGGTGGAGGAGCTACTGCAGCACTGGCCCACATATCGCCACGCGCTGAGCGGAGCTGCGGGCGGCATCCTTGGGGGGTCTCCTTTGGGTGGTCTGTTGAGGGCCTGCAGGGCTCTTGAATCTCCCAGCCTGGCGAAGCTGCGACCACCGGCCCCGGACCCTGTGCCCCCCACGCTACAAGCCCCTTCACTGCCTAAGAGGTGTTTGGCCCTGGGAGGGGAGGATACTTACCTCGCCGGCGGGATCCCAACGACTGGAGGCAAACGCCACACAGACCCACATGGTGCATGTACGGCCCCAGAAAGACCGCTCTGTGAAAGACATGCTGCAGTATAAAGCCGCGAGTCAGGGGACAGAGACAGCGGCGGGATCGCCAGACGGAGCGGATGCGCCGGCCACGAAGGCCTTCATGACGTCACACTTCTCAGCGCTCAAGGAAGATCTCCAGGAACTCAAAGACCAGTTGGTGTTGGATCTCCGGGAGGTACGCCGCAATGTTTTGGAAATTGGCGACCGGGTAGCGACGCTGGAGGAACACGAGAATGGGCGCGACGAAGAAAGAGATGGTGCAACAAGAAATATTACTTCTCAAAGAACAGCCAATTGATCTCCAGGAGCAGGCAAAGTACTTGGAGAACCTCTCTCGTCGCAATATTATACGCAATCCCTTGAGTGAAGCAGGGAGCTGAGGAAGGAGACATCGGAGGATTTGTCCAGGCCCTCTTCCTACACATCCTGGGCCCGGAGCACACAACTGAGGTCCAGATCGATAGAGTTCACTGTGTGGGCCCTCCCCGCCAGAACGCTGCTCCGCCACCGAACATTGTAGCATGTGTGCACAGTTTTCAACTAAAAGAACTTTTCCTCCGCAAAGCCAGACACGCATCCTCTGCAGTTCCGTGGTCACACCCGCTGCTCTTTCAGGACCTGTCCGCTGTTACCCTGCTTAAGCGGAGGGACTTTCGGCCAATCACCCAACATCTGAGGGAGAAGGGGATTCCCTATGCTTGGGGGCATCCCTTTTGCATTATCTTCAAATTTGAGGGCAAACGGCGATCGCTGCGAGAGGCCGCCGACCTCCTGGGCCTTCCTCTTCCAGCTCTACCCCGTCAGCAAACTGCAGCTACCACCAGTGGCAGTAAACCACGCCACTGGCAAGTTGTGGGCAAGTCCTCTCCGCCGTCTCATAGGCCAGACGTAGCGGCAAGAATGAAAGAAGGGGAAGGTGTTCTGGGCTCACTGTCTGGCAGTCTTGTACACTCATCCCCTGCCTGATACTACTGTCTAGATCAAATTTGGGACCCTCACTGCGGCAGGGCCGGATGGCCGCTGCTTCCTTTCTATCATGGACCTGAATAGACACCATATCCCCGAACGGTGTCACTTTGACGGACCTTTGTCATTCCCGCACTGTTGCGGCTGCTCTGCATTTGGTTCTAATGCAGACCTGCCTTGGGCCGGTCCTACTTTGTTTTTGATGACTATTGTTCTTGGGGTTGTTTTTTTTTTTGGGATAGGGTGGGTTCTCTCCCCAGTGAGCTTTTTTTTCTGTTACACGCACCACGGTCTTGTGCTGCTGACCTCTCTCCTCTTTGGAGCTCCTCCTAGCATCCTGCTCCCACGGTGCTGCCTGTGATTCCACAGTAGCTTATTTGGTCCCTCCCTTCCCAACTGGATCTTAAGCTAGTTACCTTTAACGCCTGAGGTCTTAATAATCCTATTAAGCAGAAGGCGGTCCTTTCTTTGCGAACTCTGGGGGCGAGATTTGTCTTATCCAAGAAACCCATCTGACACACACCGCATGCGCCATGGTCACTTCCCATATCAGTTCTGGTCCTCTGGGAACAGTAAACTGGGAGGGGTGGCTATACTGTTGTCCAAACTGTTCAAAGATTCAGTGGTGGGACCTATCGTGGAGCTCAAGGGGCACCTATTAGCGTTGCGCTTCCGCTTGGGTACCTCTTCCTGCACTGTTGCTTTCATTTACTCCCCTAACGACAGTCCGGAGAGGTTCTTGTTAGATGCTTGTGCTGACATGCTGCACACTCTAGATCCTTTAGTGGTGGTAGGGGCTGACCTCAATTTAGTGATGGACGTGGGGCTGTATTGCCCTGGCTCACGGACTGGGGGCACGGGTGCTTTTTCTGCGAGAGGAAGAGACTGGCTGCACGAGGTAGGGATTAAAGATGCCTGCCGCTGCTTGCACCCTGACGCACAGGATTTTTCTTACTACTCAGCAGCACTTACGACATATGCCCGTCTTGACCATTTCCTCATCACTCCAGCTGCTTGGGCCTACTTCACAGATTCTACTGTAGAAGCCTGGGCCCTATCGGACCACGCACCTATTACTCTGACCCTGCGCCTCCTCCAAGTGATCTTCCCTCACCCCACGCTGGCGGTTGAGAGACTCACTATTCGGTCCCTGGGTGTGGTAACCAACATTTAGTGTTTTTTGATCGACTGCATAGCAACCAACGATAAGGGCTCCACACCACTCTCCTCGGTGTGGGAGGCGTTTAAATTGGTTGCGAGGGGGGCTTTTATTACCAAGGCGGCCTACGAGATTAAGGTCAGGCGGACCACGCATGCAGAGCTCGAAGCTACTGTTGGAGAATTGGAAGCCATTCACAAACTAACTGGTGTTCCCAGAATCTGGCGGCAGCTGGAAAAGGAGCGCCTCCAGCTCCGGCGGCTAGATCTCGATCGAGCTGAAGACATGGTGGTCCGCTTGAAGCACAAATATTTTGTTGGCTCTAATTAGGGCGGCTGCATGTTGGCTTACTGCCTGCGCAGCCAGCAAGAAGCTCGCTCTATTAAAACGCTTCGGGTGAGGGTGGACAGCCAATAACAGATGATGCTGGAATAGTGTTGGCCTTCCGATCGTTCTACCAAACCCTCTACGTTGCGGATCCCTCCATGCTACCTGACCCTAGTGAATATCTGGAAAGTGCTGCAGTGCCCCTTTTAACAGAAGGTGAAGCCGAAGTCCTAGAAGCTCCTATTCGCATTGATGAAGTAATCTCTGCTATCGCCCAGCTGAAAGTCCAAAAGGCACCCGGGCCAGATGGCTTCAGCGCTCTCTACTATAAAACCTGTTGCGCTGAACTCGCCCCATTGCTCACCCGTCTGTTTAATTCCTTCGCTGATAACGGGTCCCTCACAGCCTCCATGCTACAGGCCTCTGTCTCAGTCATCTCTAAACCGGGGAAGGATCCAGAACTTTGCAGTTCTTACCGGCCGATTTCCCTGTTGAATATAGACGCCAAGCTGTTCTCAAGCATTTTGGCGAACAGGCTGAATTCCCGGATACCAGGTTTGGTCGACCCTGACCAATCCGGCTTCATCCCCGGAAGGCAGTGTGGAGACAATACCAAGCGTATCTGCCATCAAATTGATAAAGTATAGCAGTCCAAAGAGGAAGCCCTCCTACTAGCGGTTGACTCGGAAAAGGCTTTCAACCGCATGCATTGGCCGTATTTATTCGCTTCTCTTGAGCGTTTTGGGCTCGGGCCCCATTTTCGGCAATGGATAGCAAGCATCTATAGCGCCCCACAGGTGGCTGTTCGGGTCAATGGTCTCCTTTATGATAATTTCACAGTGGGGCGAGGGACGAGACAGGGCTGTCCCCTCTACCCCCTGCTGTTCGCCCTTTATATGGAGCCCTTGGCTCAACGCGGCGCCGGGACAACCCCTTGGCACAAGGTATCCCATTCGGGTTAGATCGTCGCCTCATCAGCCTCTATGCGAATGACGTAATTTTCTTGGTAGCGCACCCCTTGACCTCCCTACTGGCTATTGTGGACGACTTTCAGTCAGATTTCCGGCCTTAAAATCAACATGCAGAAGTCTCAGGTACTTAATCTCGCCACGGGCCGGCCAACGGTTGATGCTCTTCGGAATCGCTTTGCCTTTGACTGGGTGGCGAATGGTATTACATACCTTGGATTGGTCCTCCACAAAAGCCTTGCAAAAACGCAGGAGGGGAACTTTTCTACCCAAATTTCGCGGATTCGCGCAGACCTGACCCGCTGGCGGCGCCTACCCCTGACTTGGTTTGGGAGGCTGTCCACGGTTAAAATGAATGTACTGCCACGAGCCCTGTACTTGTTCAAAACATTACCACTAGAGCCCCCGCCATATGCACTGCGCCAAATGCAGACAGAGATCGAGTGCTTCTTCTGGGGCCCGATTTCGCCACGATTGCAGAAAACTCTACTTCAGCGTCCCAAGAAGGAGGGGGGTCTCACCTTCCCTAATATCACTTTATACTTCCAAGCTTCACTCTTACGTTATTTGGTAGATGGAATCTTCTCATGACAGAGAAATACTGGGTCTTCATGGACCAGACAGTAGCGGGCCACCATATCTGGCGGGACGCCTGGCTGCCAAGATCGGCACGCTCCTGGGGACTCTATTCCTCGCTGGTCACGCGCCCCACAATGCTTGCATGGGACAGGGTTTCCCAGAGGGCCAACTTAACCATTCCCCTCACCTCTGACCCCGCTCTTCTCAAACCCTGCCTTCCCACCCGCGATGGGCAATAAGCTTGCAGCGCCCTGATTAGAAGGGGGGTTGTAAGCGCCTAGGGCACCTGTTTGATCTAAAAGGTCTTATCCCCTTTAAGGAACTGCAATTGGTCTATAATCTCCCCACCACCGATCTCTTTCTGCACTCCCAAATGACACACTGGATCTCTGGGGCCATGGCGCGCTCCCTAGCTTTCCGACCGATAAGGCAGTTTGAGAAGTGACTAATTAGCAAAAAAGAAGACCGAAGTCTTATCTCTGAAATATACTCCTTTCTCACCAAGGCCACCCTGAAAGCTCGCACTGCGGGGCAGAAACGTTGGGAGGCGGAATTGGGATGCACATTGTCTGACAAGGAGTGGGAGGATATTTTTTATAGGTCTCACCATACCGCACATTCCATGGGCCATGCTGAAACGGCTTTTCAGATTGCATCATATTGGTACTACTCTCCCGATCGACTAGCTAAGTGGCAGCCCCGCTGTGACGGTCTTTGCTGGCGGGGTTGTGGAAGCCCTGGAACATTACTCCATTAGCTATAGCTCTGCCCAAAGCTTACTCGCTACTGGGAGAGGATCTTGGATGATATTGATCAGGCTTTCAATACCTCCATTCCCAGGCTCCCTGCCTACACTCTTAGGCTTACACAATGCACTAACCATTCCCGTGCGCTCTACTAGAGGGAGGCAGATGGCGCTTGCGTTGAATGCTGCACACCGGGTAATACTAGCACCGTGGAAATCTGACAAGGTCCCGGATCAAGCACAGTAGTTGCATCAACTCTGGAGACTCTTGGGGATGGAGAAACTCTCAGTGGCAGCCATGGGGAAAAGTAGAGACTACACCTAGATCTGGGCCCCCTTCATAACTATCCTCTCCACTGAATTCCGAGAACTGACCTGCCCTCACTATCTCCGCATCTTGAAATTTATCTCGGAGGACACTGCTACCGCCCCATGAGACTGGATGTCACCGGACCTCCATATCTTCATGGCACAGTGGTGCTACACGACATACAGGGCACACAGGCTGTCACATATCCTTTCTTTGTTCTTGCTCACTGGTGAGAGGGCGAGGGGGTGGGATGAGATTCTGCCCGTTTCTTTTTGTTATCCCCCTTCTTTTTTCTGTTTTGTTCTGTATTTAAAAGCGGAATACCATTCGGCGCCTACTGATTACAGGCGGTTGGCTTATCAACGCTCTGACTTCTCAGCTCGCTGGCTGGCACGATTACCCACCCACAGTACGAGCGGTCTGCAGCCCTTCCTCCTTTTATACGCGGCCGGCCCTATTGGGTTGTAGGCGACATGCTGTGTTAAAATTTGTGGGGTAGTATCTTTATCTTTGCTGTGCCATCATGACCAGACCAATACTAGCCGGCCCCTCTGGGTTGCAGGCGACTTAGTCCTGTTTGCTTTGCTTTGTATTCTGCCAATAAAAACAGATTTAATACTAAAAACTATTTACAAAAGCATAATTTACATAAGGACTCATACCAAAATTCTCGATTACATTTTTCCGTAGTATAATGTAGAGTATACATTGTATACTCCAATCAGTTTCTCACATTTTATTTTGTGCAATTAATTTATAGGAAAAGAAGTTTTTTTTCATAGTTGGGCAGATGGAGTGGCACTCAGTCTGCTAGGGTTACAAAATTGCGCCATTCCTGCATTGTGTTTAATCCTTGTCTGATAGTTACATTTATCGATCCATTTGCATTCTAGCCCCTGTAAGGTGGAAGGAACATCTCCACCTCTTTGCGGTAGGTTAGCCTTCTCAATGACCTGCCATCTTACATCATCTGATGTGTTGCTGTTTCTCAGTGTAGTGTTGTACAAGGAGGGCAGTTATAATATGACAACGTATCCTGCTTCTGTGTTGTCCAATTCTGGCCTTAATCGATTATGTTGTCTGTCAGATATATATTAAATTACACGGACACCAGATTCAGTAAATGGTGTTCTTTAAAGCACAGTTGGTGTGCTGCTTCCTTTGAATTGGAATTATATTGACAAGCCATGTAGTTGCCACATTTGTGGTGTCCTTTGATTGGGGCAAAACCACACACTTCTTGTATGGTATTCAAAGGTTTTGTCATACTTGTATCTGAGTGTACTAGGTGATCTCTGATTTTTTTCTTCCCTTTTCTACATGAGAACAGGGGAAGTTCCTTAACTCCTTGGCCGCGGCGCTAATTCCGCTGGGGGGTGAACGCATCGCCGCCATGCTCGTGACGGATTCAGGCCGTCATGAGTCACGGGTGAGCTGTGCTCATGAAGGCGTGGTTCCTTCACGACCCCACCCACTCACTAATTCGCCTACACAGGTGGGGAATCAGTGCTGTGTGGGCGGAGCAGGCGCGGCATGACGGAACCACACCGTCATGAGCACGCGCCGCCCGTGGCTCATGGCGGCGTGGTTCCGTCATGCGCAGGGAAGGGGTTAAAGATACTCATAGTGTTGAGTACTGGACAATGTCGTTTGATGGTTTTAACAATTTTGGTTGTGGCTGGACAGAAGGAAGTTACACAGACAATCTAATCACAAAGGGTCTTTTGTCTTGTTTTGAATATTTTTTTTCTCTTTAGCTATACCAGGCCTATTTCATAGAGATTTTGACTAATCGTTTTGGATACCCCCTCTCTCTCTCAACTTACAACTCAGGGTGTCACATACCTTGAAGAAATCTTCTTTTTGGGTGCAATTTCTCCTTAATCTCAAAAATGTACTGTGAGGAAGCCCATCTTTCAACGCCCTTGGGTGAAAGCTATTTTATTCCAATAGTGTGTTATGTCCTGTGAGTTTTCTGTAGAGGGATACAGTTAGGTAGTTGTCCTTGTTCTTGATTCCTAAATCTAGATATAATATACTTTTTCCACTTTTATCACGTGTGAACCTCAAATACCATTGACAAGTGTTGAGATAATGTGTGAACTGATAGTGTTTCACACTTTTTTAAAAAACTTTCTTTATTGACAATACGAAACAAATTTGCAGCATATATTTTATTTGTCATTCCTCACTCATATACAATACTCATAAAATTTAGATAATGGTTACATTGGCATATTTAGCATAATCATAGCGTTGTCTAATCGCAGACCTCAATTAATAACATCTATATTTTACAATAAATGGCACTCACTGTGTTTCTAACTAATGTCTTCAGATGTGGCCCCCAATCCAACCAGGTTTGTTGAGGCGCTGGCGTCACGGTCCAGCATGTGTGGTGTAAACTAGGGGCCTGAGGGTGAGAGAGTCGTGCTCTGAGTTGTGATGGTGCACCTGAACATGTATGCGTGGTATTTCATCCCTATTCTCATCCCACACCGGTGGGTACGATGCATGCGTTTGTCTGAGATGTGGCAGTATCTTGAAGTGAGGAGATGTATATCTTGTAGGGGCCCAAAATGTCTTTAGGGCGTGCGGTGCTTGCTAATGTGGTTGAGTATATCTCACTGTTTGTGTTGCAGTAGGCTAAGCTGTTCAGCCAACCCTGGACTGTGGGAGATATCCTGCTCCTGTAGTGCGATCTCTCGTTGCACCAGCAGAAGGCCAAGGGCCACCAATTTCCGAACTGGTTTAGGGAAGTTCACTGTGTAGCCTAGTAGTGCCACCTCCGGGATAGGAACCAATACGAGTCCAAGCATGGCACCCAGTGAAGAGTGTACCATCTCCCAATATGGACTTCTGTTACGGCAGGTCCAAGTTAGGTGAGCGAAATCAGCTTGAGCGGCACTACATTTCCTGCATGTGTGTGGTCTGCTAGGGTCTATTTTATGTATCTTGGCTGGAGTCATGTATATTCTACGTAAAAACTTATAGTGTAATAATTTTGTCGACTATTTAAAGATATGTTCATGGTGGCTTTACAGCAGATTTCCCATTGCTGCTCCGTGATCGGGCGACCCGAGTCGGCCTCCCATTCCCCCCGAAGTCTGTCATAAGAGACAGGGATTTGCGCAGCGCAGGCCTTGTATAGCTTAGATATGATGTGTACTCCGCTCTTGTTTTCTATGATATGGGATAACGGTGCGAACAAGGCAGGTTCCGAGGGGCAGCCATGAATCGTGGCTCATAGCACCGAATATAGACGATTAACCACTACAGTGCTAGCGGGTTTTCCCGCTGTGTGCTGACTGCTCATAAATCCCACTTTACATGACAAAGCCAGCTCGTCATGAGCGCAGCGCAGGTAACGTCCATGATGAGCTGGCTTTGTCATTAGCGTGCAAGGGGTTAAGAATAAACTTATCCATGAACGTGGCTTCTTGGAAGCAGGCGTCCTCCGTGGCTGAGAAAATGTGACCACCCGGGTATAAATCACCCACCGTTAAAATATTAAACGTAGTCGGTGTACGTTGTACAAGTGTCTCACCTGTAATGGGTAGCCATCGGGCGTTGGGAAGAGGTAGAGCCGATGAATATAAGACCGGTGTTCCAGTATATCGTTGCAGTTTGCTCCATGCCCAACGAGTGGTTGATACCGTTTAGATATAAATGGGGTCCCTTTGCTCGCCCTTGGGTAGGATCGCCTCTAGCCTGTTAGGGAGGACAAAGTCCGCCTCAGGGCGCAAAAACGGAATCCTAGCATCCGGGTGATACCAGGCATAAGCAAAGCCACATTGCGCAACTAAATAATATAAATAAAAATTTGGTACTCCGAAACCGCCCGTATCATATGGTAAGGTAAGTATCCTCCAGCGGACACGAGGTCGCTTTCCACCCCAGACCAGTCGGATGAGATGGGAACGTATCGAGAGAAAGAAACCCTTTGTGAGGGGGATGGGTATATTGTTAGAAAGATATAAGAATTTAGGCAAGACTACCATTTGATAATGGCGATTCTGCCTGCAATGGACAGTGAGAGACTAATCCATTTCTCCACTTGGGTCCCCAAGGCCTCTACCGCTCGTCTGTAATTAAGTCGAATAATCTGAACCAGGTCCAGGTGTACGTGGACACCCATAGTGTTTCACAATTCAAGAGAGAAGGAGGTAGAGCACTCAAGTAACTCCCCTGACACTAATTGCATAACACAAAACGACTTGAGGGTTGAAAGGTATAAACTGATATCTTACAGTTCTAACTTTCTACAAGAGGGGATCATCAAAAGATGATTTTTGAGAGGTTGTCTCACCCCTAACTTATCAAGGCACGCTTTATCATTTCATGACCTCCCACACTAGAGTAGGAACAGTGCCACTCCTTCGGACTCAACCAAGGGCAGCTAATTTGTCCCCTGAGAGTTCTTAGACATCTGTTTTCAGGACAATGTCTTGGGGCCTGTTATTTAGATAAGAAGGGAACTTATAATTAAAAATTCCTAGGGGTATACTCCAACCTTAGTTTATTACAACGTGGCTCAGGTAAGGTTAAAGTACTCAGATATCAGTCATAATGTGTAATTAATGTGAAAGAGTAGAGAAAAAAAAGAAGGGAAGCTACTGAAACCCATGTATTCATTATACCACCCAAAAATGAATTAACGATGTACAATGTCAGATGTTGATGATTCAAATTATATTATTAACTATAATAGAAGGGTACACTTGTAACTAACCTCACACCACTATTCATTATTAAAATCTCACCACTTTATTTTTTCTTATACTTATATTGCTGGCAAGGTGTTAATAGTATGGATGGAGGGAAAAAACAGTAATGCTCTACCTCTGTTGTCCTTCTTAAATTCTCCGGCATAAAAATTAACACTGGTAGCATTTTTTTAAAAAGAGAGGGTGCATCTAAAGGTATGCCCCATCATTCATATCACTATAAGAGGGGGTAACCCCCACCTCCTTAGTAAATCATACGTCTGTATTCCCATAAAGTAATACATGCACAAGGGATTTTTTTCATAATTCACTTAACTGAGTTAAGTAAACTACGGGCATCATGGCCAGATGTGGGGGGCGTCACCTTTGTTGTCCCACTCTGATAGAATAACAGTTTTCTTCATATTCAATGCCAAATGGCGATCAGCTCCCAATGACGATGTAGCATTCTTTTATAGATATCATATATATAAATATATCAAGATACCCTCCAGTTAAAATGTTGGTAAAGGAGAGAAACATATGACCTTCATATCCCAAGTCTAATGTCTGTAAGAATATCGTTATTGTGCAACATTTTCATATCATGCCAATATCACAGAGGAGTGTCACAATCACCCGTAGAATGGAGGAGCATGCCCGGAATTTGAGTTGTATCAGTGCAGGGTAAGGATATGTACCACTGGATTAAAAAGGGTAATGCTGAACCGGTCACACTACTAGAAAAACAAGGGTGTTTTCTCTTGTACTTTTAATTCTCCTCTGGGCTGCGGGAGACTCATGATCCAATTTTTCAGGTATGTTGCCATTGCAGTGAGACCTTGTCTCTAACTTAATACCGGTAACACCCATGACCCACTTACTTCGTCAGAAGGATGACGCTGTGGTAGCACCTAATCGTGCCCCCTCCACTGCCGTATGTTGGGAGACGAACCGCAGTGGTGATCGCTGTTTGTTGTAAGCCACAGTCATTAGTAGACGCCTATGCGATGATGTCATTTTTTACGGGCCTTCCACCGTAAGGACTACAAGGTTCATAGGAACTTTAGTCCAGTTCAGTAACCAGTGAAAGTGTAACCCGCATTCATTATATTCTAAACACGGGGCCCACAGTTTGTCTACTGGAGTCCATAAGGGCATTCTTTATTGCCTCTTATTTAAAGCGAATGTAACACGCATACTGTCTTACTGTATTTCTGCTGTGCTCCAAGCCTGCTATCTGCCTATGGAGCTAATGTGCTTGTTTGTCCCCATCGTCTAGTACCTGGAGTTCTAGAACTTGGGATGATGTTACTTTAAAAATGGTTAATCCCAGGGTTGTTGTGCTAGGATAATGTTAGTTATTCATTTGTTCATATTCAATAATCCAGACTGAGACGTAAATCATCTGGTGGGGGGTATATACATAGATGGACCTGCCTAATATATTCTGGGAAAATGTAGCGGCCTAGCAGTCAAGGCGCAGAATTGGCTCATTCTCTTACAGCTGCGACCATTGTACATCATCATTTAGGCCCTTGTTAGATGTACCCAGATGATAAATCCACATTTGCTCCGCTCTAAAAGGAGTGTTATAGTTGCTGCAATTCGCTTTAAATTGCTCAATGATGGTCCATACAAATACCTCCGCCGCATTACTTTTTTCAGTGAAATGACTCATTAATTTAGTCATGATAATTTGGCATCTGAACGTACTCTGGTGTTCCTTTTCTTGTGTTCATACTCCCATATCTTTCTCCGCAGTAGCAGATCAATATGTAAACAACATTTTTAGAGTTGCAGTTAGTGAATTTATTTTGAATCAACAGTGTTTTCAGACCTAGATCCAGCTCTTTGTTTCTTTTTGTCAGATTGCATGTCCTGCAGTGTTCACACGGCACATATCTGAAAGAGACACGTTAGTATCAGATTCCTTACCTTAGAATATCCCCAGGCGTCAGACTGGATCCGGAATTTTTTTGCGTAGCAGTACCCTTGCGCGTCGGTAGGCGTCGTCTGCGGCTCCGCGTCCGTCGTGGGCGCCGTGATGACGTCGTCGGAGTACTTAGACGCCGCCTCCGCGTGCTGACGTCAGTTCTTCTTTTTTCCGCGCCAGCAGCGCAGATCTGGAAAAAGTGGTACCTTAGTCACTTTTTGACTAACTCTTTTTTGATCTTTTGATCATCCTTTTTCGAGTCTTCGACTCCAATCGGTGCCGGTAGGGATGCCAGGTTTCAAGCCCTGTGTGGATTGCGACCGACTGATGTCGGTCACCGACCCTCACCGTCGGTGTCTCCACTGCCTCGGCGTCGATCACGACGACAAGACCTGCTCCGACTGTCGGGCCCTGACTTCGAAAGCTAGGCGGGAGCGGTCCCGCAAGCGACTTTAACTCCGGCAGTCGGTCCCGCGCAGAGAGCGGTCCCGGTCCGGACGGAGGTCGAGGGACCGGTCGCCGGAGAGGAGCCATCGGAGCTCCGGGAGTCGACATCACTCCTTCGGGTCGAAGTCGTCAGGTAAGCATAAGAAGTCGAAGAGACGTCATCGCTCTTCCGACTCCCCCCGACGCGACGCGGCCGGGGGTTCTGGTGGCACCGCCCACGCGGCTCCGTCGGAGTCGCAGGCGCCGCGTCCAGCTTCATACCCTCCGGTCCCTGGGCCTAACGCGACGCCGGAGGAGATCGAGCGGTTCCTCATGGCCATGAGGTCCCTCTCTCCTCCGACGGGCTCCACGGCGCCTCCGGGCCCAGCGGACCCGTCTGGGGGGCCTCGCGGGTCGGGGGCTTCGGTCCCAACGCCGTCGGGTGCTTTGGCTCCGACGCCGCCGGCGCCTTCGGGCCCGGCGCCTTCGGCCCCCACTGGATCCGGTTCTGGATCCGGGTCGCCGCCGGTGGACTTAACGACCTCCCCGGCGCCGACCCCCCAGGTGTCACCCCCGGCGCCGCCCTCGGGCGGCGCCGTCCCCGATGCCTCCCTCGACCCGGTTCCGGCGCCGCTGCAGACGCCGTTCGGAGAGTTTACTTTCCATGAACCGGCCCCATCCTTTTCTGACCCTGAGTATCAGGAGATGGGTGATGAGGAGTATTGGGAGGAGTCGAAGGACCCTCTGACTCGTGAATGTCAGTCCCAGGAGGACTGGACAGGTGAACTTGGGGATGCCTGTGGTCTGGACACTTCGCCCGACACTGGCTTTGTCTCGCCTCCTACCGTGGCTACGGAGGAAGGGGGCAACCTACAGTGTGATGTTGACGAGGGCAGCCAAAGCCTTGGGCCTTGAGCTCCCCATCGCGGCCGTGAGGACTAACCTCCTCACTGAGGTCCTTAAGCCGCAGTCATGCTCAGCAGAGCCTCTCCTGCCGTTTAATGAGCCCTTGACCGACGTTCTTTTAGGGCAATTGGTCCAAGGCCGCTACGGGTTCGCCTGTAGATTGGAACGTGGCCAGGCGCCACCGCCCGGCTCCGGGTGACCCATGTTTCCTGTCCACCCACCCCACCCCCGAGAGCCTGGTCATCCAGGCCTCCAATTCCCAGTACGCATTCCCGTCGGCTCCGCCGGACAGGGAATCCAAGAGGTATGAGCAGTACGGTAAAAAAATCTTCTCATCCCTTAGTCTGGGACTGCGGTCTTCCAACACCGCATGCCTCTTGGGCCGCTACACCCACTCTCTGTGGGATACGGTTGCGGAAGTGCTGCCAGAGTGTCCGTTGGAGGTACGGGTCAAACTCGGCCAAGCCCTTGTGGAGGGTCGGGATGCAGCCAAGTATTCTATCCGGTGTGGGCTGGATACCACCGACTCACTAGGTAGAGCGATGGCCATGACAGTGGCGGTCAGACGTCACGCCTGGTTGAGGTCCGCCAACTTTTCGGCCGATGTCCAAAACACACTGATGGACATGCCGTTTGATGGCCGTTGCCTCTTTGGCGACAAGGCAGACCATGCGCTTGAGCGCTTTAAGGACTCCAGGGCTACGGCCAAGTCCTTGGGCCTCTCGGCCCCGCGCCAGCAATCTGCTGCCTTTCATTCCTTTCGTGGCCACGGAAGGAGTGTACCCACACGTGCTGCCAGCCACGCTCCGCAAGGTAATACCCAACGCGGTGGCGGCCATGGAAACCGCCGTGGTGGCGGTCGGGGACAACGGCGAGGTCAGTCCACACCTTCCCCCGCAGCATCCGCCTCAAAACCCTCCTAGTCCGTGCTTTCAGGCCCATGTGACGCCAGTGGGGGGCAGGGTTCGCCATCACCTCCTCCACTGGCGCACCGTCACATCGGACAGGTGGGTGCTGCAGATCGTCCGAAGGGGCTACTTCCTCCCCTTCGAGGCGACTCCTCCAGCCATGCCACCGCAGAACCACCGTGTATCGGGGGATCATTTGCGACTTCTGCAGGAGGAAGTTACGGCCCTCTTGGCCAAGGGGGCCATCGAGCGCGTTCCTGGGCCAGAAGTAGGGTGTGGTTGCTACTCCCACTACTTTCTGGTACCCAAGAAGGGCAAAGGGGGCCTACGCCCTATCTTGGACCTACGGAACGTCAACGGCTTCCTCCGGAAGGAGAAGTTCAAAATGCTGACACTGGCTCAGGTCTTAGCTGCCCTGGACCCAGGAGACTGGATGGTAGCGTTGGACTTGCAGGACGCTTATTTCCACATCCCCGTCCTGCCGGCCCACCGGCGCTATCTGCGGTTCACGGTTGGCCACGAGCACTTTCAGTATACCGTGCTCCCCTTCAGCCTTACCAGCGCCCCACGGGTGTTCACGAAGGTGATGGCGGTGGTCGCAGCTCATCCGCGCAGGTTAGGGGTTTCAGTCTTCCCCTACCTCGACGACTGGTTGTTGATGGCGGGCTCGCCCCAGACAGTCGTCAGCCACCTCCAAGCTACGGCAGATCTCCTGCACCAGCTGGGGTTCTCCATCAATGTGCCGAAGTCACACCTGTGCCTCTCTCAGAAGCTCCTCTTCATCGGAGCGGTTCTCGACTCGGCGCGGTTTCGGGTTTACCCTCCCGAACAGCGGGTCAAGGATATTCAGGCTCTGATTCCCATCTTTCAGCCGTTATCCCGGGTCTCGGTCAGGTTGACGCTGCGGCTTCTGGGGCTGATGGCCTCCTGCATCCTACTGGTGCATCACGCCAGGTGGCGGATGCGGGCTCTGCAGTGGGACCTGAAGTTTCAGTGGGCCCAGCATCAGAGCAACCTGTCCGACCACGTCCTGATCTCGGAGGGCACTGCGAGACAGCTTCAGTGGTGGCTCACGGACTGCGATTGGGTCAGCGGCAGATCCCTCTCCCTTCCCCAACCGGAGCACGTAGTTGTGACGGACGCGTCCCTGCAGGGCTGGGAAGGCCACATGGGAGAGGCGGAGATCAGAGGCTCTGGTCTCCGGCGGAGGCCCGGCTCCACATCAACCTGTTGGAGTTACGGGCGATTCGTCTAGCACTGAAGGCATTCCTTCCCTCTGTTCGGGGGAGCGTTGTGCAGGTGTTCACAGACAACACCACTGCCATGTGGTACTGCAACAAACAGGGCGGGGTGGGGTCGTGGACCCTTTGCCAGGAGGCTCTGTGCCTCTGGCAATGGCTGGAACGCCAGGGCGTGACCCTGGTGGCTCAACACCTGGCAGGTTCTCTGAACACCAGGGCGGACGAGCTCAGCCGTCTGTGCATGATGGATCACGAATGGCGTCTGAACTCGGACGTGGCGCAAGACCTCTTTCAGCAATGGGGAGAGCCTTGGTTAGATCTATTCGCCACCGAAGAGAACGAGCAATGTCATCAGTTCTGCGCGTTGGAATTTCCAAGGCGGCACTCGCTCGGAGACGCTTTTCGTCGCGAGTGGAGTTGCGGTCTGTTATACCCCTTTCCGCCTATACCACTTCTGCCCAGAGTGCTGAAGAAGATCAAGCGCGACCGGGCCCAAGTCATCCTTGTGGCTCAGGACTGGGCACGAAGGTACTGGTATCCAGAGCTACTCAGTATGTCAGTCGATCCCCTGGTTCGTCTGCCTCTTCGGGAGGGCCTTCTGTCGCAGCAGCAGGAGAGGGTCCTCCACCCGAACCTGTCCAGTCTCCACCTCCATGCTTGGAGATTGAGCGGCGACAGTTGAGGCCATTTGACTTGCCTCCTGAAGTCTGTACTATCATTCTGGCAGCCAGGCGTCCCTCCACAAAGTTGGTATACGCCTGCAGGTGGAACAGATTTGTGGCATGGTGCACAGCAAAGGCTGTGGATCCTCTCTCTGCCCCTCTTTCTGAGGTTCTCCTCTTCCTTCTTTCTCTTGCCCAGCAGGGCTCTGCTCTGGGCACTATCAAGGGCTACCTTTCTGCCCTTTTAGCCTTCCAAAGGCTGCCTGATCAACCTTCTTTGTTCAAGTCCCCCATTGTAAATAGATTTCTTAAGGGCATCACACACACGTTCCCTCCTGTTCTGTTTGTGATGCCTCAGTGGGACTTGAACCTGGTTCTTACGTTTCTGATGTGCGCTCCCTTTGAGCCACTTCACAACTGTCCTCTCCGCCTTCTTACTCTGAAGACTGCTTTCCTGGTTGCCATCACCTCTGCCAGGAGAGTGAGTGAGCTCCAGGCCCTTTCTTGTACTCCACCTTTCCTTTCTGTCCATCCGGACAAAGTGGTGTTGCGTACTAAGCCATCTTTCCTGCCCAAGGTTGTCATGGCCTTCCACATCGGGCAGTCTATCACCTTGCCAACCTTCTTTCCGCCACTGCATCCCTCTAAGGAGGAAGAGCGGCTCCACCGTCTGGACCCAAACGTGAGCTCTCATTCTACTTGGATCGCACACGCCAGTTCCGGGTGGATGACCAACTCTTTGTTGGTTACGTGGGCGCTAAGAAGGGGAAAGCGGTGCACAAGACTCCAGGTGGATCATCTTATGTATCCAGGCATGTTACTCCTTGGCTAAAAAGGAGCCCCCTGTTGGATTGCGGGCTCATTCACCCGAGCCACGGCGACTACAACTGCCCTGGGCCGGGGAGTGCCCTTACAAGACATCTGTCAGGCAGCTACGTGGGCATCGCTGCACACGTTTGCAAGACACTACTGCCTGGACAGCCAAGTCTGGAGGGATGGCTTCTTCGGCCGTTCTGTCCTCCAGGACTTTCTGGTGTGATTATTGGTTCGCAGACCCACCACCGGGGTTGGTATTGCTGGGGTATCTATTCTAAGGTAAGGAATCTAATACTAACGTGTCTCTTTCAGATGCACAAGGTACTACTTGTGTAACAATATATCTGTAAGACATTAGTTGGTATTAGATTCCTTACCGACCCACCCATCCTCCCCGTTCTGCGAACCGATATCTAGGGTTAGGGTTACCCCCTTTCAGGGCCCTAGTGTCAATGGCACCAGTGTTGGTTTTTAACATGGCTCAGCGCTTCTGGTGCGGAAAAGCTGTGTCTAAGAATTGACGTCAGAGCGCGGAGGCGGCGTCTAAGTACTCCGACGACGTCATCACGGCGCCCACGACGCCGACGACGGACGCGGAGCCGCAGACGACGCCTACCGACGCGCAAGGGTACTGCTACGCAAAAAAATTCCGGATCCAGTCTGACGCCTGGGGATATTCTAAGGTAAGGAATCTAATACTAACTAATGTCTCTTACAGATATATTGTTACGCAAGTAGTAACTTGTGCGTTCTGTGAGGGCTGGTGCGTTCCATAATGTTGGTATATTGCTATGTATCCTATTCGGTTTGGTCGGGAATAAACTAGATAGATGTATCCAGTTTAAAAGAGAACATAGGTTTCTTGTACTCCAACGAGACAGATGTTAAGATGTTCTAATGTTTGTTTACAATTTTTTGAATGTTTGTAGAGTGGCCTCCGAAAGTTGTCACACAGATCAACCATTCTAGTGCTGTTTTCAGGAAGTTAGCCAAAATTGCTTCCCTTGAAGTATTTGAGGCTCTTTTGTGTACTTTTGTTATGATCTGTTTCCGGTATTTTTTCTCGCTCAACTTTTCTGTGAGAAGATCTGCATGTTTAGAGAAATCCTTTTTATCTGTGCACCTCCTTCTTAAAGTGAGGAATTGATCTACTGACAGGTTGTCTGGTAATGTTTTTGGATGATTACTCTCGTACTGAAGTAGATTATTCTTATCAGTGGGTTTTTAACATACTTCACAGCGTAAGGTGTTCTCATGTGGGGTAATCTTCAAGTCCAGGAACGCCATCTTGTTCTTGCTCACAGTCATTGTGAATCTGAGAAACTTGTTAGCAATGTTAATCCATGTTGAAAAATCATTGGTAGTCCATTATCCCAGGCCAAATTATGAAAATCCTGTCTATGTAATGCTTCCAAACTTTAATGTGATCATGGAACGGGTTGACCTCACTGTATATATGCTCCTCCTCGAATGCATGCACATACAAACAGGCTACGCTGGGGGAAAATGTACTGCCCATTGAAGTCTCAAGGGTCTGTAAGTAGAACTGATCTTCAAAGCTAAAATAGTTATTTACCAAAGCTGTATGTGCGCAATCCATCTCAAATTCTCAGGGGGGTTATGGAGTTCCACTCAACCCGTTTTAATAGAGGATATAGCACTCTTAATGATTTCTCTTGGGGAATGCTTGTGTACAAAACTTCTGCGTCTAACGTCATCAGTAACTGACGTTCTGGGACGAATTCAATATGGCTGAGGGTGATAAGTATATCTTTGGTGTCCTGCCCGAAGGATAGCATTCTTTTTACCAAGGTCTCATAATAAGATCAACAAAGTTCGATAATGGCCCTAGTGCTTACTCAATGCCTGCCATAATTGGGCGTCCAGGAGGTGGAGTTTTTCCTTAATGTATTTGTACACGACATATAAATATGATATATTGGGTTTCTTTTTCATTAGGAAGTCTGCTTTCTAGTTTGTGATCCACTCTTGTTCCTCAGCTTGTTTAGCCATGTATGTAATATCTTCAACAATATCGCTTGTAGGATTTTTCGCAAGTCTCATTAGTTCCTCCTGTTGCTTAGAAGTCTTACACATTCTTGTCTATACATTTCCTTGGGGAGAAAAACCACTGCCCCGCCCTTATCTGCAGGTTTGATTATCACTTCCCTGTTGTTTGTTAGTTCCGTCAAAGCCAGTCTTTTTGCTTTTGAAGTGTTGTTGAATTGTTGGTTCTGGCTATTCTTCAGGAAGTCTATCTCTCTCGTGATCGCTTTTTCAAAAGTTTGTTCTTCGACAGGTAGGCAGTTTATTGGGGGATTAAAAGTAGACTTTCTACATAAGCCAGTGTTTTTCTTCTTGTCCTCTATTGGTTTGTCCTGAAAAAAGATTTTTAGCCTGATAATATGGAAAAATTCTGCCATCTCCTTTCTCAGAGTAAGGGGGTCCTGTCCAAGTGTGGAAACAAACCCTCAACCTTCGTTCAATGTTTTTTGTTGTAGTTTGGAGAGGACCACCTCTCTGAGGATGACCACTACATTCGGTTCTACTCGTCCCTTGCTGCGGGGACAAGTCCCTTTAGTCCTTTTTTTCTTCTGTAGGTTCCATTGTTCCCTGCAGTATTTTCTTCTCCCTCTGCCCCTTCCACTGCCTCTGGATGAAACGGGTACAGCCGGCTGAAACTATGGAGGATTCCTAAATGCGTTCTGTAGTGTTGGGCATTGGAAAGCATTGGTTGGTGGAATTGTAGTGAGCCAAAATATTAACTGGTATTGGCCCCTCCTGATGCTACCCGCTCTTTGTTTTCTTCATAAAATAGAGAAAATAACCTAATCGAAGGGCAAGCCTTCTGCCTTGATTCTATTTTTGGCAACTGGGATACAATGTCCCTAGTCAAATGACTATCAATGTCAATAAAACCTCTTGGAGCTAGGCTCACCCTATGTTTCACAGTTCAAGAGAGGAGGAGGTAAAACACTCAAGTATATCCCCCATGACACTAACTGCATAACATAAAGCTACTTGAGGGTCAAAAGGTATAAACTGATCTCTCACAGTTTTAACTTTCTACGAGAGAGGATCATCAAAATATTTTTGAGAGGTTGTCTCACCCTTAACTTAGCATGGCATGCTTCATCATTTGGCAACCTCCCACAATGGGGTAGGAACAGTGCCACTCAGGACATTTTAACCCAGTTGACAAAAATAGATTCATGGCAGAAGGCTTGGCCTTCCACGATGAGGTTATTTCCTCTATTTTATCATCATCAGTACAAATAACTGGGAGGCACTAACAGAACAAAAACGTACCTAAATCAAGACATTATTACAGGACGCCCTGATGATTGAATTTCTTCGAATCAATGCTGCCCCACATGGATTAATCTACGTATTGTCCTTAAAAATGCAGAATTTAGAAAAAAATTGTCCCTAGTTGCATTGAAATGCACCAGGGACTTGTTAGAACTAATTATACAGCAGAAAAAATATCCGATGAGTTATAATAAAAAAGTGATTATTGAATTTAAAGAACACCTGACATTTCAGAAAATTCAAAAATTCCAAAAGGATCTGAATTTATTTTCAATTTTCAATGGAGACTGTTTATCTCTACTCCAAATCTGACCACACCAGTACAAGAAGTGACTGCTCAGATAGTTTTTCATCTAGATCATCTACATCCGAATTAGATCAGAGCGATGTACAATCAAGAAAAACAAAGAAGGGGTAGGTAAAGGAAGGGCCAATACCAGAAGGATTATGTTCCTTACACTGTAAGCATCTGTTCTTGGAATGTAAAGCTGTAGATTCACATTGTATTGTATTGTAATTTCATTTATATAGTGCTCACTACCCCTGATGAGGCGTCAAAACTCTTTTTAGGTGAGTAGCACACCACTCTGGAACCCACAAAGCAATAGTGGTGAATTAGTATAGTGAAATATGAAAGTAATTTGTGTGGCGGATAGGTTAGTCTGTTATTTAGATTGAGAAGGATCATGGGCGGATAGAAGAGGGAATACATTTGTGTGTGTGTATATATATATATCTCTTGCTACCCCTTGGAGCACATTTTGTGTGGAAGCACAGGCGTTGGAGCACATTTCTGGCGAGAAGCACGCTACACCGTAACCCATAAAGGATTAGTGGTGAATTAGTATAGTGAAATAGGAAGTAATATGAACGGTGGATATGGTAGTCTGTTATGTGGATTGAGAAGGATAGTGGAGGGATGGAAGAGGGAAAAGATTTGCATTTACATAGCTCTTGCTACCCTTGATGATGTGTTGGAGTCCTTTTCTGTGACTAGCACGCTACTCCGGACCTCAAACAGGATTAGTTGGAATTTTCATAGGGAAATATGCAAATAATTTGAGTGGTGGACAGATTTGTCTGTGATTTGTATTGGAAAGGAATAGTGGAGTGATAAGAGGGAAGGGTCCAGAGATGTATTTATTTATTTTTTGCAGTTGATAGCCGTAGGAGGGGGTTTGAGATGAGTAAAGGAGAGGCGGAAGGGAGTTAGTATAGGGAAATAGGAAATTACTTTGAGTGGTGGACATGTTAGTCTGTTATTTGGATTGAAAAGGAATAGTGGAGGAATAGAAGAGGGAAGGAGGGATAGAAGGGTCTAGAATTTTTTTATGTTTTTTGGGGAGTTCATAGGAGTAGGAGGGTAAGAGTTTAGAAAGGCTTGTTTGGGAGATCTGAATAGTAAAAGAGGTATGAGATGATGCACGAAGGGGCACAGGAGGGAAGAGTAGAGAAAGGGTTCTTTTTTTGGATCATAGTAGTGGTACGGGGTTTGTGATGAATGGGAGCATGGATGTAGAGGATATATTGATAGAGGTATATGGGGAGAAATAGGGTAGTGCATTGGATATGCTGAATTAGAAGAACAGTAATAAATACATAGACACATAAGTACATGGAAGGTGTGTGTGTGTATATATATATATATATATATATATATATATATATATATATATATATTCACTGAAAAAACCATAGGTTATAGACCATATATAGTTAGGAATTAGCATTTAAAAAACCTTATTTTACTCACACAAAACCATTGAAATTCCATATATAGTTAGTTGCACTAACTATATATCGCGCACCTGCAATCCACTGCTGATGATGTCACATATTACATCATTCATGACATGGTCAGTGACATCACTGATGACATCACTGATGACATCTCAAATGACATCACTGATGACATCACTGATGACATCTCATTTGACATCAATGACCACATCACTGATGATATCATTCATGTGACAATACAATGCATCTCCTCACATTTTATTATAACCTCTGTTTCACCCAGTGTTAAATACAGAATATAATTTTTGAAACCATTGACACACCAATACTAGTTACTACATACGCACTCACTGATTCCTACGTCTACACACACCTTCACTCATTCACCCATACTATCATTCATACATACAATCACTCATCTTTACAACACTATCATATGCACTCATACACCTATACAGACACTCACAGTCTGCCACTCATCCATGGAGTTACTCACACACCTAGTCAGTCCTGTAAAGAATCAATGACACTTCCATTTTCTTGTCTATACAGTTAAACATAGAGCACCTTACATTTTCAAACATATACTAACACATACTTACCTTGTTATACAATCATTGATACAAGTACACATTGATCTGCACAGAGTCACACACCTCCCAGCCAGCCACACACACACTCAGTCTCCCATACAAATACTTGGACAATCAATCAGTAACCCATATAGTTAATCATATAGCTACTGATCAAAACATGCAGCAGTTTACAGAACAACAGACATAATGATGCACAAATTAAGACACTTTAGTCACTAACCCATGCACTCAGTGAGACACATTTAATCACTCACTCATGCATTCAGTCATGCACCTACTAAATCCTTTGTCCAGACACTTATACTTCCACTCATTCTTCAATATGTAAGACACATTTTAACTTTACAGAAACATACAGTCACTGGATGTTGTCATCAGTGATGTCATCAGTGATGTCATTTGAGATGTCATCAGTGATGTCATCAGTGATGTCACTGACCATGTCATGAATGATGTAATATGTGACATCATCAGCAGTGGATTGCAGGTGCGCGATATATAGTTAGTGCAACTAACTATATATGGAATTTCAATGGTTTTGTGTGAGTAAAATAAGGTTTTTTAAATGCTAATTCCTAACTATATATGGTCTATAACCTATGGTTTTTTCAGTGAATTTTCAAGGTTTTGTAAATGCTAATTCCTAACTATATATGGTCTATAACCTATGGTTTTTTCAGTGAATTTCAATGGTTTTTTAATAGCAAATATCATAAGCTGTCGAATGTCAAGTACGTGGTAAGTGAAAACATTTTCGTGTTTATGCACACTGATCTGCTTTGAATGGTGCCCCCCCCCCCTCATTTCTATTAGGAGTACTCTCTCTTTGCAGATAGTGAAAGGTAGTTAACGCAGGTCTTTGCCCCCATTGTAATCCGTCGTGCCTGCTTCTCTCTCCATTTGATTCATTGTTATCCAAGTATTTACTGTTTTAGAATTAGTTCTCTTTGGTTCATTCTCTATTTACAAACAAACACAGAGTCGCAATACTCTGTTTAGTCTTTGCAGATAACGAAAAATCGTGTAAAAAAAAAGAAAAGGAATCGAGCAAAATCAGTAGGCCACTAATGGGATCTCTTTTTGACCTCGCTAAAATAGAAACATTAGGAACAACCCCTCATGACAAATACAAAACTAGTGAGATGAACTGAACTCCACACAATGATGGCTGCAAAACAGCTCTGCTCCGCCACCCACCCCGCCCAAAATAACGATAAAGAACGGCTGCCATGATTGGTTGCGGAATGACCACGACGGAGCTACGAAATGGTGCTGCTCTCATGCTAACCCCAGCTTCAGTCTGAAACATCCAGAAACACTGTAGACTACCAATTCGATCAGTTCCGGTAGCGCCCCAATGTAACCCGGTAGAGAAGAACTAGCCCTCCCCTCTTTGACTGATGGTTCTTGTTGCCTGTCCCTTCTGTTGTCATTTAACAGAACTATTTAGCCTGCTGAAAGGGGTTGTGTTCCGACCGCTGGTTGGTGGAGACATTTTGACTATATTCTGTACCTGCGTTGTCGCGTAATGCGTCATATGACGCGCCGCGTTAGCGCATCCGGAAGTCATCCGGGGCGCGCAGCGCGTAACGTAAGCATAACAAGTCATGTGACTTGTTAATAAAACTTTTCATTGGTTCATTTTACTTTTCTTATTGTAATGATGAAAGGCTTGATCATATGACCTAAAAATTACGCTTTTCATTACTTCCGAACATTATTTTTTCTTAAATATATGTTATAATGTTCCAGGCTAATGTACTTTCCCGGAAATTTTACAACTGTCCTGCAAGTAAAATATATTCTTTTTTCGAGAAAAAGAGCGTTTCTTCGTCCCATGACGGAGCCGTTGAGCAAAAGAGGGTCGACCTGCTGTCTTAGTCGCCGATACGCCTGAATATGAGATTCTTATCGATCACTTTATGTTGCAGGAATAGAAAACACAACAGCCCTTGACCATTTATCTTTACTGCGTTCCTTCGTATTATACCTTTTACCCTTCATGTAATTGGTCTGCTTTATTTCACTTGCCTTTTAATGATTCTAAAACAGTGACTATTATTAAAAACTTTACCAATGTATATACTACTACCATGTTTTCTTTTAAAAACCTTTATTGTGAAAATTTCATTATACAAATACGAGCCTATAACCACGTGGGCCGGCCACGGAGCAAACTGTAATCGTATATGATAAATAGACATTTACACTGTAGAGGAACGTAACGGGCGGGCCATTAGGTTGCAAGAACTAAGGTGTCTAACAGTTACGGAATCGGTGGACGTACATTTTATAATTAAAATACGACAGGGCCAGTTACAATAAAATTATCTAGATATACATTTGCGGGCAAGTACCATGGGTGACGTTAATTCGAACTTTCAACAGTACAGTAATCAATAACACATCAGAACTTAATATCAATAGGGATGTCGAAATATTCAATCAATTCTCGTCCCCGCCCGCCATGTGCTTCAAAACTGCATACGTATCTCGTGATTTCAAGGTTCTGCAACCAGTACACAACAAGGAGTTACGAGTCCCATTTATTCTGGCGCCATTTTGGGCGAGGACGGGCAGGTCCAGGATATAGTCAAAATGTCTCTACCAACCATCGACTATGATGATGTTCATATGCTGTATTTATTAGAGTAACACTCAGATGTCCACATGAAATAAATTTGCCACAATCTAAACATGTCATTTTAATCTTTCCAAATTTCTTCTAAATATTTGGGACCGTTTCCCTTGCCTCTGAAGCTCTCAGTGCCACTTCTTTGATGAATGTACTAGCAGGTCAGGGGTTCTCCTCCAAATCTCTCTTTTATGCAGCACTATAATTAATTGTTGCCACCTCTCCATATGACGATGCATGGTATAGTTACCACAACTATATTTTTTTTCGGTTCCTCTAGAGAGTTCATCGTGGCAGATGAAGCGTGTAACGTACCGGGCATTTACCTTTTTTTGCATGTACAGGAAAGGAAAAAAAAATCGAGCGTCCGAGTTCTAAGGTGTCCCAGGGCCATTTTAGTGGACCAGGCCCAAATCCAAAGAACAGGCCGCCATTTTGAGAGTCCTGTTGCAGCCGCCTGTCGCTGTAGCATCAAGAGCAGCCGAAACTCAGCTGAATGGCAACTGAAACGGTAAAGGGGCGCCCCACTACAGCAGACGAGCCAGGCCCAAATCCAAAGAACTGCTGTCTCACAGGCTAATGGGGCGACCCACGCCGAGTTTCAGCATTGTAGGATGACCACACAAGTACAGCAACTTGCTAGACATCACCTCGGTGCCATCCGGATCTCGGCGCCCCACTGCAGATGAAGTGCCTCTCAACTATGAAACCACCACGGTGACATCCGGATCTTGGCGCGTTGTGCTGCCTTCGGCCTATTCGCACATCGGTCCGCTACTGACGCCATCTCACAGGCTAATGGGGCGACCCACGCCGAGTTTCAGCATTGTAGGATGACCACACCAGTACAGCAACTTGCTAGACATCACCTCGGTGCCATCCGGATCTCGGCGCCCCACTGCAGATGAAGTGCCTCTCAACTATGAAACCACCACGGTGACATCCGGATCTTGGCGCGTTGTGCTGCCTTCGGCCTATTCGCACATCGGTCCGCTACTGACGCCATCTCACAGGCTAATGGGGCGACCCACGCCGAGTTTCAGCATTGTAGGATGACCACACCAGTACAGCAACTTGCTAGACATCACCTCGGTGCCATCCGGATCTCGGCGCCCCACTGCAGATGAAGTGCCTCTCAACTATGAAACCACCACGGTGACATCCGGATCTTGGCGCGTTGTGCTGCCTTCGGCCTATTCGCACATCGGTCCGCTACTGACGCCATCTCACAGGCTAATGGGGCGACCCACGCCGAGTTTCAGCATTGTAGGATGACCACACCAGTACAGCAACTTGCTAGACATCACCTCGGTGCCATCCGGATCTCGGCGCCCCACTGCAGATGAAGTGCCTCTCAACTATGAAACCACCACGGTGACATCCGGATCTTGGCGCGTTGTGCTGCCTTCGGCCTATTCGCACATCGGTCCGCTACTGACGCCATCTCACAGGCTAATGGGGTGACCCACGCCGAGTTTCAGCATTGTAGGATGACCACACCAACTTGCTAGACATCACCTCAGTGCCATCCGAATCTTGGCATCTCAACGCCTAGTGGTATCTTCCATACAAAAAATATTGTTACGCTGCCTTTGGCCCCATTCGCACATCAGTCCGCAACTTAGACATCACCTCGGTGCCATCCGGATCTTGGCATCTCAGCGCCTTGTGGTGTCAGTCAGAAAATATTGTTGTGCTGCCTTCGGCCTATTCGCACATCGGTCCGCTACTGACGCCATCTCACAGGCCAACGGGGCGCCCCACGCCGACTTTCAGCATTGTAGGATGGCCACACCAGTACCACAACTTGCAAGACACCACCTCGGTGCCATCCGGATCTTGGCATCTCAGCGCCTTGTGGTCTCTTCTACACCGGAAATATAGTAGAAAATATTGTTGCGCTGCCTTTGGCCCCATTCACACATCAGTCCGCTACTGACACCATCTCACAGGCCAACGGGGCGCCCCACGCCGACTTTCAACATTGTAGGATGGCCACAGAAGTGCGACAACTTACTAGACACCACCTCGGTGCCATCCGGATCTTGGCGCGTTGTGCTGCCTTCGGCCTATTCGCACATCGGTCCGCTACTGACGCAAACTCACAGGCCAACGGGGCGCCCCACGCCGACTTTCAGCATTGTAGGATGGCCACACCAGTGCGGCAACTTCCTACACACCACCTCGGTGCCATCCGGATCTTGGCGCGTAGTGAAGCTGCAGCAGCTGCAAATAAGCTTCAGACAGTGTTACAACCGCTGCTCAGAACTCTCAACTATGACACCACCTCGATGCCATCCGGATCTTGGCGCGTTGTATTGCCTTCGGCCTATTCGCACATCGGTCCGCTACTGACGCCGCCTCACGTGCCAACGTATTTTCTCCGCATTTTATACCCTATGCCGCATAACAGGTCATGTGACTTGTTTATAAAACTTTTCATTGGTTCATTTTACTTTTGGTTTCCTAATGATGGAAGGCTTGATCATATGACCTAAAAACAACACTTTTCATTGGATGAAAACTTTTTTTTTCCCCCAAACGATGAAAGCCCCACCTTGTTTCTGGATGTTTCAGACTGAAGCTGGCGTCACCATGAGAGCACCACCATCTCGTAGCTCCGTCGTGGTCATTCCGCGAGCAATCATGGCAGCCGCTCCCCACCAGAAGCCTGCAGGAGTCGGGGCCCCCAAAACTTTTGATGAATTCTCAAGGCGGAGGGGACGCTTTCGAGAATGGGGTCCAAGACCTAGCAGACAAGCGTCCGATTTCCAAGGTGTCCCAGGGCCATTTCAGTGGACCAGGCCCAAAAAGGAAACAGCCTGCCGCCATTTTGAGAGTCCTGTGACAGCCGCCTATCGCTGCACCGCAAGAGTGGGCGCAACTCAGCTGAATGGCGGATTTTGACACAGTGGACCAAAAGCGGACGGAATGGCAACTGAAACGGTAAAGGGGCGCCCCACTACAACAGACGAGACTCCACCTGGAGAGGCCCGTTCACGCCGCCTCCCCCGGGGCGCTCCACGCCGTTATTCGGAGCAGCATTGTAGGATACCAAAACCAGTGCGGCAACTTACTGGACATCACCTTGGTGCCATCGTTCTGCTGCCTTGGAACTATTCGCACAACAGTTTGCTACTGATGACCCACCCCCCGCGACACCCCACGCCGTTATTTGCTGGGTGGCAACTTACTAGACATCACTTTTGTGTCATCTAGATTTCGGCGCGTTCTGCTGCCTTGGAACTATTCGCACAACAGTTTGCTACTGATCACCCACCCCCCGCGACGCCCCACGCCGGAAACCTGGACGTTGTGCTGCGTTGGGACTATTCGCACAGCCGACCGCTACTTCGTTGTTTTTCTCTAAAAATGTTTATATGTTATTACTATTTTTGTTTTCTTGTATATATTTATAAATTATTAAAGTTTTATAATCTTACTACTTTGTCGGAGTGCTATATATTTTTAATGTGACACATAATTGTAAAAACTTTGATGTACAAAGAGTCATCCCTGGAATCTTCCGCTTCACGCTCGGTCCCCTCCCCAATCACAATACAGAATGGTTTTCAGATAATAGCAACGCTTCTGCTGTGACGGATCTCATCGAGTGTGGGCCTTGATCTACTATAACTCCTTTGAAGACGGGTGATTCTTTACAGCTGTGGCCATAAACTACATCTGCAGGGCTAGCTGATAGCCTAGGACCGGCCTGGACAATCGGACACAGAGGAAAAGGAGTGTCAGAGGGTGCGGTAGTGAATAGGGCGAAAGGGAGGTGTCGGGCGGGCACAGGGTGTGATTCTCAGGGAAGAACAGCGCAGATGGGGGGAGGTTTATTACCCATGCATAAAACAGAGAGCGGGGGTGACCACTGCCTGGGGGAGATGCTTGCGAGGGTGGGGAGCCATGCTAAGGATCGACAGCGTTCACAGAGTGGATCTGGTCAAGGCATCTAAAATGGCTGCCGTGCACGACAAAAGTGTGGCATTTGAAAAAAGACAAGATGGCGCACACAATGTTTTTCAACAATTCCTGATTTCCTTCGAATCGAACGTTAACAGACGTTGGGGCATATTACCAAAGTTAAGCGATATTTATCCCTAACGATGCATTGCAAAGATTTTTTTACCGTCAGAAATTATCGCAGATAAACCTTGCTATTATCAAGGTTTATCGCAAATACGATAAAAAACGAGCGCAATGCATTAATGTCGCTGAAAACTCCGCGATATTCATGCATTACCGAGCTAATGCTCTTAGCCATGTTATCCACCTCCCATTGGATAACATGGCTAAGAACTGCTCAGGGCAGCTGTTACTTTTTGGAGATATTCGCGCTTATCTCGAATATTTCCAAAAGTTGATAATAGGAGATAGCGATGTTAGCGACTGTTTCCAGTCGCTAACATCTTGGCATGCCCACTTTGCATGTCATTAGTGATAAATATCACTCACATGCAAAGTGGGACCCAAGATGGTCGCTATCTCCTACTAGCCGTCGCTAACTGGTGTTAGCAACAGCTAGGTAATACACATATAATTTTATCTCCGCGAAGCGGAGCGCTGTTACAGATATATATCTTGTTTTTGAACGTTAATTTCTCAAAATGCACTGAAGCACATATATTGAGACATAGCAAAGGCACATCGGGCTACCAGTCCCTAATATTTTACCAAGTTTCGTGCAAATCCATTCAGCCGTTCGATTATTATTATTATTATTTTTTTTTGCCCCGCGGGGCCCTTTTAAAACCTCCACATCAAACCTAGGGGGTCAGCGAGGATCTACTATGCCCCCTTATGGTCATCAGCCGTTCGATTATTATTATTATTTTTTTTTTTGCCCCGCGGGGCCCTTTTAAAACCTCCACATCAAACCTAGGGGGTCAGCGAGGATCTACTATGCCCCCTTATGGTCATTTGCCCCTTCGCTTTGGCCTCCTCTTGTCTCTCGATCCTACCGAGAGACAAGATGGCGGCCGCTACGTACTGTTTGGAATGTTTACAGACACCGGAGAGCCAATCAGCTTCGCTTCGCAAAGCTCCGTAACGCGAAAAGTACGCGAAGCGGTGCGCTGTTACAGATATATATCTTTTTTTGAACGTTAATTTCTCAAAATCCACTGAAGCACATATATTGAGACCTAGCAAAGGCACATCGGGCTACCAGTCCCTACAATTTTGCCAAGTTTCGTGCAAATCCATTCAGCCGTTCGATTATTATTATTATTATTTTTTTTTGCCCCGCGGGGCCCTTTTAAAACCTCCACATCAAACCTAGGGGGTCAGCGAGGATCTACTATGCCCCCTTATAGTTATTTCCCCCTTTGTTTTGACCTCCTCTTGTCTCTCGATCCTACCGAGAGACAAGATGGCGGCCGCTACGGACTGTTTGGAATGTTGACAGACGCCGGAGAACCAATCAGCTTCGCTTCACAAAGCTCCGTTGCGCGAAAAGTCCGCGAACCAGAGCGCTAACCGGTCCGCTGTTACAGATATATATCTTTTTTTAAACGTTAATTTCTCAAAATCCACTGGAGCACATATATTGAGACCTACAAAAGGCACATCGGGCTACCAGTCCCTACAATTTTGCCAAGTTTCGTGCAAATCCATTCAGCCGTTCGGGCTAAAAGTGAGGCCAACCGCCCTATGGAAAACTCAATGTTAAAAACACGTTTTGGGACCCCCCTTTTTTCTCGGCCCCCACTGGACGAACCCCCCCCAAATTTTCAAGGGCTGCTCAGAAACAAAATGTGCCATTTTCCTGAAAATTTCAGCCGATTCCGTCCACAAACGCCAAAGTTATTAGACATAGAATTTTCAAAAAACCCATAGAGAAAAAATCCTAACTATATATACCTACTGGCGACCGCCAGTAGGTAATATATATATATATATATATATATATATATATATATATATATATATATATTGCCTACTGGCGGTCGCCAGTAGGTAGTTATAGTTAGGATCGTTTTCCATAGGAAATCCGCAACATTCTATTGGGAATAACTTTGGCGCCGAATTAGGGATCTGCCTGTAATTTTCCTTCACTTTGCCTCGCTGCGCTCCGCTCCGTCCCTGAAAGTTTCGGGGGGATCCGTCAAGCGGGGGCCGAGATAAAAGGGGGGGTCCCAAAACGTGTTTTCCCCATGTTAATTTCCATAGGGCGGTTGGACTCACTTTTAGCCCGAACGGCTGAATGGATTTCCACCAAACTTGGCAAAATTGTAGGGACTGGTACCCCGATGTGCCTTTGCTATGTCTCAAGATATATGCTCCAGTGGTTTTTACGAAAATTAACTTTGAAAAAATATATATTGGGCTACATTGGCTATATATATGTTAGAGCCCAAATGTAGCCCAATGTAGCCCAAAGATGGCCACCAGAGACAAAAAAAAACAAATGTAGCCCAAATATCAGCCAGATGTAGCCCAACTATAGCCCAATGACAGAATGTCCCAAGAGTGTTCTAAAGAACAACTAGAGCGCTAACAGTCTTACTTATGACAAAAGTATGGCACACCTGAAGTCATCTTGATTGGAATAAAGTGTTAACACTTAATACATTTAATTTGAAAAGGAACAACATGAGGGGGTTCATTTTGCCATAGAAATTATGATTAGTGCTGAAGAAAGAAAAATTAGGGCACATTTTGAGTGACTTCTCAAATCCTCTTATATTTCATTAAAAAAATTCTGATATGCAGTCTCCCAAGAGCGCCACCAGAGACAAAAGAGCCCAAATGTAGCCCAAATATCAGCCAGATGTAGCCCAACTATAGCCCAATGACAGAATGTCCCAGAGTGTTCTAAAGAACAACTAGAACGCCAACAGTCTTACTTATGACAAAAGTATGGCACACCTGAAGTCATCTTGATTGGAATAAAGTGATAACACTTAATACATTTAATTTGAAAAGGAACAAAATGAGGGGTTTCATTTTGCCATAGAAATGTTATATATATATAAGCTCCTAGTTCCCCACAATAAGTGTGGTTAACCAATCAATTTTACACAAAAAAAACATCCATTTAGACATTTATTTACCCATTTATTCTTCCATCAACCTTTAGATATACATATATAAAAAATATTTATTTTTCAGAAAGATACACATTCACTGGATGATGTCATCAGTGATGTCATTTGAGATGTCATCAGTGATGTCATCAGTGATGTCACTGACCATGTCATGAGTGATGTAATATGTGACGTCATCAGCAGTGCATTGCACGCGCAAGTTATAGTGAGTCCAACTAACTATAACGTGGGAATTTCAATGGTTTTATGCGAGTAAAATTTCCACCTAACTATAACTGGTGTGAAACCTATGGTTTTTTCAGTGAATATATATATACACACACACACACACACACATATGGAGGGTAGTACATGTAGATTAAAGATGCATTTAATAAACTCCGGCTTTTATCCTATAAATTAATGTATTTGTTTTTTATTTTTTGTACTGCAATAGTGAAGCATTAGTAGATAAATAGTTATGATAAAAGATTCACTTATATATGCAGTCACATATGTACATGTAAAAGACAGAATGATGTAACTATAAGTAATATGTACATTTGTAAGCAGAACTAATGAATATCTATATTTTTAAAAACAGAATTATTATACACGTTTATACAAAGCAATACACGTACATAGGTACATATCTATAGTCCAAATAAATGCTTAAATTCAGATATTTCTGTTTGAGTATGGTGGTTATGTTGGGAAGAGCGAATTCTTGAGTAGTATTCCGAAGAGAAGGTGGTTATCCATGGAACTTATGTTGGGGGTAAAGAGTTCCATAGTTTGGCTCCTTGAACAGAGAAGGATGTGCCACCCATGGTTTCTTGCTTGTATGTTGGGATTTTGAGGCAAGATGCCACTCTAGAGCAGAGGCTCCTTTGTTCAATGTATTTTGTGATTTTATTCCTGATAAAGAGCGGTCCTGTTACATGTATCGCTTTGTGGGTAATACAAAGCAGCTTGAACGTGTATCTTCTGGCACCCGGTAACACTGCAGGGCTTTCAAGCCAGGGGAGATGTGGTATTGCTGCTTTTATATGTAGGAGTAGTCTGGCAGCAGAGTTTTGAATCTGTTGTAGTATTTTTATAGTCGTTTTAAAGGTGATTGCTGGTAGAGGCTATTGGTGCAATCGAGTTTGGATAGAACTAGAGAGAGGGTAGCAGGGACCGTGTGTGGAAATCCCAGATGGGGGATGATTTGTTGCAGAGTTTTTATAGTGACAAAGCTTGATTTTGCTAGTTTGTCCACTTGGACTTTCAGTGATAGCTTGGAGTACATGGCCATTGCAAGATTCCTTACTACCTCTGATACTTTAGGCGGTGTTCCCAGATCATCGGGTCATAATGTTTCAAATCGCTGTTTTTCAGATCGCTATCTGTTTTGGAAGCCTTCAATTTGAGATGGCTTCACTTCATCCATTGATCCAAGGCTCTGAGACAACTGAAAATTGGTGAGTTTCTAAAGTCTTTGGGCATTCCAGTTGAAGGAGTATTTGCATGCCATTCGCAGTTCTAGACCATGAGGTGAAACTGATTGATGAATCCTGGTAATGACTTCATGTAGATGTTGAAAAGCATGGGTGACACAATAGAGCCTTGAGGGACCCCTGCTTTTGTGAAGTACGTTTTGGACGAGAAAGGGGGGTATGGATGACATTAGTTCTGTTGTGAAGGTAGGATGTGATCCAGTCTTGAGCAATCTATGCCGGCTTTGTAGAGTCTTTGTATCAGAGTCTCATGGTCAACCATGTCAAAGGCAGCCGAGAGGTCCAAGAGAAGTAGCATAGTAACCATGTCGCTGTCAACTGTGATCTTGAGGTCATCCCAGATGGCAACGAGGGCAGATTCTGTACTCTTCCTGCATGGAATCCTGATTGGAAGTCTGAAAGTATGCCATTATCTTCAATGAATTGTGACATCTCAGCGACTGCTGCTCTTTTTATCAGTTTGCTCCAGAAAGGTCAATTTTCTAATGCGCGGGACTGTTACATCGCACATTTTTTCTTTACCTCGTAGAAGCATTATGTACAGTAAGCATTTGATTTTTTCACCGTAGCAGGCTTTTTTTATTTTTAACCTTAAGTCTGGACTAAAAATCGAATCAAACCTGTTGGATTTGCCGATGCTTATTGTTTAAGTGAAATGCTTATGCACAGAATATGATTTTCTTTTTTTGGGAGTAAGGAGAATCACACTTACTAAATGGATGTTCCTTTCCTCCGCACAATTCTGGAGAACCAGCTTTATTCATAAAGGCGGAACAAATTCTATACTCACTAGGATAATGTGGTTCTTCACACCACTGAATCCTGAAGATCAGGGGGGAAAACCTACTTTGCTCGAAAGTGTTGCGTCTTAACATTCAAATTTGAGGATCTTAAAGAGGAATTATGTGCATAATATTTCACTAACTATAGGCCGGGTTCGTTTCCAGGGGCATGTTGCTCTTGACATTAAAATCCCCAACAGCCACCCTTTGAAAGTAGAGCAGGAAATGGAGAGAAATGATTCCTGGACAAAGAATTAAGGTTCCACACTTGACCATGAGCATACCCCCAGGCTGTTGTTTGATGTGACCTGCTTTGCATACTCTTGCCATCTAGTGTTGGGTCCGAATGTTTGCAAGTTGTTTTTCCTCAAAGAAGTCTTTTCCATTCACAAGGTAAGGTAACTCCTTCTTTCGGTGATAGTGCACATGGGCATCTACTCCGTTGCTAAATTGTTTTACCACAAGAGGGTGAGAATGGAGTAAGTGTAGTATAGAGATGTTAATGCCTATAAAATTTAACTAATCAGAACTGCAACAAACGCAGGTGTCAAGGGGAGAGGGAGGGCGCATGTGAATCTACATCTCTACATGCCAAGCACAGATGCGCACAGGGTAAATAACAGTGACATCATGCGTTCGAGGCATGTATTCTGTAGATATACATGCTTTGCATAGACTGTATAGCAGTATTCTCTCAAAGCGGTGGCTAACTAGTGGGTGCTGCAGTTGTCTGAAATAATATTTTAAGTACTGGCTGTCCTACATTAGCTTTTTGATGTGCTAATACATCCACACAATAATGTTTAGTAAATGTGTGTGGTGTGGACCATGTAGCTGCCTTACATATGTCAGCTAAGGGAAAATTGCCTAAAAAGGCTATAGATGCTCCAAATTTGAGAGTAGATAAATCTAGGGGTTTAACTTAAAGTTCTTCTAGCTTTAACACAGCAAGTTTGAATACATTTAACAATTCATCTAGAAATACCAGATTTAGAGATAGGTTTTCCCTTATGAGGTGGCGCAAAGAGAATAAAAAGTTGTTTTGTTTTGCGAAAATCATTTGGCCTATCAATATTCTACAATAGTGCTCTTTTGACATCAAGTGCATATAGAGCTCTTTCTGCTACTGAATAAGGTTGAGGTAAGACAACGGGTAACTCAACTGATTGGTTAATATGAAAAGCAGAGACCACTTTCGGAAGGAATTTTGGGTTTGGACGAAGAACCACTCTATCTCTAGGAAGTTGAAAGAATGGTTCTTCTAAGTTTAATGTCTGTAGCTGACCAATACATTTTTTGAAGTGATACTAATTAGAAAGGGAACCTTCCAAGAAAAAAGTTGTAATTGACAATTGTGTAATGGTTCAAAAGATGGACCCATAAGCCTTGTGAGAACAATGTTAAGGTTCCAGGCCGATGCAGATGGTACCCTGGGTGGTATTATGTTTTTAAGGCCTACAAAAAAGGCTTTAATTTCCAGAACTTTGACTAATGATAAATGTTATCTGTTTTAAAGATATGCAGCTACTGCTGCAAGATGTAGTTGAATGGATTTGTAGGCTAGTCCTGCTTGCTGTAGATGCAAAAGATAAATAATATTTTGTATAGATGCGTCTTGTGGATAAATTGTGTTTTTATTGCAATATATCACAAACCTTTTCCACTTTGCTGCATAACATGCCCTAGTGGTAGTTTTCTGTTGCTACCTTAAGAATTGCCATACAATCTGGTGGTAGGTTTAGGTATACAATTTCTGTGACTTTAGGAGCCAAATTGCTAAGTTGAGCTCCTTTGGGCCTGTATGTCTGATTTCTCCATTGTTCTGTTTGAGAAGGTTTGAATTGCGGTGAAGCTTCTGGTGTCGATCTACTTACAGTTCTAGTAATGTGGTGAACCATGGTTGACAAACCCATGTGGGAGCCACTAGAATTTAGCGTGAGAGATGTCTGCCTGAGCTTTCGAACCAGAAATGGAAGGAGAGGGAATGACAGAAACGCATAAGCAAATATCCCTGACCAGTTCAACCATAAGGCATTACCTTTAGATAGAGCGTGCGTGAACCAGGAGGTGAAGTCTGGGCATTTTGAGTTCTCTGCGGTTGCAAAGAGATCTATTTGTGGAAGCCCCTATTGTTTTAAGTAGGGAAGGAAAACTTGTGTGTGGAGTTCCCACTCATGGACTTGTTGCCGCATTCTGCTCAGGAGATTGGCAAAGTTGTTCTCTGTCCCTGGAAGATGTTCTGCTATGAGTTGTGTCCTGTGATGAATCACCCATCGCCAAATGGTCTTGAGAGAGACGTGACCATTGTAGAATGTGTGTCCCCCCCTGTTTTTGTATATTGTTGTCATATTGACCATGCAGACTAAGACAACTTTCCCTATTAGGCAAGGTAGAAATACTTTCAACGCCAGCTGAATTGCTTGCAGCTCTAGGCAATCGATGTGAAGGTTCTAATGGTTGTTGGTCCAGAGACTCTGAACTGTTAGATGTTGTAAATGTGCACCCTATCCTGTGAGAGATGCATCTGTTGTGAGCATGATCTCTGGAATAGGGTTGATAAGGGGCCGCACTCGAGGAGTGAGGCTGTCTACCAACACTAGATCTTGAGGCTGACCCTGTGATTTATTCCACTGAGGTACTAAGCATTCTTGTAGAGAACGCATATTCAGTCTTGCATGAGGCACTATTGCAATGCATGACGCCATCATCCCTAGTAATTGCATGAAGATCTTGACTGCGAGATACTGGTTGTTTTGGAACTGTACTAGCAGTGTTTGAAAAAATGTGTATTTTGTCAGTATTCGGATATGCTAGAGCCACTTGAGTGTCTAGAATAGCTCCTAAATAGGGTTGCGTTTGTGAGAGTTGAAGATGGGATTTTGTACATTGATTATAAATCCCAACTGCTATAAAAGGTTTATTGTAGTGCAAGTATGTTGTAAACACTTGAGATTTGTGTTGGCTTTTAACAGCCAATCGTTAAGGTAAGGGAAGACCTAAATTTGCTGTCTTCGTAGATGAGCTGTTACTAATGCTAGGCATTTGGTGGACACTCTAGATGCAGTTGTTACTCCAAATAGGAGTACTTACAACTGGTAGTGCTCCTGTCCTATTACAAATCTGAGGTATTTGCGATGTACTGGATCAATGGGAATGTCAAAGTATGCGTCCTTTAGGACCAGTGTTGACATAAAGTCTCCTTGTTGTAAAAGCGGAAGAACCTGTTGAAGTGTGACCATATGAGTGTTCTGATATTATGTATAAGTTTAATGGCCTGAGATCTAAGATTGGCCTTAACAAACTGTGTTGGGAATTAGGAAGTATAGTGAATACACCCCTGATCCATGATGTTGTAATGGAACCGGTTCTATAGCTCCTTTTTTTTTTTTTTAAAGCGCTTGTATCTCTTGTTTGAGCAGATGTTGGTAATGTAACGAGAGGTGGTGAGTGTGAGGTGGAATATTGGGAGGGTTGCTTATTAGCTACAGGCAACAACTATGTTGAATAATGTCCAATACCCATTTGTCTGATGTTATTGATTGCCAAATGGAAAGAAACTGTTGCAGTCTTCCCCCGACTAGTGATAAATGATCGTAGAGAAATGATATGAAGTCACTGCTTGTTGGGGGATGGAGAGGTACGTGTTGGTGTTCCACTTTTTCTTCCTTTCAAATTGTTTCCTCTATATCCACCCCTGTAGAATCCTCTAGAGGGGGAGGATTGTCTCTGGGTTTTATTTAAAAATGCAGATAAATCTTTAGTATTAATTTTGGAGCCTCTATAAAATGATCAGCGAAAGGAGCCTCTGTTAGAAGTGGACTATAGCGCTCCTATAGATTTTGACACTTTTGTATACTTTTTCATTTTTTCAAGTGATTCGTCCACTTGAGGCCCAAAGAGGTGTTCTTTATCAAAAGGGGATTAAGGATAGTTTGTTGAACTTCTATTTTGAAACCAGAGATTCTTAGCCATGTGTGTCTTCTGAGGGGAATACTGCTGTTTACTCCTCTGCTGCAGTATCCGCAGCATCTAAAGCGCTCCTAACAGAAGAATTATAAATGAGTTTTCCTTCTTGTATCAGTTGCTCCTCTCTTTTCTTGTGTTCCTCTGAGAGATATTGTAATAAACCTTCCATTTCATTCTAGTGTGCCTTATGGTATCTAGCCAACAGACCGTGTGTATTGGCTATACACCACCGTTTGACTGATTGAGCAGTTACTCTTTTGACTGATGCATCTATTAGTTTTGTTTCTTTATCTGGAGGTGGTGACACCCTTGAGGTTTGAGTTTGCTCTTTTACCAGCATTTGAGACCACTACCAAAGGCAGCTGTCCCTTAATACAAACTGGGTCAGATGGTGGGGTTTATATTTTCTGTCCCCCTTAGGTGTTATATGTGCCCTCACTGGATCTTTAAAAATGTCTTCAGCATGTCTCATCATACCTATTAACATAGGCAACGACCGTGATGTTCTATTTGTGTTTCCTAAATTTTCAAAGAGGCAATCTTCTTCTGAGGATTCCTTATGTAAAGTCACTCCATGGTACGTGGCTGCCCTAGCAATTTACTACTGAAATGAAGTATTATCATCAGGAGGGGATGGTTTAGCAGGGTATAGATCTGGATAAAGGTTTGTATGTGGATCTATATTATATACATCCCATGGATCTGGTGGTGGCTGATCATAAGCGTCATCCCCATCCCCTATACCAGGATCTGTACCTGGAGAGCCCATTGGTGTGATGTGTTGAGGGTCTGAAGCTGGTATACTGGTGAAGAAGGTGGAGGGGTTTGATGAATGTGGTGAATAGGGCTAGTAAAAAATGGATGCCAACCTGCACACCTAATTGTGACTGTGTAATAAGGTAATGTGTTTATGCCAATGAGTGCTGCTGTGAGCTTAAAGACCTGCCTATTGGACCTATGACCACAACTGTTCAGAAACGGAGAACCTCCATTCCTTACACACAACGCACAGCGAAAAAGTCCCTAAGGTTTCACTGTTGTGAAGCAAACAATTTGCATATTTTTTTATTTATTTTTTTAATAAACTTTTTATTCATTTTCAGCATTTCAACAAAATGAAGCAGCCGTTTACATAATTAATCATCATAGCTCCTCCCTTCATTAGTACATAGGACATCAAGTAGCACGAAAACACAGTTTTGCCAGTTGACCGCAGTTAGAATCAAGCCCCGTCCCGCCACCCACGGCATCTCACCCTTCATCCGTTTCTGAGTCATCATCCTCTCTACCAATTTGCATAATTTTTAATCAAATTTATACACAAATGTGATTGCAAACACTTCTTCATTCAATGTTGGTTTGTTTGTCGCAACGAATTTACAAACAGATGAACTTTCAGCTCAGAAATAATGATAACGTCTAAAGTTCAAAACTGACCACTTATAGTCCATTCTACATGCAACCCTGTGGTCTCCCAAAGAAGTAAAGGTCTCAGAGCTACTAAAAAAAATGAGGTATGCAATTTGTGCCTGTCAAACAACCGATCTCGGCGTGAAAAAGGATGGGAAGAAATAGATAGAGAATTGTTTGCAATCACATTTGTGTATAAAGGTTTTGATTGTTTGAGAAAAATTATGTAAATTGTTTACTTCACAACAGTGAAATCTTAGGGACTTTTTCGCTGTGCGCTGTGTTTCAGGAACTAAAGTTCTTCGTTTCTTTTTCTGAACAGAATAGGGCTAGTAGTCATGTCCTTTTCCGTTTTAAGAGGGTTTTTATATCCAGTGTCTATTTTCCTTTTGGAAGAGGGAATTACTGGCTTAGTTGTGATATATCCATTTTCATTCTTTATATGGTTTTTCTTTTGTTTTAGATCCAGCATTTGTTTCATGGATTCCAGAATTGGCTCCGGAGGCTTCAGAGGAGCATCTTTGTTTTTCGTTGCCGAACTTTTGGAGCAGGATTTGTCCTTTTTATCTTTCGGAAACCTAAGGGGAATCATATCCGCTCCAGTTCGAGCGGGGCGTTGGTATCAGAGTCTCGGTGTCTACCATTGACTGATGGCAGTGGTGGCTAGGAAGCTTTTTGTATGGTGGAAGCTGGTGTTGGGGCTTTGGTACTCACGGTACCCTCTCCAGCTGGAAAGTCATGGGGCTCTAGTTCGATCTCCAACTTTGAATTGGAGTCCTGGATAGAGAAGGCCTCTTCCGCTGCTGACACTTCCATTTCTTCTGGGGTGTCCTCAATACTCGGTCGCTGCATTTCTCTCTGTCGAGCAAGAAGGCCCCGCATAGTCTTTTTGGATCGGATCGACCAACAAGCATCGCAGTTTTCTTCTTTTGGACAGAGACAGAAGTTACAAACCTTATGAAATTAGGTCACAGGTATTTGGAATGGCATCAAGAACAGAACTGAAACGGAGTCCGTTCCATCGGCAGAAGACTCAATGATGGATTTTCAAGGGGAAGTGAATGGAGGAAATGAGCTAGGCCCGAAGGCCATAGTTAGAGTTTCCTGACTGGATAATGAAAAATTTCCGAATTTGGAGATGTGGATGGTAGAAGACTCGTTCGAAACAATACCAAGGGGGTAGAGTGAATTGCACACTGAAGGGATCCTGATTAACGGTATTGATGTGGAGCGCCGCCATACATGTCCAAATCCGATGGCGGGAAGAGAACAATCTAACAAGAGTTGATACCCATAAACACCATTACAGAAAGGAGGAGTCACTTTACCTCGTGACAGGAAAAGACTTCTTCGAAGAAAACAACTTGCAAACATCCTGATCCAAAACTAGATGGCAGGACTATGCAAAGCATATGAATCTACAGCACACATGCCTCGAAAACAATATTTTGCCCCACAGCAATTCCACCAACCAATGATGGGTTGGAATACATTCCAAGACCCAACACTGCAGAACACATTTGGGAATCCTCCGTGGTTTCAACTTGCTGTACCTTTTTTAGCCAGATGCAGTGGAAGGGGCAGTGGGAGTAGAATAGACCGCAGGTGACAATGGAACCTACACTTTGAAAGAAAGGACCAAAGGGACTTGTCCCCGCAACCGGAGACAAGCAGAGACCGAATGTAGTGGTCAACCTCAGCAAGGTGGTCCTCACCAAAATACAACAAAAAAAAATTGAACAAGGGATTAGGGTTTGTTCCCACACGTGGACATGACCAGTTTGCTCTGAAAAAGGAAACGGCTGAATTTTTCCGTATTATCAGGCTAAAAACCTTTTTTCTAGATAAACCAATAGAAGACAAGGAGAAAAACACTGGACTACATAGAAAATCTATATTCAACCCCTATAAAAACTGCCCACCTATCGAAATACAATATGTTGAAAAAGCTTTCAGGAAACAGATCGACTCCCTGAAGAATAGCTAGAACCAACAATTCCACAACACTTCAAAAGCAGAAAGACTGGCTTTGACGGGGAAGTGAAGTGAAGAGAAACGCAGTACTCTATTTTACAGGGGACTGAGGGACGACTTAAAAGACGCCCTATCCCAGATAGTCGATTTACCTGAGTCCTGCACAGATCTCATTGATTTAGTGGTTAAGATAGAACACCGGTTACAAGAAAGGAAGAGAGAGAAAGGGAAGTTTGAAGCTAGGTGCGTCACTACCAAAGACAGTGATCCTGAGAAGGTCCTTGAGGAAAGTGAGCCTATGCAGATAGGCATAGTAAGGGGTCCATTGACACCTGAAGAGAGACAACGAAGAAGAACACATAGACTGCTTATGTTGTGGCAAGGCGGGTCACTTTCTGAGGTCATGTCCGATCAAACCACATCAAGCAAAGAACTTGGGTAACTAGAAAGCCCGGGGTCCTGTGAGACAAGAATCCCGGGTAGGTCTGGACTTACGGTCTCCTCTTCTGATTACGAAATAAAACCCACTAATCATTTATGTTTCGGCTTTCATTACACAAGGGCAACATGGTCTGCATGTTTCCGTAATGATAGATTCCGGTGCCTCCGGTAACTACATGGATACTGATTGGGCAAGAGAAAACATGATACCCTGTACAAAGAAAGAGTTAATCAGTAACGTCACCACTATAGACGGCAGCTATCTTGTTTCTGGGCCTGTAACCCATCGAACAGTCCAGCTTCACATGAGGATATACCCAAATCATCATGAAGATATAGAATTCGATTTAATCTGTTCTCCGCAATTCCCGGTGCTCCTGGGCATCCCATGGTTGAGGACTCATAATCCCAACATATATTGGGAAAAGTCTACTCTGACGTTTCATCATACTATCTGTCCGAATCCCTTAGTGGCGGTTGTCGAGGTGGTAACCAACACAGACAAAGATGATGATCATGTCTCAGAATTACCATCCAGGATTTACAGACAGTCTTTGATGCCAAGGAAGCTGATGTCCTTCCTCCGCATAGGGTCTACGACTGTCGGATTGATCTCGAGACAGGAGCAAGAATCCCATGCAGAAGGGTTTATGCTCTCACAGAGAAGGAGAATTTGTATTTGAGGGACTACTTAGACACCATGCTTGAGAAAGGCTTTATCCGACCTTCACGCTCCCGAGCTTCTTCTTCTTTGTTTTTTATTCCTAAGCGAGAAGGGGGTCTTCGATGTTGTATCGATTACAGGAGATTGAATGATGTCACAATCAAGAACCGTTATCCTTTGCCTCTTATCGCCTCTCTCCTTGACACCTTGACAGAGTGCGCAATGCCCAGTTTTTCACCAAACTGGACTTGCGAGGTACCTACCATCTTGTGCGTGTCAAGGAGGGGGACGAGTGGAAGACGGCCTTCTGTACTAAGTACGGTCTTTTTGAGTACCTTGTGATGCCCTTCGGGCTTTGTAATGCCCCTGCGGCGTTTCAGTTCTTTATAAATGAAGAGCTCAAGGACATGCTTGATGATGTGATCGCGTACATTGATGACCTGTTGATCTTCTCTCCCTCCATGACGGAACATGTGCGGAATGTGTTGGAACGCCTACTTGATAATCGCCTATATTGCAAATTGGAGAAGTGCACCTTTCATACACAAGAAGTCCCTTTCTTGGGTTTTGTTGTCTCTCCTTGGGGCCTCAGCATGGATCCCGCCAAGGTTAAGGCTGTTCTCTCATGGCCAGCGCCCCGTACTATTAAGGAAATCCAGAGTTTCCTGGGTTTAGCCAATTTTTATAGGCGGTTTATCCAGGGTTTTTCGGACTTGGTTGCTCCCATTACTGCATTGTTAAAGAAGGGTGTTCTGTTTTTGTGGTCCTGTGAGGCAGAAAGTTCTTTTCAGCTGCTGAGAGACGCCTTCACGCGTGCTCCTGTGTTGCGCCATCCGGATCCCGCCTTGCCTTTTGTGGTGGAGGTGGACGCCTCCCAAGTGGCAGTGGGAGGCGTTCTATCGCAGGCGGATCCGGTATCAGGAGAATGTCACCCTGTAGCCTATTACTCCCACAAATTCACCCCTGCTGAATACAATTATGCAGTAGGGGACAAGGAGCTCCTAGCGATAAAGAAGGCATTCGAGGAGTGGAGGCAATACTTACTAGGCGTTCGATACCCAGCCTTAGTGTACACCGACCACCGTAACCTCCAATATATCAAGTCAGCCAAAGCTTTGTCTATGAGACAATTACGCTGGTCCCAATTCTTCAGTGAGTACGACTTTACCATCCACTACAGGCCAGGGAGACGAAACGGCAAGGCGGACGCTTTGTCCCGACTGGGTTTTGAACATCCGGTGGAATTAGTAGATCCGCCCAGCATTATTCCCAGGGAGAACATCATAGGTGGGGTACTCACCGAAGAGGGTTTTTTGGACCAGGTCAAGACAAGCCAAACCTCAGTGGACATGCAAGACATAGTGGGCTCTCAGAGAACAACAACCAAAGAGGGTTATGTTTGCGTTCATGGAGGAGTGGTGTTGCCTACCCGTGAGTTGCAAGAGCAGGTCTTGGATTGGTATCATGAACATCCCGTGGCAGGCCATCCTGGAATTAAAAAGACAAGTAAAGCAGTGCATGAACGTTTTTGGTGGCCTACTATGCTTAAAGACATAGAATCCTTTGTGAAGACTTGTCATGTGTGTGCACAAAGCAAGGTATCTCACCAGAACCCAGTAGGGTTGCTTATGCCCCTAGCTTCTCCACCTGGCCCTTGGCATACAGTGTCACTTGACTTTATAGTGGAGTTGCCACTCACCAAGAAGAAGAACAATACTTTGCTAGTTATTGTAGACCTGTTCATAAAAACTGTTCATTTTGTCCCTTTGGGTGGTTTACCCACTGCTGTTGAATTGGCTTCAGTGTTTCTGCATCAGGTGGTCCGCCTCCATGGTTTCCCTTCTGTCTTAATTTCGGATAGGGGGGCCCATTTTGTGTCTCGTTTTTGGAGGTGTTTATGTTCCTTACTCCAGATAGATGTTAGACTGTCCTCTAGCCACCACCCTCAGTCAGATGGGCAGACAGAGAGGGTTAATCAATGTTTCGAACAGTACATTAGGAATCAAGTCCTACATTCCCTCGCAGACCGGGACGAGCTGGTATGGGTGGCTGAAATTTCATACAACAACAGTCCACATTCCTCCATTGACACCACCCCTTTCTTTTGTTCCTATGGTTTTCACCCTAAATTACTGCCATCAGGGATCCCAACAGACAGTCCAACCCCAGCAGCAGCTGACCTGGTTGAGACACTACAGGAGGTACATAAGAGAACCTTAGAAAACCTAGAAATGGCTAAAGTAAAATACAAGGAGGGGGCGGATTTACACAGGAGATTAGAACCTATCTATACACCCGGGGATAAGGTGTGGCTGTCCACGAAACACATATCACTTAGTGGTCATCGCAAGTTCAACCCCAAATTTATAGGTCCCTACAGGGTGATAAAGATGATTAACCCAGTGGCCATGAAGCTAGAGTTGCCTGCTTCATTCAGAATTCATCCTGTATTCCACGTCTCGTTGTTAAAACCAGTTGAACCGGGCACCAAACTGCCAAGGAAACCCGCTCCTATAACCATCCAAAATACTGAGGAATACGAGGTTGAGACTATCCTGGACTCACGTAGAGTGGGGAGAAGCCTCCAGTACTTTATTCATTGGAAAGGTTATGAGTCGAGGAACGCACCTGGGAACCAGCTCATAACGTACACGCCCCTCGGTTGGTTCGTTTGTTTCATCAAAGACATCCGGACAAACCCAAACCTGTGGGGGGACATTGTGGGGGGAGTGTGCTGTCATGCCCCGAGGTCCCAATTGTTGTACCCGGTGTTCCATGCGAGGCTCTGAAAGCTGTGGTTGGTATAAAAGACGCACCACTTCAGCAGAGCGCAGCTTTGCGTTCTAGCGTCTAGCTTCCTATCCGTTTGTTTCCGTCCCCGTAGGGTAGCCTGACTTCCGGTTTTCCCTAGTTGTTGTTTCCTGATCCGGTGCTTAGCGTCCTCCGTGCAGGCGTTCAGCTCTCCTAATCCTTGCAGCCCTCTCTTGCGGTTTCGTTACCGCGTTGACTCTTTCATCCTTGGGGCATTTCTGATTCCCTTTGTTTTATTTTGTTCACGGACACGTTTGGAGCAATTCGTGTTTGGCTTTTGGTTTTATTCCCGTTTTCTACTGTTCCTGGTGCTCCGCCCGACGGCCGGTCTTGTCCCGTCATCCGGCCAGGTACTGCCTGTTATATATTACTCAACTCGGTTCACTGGCCGAAGCTGTCTACCATCGGGTGAACTACCCAATTAGCCTTCCCCATGGCAGTTTGAGATAATCTTTGTTTTGGGGCACTTGCGTGGACCAGTGTACAGTGTATTTTGCTGCTCAGCTACTAGAATCACGGTAACAGCGCGTTTGCGCTGCCTCTATTATATTCTTGTATGTGGTTAACGTTGCATGTGACAGGTTTTTGATAACTTCTTGGCAGATTACACCTTGTGCATACGTCAGAAGAAAGGCACACATCACTCACATTCCTCCCTGGAATAAAGTGGGGTACGAATCAAGTATTCCTCATAATTCTCGATGAGAATAGCGTGGTGAGATTCACATACCATTTCCTTGTACATACTGGCATATTTTGGGGTATAGTGCTCATAATCTTTGTCCTTCTGTTGCACAGGGAGACAACACCAATTTTACCTACCATTTGTATCCCAAAACCCAGACTGTTAGCTGTGGTAGGTTATATATATATATATATATATATATATATATATATATATATATATATATATATATATATGCGTTGTGTATTTACACTGTTTTGTAGCAAAGTATAGGTTGTAACGTCTTCCTTCCTTTACAGCCTGCCTACTCATCAAGTATACACGCTGAGGTTCCACAGACAAGACCTGCTATTTCCCCCGTCTTTCCTTGTTTTGTTTCCCTGTTTTCCCCTGGCGTGCCATTCGATACTCTAGAGTCTGATAGAGTCGGAAGGCCGTAGGGAAAGACTGAGGACTACTCCAAGTTCCTGACGCTCCTGCGGAACGAGCCTGGCAATCATTACAAGGAGATGTATAGACAAGAATGTGTAAGACTTCAAAGCGACAGGAGGAACTGCAAGAGACTGGTGAAAGATCCAACGAACAATATTGTTGAAGATATCACATACATGGTTAAACAAGCTGAGGAACAAGAGTGGATCACGAAACAGGAAGCAGGCTTCCTAATGGAAGGAAACCCAATATATCATATTTTTGTGTCCTGCCCAAAATACAAACAGGTAAAACTCCACTACCTGGACGCCCAATTGTGGCAGGCATTGGGTCAGCACTAGAGCCATTATCGAAGTTTGTTGATCCTTTCCTGAGACCTTTGGTAAAAAAGAATGTCATCCTTCGTGCAGGACACCAAAGAAATGTTCAACACTCTTGGCCATATTGAATTCGACCCAGAATGTCAGATACTCATGACGTTAAACATCGAAGCTTTGTACACAAGAATTCCCCAAGAGGAATCATCAAGAGTACTAGATCATCTATTACAACAGGTTGAGTGGAACTCCATAACCCCACAAAAATGTGTGATTAATTGCGCACATACAGCTTTGGTAAAGAACTATTTCAGGTTTGAAGAACAGTTCTAATTACCAACTTATGTGATGGTACTTTTGCCCCCAGCGTAGCCTGCTTATATGTGCATGCATTCGAGAAGGAGCATATATACAGTGAGGCCAACCTGTTCCATGATCACATAAACGTCTGGAAGCGTTATACAGACGACCTTTTTATAATTTGGTTGGGGATAATGGACTCAGCCAATGATTTTTCAACAAAGATTAACAGCACTAGCAAGTTCCTGAGATTCAAAATGACTGAGCAAAAACAAGATGGCGTTCCTGGACTTGAAGATTACCCCACATGAGGACATCTTATGCAGTGGAGTTTATTGCAAACCCACTGACAAGAATAATCTACTTCAGTACGATAGTAATCATCCAAAAACATTACAGGACAACCTGCCAGTAGGACAGTTCCTCAGGTTGAGAAGAAGGTGCACAGATAAAAAGGATTTCTCGAAACATGCAGAGCTTCTCACAGAAAAGTTGAGCAAGAAAAAATACCCAAAACAGATCATAACAAAAGCACACCAAAGAGCATCAAATACTTCAAGTGAAGCCATTTTGGCTACCTTTCTGAAAACTGCACCAGTACGGTTAATCTGCATGGCAACTTTCGGAGGCCACTCTACAAAAATGTAAAAACTTGTAAACAAACATTGGAACATCTTAATATCTGTCTTGTTGGAGTACGAGAAACCTATGTTCTCTTTTAAGCTGGATAAACCTATCAAGGATGAACTAGTTGATACCCGACCCAAACCGCATTGGATACAGTAGCAATATACCAACATTATGAAACGCACCAGCCCTAACAGAACATATGCCCTGTGAACACTGCAGTATATGCAAGTTGACAAAAAAGAACCAAATAACTGGATCTAGGTCTGAAAACACTTTGGATTCAAGGAGAAATATATTTGGGTATTACCACAAGAAAAGTACAATTCGGACCAATGAACACCGGAGTATGTTCAGATGCCAGAAGAATTTGACTAAATTAATGAGACATTTCATTGAAAAAATTCATGCAGCGAAGTATTTTGTGTGGACCATTATTGAGCAAATTAAACTGAATTGCGGCAACAATAACACTCTCTTTAGAGCGGAGCATATGGGGATTTATAGTCTAGACACAGCTAACAAGGGCCTAAGTGATGAAGTACAATGGTCGCAGCTGTAAGAGAATGATCATCCCAATTTCTAGACCTCTTGTTACTAGGCGTTGTAGACAACCAGGCACAGTACCTCCATAAGCATATAGCAAGCTTGGAGCACATCAGAAATCCAGTAAGACGGTATGTGTTTTACATTCACTTTTACATAAAACGCGCAGTTGAGGTTACCATTGAACACCACTCTGCGCTGGGCCCAACTGGAGAGGGCATCCGGAGATATAAGGGCTTCTGATACTTTGGCTTCCTGGCCATCTACAAAATCATAGTGATAGGACCCAGGGCGTCCAAGAGTTTATCCTTGCACGCCCGCCAGGGACTATTGACCCCTTTTTGGGGTCCGTAATAAATTTGGCAAGGAAAGTGGCCATCCTTGGATCCAACTCTGAGGGCTGGGCCACCTTGCTGTCTAGAGAGGGGCAAGGACATTCCGTCCGGTGTCGACTACGGGCCTTTTTACCCATGGGGGTGCGAATCCTACTAGCCACATAGCTTGCAACCTTGGAAGCGGGTGTTCACTTGGATGATCGAGGGTGTAGGATCTTCTCCGGATCAATCATATCAGAACCATCATTCACCCCATGAAGGTCACCAGGTAATGGTGTAGTGGAAGGATGCCATGGTCTGGAGTGACCAGCCTCCTCATCTGTATGCCCCTTGGTCTCATCTCTCACCCCTTCTTCCAGGCCCGCGGTCAAAGGCCGCTTGGGCATGGGCTCAGTGTCAGTGGGCACAGGCAGTGACTGGTTCCGGGTGAGAAAAGCTTTGCGCAAACACGGAAAATCTTCCCGGTCCACCCCATCAACCTTAGGGTGTTTAGCTGGGGTAGGCTGCACATCCCCCTGAGCAAACTGTGGGCGTTCAGAGGCATTTGCTGTGGACTGAGCCCATTTTGCGTATTTGTCGCACCATCTGCTGTGCTAGGCACTCCTCCATTGAAGCAATAGCCACCTCAACCACCCTGTAAATTGATGCGTCTACCGTGTCGTACAAGTAGTTATCACAGGGAACCTGGGCCAAGGGATCCTCGACCCACTGCATGTCACCTTGTTCCGACATGCTTGCAGCACGGATAGCATTACGGTAACAATATTAGGAACCCTGCACAGCGCTGTATGATACATGCAATGCTTAAGGCAAGCAGGGTAGAGTAATGCCTCCAAGCAGTCTCAGTGAGACTGTTGTTCAGGTGCTGGGGACTAGTGAATCACACAGAGGGCAGAGCCGCGAACTCACTAGGGGTCGAGGCCCTAGGAACACTACCCTCCCTGACTGATAAAATAGTTGGGGTAGAATTAACCACCTGGGAGCATGTCCCCTCCAGGCCGGTAGTAATGCCTGGCAGCAATACAGACCCCATTGGGGCATCTATGACAACAAGCAAACCTACCTCAGGTGGCTACCCAGGGCGTCAAACGTTATGCAGGCTTCACAGCCTGTTTAGACCCTCAATAAGGGCATCACTCTCCAGGGGCAAGCTAAGGCACTGACAAGCGTCGGACGATCTTTGATTCTGACAGGGATTCTAAAAATCGTGTGTCGCGAATCATAGTTTTCGCACTGCATTAGCGCTACCTAGCGGTTGGAGGACACCACCGCACACCTCCACATAAAACGGTCATTATAATGCAGAATCGTCTAGGAGCGCAAATGCGGTGCTGCCACTGAAATCGGAACATGCCCACGCAGGCACAGACATTCAACCACCTTATGAAGAAAAGGAAAAATTTACTTGTATCTGTCTGCAAGCTGCGAAGAAAGAGGAAGACAGGACACCGAAGAGGGGCAATATGATGGATCTTGGGCCCTGATTAAACAATGGCTTGTGATGGACTGTGCTTGTCTGTTTTTTGTGTCACCAATTTTCCTGGAGTTCTGGTAAATGTGGTTTGATTCACTGTTAAAATGGCTACTGTTAAATTAAAGTGAAGAAAGATCAAGCATAATCTGAAGCCCCCAGTCCTGACAAAGAATTCTCAAGTGGGGCATGCCTCTTTGAAGACTCTTTTTGGGTAGGATTGGAAGCTGTATTATTTTCTCTTCTTGTCCATGAGATTTAGTGGGATGAGTTTGCTAATCTGATCAGTGCCTTACTGTAATCCTAGTTCTCTTTCAAGGGAATCCTCATCAAAGCCAAAAGCGATCCTCCTTCCTCTTTTGACAAGAAGTGAAAACAGAGGTTTTGATTTTTGACCAGGATCTTTTATCTCTGTTTGAATAAAGTGAATTAACTGGCGAATGTGAGTCCCGAGTGCCAGTTTTATTGCTTTATCTGTGCCCTGCATTTCCTTTATTTTTCCTTTTATAAAGAGAGGTTTGTTAGTGATATATCTAGTCACTTTAGTTTTAGTGACTATTTTAATATAATTGAAGGTATTTTTAGAAATGAAATATAAATGACATTTGGTCTTTTTTTAGTCTTTACTTGTATCTCATAGAACGTGAAAGCATCCACACTTGCGGTTCAAGGCTCCAGGCGGATTACGAGTCCCGTCGAACATGCATCAATATTTAGAAAAAAACAGCACTCCAACACCACGATTCACTGTGGATGTATTCAGTTTCATGAATATAACGCATTTCGGCTTACCAAGAAGCCTTTGTCAAGTGAATGTGTGCCAACTTCCTATAGACACAAACCAATGACATACTATGCATGCAAATATAATGTTACAAAGAACAGTGAAGTTAAGAATGAGTTAATCTCTTACCACGGGTTGTGACTTCAATATAGTCTCTGACGGTTTTCGAAATCTTGGCATATATATTACGAAAGATCTGGGGGTTTTCCATCAGAGAAACCTCTTACCTCCTTTACACTGTCTCCGAGCTGACATACAGCATTGGAAAACATTACCTCTTACGCTCCTGGGCAGAGCTGCCCTTTACAAAATGATGGCACTTCCCCGCTTTCTCTATGCTTTACAGAACACACCATATCTAGCCCCACCCCAATATTTTCAGTCAGTTGACTCTGAGGTACGGACTCTGCTCTGGAACGGCAGCACACCCGAATCGCTCTCGATAAACTTACAAAAAGCTGGTACGATGAAGATATCACCTTGCCAGCTTTTGGGTCATGCCATTGGGCCTCACAGCAAGTGGTCCTTAATCACTGGGCGCACCGTCCTATCACAGACCCAGCATACAGAATGGACAGGTACAACATAACTGCTGGCAACTGCTTGCGGGCACTGTACGGAGGGACACGATGTACACCTAAATACACCCCGACTTCTGCCACTGTTTCAATCTGGCACGCTGCTACGGCTGCCCTAGGCTGGAAGAGTAAAATCACGCGGTTACTCCATTATTAGAATCCTGTCAACTAGATATGCTATCTAGGCAACCGGGGTTCGACAAATGGAACCCGATTGGTCTCTCCAGGGTTGGGGACTTATGGGTGAGAGGCGGGGTTGTTACATTCGGCAAATTGCAGGCGCAGTACCAATTGCACGAGGGCGAAACATTCAGATATCTGTAGGCCAGAAATGCATTACATAAAGCGATCCCTAAGGGTTCTCACCTACCCGATTCCTCCCCTCTGGAGAATAGGGTCCTGGATGACTACCTCTCAGAAAAAGCCATCTCGCTGACCTACCTTAAAATCCTAAATAATGTACCTAACACTCACGATCAACTACGAGCAAAATGGGTGGATGATGTAGGAGATGTAGTCGATGAAGACTGGAGGGAGGCCTTGGCCTCATCCGGCGAGGTGGCTATCCGTTCCCGTTTTAAGCTCATACAGCTTAAGCTGCTCCATAGAGCCTATTACACTAGTTCAGCGCTGGCTAAGATGGGGCTCCTATACTCCCCGGTCTGCCCCTGTGGTTGTGGCTCCATAGGTACCTTTTTGCACCAGTGGTGTGAATGTCCGGTTCCTCAGCGATACTGGAGTAGGATTTTGTCCACTGTGTCCCAGATATGTCATACATCCATTGAGGCTTCCCCCGGCTCTGTCTCCTGAATATCTGGAAAGCTACCAATTTGTCAAGAACTGAACAAGGGTGGGTTTTGTTGGGCTGCATAGTGGCAAAACGTAACCGTGCCAGAACATGGAAGGGACAAATTGAGCCGAGATATACTGATTGGGAGTCCGACATGGACTGGTGAATGCAGGCGGAGAGGGTTATTTATGAAAGCAGGGGATGCCCGGGAAGTAGATGAAAATATGGGGCCCCTGGAACGAGCGTTATCGACAGTGGTCCCGGACTGGGAAAGGGAAGAAATTAAAGTAAATAGTGGCACACTTATACATACATACCTAGAACCAAGAAATGATGTACAGAGTTTTTATTCACAATATACTGAGGACCATAGTCAATGGCTGTGCATTTGAATACATTTAGTGAAAATTTGTTATAAATACATGCCCATAAGCAAGGGGGAGGGGGGGGGAGGGAAAAGTAGGAACAAGTGAGTAAGAAAATACAAGCAATCTTATAATCTTATAATCTTCAATGAAAAAAGGGGAAAAGGGCAATTTATACAATTATTTTGAAGTTCCCAACAAAACTAGTGTGATCTCCTGATCCCAGGGTCACAAGTGAAGTACGAATCAGTTCAGTAGACTTTAAGAACACCATGCCCCTGAGACAGCTGTGAACATCATGCTAGCGGTAGAGGCTGGTAAGGTGGAGTGGAAGTCTACGTTTCGACCCAAAATGAAGTGCAGGGAAATTGCCCCTTGCTAGGAGGGTCTTCTTCAGGACAAAGAGGGAGGGGAAGGAGAGGGCAATCCTCCTAACCGTCCGTGATTCCAGAGACGGGGAGGGTTAGGTTGAAAAGCTAAAAACTGCAACGTCTTAGAGGAGCATTCCTGCCCGTGAGGCAGACGTGGAACAAGGTACACAGTCGTAGAGGTTATCAGATATAAAATGGAAGGTGCCTCAGTAGTCCAGCGATTCTAATTTCGTTAGAAGTGTTCCATTATTCAAAAAAGGTAAAAAAAAAACAGGCAGCCGCTTGGTCTCAAGTCGTATAGTCTATCACCAAAACGAGAGCAGAGGTTTCATTTGCACCCCTTTTAATGACCCTTCCCCATTTACTGTTGACAATGTGACATTGAGGTTCAGTGGATTATTAGGACCGTGATTCATTTAATAACGGTATTGACATTTTGTGCCGAATTATACTATATTGTAACTATACCAGGTGTGACTTTTGAATATCTTGAAGGTTTGAACTGCACTGTATTTGTTTTATTTGTGTTGTTTTATGTTGATTTTCAAATAAAAAAGATTTTTAAAAAATGAGGTAATCTCCTTAACCATCATAACAACTGTGTAAGTAGAGAATTCATTGTACTTTGTCAATTATTTTTATTGATATTGCTTGTGTGCTAGTGACTAACAAAGTTAGTCAGAAGTCTTTTGTTTCGGTCAGAAAATAGCTATATAGATGAAACCCTTAAAAGATATTCATACGTGCCAGTCATTCTCACATCTGCTCCAGAGGCTGGGATTGATTAAGTGAATAAAATACTTGGCTTCATTTAGTAAGTGATATCTTATATAACTTTTTCACCTTTTTGATGTATCATGGTTGAAGGACTTGTACCTTTCTCTAGCTCCTGTTTCGAGACTCTCCATGGAGTCCCGAGCAGTTTTGTTCTGTAAGGATATTGCTTCATGAATTAAACCAGCGCTCATTAAATTCTTCTTGGATGGGTTCTTTAAGTAACATTAGTATTTATTTCTTCAGTTAGTCACATGAAGTTTCGAACGCCGTATCATTGAGTCAAAACACAGTAGATATTACCAGATATAGCAAATAGTCTTTTTTTTATTAGAGACATCATAAAGGTTGTTGTAGACAGTATCTTCAAGACACTCCTTTCTATTCATTTGGACTCAATGAGAGTATTTTGTCTATCCTCAGGAAAGGCAATCTTCGTTGCAATTGTGGCAGACATGTATTCCCAAGAAACAGCCGGAGTTTGTTTTTGCATCACGTTTGAAGTTCTTTTGGAGTCCAGTGCGAGCATGCTATATTTCTCGACAGTTTCTTTCAGAGTAACACACTTATTACTCTTCACTTTCTTCAGGCAGCTCTAACCAATGTAATTTGAAGTCAGCATAGAGATGTGTGAAGCAGATCGGCCATTTATGGCATTCATTTTCAGTTAAAGGGGGTTCAAGATCTTGCAGCACAGGTTTTTATCTTAACAGAATGTAATCAATATACAGTAAAGTTTAAAGGGTTTGTGAGGAGCACTCCGTTTTAAACTCAATATTCAACCTAATCAAGCGGTGCTGCAACTAATCAGGTGTGTCAGACCCGTATTTGTAAATACTAGTTTTGGTGAGATGAATCTCATCTAGTTGCGCACTGTTCACCTAGTGTTCAACACTTTAAACACTTATCAATGTCAACACAAAAACATAATTATGCATCAGTTATTTAATTCCATATACTGATTCATTCATAATCATCAAGATACTATGTTTTAGTACAGTCCAAATTCAATTCAGCACATTATCTTTTTATACAATTCGTTCAAAAAAATCAACATTTCAAAATCATATTCTGTCCACTCGTAATTCATAGCACTTAATTTTTGTGTTCATGCCCAATGCATTTCGGCACCAAATTGTGCCTTCATCAGGGGCTGATCTGTAATGAAACGGAAACAATGGAACAAATGAGTGTTTTGTATTGATCGTGTGTCATGGGGGTGTATGTTAAAGTAGTATTTCTTCATACCTCTTATGAGAGTTAAAATGTTCAGTCAGCTGAAAAATGAAGAGTGAAAAGGCCAGCAATCAGTAACGATATAAGGTTATATGAACCGTCAAAAATAGGTGATCAAAGTAGCCTGCTTACCTAGAGATATCTGATACTTGATACCCTTTGGATAAAAATTGGCAACCCAAACGTTAAGTTAATAAACCTTCATATTGTGTTTATTTAATCACCATTCAATGATGACAGAAATATAATAGACAAGAGGTCCTACCTGGTCTGAATGGACTGTGCCGATCTACAAGCATATAATATGGCATTAGACACTGGTTGAGAAACTCCCAGTATTAGATATATTATATTGCGACCACTTCCAAGTCCACATACCTCTAGAGTGTTATTTCCTTTCCTAGATTTTTAGAAAAAAGACGAATTGTTTATAAAACGGGAAAGGCTCAAAAATGTCCGAACATGTCCAAGTATATTTTGCACTCAAAAACGATATGTCAATTACCTGAGTGTAGCGTCGCCAATGTCTTAAACAGTAAGCTCAAAATCGCGTTCTCCTGCTCACAGTCAAGTGCTCGAAATCAAACGACCCGCGCCATTACTAATGTTTATCGCGTCTAATCGAGCTTCCTGAGACAACACTAAAAAAGGACTAAACCGAAAACGTTCCGATTTATAAGAAAACCCAACTCGCCATTTTGAAGGGTAGAATATTCATGTTAAATAGATACGCTATCACTACAATGTTCTTGTTCAAATAATGTAGATGAGATATGATGATTTATCTCATGCACAAAGCTATAATGCCCTTTATAAAATCTACTCTACTCGCTATTATGAGTCTTAATGCTCCTGCTCCTAACGCTAAATTGCGAGTGTGATGAATTCAGCAGCATAATAACCCCGCGAAAAGCAAGAAAGGATAAATTTATAAATATAGGTCAACTGGTTACCTGTTGAGATGGATAAGGAAGTTAGTGTGTGTATATATGAGAAAGATGTACTGTGATTTATATGCAAAACACAATAAACAATAATACTGTTATGTAAGTATCATCACATCCGACATTTTGAATTCACGTTATGTGTGACTGGATATTAAACCAAGGTATTGTGTGTAATGTATACCAGTCACTCAAACACATAAATACTGTGATATATAAGCATAATACAAAATAATTGACAATAATTGACAATAATTCTGATACATACATACATACATATGGTTATGTGCAACTTATTTAGTAATTTGCTGTGTAGGTATATTAACATTGATTCCTAAAGACACATAATGAAACCAATAAAACTAATAAAACCAATAAATCACAAAACATTGCCTCCCCATGGTAGGTGGGTGCCTTATCATGAAGCCTATCATATCTCAAGTGAACCTTAGGTGGTAAAAATGATTTTAAGTCAATAGATATTCAAAAATGTTCAGTGTCTAGAATTTTATAGGTGACACGATAAATCATATGTCATTTAAACCTTTTGGCTGCATTGTTTGCAAATATTTAATCCAATATAACTCACGCTGAAGAAGTCGGAGCCTATTATCAACTCCAGGTTTAATCAATACTTTTTCAATGATGAAACACCGTAGTTGGGAAATCGTGTGACTTGAATCTTTCCAGTGAGTAGCAAGCGGTGATGATAAGTATTGATTGCGTATCCTACTCTTATGCTCATTAAGTCTTATCTTGAGCTTTCGCTCAGTCTTCCCAATATACAATTTGCCGCATGGGCATTTGATCCCATAAATTACGTTTTGAGTATTGCAATCACTGCTGTGTCTCAATTTGATGGTTTTTCCAGTAGTCGGGTGAGAGAAAGTACTTCCAGTAATTATGTTATTGCAATTTACACAGTTCAAACATCGAGTTGTTCCCTTATGGTCAACGTGTTGATCTTCCTTTTCTGTACTTTTCAGAATTTGTCTGATATTGGGTCCTCTCTTGTGTGCATGCATCGGTAATTGAGCAAATATACCATTGAAATCTTGCTCTGTGGAGAGTAATTCCCATCTCTGATTAATGATCTGTTTAATTTTAGGTGATGCTGTGGTGAACTTAGTCACAAATACCATTCTATCCTGATTGATTTTTGATCTTGGTTGCAACAATGTATCTCTACTCATTTTTGTGACTCGCTCGTTACTGCGTTCTACAATGTGCTCTGGGTATCCTCGATCTTTGTATCTTTGGACAAACCTCTCAATGTTTGACTCACTTGTTGTAGTTTGTGAACAAATCCTTTTGATGCGAATAAATTGAGAGAGGGGTAAGTTCTCTACCAGTCGTCTCGGGTCGAAACTAGTATAATGTAGCGCACTGTTTCGATCCGTTGTCTTTGTATACAATTCTGTGCTGAACCCCGTAGGGTGTTTGTGAATCCTTACATCCAAAAAATCCATCGTGTTGCGGTCGATTTTATGAGTGAATTGAATCCTGGGGTTTACCGAATTGAGGTGATATATAGTATCTAGTAAGGATTCCTCAGTGCCTTGCCAGACAAGAAAAATGTCTATAAAACGGCAATACATCTTGATTTGTGCCCATGCTGTGGTTTCAAATACATGTTCTGCCTCAAATTGCGCCATAAAGATGTTTGCATATGCAGGGGCCCCTGCAAAGCCCATGGATGTTCCAGTCATTTGGGCATAAAACCGTTGGTTCCATTCAAAATAGCTGTTGTGCAGACAGAATTTCAATAACTGCAGTAGAAACACTTTATCTGTAGGTAAATCCTCCATTTGTAAAAGAGCCCATTCCACTGAGTCTAATCCATCTGAGTGTGGGATTGAAGTGTATAAAGAAATTACATCTATTGTGCATAGAATCCAATTTTCATCCACTTCATCTTCAATCTCTGAGATCTTCACTAAAAAATCACTTGTGTCCCTAATGTAAGATCTCCAGTTTTGAACAAACTTCTGTAGGAAAAAATCCAGATATTTACCGAGGGGGTCAAATAAGGACCCACACCCCGAGACAATTGGTCTGCATGGTGGGTTTGTAAGATGTTTATGCACCTTAGGGAGCATATAGAGTTTTGGACAGCGTGGATAATTCGTGGTCAGAAAGCTTTTAATCTTCTCATCAATCCATTCTTGTTCACGTGCTCCCTGTAATAGATCTTTAAGCATTGATTGCAATGTTATTATTGGATCTCCATCCAAAAGTTGATATGTGTCCTTATCAGAAACATGCTCCTCAACTTTTGCAATGTAGAAATGCTTGTCCATTACTACCATCGCTCCTCCTTTATCAGCTGGTTGTATTTGGATTGTTCGATCCATAGCCAGATTATGTAGAGTTCGTTCTTCAAATCTTGTGAGATTGCCACGTTTAATTGACTTGTAATCCAGATCTTGTATGTCCTTTTTCACCATTGTCTCAAATGTGTCAAGCATCTTGTGCGAGGTTGGTGGTTGGAATGTGCTCTTAGGTTTGAAACGTGTGCTATATTCAGACTGTGTTGTGTTTACAGGTGGCACTATGTTGCTGAAGAAATGTTTCAATCTCAATGTTCTCATGAACCGGTGAAAAGCTCCTTCCAATTCCATTTCATTCGCTCTAACTGTAGGGACAAAAGATAGACCCTTATTTAAGACTCTTATTTGTTGTTGGGTAAGAACTGTTGAAGATATATTTATGATCAGATTACTGTCCTCCCGCTCCTTAGGGATTTTCCTGCTGTTTCCTCGTCTGGTTTTCCGCTTGGTATCAAGGCTCCTGGCTGATCCGTAGGTTGCAATCCTTGGTTCTGGGTTTGAGACAAAAAAGCCACATTGCCACTAGTAGTTGGTTGTTGAGTGCCCTCTCTCGATGTTGCCAGGGTTTGGTCAGTAAATTGAACTGGTCCTCGGGTAATTGAGGTCTCCTTATCAGTAACTAGACTCTCCTCTGAGGAGTGTACCGTTGTTTGAACTTTCTTTGGATGGTATTGTCGTCGAGCATAGATCTCCGCCCAGGTGTACACTTCGTTAAGTTTATAATCAATAGTGTCACGTTTATATTTCCTGAGTTTACCTTCCTGGAGTTCCCTACTATATTTCTCAAGTTTCTGTGTTAATCCGTCGATACTCATTTGCCATGAATCAATTTCCATCCTGGTCTCAAGTTCTGTTTTCAAAATTGAAATTTCCTCCTCAAGTTCCCGGATTGTCTTGGAAAGTTCCTCGATGATCAGGAGAATCAAGTCTAGTGAACATTTATTTAGTATATTGTACCACTTCTCCATGAATTTTGCATTTAAATTAAACCTAAACAACATAGGTTTAATTGACAGTCGTAGTCCTCGGGGAATTCGCTGAGCTTTATGATACTGCACCAGTGTTGATGCGTGCATTTTCTTATTCAACTGGCGTCTAGTGAGGTATTCTCATTGTTTTAGTTGCTGGCTGATGGAGCCCCCATGAGCATCCATTGTCCTTACTTCCTGTATCATGGCATAAATTTTATCGGCCTGTTCTGAGGTATAAGCCATCGTACTGGCCCTATTGTGCGTCATCGCTGTGATATTGTCAAACTGCATTTTGACGTTGGGTGCCTCCCCACTTGTGACTGTGTAACAAATAAAGTTTAAAGGGTTTGTGAGGAGCACTCCGTTTTAAACTCAATATTCAACCTAATCAAGCGGTGCTGCAACTAATCAGGCCAGCAATCAGTAATGATATAAGGTTATATGAACCGTCAAAAATAGGTGATCAAAGTAGCCTGCTTACCTAGAGATATCTGATACTTGATACCCTATGGATAAAAATTGGCAACCCAAACGTTAAGTTAATAAACCTTCATATTGTGTTTATTTAATCACCATTCAATGATGACAGAAATATAATAGACAAGAGGTCCTACCTGGTCTGAATGGACTGTGCCGATCTACAAGCATATAATATGGCATTAGACACTGGTTGAGAAACTCCCAGTATTAGATATATTATATTGCGACCACTTCCAAGTCCACATACCTCTAGAGTGTTATTTCCTTTCCTGGATTTTTAGAAAAAAGACGATTTGTTTATAAAACGGGAAAGGCTCAAAAATGTCCGAACATGTCCAAGTATATTTTGCACTCAAAAACGATATGTCAATTACCTGAGTGTAGCGTCGCCAATGTCTTAAACAGTAAGCTCAAAATCGCGTTCTCCTGCTCACAGTCAAGTGCTCGAAATCAAACGACCCGCGCCATTACTAATGTTTATCGCGTCTAATCGAGCTTCCTGAGACAACACTAAAAAAGGACTAAACCGAAAACGTTCCGATTTATAAGAAAACCCAACTCGCCATTTTGAAGGGTAGAATATTCATGTTAAATAGATACGCTATCACTACAATGTTCTTGTTCAAATAATGTAGATGAGATATGATGATTTATCTCATGCACAAAGCTATAATGCCCTTTATAAAATCTACTCTACTCGCTATTATGAGTCTTAATGCTCCTGCTCCTAACGCTAAATTGCGAGTGTGATGAATTCAGCAGCATAATAACCCCGCGAAAGGCAAGAAAGGATAAATTTATAAATATAGGTCAACTGGTTACCTGTTGAGATGGATAAGGAAGTTAGTGTGTGTATATATGAGAAAGATGTACTGTGATTTATATGCAAAACACAATAAACAATAATTCTGTTATGTAAGTATCATCACATCCGACATTTTGAATTCACGTTATGTGTGACTGGATATTAAACCAAGGTATTGTGTGTAATGTATACCAGTCACTCAAACACATAAATACTGTGATATATAAGCATAATACAAAATAATTGACAATAATTGACAATAATTCTGATACATACATACATACATATGGTTATGTGCAACTTAATTTAGTAATTCGCTGTGTAGGTATATTAACATTGATTCCTAAAGACACACAATGAAACCAATAAAACTAATAAAACCAATAAATCACAAAACATTGCCTCCCCATGGTAGGTGGGTGCCTTATCATGAAGCCTATCATATCTCAAGTGAACCTTAGGTGGTAAAAATGATTTTAAGTCAATAGATATTCAAAATACTAGATACTATATATCACCTCAATTCGGTAAACCCCAGGATTCAATTCACTCATAAAATCGACCGCAACACGATGGATTTTTTGGATGTAAGGATTCACAAACACCCTACGGGGTTCAGCACAGAATTGTATACAAAGACAACGGATCGAAACAGTGCGCTACATTATACTAGTTTCCACCCGAGACGACTGGTAGAGAACTTACCCCTCTCTCAATTTATTCGCATCAAAAGGATTTGTTCACAAACTACAACAAGTGAGTCAAACATTGAGAGGTTTGTCCAAAGATACAAAGATCGAGGATACCCAGAGCACATTGTAGAACGCAGTAAAGAGCGAGTCACAAAAATGAGTAGAGATACATTGTTGCAACCAAGATCAAAAATCAATCAGGATAGAATGGTATTTGTGACTAAGTTCACCACAGCATCACCTAAAATTAAACAGATCATTAATCAGAGATGGGAATTACTCTCCACAGAGCAAGATTTCAATGGTATATTTGCTCAATTACCGATGCATGCACACAAGAGAGGACCCAATATCAGACAAATTCTGAAAAGTACAGAAAAGGAAGATCAACACGTTGACCATAAGGGAACAACTCGATGTTTGAACTGTGTAAATTGCAATAATATAATTACTGGAAGTACTTTCTCTCACCCGACTACTGGAAAAACCATCAAATTGAGACACAGCAGTGATTGCAATACTCAAAACGTAATTTATGGGATCAAATGCCCATGCGGCAAATTGTATATTGGGAAGACTAAGCGAAAGCTCAAGATAAGACTTAATGAGCATAAGAGTAGGATACGCAATCAATACTTATCATCACCGCTTGCTATTCACTGGAAAGAGTCAAGTCACACGATTTCCCAACTACGGTGTTTCATCATTGAAAAAGTATTGATTAAACCTGGAGTTGATAATAGGCTCAGACTTCTTCAGCGTGAGTTATATTGGATTAAATATTTGCAAACAATGCAGCCAAAAGGTTTAAATGACAGATATGATTTATCGTGTCACCTATAAAATTCTAGACACTGAACATTTTTGAATATCTATTGACTTAAAATAATTTTTACCACCTAAGGTTCACTTGAGATATGATAGGCTTCATGATAAGGCACCCACCTACCATGGGGAGGCAATGTTTTGTGATTTATTGGTTTTATTAGTTTTATTGGTTTCATTATGTGTCTTTAGGAATCAATGTTAATATACCTACACAGCGAATTACTAAATAAGTTGCACATAACCATATGTATGTATGTATGTATCAGAATTATTGTCAATTATTGTCAATTATTTTGTATTATGCTTATATATCGCAGTATTTATGTGTTTGAGTGACTGGTATACATTACACACAATACCTTGGTTTAATATCCAGTCACACATAACGTGAATTCAAAATGTCGGATGTGATGATACTTACATAACAGAATTATTGTTTATTGTGTTTTGCATATAAATCACAGTACATCTTTCTCATATATACACACACTAACTTCCTTATCCATCTCAACAGGTAACCAGTTGACCTATATTTATAAATGTATCCTTTCTTGCCTTTCGCGGGGTTATTATGCTGCTGAATTCATCACACTCACAATTTAGCGTTAGGAGCAGGAGCATTAAGACTTATAATAGCGAGTAGAGTAGATTTTATAAAGGGCATTATAGCTTTGTGCATGAGATAAATCATCATATCTCATCTACATTATTTGAACAAGAACATTGTAGTGATAGCGTATCTATTTAACATGAATATTATACCCTTCAAAATGGCGAGTTGGGTTTTCTTATAAATCAGAACGTTTTCGGTTTAGTCCTTTTTTAGTGTTGTCTCAGGAAGCTCGATTAGACGCGATAAACATTAGTAATGGCGCGGGTCGTTTGATTTCGAGCACTTGACTGTGAGCAGGAGAACGCGATTTTGAGCTTACTGTTTAAGACATTGGCGACGCTACACTCAGGTAATTGACATATCGTTTTTGAGTGCAAAATATACTTGGACATGTTCGGACATTTTTGAGCCTTTCCCGTTTTATAAACAATTCGTCTTTTTTCTAAAAATCCAGGAAAGGAAATAACACTCTAGAGGTATGTGGACTTGGAAGTGGTCGCAATATAATATATCTAATACTGGGAGTTTCTCAACCAGTGTCTAATGCCATATTATATGCTTGTAGATCGGCACAGTCCATTCAGACCAGGTAGGACCTCTTGTCTATTATATTTCTGTCATCATTGAATGGTGATTAAATAAACACAATATGAAGGTTTATTAACTTAACGTTTGGGTTGCCAATTTTTATCCATAGGGTATCAAGTATCAGATATCTCTAGGTAAGCAGGCTACTTTGATCACCTATTTTTGACGGTTCATATAACCTTATATCGTTACTGATTGCTGGCCTTTTCACTCTTCATTTTTCAGCTGACTGAACATTTTAACTCTCATAAGAGGTATGAAGAAATACTACTTTAACATACACCCCCATGACACACGATCAATACAAAACACTCATTTGTTCCATTGTTTCCGTTTCATTACAGATCAGCCCCTGATGAAGGCACAATTTGGTGCCGAAATGCATTGGGCATGAACACAAAAATTAAGTGCTATGAATTACGAGTGGACAGAATATGATTTTGAAATGTTGATTTTTTTGAACGAATTGTATAAAAAGATAATGTGCTGAATTGAATTTGGACTGTACTAAAACATAGTATCTTGATGATTATGAATGAATCTGTATATGGAATTAAATAACTGATGCATAATTATGTTTTTGTGTTGACATTGATAAGTGTTTAAAGTGTTGGACAACACTAGGTGAACAGTGCGCAACTAGATGAGATTCATCTCACCAAAACTAGTATCAATATACAGTAGACATAACAAGGTGGATAAACGTCCACTCAGGAATTCAGGACTCATTACATAGGAATCGGAATGATTCTACCCCTCATGTCAGAGTACTTTTCGGTAGCCATTGGTTAAGCATAGGTTCAAATATGGGGCAAAGGCTACATATAGCCGATGTTTTCAGTCCCGATAATAGCCACGAGGACAATTGTTTTCCTCAAACATTTCATTTTCAGTAAAGGGTGACCTCACTCACACCTTGCTTGTCCTTTGTTCTGCTTGCCTGTCCATGTAGATCTACAAAGGATCCAGGGCTGGAGAAGACAAATTCACCTACTTGTAACTACAGTTTGGTATTTTTTGTAGATTCACAATTAAACCCTCCTTTCTCCCCATTGAGGTATGGTAGTCTGTGGGGGGAATGATGTTCACTGTGCTGTCACCACATTGGTTGAGGTTTCCAATGAAGTGATTGTGGTACTAAGGCGACTATGTTTAGTCATTTCCAGGCGCTGTTTAGCATTGAACTTCTATTTTAAAGTTACATAGGCTATCCCACCTCGTCAATGGGTAGTGAATAAAGCTTCTGAATCTATGAAAAAGGCCATCTTTGAAGAACTGTATTTACAGGTGAACTTGTTTCTTCCAACCTATGACCTTCCAATTTTGTACCATGAGTTCTCCCTTCTTTGCTCTTGCACATTTTAGGCTCTTACCTGTCCTGTCCTTGCCCATCATTGAATGTTCTCTCCCATAATATATGCACATATATGCCCGTGCCTCATGCTCTTTCTCTCTTCTTTTGGTGCTCTTTCCCAATCTGTGTTCTTGTGTCCTCTCGTATCCTACGCTCTCTTTCCTATTCTGAGATTTATATTATCTGGTGCTTTCCCATCTTGTGTTCTCTCACAGACTCTGCTCCACTTCCTATGCTTTACCTTGTGGTCCTGATAGAGCAAGGACTCGTATAAAAGAGACTTGCTCGGAAGCAGTCCTCTCATTTAACTCACTAACATGTTAATAATTACGTATTGTGTAAAACTAACATGCACCACATAAAACATGAATTAGTGAAGCTTGCATAAGTGTTTGCTAACGCTAACCAACTCAAACGAATTGCTAAAAACGCTTTAACAGGGAAATCTTTACTGCGCATACGTCAACTGCATCTATGCAGTATGACGTACTAAAGCTTGGAGGGAAATTCTTGCGCATGAGCAACAGGCACTAAAATGGAGTCTTAAAGACTCGCGTGCATGGCACCTGCTTAGCTGAAAACGAAATCAAGCTATTTTACTAATGCTAATGCGGCGAAAGTATTAATAAGTAAAGGGGGTTAGAGTAGAGACCGGTGGTATACAGTGAAACCGTTCATTTGACAAAGTAACATTTGTCATCTCTGACTTTATCAATACTGCGCATTTGGACCTCTCGGGTATGTTCAAAGTGAGCTGAGTCATGTAGTTTATGCACATGACAACTGAAAGTCAGCCCGGAAGAATGAAGTGCGGGTCGAGAAGAGGACAAGGTCATAGTGTGCCTGAGCCTGAGAACCGACAGTGAAAGATCTAAATGAATGAGGCTACATGTTCAAATTAAATCATTTGTTGCAGATGAAATGTGAATGCGGGTGGGAAAATAAAGTATGAATAAAAATTAAGGGGATGGGTTTGTTAACAATGGCCTAACTGAAAAGAGTGATATGTAAGCTTGGTGTGATGATCTCCCCCCTCCCCTTGAGTATATGGTAGTAGAGTATCTGTTGTTGGTATGCCGCTGGATCAGTTCTGTTCCAATCCTGCACTCTCCGATGTTACAATCATGCAACAGTCTGCTTTCTGATCCTGCCCTTCTAGCCTCTTTGTGCTATTTGTTTGTCAGCATGTTTTCCCTCCGAACCTATACTCTCCTATACTGATCAGAGATGCATGCTGCCTCTTGCTTTTCCTCCAATGCGCATACTTTTTCATTTTTTATTGACTGTCCTGAGATGGCTGTCTGTCTGCCATCCTAGACGAGTAAATTAAAATAACAATCAATATAGTAAAAATTAAAAAGAAGGTGCATGTGTCGTACACACACAGCGGCCAACTTTTTTGTTCTTTTGAATTCTTTTCATTGAATTTTTAACTACATTAACTAGTCAAATTTCAGCAACACATATCACCCCAGGATCCTTTCTCAATTATGTCACATTGTTGGTTAGGCCAGTCTGCAGACAGTCATGGGCAATGTGCATGTCCCCAGTAAAATCAAGTCAAATATACCTCCTGTAGTTCAGAGTACAGACTTAATACCCTCCTAGTCCACAGTTGCCAACTCAGACTGATTTTTCTTTAGGTTCAACAAAAATGATTTAAAGTTGGCCACTATGGCTGCAAGTGCACACAAAGCGGATATTTTATAATTGTTTTTCTTAAACAAAAATCATTGATATGGCCATAGTTGCATGCACACTCGTTCAGAGGCTATCTTTGAATGATTTTTCTTCATCTTTAAGAAAAATCATTTAACTATTGCTGCCGCGCCTGCATCTTGATGCAAGTACGACAGAAATCTTAAGGGGAAAAACATAAAAAACAATAGGTTTTACAGGCGAGTCCTTATGCCTTTTAAAATGCTTGTTACAATTTGCTGAAATAACAGATTGTATTCTCGCAGTCAAACAATACTCTTCAATATCAAGATTCTCCATCTTTTTCATTGAAGCTAGGAGTGCACATAGAATTGAACCAGGTAGAGTTGCAAGCCTTCATTGCATATACAGTTTACCTTATTGAAAATGTAAATAAAATATTTAGGAGTCATGAGTGTTGGATTTGAATTCATTTTTGCAAAATGTAAAATCCACTTCTCTTTATTTTATGAAACATAACATTCAATAATTTGATTCACAGATTTTCAGATTCGTGCTACTAATCCTAGCTTGAGGAAAGATGAAAAAAGTGTTTCAATTTTCATTGATCGTTTTGGTGTGGAGATTGAAGAAAACATTTCTGACCCCAACCCAGGTAAGTTATGAATACTCCTGAGGTGCAGATATGATCTAGAAGTAACTTATTTCAGTGAAATATTGATGTCTCTGAGTTGTTGCATTGCTTAAATATTAATGTCTTTACAAATTTGTCATGTGGCATCTTCTGCCAGAGGTCACTCCCAGGATTCCCTAGATCTTGGGAGAAGCACCTCCCCAAGGATGTGGTGTCACTTCCAAACAATATTGAGAAGTATGATATCGAAGGTGGCCAAATTACCCATATATTCGCCGTTGACAGGTACGCACCCGAAGACACCACATCATGTGATGTTGAAAGAACATAGCTGGTCGCAGTCAAAATGTTTGTTGATGTTAAAACCACCCTGAATATCAAACTCTAATCATACCAATTGAAACCTCATTCGACATTGTGACCAACATCACGCATTACTGCATAGTGTGTTCAGGAGCTACGTAAAAGGAATGTTCCACTCACATCAGACTCAGAGTACTATTGTATGTTTTTACCTTCACGAGAGGTCACTCCTGAGGTACTCTTTTCATGCACAACTTCACCAAGAAGTACTCAATCTACACACTTTTCACCTGGCACTCTGGCTACCCATGCGCTTATTGTTTCTCCTTAGCTTCCTCTGCACACTTCTCTACTACCTCATCCCTCTGCTCCAGCAAAACCTGCATGGGATAAGAGTCTTCTTACACCGACTTCTCCTTCTAGAACTCGGAAACAAACCAAAAGTCCTAATAGAAAAAAGAGATCATGCTGCAGACCATCAGGAACAAGATCTAGAAGTTCCTCTAGATGGAGATTAACATCTCACTACCAGTGTAAACTTTCCATTAGAAGATCTTGCTCTTGCCAAACAAAATGATCACCATCTTGAACTGTAACTTCAGTTTGTTCTTCTATCAGAGACTACTCTCCCACTCTGTCTGATTCACCTCCGGGTGAAGTCTCCCCAGTAGACAACCATACCACATTTAATGAGGTAGTGGGTAGAGAGGCAGCAGAATGAGGTAGTGGTTAGAGAGGCTTAAAAATCAAATATCACAGTGTTAACTCAGACCACAACAACCTCAGTGATATTTGAAATGCTACATCAAAATATTACATCCAAACATCATCTTCCGCTGGGCCCTAGATTGCTTGAACTTGCCATTCAATTATTATCTTAGCACCCGCTTAAGTAAAGTCTGCCCCATCTAGACTTTCATAGACATACAAACCACCCTATCAAGACCCTCTCTTCCTTTTCCGGACTCTGTCATTGTTTTTGCGGCAAAGAAGTCACATGTAATTGCCCCTTCTTCTGTTTTACGCAACACAGAGAGTAAGATATTGTATTTGTTAGGGAAATACTGGCACCCTCCCAAGAGCAAATGAACAAAACTCACCAGACATAGCAGGTTGCTCAGAAACAAAGTAAAATGTATTTATTGGTACCAAATGCATACATCATTGCGGATCAGCAAGGAAGAAGTCAGATCTCCCGCCTTAGGGGTTCTCAGACTGCTTCTTCCCAGAGTGACTGGTTTCTGGGTGTTATATGCATTTAAGTAATGCCATGTAATGCCGTGTCAGCAGAATTAGAATAAGGCACCAAGCCAAATATGGGTAACATGGATGTGCAAGATCGAAACCATGCCAATTATAAACAGCTAGATATGGGCAGACCAGAAAAGGCTGCTCGGCCCTGTGAAAGCAAATTGCACAACCAGATAAGGAAACTATCATGAAAGCAGGACAAGCAAAGTGACCTCTAAGCTGGTACGGAATAGGTGTTGAAGTTTGTCCAGTCAAGGTCAGATATGAAGTCCTTTGGCGCTCCAGGCTTTATGTTAGTGTGATATATCTAAGCATGATATCTTTGAAGTGCATACACATGAATTTGTATGGACATATATATTTTCAAAAATCCTCCCTTTCGGATAGTCCTATCCTTCATTAGTTTAAAACATATATATATATATATATATATATATATATCTATCAGCAGAATTCCGGTAAGCAGAAAGAATTCAGACGAGCCCGTAGTCCTTTCAGGTGTTTTATTCAGGCACAGCAAGCGATCGAGGACAACGCGTTTCGAACAACCCTGGTTGTTCTTGGTCACACACATATATATATATATATATATATATATATATATACACACACACACACGAGTTGAGAATACATTAAATGTTTAATAATTTAATGTTTTTCAGAAACTTCAACTCCCATCATGCATCATTATGTGCAGAGGATGGTGAGAGTATAAAATGTAAACAAAAAAGCCAATTCACTGTGAAAAAGACCATGTGTGGTTTAACCGTATTGGTGTGATAGCGCTGGTTTGAAAAATAAAACTGGATTCTGGGAACTACTGAGTGCTGCAAATTCTTTGGAAAAGAAAAAGCACTTTGGATGAAGCCTGTTGTGAGCACCTGCTTTGTGTGCGCCTGGAAACGAACCCATATTGTGATATATATATATATATATATATATATCAAAACAAAACCCTTTCAGGCATAGAGTGACGCATAAATTATGCAAAAAAGAAGGAGAGAACTCTGGGTAGTTCTCAAGTTTAGGTGGAAAGCAGCCCCTGTTAGAGCACTCTCAACACCAGCGACACTCTAGATCTGCTCACCTCAAATGTTTGTTTTTCTATCAAAGTTTTTAAGCATAGGATTAGCACAGGGCTATCGACGCCGAGATAGAAAATGACAAAGTCTTTTGAAATTTATACAGCAAAGTCTTTAAGCATAGGACTAGTACAGTGCAGTCCTTGCCGAGCTGTAAAATTACAAAAGCCATTTATCACTCCAGGCACAATATTACAGCTTTGAATTAGTAAAATACCAACTCAAGCCAACCTGAAATGAGTAAAAGCAACCCCTGACAGTGTTTCGCTCTAATTAAAGCTCTTCAGAGAGGTATAGCTTTGTCCAGACACAAGGGAGCACCCAGTATTAAGTCAAAACAAAACCCTTTAAGGCATAGAGTGACGCATAAATTATGCAAAAAAGAAGGAGAGAACTCTGGGCAGTTCTCAAGTTTAGGTGGAAAGCAGCCCCTGTTAGAGCACTCTCAACACCAGCAACACTATAGATCTGCTCACCTCAAATGTCTGTTTTTCTATCAAAGTTTTTAAGCATAGGATTAGCACAGTGCTATCCACGCCGAGATAGAAAATGTCAGGAAAGCAGAAACAGATTTATTAACATGTCTCCTTGCTTTCTCAATTTGTGCACAATGTTGATTGGACCAATTCCATTTCTGTCTTTGGCATATATTGGAATATACCAAGGCAGTTCGAGGAAAAAGTGTCATCAATTGTCTAAAGGTGTCTTTTAGAAGCATTTCTAGACCTACCCCAGTCAATGTGCCTAGATCGTTCCCACCACAGTGCACAATTATAAGGTCTGGTTCTGGGAGATGCATAAAAGTTTTCACCAATGGTATTAATTGGTGACATATTAATCCTCTTTGCCCAATCCACGTTATCTGCACATTTGGTAAATCAAGGTTGGAAATTCGTCTGCTTGCTGCATATTTTCCACTCCAGTGAATATAGCTGTGTCCTAAAAGCCAAACCTTCATTTTCAAGGCAGATGCAGTCGTGCTCCGATGGGTTGTGGAAGTGGAATGGCAGTTAGAAGCTGAAATTCAGGATTAAAAAAATGGATGAGGCTTGGTGTGGTTGAAAAACAAAAGATGATTGGTTGATTCTAATACGTGAAGATTGAAGACTACGTTGCATGTTAATGTTATGTAAAAGAAAAAGTAGTATTGGGTGTGAAAAAAATGACATGTAACAGAGCTGTGGATAGGCAGGTGTTTCTGGAGGGAAAACAGTGTTGTTAGTTTGCTGTAGAACGTTGAGATATGAACTTTTGACCTGTGCCTTCAGCCAGGTGCAGAATGAGGTGTTACCATGGAAACAGCCAGAGATGGCAGTGGGTGATGGGTGACTTTTATGTGACATTGAAAATATTGTGAGGGACAACCAACTGAAATGTGAATTTGAATACAAAATTTTGCGGGAGGAAATATTGTATTGTATTGTAATTGCATTTATATAGCGCTTACTACCCCTGACGAGGCGTCGAAGCGCTTTTTCGGCGAGTAGCACGCTACTCCGGGACCCATATTAGTATTAGTGTCGAATTAGTATAGTGAAACATGCAAGTACATTTTAAGTGGTGGATAGGTTAGTCAGTTATTTGGATTTGGAATGATAGTAGAAGGATAGAGGAGGACAAAGGTTTGTATTTATTTATCGCTTGTTGACCCACGCTATTCAGGAAGCCTATAAAGGATTAGTGGTGAATTATTATGGTGATTGGCTGAAGAGACATATATGAGTCTGTATTGACTGGATATCTGTGCCATTGAATTTTGGTTGCAGTGATAGCAGCATATTTGAGACTTCCGTCAAACGAATATCTATTTTGTGACTGTCACTGTTGTACATCGTACAAAGCATTGGTAAAGGTAAGTCTGTAACTGTTTGTTTTGTCATGTACTGTAAAAGAAAGGGTTCACGGGCTGTTATAGGCCTGTGGGTTCTAGTATGAGTAAATCAGGTCGACAAAAGAAAATATTAAGTTAGTACAGCTGAAGTTACGTGGAACTCATGAATACTGTTTCAATATACAATCATTTTAGTTGAGATTATGGATTAAAAGAGAGAACGTGTATATTTGAAATGTTTATTCAGAAATGCACTGTTTTCAAGGCAAGTTTCTTATCTAATACGAGTGCAGACATTGTAAAAAACAAAGTAATCGGTATAGCCACTAGTACATAAAATACAAACGGTATAGTTGATGAAAAATGAATATGGTTTAGCAAAATTAATTATACACTCTTATGAGGAAGTATATTGGGGCAGATTTATGAAGGCCTTGCGCCGCCGGTGCGTTACTTTTAACATAAATAAGGCTCATTATATGTTAATAAATGGATGAAGGTCTCTGGCTTTTCAGTTTAGGAACGATACATGAAAATGCTAGTGGTTAGACCAGTGTTTCCCAAACTGTGGTCCGCGGACCCCCAGGGGTCCTTCACCCATTCTCAGGGGGTCCGCAGGCAGCAGTTTTAAAAGCACTTCAAAGTTCCTTGCAGAATTATCAGTTTTGGAGCAACAATAAAAGTGTCAAGATAACACCAGTGATTAATGTACCTGCTGGAGAGAGGAGAGTTTTGTCCAGTGGCAACTTCAACTTATCTAATGTAGCACAGAGGGTTACTGCAAAGAATATGTACCATGTATTTAATTTAAAAAAATGTTATATGCATAGGTCAGTGGGTTACTTACTGCTTTTGTAAGTAACTTATTTTTCTTCCCAGATTGTCGTATCCTTGTGCATAATGAGGTCTTCATTTACTATTCTTTGAAAGCTAATAAAATTCAATCTGTAATGATAACTGTGTTGTAGACTGCACCATTGTTTCCCAAAATTCTTTGGGGGAGAGCATTCCAAAGCACCATCTGTAGTGGTCAGGCTCACTCATTGCACTTGGTATGCACCGTATGGGGACTGGTCTGAAAACATTTTCTAGGGCTGCTTTTGGTTTCCAGACTGGCCCTTGCAGGAGCAGGAGCCTCGAACAGCAAAATAAAACCAGCCATGTAAAGGTTTGTCACTGGGATGCAGCACCAATCTTCCCATTAAATTATTTAGTTTTTTGTAAATTCACAGAAGTGGAGGAGCGTGTCGTTATCCTCCTTGGCTTAATGACACGGTCCACCACTTCGGAAACGAGGGTTTTGGCCATATTTACAAGAATATGGTGCAGCCCTGTGTTTCCCCCTGCGCTTGCGCTACACTTAGCAGGGTAGCGGCAATGCAAGCACCCTTGCACCATAGTGCAAGTGTGACTGCGTGCAGGGGAAGATTGTTTATGTACAGGAAGATCCTCCTTCCTGAACATAAAAAATCCAAGGCGTTTTGCTTTTTCCATGTGTACTGCATAAGGCAGCACACATGAAAAAAGCAAAATCGAGGAGAAATAAAGCATTTATCGTCGTTTCGTCAAGTTAAGTCCAGGTGTTTCCTGGTTTTAATTATGGCGCAGTCTCCTATTTACGCTGCCCTTGTAAATAGGAGGCAGCGTTAAAAAATCAATGGCTGTTGCAGTGGAACGCCCATCGCAACACCCACTGCCCACCTCTTTCACGTTAAGTATTGCATGAAAGTGGTTCTTATTTGCAAAGCAGCGTTAAGCCATAGTAAGTGGCTCAACGGTGCCTTGTACATAGGGCGAAACCCATATCGCCACGGGAATATCGCAAAAAGTGACGTTCCCATGGAGATAGGGGTTTGTAAATCTGCCCCAAAAATTGTTAGTAATTCGAGTTTTTCTTTTGTGTACACCTGAAACAATTTCCCTGAGATATGTGGCATACAAGGTAAAACAGAACACCGGGACCTTTATCGATTGCCTTATGTTGCACAAAAGAAAAAAATACACGTAACAGACTTGGATCATTTACATTTTCACTATTTCTGGGCACTTTGATTTTTGACCTTTCAGTAACCGACTTGCTTTATTTCGCCTGTATTTTACGTAGATCGGAAACAATGGCTATGTATTCGAACTTACCAATTCAAGAGCTACTATTATATTTGGTTTTCACAAAATCTTTATTCAAAAATGATGACGTACAAATGCAGGCATACAACCACGTAAGTGATGACGCACAAATGCAGGCCTAAAACTACGTGGGCCAGCCACGGAGCAGACTGGGGCTGTACAAGAGGGCATATTTATCTGAGGAAAACATAACTGAGGTCGGTGGCCATTTTATTTCATCAAGGTACGATAAGTGCAATAGAATCATATCGAAAATTCATTGTGGGCAAGTAGCATCCGGAACACAATTGGGAATTGCGAGTTTCGTTTATATCGGCGCCATTTTGGGTGGGGTCAGGCGGGCCCAAGTATAGTCAAAATGTCTCCACCAACTCGGGGTTGGACCAGAATCTGTTTCGGCAGTCCAGAAGTTCCGTTAAGGGGCAACAGAAGGGACCGGTGACATGAACCATCAATCAAAGAAAAGGGAGGGGCAACAATCTTTCCTACCGGGTCATACTGATGTTCCACCGGAACCGATCGAATCAGTAGTCTGCAGGATTTTTGGTCATTCAAACTGAGGCTGGCGTCCGCATGAGAGCGCCAACGTCTCGTGGCTACGCTTTGGTCGTTCTGCGGGCAATCATGGCAGTCCTTTTCCATCGGGGGCGGTCGGAGGCACGCGGAGGCCGAGGGCCCTCCGCAGCTCTCGTAGAATCTTCAAAGTTGAGGAGAACGCCTCTGGACAGGTGTCTTCCATTCAGAAAATATTGTTGGCAGCATTTTGAAAGGAAAGACAGGGGCCCATTTTCTGGTTAACAGGCGACCAGGCCAACTTTTCACGCCAGGCCCATTCCTGCAAAGTCGACCGCCATTTTTAGGAGATCTGCAACCACCGGCAGTCACTGGGTTGCAGGAGCAGATGGACTCAAGCCTGTCGGGCGAAGCATCGTTGCACCGCCACAGTGGACGAGACCCTGCTGGGTGAGTGGAGCGTCGCTGTACCGCAACAGTGGGCGAGTCCTTTTCTGGGCTCGTGGAGCGTCCCTATACCGCCAGAGTATGCGAACCCTTTGCTGGGCTTGTGGAGCGTCCCTATATCGCCACAGTGGACGAACCCTTTGCCGGGTGCGTGGATCGTTGGGGGTGCAGCTGAGGGGCCTCCACCTGGGGAGGCGGGAGAGGCTCGTCTGCACCGCCTCTCCCTCCCAGTGCAACCAACGGCGTCTTGGTGACATTTGTTATGGCCGGACCAGGCGATGAAGAGAGGGGGGGGGGGTCGGAGGCATATGCAAGACATCCCCCCCTTGTGGCCTGCAAGACGCCGAAAAAAGAAGAGAATGGGAAGACAACTACAATTCAGGTAGGGCCCATGCCTTCTCTGGCCGATGGCGGCCGGCCGCTCTTTGCCACGGCCCCAGGAACGGATCCCTTGGTTCATCCTGGGGACAGGCCTTGGCGCGTGGTGTCGCCTCCGGACTATTCGCGTAATGGTTCTCCATTCCTGCAATGTGCTGCTTTTGCGGCACAGATGCGTGACGCATCTGTGTTGTTTTGCTCAATGGTGCTCCACATTGTAAATGCGGCACACCATGGGTGGCAGAGCAGCGGTGCACATTAACTGGTGCATCTCTGGGGATGCGCCAGTTAACATAAATCTGCCCCTTTACATTTAAGTATGAGCAGGGGACACAGAGTTGGTGAGGCTTATCCAAGGTTAAAAAGAGATGAGTCCTGTTTACTATTATAGTCTCTGAGATTTGTCTCTTACTCTGCAACATCTCATTGTTGTTCTCTTTCTTTAAAGATAACGACAACATTAACCATGAGTGATAATGAGCAATCCGTTGATCTCGATCTTATCGTTGAACTTGTCATTGAAACGTCAGTGGAAGTGGATCCCTTAGATGATTTAAATCCTGAGGATGATGAAGAACATGATGAGGATGCCGATTTGTCAGAATTGTATGACATAGGGTGGGAAGCTGACGTGCTTCAGCATATGGAACTATAAACATTTATTTTTAAAATTTATTGGAAATAAAAAGTGAAAATGTAAACCGTTTCATTTAAAATTAAACATAACTTGAAAAACAGGTTATGTGTAGTGTCTTTAATAAAATAGTCAAATATGCTCATAAAAATATTTCTAAACCAATGAAAAGCTTTATTAACAAGTCACATGACCTGTTATGCTTATGTTACGCGCTCCGCGCCGCGCCCCGGATTGCTTCCGGGAAGCTGCGCCTCGCGCACCGGAGGACTTCCGGGTGCGCTAACGCGGCGTGTCATATGACGCATTATGCAACAACGCGATACGTCGTTGGGGCTCCACCGAAACTGATTGAATTGGTAGTCTACAGTGTTTCTGGATGTTTCAGACTGAAGCTGGCGTTAGCATGAGAGCACCCCGTGGCTACGTCGTGGCCATTCTGCGAGCAATCATGGCAGAAGCTTCCCACCGGAACTCTGCGGGAGTCGGGGGCCCCGGTGACTCTTGTAGAATCTTCAAGGCTGATGGGACGCTTTTGGGAATGGGGCCCATGCCGTAGCAGTGAAGCGTTCGAGTTCCAGGGTTGTCCAGAGCCATCCTTGCAGGCCAGGCCCAAGTCTGTGGAGCCGACCGCCATTTCCTGAGCTCCGTGGCAGCCGCCTGTCGCTGTACCGCAAGAGCGGGTGCAATTCAGCCGGATGGCGGGTGAGAGCAATTAATAGCAAGAGCAGGCGTAATTGAGCTGGCCGAGCGAGGCAATGTGCCACAGGAGCGGGCGCAACTCAGCTTGTCGAGTGAAGCGCTGGGGTGCAGCTGAGAAACCTCCACCTGGGGAGGTGGGGGAGGCTCGTTCGCGCCGCCTCTCCCTTCCAGTGCACCCCACGCCGTCTCCTAGTGCAGGTATATGTGATGGTTGGACCAGAGCACCGCAGGACGTGTCTTCAGGTCAAACGGATTGTGGGACAAGGTCCAGAATGGAAAAGTCACCAAAAGGCTAAAAGTTCCGCCGGACCCCGGGAGCCGGCCGCCTATGTCGAGTGAAGTGCTGGGGTGTGCCACAGGAGCGGGCGCAACTCAGCTTGTCGAGTGAAGCGCTGGGGTGCAGCTGAGAAACCTCCACCTGGGGAGGTGGGGGAGGTTCGTTCGCGCCGCCTCTCCCTTCCAGTGCACCCCACGCCGTCTCCTGGCGCAGGTATATGTGATGGTTGGACCAGAGCACCGCAGGACGTGTCTTTAGGGGTATAGCTGAGAAACCTCCACCTGGGGAGGTGGGGGAGGCTCGTTCGCGCCGCCTCTCCCTTCTAGTGCACCCCACGCCGTCTCCTGGCGCAGGTATATGTGATGGTTGGACCAGGGCACCGCAGGACGTGTCTTTAGGTCAAACCCTCAACTATGGCACCCAACATCCAGGACTTATGACATTTGTGGAAGGCTGTGACATCGAAGCATCTCAGGGACCAAGCATATGCAGAGTCCTTTCTACAGCCTCTGCGTTCCTTCTTACCTAGTTATGGTTTTTTCACTGCCAATCCAGGCTTTTAGTCTGTGGATGGCAAACTATGAACCTACACTCACCTATGAAAATCTTACTATTGATGCTTGACTGAGGACAAGGAGATCAGTGAAGCGCTGGGGTGTAGCTGAGAAACCTCCACCTGGGGAGGTGGGGGAGGCTCGTTCGCGCCGCCTCTCCCTTCCAGTGCACCCCACGCCGTCTCCTGGCGGAGATGTTGCAGCAGGCTGCCATGTAAATAGTTATTTAATTAAACGTTTTACCATGTTACTTTGTTGGTGTGTTGTATATATTTATAATATTTGCATAGGGTTTCTCGTTATTTTGGGCGGGGTGGGCGGCGGAGCAAATTCACTGAAAAAACCATAGGTTATAGACCATATATAGTTAAATATCTCAAGTCCTTCTGTGCACTCGATGGAGATACAGGTCGTCGATCAGAAAATGTGCTGGCCACCTCTAATGGTAATAGCGTGGCCAGGGCTTTTGTCGATGCCTCTGCAAATTGCACAGGGTGCACTTGTTTGACATGCCGCACTATGGTATGTATGGAAAAGGAATATTTTTTTGTTGGATTTCCTCTTGAGAGAAACGAGTCACATATCGTGCAGGTTACTTTTGGTGCATTTACTTTCTTTTGATCTTCAGGATAAGTGAAAAATTGCCAGATGAAAGATTCTTTTTTTCTTCTTAAAGGTAGTCGATCATTTTGGAAGTGTTGTTTTCATGTTGCAGCAGGCTGGCATGTAAATAGTTATTTAATAAAACGTTTTACTCTGTTACTTTGCTGGTGTGTTGTATTTATTTATAATATTTGCATAGGGTTTGTCGTTATTTTGGGCGGGGTGGGCGGCGGCGCCGAGCTATGTTGCAGCCATCATGGCTTCGAGCTCGGTTTCTCTCACTAGTTTCATATTTCTCATGAGGGGTTGTTCCAAATGTTTCTATTTTAGCGAGGTCAAAAAGAGATCCTATCAGTGGCCTACTGATTTTGCTCTATTCTTTTTGTTTTCTCTAACGATTTTTAAGTTAAAGTTTGCTAGTACGATACAGCGGCTAGTCCGCATTTTATATATATGTCTTTTTTATTAGGGGTGTCCTCCGGTGGAGTCGGACGATCTACCTCTAATAAACGGTAAGTGTTCCTCTGAAGGAATGCGTCTTGAAAGTGGCTGACTGTAATGTATGATATTTCACTCAGTGACTTTCAGGCCCAGGTTGTATGTTTTTTCAACGAACTCCGTTGTAACGCATGCCTTTACCACGCATGCGTTACAACGGAATGCTATTTACACGCCTATCTTTTTCCACGTATTTTAGTGTGGTGACGTCATTAGTAAAAAAAAAAACTGCCTTTTCCTTCCTCTCAGATGTCGATTGCCTGCACATCACGTCTAATGGTGAGTGGTTTTTTTTGGGGGGGGAAGCCCCCCCCCAACCCCCATTTTTTATATGTACCCTTTACCATACATGCCTTTACTACGTACCTCGTAGTAAAAGTATGCGTGGTAAAGGCTGTCGTTGTAACCACGCATGCGTTGTAATGCATGCGTGGTTAAAGTTTTCGTTGAAACGGCCTCGTTGTAGTGGTCGTTTCCCTTCAGGGCCATGGTGTTTCAAAACTGTGCATGTGCTTGAAGCAGGCGTAGGTATTGACGCAGCATAGAAACTACTAAGAACCAATTGGAAGTGTTGTTTTCAAGTCACATGACTTCACATGCGCGTCTCAGGACGTGTACGCGGTGATAGTATCTAGTCACGTACGCCATTTGGAAGTGGCGGTCTAATTCAACGAAGTTTCAAAACGTGAAAAGGAGTAAATTCAAACATATCCGGATTTAATATATCTTTTGAGCTCGATTCAAGCAAACAATTGTTAAAGTATAAAACCTTTTATATATTTCTTTGAAAATAGCTAGGTGTGTACATTCGGTCACACACGAAAGTTTAAAAAGACATTCGGCTCCATTTAATGATAATTTTCATAATAATAAAAAAGAAGCCTAGGTTTAGTGTCTTTGACGTAGTATAAGTTCTTTGATGGGTCTATGAAGAAATTCAATAAGTTCAGATTGCAAAGTTTTCACGAAATATGTAGGTGGGTGCGCGCACACGGTCGCGCACGAAAGCCTGAAAATGCGCTATCCATTTTATTGAGAACTGTTGCCGAGAGTGCGCACACCGGGTCGTGCACGAAAGTTTAGAAAGGCTATTTTTATTTACAGACAAATTTTAATGCGTTGAAAAAAAGGCAAGGTACAGACTTTCTAATTCTGTATCGCTTTACAAGGAGTCTCTATGCAACTTGAACAGTGAAGAAAACGGCTTGTTTCCGAAAAAAATATTGCCAGAACTTTATTGACAAAAGTATAGGTTGTATACACGAGATATTTCTGAATTAGCATTTTAAAAACCAATGAAATTCACTGAAAAAACCATAGGTTTTACACACGTTATAGTTAGGAAGTAGCATCTACAAAACCTATGAAATTCACAGAAAAAACCATAGGTTTGACACCAGTTATAGTTAGCTGGAAATTTTACTGATATAAAACCAATGAAATTCCACGTTATAGTTAGTTGGACTCACTATAACTTGCGCGTGTAATGCACTGCTGATGACGTCACATATTACATCACTCATGACATCACTGATGACACCATCCTTGTGACACAGTGACAGACCTCCTTTAACTGTAATCTAACCCTTGAAACGCATATTCAATAATAGAAACTAAAGTTTTCAAAAAAATGGAGATACCCATACCAGTTACAACAACCAATTCAATAATTCCACCATCTATATACACATGTACTAATTCACCAACAGTTCTATATAGTCACTCATACATATATTCACTAATCATATGTAGTGATACACCTACACATCCTGTTACACACCGACAGTCATCCAAAAGTTATTCACACACATACTCACACATGCAAATAAACTATTGAACATCCATTTATTTGCATAAACAGCTATACACACACTACCACTTTACTTCTAAGGAAACTTACACATACTCTCTTAAAAAATCACTTATAGAAACACATACTAATTTAAACAGGAACTCTTACAATACCTCACTCTCACATATACTCACTTATATACATCAATATTCACATATACTACATTAAAACATATGTAGTTACTGATAAAGACACTAATAAGAGAGTCATTCACTCACTAACACAGACATATACACACTCATCCACACATACAGTCCTGCACATATGCTGTCTTCAAAACACATACAAACAGAGACTCAGTCATTCTTGCATCTATGTACTAAGTAATACCCCCACCAAACCATGCAAACACTCATACTGATACTAAGAAAAACATCTAATAACCTATATACATACACATGTATCTACTCATCAACCCATGGAGCCACTTATACACAAAGTGAAACACTAATACATATATTTAAAAATTTAAGCATTACTCAGTAATATATGTATTCACTAAGATATTCAATAATATATACATATATAACACATATTTATTTTTCAGAAAGACACATTCACTGGATGGTGTCATCAGTGATGTCATGAGTGATGTAATATGTGACGTCATCAGCAGTGTATTACACGCGCAAGTTATAGTGAGTCCAACTAACTATAACGTGGAATTTCATTGGTTTTATATCAGTAAAATTTCCAGCTAACTATAACTGGTGTCAAACCTATGGTTTTTTCAGTGAATTTCATAGGTTTTGTAAATGCTACTTCCTAACTATAACGTGTGTAAAACCTATGGTTTTTTCAGTGAATATATATATATATATATATATATATATATATATATATATATATATCTTTGTCCTATTTAGAACCAGTTGCACTCTAGTGTGCGGTTGCTTAACACATGAATTTTTCTACATGAAGCATTTGCTGTAGACCAATATAGAAGCAAAACTGCTCAAAAGGAATATCTTTCCCCTTTAACCAAATACAGCCCTGTTTTTTTATTATTTCATTTATTAGTCTTTATTTCGACCACAGCTGATCCTAAAAGACAAGAAATATTAACATCATTACAAAATGCATAGGTAAAATCGAATACTCATCAAAGACTATACAGATAATATAATACAAGTTAAAAAGACAAACAATTTAAATATCTACTAAAAACTAGTCAATATAGGTCCCCTATTACAGTAAAGGATTAAAATCAGTGCAGGCTAAAAACGGAAACAATTCATGTAATGTTCTATACTGTTTAGCCCCTATACAGGTATACAAAAATAAGAGATTTATAAATATATGAGACCGTGTGTGACAGGACTGGGAAACTAAGCAGAAGACAGAGTGTTCATAAACACTGTCACAGTCTGCTTGTTTTCAATCTTTTGTCTTATTCTCCAGGCCCATCCCAGAAACGTCACTATAGCGATCACAATTGCCTCTTGTGTACTTGTCTTTAATAGCCTTAGTGCAGTAACACTCGACCTGGTACCACGGTTCTGACAAATTGGTTTGAGCCATTTGCTCCGTGGAGAACAATATGCTGGGCAAACAAATAATATATGGGGGATTGTTTTGTTCATACTCTGACAGAATAGACATTTACTATCATGAGATTGGTGCCAGGTTGGTAACGTTCCTATCCGGAACTGAAAATAAAGTTTTCTATCGATGGGCTTGGTTATAAAATCCCAGAAATCTTCATACAATGCTTCTGGCTTATGATCCAAGTAGGTGCTGGTCAATGATGAAGATCTGGAATGATTCAAAAAAACAGATCTGATCATGGCCCAGTACGTGTCTTTAAATACTTTTTTGAGGGAAAGTGTTATGCGCTGGATCTTCCCAAAGATGCCTCATGCCCATGTTCAGCAAAACAAACAAGATGATGGACGGAATATTGCACAATGACAAAACATTCACCCTCAGTCACAGATCTGGGTTTAATCCATCTTTATTTTGCTCACCAAGCCACCCCAGTTCAGACATGGCCATATGCAAATCAGTCTTGGCCCTGTGCCTCATGGGAACAGTCCAACCCGAACTACCAAGCCATGTCTTTCCTGGACCGGAATCAAGCATCCTAGGACCGGTTTCTGGCTATCAGCCGTCTTCAGCCAGGATAGCTTGACTCCAGTGGCGTAGTGAGCAAGGGACCCACGTCTGGGCATACCCTTCCGACATAGGGTGAACAGCAAAACAAACAAGATGATGGACGGAATGTTGCACAATGGCAAAACATTCACCCCCAGTCACAGATCTGGGTTTAATCCATCTTTATTTTGCTCACCAAGCCACCCCAGTTCAGACATGGCCATATGCAAATCAGTCTTGGCCCTGTGCCTCATGGAAACAGTCCAGCCCGAACTACCAAGCCAACCCCTTTTGTACCACTTTGTTCACCATAAGTTGGCAGGGTATGCTCGGACGTGTGTCCCTTGCTCACTTTGCCACTGGATTCAAGCAAGCCGGGCTGAAGACGGCTGAAATGCCAGAAACCGGTCCTCGGAAGCTTGTTTCCGGTCCAGGGAAGGCTTGGCTTGTCAGTTCGGGCTGGACTGTTCCCATGAGGCACATGGTCAGACTGATTTGCATATGGCCATGTCTGAACTGGGGTGGCAGAGTGGGCTAAAGAACGGTGATGGATTAAACCCAGATCTGTTGACTGGGTGTGAGTGTTTGATTGGTTCAGATGCTCCGTCCATCACCAACCCCCTTTTGTACCATCATGCCCATGTTCACCAGGGATCTTTTGACCTGTTGTAGCCATCTGATCTTTATGGGAAGTGTCGGCTCCTCTGATGTCTTTAAGAGCTGAGGCAAAATAGGCTAATTCCAGGGGTAGACCAGAGTGTTCTCCAGTAGGCCAATGGTTTGAACCAGCAACCTCTGTCAGGGAATTGGACCCCAGATCAAAATATAAGGGAGTAAAAGGTGTACTTTGGGGGAGGCCAACCAAACCTCTCGGGAAGCTTTTTTGAGCCGGAGCTAGTGAGGATAGATTTTCAAACCCCCAAAGTTCTGCCCCGTATAGAATGGACTCCATAACTTTAACATGATATATCTTGAGTGCAGGGTCAACGGGCTTTGTCTGTGAAAGTCTGTGTTCTTTCAAGATCACACCTGCTAACTGGGAGTGCTTTAACGCCATTATTTCTATCTGGGGTTTCCAGCCTAATTTGTGACTGATATTTACTCCAAGATAAGTGAATAAATCTGTTTGCTCTAAAGACTCATTGTTCATGACAACCCTTGACTTGATGGCTTTGTGATTGTGCAACACCATAAATTTAGTTTTGTCCACATTTACCAATAGCTCATGTTCCTTGCAGAATGTCTCAAAACATATTCATGCTTTCTGCAGCCCAACTTGGGTTTTGGATCAAATTAAAGTATCGTCCGCTGACAGGAGTATTGGTACTTGGATACCTGCAACAGAGGGAGCATCAGTTGGTTTGTCGGAAAAGTAATTAACCACACCGTTTATGGAAAGTAAGAACAAGGTTGGAGCCAATACGCACCCTTGGCGTACCCCTTTTAGAATTGGAAATTTAGGGGTAATGTGCCCTTGCGCACCACATCGAACCTGCGCATAGTTTGAGTTGTGCAGCTTAACTACAAGCTGCAAACGTTCAGGGGGTATGCCTAGATCTCTCAATACGGCCCAGAGTTTGTTTCTCGGGACCGTATCAAAAGCTGCTTTGAGATCTACAAAGGTGGCATAAATAGTTCCACCCGCTAGTAGTACAACACGCCAGTAGACTAATACAAAGTAAAAAACTTGATCTATTGTACTTACGAGGAACCTAAAATCTGCTTGGAAGGGGGATAGTATGTTGTTCTCCGTTATCCGTATCTGAATTGTATTAAGAACCTATCGAGCCATGATCTTTTGGATGGAATCGATCAGGCTGATAGGCCCGTAGTTGCTAGGGCTGGAATGGTCCCCCTTCTTATAAATAGGCAGGATTTCGGCCCCTCGCCAGGAATAAGGAATAGATGCTCCACTGGCAATCGCAGTTGCGAGAGACAGAATATACTTAAACCAGTTATCTTTATCAGATAAGAATAAATCCGCCGGGATGCAATCGGGACCAGGGGGCCTACCTTTTGGTGCTGAAATCACAGCGGTTTCGACTTCCCTTAGGGAGAATATGACCAGTGTCACTGCACTTGGGGCTGTGAATGGAAGTGTATTCTCAGCAACAGCAAATTGATGCTTAAAGAAAGATACCCATTGGTCTGGCGCAATATGAGTTGATGGGACATTTCCTTGGTCTCCTCTGCCCCATTTAACAAGCTGCCAGAATGATTGTGTGTTTTTCATTTTGCTTTCTTGCGAAAGCTCCTTCCACCTTTGTTCATCCTATACCTTTTTTGCCAGTAATTGTGTGGTTTTATACTGCTTACGAGCTGTTCTTATCCTGTCTATGTTGTTGGTTTTTATAGCCCAAGACAACTGCTTATATGCTGTCTTGCATACCTTATTATACCAATGGTCGTGCTTTGGTAACAGACTCTTAGGAGTTTTATAAGGTTTAACAAAGAAGCGCCTGATGTTTTCAAACATGGTCTCGTGGATGTGTATGATGTTAAGATTAATTTCATCCTGATTTTTTACTTGTTCGAGAAGATCTGCTGTATTTGTCACCTCAGCTTTCATGCAAGAGCTTTCAATCTCGACTACCCGGGACCATTTGACCCTCCTCATGTCGTTGCTGATTATGACGACAGCAGTCTCAATTGCATCGACTGGGGACAAGAGTACTGCATGGGCTGTACCTTTAAGTTTTAACAATAGTGGATCATGGTCACTTTTGTTCCTTGGACAGACCTTCATATCGAGTAATGATGTCCAGTTCTCTATATTAATAAAGATGTAATCTATTCGGCTACTTCTCAAGCCATTATTATAAGTATGTGATCCTGAGCGGTCTGAGGGTGTGCGTCCACTTACTGCTCTCACACCCCTCTCTAGGCTAAGGGCTTTCAACTGAAGTGCTGCCTCTGTCCATTTTTTAATTGGTGGAATTTCATCTTCGTCTGCACTTAGGTTGGCATCCTCATAGCAAAAACACAGTTGATGGACAGAATGTAGAACAATGTCATACATTCACCCCAGTACAAGGATCTGGGCCTAAATCCATCGTTTTTTTGCACTCCACACCACCCTGGGTTAGACACTGGCTATATGCAAATCAGCTCTGACCCTGTGCCTCATGGGAACAGTCCAGTCCGAACTACCAAGCCAAGTCTTTCCCAGACCGGCATCAAGCATCCAAGGACCGTTTTCTGGCTATCAGCCTTCATTCAGCCTGGATAGCTTGACTCCAGTGGTGTGGAGAGCCTGGGACTCACGTCTGAGCATACCCAGCCCACTCGGGGTGAAAATTGCAAAAAACACAGTTGATGGACAGAATGTAGAACAATGTCATACATTCACCCCAGTACAAGGATCTGGGCCTAAATCCATCGTTTTTTTGCACTCCACACCACCCTGGGTTAGACACTGGCTATATGCAAATCAGCTCTGACCCTGTGCCTCATGGGAACAGTCCAGTCCGAACTACCAAACCATGTCTTTCCCAGACCGGAATCAAGCATCCAAGGACCGGTTTCTGGCTATCCGCCTTCATTCAGCCTGGATAGCTTGACTCCAGTGGTGTGGAGAGCCTGGGACTCACGTCTGAGCATACCCTGCCCACTCGGGGTAAAAATTGCAAAAAACACAGTTGATGGACAGAATGTAGAACAATGTCATACATTCACCCCAGGACAAGGATCTGGGCTTAAATCCATCGTTTTTTTGCACTCCACACCACCCTGGGTTAGACACTGGCTATATGCAAATCAGCTCTGACCCTGTGCCTCATGGGAACAGTCCAGTCCGAACTACCAAGCCAAGTCTTTCCCAGACCGGAATCAAGCATCCAAGGACCGTTTTCTGGCTATCAGCCTTCATTCAGCCTGGATAGCTTGACTCCAGTGGTGTGGAGAGCCTGGGACTCACGTCTGAGCATACCCAGCCCACTCGGGGTGAAAATTGCAAAAAACACAGTTGATGGACAGAATGTAGAACAATGTCATACATTCACCCCAGTACAAGGATCTGGGCCTAAATCCATCGTTTTTTTGCACTCCACACCACCCTGGGTTAGACACTGGCTGTATGCAAATCAGCTCTGACCCTGTGCCTCATGGGAACAGTCCAGTCCGAACTACCAAGCCATGTCTTTCCCAGACCGGAATCAAGCATCCAAGGACCGGTTTCTGGCTATCAGCCTACATTCAGCCTGGATAGCTTGACTCATTTAGGCCCAGATCCTTGTACTGGTGTGAATGTATGACATTGTTCTACATTCTGTCCAACTGTGTTTTTTGCAATTTTCACCCGGAGTGGGCTGGGTATGCTCAGACGTGAGTCCCAGGCTCTCCACACCACTGGAGTCAAGCTATCCAGGCTGATGAAGGCTGATAGCCAGAAACCGGTCCTTGGATGCTTGATTCCGGTCTGGGAAAGACATGGCTTGGTAGTTCGGACTGGACTGTTCCCATGAGACACAGGGTCAGAGCTGATTTGCATATAGCCAGTGTCTAACCCAGGGTGGTGTAGAGTGCAAAAAAACGATGGATTTAGGCCCAGATCCTTGTACTGGGGTGAATGTATGACATTGTTCTACATTCTGTCCATCAACTGTTTTTTGCAATTTTCACCCCGAGTGGGCTGGGTATGCTCAGACGTGAGTCCCAGGCTCTCCACACCACTGGAGTCAAGCTATCCAGGCTGATGAAGGCTGATAGCCAGAAACCGGTCCTTGGATGCTTGATTCCGGTCTGTGAAAGACATGGCTTGGTAGTTCGGACTGGACAGTTCCCATGAGGCACAGGGTCAGAGCTGATTTGCATATAGCCAGTGTCTAACCCAGGGTGGTGTGGAGTGCAAAAAAACGATGGATTTAGGCCCAGATCCTTGTACTGGGGTGAATTTATGACATTGTTCTACATTCTGTCCATCAACTGTGTTTTTTGCAATTTTCACCCGGAGTGGGCTGGGTATGCTCAGACGTGAGTCCCAGGCTCTCCACACCACTGGAGTCAAGCTATCCAGGCTGATGAAGGCTGATAGCCAGAAACCGGTCCTTGGATGCTTGATTCCGGTCTGGGAAAGACATGGCTTGGTAGTTCGGACTGGACTGTTCCCATGAGACACAGGGTCAGAGCTGATTTGCATATAGCCAGTGTCTAACCCAGGGTGGTGTGGAGTGCAAAAAAACGATGGATTTAGGCCCAGATCCTTGTATTGGGGTGAATGTATGACATTGTTCTACATTCTGTCCATCAACTGTTTTTTGCAATTTTCACCCCGAGTGGGCTGGGTATGCTCAGACGTGAGTCCCAGGCTCTCCACACCACTGGAGTCAAGCTATCCAGGCTGATGAAGGCTGATAGCCAGAAACCGGTCCTTGGATGCTTGATTCCGGTCTGGGAAAGACATGGCTTGGTAGTTCGGACTGGACTGTTCCCATGAGGCACAGGGTCAGAGCTGATTTGCATATAGCCAGTGTCTAACTCAGGGTGGTGTGGAGTGCAAAAAAACGATGGATTTAGGCCCAGATCCTTGTACTGGGGTGAATGTATGACATTGTTCTACATTTTGTCCATCAACTGTGTTTTTTGGCATCCTCATAGTCCAAAGGCTCAAATGTGGTGTTAAAATCGCCAGCAATAATTTTATTATACCCTTCTCCCTTACCGACAAAAAAATTGTTGAGATCAGTGATTGTCTTGGAGGACCTGCCACCAGCCAGACCCCTAGCATATACATTGACTATAAGTAAATTTGAAGAATTTTTAAAACAAATAAACAGTGCCATAATATTAATATTATCGTTCTCAAATTCAACCATCTTAAAAGTGGAGCTCTGCCTTACCCATATTGTCCAACCTCCAGAGGGTCTGCTTTTATGCCTGCCTATTGCAGATTTATAAAAGTTTAAGTAGCCATGGTGAAAACCCAGAGCCAACGCCCAGGTCTTCTGAAACACTATAATTTCCAGTGTTTCTATGAAATCTGTCCAATCGGATGATTGAGTCTTGTGGGACAACCCTGCTATGTTCCAGGATGCCAGTCTCAGTAAGGATGACTCATGGTAGTCTATGGTGCTAACTTGGCTAGCCTCCTATGTGATGCCCATTATAGGGGTAGCTGGGACTAAGGTATAATTTTCTGTTTGACTAGAGTTGCCTAGTTGAATATGGACTGCACTCGGTGGTTGAACTGAAGTCCTAGACATTTCTTCAACACAGTCCGTCCCTTCATAACCAGTACTATGGGGGCGACTTGTGCAGAAGCTTTCAACCCCTCCTATTAAATTAGCTACCGTAGGTCGTTCTTGAGGACATAGACCAATTGGTGGTTAATCTATATTTTGAAGGGACGAGTCCCCGAATCACATAGGTTCGTGGGCGTTAACAGATAAATGATTGGCAAAATCAGAAGGGTTCAATTTCAGCCTGATGTTTGTATGTATCAAATGTGAAGTTCTTAGCTCAAATGCCTGCAAGGTTTCTACCAGCAATGGGGAGACAAAGGTAAGGCACACATAGTCTGAGTCGATATCCTTCGAGCAATATCTTACAGCAGAGGATATATCCTCCCTAATTATTGATCTGCACTTACGCGCATGTCTCAACCACTGGGTACACTTGTTAATCAGGGACTGTTCGTCCTTCCTAATTAGACTAGGCAAAGTTTTTGGGGACATTAGTTAAAAAAAAATTGTGACTTAAGAGGCCGAGGACAGGGATTATCAGAAAAACTGGTTCTTGCGAGTAAACTTATCCTAGGCTGACCTGGGGGAGCATACAGAGTTTGTATTTCTCTTCTGTAATTTGCATTGGACGAATTATTAGATCTATTCACTGCCTCATTGATGACGGCAGATTTCCGCATGATATTTAAATCACTAAACTATTTTTTAGGAGTTCTTTCCATTTGACCATTAACTTTGATCTTAGCAATTGGACAGCTTAGGTTTCTTTTGTTGGTATTAGGTGCTCTACAAGCTTGTATGTGAGGCAAATCTTCTGTAGCTGAGTGCTCTTTGCTTGGACTTGTCTTCAGTGTTAGATTAAGACGGCTATCATTCCCTTTAGTTTCTTAACTTCCTCCATGAGATGCCTAGTCTGGTCTTTTAAATCACTTATCTGATTTCTAAGCAGAGCTGGGCAGGAACAATGAACCCTGTTAGTTATGTCATCACATTTAATGCTTTCACCTTCGGACCCCATGAAATTCAACTGTACATTTTGTTCCTGGGAAATTTGCAATAGGGGTGAAAATCTGTTTTGAGCATATAATAGCAGGCTCATTTACACAGGTTGTGGGGGAGCATGGGCTTGGCAATGAAGAGGTAATACTCTTTTCATGTTGGATAAGGTCGAGATGACAGGTTGTTGGCCCTCTGGGAGTTGTTTTTTAAACATGTCAGGAATAGCTGGGACAGTTTGTATTATTATTTGGGGTTAGTATAGGAGATGATACACTGGCCGCAGTGGTCGAGCTACACGGGCCAGAAGGAGCAAGTAAAATCTCCTCGCATTCCCCAACAAGGTTGGCAATACGATCCATAGTGGTGTGGGTTTTGCTCAACGTTTTGGATGTTTTTTTCACCTTTTTCCTTTTTTTATGAGCCCCCTCCCCACTATCCAGGGCTTTTCTTTCCCGATTGAATTGGACCAATGTTACTATGGTTGATATCAGATAGTTATAAGATGGAAGTAAGAAAGGATTATTTGACGGGTAATGGCAATAATGACAAATGAGAGAACAGTACAACGATTGTCGGTATACCAAAGTTTGTCTCACAATTAGATTAAAGTTGTTTAAAACTTAGACCATCCACCGGTTAAGAGATTCGGAATGTAAAAAGAGGACAAAGAAATGGGTCAAATGTTCGTTGCAAATAGAAAAAGTACCTTTAGAGTCGTTGGCTGCAACTGCCGGTATCTTAAAGCACAGGGGGAGTGGCCCTGCACTGCCCTGTCTCAGTCTGGCGCGGACGGGCGCAGACGGGCCCTGCACGCCCGCGCTGCGGGAGCCCTCAGCAGAATTTAAAGTGCCTCCAGGCGTTTGCAGGTGATACAATGCGGGGCAAGGCAGGCTGGGCGATGTAGTCCCCCTGGACCTTCCGGTTTCACCTTCAGCAGAGCAGCAGCAGGAATCCTTGAAGAAGCGGGACTACAAGGGCTATAGACTAAATGCACCAGTAACATTTACACAATTCCAAATATACAGGAATACATCAGGACCTGCTGACATTATGCTTTTATAGTCTAATGTAGGCCCCTAAAAGTTGAAATCGCACACATTTTTTTTAAGATACTTTAAAAGTTCTGACTTATTTTATTTCTATAAATACTGCTTTTAGCATGCACTAGAGACCTTGTGAGTGTGACTCTCTGAAATCATTTATAGATAAAATCAAATGTATAGGTTATGTGCAAACAACTAGTGTAAAATAAGGACTGTCACAGTAGCTAACCTCAGAGTAAAACAAATGCTCAAAAACCCCTACATTTTGATTTCAGCAGTGCTAGTTAGTGCTAAATACAGAACTTGGCCTCTGACCCTTAAACCTGTTGTCTAAATTCAGGTCCCTTGTCTGAGCAAGGTTATTCCTGCGTGGCTATCACAATTCACAGTAACTCTCAAGAAGCATGACTGGGGGTACCTCGGTGCTGATATTTTTAAAGGCAGGATGTAACTTTTGCTGTTTTATTCTTTATTCCTGTGCAGTATGGCTCAAAAGTGTAAAAAGCTAGATTGTGCCTAGAAATAATTCTGTATATAATGAACGAAAGAGTTACTAATGCCGCTAATTTAAAACTGAAACAAATATTTCATCGAAACACACGGGTAAGACAATGTGTTTGTTGAATTAAGTTTGACTTTTTTTATTTACTTGAATTTTTAATTATACTTTTCTTATTTAGGTATCGATTTTTACATGTATTGTGCAAAATATTAAAACCTGGTGTACTCAACAATTATGATATATGCTTCTCAAACTAAACTTACATATTTACAAAAAAATGCATCCTAATCAACATTCAGTCTTCATTCATACATCAATCAGCCCACTACAAACAACAAAAAGCAAAACGTAAATGATTTGATAAATTCTGGAATAATAATATTCACAACAAAAAAGCCAATGTTTGTTTCACGACAAAAAATATGTAAACATTTTTATACATCAATTATCAATTTCTCAATTTTTAGGCTTCTAAACAGTCTACGCGTTTCGAACACCCATTGTTTTGGAGTTCTCGTCAGGACAGTATCTGTAATGGAAGAACAGAAATGGCTTTTAGGGAAGGGGTCACCTTTTCTACGCTGCCTACCCCAATACTCCAGTTCCCTCACCTACCTTGCTCTCATCAAAGCAAACTGCAATTGTATTTGGAACCTCAGTCTACAAGAATATATCAAAGAAACCACCATCAGAAACACGATTAATTCAACCATGTATGATCAAACAGTTCACCATATCCATACATATTCCTCTCTGTATTACTTACTCAAAGATATGGGTTCGTCCATTCGCTTTTGTGCCTGGCTCACCACTGTCTGGGAAACGAGCAAATAAATATGCAGAATTACTCGTACACTCTTTAATTGTGTAGCAAAAATAGTGGACGTGGCAGGTTGAGGAAAACGCCGCTTACCTCGTGGGGTGAGTCAGGCGCGTTGTCTCTTATTCAAATATGCCGTCAATGTTTATTCGTTCTATTAAAAGAAATAAGCGTGGCGTCTTTAGTTACTGCCTTTGATGTTAAACTTAGCTAAGCATGAAAAGCTCACAAACGCGGTGTGACTTACTTGAAATTTTGAGGCTGCCTGGTGTTTGTCCAAGGCCGTCTGACAAGTCAGGCGCGATGTCTATTTCTTTGCCAAGTTCGCCGTTACTGTTTTCCGTTCTATTTAATGAAATGAACGTGGCGTGTTAGAACTCTAGCTCTGATGTTAAATTCAGCTGAGCATGAATAGCTCGTAAACGCGGTGGAACTTACCAGACCCAGTGGTTTTGTTGAGATTAGAAATAATTCTGGGCATAAAGCCATTCAATGTAGTTCACATGTCTCTAGAGCGACTCTCTTTGCATAACTTTTAATAGCCTTTGTATTTGAGACTGCATCCATTAGGCCATACTAGAAATCATATTTTAAGTTCATAAGATACAGTAATATTGGCATTGTTAGAGAAACTAATACTTGCCCTTTTACTTTAGTACATCACATTTTTACCCATTCAGACATTGAAATCTGTAAATCTTTTTTATTAAGGAAATAACATACAAACACACAATAACACAGATACAGTGCGGTGCTATAATCAACGTTCACAAATGATCATAATCAGGTAATACACTCAAATAGAAAATTATCACAGGGTCAGTGGTGGAATCCTCTTTTTCGTAGCATATCACACATCACACATCTATGCTATCCAACAGTGCTGAGGGGGAATCGGCAAAAGGGGTACAGAGGAAGACCCTACTTTCATTCCACGGGCCCCAAATTCTCGTCCATTTATGCGGGCAACCCCTACTTTCAGAAATAACTCTCTCTGCCTGCATACACCAATCCATATCGGACTCCCACTCAGTGTGTTGTAGTGGAACTCCTCACTTCCATGTTCTCGCTATATTGCATTTTGCAACCATACAGCTCAGAGACCCACAACTTCCCTGTTCGGGACAGATCTGTGGCCTCCCAGATGTTTAAAAGGCACAGTCGAAGGTATACATCAATAGGTACCTTACTTATCCGGGACATATCTGATATCGTCTTATCCTCTTACCCCCTAAGGTTCGGGCACTCTCACCATTGTATATGTAAGTACCAATGTGACCGCATCCACGAGGGCAAGTCGGGGACTCTAGGAGCCCCATCCTGACCAACAATGAACTAGTATAATAGACTTGGTGTAATAAGTTGAATAAGTTTAAAACGGGAACGGATTGCCACCATTTTAAGCGAGTTCTCTCCTGGGTATCTGGCGTATTATTCAGGATTTTACAATAGGTTAATGAGAGAGCCTTCTCCTGGAGATAGTCGTTCAAAAGTTTATCGTCTAGGGGCGTGTAGACTGGCAAATCCATCCCCTTAGGGATAGCTCTGTTCAGAGCATTGCGGGCCTGGAGATAACGAAAGGTCTCCCCTTCCTGTAACTGGTAGTCCTGCTGCAAATCAGTGAATGGAGTCACCCCACCCGCCTTCCACATATCTCCGTCCTTCGAAAGGCCGATCAGGTCCGATTTGTCGAACCCTGGTTACTTGGACAACATCCCCAATCGGCAAGAGTCAAGTAGTGGACTAACCTGCGTGAACTTATCTTTCCAACCAAGAGCCGTTGTTGCCCTGTGCCATAAGGCAACCGTGGTGGAGGTAGATGCCCGGAAGCATGTTGTGCCTATCCATCCTAAAGGCAGGATCTGCGATAGGTCGGTGCATCCCGTGGTTCAGTACCACTAGGTGGGAAGTCCAATAATAGGATTCAATGGCAGGTAAGGCAATGCCGCCAAAGTACCAGCGTTTTGTAAGCTTAGTAAGGGCAATATGGGGAGCACCGCAGTCCCAGAGCAGGGCGCGTACCTCAGAGTCAATGGATTGAAAATAGCGAGGGGGAATAAAGTGTGGTGTATTCTGTAGAACATATCAAAAGCGCGGGAGCGCCATCATTTTTATAAAGGGCAACTTTACCTAACAGCGTGAGAGGCAATGTTTTCCAGTGCTGCACATCCGCCTGAAGGCAGCACAAGGGGGGCAACAGATTCCTATTGTTAAAAACAGCGGGCCAGATGTAATGTATATACCTAAATATTGAAAGCCATCATTAACTATTTTGGCTTCACAACCACTGGGGAGCAATGGGGGGTCCCCACTCAATACATATATCAAGGATTTTTCCAAGTTAATATTGTAACCAGAGTACTTCTGAAACAGGGTAAAAATATGCCATACCCTATGAATGAAGAAGTAAGGTTTAGCTAGATAAGTAAGATATCATCAGCATAGAGGGAGATCTTGTCCCTCCAGTCTACCGACCAATTAAGACCCCTAATAAGGGGATCCCCCTTATCCAGATGGCCAGTGGCTCAGGAGCTAAAGTGAAAAGCAGTGGTGAAAAGGGGCAACCCTGCTGCGTGCCTTTTTCTAATATAAAAGTTGCTGACCGGCCACCATTTACCGCGAGCTGAACTAGGGGCTTTGAGTGGAGAAGGCGCACGAGACAGAAATCGAGGCCCAAACCCATATCTTTCGAGTGCTGCAAACAAATAGGGCAATTCAATCATGTCAAACGCCATTTTAACGGTACAAAAGGGGGTGGCAGGGTATGCTCAGACGTGTGTCCCTTGCTCACTTTGCCACTGGATTCAAGCAAGCCAGGCTGAAGACGGCTGTAATGCCAGAAACCGGTCCTCTGAAGCTTGTTTCTGGTCCAGGGAAGGCATGGCTTGGCAGTTCGGGCTGGACTGTTCCCATGAGGCACAGGGTCAGACTGATTTGCATATAGCCATGTCTGAACTGGTGTGGCAGAGTGGGCTAAAGAACGGTGATGGATCAAACCCAGATCTTTTGACTGGGTGTGAGTGTTTGATTGGTTCAGATGCTCCGTCCATCACCAATCCCCCTTTTGTACCGCTTTGACCGCCATAAGTATGGCAGGGTATGCTCAGACGTGAGTCCCTTGCTCACTTTGCCACTGGATTCAAGCAAGCCGGGCTGAAGACTGCTGTAATGCCAGAAACCGGTCCTCGGAAGCTTGTTTCCGGTCCAGGGAAGGCATGGCTTGGCAGTTCGGGCTGGACTGTTCCCATGAGGCACAGGGTCAGACTGATTTGCATATAGCCATGTCTGAACTGGTGTGGCAGAGTGGGCTAAAGAACGGTGATGGATCAAACCCAGATCTTTTGACTGGGTGTGAGTGTTTGATTGGTTCAGATGCTCCGTCCATCACCACCCCCTTTTGTACCGCTTTGGGCGCCATAAGTGTGGCAGGGTATGCTCAGACGTGAGTCCCTTGCTCACTTTGCCACTGGATTCAAGCAAGCCGGGCTGAAGACTGCTGTAATGCCAGAAACTGGTCCTCGGAAGCTTGTTTCCGGTCCAGGGAAGGCATGGCTTGGCAGTTCGGGCTGGACTGTTCCCATGAGGCACAGGGTCAGACTGATTTGCATATAGCCATGTCTGAACTGGGGTGGCAGAGTGGGCTAAAGAACGGTGATGGATCAAACCCAGATCTTTTGACTGGGTGTGAGTGTTTGATTGGTTCAGATGCTCCGTCCATCACCACCCCCTTTTGAAACGCCATTTTAACATCAAGTAATATAATTACGGAGGCCTCCTGTATAGTGGAGGCCTGCCCGAGAACTCCATATAAGTGACGGAGATTCAGCGCGGTGTTCCTAGCAAGCATGAAGGTGGATTGTCCGGATGTATCAACTTACGAAGATAAGACGAGAGGCGTCAAGCCAGGAGTTTAGCTCAAATTTTGACCTCCGGATCCAGGAGGGAAATGGGTCTATATGAACTACATTGATCCAGAGGGTTTGCCCTTCTTATATATGACTGCGATAGTCACAAGACGCTGTGTCTCGGGTAGCACACTTTTCGTTACGCGCTCTTCGTACATTCACACGAGGAATGGGGCAATCGTGGAAGCGTTGGCCTTGTAAAGTTCAATAGGCCATTCACCTATGCGGACAACACGCAACTACTCCTGTCCTCTGATAAAGACACAGAGTTAGTTGATCAGCGTTTTGCTAAGGGCATGTTAGCCATATCAGAGTGGATGACAAAGCATTTCTTACAGCTAAATGCGACAAAAACAGAAATCTTGCTGTTTGGCACCGCACTTACCGCCTGGTCCCCTGAGTGGTGGCCGACAGTGCTGGGCCCTGCTTCCTCTCCCACCTCTGTGGCCAAAAATCATGGGGTCCGGCTGGATGCACAGCTATCTTTGAAGGACCAAATCTTGACCACTGTAGGGACCTGCTTCCATACTCTGAGTCTTCTGCGTAGAGTGTTCTTTTGGCTGCCCCTTTCTGTATGCAGAACCTTAATTCAGGCTTTGATCATTGGTTGCCTGGACTATTGCAATGCTCTATTGGCAGCCGTGAGCGAATCACTGCTTAGCAGATTGCAGACTGTCCAGAATGTGGCCGCACACCTGGCCCTCAAGAAACCACCGCACTTCCCCTGGGCCATTGTTGCAACTTCTCCACTGGCTCCCTACCCACCAGAGAATAAAATTTAAGCTTTGTTGTCTCGCCCATAAAGCTCTTTATGGTGCGAGCCCAAGCTATCTGGCAGACAAGTTTAAAATGTACTGTCCGAATCGTCGTCTCAGATCGGAAGTTAAGGGGCTGCTAGTGGTCCAGCGCTTAGGAAAATACGATCAGGAGGCAAAACTGTTGCCTATCTGGCTCCGAAATACTGGAACACCTTGCCGGAGAAATTGCGCAAATTCCCCAGTTTCATTCGCTTCAGGAAACTCCTGAAAACTGAATTGTTCAAAGCCTAAGTTGTGGTAGCTCGTGCCTGTCTAACTCTCGTTCTTCGACAGTGCAGAGATACCCCTTCGGGGGTGATTCCTGCGCTTTACAAATTCACTACATACATACATGGCTTTACCAGACTTCAAAGCTTAAATCGCTTTCGCGATCTCCTCACCCGTCAGGGCAGCATCAAGATCCTCGACATCCTGTGGCTCCAAAACAGGCCGGGATACAGTAGCTAGTAGTTCCGCTGCCTCCACCTGAGTGGATGAAGTCATAGAAGTATAAACCCGCCCAAAGTAATCGGTGAACACCCTCACAATCCCATCTTTGTCATGTATTGCAGTCCCCTCATGGTCTGCGATTTGAGCTACCCATCTTTTGGCCATCTCCCTCCTATCAAGCCACGCTAACAATTTACAAGCCTTGTCACCTATGTCATACACCTGATGTTGCGTGGCTCGATAATGGGCCCTCGCAGTCTCCTCCGCTTTATCCCTATACTCTTTTTGCTTAATAGCCAGTTTGTGCGTGGTATCCGATGTGCCCGATGTCACCAAGTCACTCTCAAGATGGGCAATCTCTTTCTCCACCTCTTCCATTTGCTTACGTTTTTATTTTTTATGGCCTGCTATCGCCCGTAACCCCACCACCCCGGATCACAGTCTTATATGCCTTCCAAAGTATTACATCTGAGTCAACAGATCCTCATTTTCATCAAAGTAATTCTTGGTGGCCTCCGCCAGTTTACCTGTAATGGCCGGCACCTTGAGGTTCCAGGGATTGAGCATCATGTCTCAACGAGAGGGTGGGGGCACCCCCCCCCCCCATAGTACGCCAAAATCAGGGAGTGATCGGAGATTCCCCTGGGAAGAAAGGAGATATCGCTAAACATGGGCAGTTGGGAGACCTTACCAAAGAAATAATCTATACGTGAGAGACTACCATGCACCCCGGAGTGAAATGTATAACGTTTGGTCGTGGGGTTACAGGTCCTCCAAACTTCTATCAGTCCTGGCGCCCAGAAAATCTGTCAACACTTTTCCGGATGGCTCCCCACATTTTGTAGGCAACCGATCAAGATCACCATTTAAAGCTGTATTGCAGTCGTCCCCCACCAATATGTCCCCCTCGGGTAGATTCAGTATATACGGGCCCAAGTAGTGCAGTGTGGGAGAGTTAAGCCCTCCCACTGCCCGGTGACCGTTACAAACCTACCCAGTGGATCCAGCATGATTTTTGTAATAAGGAAAGGGAGGGAGTTACGTACCAGGATACCCACACTTCTGGACCCCCTAGTGTGAGCCACCAATTTATAACCCCACCTATTAAGAGCACAATAGGAAACTCCCTGGATATGCGTTTCTTGGAGTAGTACAAGGTCAGGGGCATGTCGCTTCAAAAATTGCAGTACTAAACCCCTTTTGATACGATCACCTAAACCATTCACATGCCACGAGATTAGTTTAAGGCGGCTTAATGGCAGAGTTGCACCGTAATTAGCACCCATGCACGCAGGGGGCGAGAGGTCCCTCCTCACGAGGGGCTACAAGGAATAGATAACAGCGGCCCATCACTTTTCCCCTCAGTGTACGTTAGAACTTGAGACCATGTCCGTGCGTGCAATCAATCAATCAATCATAACATTTGTATAGCGCGCTACTCACCCGAAAGGGTCTCAAGGCGCTTGGGGGAGGGGTCCGCTACTGATCGAATAGCCAGGTTTTGAGTTGTCTCCTGAAGGCGAGATGGCCCTGTGTCAGCCGGAGGTGGATGGGGAGGGAGTTCCATGTCTTGGCTGCCAGGTAGGAGAAGGATCTTCCTCCGGTGGTGGCTCTTCGGATGCGTGGTACGGCGGCGAGGGCGAGGCTTGTAGAACATAGCTGGCGGGTGAGCGTGTAGCAGGTCAGGCGGTCGTTGAGGTACTTGGGGCCCAGGTCGTGGAGAGACTTGTGTGCGTGGGTAAGGAGCCTGAACGTGATCCTCTTGTTGACGGGGAGCCAGTGCAGGTCCCTCAGGTGGCCGGAGATGTGGCTGCGCGAGGGATGTCCAGGATGAGTCGGGCGGAGGCGTTCTGGATGCGTTAGAGTCTTTTCTGTAGCTTGGCTGTGGTTCCGGCGTAGAGGGTGTTTCCGTAGTCCAGTCGGCTGGTGACGAGTGCCTGGGTGACCGTCTTCCTGGTTTCGGTCGGGATCCATCGGAAGATCTTGCGGAGCATGCGTAGGGTGTTGAAGCACGATGAGGAGACGGCGTTGACTTGTCGGGTCATCGAGAGGGAAGAGTCCAGGATGAAGCCCAGGTTGCGTGCGTGCTCTGTTGGCTTGGGAGCGGTGCCCCGGGCGGGAGGCCACCAGGAGTCGTCCCAGGTGGAGGGCGAGGGTCCCAGGATGAGGACTTCCGTCTTGTCTGAGTTCAGTTTAAGGCGGCTGTTCTTCATCCACTCGGCGACGTCTTTCATTCCTTCGTGTAGGCTGGTTCTAGCGGTGGCGGGGTCTCTGGTGAGGGAGAGGATCAGTTGGGTGTCGTCGGCGTAGGAGATGATGTTGAGGTTGTGTTGGCGTGCGATGGCTGCGAGTGGTCTCATGTAGACTGCTGTGGAACGCCGCAGATGACTTCGGTGGCATCGGATCGAAACGGGGGGAGGCGGACTCTCTGGGTTCTTCCGGCGAGGAACGAGATGATCCACTCCAGTGCCTTCTCTTGGATACCGATGTTGCTGAGGCGCTGCACTAGGGTGCGGTGGCAGACAGTGTCGAACGCTGCAGAGAGGTCCAGGAGGATGAGGGCCGCTGTATCCCCGTTGTCAAGCAGGGTTCTGATGTCGTCGGTGGCCGCGATGAGGGCGGTCTCGGTGCTATGGTTGGCACGGAAACCGGACTGCGACGGGTCGAGGGATCCGTTCGTTTCTAGGAAGGCGGCAAGCTGACTGTTGACGGTCTTCTCGATGACTTTGGCAGGAAAAGGGAGGAGCGAGATGGGGCGGAAGTTCTTGAGGTCGGTGGGGTCCGCCGTTGGTTTCTTCAGTAGGGCGCTGAGCTCGGCATGCTTCCAGCTCTCCGGGAAGGTGGCGGTGTTGAAGGAGGTGTTGATGATGTCCCGGAGTTGGGGTGCGATGGTGGAGTCGGCCTTGTTGAAGACGTGGTGGGGGCAGGGGTCGGTTGGAGATCCGGAGTGGATGGTGTTCATCGTGCGGGCTGTGTCTTCGGTGGTTACCGTGGTCCAGGTGCAGAGGGTGGCAGTGGGGGGCGTTGGTTCGACGTTTGGGTGCGTGGATGGTGCGCCAAAGCTGTTGTGGATGTCGGCGATCTTGCGGTGGAAGAACGAGGCGAGAGAGTCGCAGAGATCTTGTGAGGGAGTGATGTCTTTGTTGCCGGTGCTGGGGTTGGAGAACTCCTTGACGATGCTGAAGAGCTCCTTGCTGTCGTGGGCGTTGTTGTCCAGTCGTTCCTTCAGTGCTGTCTTCTTGGTGGTGCGGATAAGCTGGTGGTATTTGCGGGTGGCGTGTTTGAGGGCGGTCATGTTGTCTGTGGTCTGGTCGAGGAGCCAGGCTTTCTCGAGGGTGCGGCAGTGCTTCTTGGAGTCCTTGAGTTCATCGGTGAACCAGGAGGCTTTCTTGCTTCTGGGTCTGCTGGGGGGGTTCTTCAGTGGCGCGAGGTCGTCGGCGCAGGCGGTCAGCCACTGCGTGAAGTTTGCGGGCTGCCTCGTTGGGGTCTGTTGTGCTGGCGGGAGGGCTCTGGCTGAGGGAGGCGGTGAGCTGCTCTGCGGTGATCTTGCTCCTGCGAGGGGCCTGTTGCGGGTGGTGGTGGGTCGTGGTTCTTCTGAAGCTGAAGTGGACGCAGCTGTGGTCGGTCCAGTGAAGTTCGGTGGAGTGGCTGAAGGTGATGTGCCTGCTGGAAGAGAAGACGGGGTCAAGCGTGTGGCCGGCGTAGTGGGTGGGGGTGTTGACCAGTTGCTTGAGTCCGAGGTTGTCCAGCAGGGCGGCGGTGTTGCGGTCCTTGTTCTCCAGGTGGAAGTTGAGGTCCCCTAGGAGGATGTAGTCAACGGAGGGGAGGGCGTGCGGGCTGATGAAGTCCGCGATGTCTGCGCTGAATTGTGTGCGTGGTCCCGAGGGTCTGTAGATGAGGGTGCCTCTGAGGGTCGTCTTTGGGTTGGTGTGTATCTGGAAGTGGAGGTGCTCGGCGGCGGCAAAGGTGTTGTTGGAGTCGGTCGTGATGTGGATGGTGTTCTTGTGTACGATGGCGATGCCTCCTCCAGTCTGGTTGACGCGGTCCCTCCGGGTGATCTTGTATCCGTCCGGGATGGCGATGGCGGGTGCAGAGGAGGCGTTCATCCATGTTTCTGTGAGGAAGGCGACGTCTGGTGAAGTTGTGTCGATCAGGTTCCAGAGTTCGATGGAGTGTCTGTGGACGGATCGGGTGTTGAGCAGGATGCACTTGAGGTGATTATTGCTGGTGCTCAGTTTGGCGGGTGCGGTGCTGGTCCGGAGACAGGTGTACTTGCAGGCTTGGCAGGTGAAGGGTCCGTTGGTGCGTCTCGGGGCGGCTTGGTAGCAGGCTCGGGCCCGGTCGGGTTTGAGTGGGATGAGGGTGGCTTCGTCGTAGGTCTGTCGTGTGGTGTGGCAGCGTCGGGGGCCAGGGGTCCTGGCACTGGGCGCGGTCCAGGTGCGGACGGGCGCAGACGGGCTTGCCTTTGGCGCGCCTTCGGCGCCTAAGTGGCGCATCCACTGCGCGTACGCGTTGACTCCGCCATAAATGGCGTAGTAGGGGGTGGAGCGAGGGAGGAGCAGCAGGGAGGCGGGAGAGGGGTGGCGAATGGGAAGGGAAGAGGTCTAACGAGGGAAGGGGCCGGGGCCGCAGGGGAGCGGGTTGCGACGGCAGAAAGGCGGGAAAAAACGGCGGCAGTGCAGGGTCACTACACAGGAGGAAAACAACAGGCACAGAAGGAAAGCTGAGAAAGACACAACAGAAAATACCACAACAGGCAGAGGACAAAGCAGAGAGGCACAGGGGCTGATAGTACAACAGCAGTAATACCAGAGAAGGGCAGAGGGGAAATAGCACAACAGCGCAAAAGCAGGTAGAGGCACAGGGGTCACGCCTTCAGGAGCAGAAGCGAGCGGAGGGAGCAGGGAGACCGGGTCAACTCAAGGAGGAGACACGCGGCGGGTGGAGCGACCGTCTCTGACTATGTCAGGTCACCGCTCCCCGTCGCGTGGAGGCTCCTTAAGTGTCCAGTGGGAGGGAGGAGCGGCTGGGAGGCGGGAGCGGGGTGGCGAATGGTAAGGGAAGAGGTCTAACGAGGGAAGGGGGTGGGGCCGCAGGGGAGCAGCGGCAGGGAGCGGGGTGCGACGGCAGAAAGCCGGGAAAAAACGGCGGCAGTGCAGGGTCACTACACGGGAGGAAAACAACAGGCACAGAAGGAAAGCTGAGAAAGGCACAACAGAAAATACCACAACAGGCAGAGGACAAAGCAGAGAGGCACAGGGGCTGATAGTACAACAGCAGTAATACCAGAGAAGTGCAGAGGGGAAATAGCACAACAGCGCAAAAGCAGGTAGAGGCACAGGGGTCACGCCTTCAGGAGCGGCGGCGAGCGGAGGGAGCAGGGAGACCGGGTCAACTCAAGGAGGAGACACGCGGCGGGTGGAGCGACCGTCTCTGACGATGTCAGGTCAGGTCACGCAGATCCGGAAAAAGCAGTACTCCTTAGTCACTTTTTGACTAACTTTTTCGATCTTTTTTATCCTGTTTCGAGTCGTAAGACTATCGGTGCCGGTAGGGATGCCCGCGTTCAAGCCCTGTGCCGATTGCAACCAACTGATGCAACAGGAAACTAACAATTGTATCGTTGACGATCCAAAATACGTTTAAGAAAGCACCATCCAGTTGACAGTATCGAACATACTTAAAGTAACAAAAACAAACCATAATAAAACACAGCGAACCCCGCCTCCCTGCAGCGTGGACCTAAAACTGCCCACCCCCCAATTTTGCAGAGTGCCTGAGAACCCAAAACAAAGTTACTGAGTAAGGGAGAACGCTACAAAGCCAAGCTACCCAAGAACAGGAACACCTTCCCTTGTGATAACTAGCCTGTGAGCCCATTATATTGATAACAGTTCGCCCCATCTAACAAGGAGTCCGTATAGTCACAATTGGCAATCCTGTTGGGATTGAGCCCCAAAAATTAACAAATTTAATGCAGGTGGTTGCACAATTTGTACAATGTCGACAGGTTACATCTGAAAGAAACAGGTTAGTGTTAGATTCCTTACCTTAGAATATCCCCAGGCGTCAGACTGGATTCAGAAAGTTTTGCGCAGCAGTACCCCTGCGCGTCGGTAGGCGTCGTCTGCGGCTCCGCGTCCGTCGTCTGTGTCGTTGGCGGCTCCGTGTCCGGCGTCGTTGGCGCTGGGATGACGTCATCGGAGTACTCAGACGCCGCCATCGCGCGCTGACGTCAGTTCATCTTATTTCCGCGCCAGCAAGCGCAGATCCGGAAAAAGCAGTACTCCTTAGTCACTTTTTGACTAACTTTTTCGATCTTTTTTATCCTGTTTCGAGTTGTAAGACTATCGGTGCCGGTAGGGATGCCCGCGTTCAAGCCCTGTGCCGATTGCAACCAACTGATGTCGGTTACCGACCCCCATCGCCGGTGCCTGTATTGCCTTGGGGCCGACCATGACGACGAGCTGTGCCCCGACTGCCGGGCCTTGACGTCAAAGGCTAGACGGGAGCGGTCCCGTAAACGTCTCAAGCTCCGGCAGTCGGCCCCGCGCCGTTCACGGTCCAGGTCGAGGAGGAGGTCGAAGGACCGGTCGCCGGGCCACAGCCATCGAAGCTCGGCGAGTCGACACCATTTGTCGGGCTCCAAGTCCTCAGGTCAGAGGCACAAGAAGTCGAAGAGACAACATTGCTCTCCCGACTCCCCCTGACGCTCGCGCGATGCGGCCGGGCGACACCGCCCACGCGGCTCTGCCGGAATCGCAGGCGCCGCTGCCAGCTCCATACCCGCCGGTCCCTGGGCTGAACGCGACACCGCAGGAGATCGATGCCTTCCTCATGGCCATGAGGTCGCTCTCTCCCCAGTCGGATCCCGCTGTGGCGCCTTTGGGCCCCACGGCCCCGACTGGGAGTCCAAGCGGGCCGGGTGCTTCAGCCCCAGCGCCGTCGGGTGCTTCGGCCCCAGCGCCGTCGGGTGCTTCGGCCCCAGCGCCGTCGGGTGCTTCGGCCCCGGCGCCGTCGGGTGCCTCGGCCCCGGCGCCGTCGGGTGCCCCGGCCCCGGCGCCGTCGGGTGCCCCGGCCCCGGCGCCGTCGGGTGCCCCGGCGCCGTCGACGACTCCGCAGGGCCCCACCGGCTCCGGGTCAGGATTCGGGTCGCCGCTGGTCGAGCTGACGACCCCTCCGCCGGCGCCGACCCCCAGGGTGTCGCCCCCGACGCAGTCCCAGTACGACGTCGTCCCCGGTCCCTCCCTCGGTCCGGATCCGGCAAGAGAAGAGCAATTCTTCTATGATCCGGCCTCATCCTTTGAACCTGACTATCAGGAGATGGGAGGCGAGGGGGACTGGGAGGGGTCAGAGGACCCTCTGGCACCAGAGTGCCAGTCATTTCAGGACTGGGCAGTGGATCTAGGGGAGGCCAGTGGTTTGGACACTTCGCCCGACACTGGCTTTCTCTCCCCTCCTACCGTGGCTAAGGAGGAGGGGGCTGCTTACAGCGTGGTGCTGACGAGGGCAGCCAAGGCTTGGGTCTTGAGCTCCCCGTCGCGGCCGTGAGGATTAACCTCCTCACCGAGGTCCTTAAACCGCAGGCAAGCTCTTCGGAGCCTCTACTGCCATTTAATGAGACTCTTACTCACTTGGTCCAGGCCCGCTACAGGTCCCCCTGTAGATCGGAACGTGGCCAGGCGCCACCGCCCGGCCCCGGGCGACCTTCGCTTCCTGTCCACCCACCCCACCCCCGAGAGCCTGGTTATCCAGGCCTCTAACTCCCAGACCGCATTCCCAGCTGCACCACCTGATCAGGAATCCAAAAGGTATGAGCAGTTCGGTAAGAAGCTGTTCTCCTCACTTAGTTTGGGGTTGCGGTCGGTCGACACCGCTTGCCCTTTGGGCCTTTATACCCACTCTCTGTGGGACACGGTCACGGACGTGCTACCAGCTTGCCCGGAGGAGGCCCGGGTCAAACTCGCTCAAGCACTTGTGGAAGGGCGGGATGCAGCATGGTATTCTATCCGATGTGGGCTGGATACCATGGACTCGCTGGGCAGGGCGTTTTCCACGCTGGTGGCGGTTCGCAGCCACGCCTGGCTGAGGTCTGCCAACTTTTCGGCTGATGTCCAGAATTTCCTCATGGACATGCCGTTTGATGGCCGTCGACTCTTTGGCGGCAATGCAGACAGTGCGCTTGAGCGTTTCAAGGACTCCAGGGCTACGGCCAAGTCCTTGGGCCTGTCGGGCCAGCGCCTGCAGACTTCTGCCTTTCGCTCCTTTCGTGGCCAAGGAAGGGGCGCCCGCTCACGTCCTGCCAGCCACGGGCCGCAGACTAACAACCAGCGCGGCGGCAGATGTGGTAACGGCCGTGGCGGTGCCAGGGGCGAGGCCAGTCCACATCCACCCCTGCAGCATCCGCCTCAAAGCCTTCCTAGTCCGAGCTTGCAGGCCCATTCCTCCCGACACCTGCAAAACCCTGGTAACCTTGCTGGCTATATCAAAAATAGATAATGGGAATGCACTGTATGTAGGGCTGCAAAAACAGCTAGTATTAAAATTACAGAGGCTGCAGAACGCAGCCGCTAGGCTGGTACTGGATATTCCGAGGTTCGAACCACTGGCTCCCCGTAGGAAAAATAATTCAATTCAAGTCAGCATGCCTGGCTTACAAAACCTTTCATGGATCAGGCCCTCACTTTCTGAAAAGAAACTTACTACTTTATGAACCTCATAAGACTCTAAGGTCAAGTAGTGCTAAGCTTCTCAAAACTCCCAGATATAAACAACTAAGATGTGGGGAGGGGGAGAAGTTTCCTATTGAACACAGCAAAAACCTGGAACAAGTTACCTGTAGAATTAAAAAAAACAGCCCCTCACTGTTGTCTTTTCGTAAGAATCTGAAGACTTGATTTTTTTCAGCATAGTCCTGTCTGGCTGTCGCACGGCTCTTTCCACTTCTGCCGCATAGTCATTTAGTGCCAAGACGCCCTCGGGCATTCGAGCGCTCTACAAATCCATTAATCAAATCAAATCAAATCAAATCAAATTCGACGCCAGTGGGGGGGCAGGGTTTGCCATCGCCTCCTCCACTGGCGCTCCCATCACATCGGACAGGTGGGTGCTGCAAATCGTTCGAAGGGGCTACTCCCTCCCCTTCGAGGCGACCCCTCCAGCCATGCCACCGCAGTACCACCGCCTGTCAGGGGATCACTTGCAACTTCTGCAAGAGGAAGTTACGCCTTCTTGGCCAAGGGGGCCATCGAGCGCGTTCCTGGGCCAGAAGTAGGGTGTGGTTGTTACTCCCACTACTTTCTGGTTCCCAAGAAGGGCAAAGGGGGCCTACGCCCTATCTTGGACCTGACGAACGTCAACTGCTTCCTCCGGAAGGAGAAGTTCAAGATGCTGACTTTGGCTCAGGTCTTAGCTCCCCTTGACCCAGAAGACTGGATGGTAGCGTTGGACTTGCAGGACGCATATTTTCACATCTCCGTCCTGCCGGCCCACCGGCGTTACCTGCGATTCACGGTAGGCAGCAAGCACTTTCAGTTTACTGTGCTCACCTTCTGCCTTACCAGCGCCCCTTGGGTGTTCACGAAAGTGATGGCGGTGGTCGCAGCCCATCTGCGCAGATTAAGGGTGTCAGTCTTCCCCTATCTTGACGACTGGTTGTTGAAGGCGGGCTCGCCCCAGACAGTCGTCAGCCACCTCCAGACTACGGCCGACCTCTTGCACCTGCTGGGGTTCTCCATCAATGTGCCGAAGTCACACCTGTGTCCCTCTCCGAAGCTCCTCTTCATCGGAACGGTTCTGGACTCGGCGCAGTTTCGGGTATATCCTACCGAACAGCGGGTTCGGGATATTCAGGCTCTGATTCTGTTCTTTCAGCCTTTATCCCGAGTCTTGGTCAGGTTGACTCTGCGGCTTCTGGGGCTGATGGCCTCCTGCATCCTTCTGGTGCATCACGCCAGGTGGCGGATGCGGGCTCTGCAGTGGGACCTGAAGTTTCAGTGGGCCCAGCATCTGGGCAACCTGTCCGACCACGTCCTGATCTCGGAGGCCACTGCGAGACAGCTGCAGTGGTGGCTCACGGACCGCGATTGGGTCAACGGCAGATCCCTCTCCCTACCGGAGCACGTAGTAGTGACGGATGCGTCCCTCCTGGGCTGGGGGGGCCACATGGGAGAGGCAGAGATCAGAGGCCTCTGGTCTCCTGCGGAGTCCCGGGTCCATATCAACAGTCTGGAGCTGCGGGCGATCCGACTTGCACTGAAGGCATTCCTTCCTCCTGTCCGGGGAAGTGTAGTGCAGGTGTTCACGGACAAATCAATGTGGTACTGCAACAAACAGGGCAGGGTGAGGTCGTGGACCCTTTGTCAGGAGGCTCTGCGCCTCTGGCAATGGCTGGAACACAGGCGTCACCCTGGTGGTTCAACACCAGGCAGATTCCCTGAACGCCAGGGCGGACGAACTCAGCCGTCGGTGCATGATGGATCACGAATGGCGTCTGAACTCGGACGTGGCACAAGGTCTCTTTCAGCAGTGGGGAGAGCCTCGGTTAGATCTATTCGCCACAGAAGAGAACGCGCAATGTCATCAGTTCTGCACGTTGGAATTTCCAAGGCGGCAATTGTTCGAGAGTGGAGCTGCGGTCTATTGTTCGCCTTTCCGCCTATACCACTTCTGCCCAGTGTGCTGAAGATCAGGCGTGACCGGGCCCAAGTCGTCCTTGTGGCTCCGGACTGGGCACGAAGATACTGGTATCCCGAGCTACTCAGCATGTCAGTCGATCCCTCGATTCGTCTGCCTCTTCAGGAGGACCTTCTGTCGCAGCAGCAGGGGACGGGCCTCCACCCAAACCTGTCCATTCTCCACTTCTATGCGTGGAGATTGAGCGGCGACAGTTGAGGCCATTTGACTTGCCTCCTGAAGTCTGTGATGTGATTCTGGCAGCCAGGCGTCCCTCCACAAAATCGGTATATGCCTGCAGGTGGAACACATTTGTGGCATGGTGCACAGCATAGGCTGTGGATCCCCTTTCTGCCCCCCTTTCAGAGGTTCTCCTCTTTCTTCTTTCTCTTGCCCAGCAGGGCTCTGCTCTAGGCACTATCAAGGGCTACCTCTCTGCCATTTCAGCCTTTTTAAGGCTACCTGATCAGCCTTCTCTTTTCATGTCCCCTGTTGTATATAGATTCTTGAAGGGCATCACTCACATGTTTCCTCCTGTTCCTTTCGTGGTGCCTCAGTGGGACTTGAACCTTGTTCTTACTTATTTGATGTGCGCTCCTTTCGAGCCACTTCACAATTGCCCTCTTCGTCTTCTCACTCTTAAGACTGCCTTCCTGGTTGCCATCACCTCTGCCAGGAGAGTGAGTGAGCTCCAGGCTCTTTCTTCCAAACCTCCGTTCCTTTCTGTCCATCCGGACAAAGTTGTCTTGAGAACGCGTCCCTCTTTCCTGCCCAAGGTAGTCACAGCCTTCCACATCGGGCAGTCCATCACCATGCCCACCTTCTTTCCGCCTCCGCATCCCTCGAAAGAGGAAGAGAGGCTGCACCGTCTGGACCCAAAACGCGCTAAGAGGGACGGGCGGTGCACAAACGGACCATCTCTCTGTGGGTCGTGTTGTGCATCAAGGTATGCTACTCTTTGGCTAAAAAGGAGCCTCCTGTTGGGCTGAAGGCTCATTCCACTCGGGCCACGGCGGCTACCACTGCCCTGGGTCGGGGAGTCCCCATTGCAGGACATCTGTCAGGCAGCTACGTGGGCCTCGCTGCACCTGTTCGCTAGACACTACTGCCTGGACAGCAAAGTCCGGAGAGATGGCTTTTTCGGCCGTTCTGTTCTCCATGACTTTCTGGTGTGATCATTGGTTCGCAGACCCACCACCGGGGTTGGTATTGCTGGGGTATCTATTCTAAGGTAAGGAATCTAACACTAACCTGGTTCTTTCAGATGCACAAGTTACTTACCTTCGGTAACGAGATATCTTTAAGAAACAGTAGTTAGTGTTAGATTCCTTACCGCCCCACCCATCCTCCCCGTTCTTCGAACCGATATCTAAGGTTAAGGTTCTTCCCTTTGAGGGCCCTAGTTTCATGGCACCAGTGTCGGTTTTTATCATGACTCTGCGTTCCTGCCACGGAAAAGCTGCGTATAAGAACTGACGTCAGCGCTCGAGGGCGGCGTCTAAGTACTCTGACGTCATCCCGACGACGGACGCGGAGCCGCAGACGACGCCTAACGTCGCGCAGGGGTACTGCTACGCACAACTTTCCGGATCCAGTCTAACGCCTGGGGATATTCTAAGGTAAGGAATCTAACACTAACTACTGTTTCTTACAGATATATCGTTACCGAAGGTAAGTAACTTGTGCATCAGGAGACACAAATCCCAAACCATACATCATACAATATAGTCACCCTCGCTCTCATGGAGCCAATCTGCATTCGCACTTCAGCGGGGCAAGAGTTCTCATTGAACAGAGGAAAAATGACGAGTCACAGCCACAGAACCCAGCAATCAGTTATCTATCGTCTTCACCTCGATCGGCCCTTTCAAGATGGATGTCTTGCCGCTGCTGTTGGTTGGAGGGGGAATGTCCTCCATTGCGAGAGGAGCGCCAGCCCTCCCGCCACTCCCAAGCCTTCTCCATGGTCTGAAAAAAACATGTTTTCTCCACCGCCTGTACTCGTAGTTTAGCCGGGAAGAGCATAGCATATTTTAGGTTTTGGCTCCAAAGGGCCCGTTTGACTTCCAGGAAAGTTCTGCATTATAGGTAAAGTCAGGAAAAAATGTAATGGTAGAGTTTTCAAATTCTGAGCGCTGGAGCCGTCCTCACTATCTGTAGGATAATGTCCCTATTGTGAAAAGTAAACATCCTTGCCAAAATGGGTCGTGGAGGGACGCCTGGTTTCGGGGGGGCCTCCACCGAAAAGAATTTGAGATGGACCGGGGCTGCAGGTGATTTTGAATTAAGTCCTCCACAAAGAGGTCAGCGGTTTGCCCCTCCGCTCTTTCGGGTACCCCCAAAATGTGCATGTTATTTCTGCGTGCGCGCCCTTCATAGTCTTCCAGTTTCGCCTCGAGGTCCGATGTCTGAGCCAGCAAGCTCTTTACTGACGTTTCAAGAGACTTTGTGGAGGCCTGGAGTGTGGTAATAGAGTCCTCAGTCTCCTTAACTTTGTCTCCCATGTTGCGGAGGTCTGCGCGAATAAGGGTAACTTCGGTCGTGCCCATATTGATTTTCTATTCCAGAACGTTCCGGACTCACTGGATTGCCCCATAACGTCTGCTAATGTCGGGGCCCCCTCTTCGCTGTGCTGCTTGCTTTTTCTCGGTGGCGTCCGACTTGTTATGCGCAAATTTCAGACATTTTAATTGATGGGTCTGGCGGGAGCTTTTAGCAGCGACCATTGTATCAAAGGGGGTGGGGATGAACCGGTTCAAAACTCAGATAAAGTGGTGGGGACAAGACGACCAGAACTGCTGTCATCCAACGTCTGGATAAAGATCCGGTGGGTCGCACCACGTTCCCAAGTGCTGGATTTCTTTTGCTTCAACAGGGACCCCCAAGGATGCCAATACTTCCACCATTCACTGCAAGGGCGGGTCGTTCCTGTCTGAAAGGGAATAGCTGCACCCCAGAGCACGGTTCTGCAGAGACACTGGGCCAATACGGGGTGTCCAGCAGTGGCCACGAGATGCGGGGGCCCCCTTGCAGGGATTCCTTAATGCACACCCTCCAGATTACAGTTTGACAATGGGGGCTCATCTCAGTCAGCTCTGCGCGATGGGGTGGGGTGCAGTGACATGTAATGCCGCCGATCAGGCAATGAGCGACGGTCCAAACAAGCGCACAGAGCCAGTCAAACAACACCTCAAGCGGGGGAAATAGGAAGGTCCCGCGCCTCCCCACTCACCGCCGGGATGCACATGTCAGGCCCGGAGCAGGGTGTCCCAAGGAAGCCGCGCGTACCGGAGCCCACCCGGCACAATGCAGCGATCGTCGTCCACGTGGGGCTTGCGGGGAGCCGAGGATGAGAAACCGGTAGGATCAGGCAAGGGGGTTGAGAGCCGTGTCCGGTTCGGGGAGTATGCAACTCGTCGCCAAGGCCTGTTCCACAGAACTCCAGAGTGTCGTAGTAGACCACCAGGTTGCGCCGCTGCCGAAACCCTGCATCCTCTCGGCAAGGCGTTACAGAGCCGATTACTCCGGCTCAGGCTGTCGGATCTTTCCTCACGGGGGACCGGGTGACTCCCAGGCACAGGGGGCTCCTAATCGTTACTTTGTGTGGGCTCACCGTATAAAAGTAACGGATGGTGGGAAGTTAAGATCTAGGTGACGAGCGGAGCTCTAAGTGAGTGCGGCTGTCTTGGGTGTGGGCTAGCCACGCCCCCCAGAAATTTAAATCTGAATGCGCACTTTGCACATGTTGATTTTTTTACATTGCTAAATTTTATTTATTTTTTACAGTAGGGTTATTAGACATTAAAAAGATCATAAAAATGCAAGAACTATTTTAGTGCAATGAATTATAATAATATTTTACCTGTGGTCATTATTGAATAAGAATCACTAATCCTTTGGTTGTTCCTACATACCAAAAGCGAGCCTCATTCCTTTCATTTTTTCTTTAAATGCATGTATTTGTAACACTTACAAAACTTCTTTTGAAACTAACCACAGAAGCTTTAATGAAACATAGAACATTTGTTTCACCCTTTAGGAATAAGTATTTCACTCTTTAGTAATAAGTAATTATTTACCATCAGATCCACAAATGTACTTCTACGGAAGAACCAGGAAAGAAAGTCCTGACTTTCAGCCCTTTTCTTTTATCCAAAATAATGAAACTATATTTCTAACTTTCAAAACTAGTTGGCTTTAATGCACATGCATGTATGTGCCACTTCATTCTAACTTACAACCTAGTGCTGCTCCTAGTGTTTATTTGCAGCCTGTGTCTTGGTAACCCCTGGCTTATTTATTTAGCTGTTTTTAAGACCAGCAGATGTCAGGAGGGGCAGTTACAGGGCTCCTAAACCGTGTTTGACAGTTAATGACACAGGGCCCCTATGATGCTCTCTGTTTCTAAAATAAAATAAAAAGGTGTTGGACCCGGGCTCGTGGCGTGGTCCTACCCCTCCCGCATGGCGGGCCCCGGACGACATCGGCCCTCCATCCAGCCCGGGTCGGCCTCGGGCACACCTCTGCATGACCTACAAACCACCAGATCCGCCACCCGGCGGCCCACAACCACTGACACGGCACACTCGGGCCGCCCCAGCATCACCGGTCCGGTGCCCACCCCGGACCCTCATTCCAGGCCCGACGCCATCTTGGGCCCATCACGTCACAGACACGTGGTCCCGGCCCAGCCGCGGCCCGGCCCCAGCGAGCCCGCCATCGAGGCACCAAGAGCCCTCCGGGTGGTAGAGTGGCCACTCAACCAGAGACAAGGAGAGGGGAGTTTCGATGGCTCTCCAACCGTCCCCGGATGCCTGGTTTCGATCGGCCTCCGCCTCCCTGAGCGCTGGCTCCACCCCCTGCTGGGTGTCTGGACACCATCATCCCGGCCCCTCTGACCCCCAGGCGAGAGGGTCCGGACATCAAAGGACTCCAGACCTATATCTGGGCCAGCCCCGGAGTAGGACGGCAGTTGTATCCCGGAGTCGAGAAGCCCTGCTGACGCTGTCGCGGCTGACCCTGAGACGAACTCCCCTTGCTGCTCTACCTGGAACCTGCTGGCGCTGCCGCGGTCCATCTTCGCTGTAACCACCTTGGAGCCTGCTGGCGCTGCCGCGGTCCATCTTTGCTGTAACCATCTTGGAGCCTGCTGGCGCTGCCGCGGTCCACACTCGCTGAACCATCTCGGAACCTGCTGGCGCTGCCGCGGTCCACACTCGCTGAACCATCTTGGAACCTGCTGGCGCTGCCGCGGTCCACACTTGCTGAATCATCTTGGAACCTGCTGGCGCTGCCGCGGTCCACACTCGCTGAACCATCTTGGAACCTGCTGGCGCTGCCGCGGTCCACACTCGCTGAACCATCTTGGAACCTGTTGGCGCTGCCGCGGTCCACACTCGCTGAATCATCTTGGAACCTGCTGGCGCTGCCGCGGTCCACACTCGCTGAACCATCTTGGAGCCTGCTGGCGCTGCCGCGGCCCAACCTTCCGGAACCCCCCAGCTCGAGGATTGAGAGCTGTGCGTAGAGTCTCCTTGCAACCGACCATCTATAAGACTGTCCCGCTACCTTGCCCCTTGCCACGAGACTTTCCAGATCTCGGGATCTGCTGTATATATTGAAACGATACTTATTGCCAGATAAAGATTGAAAACTCTATCTACGTCTGGTGTATATTTGTAGTGGTGTGGTTACTCTGCTGTACGATTCTAGGAGAGGGCCCTCCCGTCGGAGGCCTCTCGACATCGCTCGGTCCCTTCTCTGAAGGAGGGGTAGACCTAGGGGTGGTCAGTCAGACACCTTCTGCCTCCCCCGGGTTCGCCTTTCTAACATTGGTGGCAGGCGCTGCGATCCGAGCCAACGCAAAATTGTACAGAGAGTGATCTACCCGCTACGACGGAAAAACACACAGAGACCATGACGACCCAAGGAACCAACCTACCTGCCGAATTCCAGAAAGAGAAGATAGAGGAATACAGCCACAAAGAACTAAAACAATTCTGTAAAGACATGGGTATCGCTACCACTGGCCTGAGCACAAAAGAGGACTTCAAATCGGCCCTACAAGCCTGGGTGGAAACCCAAGACAGACCACCCCAAGAGGAGAATAGCCCGAACGGGCAACAGGAAACCAGCGCACCCCCGACGGGGAAAAGAACCGCAACACTAAACGCGGACCTCATCTATGAAGACGCTCGAGAACGAGAGCGCAACCGGCTACACGAATTGGAGCTTGCACGACTCCGGCTAGACGGAGAACTCCAGCTAGCGGAGAAAAAGATAGCCCTCGAGCAACTACGGCTGGAGGGGGATCTAGAAGAGAAACGGAGACAACGTGACCTCGAAGAAAAACGACTAGCATATGAACACGAACGAGGCCTGAGAGAACTAGAAATCAAAGCCAAGGTCAACGAAGATAGCGCGGCCGGCGCCAAGACCTCGGCCCCTCCCGTGGACACCAAGGTTCACCTACCGAAAGATGTAGTCAAAGAATACTACAAGAACGATGATATCCAGCAATGATTCAAAGCCTACGAGGTGGCCATGACCGCCCATCGGGTGCCCCTGAAGGATTGGGGCGCCGGCCTGTGGGGAAAGTTCGTCAACGAAGGGAGGGACGCCCTGCTGGAACTCCCTGACACCGAAATGACCTCCTATGAACACATGAAAACGGCCCTACTCATGCGCTACGGACTCACCCCCGAAATGTACCGGCAGAGGTTCCGAGACTGTAAAAAAATCCCCGGTACCACTTGGGTGGAATATGTGAACTTTTTTAGCAGAGCCTTCGAGGGGTGGGTCAAAGGCAGTCAGGTCACTACCTACCAGCAGTTGGTCGACCTTATGTTATGGGAGCACCTCTCCAACAACTGCTTCATTGAACTACGACAGCACCTCCTCGACAGCAAGTTGACCGAGCCGCGAAAGCTAGCGGTCGAAGCAGATCGGTGGGCGAGCAACCGCGTCCCCCGGAACACCACAGGAGAATACGGACGAGGGTCCCCGGGGAACCACCGGCCGCGAGGCGGCGGGTCTGGCATCGGCCGAGACCTCCCACCGGGGTCTTCGCCCGCCTCCTCTACACCAGCCTCCAGCCCGAGGGGGGCCCCATCCAGCCCGACCGGGGCCACGCCCCAACGTTACGTGCCACAGATGCCAGCGGCTGGGTCACTATGCCAATGATCCTCTCTGCCCCATGAACCAGCGGCCCGGCACCACCGGGCCCCCCGGTCGACAAATCACTGCAGCCGCTCTGAGCGAAGAAAAGGATGAAGAAGAAGAGGTCCCTATGGAACCAGAAGAATGGGCGTCCGCCATGTGCCTCGCCTCCCTGGGCGACAAAGACATGATCCCCAGAGACCAGATTCCGATCAACACCCAGAAGTACCGCCAGTGGGTCACCATCAACGGACGCCGGGCCGAGGCTCTCCGTGACGCGGGGGCCAGCATAACCGCCGTCCGCTGCAATCTGGTGACCCCAGAACAAATCTTGCCCCACGTTCTGTGCCCTGTCCGGTCAGCGGACAATTCCGAGAGCCTGTGCCAGATGGCTCGCATCCCTTTAGAGTGGGGAGGAGTGTCCGGCATGCTGAAAGTCACCGTCCCAGACGATGCCCCGGTGGACTGCCTCCTAGGGAACGACCTGGAAAGTTCCCCCTGGGCACAGATCAAGCGAAGAGAGCATCTGGGGATGCTAGGCCTTCCTGAATGGGTTTGCGTAACGACCCGATCCATGTCCACCCGGGACGCCGTCCCAACCGAAGACAATCTGCCCGAAGAACCTGAGTGGCCGGCACCTCCACCACCCGCCACTGCCGCAGCCGAACCCGAACTGGGGCCGCAGGGCCCCAGCCATGAAGAACTTCCCGAGCTCGGGCCCCTTCCCGAACTAGCCCAGTGGCGCCAAGAAGGGGGCCCCACCCGCGAGCAGTTCCGTCGGGAACAAAAGACATGTCCTTCCCTTGAAGGACTCCGACAACAAGCCGCCACGCAAGCCACAGGAGACTCCTCGGGGTCCCACTGGATCTATTGGGACGAGGACCTCCTGTACAGTGAACAAAAGATCGCCGAGCTGGGGGCCGGCCGAGTGCTAGTCGTCCCCCTCCACTTCAGAGACTTTCTCTTAAACCTGGCACATGATGTGCCCCTCGCCGGGCACCTGGGGCAGGACAAAACCTACAGCCGCCTGGTGACCCACTTTTATTGGCCGAAGATGCGCAGCGATGTGTACAACCACTGCCGAACCTGTCCGACCTGCCAAGCCAGCGGAAAGAGTGGGGGGAAAATCAAGGCCCCACTCCAACCGTTTCCCGTGGTGACCACTTCCTTCGAGCGAGTAGGGATCGACATCGTGGGGCCCCTGGATCCTCCAACCTCTCAGGGGCACCGCTTCATCCTCGTCCTGGTGGACCATGCTACCCGCTACCCAGAAGCTATCCCCCTCCGGACTATCACAGCCACCGTAGTGGGTCGGGCGCTAATGGGGATCTTCTCTAGAGTCGGCTTCCCCCGAGAGGTCGTAAGTGATCGGGGCACAAACTTTATATCGAAATATATGCGGTCCCTGTGGCAACAGTGCGGGGTCGCATATAAGTTCACCACCCCGTATCACCCTCAAGGGAATGGACTAGTGGAGCGATTTAATAGGACCCTGAAAGGAATGATCAAGGGCCTAGAAGAGCCCCTCCGGCGCAAATGGGACGTTCTGCTGCCATGCCTCCTGTTCGCCTACCGGGAGGTACCCCAGAAATCCCTGGGGTTCAGCCCCTTTGAACTATTATATGGACACCCTGTGCGAGGCCCCCTCAGCCTGGTCAAGGAAGGCTGGGAGCTGGCCGCCTCCGATACTCCGCCCGATGTTTTCCGATACCTCTTGACACTCCGCAACCAGACTCGGAAGTTCCGGGACCTGGCCGAAACCAACCTGAAGGCCAGTCAAGAGGAGATGAAGCGCTGGTATGATGAAAATGCCTCGTCCATTGAATTCGAGCCGGGCCAGCAGGTCTGGGTCATGTCCCCGGTCGACCCCGGCGCCCTCCAGGACAAATGGACGGGGCCCTTCAAAGTGGTGGAGCGCAAGAGCCCCGTCACCTACCTAGTGGACATGGAGTCCCCCCGGAACCCCCTCCGGGTCCTACACGCCAACCGGCTCAAGCCCCACTTTGTGCGCACCGAACTGAGCCTGTTGTTGGCTACCGATGACGGAGCAGAGGACGACTCCGAGCCTCTACCAGACCTCCTGAGCACCTCCGAGAAAGATGGCTCCGTCGAGGGGGTCTCCCTCTCTCCCGCGCTGACACCCAAACAGCGCCAGGACTGCCAGAGACTGCTGGGTCAATTTGCGAACTTATTTTCCCTCACCCCCGGAGTCACCCAATGGTGTGTTCACGACGTCGACACCGGGGACAGTCCGCCCGTGCGGCACCGAGCCTACCGCGTCCCCGACCGAGTCCGGGCCTGCATCCAAGCCGAAGTTTACAAAAAAGCTAGCCCTAGGGGTAGTTGAACCCTCAGACAGTCCATGGGCCAGTCCCGTTGTCCTGGTCCCTAAGGCCGCCGCCCCCGGGGTGCCCCCGGAGCTGCGGTTCTGTGTCGACTACCGGGGACTGAATGCCGTCACCAGGACCGACGCCCATTCCATTCCCCGAGCGGATGAACTGATCGATCGCCTGGGAGCCGCCAGGTACCTCAGCACCTTCGACCTCACGGCCGGATACTGGCAAATCGGCCTCACGCCAGGGGCACAAGAATGATCCGCGTTCTCGACCCCCGATGGCCACTTCCACTTCAACGTGATGCCCTTCGGCATGAAGAATGCTCCGGCCACCTTCCAGAGACTAGTGAATCGGGTGCTGGCAGGGCTGGAAGAGTTCAGTGCCGCCTATCTGGACGATATTGCGGTATACAGCCTCTGTTGGGACGAGCACCTGACCCACCTCTGGAAGGTCCTGACGGCCCTCCAACGGGCCGGACTAACCATAAAAGCCAGCAAGTGCCAGATCGGTCAAGGGTCCGTGACCTATCTGGGACACCAAGTGGGGAGCGGCCAAGTGGCTCCCCTTCAACCCAAGATCGACGCCATCCAGGCCTGGGAGCCCCCCGTAACCCAGACCGCCGTCCGAGCCTTCCTGGGGCTCACTGGATACTATCGGCAGTTCATAAAGGACTATGGGAGCATTGTGGGGCCCCTCACAGAACTAACCTCCAAGAGACTACCCCCGAAGGTGCACTGGACCCCCGAGTGCCAAGTAGCCTTTGAGACACTAAAGACTGCCATGTGCACCGCTCCGGTGCTCCAGGCCCCCGACTACAGCCGAGAGTTCATCGTCCAAACTGACGCCTCGGAACACGGCATTGGGGCCGTACTCTCCCAAATGAACTCTGACGGAGTCGACCTTCCTGTGGCCTCCATCAGCCCGCGCCTGCTGGCCCGAGAACAACGATGGAGCACCATCGAGAGGGAAGCATTCGCCGTCGTATAGGCCCTAAAGAAGCTCCGGCCCTACCTCTTCGGCACCCACTTCCGAGTACAGACCGACCACCGGCCCCTGCGGTGGTTGATGCAGATGCGGGGCGAGAACCCGAAGTTGCTACGTTGGTCCATCTCCCTCCAAGGGATGAACTTCACCGTGGAGCATCGCCCTGGCAACGACCACGCCAACGCTGACGGCCTCTCCAGATTCTTCCGCCTTGGCGAGGAGAATCCCCAAGAAGATGGGTGACTCTCCCCTGCCTTCAGCTGGAGGGTACGTGTGTTGGACCCGGCCTCGTGGCGTGGTCCTACCCCTCCCGCATGGCGGGCCCCGGACGACATCGGCCCTCCATCCAGCCCGGGTCGGCCTCGGGCACACCTCTGCATGACCTACAAACCACCAGATCCGCCACCCGGCGGCCCACAACCACTGACACGGCACACTCGGGCCGCCCCAGCATCACCGGACCGGTGCCCACCCCGGACCCTCATTCCAGGCCCGACGCCATCTTGGGCCCATCACGTCACAGACACGTGGTCCCGGCCCAGCCGCGGCCACGGCCCCAGCGAGCCCGCCATCGAGGCACCAAGAGCCCTCCGGGTGGTAGAGTGGCCACTCAACCAGAGACAAGGAGAGGGGAGTTTCGATGGCTCTCCAACCGTCCCTGGATGCCTGGTTTCGATCGGCCTCCGGCCTCCCTGAGCGCTGGCTCCACCCCTTGCTGGGTGTCTGGACACCATCATCCCGGCACCTCTGACCCCCAGGCGAGAGGGTCCGTACATCAAAGGACTCCAGACCTATATCTGGGCCAGCCCGGAGTAGGACGGCAGTTGTATCCCGGAGTCGAGAAGCCCTGCTGACGCTGTCGCGGCTGACCCTGAGACGAACTCCCCTTGCTGCTCTACCTGGAACCTGCTTGCGCTGCCGCGGTCCATCTTCGCTGTAACCACCTTGGAAACTGCTGGCGCTGCCGCGGTCCATCTTTGCTGTAACCATCTTGGAGCCTGCTGACGCTGCCGCGGTCCACACTCGCTGAACCATCTCGGAACCTGCTGGCGCTGCCGCGGTCCACACTCGCTGAACCATCTTGGAACCTGCTGGCGCTGCCGCGGTCCACACTCGCTGAACCATCTTGGAGCCTGCTGGCGCTGCCGCGGTCCACACTCGCTGAACCATCTCGGAACCTGCTGGCGCTGCCGCGGTCCACACTCGCTGAACCATCTTGGAACCTGCTGGCGCTGCCGCGGTCCACACTCGCTGAATCATCTTGGAACCTGCTGGCGCTGCCGCGGTCCACACTCGCTGAACCATCTTGGAACCTGCTGGCGCTGCCGCGGTCCACACTCGCTGAACCATCTTGGAACCTGCTGGCGCTGCCGCGGTCCACACTCGCTGAATCATCTTGGAACCTGCTGGCGCTGCCGCGGTCCACACTCGCTGAACCATCTTGGAACCTGCCGGCGCTGCCGCGGTCCACACTCGCTGAACCATCTCGGAACCTGCTGGCGCTGCCGCGGTCCACACTCGCTGAACCATCTTGGAACCTGCTGGCGCTGCCGCGGTCCACACTCGCTGAACCATCTTGGAGCCTGCTGGCGCTGCCGCGGTCCACACTCGCTGAACCATCTCGGAACCTGCTGGCGCTGCCGCGGTCCACACTCGCTGAACCATCTTGGAACCTGCTGGCGCTGCCGCGGTCCACACTCGCTGAATCATCTTGGAACCTGCTGGCGCTGCCGCGGTCCACACTCGCTGAACCATCTTGGAACCTGCTGGCGCTGCCGCGGTCCACACTCGCTGAACCATCTTGGAACCTGCTGGCGCTGCCGCGGTCCACACTCGCTGAATCATCTTGGAACCTGCTGGCGCTGCCGCGGTCCACACTTGCTGAACCATCTTGGAACCTGCCGGCGCTGCCGCGGTCCACACTCGCTGAACCATCTTGTAGCCTGCTGGCGCTGCCGCGGCCCAACCTTCCGGAACCCCCCAGCTCGAGGATTGAGAGCTGTGCGTAGAGTCTCCTTGCAACCGACCATCTATAAGACTGTCCCGCTACCTTGCCCCTTGCCACGAGACTTTCCAGATCTCGGGATCTGCTGTATATATTGAAACGATACTTATTGCCAGATAAAGATTGAAAACTCTATCTACGTGTGGTGTATATTTGTAGTGGTGTGGTTACTCTGCTGTACGATTCTAGGAGAGGGCCCTCCCGTCGGAGGCCTCTCGACATCGCTCGGTCCCTTCTCTGAAGGAGGGGTAGACCTAGGGGTGGTCAGTCAGACACCTTCTGCCTCCCCCGGGTTCGCCTTTCTAACAAAAGGTATATATTGGACTGCCATTTAAATACAAGTCTCCCAGCCGTCCAATATGACAGCAATGGGCTGTATTCTCATGTTCTCACAAAAACCCAAAAAGGGCGATAAACCACTCGTTAGCTCCCTCTGCTCAGACAGACAGCTTCCTTCGAACAGACAGCTTGAGCAGCTGTTTAAGCTCTCTTGCTGGTGCTGGGAATGAGCTCATTTTATTCTATTGAAAACCAGGCATTCCAAGCTACTCAAAATCTATCGTGAGCAGTGTGATAAAAGGAGGACACTTTTATTTTAGCAGTTCACCCTTACAGCAGCCACCAAATACTCATATAATGTGAATGCCTTTTAATATTTAATATAATGTATCTAAGGAGAGTCAAATATACGCCACATCAATGATAAATTCAGCTTAGCTTTCTAATTTTTTTATTAACAATTTTTACATGGTGTATACACTATTGACATATTGAGTTTACTTGAAATTTCATTATAAAGTGCTGCAACATTTTGCACATGAGCCTTTTGAAACCCTAGGCCTGTGTGCGGATTTTACTGCTGCTTTGACTTGGCATATGAAACTACTTTTCAAACTATGAACTCCTATTTTTCTACATATAAGATACACCTAAGATGCTAGGTAGCGGATAGGCAGTACTAACAAAAGGTGGGACATCCATTTTTAAGTTTTTTTTATGTCCTAGTTGTGTTACACAGAAATTCATTTTTCTCTGTGAGGCCTACTCTTTTACTATTGAGCGCTTTTCTTGTAGGTAAAGTTAGTTTTAACATTACTATGTTAAAATTATTATTAGTTTTAGTATTATATAGCTCTAGCTATACCCAAAAGTATCAGAGCGCTTTATTTGTTATGAGATAACATTTACAAGAGGGACATAAACATGAACAATCCTTTATACATCGATTATGTACATAAACAAACAGAATATCTTCCCTGAAACATAGGACAATGTATGCACAGTCCAATCTCTTTTAATATGGAATGCTTGGCATTTCTGCCTCGATTTTTAATTCAAATTTTTACCATTTTGGGAATATCATATTTGAAGTTCCACACATCTATACTTTGTTACAGCTACACTTTCCATACTAGCAACTACTTAACATATTATATATATGTTGTAATCTTCCTCCTTTCCTTCCTATTGGAACATTCCTCCCCCCCTCCTCCCTCCTTCCCCTTGGAACGTTCCTCCAGAGTTCACTCTAGAATGTTGGTGAGCCTGTCAGTTATGGAGAGTGGATGACAGAATAAAGACGTTGAACTTACCCTGCTTCTGAGATTCATCTTTATTACAACACTGGCGACGATCTGGCGAAGGGGGCCATCTCTGTCATCTCCCCTTTCAGTGCTCTCTCCTTCCTGCTCTTCTGCGTGGTGATTTCTCCATTCCTGCTTGATGATTCCTTGCTTCTGAGTGACAAGGAGACTTTTCTCAACTTTTCAGATGACCCCAACGTCAGTCCTGGAGTTTCCTTACTGTTGATGCTGTGCCTTTGGGGAGGAGGAGGAGTTTCGCCGGAGCTCCTTGCAGTGCGTTCGTGACCATCACTGATCCACGGAGCACAGGTCGAGGTACCCTGTGTTTTCCCTTTCTGCTCTGATCTCGTCTCTGGGCTATGCCGCGTCACTGGGGGTGATTCCCAGCTCCGGTGTCTCCCGCTACCAATGGCCAGTTATCGCAGCGCTTCCTTTCCTGAGGCAACATTTTCACATGTCCTGCAGTTCCCTCGCAGGAGCTAGTTTGTGTCGCCGGCAGTGATCCTTGGTTGCAGTCCCAGTCCTGGTGGGGGGTGAGTCGCAGGGCGGCATTGTGGACCTGATCCTCGTTCGGCGTTTCCGACACTTGCACTTCTGAGGAGACAGCTGGAGGCAGCGGCAAAGTGCGCGCCACAGAGTTGACTTTCCTTCGCCCTCCTCCTTGTGGTGAGCTGCCTTCGCGTTTACTTCAGTCATAGGGAGGCAGTGGAATAGTGCGCACCACACTGTTGACGTTCCTGCGCCCATCTCCTATGTGGCGAGCTGCTGTCATTTCACCTCAGCGCTGACGGCGGTGCCATCGGGAGGCAGTGGCAAAGTGTGCGTCACACAGTTGACTTTTCTGTGCTTCATCTCCTGTGGTGAGCTGCCGTCGTGTTCACACCTCTGCGGAGACGGCGGAGTCAGAGGCTGTGTGCCGCAGTGTGGGAGGTAGTGGGTTCCTTTCGCTGCAGTGTTGACCTTCACTGACACTGAGTGTGTGCCTGCATTCTCGCACGTCGGAGGTGACAGCAGGAGGTATCGGTGGTCTATGTGTGGAAGTAAATTTCTCTCCAACCTTGAGTAAACAGGCCACCGTGTGTTTTTGCCCATTCCTGAAGTAGTGTCTCTGCCCCCCCGTCGTAGCCGTGTGAGTTTTTATTGTGCCTCGAGTCTGCGCAGTATCTGCTCTACATAGTTATATTCCTGTCAGCAGCGCTGAGGCGGCGCCGTGTGGAGACACTTTCCCTTCAGTAATACAGTCCGCCTTAGACAGCCATCTGGTGGACAGTCTTGGTACTACGCGCAGAAGTTGACACAAACAAGTACTTCCAACTTTAACTCTTGCTTCTCTGTGTACTGGGCAAAATTTAAATGTGGTTTCTTAAGAGTCAAGGGCCAAATGTTAATGTGTGAGCAGTGTGATTAGACTTATTTCCTATATTACCTCTGTGTTGTTGCCCTTATCCTTGCTACCAGGTGTCTTTACAATTGGTGCCTTTATCCTTGCTGCCAAGCGTCTTTAGAAATGCATGTTCTTTTTGGTTTCCCCTTTCTCCCTCAATATAACCACTCACCTAGCCATCTCATGGTTTGATCACTTTCCCATGGGGCGTTTCTTAAGGCGACACGCACTCCTCTTCTACAGGAGACAATCCCTTATGTGAATTTGTATTGCCATGACACTACTTGTGGAGGCAGTTTTGTTAATTTCTTCAGTAGCAGTGATATTACGCCTCAAATCTGTGTAAGTCATGTCTCTATTGTAGTTTGCTATATTACAGGTGGGGCAGTTATGACATTTACTTCAGTTTCATTGATATTACGTACAAGCCTTGTATACCTTTTCTCCTCAATTTTCCGTCTTTGTTGGTAATCATACATACCCTGTGGGGTTATTCCTGGTAGAACTGCCTTACATCCAATTTCATTATATTTATTTGAAAATAGCGGGACCCCACCACTTGTTACTTTGTCTCTCAATTCCCCTCCATTGCTGCTGGGCATTGTGTGACCTTCCTGAATATTGTACTTTCCTCTGCTCCTCAGCTAGTACACCTTCCTCCCCACTATGGCTGGACAATCTATGAGCCAACCTCCTCCGTTACTCAATGAAATCGGAGAACCGGATATTCACTGGAAGGAATGGATAAACCTATTTGCCTCATACCTCATTGCCATATGCGACGAAAGATATTCAGCAGTTCGCAAACAACACATATTGTTGCATAATCTAGGCATACAAGGCAGGAAGATTTATGACACCTTACCTGAACCAGAACTAGAAGAGGATGAGGATGCTACTGATGAATTTAAAGTCACTATTAAAATTAGAGGCACATTTTGGTGACAGAGTGAATGTAGTTTTGGAGCGACATAAATTCTTTACCCGCATCCAAGGTAAACAGGAATCTGTCCTTAATTACATAGCTGCTCTCAGAGGTCTGACACAACTATGTGACTTTGGTGATCTCACCGATTCACTCATCAGGGACCAACTTGTTAGGTGCACAAACAATACTCGTATCCAGGAAAAGCTCCTAGCAAAAAACCACACCTTAAAAGAACCGGTTAGTATAGCGGTCTCTGTGGAACACACTGTTAAGTGTATCCAAGAGATGAAGACTCCAAATGAGCTTGTTGCCAATGTTCACAATAGCAGTGATGCACAGACCAAATCCATTGATAATGAGGTATTCAAGGTTAGACCCGGAGAAGTCAAAGATAACCATCCTGCTAGGCAAAAGGGTAGGTTGAAATGCTACAGATGTGGCAGCAGCAATCACCTTGCTAATGATGTGCGTTGTACTGCCCGTAATGTCACGTGTGCAAAATGTAATAAGAAGGGGCATCTGGGTAGAGTGTGTAATAACAGTGAAAACTACCAAGTGAAAGTAGTACACAGTGAAGATGATTTGGCCCCTAAGTATGTGTTCCAAGTAAAAGCTAGAGACTGTCAAGCTTCCCCAAGTTCTCAAGAACAATTCTGTGACCACAAGTCCATTGAATGTACCATTCTTGTGAATAATAAGCCCACGGAGGTGTTTGGTGATTCGTGTGCCCCAGTTACCTTATTTAATATTCATTGCATAAATGAGATATTTGATACCTCCAGTCTCAACATTTTAGAACCTGATATTTCAGCTGTAGGGTATGCTGAAGAGAACATCCCATTAGTGGGGATGATGATGGTGAGTATTCACTTCAAAGGGAAGACCACATGGGGCAAAGTGTACAAGGTAAGCAAAGGTTCCAATCTGTTGGGTTGGCATCATCAAAGAGAGTTGGGGATTGTGCTTGATCCAAATAACAAATATCAGGTCCTGTTAGCTGAGCGGGAGGAGGAAACCAGCAGCAATTTAACTAACCAATCTGAATTGTTCTCCAGAGTAGGCCACCAGGTAAATAGTACTGCCTGCTGTGTACTTCCCACGGGAGTGAACATAATTACGAACCAAAGTTATGTATCTGAAACTGATGGTGTAAAAAGGTGGGTTGGAGAGAAAATTCATGCTCTTTCGGGAAATCCTACAGTAGTTCCTAAAATTCCATGGACTCAGTTGGCATTGGAAATAATCTTCCCCACGGATCATTTAGGAGTCCTGAAGAGATTTCTGATTGTACTCATGGATTACACGTCTCACTGGATCAAATACAAGTCTGTTTCAAGGGTCTCAACCAAAACCCTCATCGACTTTTTAAAAGATTCATTCACGTGTGAAGGTGTGCCAGATTGCATAGTCACCAAAAAGGGTATTAAGTTCTCTTCCATTGAAATGATGGCATTCCTAAACGATCTGGGCATCGAGCTTGAGGAAACCACTTTGCAAAGTCAAGGGGTCAATAACCTCATGTGTAAATCTGTAATCTTGATTAAAAATCTCACTCAACTAGCTTTAGCCAATAATATGGATGTGGATAAGACGTTAAGAGAAGGCATTTGGGCATATCACACCTCTTCTGACTTGATAACGGGAGTAACCCCCTTTGCTTCCATCAGGGGAAGAGATCCGATTGCCAATCCCAATATCTACTGTTGGACCTCTCACATAGCCTCTTCCAATATGTAATCTGTTGTAGTTCATCCATTTGGGCAGCAAAGTGTTTCCGTACCCCTTTGGTCTCTGGTTGTCAACCTCCAATTGAATTGTATGTAATATGTAACCTGTTGTAGTTCTTCCATTTGGGCGGCAATGTGTTTCTGTGCCCCTTGGTCTCTGGTTGTCAACCCCCAAATGAAATTGTATGTTAGTTTCATTGTTTAGTACCCCTCTTGGGTCCCTCCACCCCTGCAAGTTCAGCTATGCCTGTTCCATTGTCATCCTTCCCTGCGCAGGAAGATGTGTTGTAATCTTCCTCCTTTCCTTTCTATTGGAACATTCCTTCCCCCCCCCTCCTCCCTCCTTCACTCTAGAATGTTGGTGAGCCTGTCCGTTATGGAGAGTGGATGACAGAATAAAGACGTTGAACTTACCCTGCTTCTGAGATTCATCTTTATTACAACAATATAATTTATATTATTACCTTTAGTTACAGGGCTATCTGGTGATTATTTCTTTGAACTTTTCTCTCCTGCTAGTTTTTGAACAATTTTCTAGTGGGCTTATCATGATTTTCCTCTGAGATCCACTTTTGTGAAATGTGCTTTTTACTTACAATGTGCACTTACACCCTGAAAAATAAATACAAAAGGTCTCCTACAAGGGAAAAGTTGTTAGGTAGTGGATAGAATGAGTTAAAAAGAGGAAAATCAAATGTTATGGACCAGCCAGAGAAATCCCATAAAACCATTTTGCTTCTCTAATGCAGTAATGCTCTATTTCCATATAATTCAAAGAAACATTTCATGGAAACATAGTGGCCCATTACTGTTGAAGATCAGTACACTATTGTGACGAGGGGGACCCGGAGGACCCTATGCGACAGGACTTGAACCAATCAACCTTGAATAAAACACTATTGCTTTTACCCTTTTCTAAACAGCAACCTGAAAAATGGAAAGACGGTGAACTCATCCCCCACAGACCCGAGACTGGCTTCCAGGACGAACACTGTTTCTTTAACTGGGCAGAACTCGAGCCAAGCCACGCCCATGAGTCCGAGGTAAAACCCAGCCTTGAACACACACAGGTGTGTTCACACCCGGAGGCGAACTAGTTAGTTGGAGAGACGAGGAGAGCGACGGAGCGGACTGGAGTACAGGAGCAGTGAAGGAGAAGACGACCGGAGGAGAGCCTGGAGCAGCTAGAGGAGACGCCGCAGGACCCGGAAACCTCAAGGAGGAGGAGGCGACAAGAGGCAGGCTGAGAGAGGGAGCAGGCGACTGCCGCAACAAGCCAGGAGGCCAACGAGAAGGCGCTTCGCCCAGCCACACTTCAAGGGAAGTGTGGCTCTCGCAGGTATGGTCACGCTTTGCGGGCCGGGCGGGACGTAGATGGGCTAAACCTCCCTGAAACCTCACACGGCTTTCCTCTGCACAAACCCCCTCCTATTCACCGAACCGACACCACAGGACACCGGGGTTTTGACTGTACACGTGTGACCCTCACTCCCTTCCCTAAAACGTTGTGTACCTAAACACCAGGACTAACGGCTGTCCTACATCTCTTTCTTTCCATATACCGCCACCCCGAATCGGAAGACACCACGGCTGACTACCGGACTACCTGTCCCAGAAGTCCCCGGGAAAGGAGAGGAATCGGAGCAGAGAGACGCAAAGACCGAAAATCCCTCGCGGACACAGAGTCCGACCTCCCCCTACCCTACTACCGGAGGGTGATTCAGCGGAGGCGCTTCCTTAAAACAATAAAACCTGCGTTACCCCCAGTGCCTGTCTCTGTGAGTCTGTTCGAACCCCCACAACTATTTAAATGCAGTCATTTGTCCATGACATACTACACATATTTCAAAATCATTTCCCTGTGTTCCGGCGCAACCTGCAAATCAGACGCTCCATTCACTATATTCTGGGAGGGTTCTTTTTCTGGGGAAATTCAATACCCCATCCTGGCACAAGCTCTTCTGTAGTGGACCTTATTAGCCTCCGAAAGGCCCGCCACTTGTCAATATTTACTGACATTAAGTAACTTAGGTACTTATCAGTCCCCTGTTTCACTACTTTTTATATGTGTAGGTACACCTCAATTCAATATTTCACTTCTAACCATGTTTGGGGTCATAAATTATTCTCTATCACAGGCTCTCCTACAGTGGAAACCACATATCAATTGGTATGTTATGTTATGAGCACTTTTATAGAGCACAGCTGCCCCAGCAAAGGGGCGTCCCGGCGCTTTGGACAGGCAAAAGACATAACACACAAACATCAGAAAGTCAGATAGTAAAAGGACAGAATACTAAAAAGCAGAAGGGAACAAATGGGTTTTAATAGCCCTCCTAAACTCCAACAAGTCGTCCAATGCACGAATATGGAATGGAAGTGAATTCCATAACTTAGCAGCTAAAACTCGAAATGAGCGTCCCCCAGCACGGCAGAGCTTAAACCGCGGGACCACAACCAAGTTTTGACCCAGAGACCTCAGAGAACGAGATGGTACATAAAAAGTAAGAAGGTTCTCAAGGATCTGAGGGGAAGACAGTTTAAGGATCTTAAAGGACAGACATAAAGTCTTAAAATCTATCCGTTGTGCCATAGGCAACCAGTGTAGTGTCCGGATAGTTTCTTTCGCGGAACAAAACCTCGGTAGCCCCACCAAGGCTCTAGCAGCCGCGTTTTGAACACGCTGCAGCCACGTGACTTCCGCCTGGTTGGCCCCCACCAGGAGCGAGCTGGCGTAATCGAGCCGTGATAGAATAGTGGCCTGCAAGATCAGCTGCCTGGTAGGAGCATCGAAAAACTTCAAGATGGGCCTAAGCCCTCGCAGAATTCCGAAGCAGGTAGCTGCCACTTTTTTTGTATGATTGCAAAAACTAAGGGCAGAGTCTAACCAGAAACCCAGATTTGTAACCTCCGAGATCGGGGTTGGAGTAACACCTAGCTCTGAAGGCCACCACTCATCGCCCCATAGGCTGCTCTGTTTGCCCACGATCAAAACCTCTGTCTTTTTAGCATTAAGCTGAAGACAGTTAGCCGTCATCCAGCCCGCTACTGCCGAGAGGCCATCCCGGAACTTGGGGGCCTCGAGGTCGGACCTCCCACTCAGTGTCACCGCCAGCTGCGTATCGTCAGCATATGAGACCAAATTCATGTCCCAAAGCTTGGCGACCACAGCCAGTGGCTGCACATACAGATTAAACAAAGTGGGACTCAGTGCCGACCCCTGAGGCACTCCCTGTCCAAGCGGATAAGATTTAGACTCAAAGGGCGGAATTGCTACCCTAAATGACCGACACCGGCCTGTTCTAGATGTTGCAGCAAAATCGAGTGTGAGACCGTGTCAAACGCGCCACTGAGGTCAAGTAACACCAGTGCCGCAGTCTGACCAGAATCAAGCACGAGCCGCAGATGTTCCATCATCGAGAGTAGAGCTGTCTCGGTACTGTGACCGGCACGGAAACCATTTTGGGAGGGATCCAGTATTTTAGCCCTCTGTAGATGTTCCGACAGCAGACCATTGACATGGGCCTCTGTCACCTTCGCAATCCATGGAAGTAAGGAGATAGGTCGATAATTCTCCGATTTGAGGGGGTAACAAAAGCCTGTTTCCATTTAGTTGGCACAATGCCTGAGGAGAAGGACAGGTTGATAAGCTGACGCACAGGAGGGAGACCAAGAATAGATGGTTCCCTAAACTGCGCCGGTCTGAGGGGGTCTTCCTAATTTTACTTTAGTAGCCAACCTGGTAAATACCTCCTCCGACAGGCAAGAGAGAGTCGATAAAACCACATTCGTGGGAGGGATTGCTCTCGGAACCTCGCTCAAAGGGATAGAGCATGGAAAAGAGCGATAGATCGCCTGAAACTTTTCAAAGAAAAAGGCTGCTAGATCTTCACAGTGAGACTCAGAACAAATTTCCACTGTCGGAGCTCTCTTCACAGTCAGGTCCTTAAGGACTTTGAAGATCAGTTTCGACGCGTTGGAGCTATTTTTGAACTCCTTAGAGTAGTAGGCCGCACGGGCCCTACATATGGCTCTATGATAGCTTTTGATTTTGGTGAGATATATGGTCTTTTCCCCGCTTCATAAGTTTTCCGCCAGTCCCGTTCTGCTTGTTTACATGCTTTTTTTAGCAGTATCAGGGCACTATCGTACCATGGACTTGGTTCAAAGGAGCGGCATTTGCTCCACGTGGCGGGAATCAAGACATCTAAAGCCCGTCTGATCCAGGCACAAAAAAGATCATAGCCAGATTCTACCTCGTTGAAGGAACCAAGCGGATTTTCAACAAGAAAATGGTGGAAATCCTCGAGCTTTCATTTTTTCCAAGGACGTTTAAAAATAGCTCTATCTGACGATTTAAAAGGAAGGTCATCCATCGTGAAATACAATTTCACTAAGAAGTGGTCAGACCAGGCAACCGGACTTGGCTGCGGCACCCTAGCGCCCAATAGATTCGAAAATATGGGGTCCAATATATGTCCACCCTCGTGTGTAGGGTGAGTGACCAACTGGTTTAACTAAAGTGCCTCTCGATCAGCAATAGTACTGCTAATCGAAGGAGTAAGATGGCGACCAAAATGGAGATTGAGATCTCCAAAGATACTAAAGTTAGCAGAACCCATTGCAAGAGAGCTAACCGTTTCAGGAAGAGCTTTCCTGAAGGCAGTATCATTGCCGGGCGGGCGATAGACCAAAGTCCGGAGAAAGTAAAGTGGTGGCTGACCGTAACATTAAAATGTGCACTCTCACAGCCAACCAGGTTCAAAACCTTCCAGGTGCAAGGATAGCAAGACTTGACTACCATGGCAATACCCCCGCCCCTAGAATTGCGATTATGGGTATAGATGGAATACCCCTGCGGAAGTGCCAGATTCACTACTGCAGAAGCCTCCTCCTGTAACCACGTTTCAGTCATGAGGATGACGTCAGGGGCCTCCTCCATAATGAGATCATAAATCGCAGCGTGATTTTTGACCATCGATCTCACATTAAGATGAAGAATAGTAAGTTCTCGGGGGGTCATAGGCCCTATATGTGGCAGATCAGCGATGGTGAGCTCACTAGGAGCTGAAACAGGGGTTGGGGACTTAAGAGAAAAGTTGCCACAGGCACAGCTGAAAGGGCCGCACAGCGGGTCGTAAGGCCCAAAGGCACAACATGGGGACAGCTGTCTAACAGTCAACAACTCCTCCCTGGAATACAAACCTCCTACAATCGGAGGGGCAGAGTCCCTAGCGCCTAGCGCTTCCGTAGCGCTGACGGGCGCAGACGGGTAAGACTCTGGCTCGACTCCGGCGCGACAATGGCGCGCCCGCTGCACGTAACCGCTGCGCGTTTCCATGTCAGGTTTAAATAGAGGTCCGTGAGTATGCCTGGAACACTAGAGCGCTACCCAAAATGGCGCCCGTATTGTATTGATAAAGAGAACATTTTAAAAACATTCTCTACAGTCGCCTGTTTAGTTTAAATGCATCACTCTTCTGACTCCATTCTGGTTGGGAAATACTGGCACCCTCCCAAGACCAACTGAATGAAACTCACCAGACATAGCAGGTTGCTCAGAAACAGAGTAACATGTATTTATTGGTACCAAATGCAGGCATCATTGCGGATCTGCAAGGAAGAAGTCAGACCTCCCGCCTTAGGGGCTCTTAAACTGCTTCTTCCTAGAGTGACTGGTTTCTGGGTGTTATATGCATTTTAGTAATGCCATGTCAGCAGAATTCGAATAAGGCACAAAGCCAAATATGGCTAACAGGGATGTGCAAGATCTGCACCAAGCCAATTATAAACAGATAAATATGGGCAGACCAGAAAAGGCTGTCTCAGCACTTTGTAAGCAAACCTCACAACCAGATAAGGAAAGTATCATGATTTCAGGACAAGCAAAGTGACCTCTAAGGTGGTTCAGAATAGCTGTTGAAGCTTGTCCAGTCAAGGTCAGATAGGAAGTCCTTTGGAGCTCTAGGCCTCATGTTAGTGTGATATGTTTGAGCATGATATCTTTGAAGTGCATACACATGAATTTATATGGATATATATATATATATATATATATATATGTATATATATATATATATATATATGTATATGTGATTATGTGCACTATGGGCGGGCAGTCTGAGTAGATTTAAAAGTTACACAATGCTGCCAGAAACGTTGTGTGAGCAAGAGCACGGCTGTGCTCGGAACGCGTCGCAGCAGAGCGGGGTAGTAAATAAATACCTTTCTGCCTTGTTCCTCGTGGTCCGCCTTCTTCATTTCACCAGGAGCGGGTGTTTGGAGGATTTGTTGCTAGTGCCTCTGCACTTGCGGGGAGATCAGACTTATACTCTGGGCATCTCCTAAGAGTTGGTGAGAAACTATAGGAGGAAGTCAGGCAGGATTGTCAAGAGATCCTTAATGAGGTTAGGCTTGTCTCCAATCAGATGAAGGGTGCAGTGGCGGACACGTTGTACTTGGCTGCCCCTAGATTCTGCCACAGCATCTGTCTCAGGTAGAGTTAATGGCTTAGACTCACTGGCTTAGACCTGAAGCTTGACAACAAATCCGGCGTTTACATTTCTAATTAATACTTCTAACTGCGGATTCCTCACCTTGTAAATAGTCCCCAGGTGACAGACTGGATCCGGAACCTTTAAAGCAGTACGCCTGCCCACAAGTAGGAGGGATAATGCTGCTCTGTGCCAAAGTCATTTCACTCAGGAAGTGGTGAGCAGAGTGGCATATAAGCGTCACCCATGCATGCTGATGTCAGATCCTGTCTTTCCCCACCTTCAGACATGGCTCTGGAGCTACTCCGTGGTATTTTCAGACACTTTTCTTGAAATTTCTACACTGGTGTTGGAGAGCGATTCCAGGGCCTCCAACAACTGGGCTCAGATGATTTCGAAGACATTGGAAGACTCCACGTCGTGGGAAAGAAAATGTCCATTTCTTGCTCCCAAAGTCATTCCCATGGTAGATCATTATCGCAGGCAAAGTCTTTGCGCAAGTCCAGAAGAAAGATAAGAAATCAAAGACGGAATGTCCCACCTTCCCACTACTCCCAAACTCTAGAGAAGGCAGAGGCCGTCAGCGTGCCTCCCGGTCTCACTCTTGATCTCCATCCGAGCCGAATCTAAGTGTAGTCCAAATGCACTCCAAATTCCCAGGTCCATTGGCAATGTTACAGCAAGTGGAGACCCATAGGAAAACCATTTTTTGGTACTTTACCTGTTCCGTCTAGCAGACCTTCTGGCTTCAAGGATCCGCAGAGGCCTCCAGTCAGGCTTCCACTGGTTTGTCCGCCCTCTGCACCATCTGTGACCTCAAGAGGTGAGCACTTCGGTTGTGGCACCACTTGCTATACCAGCTCCCTTTTCATCAACGCCAAGTCGGGTGGAGAATTTGCAGTCCATTTTGCTTTCCGATTCAGAGCAGAATACTCCATAACCTGTACTGCTGTAACTGGCTCTTACCGGAGTGCAGCTATCATGCAATCCCTCTGATTCTGACAGTGAACGCCCTATTAAGATCTTTGCCCTCATAACACCTTCTTGCAGAGGGAGAATTTCATGATGCTTATACTTGCTATGTTGCTGTTTGTCCTATACCTGGGAAACTGGATTGTGGCGTTGGACATGAAGGACACTATTTGTGGTTCACAATGGGCCAGAAGCATTTTCAGTTAGCAGCTCTCCCTTTCAGCCTTGCCAGTGCCCCTCGAGTGTTCCAAAAGTGATGGCGGTGGTCGCAGCACACCTTCTGAAGTTGGACTCTACCAATCTACTCCTACCTTGATGACTGACTGCTGGGGCAAGCCTATCTTTAAGAAGTGATCAGCTGCCTCAGGATAATGTTTAACCTCTTCATTTCATTGGGGTTCAACATCAACATACTAAAGTCACACTTGACTCCTTCACAAATGCTTTGTTTCATTGGAGCTGTTCTGGATACGCTACAGTTTCATGCTTTCCTGCATGGAGCAGAAATCCAAGACATTCCAAGCTACAATCCCTATCTGCTCCAGTCTCTTTCCCGGATCTCAGTGTGGATGTCTCTGAGGGTGCTAAGTCTGGTGGACTCCTGAATCATGATGGTGAGGCATGCCTGGTGGTATATGCAGGCTCTGCAGTAGGGCCTGAAGAATCAGGGAATCTGTCGGATAGTATTCAGACCCGCGAGGAGGTTGCAAAAGATCTGCAGTGGTGACTGCTTGACAGCAGTTAGGTCATTGGCAGATTCATTTCCTCACCCGCCCAGAATTGATAGTGGCCAGAGATGTATCGCTTTAGACTGGGGAGGCCATCTGAGACAGGCGATCAGAGGTCTCCATCGGAAGCTCAAATCCTCGTCAATTTGTTGGAGTTGAGGGTCGTTGCTTGGCATTGAAGGCCTTACGGACCACAATCAGATTAAGGCTGGTGCATGTACTCATGTACAACACCACCACCACCATATGGTACTGCAACAAGTAGGGAAGGGTATAGTCTTCAGCAGACATCATGCAGGTTGCTAGTTAAACCACCTAAGCTTCCTCCAACATTAGAACGGTGTTCAGAGGATCTTGTCTTCATCCTGCTGCAAGAGGTGCAGGCTCTACTTGCTAAAGTGACCATCGAGAGGGTGGCGGCCTAGGAAGTAGGGACGGGCTGTTACTCCCATCATTTCCTTGTGCAAAAGAAGGATGATTGCCTTTGTCCTCTTTAGGTCTTGGTCTTCTAAATGCCTTCTTATGGAAGAACAAATTCAAAAATACCTGCCTGGTCAGGGATGGATAGGCTAAGAGCCTGAGTTTTTTTAATGTTCACTTTGAAGCTGGAGGCTCTTCCAAATGGCCGAGGATATGTCATGGGGGGGGGGAAGGGGGCAGGGGGAGATATAGGGTTGAGTCAGTGAGATCATAACATAATCAGCATATAAGGCCAGTTTACGTTTTGCTGACCAAAGGAGATACCTTTAATCAATGGATTTGCCCATATCTGATCTACGAGGAGTTCATATATAACACAAAGAGGATAGGGGACTCAGGGCAGCCTGCCTAATTCCCCTTGGGATTGTAAAAGGCCAAGATAAGACACCATTGATTCTCACCCAGGCACTCGGAATGGTGTAATTACTTCTCACCAATGTCAAGAATCGCTGTCAGGTTCCTGTCCTTACCAGAACCAGTCGAAAAACAATGGCCAGTGCACCCAGTCAAATACCTATGCACCATCAATGGACAACAGCAGTGCCGGGGTGCGCGATCGTGCTGCCTTATCCATGAGATGGAGGAGGCCTGTTATTGCTGCAACCAACGAGAATGAAGCCGGTTTGCTCCGATTTGATCAATCCTTGCATGTAGGGTTTCAAGCAAACTGCCAGGATGCCCATGAAGCATCAACATTTAAGTGAGCAGTGGGGCAGTAAGAGGCATATTATGTGGGGGTCTTTCCCCAGTTTTGCTATGACCGTGATAGCAAACAAAATCATTTTGTATACTGAACTGTTTATGTTTTTTGCAATATAGTATTGAATCGATCTTAAACGCATGGTTTTATGAGTATTTTAATTTTGCTATTGTGTACTGTATCGTATTGGTTTTAATTAACTGTGCAATAAACTTCTATGACCGTAATAACCACCTCCTTCATGGAAGGGGGCAGGTAGCCTGAGTTTCCCTTGGAATTATAAAGTCGGACAAGTATTGGAGCAAGTTGAGGCCCAAAGACTTAGTAGAATCCCTGGGTGAAACCATCAGTGTCAGGGGCCTTATCAGGCTGGAGCTTGGGTATTACGGTAAGGACTTCTTCTACGTGGATATCTGCCTCAAGCGCGAGGGCGTGATCATCGGGTAGGCGGCACCATAGGCAGGAACCCCAGGCATTCCTCCATAGTCTTCTCCTTAGCTTTGTAGAGGATAGTGTGAAAAACACTCTAAGGACTGGGCGATTTGCTTTCCTGGCAGATTTTAGAGATCTGATGTTTTTGGGTTTGTGCTCTTAATTTGTAGGCCAGCAGCTGCCCTGTCTTATTACCCCCTGCAGAGTATGGTTGTTTGGTTCGAAGGAGGGCATATTCTACCGTATCCCAGTTCAGTGCTTTAAGTTGTTTCTTAGCCAAACTCAGTTGCCCATGTACTCTATGGACTTCCATGCATTTGTGATAATCTTTTAGGTCTCTTACCCGCACTTCTAAGTCTTTCCTCTTTTCCCTTTGCTCCCTATTGAGCTTTGGGTAGATGACAAGGAAGGCCTCCCTGACTATTGCCTTCTGAGTATCTCAAAGGTGGGAGACAGGCGGGCCTGGTGTTACATTATTATGAAGTGTCCTGTTTCTCTTGTTTTCTTGAGTCATAGGCAATTCATTTTTCGTTGAGTCGCCAGGTGTGGCCTTGGACCCTGCCACCAGAGATCTGTAATGTGAGAATGATCGGGAAGTGGTCAGATATTGCAACCACCTTAATGTCGGTCTTTTGCAGGGTCACCAGAATGTGCTGAGAGACTAGGAAATAGTCAATTTGGGTGTAGGGCTGGTGCATGGTTGAGAATTTTGTGTCATCTCGAGGTGGGATGCGTAGTGCGCCACACATTTACTAGATCTCTATATTGATATGTTGAGGGCAGTGTCACAGACCAAATTAAAGTTGCCCCCACTACTATATTAGAAACAGGAGTAGTTTTTACTAGACCCGGGGCCTTAATTGTAAACTGTTCCTGATGGTCGTTGGGAGTGTACAGTGTGGCAAGGGTGAAAGTGTAAGAGTTCACAGTTAGACAAATGGATAGAAGCCTCCCCAGAATCTCCACTAGCTTTCGGATGACTTGACCAGGGAAGTGAGTTGCAAGGAGTATTACCACCCCTACATTCTTACCAAGGCCGGAAGAAAAGAGTTGTCTATCAAATCAGAGGGAAGAGTCCCACCTAGTCCTTTTTAGGAAGATGTGTCTGTTGCAGAAGGGCAATGTCACATTGGGAATCTTTCTGGAAGGCCAGGAGAGCCAGTCGTTTAGCTGTGGAGCTGAGGCCCCTGACGTGTAGCTTAGTATCTTAACCATCGGGAGAAGGAAAGGGGAGCAGCGCCATCGTAATCCTAGGGGTGGGTGTCCCATGCAGGTTATAACAGAGCCATACCCATTTCAAGCTATCAAAGGCCACCATGCAGGGGACCTCCTTATCAGGGAGGATGACGTCCTTGGGTGTAACACCGAAACAAACAACCACTCCCTCCATGGAAGTATCAATGGTCACGGCAGCGACTGCTTCACAATGTGTGGGGTGAACTGGGTGTGGTTGATGCCCCACCAGCCTGTTGCATGTCCTAAACAGCTATGTGGGCAGTAACGGCCAGTCAGCTATGTTGTGGCGGCGAAACGTTCCTGAGCAGGTCAAGTGCAATCATAGTCAGGATCTCGGTGGAAGAGTGTCAGTCTGATGTGGAGTCCCGGGTGGTGTCCCGATCCTGGAACAGCTGGATAAGCGTGTTGTGTTCTTAGTGGCTTTTGTGCAGTGTGGGACTGGGTGTGGTTGTCTGTGTGTGACGCAGATGCCTGTTTTTGGGGGTGAGATGCTGCACTGGGAACAGTCACGGCTCCCCCTGGGGGAAGGCATCTCTGAGATGTCTGCAGTCCTAGGATCTCATTGGCCACCTCCGTCATGTGGACCATGTGTCTCGATGTTCCAGATGAAGATCAGATGGAAGGGGTTGCCCCATTTGTATTTGATAGCGTGGTTCCAGAGAAAAGTGCTGATTGACCTGAGGAAGCAACTTCGCTGTAGAGTAGTAGGGAACAAATCCTGATAGTCACACTTTGGTTCCTTTGAACATAATGGGACTGGTCTGTGGCTGCTTCCACTATAACTTATTTCACCTTGTAGCTATAAACGCAGGTTAAAATGTCCTTAGGTTGCCCCAGTGTTGAAGTGGGGCAGCCCCCTCTGTGTACGCGGTCAAGCACGATCTCTTAGCCAGATCTGGGTATACATGGGGGAATAAGCAAAGCACATCGCCCTCCAGATCACAGCGTCTGCTTGTAAGGGGACCCCCTTAATACGAATATTGGATCAGTGCAATCTGTTCTCCAGATCCTCTACATGGAGCTGTAGGTCCAAATTCTGCTTGTGAAGGTCCATCTGTTCGCATCTGGGGTTCTCCAGCTCTTCATCCCGGGCATCCCATCCATTCTCCAGTGCTGCCACTCGACCACCTAGGTCCGACACATCCTTTTTAACCTCCTTGAGGTCCACTGCCACATCATTCCTGAGCGCCGTTATGTCCTTATGGAGCCTGGTGAAGAGTCTTCATGAACGTCAAGGTGACTGGGATTAGGAGGTAAGCCACGCCGGTCCCCACCTGTGGCCCTGCTGGGAGGTCCGTCGGGAGCTTCTCTGCGTGGGTTCAGTCTTCTTTGCAGTCATCTTTGAGAACATGTTCTTTGGCATGTTCTTTAGCATGTAATCCTTCTGTACTCTGTGGGCGGCCATATCATTGCTCTGGGGGTAAGGGGGTAGGGGGGATGTGGACACAGGAGTAGATCTCCCTCGACCTGGTGGCAGGTGTACCGAGTACAGGACACATGTCGTGAAAGTTCGTTTCAGACGTTCTCAGTGCTAGGGGCCTCTGTGACTGTACTCAACGCCTAGCCCCGTATGTGAGAGAGGCTCACACTGTTCTCTTTAGCTCGATGTCCTAACTCTGGCACCGCTCCCAGTAGTGCACCTGGGGTAACACGGTGCGTGGTCTGTCCCTCAAGCACAGATGGAGAAAAGCATGGGTGCCTCCACTGCTCCTTGCGAACTTCCAGGGTCCCGGCAGACCGCAGGCCTCCAGGTAATTCAGGGTCAGGTGTGCAGTTGCTGCTCGTCCTCCCCTTCAGAGCCCCAAGAGCCTTGACAGGCTGCTATTTAGTGCGTGGTGGCATGTGGAGAGGAGCTGATGGTCCCAGCAGTGTAGGTTCTCCAAAGGCCCAGCGCTCCTTGGTATTCAGCTTCCCTGACAGGGAGAGGGGGCCACAATAGTCAAGCCCCCAGCAGCAGCATCCTTTGGCCCTGGAGGTGGCCGCTGATGCACAGCAAAGTAGATGGGGACCTGGACAGTAGCAGCGCAGCGGGCTGCTTACAAGCCTCCTATGCTCCGTGGGTCACTGCAATCCGGTCAAGCAGAATCCAAGATGGTGGCACTGCTTTGTAGAGAGAAAAGTGTGGCTGCTGGGGGCAGCTTGGGAGTTTAAGGTGTGCCCGCAAATCCAGGTTCACACTAGCCAACATAGGTCAAAATATCACCCACTAGTGTCTGCTGTGCTGGTGTGCCTCAGGGCTCTACTTTGAGCCCTTTGCTCTATAACCTGTATGTTAGACCACTGGCAGAAATTGCAGGGTATTGTGGACTCATTTTTCGTACACAGATGTAATATGAAAATTGTGGTATCTCTGTCAGCTATGGACAATCAAAACATAAAGGCCCTGAACTCTTGTCATACCCAAGTTTCATCATGGATGTGCATCATCTCCCTGAAATTAAACGTGATAAATCAGAGGTCCTGCTGATGGGTAATATCCCCTAACCTCCTGGGTTCGTACTTATGACCTTCAAATATGGGCAGTCCGACTAGCCCAGTGCCAGTTGGGAAGAAACTAGAAGTGTGGCTTGATGACAACTCACTATGAGTCATCTGAATACTAAGGTAGCGGCCATCTGTTTTAGCATACTGAAGTAGCTCAGGAAGATTCTTTATTATCTTCCCATCTCGATTCTTTACTATCTTCCCATCTCGGCCCAGAGAACCGTGGTCTAGACCTTGGTCATCTCTAGACTGGACTATGGGAATGTTTTATATCTGGGGGAGGCAAAAACATTACTAAAACCCCTCAGAGTTGTTCAAAATGCTGCTGCACAGCTCTTGCTCCACTCTCCTAAATTCACCTCCACAGCTAGTTTGCTACAGACCATACACTGGTTACCCACCGAGCAACGGGTACATTTCAAGGCATTGTGCTATATGCACAGATACCTTTCGAACACCGGACAGGTCTACCTTAGAACCTTGGTCTCATGGTATTCACCTACGCGCTCGTTGCACTCCAGTCATCAGACGTTGGCCGTAATTCCTAGAATTAGGAAATCCCGCTAAGAGCTGTCTTTTTCCTTGGACCTAGAGTCTGGAATGATCTACCCCCAACATTAGGGAAGTGCCAGTCACTTTCTCTGTTTAGTAAATCCTTAAAAACATAGCTGTTTCAACTTCTGGATTCTTCCTAATTCCGCTTCTACTTTTATAGTACTTTGGTCAATCTATTCTCCGTAACTTAGCCCATCGCTGACAACCTTTTTTAGGTAGCCATGCACTCTACATTGCGCATAGTAATATCCTGTACATAAAGAGAGCTGGCAGAAAGTATTTCATGAATAGATGATCATTAGTTCCCAGGAACAAAAAATCGGGTGCCTTCCAAGTGCAGCCAAAAAAGAAGTAACAACAGCAACTGCACTAGTAGAAAAAATTGTTACTGAAATGCGTAGATTGATTGTGTCAAGCAGGATATTGACAAGGAGATTTGTGGTCCGCATTAAATGTCTGCAGACAAATTAGGCTCATAGTAGTTCTCCAAAATAATTTGCTGAGATTTTATTTCAGAATGTAGAGGCATATGCAACTGTCCTGTCTCCCTCTTCAAAATCTTTGTATTTGTTAATTGTTGATAAACAATTGGTTACATAGGGGCCGATTTATATTTGGGCGGACGAAGGTGTTGCAGACAGGGCCATCACAGCGGTTCTTGACAGTGCTTTTTGCAGTTTGGTGCAGGGCTCCAACAACATGACAGAGCCTTGCACCAAACTGATGTATTTTTTGGTTACAAAATGAAAATCCTGATGCAGAATTTTCGTTTTGAAGATAAAAAAAGTAAATGTCCCACTCGCCTTGGGTGTTATCTCCCTTGGTGAGGGAGGCATTCTTTGTTTTTAGGTCTCGCCTATTAATCCCGCAAGGGATAATAGGCGAGAGTATAGAGGCCAAACCAAGGTCTGAAACCATCCCGGATTTCGGACAGTTCGTGTGGTGCACTCGGGCGGATGGATTTCGGACAGTTCGTGTGGTGCACTCGGGCGGAATGTGCGTCCACATCAAAGCCATCAGCCTCCCTCCCACAGGCATCTGAAGCTTCCCCCAGCGTGCGCTCGGTCTCAGGCATTTCTCCTCCCCCGCCCCTAATTATTCACCCCTGCTGTTGCTGCCCACGGCCGGCCGTACTTTCACTTTCACGGCCGCCAGCCCGTGTCTCGCATTTCTCCTCCCCCTAATTATTTTCCCTTGTTTGCTTAGAATGTTTTCGCTCAAAACTTTAGCAGATTTGCTTCCGCAATTTTAATTTCATGGCATTCACAATGGTTTAAGTGCTTAAAAAGTGTTGACACGCTCTGCGTTAGTGGAACATAAACTTTACAGTTTCACACAGCAAAGGAATGTTCTCGTGGCTGTTGAGGTGTGGCCAGGCAGTTTCTCTCTCTCAAAGAACCCACATTTCTCATTCTAGGATAATGCAAACATGCATCCACCCCCACAGCCCCGCCCCTCACACACACGCTCAGTACTAGTACAAAATGTTCCTGTGAAGCCATTTGCACATGAATGCAGCTTGTGCATACCAGTGGCTTGTGTCTGGGGGAAGTTCGCCTGTAGTTTACGAACCACAAACTAGCTTTGCGCCATCAAGATTGCTGTTTAATTCTGAATAGACAACATTCCGGAGCCTTTGGTATGGCAGGTCGTGAATCAAGAAATGGTAGAGGTATTTACAACGTCTATTTAAAGGGGTAGCGTCGCCAAAAATATAAGAACTAAAAAAGACTTCCCTTTCTTGGCTCCGATTTGCACGCGCCTTGTGTGATCCGTGTCACCCGCTTTCCGATCCTGCTAAACTGATTTCTGATTTACAAGTCCATTTTTGATTTACTGTGCAATAAACGGTGTGCGACTTTTATTCATCAAGTAACTCTGTTATTGTATATTTTGCCCCAATGTGGGTGTATGCTATATTTACACCTGAGATACAATGGGCCGGTGTGAAAGTGTTTTTTTTCCTTAGGCGGGGGCTCAATAAGTTGCCCAGTGAGTGTGATATTCAGCAATAGTTGCGACAATCTAGGCCAATGTTCAAGCCCTTTAAATCTTTATTTCTCTTCAAAATCACAATAGATCTTGTCCCAGGGCCAACGAATTGTGCTTTGGGCGAATGCTCTTCATTATAACTAATTAAGAAAGTAAAATCAGCGTATTTACAAAAAGTTTTTGTGCTGTCTTTCTAAGACATACTTCTGGTAAGGCTACTGCTTTCATCTCTACCTGGTTGTGTTCTTTCTTATCACTTGTTTCACATTGTTCTAAATATGCTGCACAGTAGTTCATTTGAGGATTGAATGTGCTTTTATTGCATTTATTAAGTGTGCTCTTCAGGTTTGCAACTTTAGTTACAATAAAAACATCCCTGTGCCTCTGTACTACTTCTCTTACAAGGCTCTCATTTTGAGTTGTCTGGACTTCGGATCTATGCTTTTTATTCCAAGATTTTGCATTTTCGAAATAAACTGCCTTTTGAGTAGGTAAGGAAACGAACAAACACTTTCCCATTTAATTTGCAGCCAAGTACAGTGTAGCACAAAGTGATATAAAAAGTGGCACTGGATATTGCACCCCCCCCCAGCATCACTCAGCACTACCACAGCACAACTCAGCATCATCACTCAGCGCTACCCCAGCACCACTCAGCACCACCACAGCATCACTCAGCACCACCACAGCATCACTCAGCACCAGCACAGCACCACTCAGCACCACCACATTATCACTCAGCACAACCACAGCACCACTCAGCGCCACCCCAGCACCACTCATCACCACCACATTATCACTCAGCACCACCACATTATCACTCAGCACCACCACATTATCACTCAGCACCACCACATTATCACTCAGCACCACCACAGCATCACTCAGCACCACCACAGCATCACTCAGCACCACCACAGCATCACTCAGCACCACCACAGCATCACTCAGTACCACCACAGTATCACTCAGCACCACCACAGCATCACTCAGCACCACCACATTATCACTCAGCACCACCACAGCGCCACCACAGCATCACTCAGCGCCACCACAGCATCACTCAGCACCACCACAGCACCACTCAGCACCACCACAGCACCACTCAGCACCACCACAGCATCACTCAGCACCACCACAGCACCACTCAGCACCACCACATTATCACTCAGCACCACCACATTATCACTCAGCACCACCACAGCACCACTCTGCTTTACCACAGCATCACTCAGCACCACCACAGCACCACTCAGAGCCACCACAGCACCACCACAGCACCACTCAGCACCACCACATTATCACTCAGCGCCACCACATTATCACTCAGCGCCACCACATTATCACTCAGCACCACCACAGCACCACTCAGCACCACCACACCATCACTCAGCGCCACCCCAGCATCACTCAGCGCCACCCCAGCATCACTCAGCGCCACCCCAGCATCACTCAGCGCCACCCCAGCATCACTCAGCGCCACCCCAGCGTCACTCAGCGCCACCCCAGCATCACTCAGCACCACCACAGCATCACACAGCACCACCACATTATCACACAGCACCACCACAGCACCACTCAGCACAACCACAGCATCACTCAGCACCACTCAGCACCACCACAGCATCACTCAGCGCCATCCCAGCATCAATCTGGGCAACCATTCAACAGCAACTGGTTCAAATATGTTCTCTCAATGTTTCAAGCTTTATTACAAATGTCACAAAAAGATGTTAATATTTCACTTCTGTTCTTGGATTTTCGTCACAATAAAATACACTGAACATAATCTTCACAAACGTTATTTACAAAAGTTTAAGCTATTGCCATTATAAATTACAATAACTTTTATTTAAGTATTAATTATTTAAAAAAATTAAAAGCCATTGTTTGTAATATCAATACATCTAAGTCACGTAAATACAACACATATTGCATTACAAATGCTATAGGTGTCACATTTGCGAAAGTTAAAACTATTGGCATTGTAAATGATGAAGCTATTAATTTTGCTATTTTCAAAAGCAACACATGAATACAACATTTGTCATTTACAATACCAATAGCTGAAACTTTCTTAATGCAAGACCTATTGCATTGCAAATGCTTGTTTACTTCCTCTTTGTACCAGGGTTTTCTTGGCGATGATGGGCAGTAAAAAACGTCTAGATGTGCACCCATCCTAATTAGGTGGACAGACATATAGCCAATTCTCCAACAGCCCTTAATCCGTTGGAGCAGTTTGGCCACATTGGAGATGGAGTAGTTTCTGCCCTGGTCAAACTATGGTCTGCCCCATTTAACTATGGCAGGTGGACCAGAACGTTGGCAGTAGCACAGTCCGTCACAGTTGTGATGGCGTATGCTTACGGCCAACATTTAAATCAGGCCCATAGGACAGCTTTTCTGAGATAAACTGATTAAGTAGGATTATTTGAATGCCAACCTAAATGGAGCCTATGTCTCAAAACATTTGTGAAACGGAATAAGGAAGGCAACAGAAGAATATGGCATAAAATATTGTAGAAGGCTGAGTTTAAAGAACGGAGAGGTACAGAACATTTCCACAGCCGTGCTATAAATAGCCCTTTCTTAAGAGACAATTGGGCCTCAAAATTGGAGGCTGCTATTACTGAAACCGTGGGTGGCTCATTTTTCTAACATTTATTCTAATCCTAGCTTATTGTTGGGGGGCAGGAGGCCACCAAGCTAACTGACTCTATGGATCTTTTGAGCAGCATATTCAACCTCATATTTGCTGTAGTCGAGGTGAACAGGGCCCTTATGGCCAGTAAGGGTGGTAAGGCCCCAGGTCCTGACGGCATTCCGATTGATCTTTTTAAAGCCAATATACCATTAGGGGTCCCGTTTTAACTATGGTGTTTTAAGCGCATGTTGTGGCTGCCGGTTTCTGAGTACCTGGTCTGATTTCTTAATTGTCCCAATTTACAAGAAAGGTGATCGCTCCAACCTAGCCTGCTATCACTGGTGAAAGTTGTAGGGAGAATTATACTGAATAGGTTGGAGGAGTGGGCTGAAACCAATGAGATACTGTCTGATATTCATCATAGTTTTCGGAGAGGTTTGGGGACGTTTAAGCAGGTCCTAAATCTTAATATGTTAATTGGAAAGTGTACACTGGGCAAGAAGGGAAACATGTTTTTAGCTTTTGTCGACTTATCTAGCGCCTTTGATTCCATTAATTGTGATGAATTGTGTTTAATTTTGGCAGAACTCCGAGTATACCCATTCATAATACCATTTCTTAGAGAACTGTATTCAGGGATTCTGTAGAGTATGGTACAATCTTAGGGGCGAATGTACCTGCTCTTTTAGGGTGGAGCTGGAGGTCAGGTAGGACTATTTGATGGCCCAGTTCCTTTTTATCCTGTACATTTATAGATTGGTGAATGTTCTGGCACAAAGTTGTATGGATCTCCTTCAGATTGGTCTGCACCCAATTCCTTCCCCTCTTTATGCAGACGATACAGTTCTCATGGCTTGTACCCCTATGGGTTTACAACGCTTACTTACCTGCTATGCTAACTATATGCAGAATTTGGGCCTAACTTTCAATCTGGGCAAGACATTTATCATGAAATATGGGAAGGGCACCATGAGTTGTTGCGATCTATTCGTCGATGATACAAAGCTAAGTTTTGTCACTTTGTTCTCCTACCTGGGAATTTTGTTCTTGAATAATGGATCATGGAAACACTCTATCAACGCTATTCAGTTGAATTTAACAAAAGCCACTTCTGCACTGTCTAATTTCTCACGCAGGCTTGCAAACAAATCTGTGAGCGCAATGCGTACCATATATAAGGCGAAGTGCACCTCTACAGCACTGTACGGGGCAGGAATCTGAGGTCACAGCAATATCAACCCATTTCAAGAAGTAGAAAATGCTTTTTTTAGATTTTTATTAGCAGTGCCACAGTGCTGTTCTTCCTAGGTCTACCATGCGGAGCTCGAGGCTCCATTCACAACCGACTTAGCTTGAACTTACCCAATTCTTTTGTGGCACAAAGTGTGGTCTTGTGATGACACTCTTAAATCGTAAGATGATCAATCATTGTCTTAAATTGTCGTCACCTCTCCGAATTCCATTGCTGAACTTTGTCAAACCGTTCTGCTTCGGTTAGGGGCATCCTGTTTTTTTCTAATGCCCCAATACATTACAAAAACAACAGTTGATGGACAGAATGCAGAACAATGTCATACATTCACCCCAGTACAGAGATCTGGGCCTAAATCCATTGTTTTTTCGCTCACCACACCACCCCAGTTCAGACATGGCCATATGCAAATCAGCCTTGCCCCTGAGCCTCATGGGAACAGTCCAGCCCGAACTGCCAAGCCATGTCTTCCCTGGATCGGAATCAAGCATCCTAGGACCGGTTTCTGGCTATCAGCCGTCTTCCGCCAGGATAGCTTGACTCCAGTAGTGTGGAGAGCAAGGGACTCACGCCTGAGCATACCCGTCCCACTCGGAGAGACAAATGCAAAAACAACAGTTGATGGACAGAATGCAGAACAATGTCTTACATTCACCCCAGTACAGAGATCTGGGCCTAAATCCATCGTTATTTTGCTCATCACACCACCCCAGTTCAGACATGGCCATATGCAAATCAGTCTTGACCCTGTGCCTCATGGGAACAGTCCAGCCCGAACTGCCAAGCCATGTCTTACCTGGACCGGAATCAAGCATCCTAGGACCGGTTTCTGGCTATCAGCCGTCTTCAGCCAGGATAGCTTGACTCCAGTGGTATGGAGAGCACGGGACTCACGTCTGAGCATGCCCGTCCCACTCGGGGAGACAAATGCAGAGTGGGCTAAAGAACGGTGATGGATTAAACCCAGATCTGTTGACTGGGTGTGAGTGTTTGATTGGTTCAGATGCTCCGTCCATCACCACCCCCTTTTGTACCACTTTGTTCGCCATAAGTTGACAGGGTATGCTCAGACGTGAGTCCCTTGCTCACTTTGCAACTGGATTCAAGCAAGCCGGGCTGAAGACGGCTGAAATGCAAGAAACCGGTCCTCGGAAGCTTGTTTCCGGTCCAGGGAAAGCATGGCTTGGCAGTTCGGGCTGGTCTGTTCCCATGAGGCACAGGGTCAGACTGATTTGCATATAGTCATGTCTGAACTGGGGTGGCAGAGTGGGCTAAAGAACTGTGATGGATTAAACCCAGATCTGTTGACTGGGTGTGAGTGTTTGATTAGTTCAGATGCTCCGTCCATCACCACCCCCTTTTGTACCAATACATTACAGTCTATCTTGAGGAAGGATCTAAAAAACGTGTGCCTGTGGCTGTTTGAGGAAACGAGGTTGGCCACAGAATTGAGAAAACCCAGAATTGCTAAGAACCAACTGATCTTGGTTACTTTTGACTTGCACCCCAACGTCAAGTCTATGTATAATAGTTACCATAGGTTTGTTTTGACCCGCTCCAGACTAAACATTTTCCACCGTTTGGTAACTTTTCCCACCGTTAACGACTGGTCTGTGTCTCGGCCAAATATCCAGCAATAATTTGTCTGTTCAATTCACCTTACATATTCAATTTATTTTTATTTTTTAGTAAGGGCTTGAGAAGCTTTTTATTTACTATATTCTATGTGATTTAAATTTCAAGCAATTCCACCCAGCTTATTTGTTCCAACAATCGTTACCGTACCTTTTGATCTGATGTTTGTGGCCAGTTATATGTGTAGTGTGTTACAGAATAGGAAAAAATTGATCGCCAAGAACTGCCCTATGGTGATTTGAATTTCCTTTGTATTGGCATTTGCACTTTCCTATGGCATTTAATGTGTTTGGATGTTTGTTCACCCCTTATGCATTTTGTATATGTAGACTGTTAAAGTGTGATAATGTGTTTTTACTTTTGTATATTTTTATGATGTTTAACATGAAATCGCATACAGCTAATTTGATTTGAGTAAGGAATGCAACAGTAGAATATGACCTTAAATACTGTAAAAGGCCGAGTTTAGTGAGCTGAGTGGTACAGACAAGTATGTTTAATGAAAAAATACTGGAGCCATTTACATGATTAACACTGGCAGAATTAAGATCTCTATATTACGATTTGTGTATTCCAAAACACCTCTCTCCTGAGAGTAATGCTACCTCTTCATTTCAACTTTTTAGCGCTTCAGCTGCTTGACAGCTCACAGCACTGATTTCATGACCACTTACAGCAAAATATTTAATGAATGATGCTACGTTAGTACCTTTATTGGTCGTCTGTAGTTCTCAGTGATGTTTATCTTTTGCTTATGTTTACACTGGGTGGTAAGTCTTAGATGGGTTTATTTAGAAATATATAGGTCATTTTTAGGGGCGAAAGAATAGAGACCAGACCCTGAAGGGATGGTGTTGCATTCTGTGGGCTTTTTGTGAACAGAAGAAACCAATATTCTGCTTTGATTAGTGTCTTCTCACAAGGAAATCAGACATGTGCTTTGAGGCATAGTAAACAACACCCTAGGGCAGGGCAAAATAATATTTTTGTGCACAAGTTGTTAATTGGATCATCAATTTATCAGTGCCAAGAATTGATTTCAAGGTTGTTTTTGTGTATGAATGTTTTACCATACATAAAGATTATAGCATAAGCAGTAGTCCAACCCACTGCAGTTCCTGTAAGTTGCAATCATACTATTTTTTTAAATGTGAGAAAGTTCCATATAGACACAGCTGAAGTGCTTGATTAGGAAATCTTTTATCATGCGACTTCTCATCACATCCTTCTATAGCTTTCCTGACAGCTTTGAGACTTGATCTTGACAGATGTATGTGAATACACTTGTGACATGTAAAGCTACAAGGCTGTCAAATGGATCAGTGGAAACATTCTGTATTTATTTAAGAACATAAACAGTTTATTTGCCTGGAATTTAGTGTAGTTAATGAGAGTTGAGGATTAAGGCCCACATAAATCCACAAAATTCACCGTAGACCTATAATGTACTAAAACCTTTGATGCTACAGGCCCTAAGATGTCATATTTTAAAAGAAACAAAAAAGAAAAAGTTACTTAACTTTTTTAATGTTCTTTTGGTGTATGCTCTATCTAACAGCAGATTCATTGCTTTGTGACTTCCCAGGCACCAGGCTGGATGTGGAAAGTCTTGCAATATATTGGTCCATGCATCAGCAGGTGGCCTCATCAGTCTCTGTCTCTGTCTATGCGACTCCGTCCGGCCTGACAACAAGATGACATAGAGCCCCAGTTTATTCATTAGTCACTTCCGCACCCTCAGACATGGAACGTGGCTTACATATTGGGAACATTGACAGCGTGCAAGCCTTTCTTGAACCTCATTCACTTCCAAAATTCAAATCCACAGAACGAGGAGTAGGGCTAGTGTTACAGAAGGTAAGGATCTTTTCTTCTGATGGATACTTTCAACAGCAGATTCTTTATCTTGTGGATCAATATCACGGAGTTAGGTCTGAGAAGTGGTCTTTACACCAGGATGTTCCTACTGGATTGAGCATGAAAAATTTGTAGATAGAGTCCCAAAGGCCAAGACATTAGTACCAGCTTCCTGCATCATCCAGTGTGCGCCTTGTTCAGTGGATGAGGAAGAAACCTCGTTGTCTGGTTAATTCCTGACTTTACACAGTTGGTCTATCCACTGAGGGTGAACTTTCCTAGTCATTTCTTCATTGAATTCTATGCATGTGACCACACAACCTTACGACATTCAGAAACGCTGGATATGAGATGGTAGTGGTATTGACTGAAGTTCTCCTGTGAATGGTGAATGATAACCCATCCAGGATAAAAGAACCATCCTGAAAAAGCCAGTGCCTACACATCTCGCACCCAGCAAAAAGACACAAAGTGCAAATGGATGGGTAGTTTGGCTGAAAATGTCTTACTAGAAAGATATTTATTTGATTGAAAATAGAAGAGGGAGTTCAACACTAGGTTGATGTTCCTATGGTTTTTGAGACGAAATGAGAATTCCTTGCAGCAGCTTGCACAATATTGGGTGCTCCAGTGCGGAAATTCATTAACTTGCATTTGGTCAGCTGTCCCAGCTTACCCAATACTGAAAGAAATTTGAAGATGTGGACCACTCTGCCCCCACGGGATCGAAACCACAAACTACAAGGCAGCATGACAACTATTACCTAGCTGAGCAGTAATGCTAGAATCTACCCACCAACCAAGCTTGCTTGATGAAGAGGAAAGTATCTGAGATAGTAAAAGATGTGGCCTAGGCTCATTAACGGGAACAGTAACTACACCATATTCTGATTATTGTCCAAGATTAGCTGAGGAAACTGCCTTCAACAGACAATTGTCAAGGTAAGGGAATATGTAGATTCCTGACCTGCAAAGATGGGCTGTGACCACTGACCTGACCTTCGTAAAAACCAGAGGCTGGTGTTAGTCCAAAGGGCAGGACGATCATGCTATGTTATTTTATTTATCAGTGCTTGTATACCGAGCCTTCTTGGCACTATCCAGGAACACAACAGGTGATGTTAAGATATATAAGCTAAAACCAAAAAGCATGTGTGGTAGGAGATGAGAATTAAAAAATATAGGTCTTTAGTTTCCTGCAAACATCATGCAAGGAGGAAACTGCCCATAAGGCCTAGGTAATGTTTTTCTGCTCCCTTTCCGCAAAGTTTAAGAATGCTCTGTCAACAAACAGAATGGTTTTGTCTTAGCAATATCACTAAAGCATTTGTTGGAATATTGTAAGGCGTGTTTCCGTATCAGTAAGCTAAGATTCGCAGTCACAATAGTTGGTAAGGTAGTGTGAATAATGTGGTGCAGTTTCCAGTGCTTTGAAAAACATTCTCGTCCTGATAGGCAACCAGTAAAGGGATCTAGGTATTTGAGTGCTGTGATGTCACCATCCAAATCTCATTATGAGCCGGGTGGCTGCTTCGGCACCATCTGAAGACATTACAGCAATTTTCAGATCAACCAAAGTAGATGGTGGTACTGTAGTTCAACATAAAGAAGAATTTGCTTAAACCGTTTTAACTGCTAGAACCTTGAATTTGCTATTGTATAAATTAGGGTCTCTAAAGAAAGATTAGGATCAATAAGTATCCCGAGATTTAGAACCACTTTAACAGGGTTGGAGAGGCACCTACGAATTCAGGCTAGGGATTAGGTGTCCATTTTATCGATGTTCTTGGTTACCAAAAGCCTATCTTATATGGGCTTATTTTAAAAAAGTGAAGTCAGCCATGTTTGAATGGTTGTTAAAACGGTGGGGGGGGGAAGTAATGGATACTGGTAAAAGTGGAGGAAGATTTCTTAGTTTATGACTGTTTAAGAAAGATTGCCTGGTAACATTCTGGGAGAAAGGAGCTAAACCACTCAGGCCAATCGCCTGTACCTTTTCAAGAAGAAGGGTTTGGTCAATAAAGTCAAATGCTGCCAGTGTTGAAAACCCTCTACAAAGCGTAGATGCTTCCTATGGGACTACAGGGACAACATGTATTCCTTAGGGTTCAAAACCAGCAGAACATGACTAAGTGTGATCATTTTCAACTTCTTCTTGAGGAGTGAGTTCAACAATGATGTCCAAAATGTGTCTCTGCCCGCCATCATCCTTGGGGACCAGGAAATACCTAGAATAATAACCTTGCCCCCTCTTGTCCCTCAGGTATAAGTTGCCCCTGTGGCAAGTAGCATCATCACTTATTTGGAAAGAATAGCTCAGTCATCCATCAATGGCTTAACAAAAACTGGAGGAGCGCAAAAGGGAATGCTCAGTATCAGAAAGGTTTGACCTTGCTTAACAATTTGGAGGAACCATTTTTCCAATATAATGGATCAGCTGTGATGTAGGTAGTACTGGATGCAAGCCACCTACTTGCCCCATTTTGTTGAATGAGGGAAAATGAAAGAGACCGTGTATGATGGGTAGGAAGAGGGCTGCTGCTTCTGCTTTTGGAGACCTTGTAATCCTACTACTGCCCCTACCTTTGGAGTCACAAACATGATGCACTGGTTGCTGCCTGGGCTGTGAGGGCCACCTATTGTGATAGGAATGGCCCCTCAAGTACCTATAAGACTTACAATATTGCTGAAACAATTTGTGGACAGGGGAAAGCAACCCCAAGGAATTAACCTTAGCTCTGCTGTCCTTGAAGTGTTCTAATGCAGAATTATCCTTTTTGCCAAACTGTCCAGCTCATTCAAAGAGCATGTCCATGTGCGGGGCTGAGATGTTCCTGGAAAATCTAATGGCACGACATCAAGCTTTTCATCTGATTACACCAGTGATGGTCGTAGACTGGGAAACACAAGCTATTGTATCCAGGCCTGACTGTAAAATATATTTCACTGCATCCTGGTCACTGTCTAGTGACTGGGTAAAGGAACTATCTAAATCTTGAGACAACGAAGTCAAAATTTCACTTTCCAATTCCAAGAGGGCTTGAGTGTATCCCACAGGAGTCAAAGTGCAAGGCTGGCCAATGAAAGACCATTGTGCCCACAGCCTTTAGTATGTTCATATCTCTATCTGGTGGAGATGTGGAAATTAGTTTGGAGTTACTTTGCATGTAGAAGACTGTACTATACGGCTCTCAGGATTAGTTTGCTCTATATTGTCTGTATTGTGTGGCAGTAAGATGAATCACTGGCAGGGCTGAGAAAGGCTTAGGACAGTCTGCTATGAGAGAGTAAGTCTGGGCTTTGTTAAAAGGCGGTAAGGGCTGCAAAGTCGAAAGCCAGTGCTGGAAATTTCAGTCAGGAGCTTAGCCTTAGTCTCCACTGTTGAAAACACCAAATTCCGTGCCTACGCAACTCTATGAACCACCACTGCAAAAGAATCACTGTCTTATATTGGGTCACTAAGGGCTCCATCTAGCCTGTCTCTTCTGAAGTGTCCAGGTCATTGGCTTTTTGGAGACCGAAATACAAGCCAGCGTCAGTATAATGAGGATGCCATCCTCATTATCGTTTTCATTATGGGGAAGACACCAAAGGCCTAGAGCATCTGAATCTATGTCAAAGAGTGAAGACTATGAGACTACTCCTTGGAGCAGGAGTCTTGAGAACCTGAAGAGGTTCACTTGGACCTCTTGTTTTTTTTTTTGTTAAACTAGACTCTTGACTTTGTTTTTAAATCCCTGAAGATGGTGAACGAGAAGGACCTCATGAATATACCCATTTCTTGTAATTGAAGATGATAAATGTAGCTTCTCTCTCCCTGATGGCATTTGAATGCATCAAGAAGCATTTGTCGCAACATTTGGGGCCATGCTTGGTGCAGAGCCACCAAGACTGATGATGTGGGTCTATGACTGACTTATGTTTGTGACAAGTGTGGCAGTTTACACCCTGCGTTTTTTTTGCGTTTTCATCCCTGTATACTGTCAAATGTTTTTGGAGAAAAAAGGTTTTCTGCAGGAACTGAAAAAACAGTAGGATTGGGTCTCTGGATCTGTGTACGAATGTTAGGGAAAAAGAGCAACTGATGCCAGTGTGCAGGGGTGACACCTGTATGCAGCTCCATATCATCATGTCCAAAGGCTTGACAGAAGCTGATGTTACCACTTGATGGCTTGCAGGAGCTATTGTAAAAGTTTCCAGATTGAGTCTGGCACCGGGAGAGATTCGCAAGGGGAGGAATCCTCGCTTAGAAGTATCCATCAGTAAAATATTTGTATCTCTTGCAATATATATATATACATATATATATATATATATATCCTTTGTTCTTTGTATGTCTGACAGGCTATGAGGATGTTTCATTCACAATAAAGGATGAGAATGACACGTACTGCATGGAGCATAAGGACAGAAAGAGAAGAGAACATGTTAGCAGTCACACATGTGAGTAAATATATATATATATTTTTTGCTACCTGGAATGTGATATTTTGAAGAATTTGTGAAATGTTATAAACCTCGGTATAGTATAGCACAGCAAGGACAACCTATAAAAACAAGTGCAAATAAACCGCGCCTGGTCTTGCCATTGTTAATATTGGCTTTATACTTTGAAGCTCCACTGACCAGTTGGTTGAAGACACCCGCAGTTTATCACAAACGACCACTGTGCACTTCCACATTACTAGAAATGTGCCCTGCTCCTGGCTTTAGACTGTGAATGGCTTTATGGCGATTTATTGATGATGATCGTTTTACCGCCCAATCTCATGCCTGGAAAGTTTATGTATGCAGTCCTCCACGAAAATGTTAAGAAATCAAAAGTGTGGTTCCGATTGAACACAACTAATTTAAAAGATTGCATAAAATAAAACATATTTATTTCACAGATCGATCTCAAGATAATAAGCTGAGAACTGTATATCTTTACACAACGACATAATGCTCATCTTCAGATCCCATGTCAATTAGACTAACTGCCTTGAGGTCTTCTAAATGTAGTCTCTAGGATTGTGATGGGGACCAAGATTTTTAACAATAGCACACTCAAGTTTCAAGTTTCAAAATGCTTTATTCGGTTTGTACAAGTACAACCATATAGCAACATTCAGAATGCAGTTGAAGTCACATTTGTAAAGAGAAAAAAAGAATAATGAAACTTTTACTAAAAACAATTACATCGATATCCAAGCCAATCTGGTTAAAACCTGCAAGATATATCACATTTGTATACAGTAAAAATTGGTCACTATAATTAGCAGCATTTAAAAAGTTTAGTGCAAAACATGCCAAATGGAATAGTGCAAATCAGAAAAAGGCCTATGCTGGGTATAAAGTGCAATGGTATGTGCAAATATGCAAGGATATAACTAAAGTGCAATGTCTATATAGTCTCTTACGTGTTTTAGCAGCAGTTTATATACAGAAAATTTAAAGGACGTTAGTGCCAGAGGGTTCAAAGCCGGAGGACAATCATTACCAGGATACACAACAAGTATAAAATACAGAATAACCAAAAATCATATATAAGAGAAATGCATGTGGTTTAACAATAGCTCTCAATTAGTCATAGGATGTGTTTACCAACGGGGGGAAGGACAACGGGAATCATATAATGATAGATTTCCTGTGCCCGATACATTTGAGAACATAGATGGCTACACGGTAACACACATTCGGAGAGGGCAAGTCAAACAACAATTGCATTGCAGCTCTTATATTGCACGCACTATATTTTAAAAATAGTCGCTTCAAATAAAACTTTCTAAAACCAGTATAAAAATTACAAAATAATAAAAAGTGGCAGATGCTCTGTTTAGATTTCCCATCGCATGGGCACGGACATGACCCGGGTTTTTTTACAGTAGGGAAAGCCACCAAATGGTGGACTATGCCCAGCCTCAGGCGTGCTAGAACAAAGCGATGGGAGTTAATATTAACAAATGTAAGATATGATGGGAATCCTGTGCTTAAATTATACTCCAGGTACAATTTGAAGGTACTTTGTATAGCGTACCCCTTCATTCTGATCCCTTTTGCATGATCCATGTAGGTGGTTTTAAGGTCACGCTTCGTTAAAACTGATTCTGTTGGGATTTCTTTAAAAATATCCTGACCAAAAAGGATCTTGTACCAGTGGAAAATATGTTTTAGCCAAGGGATTTTTAAGTGCTGATCCAATTTAATACAGTCTAAAATTACTTCCTGGGTAAACTTGGTTTCTTCTTTAGCCCAGATGGATCGCCAAAGAGAAAGGGGACGTAGTGCAATCAGATCTGTGGCATGATATATGCCCAGCTCCCTATGGGTGATCTCATTTGACGCTGAAGCAGGGAGACATAATAAGCGTTTCAGGTACCTGTTTTCCTCCTGCTGAATGGATAGGGCGATCTGGGAGTTATATCCCCATATCCCTGCTCCATATAGAGCAGAGGACATGCACCTTGAGTTATAGATGGAAATCATCTCTCTTATTCTGCGCCCCCCCAGTTTGGAAGCGAATCTGAAGATACAGTTTGTATTTCTAATCATCTTCATGCCTACACAGGATTGCTCGTTTACCCATCTCCCATCTCCTGAGAAGGTAATGCCTAGATAGCAGAAGTGTTGCACAGACTCAAGTTTATCCCCATCTAGGAAAAATGACCTACTTTTCTTTCATTTCTTTCCACAGGTCATGGTCATAGTCTTACCCTTGTTAATTTTAAGCTTTCTGCCCTTGATAAAAATGGTAAATTTCTCAATTAGCTTTTGGAGCCCATTCGCGGTCCTAGAAATCAGGACCGCGTTGTCCGCATATAGGAGGACGGGTATTTGTTTTCCATTAATAATGGGGGCATCAGCAAAAGATTCTTGTAGGAACAGGTCAACCTGGTTTATAAAAAGGGAGAACAACAAGGGAGCAAGAACACACCCTTGTCTAATTCCTCTACCAATTTTAAAAAAGGGGGTGCATTCTCCATTCGGTCCGAATCTAACTTTACTTGATAAGCTGCTATACATTCTAGCCAGTAAATGGATAATTTCTGGGGGTGCGCCCATAGCAAGTAATGTTGGCCAGAGCAGTGTGTGTTCCACTAGATCGAACGCTGAGCTTAGATCGGCAAAGCACATGAACAGATTCCCTTCCTTGGCTTTTGTGTACTTGCCGATGATAAGCTCAAGGTTCACACACTGCTCCATGGTTCCTATGCCCCTTCGGAACCCATACTGGATTGCTGACAGGACATTTTTATCTTCGGCCCAGGACTCTAGTCTTACCAGAAGCACGCGACTCAGTATCTTTAGTGACGAGTCCAAAAGAGAAATTGGGCGGTAGTTTCGTGCTTCGGCCCTTAAGCCTTTTTTGAAAAGTGGCACCAAGATAGATTGGCCCCATGAGGTAGGTAACTCGTCCTCAATAGCAGCATTAAAATAGCGTGTTAAAATAGGGGCCCATAAATCGATCTTGGATTTGAAGAAGTCCACAGGGACCCCATCTGGGCCCGGGGCTTTCCCCCCCTTGCTCTTCTCAATTGCATCCCGCACCTCATTTAAAGATACCGAAAACAATAATTTCTCCCATTTAAAACAGGATGGCATTTCAGTTAAAACATTAAGATTTGAAACCGGAATGGAATCAAAGATACAATCAGAATTAAAAATCCCAGTAAAGTGTACAATCCAGGCCTGACAACTGACATGGGAGGTTAGTTCAGGAATGTTGTCGTTCTTTAAGAACGGACTATTTACAGTGTCCCAAAAGAGTTTATGGTCTTTGGTTTCTGCAGCCTGATCTAATTTAGCCCATGCCTCGTCCTGTAGTTCTCTCTTCCGAGTGGCTAGTGTAGTTTTATAGTTATAACGCTCTTCCCTGATCTTACACGAGTCTCTTGGTTTGGCATCAAGCGAGATTTTTAACCTTTTTAGTGAGTGGGCACAATTGTCATCAAACCACGCTGTCTTGACTTTTCTTGGATTCCGAGTTTTGCGTGTCAGTGATTTCTCGATAGCTAGCGTAATAATTAGAAATTTAGATAGCAAGGTTCCTGGGCATGGTGTCGGGGATAAACAGTACTCCACCTCTCCATAGCAGTTTGCGATGACATTAGTAACAATTTTAGCGGGGTCAACTTTTGTCCACTTCACCCTTGTCCCGTTCGGCCTTCCTACGGTGATGTCATGAATGGGTTGACCATAGGAGTTCCTTTTTGTCCCCCAGCCCAGTAATTCAACATATACACTATTGTGGTCACTGACCGTTTGTTCAATTACCCAAACATTAATATAGGTTGCAGAACAGGATATGATGATATGGTCAATAAAAGATTGGCTATTCCTTCCATGGAATGTTGGACATCTAGCGTTGTTTGCATTCGTATTACATTCAAGGAGTTCCAGGTCATATTTAGCCAATAGGTTATTCAACGCGCTGCCAAGGATGTTGTGCGGGAAATGATTGTATACACATGTTGTTTCCCTTCCAGAGTATTCCTCCCTGTGGCCACATGCCCCCTTAAGTGCATAAGTGCATGTTTTAATGTTGAAATCTCCTGCCCACAAAATGGCAGCTGGTTTGGGTGTACTTAGTAACATTGCATCGATGGCCTGCTCGATATCAGAAATGAACATCCCCTGTTTGTGCCCAGCGATGTTGTTATAAAAATTCACTATTATTAAGTCTCTGTATCCACTGTGGGCCAAACGCAAAACGGAAGCATGTTCTCCTAAGACTGCCTGATCGCTAACCCGGAACTCAGTCAATGTTGTAGATAACAGAGTCACTAGCCCCTCCTTGGCTCGACCAGCCTGGGAAGCCACAGCCAGCACATTGAGAGAGGTATATCCCTCGACGTGTACTTCAGCCCTGTCCCAGGTTTCTTGTAGGCATATTATATCATAGCCCTGTTTGAGAAAGTCATCCCATACGGGTGTGTTTACCTTGGAAGCTAGCCCGGCTATGTTCCACGTAATAACCCTCAGTGACTCTTCCCTGGATACTTGAGGTGGAACAGTAACTGATGTAGCTGACGATAGTATTTGATTACCCAGATGATTTTCAACAATACAAGTGGTGTTGTCTATCATGGTTAGATCGTTTAAGCTTGTTACAGGGATGTCTGTATGAGGTTCACTTGCAGGAAGTTCTTCAGCAAGGGTATTCATGAGTCAATCGTTTTCGTCTAGGGAATTAAATATCTGGAATCTATTTGATGTTGGGACTGTAAATTGACCATAGATGTTGTTTCCAGGCCCGATGGCATTGTGGTGATTAAGGTAATTGGGGTTGAGCATTCTGTACAAATTCATAGGAGGTTGTGGGACATGCTGATTACTAAAATCGTGAAGGGTCGAGGAGTACCCAGCTGATTGTACTGGTGCCTGCTGTACTGGTAGATAAGGTGTGTTAATTGCTCTAGGATGTTTGAAATTCTGCACCGGAATCTTGAACCCCACCAGATTTCTATAAAAGTAGTCCAATGGGAATAGGGTTGTATTGTAATCATTATCTGAAGGGGTGGGTGCGTTCAGGATAGAATCTCTTGCCCATTCGGTGGTTTTGTAATTTATGATTACACAGTCCCCATTGATTTCCTTTTTACTAGGGCCCACCCACCCTACCCTTTGAGTTGAAATGATCTGGCCTGCCCCATTTAAGGGGAATCCACAGTTATGAACAAGCCAGTATAAAATTTTGTTTTTAAATGTTTCACTATTTTCAAATTGGGAGGGTTGAAGTTTTGGTACATTGGCAAGGATTGCCACGTATGGCCTACTTTCTGGTGGGAGGTTGATCACAGCGGGAATAATATTGTTATAATGGCTACGCGCTGGTGGATTCCTGCTTACTGAAGGGTGGCCCATGGGCATCTCCCCAGTTACTCTGAGGGAGGAGGATGTTGAAGGGCCATTGATGGCATTGCCTGGTATGTTGGTATGTGAATTTACAGTTTTACCGGTAGCTGCTGTGGGATTCGTATTTCTGGCTGGTGCAACCTGTGGTTTAGATGTAATATGGGCAATCGTGTTGGCCTTATTCACAGTCGGTACATTTGAGATGGTTTGAGTAATTTGTGGACCTAGATGTTCGAGAATGTCTAATTTGGCTAAGCCCAATTTTTCCAGGTTTTCCACCTTTTTGCGTATTTGCTCAAGTTTGTCGTTTAGGGGGGCAATGAGGAGCTTCATAGCATCCATAATATGACCCATTATAGACTCCATATTAACTGCAGGTCCTGAATTTGGCAGTGGTGGTTCGCTTCCGTTAGTTTGTTCAATGGGAGGTGATGATAAGGTTGCCTTCTTTCTCCTACCCCTTTGTTTCGCGCATCCCCTAGTAAGAGCTAGTAATTTTCTGTGATGGATACGTCTAGATCTACGATGGACAGTGCCATGATTGGTCGTACTGTTTACGGTGCTATTATTGGGTAGATCAATTGTGTGGGTGGTATCTTCGTTGTCGCAGGAAATCAATATTGCGCTAGGCGCATTGCTGGGGCCCGGTTCCTCAGATGGTGTTACATTAATCTGCAGATTGGGAGTTAGGGACAGGCGACTGTCCCTATCTTGGAATACTGTTGGAAGTGTAGGAGGATCTTCTATTGGAAGTGGCACGGTCCCGGGAAGGCCTGTGTAAGATTGCATTAAAATGGAGTCATTTGATAATGCAGTCATATTTATATTATGTACAGTACTGTCGGCAAGTTGTGGTGTCCGATGGATTAGGCAAGTACTGGGTGGTAGAGACAATCGTCTCTCGGTGTTTTCAATGGCATTTGCTACCACCACAATTGTCTGTTGAAGCATACGGTCAATAGCAGTTAACGTTGGTATCGGTGTTTTAGTTTGGGCGGTGATCCTTGCAACAGAACGTGTGTTAATGGGCGTTTTTTTTGCCATGTTTTTAGTGGTGGATTTGGATACAGTAGGAGCCATTTGCAATGGGCTTTAAATCACAAATTTAATACCTTAGTGATCGGTATAGAATTGGCCAAGGGGTAGTGCCCAGCCCAGTCTCCTCGGGCCTCTGAGGGCCACAGAGGGCCCGCCCTTTGCCCGGGCTTCGCCCCGGGCACGGCCCCGCGCGCGGTCCCGCGACGCGGGAAGGCCAGCCCCTTAAACAGCGCCTCCGGGCGCCAAGCCTCTACGCGACTTCCGCTCGTGTCGCGGAGGCTTCTGGGTGTTGAAGTCTCTACTCCCCCTACTCAGCTGCAGACCCGGTGGTGGAGGGCTGCCGCGGGGGGAGGAGACAGCAGGCAGCAGGCGCGGCGGTGAAGGCTCTGGACCCCTGTCCGATGAGGCTGGTGGCTGGTGACAGACCTGGGTCCCTGGGCGCAGACGGCGAGCTGAAGGGCGGACCGGCGAGCAGGTAGGCTCGCGTGCTGTTGCACTGTTTACCGCCAAATAGCACACTCATTGTGTGGAGTTTTGCAAGTGTCTGTTGGCCCAGAACAAATTGTCAGATTTTTGTTATGTGGTGTTAATTTAGCATAATTTATAAACATTACAGGTAGATGTACTTTTATACCTGAAAAATAAGTTTGGTGGTTTCGTCCATCTACTAACATATTACCACTGACAATAGGGAGAGACTGAAAGGGAATGGCTAGAGAACACAATGTATTTGACTTTGGGGTACTTTTTCGTGTACTTCATAGGCTGTCGTGAAACTGACCTTGGGATGCTGTTTCAATGTGTCTTTCTTGTCTGCACTTTTGTATTTTTATGGATTTTATGTTGTCTTTAATGTAATTAACAATCTGATTAGTTGTTTTAAAGTATGTGTTGCTAACGATGTAACGCCACATGAACATCTATTTGAAAAGGTCCTAACAAAACTGGGTTAGATTGGGACTGAAAACATCCACTAGATAAAGTGGCCCACAGTATGCAAAATTGTGCAACTTTGCTGAGGGCTTTTAGAGCATGTCTGAGGGTACGTATTAGAAATGGAGTTCTAGTTGGCAGAGGAATGCACCCTGCCCAAAGTAGGAAACACCACTGTAGTCAGGGTTGGCTATATGCACACTAAAAGATAACCTGTTCTTACCTTCTGGTAGCTTGACACAAAGCAGTCAAGCTTATATAAAGAGGCAATGTGTAATGTATTTTTGCAAAAACACACACCTCCAAACACACAGTACTCCAAACACACACTACTCTAAAAACACACACACCATACTCCAAACACACACACAGTCCACGCACACACACACACACCCACACCATACTCCAAACACACGCACAGTCCATGCACCCACCATACTCCACACACACCATACTCCACACACACACACCATACTCCACACACCAACCATACTCCACACACCATACTTCATACACACACCATACTCCACACAGTGTTAGAAGACTTGATAATATTTTTATGAGTAAAACAAGACCAAAATTACAAGAATCCAATAAGTAGAACTGGACTAATGAACTTTGAAAGATTAAATCAAACTATAGTGCTTAAAGTCATAAAGCGCCAACCGGGGACATCTGGCTGCGCTAAACTGGGGTAAATCCAAAGTTCTGGCTGAGGAGGGCAGGCCGGCTACAGGACTCTCGTAGGTCTCAATGAAAAAGTACCTTGGATGGAGGAAGCATCGATGTCAAAGACTCGATGCGAGGAGCAGAGGTTGCGATGCATTGTTGATCCTATATATGGAGATGCGTTGATTCAGATCCAGGCAGTCTATGAAGGCTTCGTTGACGAACCCTTCTAAAGTGCATGTGTTGACTCATCATCAAACCATGTAGTCTGTCATCGTCGAGCCGCACAGCCTGTTGAAGCGTTGTCATCGGGCTGCACCTGCGTTGAATGGAGATGTGTTGATTCCAATGGGCCCAATCTCATCTATGCGGGGATTCAGCTGGATCAGCACAGGAAAACTCACTCCCAAGGGTCCAGGATTGGATTGGCATCAATTGGCAAGGAAGATCTCGCAGATGGCAGAGTCCATGTGCTGTTGCAGGGTTGGAAAAAGTCTTTGATGGCCCTGAGGCTTCAGACAGGGGGCACGCCCTTGGAGTCACTCTGGGTTCAAGTGAGGTGGGTCCAGTCCTTTTCCTCAGCAGGTGTAGAACCAAAAAAAAACACCTCAAGGAAGAATGGGGGCTTGGCGGTGCGGGAATCACCCGAGTCTACTCTTACCCTCCTTATATAATAAAGTGGACCCGGAAACCTTAGTCTGCAGAGAGAGAACCACCTTTATTACAATAGCCCGGGCTATGGAACAGAGTCCCAAGCTAGTCGGAGACAAAACCCAGGAGGCTGCTGCTTTACTCCACAGCGAACAAGCCTTATATACATTTTTACTACACTCTTTGGCATTCAGTCCATTGTTCAATCAGGGCGGTGTTTGTAGTTGATGACCTGATCAAGGCGGTGTTCGGACCATTGTTCAATCAGCTAAATCAAGGCACGGCATTCAGACCATTATCCAGATAACCTGATCATGGTGTCAAGGATGTTTACCAAGCAGGGAGCAGAAGATGAAAAATAAGCTTGTTTACACAGGGCGTAGGTATCTCATGGCTTTCTGTTGAGGAATTGGCTAACTGCAAAGAACGTGGGGTTTGGGTATGTGATATTTTTTAGCGTCAGCAGAAATGGAGGCTGTAGGCAGGGATTTGTCATGAGATGGCAAGGAATGGAGAAATTAATAGGACCTAGTGAAAACTCATTTTCTTCACAGGGCCCAGTCCTTTTCCTCAGAAGAGCCGAGGGCAGCATGTAGCAGGCAACAGGCAGCCCTTCAGAGCAGAAAAGCAGTTCTTTCAAAGCAGCAGTCCAGCAGAGTGGCAGTCCTTGTAGCAGCACAGCAGTCCTTCTTCCTGTTAGAGTTCTTCACAGGTCCAGTAGTGTACTGTCTTGGTGGGGTCATACCCCAATACTTATTCCCAGTTGTGCCTTTGAAGTGGGGGTGACATCAAAGAAGGCTCTTTGAAGTGTGCACAGGTCCTTTCCTCCCAGCCCTGGCTCCAGACTATCAGTAGGGGGCAATCAGCCCTTTGTGTGGGTACATAACACAGCTTATTCAGGTGTGTCTGCTCCTACCTCCCTTCCATCAGAATGCAGATGAGTATACAGACACCCTTAACCTTCATGTGTTTGTGGCTGTCTAGAGGGAATGCACAAAGTGAAGCTGTCACCCACTCAAGACGTTTATTGAAGACCAACTGCAGGCACACAGAGCGGTAAGAGCAGATAAATGCTCACTTTCTAAAAGAAATTAGGTGTCCTAGTCGTCACATTCAAATGCTGCTAAACCAATTTAACAGACTAAAGGCCAACAATTCAATTGATATGGACTTGAAGCCTTTATTTGCTGCTTCATTCTGTTCACTTTACTCTACATTTAATCATGGGTCAGATAAGAGCGAATACATTTCAGGCAAGAACAAATTATACATATTAAGCAACAAATAAACCAAAAACATACAGGCTTTGTGATGAAGTAATGTGATGTAACAAACAATACATGAAGCGTGATACATAACAATGATCAAACTTTATATCACCAGTGTTAGTTCTTTTATTTTTCTAGAACCAAGCAAGCCTGGCACAGGTGAGGGATTTATACGTTGCAGTAATAATACAGTTTGAATCGCAGCTATATATATACTTTGGTTTGATTACAGTAGAATCACTGGTAATGCAATGCTTTGAAATATACTTTGTATTGACTTTTCAATAGAATGTCAAGTCTAATACTTTAAAGATTACTTTTCTTACACCGAGTAGTATACCTGGATACTATACTGGGACATTTCCTGTAAACCGGTAAGTAAAAGCGTTTTGGTTATTTGGTTACAGTTTTAGAGACTTTTATAGATTTTCCAACTTCACACTTAAAAAGTCAATGTTATCCTATGGGAGAAAATGGTGTTATCGGTTCAGAGGTAAGTACTTTGTTGTGGGAGTTGGTATTCTGGTGTTAGACTCGGCGGTCCCCCAGGGTCAAGGATGCGCTCTTGTTACACCCTTAGCGGAACTAGGGCGGCCGGGTGCAGAGTGTTGAGGCCCAATGTTATCCAATGGGGGATAGGGGGGCCTCTGGTTGGTGGCAGCTTACGAGCAGGCCACAAGATTGTGGGAGCAAAGCTCCCTGACTTAAGCACAGGGCAAATGGGGGTTCAAGATAGCACTAAAGGTACACCCTCAGCGGCACTAGGGCGGCCGGGTGCAGGGTGCTAGTTTGTCGTCAGGTGGCAAGTTACTTTCAATGGGGAGTCTCCGGTTTGCAAACACACTGCAGGCTGGGGGACAAAAGAACACCATTTGGAGAAGTAAGTTGGGATGCTGGGGGTTGGTTAGACACTGTCGGTTAGGCCACTTAAGGCCGTGGGGTGTCGGGTGCCGGGGTGTCTTTTAGGGTCAGCTCCTGGTCGTGGTTGGGGGGACCTTCCGGATTGATGCTGCAAGGCGTCGGCGGGAGGCTTGAGGCATGTCAGGGATCACTGGATCTTGGGTCTGGATTGCCGGGGAGACTTCCTCGTGGTGTTGGGCCTCTCAAACTCGGGCTGTGGGCGTCGGATGCAGAGTGGTGCAGACTCGCTGATTTTGCCGGGGATGGAGTCTGTGGGTGAAAAAATCTGGTGTTCACAGGAGACAAAGTCTTTTCCTTGGGGTTCTTGAGGTTGCTGGTGTAGGACAGTAGGATCTGCTTACTATGGTTACTCCCACTTTTTGCTGGTGTTTTACTGTTTTCCAACTTTAGTCTGGCTGGGCCCTGCTGTCCAGGACCCCAGCCTAGCTGCTTCCTTTCTAAATTGATTACATGTACTTTAGGTACACTCCAGATTGGTTACTGGGGTACCCCTGTGAGTCCCTAGTATATGGTACACCAGATACTAAGGGCATAGGTACCCCAGAGGCCTACCAGGGGCTAAAGCATGTATTATGCCACCTCTGGGAAGCCTTCCAAAATGGCACCACAGGTCTGCTACTGCACCCTGGGTAAGGTGGTGCATGCACCCCTTACTAAGATATAGCTTACCTATAATCTACCTTTAATCACGGACACATATAAACCTATCAGTCACTCCTATGGCAGGCCTTATCAATCCTGAAGGCAGAGGGCTTGATTTTGTGTGAGAAGATGCCTATGCATGAGCAGAACCCCTCTGCAGCGTTCGGAGCCTATTCTCTGAAGCTGTTCTGTGATGCAGCTAGACCATATACTCTTAAGTGCATTATAACCTCGCGGTAAAGGCTAACTTTGGATTGGCTGCATGGAAACATGTTGTGTTTGGTGTCAAACACTTTGGAATCCTCTCCGCCAGTCCTGGCGGCGGGGGTAGAATTCCACCCTTATAAAGGGAGAAGACCGGTACACACTTGTCTACCCCGTAATAGTTTAAAAGACCCCTGACATCACAAAATGGATGCTGCAGCCACAGACACGAGTTCAGCCTCCTGCTGCTGACCGAAACTCCGGCAGGGGAGGCCTGGACAATAGGTTTCCTGTGACAGGGAGGTGTAACCACCTCCCAGACAGGCTTTAGTGTATTAGGCTGGGTGGGTGCACTCCAGGAGTGCTTTGACAGTCTGCACTGGGGCACACTTGGTGCCCCTGTGCATAGCCCAGTTCAAACCGGTTGCAGGGGCTATCAGCCCCTGCTCTGGCGCGAAACTGGACAAAGGGAAATGGGTGTAACCACCCCTCTTTCCAGACCCTCCCATAGGTGGGACCCCAGAGTTTGTCCAACCCCTTTTCTTAGTATATGTAAGGGAACCCTGCCAACAGGACTTTAGATTATACCTGGACGAAACTCTGAAACAGAATCCTGGAACTTCGACGCTCTACTAACGATTAGAAGACAGAAGAATCTCTCTTGGGGTCAATCAGGCACCAACGGAGCAATCGCCGGTCTGCATCTTCGAAGCTCTCACTGGACTCCGAAGTACCTGCAATGCAGGAAGCGAACTTCCAGACTTCTCTAAGGCTGACCCGAGTCCCTAGCAAAGCTGAGACCTGCAGCTCTCACGAGTGACGTGGAACCAGGACCCTGAACACCGTGCACATTTGCAAAGTGCATTGACTTCCCGATCTTTCCCGAAGTTGTGCCCAAGCCACGATCATCATCTGCCCCGAAGATTGTGGGCCTACACTCCACGAGTGTTCCGTGAGCCCGCTTCTTGCATTTCGGCTCGAGGCTCCTTCTAGATCCCTCGTCCGTCGACTGGTGGGTCCCCTCGAAGGTAACTACTTTCCTTGGGCTTCCCTGGTTGCTCGAGACGTGCCCCGACTCTCCACTGCATGTTAAGTCCCTCAGACCTTGCTGGTCTGCACTGAAGCCTATCTCTGCTTTCTGCACGGGTTGCTGTTGCCAAGGCTTGTTTGGTCCAATCCGGAAACTGACATCGCAGCACTCGACATCCTTCGTGGGACAGCTCAAATCCAGAACCTGGTCACCGTCAACGCCTCCTGGTCCTCGTGGCTGAAGAGTCATGCTTCACCTTCTTCACCTGAAATCACCCGACATATGTGGGCATCTGCCTATCATCTTCCTGGTCACTGGCAAGTGACCCAGACTCTGTCCCCTCTGCTTTCAGGTTCATCTCCTCTTCGATCCAGGGTTGGATCACACCGGACACTTTCCACTTGGATCCCAGCAGCACTTTGTAGCAGATCGCCATTGAAAACGATGACGAACCCCGACACGAAAAGACACCTTTGCACTCTGCTTCCCTGGGTGCGGTAACTCGAGTACTCCTTTGCTCCCGTGGGTGTTGACTCTAGAACCTCCTAGTTCTAAAGGGGTTTGCTCCAAGTCCTCTAACTCCCAGCAACATATACTCTTAATGACATTACTGCACTTTACAATGTCTAAGAATTGGTGTAGACACTGTAGGGGTACAGGGCTCATGCTCCTGTACTCTCACCACTGGTATAGTGGACCCAGCTGGAGGGGTGACTGATCTATGCCAGGGCAGTGGGTTGTAGGTATGGCACACAGGGATGTGTGCCATGTCGACTCTTCACTTTGTTCTGGACCAAACCACGCAGCCTACAAAGGCAGTGTGTGAGTGTCAGGGTACAGGGCCTCTAAGGGTGGCACAATAAGTGCTGCAGCCCTTAGAAGCCTTCCCTGGTCACAGTGCCCTGGGTACCTATGGTACCATTTACCAGGGACTGACCTGTGGCCAGAGAGTGCCAATTGGGTCTGGTCTCCAAGGCAGTTTTAGGGAAAGAACATAGGCCCTGGGTACCTGATTGGCAGTAGCCCAGGGCACACTCAGTCAAAGTACATCATCACTTCAGCAAAAATTAGGGGCAACCATGCAGAAAGAAGGCACTTTCTCACACTGCCACTTTAGGACCCCCCACACCCACCCCACGCGTGAAACCTCTCCATCATACTGGACTCTTCACTCACCATAAACCGCCAAAGCAACATCGTCTTCTTATCATGCTCTCACACTCTTTGCTTGCTTCGGAAGACCTTCAGATGGATCCCCACTGAGGCTAGAAAGACGGTCGCCTATGTACTTCCACTACGGCAACTCACTCTACATAGGCGTCACCCAGAAACTTTTCAGGAAACTACAGAATGTTCAAAATGCCGCAGCCAGACTGGTCCTCAACATCCCCTGCCGCAGCCACATCTCCGAACACCTACAAGAACTCCACTGGCTCCCATTCAACAAAACAGTCACCTTCAAGATCCTCACACACTCCTACAAAGCCCTCCACTACGCCAGACCAACACCTTCTTCTCCACCTCAGGCTATACCTGTCGCTGACCCAATCCAGGAAGGATCTCAAGACCTGGCTGTTCAACTGACCCGCAGCACCCAGTCGGACCTGCAGCCCCAGAGCCCTCAGCACCTTGAGACCCTCACGGGTGAGTAGTAGTGAATTAACAAGTACTGATTGATTGACTGGATGCTAGGGCTTTACAAGTAAATTAAATATGTCAATCTGGTGTAGGCCAATTTGACCTTGTTTCAGGGAGAGAGCACACGCACTTTAACAGTGTTTAGTAGTGGTAAAGTACACCAAGTCCTAATGCCAACAAAAATGAATTAAAAAAGCAGGAGAAGTGAAAAAGTGTTAGAGAAGACCGCCTCAAGGATGTCTGGTCTATCAGAGATCATGGGCAGAGAATAAAAACATCTGCTTTAAACTCTTGTCCAGGGACATGGGAGGGATGCTTATGACTTTGATAAGGATTCCCCTGGAAGAGAACGAGGATTACAGGTAAGAAACGTTTCCTTCACTTCCAGGTGTTCATCATCTATAATCATAAGCAATGTGCCTCATCTTAACCGACTGGTCGTGCGAGGTGGTGACTAGGGCCTTGTACACTCTTGAAATGCGTTTGCTAAAATAATTTGGATTACAACCTGTTGAATTCTAGTACCTTGGACTAGGTTATCTTCTGTGAATTAGGGGCATAATGTAGTAGTAAAGTATCTAAATACTGTGTGTGTGATCCAGTTGAAATTCCTCAGCAAATTGTTCAAAGTATGTAAGATTTGAACACACAATAGTTCGATAGCCCAATCCGGCCCCAGCCCCTGAAGCCCTGAAGTTTCGACACATGCAGCAGCCATGACCCATACCAGACTATCCCATAATTGTGTGTGATTTAAAGCCTTGTGCTAGAATATGAAGGGCAGCTTAAGGATCTTTGGCATGCATTGGGGGTAACATAACCCATAAAGTAATGAGTGTCCCAGGATTGTCTACTATTCTACGTTCTAGCCAGATAGAGTTGTGACGGTGGATGAAAAGCCAGTCATTGATGGGGAGCACTTGGAAAGCTAGGTAATAAAATTGGTCATCTGCAGTGCTCAGCCCTCCATCATATTGTGATTGAGTGCACTTCTTGAAGGAGATTGTAGATATTTTGTCTGCACATAAGATCCCTGTGACCATAGCTTGTAATTCAGTAAAGAAGTATCTAGGATAATTTAGGCGTTATTGTTTTAATACATATAAGAATCTTGAAAGGAATATGACTACAGTTGGGCGGAGTTGGCGGAGTGCCACCACGCGGAGTTCCACAGAGTTGCCTAAAAACTCCATTGAACTCTGCTCCACTCCAGAAATCTGCCCAAGCACACTTACCTGGTATGGCATCTCTGCTCTCTACCATGCCCGGGCTGCCCTCCTCCTCGCTGTGGTCTTCTCGCTGCGGCCTTCCTTGCCGGTCCCAACGTTGTACGTCTTATGAGGACCACACATGTGCGTGCATGCACAGTTCTCCCAAGACATACAACGTAGGGGTTTACAACTGGCGAGGACGGCCGCGGCGAGGAGGAGACGCTAGATCAGGTAAGTGCTGCTTTGCTAGGCCTGACTTGGGCATATCCTGCAGGGGCAAACTTCGCTACGCCGTGGAGTCAGAGTTTTTGGCGGCACCCTGCGTTCTCAGCAGAGCGCGGAGTTGGCAAACTCCACTGGCGGAGTGGAGTTCACCCCCCCCACTGCTAAATATGACCTTGAAAAGGGCAGTCCTATTTATTCTTAGGCTCATGTAAGATAAATCATCTCCCACAACTGTAGCTTAGTGTATGTTAAGCTGTCGACGTTGGGAGGGCCTGGCACAATGCCATAAGTCGACTAGTTCCAGTTTTCTCACAGATCTTACAAGTCCTCAGAGATCCACAGCATCTGCATCAGCCTGGGGAGCATTTGTTCCGGCTTCTATATGTAGAACAGCACGTCATCGGTGAATAACAGCCATTCTTCAAATCTGTCGTCCCATGAGAAAACTGTTATTTGGGCTTCCCTCCTCATCCACTCAGCCAGCGGCTCCACATCACAGGGCGGATAGCAATAGGGTAGGAGGGCGTCCCTGGTGTGTACCTCTCCTAATAGGGAAGCAGTTAGATAGCATTCCTTTTACTAGCAACTGAGCCTAGGGGTTTTCATATAATGTAGTAATGCATTTAAGGAATTAGTGGCCAGGGTTACTTTTAGGGAGTATTTGGAACATGAAGGGCCAGTAGGCCTATTCAAAGGCCTGTCAAACTCTTCGAGGACTAAAGTAGCTGGCCCCTAGAGTATAGTTACTCTCGCAAGAGCCACCTGCAGACACCACAAACAGTGTTGGGTGCTCCTGCCATGCATGAAACAATTGTATCAAGGAACGTATAACATTCACCAAACTGTTGATTAGGATTTTTGCAGAGTGTAGCCTCTATATAGATTACATAGATTTATTGATAAAAACACACTGGTTTATTCGGTTTAAAAAAAAGTTCTATTGTTGCACCTCTAAGTTTGTAGGGGAGCAAAGACACCACAACAGCCTCATCAAACATCTTCTGCTGGTTAAGCATAACAAGTGAGGAATACTTTTTAAAAAAAATCTGGAGGGAAACCATTTGAGCCTTGCGTTTTGACAGAGGATTTCAAGCACCCTGTACCTCTTCTACTGATATAGGGAGTTTGACTGGTTTACGGGTCCCGTCAATCTCAGAGGAAGGTCCGCTCCAAAAGAGTGTACTAGTTCTAGGTGTGAAAGTTGGTTAGCCTGGTAGATGTTCTGAAAATAAGTGACTAAGTTGGCTGCGACAGCCCCGGAGTCCGAGAAATTGCTACCATCTACCTTCATTAAAGGAATGATTCTGAGGCCAGCGCCCCTATTAGTTAGCCAGTGCAGGATTTTGCCCGGCCGCAATAAAGTTCACACTAGCTTAGTCGTGTCAAGTAATTTAGTTCTTTGCAGTGCTCGAGCAGCTAGCTCATGTGGAACATGTGTATCCGCATTGAAAGACAATAACAGTTCGCTTTCTAGCTGAGCAATATGTTCTTCTAAGGATTAGATGCCACATAGCCTCGCCCTTTTCTTCCTCGCCGATAGCAACCACATTAAAAGCCTGCCAGAGGTTGTTAAAGGACGTGCCTGAATTGGTGTTAAGCCGAAAGAATTCCTCTGTGACCTCCTTCAAATGGTCTGCAAACTGATCATCCCTCGGTCACCATGCATTCAAGCACCATATGCCTCTACATCTCAGCTCGGGCAGCCATTCATCATCATATCCGGGTCGAAGAGCCAACAAAGTAGTATCTGGGTGTCAGTCGTCGCCCCTAAATCGGCAGCTGTAAGAAACAGGTAGTCAAATCTGGAAGAAGTGTGGTGGTGTATGGTGTGAATAGTGTATTGTCTGTCCATAGGGTGCAACTTACGTGCCCATATCACAGAGACTCACCAAGTCTGCCCATTTGGCCAGAGTCCTGAATTTCGGGTCCAAGAATGTGGTCTCAATGTCTGAGAAGGTACGGTAAGGTAAAGTTTATTATGCATAGTTAATTAAAACCAGTGCAAAGCATGTTACAAAAGGATAGTAAAATATCATACTTTAAAACCGTTAAAAAATAAACATAAGATTAAAAGGTACAGTGTGGCTGTCCATGCGCCTTTTTACAAAGACTGAACAGTGGTTTCCCTTGCTTCCTTCTGTCCGTCTGCTTGTTAGCCTGTATCTGTGTTATTGATCCCCGGTTTTGGCAGTCTTGGAATTCTTTGCTTGACCATCGCGAGAAATTTGACATAACTGCAGTTCAATTTAGTGTTTGCAGGATTCAGGCAGGCGAGCACCGCTTGTCTTCTGGTGCTGATCCCTTTTTGCTTAAACTGATCCTTAAGGAGCAGTTGGCGGGCTTGTTGTAGTTCTTCACAAAGGGTGAAATGGAGAATGTCACCCTTCTTTGAGTTGCAGAGCGGGCAGGCCTCGTTGCCCTCTGTCCTGAGCCATGGTGAGAGATACTCTGTACTTGGCAGAATCCCTAGTCTGTGTTTCAGGAACCTCATTTTTGTGGCTTTTGGGTAACCCTGACTAAAGTATGTTTGTGGTGTCAAAGATTTGTACGAGTTGAGGGTCATCCATGCATGAGATCTTTTGGAAAAAGCAGCCTTGTCCTCTAGTAAAGAAAGTAATTTGACATTTTTCCAAACTAGTTTTTTAAAAGTGTTATGCCCAAGTTGCATGGCATAACTTGGGCATAACACTGAGAAGGGTTCAAACTGTATTGAAGTCCCCTCCCAACACTGTTTTGCCTGCCGGTAGGTCCAATAGCAGCTCAATTAGTGCAAAAAGAGCACTGCTAGTTTGGCTGGGGTTGGGATTTACTCACTCGTTATGGACCACACAATCCCTTCATTGTACTTGTAATTATTACAAATGTCCCTAGGTTGTCGATGTGGAGGTTTGATACCACCAATGGGAAGGATTGTGTAGAAGTATAGTAACCCCTTTGCAGCACCTAGTGAAGTCAGTCTCCTGTAAGAGGAGGACATTGGGCGTGCCATTTACACATAATACATCAATGCACCTCTTTTATTTTCGTTGTGAAGACCATTGACATTTCGTGTCCTAATATGCTATTGATCATGTGATTGGTTGGGCGAAAATGCGAAGAATAAGATCTGTGTGCCAATATGTTTGTCTCCTGTGAAGGTCATAACACATCGAAAAAACATAACTCTTGGCAGCCCCCCAACTCTGCTCTCAATCTATACCTGAGAAGCATCTATTGCCCTAAATAAGACTGTAGCTAAAACTCCTAAACTTGGTGAAGCCAGAGTAAGGGGGTGCCTGCAGAAACCTAAACCATGGAAGCATTTATGGAAGCACCCTTGCGCTAACATCAGCCCTCTATAGTACCCACACAGCTGAACGACCCCAGATGGAATCTAAGACCAGTGAGGCACTCCTAATATGCCAGCATGACCACATCTCTCAAGCAGGACTTCAGATAAAACACAAGCACCTGCGTTTCCAGGTGAAGTGTACGGAGCCGGAGTCAGGGCCTTGGATGTGTACATGGCCGACGATGCAGCCCGCTCAGAATCAGGAGAGTCAATTGAGGGGCAGGGTCTTCCTTCCTATTGGTAAAATCATTCACTTTTCACAGTTGAGGGCCTCAAGGTTCCTCACTTTTGCCTGTATTATCAACATCTACATCAGGGCTCTTGTGGACATTATGAATGTTTTGGAGTCAGAGCAGTTTCTTATGCTTATGATGCGCAGATTATCCTGAGGCTTGACAAACCCCCCAGATTATACTGAGGTTTGATAAGCTTATCTCAGAGAGCCAAGAAACATCGTCAATTTGCTCTATGGATAAACAATAACTTTTTTTTTTCTTTAAAGCTAAACAGCTTAACAGTTCTAAGTGCCAGATGTACAACCATTTTTTGCAGTCGCAAACTTGAAATCGGCCCTTTTACGACCGTCAAATAGGGCTGACCCATGCACAACCCTATTTTGCCATTTGGTAACTTATTACCGACTCGCAAAATATTGTTTATGACACGCTATTAGGAAGGGGCGTCCCTTCCTGATAGCGGGTCCCAATGGTATGTACCATTATTTTGCAACCGCAATTGCGGTTGAAAAACACTCAGTTTACCACTTACTTCAAGTAGGTGGTAAGCTGCTCAGACAGGAAGGGGTCCCCAGGTGATCCCTTACCCTTTGTGAATGAATGCAAAAATATTTTTTAAGGGCAGGGAGTGGTCCCATGGACGATTTCCTACTCTTAAAAAAATGAAACCGAAACTTTACATTTTTCTTTTTTAAATTCATCACGTTTTCCTTATAGGAAAACATTCTGCATTAAAAAAAACTGCTTTATTTAAAAAGCAGTCACAGACATGGTGGTCTACTGACCCCATCAGACCACCATCCCTGGTACTGCTAGCCATTCCCATGGGGTCGCAAATTGCACCTGCCTCATGAATATTAATGAGGCAGGCAATTTGCGACCCCATTTGGGATCTCAAACAGTATCTGAGACACTGTTGTACGTCCCTATTTGTGACTGCATTAGTGTTATCGAAAGCAGCTTTTAGCTCTGTTAACATAACATGTATTCATGTCTCTGTGGGAATTATTGAAGTACTTTTAATAATCGTCCTAATTTCCGGTGAGCTAGTTCAGTGCGTTTGCTTTAGGCTTTTGGGGCCAGAAGTGAGACCATTGGCTTTTGCGAGTCGCAATTTCCGAGCCGCAAAAGCCAATGTACAACAGTGTCAGATGCACTGTTAGCGATTCCCAATGGGGTCGCAAAATGCTAGGCTCGTGAATATTAATGAGCCACTCGTAATTTGCGACCCCATTGGGAATGGCTGGCCCTCTCCAAGGATGGCGGCCTGCTGGTCTCAGCAGACCTCCATGTCTGGGACTGCTTTTCAATAAAGCAGTTACTTTTTAAGTAGCCCGTTTTCCTTAAAGAAAACGGGATGCATTTAAAAAAAAAAACATTTGCGACTGCATTACCACCCTCTTGAAGAGTGTGGTAAATTGCAAGTGTTTTGCAAACACAATAGCGGTCGCAAAACATTCATACATGGCTTCTAAGTCGCTATTAGGAAGGGAACGCCCCTTCCTAATAGCGAGTCGCAAAACACTATTTTGCGAGTCGCAAAGTAGTGTTAGTACATCGGCCATGTAGGTTTTTGCACGCGAAAATCGGTCTCAAACCTGTTTGCCCTTGCAAAAGCCGGTCATACATCTGGCCCTCAATTCAATAAAATTAAAATTTTCAGCGAATCGCTCCATTGATGTCTAATGATTTTGTATATAGGTCGCAAATCCGTCTAATTTGTAAGTTGTCCAAAAATTGCTAATTTTGCGAGTCATTAACAGTTTTATATATGGTTTGTTTTCATGTGGATTACGGTCTAGATGAATCAGAATCATTTCTGCAAAGAAATTCATTCTTTCACTCCATGAATAAATGCACTGGACACCCATGATTTGGCCTGTACATGTGAAGGGAGCAATGCGTTGAACTTTCATCACTGACATTGTCAGAATTATTTATGCACCTATTGCGGCTCTTCATTTAGGGTGATAATAATGCACCAAGTAAATACCAGTACCTCTTATTTTCTAGGTGTTTTTAGGTCTCGCCTAGGCAGCTCGCATGTGGTGTCTCTCCGAGACATCAAGCAATCTGTATCAGGGGTGAAACTCCGCCTATTGCAGGCTAGTTTCTCCTGCCGCTTGCCATTAGTAAACTCTGGCATTGCTTTTCTTAGCGGGGTTATTATTGGCTGACCATCCGATCCGTCACTTCCGTTTATTCCGGAAGCAGCATCGCCTAACTCCATTTTTCCTCTGCTTTTGTGGTTCTGTTTTTCTTTTGGGTCTACTTTATCTTCATCTTGTGTTTCCCATGCCTAAGCACCACACATGGTTTATGTCCGCCTCGCTTTGCATTTGTAGAAACTGTATTTATTTATTTTTTTGCAGCGCGCTATGGCACTTTTACTTTTACATCGGACCACACGCAGTGAACAATCCTTATCTTTTTAGACTCTCCCTCCCCATTCTATATCTTTGTACGTAGTATCTCTTTACCAGCGCAGCGCCATTTCACGAGCCCTGCGCTGGTATCGCTTTCAACGTTGTGTATTTCGTCTGTACACATGATGTTGGTCATTGAAAGGCAGGAAGGCTTGTGTTAAACCTAAACATAAATTATGCTGATACTACAGTCATAGGCAACCCCTGCGCCAGACGCCAGCGAATAAAGACCAGGTTAGACTACACGCCTTTGATTGTTTTTCTATATTTATAATTCAGGATGATGGAACCGTACACATGAATAATTCAGTTGTTGCAAGCTTTGCGTGACAACATTCTGGCGCACGGCCGTGCTTTTCTTGCACTAAAGCGGAGTCCAAGCACAAGTTGGGGAATGGACATGGGATTAATCAAGGGGCTCATAAATCTGTGTTATCTCAACTGCAATGATATCTCGGACAATGAAAGGCTAATAACTTCTGCCGTGGATGGTGCTTTTGCTGAGGCCTGTACAGTGATGATGGCTCTGTAATCCGTCTGAGGCGCAGAACACGAAGGCACTGACTGATTTAGCAGCTATGATACAACAACTCATGCATATGTATTTCCCACTCCTCCGTTTCACTGTCTCTGCACCTTCCCCTTCCAATCAATCATGGGGCTCCAGCAGAGCACGGGAGCCAGGCGGACAGGGGGGGAAGTGTTGGGCTGCAACCTGCCTCAGAGCAGGGGGCACTGCTATCTGTGCTTGCCATGCTCCTCGAAGCCAGCTGCCCGGGCCATGTAATGGCTCTGGTCTCCGGGGAGAACTGCCCGTCTGAGCTCTTTCTATGTATTTTGTTTTTAGTCATACCTCACTCCATGACCTCCCTGTAGTTCGGAAATGTTGTGTAGCCTCCCCAGCTCATACACTTGCTTTGTCCCCTGCACAGGAACTCATCCGCAGCTTGTCTTGCTTTACAGGTAAATGCTTTGTAAGCACGGTTGCAGAGCGTTGCGATTGAGGAGTTTTGTGACATATTTCATCTCCAGCCTGAATGCATTTGGCTTCTCCTTGATTACACTCATTGCTTAACTCCTGTGTGCCTGACCAGCTCCAGACATTGAGTTAATGCATCACCCCTTTATCATGGCTCTTTATTGAGAGGGAGATCTCCATTGTCATGAATAACACGTCTAGAGGTGAAGCTGGTATGTCCGTGTTTGATACAGTGCCTTGGGCTTGGTGCTTTGAGTACACGAGGTGTCTTGATCGTATGCCTGGTTTGAAATCAGTGGTGTCATCAGTCGGAATGTTTTGATGCTGGTGAAGAATTCCCCCCCTATTTAGGTCTGTACACGAAACGCTTTGAGTCTGAAACAGTTTCCCATTTATCCGGGGGGAGGTGGGTGCAGAGCATTCTTGCTAGACCTTCGTTTTGCATTTATGGTCCTTACAAGTTGCTTCCTACCTTCCACGCCCTACATGTTGTTTACCCCTGCTATGCCCATTATATTGCTTCCCCCACCCATATCCTTTGTGATGTTCTCCCACCCACATCCTTTGTGATGCTCCCCCACCCACATCCTTTGTGATGCTCCCCCACCCACATCCTTTGTGATGCTCCCCCCACTATAGTGCTACTTATTTTTTATTTACCAATCCAGATTTTGTGGGTTTCTTAGTCACGCTTCAAAGCATTGTGGATGCTGTACAGCATCGCAAAAAACATTAGCAAAGCCATTTGTGCCGAATAGAAGACCTATTGGCTTGCCCTCCCTTTTTTAGGTCTCGCCTAAGCAATTCTGCTAGGGATGCTGGCGAGATTATAGTAAGGCTTTCAAAAGTGTACCCAAACTGCGGATCGGGTACAGTGCATGTGAGCAGAATCACGCACATTGTGAACAGCTGCCATTTGCTACCAGACACTCCGTGCTCCGCCTCTGCCACACGCATTCAGGTCACCAGGCTGCACACCCCCTCACTCTCCATATGCTCGCTCACCTTTCATCGCGCACCATTTGTCTGAGCCTCGGTATCAGACTTCAAACGAATCCGCCCCCCTCCATCAGACTTCAAAGGAATCCGCGCCCCCGCCACGCAATGCAGAGAGCTTGTTATTTCTATCCTCTTCAGTGCTCGTCCTGCAGTTCTCTCTGCCCATCTCCAAACCTTGTCTCCCCTCCGATTTCACTCACTTTGTCTGCATCTGCTGTTCCGTCACTTTACTTCTTTTTCCTTCCAACTTAGCCTAGATTCCCTCTTGTACTCTCTTTTTCACATCTTTGCCTCGGTGTCTGTCTTTTCCGTACGTACTCTTTTTCTCGGTTTCTGTACTTAGCTCTCCACCAATTTCCATGTTCTCTCCTCTCGCGCTGTTTTTCCCTTCTCTCCCCCTCCCCGCAGACCACGAATTACATATCTTGTCCGCCTGCCTACCTGAAAGATGGATTAGGCAGGGTCAGTTACTCGTAAAAAGACCAGAAGGCGCTGAATCGGAGCGGAAAAACATAACCAAAATGATGGGAAGTCTCCGAAGGTGATCCAGCCGCCTGAACTGTCGACAGGAAGCTGCCACTGCCGCGGCTTCGGACCAGGAGCTGAATCCCTTAAACTCCTAAATGCACATGCATTTTCATTTGCCAGCTGTTAATTTTAAACGGCATCTGGATTTCGATAGGCATAAGAACGCAGTTTGCAAGTACATTATTCGTGGCAATGTATGTGAATCGAAATTAGGGGCGCATTCGACGAGATCAGTGCACGCGCACTCTCGGCTGCTCGCTTCAGGTGGCCTTTAAGTCTGACCTGATTGCAAGAGATGGAACGTCCACGTGCGTGGCTCGGTGCACTCCAAAAGGCCAGACTGTTGTTTGTTTCCCAGAGACATAAGTACTACTGCGATGCTGCCAGTCTCTGGCACTCAGGAAGTGCCATAATCAAAGCATGGAGATGTTCCAGAAAAATCGGGTAATGATTAAAGGCACGATTTTTTGGTTTGTACAGGAGTCCTATAGTCTCGGCTCTTTTCCGGTCTTATTGGGAAATGTTCTACCATTTCAAATTTTTACACCGACATACTTTAACTCCTGTTACCATGGCAATATAGATATTGTAGAACTTTTTTTAGGTCAAGCCTCAGGCATTGCTTTAGCAATGCTTGTTTGGAGAGATTATAGTAAGGCTTTCAAAAGTGTACCCAAACTGCGGATTAGGTACAGTTCATGTGAGCCAGGTTCGTGCACATCGCCAGCCACATCGCACACCCACATCATTTGTCTGAGCCTCGGCATCCGACTTCAAAGGAATCCGCTCCCCCCCATCAGACTTCAAAGGAATGCGCTCCCCCGCCGCCACCACAGCAATGCCGAGAGCTTGTTGAGGCTGCAGCTTAGCCCCACTCCTTTCTGCTCTCTCACACTTGATTTATCTCTCTCTCACATTCTTGTGTGACAATATCCTGAATTTGTTCTGCTCCAGTGTGGGGCAACATGAACCGCTTGGACATGCCCTTTATAGCACTTTCTGAAAGATGCAATTTACGAATAAAGCCTCTCTCATCGGACGGCGTCTTAGCGCTACAGTCAGTAAAATTTACTTTATGAACGTAATCAGCTCACAAACAGGCTCAACAGATCCCAAACTCCGCGTGTCAACCAGACTGGACAAGCGGCAAACTAGGTCACGTGACTTTATGCGTAATGAGATGCACAAGGAATTCTCTTCCAAGTCATTTAATTACTGGAATCCACCCGTTAAACCAGCTTCCATCCGCTCGCTGCTCAAAGCCCCCTTCCCCCCCTCCCCCCCCCCCCATCACAACATGCACGCACTATTTATGGAGCACCCATTGCCACCATATTTCATCCTTTCAGAACTCACAATAACATACGGGTGACTTCCATATTAACAATACTCCTTTCAGCAACCACAGAATGAAGTTGGCACCAGTATGGTTCAAGCCAGGGACCTGTAGGCGTCACTGCGATCTAAGCAGTAGTCACATTAACCCAGTGAACTATGCTGCCTGTTACATGTTCACTGTGATGACAAATGCTATTTCTCTCGAGGGGCAAATCTGGCAATGAGGTGGCAGGATAAAGGAATGTGTGCATGCCCCCCCCGCCCCCTCCCTGCGGGCCACGCAGCGCCTAGAAGCCAGGGCACCACAGGGAGGGTTCAGAGAGCGCTCTCTCGGGCTCTGATATTCTGGGCTTTGAGCATTCCCCATAAGGTGGCTTCCTGGGTACACCTGTGAGGTCAGCATGCGTTGGGTGCTTATATTGTAGCGTATGCACCTTCTAATGGCTTCAAAGCACTTCAGTGAACAAAGAAAGAGGTGGCGAAGGGAGAGGTGGGACGGCTGGAAACGAAGGCATAATACGTGGGTTCCATAGTACATCACACCACAAATCTCACATTTTGTCTGAAAGTCCCGCAACTTGGACCATTTTCTTTTGAGCTTCTGATTTATGTTGAGGGCATTGTGGACACTCCGTTTGTTGTAACCAGGTTCCAAAATATGTATGTCAGTGTGTTCTTTCACAGTGCGTTTGTTTGAGCACTCTAACAGTTTTTGGTAATGTGCGTGTACTGCTTGCTGTAAAGCCATTTCAAAGTGCAATTCATCACTTACCAGCGAGTACACAAGTGAAGCCACTTTCTTAAAGCAGCACCCTCCCCCCTACCCCCACCTGTCACAGAGCTCTCAATTTTTCCAGGTTCACCCCCACACACACACAAAAACCCCCACACACACAACCCCCCCCACACACAACCCCACACACACAACCCCACCCCCCCCACACACACAACCCCCCCCCACACAACCCCCCCACACACAACCCCCCCACGCACAACCACACACAACCCCACACACACACAACCCCACACACACAACCCCCCACACACAACCCCCCACACACACAACCCCCACACGCACAACCACACACAACCCCACACACACAACCCCACACACAACCACACATACACAACCCCCCACAACCACAACCCACACACACAACCCCACACCACACAACCACACAACCCCCCACACATAAAGCCACACACAACCACACACCAGGATAGCAAAACATAGCATAGCAAAACAAAAATAGCATAACAAAACAGTATAGCATAACAAAACACAACAAAACATAGCATAACAAAACATAGCATAGAATAACAATGCATAGCATAGCAAAACACAACAAAACAGAGCATAGCATAAAAAACCACAACAAATCATAGCATAGCAAAACAAAGCATAGCATGATAAAACATAGCTTAGCACAACAAAACAAAACACAACAAAACATAGCATAGCATAACAAAACATAGCATACCATAACAAAGCATAGCATAGCATATCGCAACAAAACAGAGCGTAGCGTAACATAACAAAACACAACAAAACAGAGCACAACAAAACATAGCATAACATAGCATAACAAAACAAAACAAAGCATAGCATGGCATATAACAAAACACAAAAAAGCATAGCATAACAAAACATAGCATAGCATAACAAAATAAAGCATAGCATAACGCAAGACATAGCATATCATTACAAAACATAGCATAACGAAACATAGCATAACAAAACATAGCATAACAAAACATAGCATGGCATAACAAAATATAGCAAAACAAAACCTAGCATAACAAAGCATAGCATGGCATATCACACAACACAACAAAACATAGCATAGCAAAACAAAACATAGCATAGCATAACAAAATAAAGCAAAGCATAGCACAGCATAACAAAGCATAGCATAGCATAACAAAACACAAAAAAGCTTAGCATAGCAAAACAAAGTATCGCATAACAAAACATAGCATAGCACAACAAAATACAGCATAGCATAACAAAACAACAAAACATAGCATAACAAAACAAAACCTAGCATAACAAAGCATAGCATGGCATATCATAACAAAGCACAACAAAACATAGCATAACAAAACATAGCATAGCATAACAAAATAAAGCAAAGCATAACACATCACAACAAAACACAGCATAGCATAACAAAACAGAACAGCATAACAAAGCATAGCACAGCATAACAAAACAAGGCATAGCATAACAAAACACAAGAAAGCTTAGCATAGCATAACAAAGCATAGCATAGCATAACAAAACATAGCATAGCATAACACAACAAAACATAGCATAACAAAACACAATAAAGCATAGCATAACAAAACACAACAAAACATAGCATAGCAAAGCATAGCATAGTATAACAAAACATAGCATAGCATAACAAAACATAGCAAAACAAAGCATAGCATAATAAAACACAACAAAACAGCATAGCATAACAAAACATAGCATAGCAAACACAGAATCAGAAACAAGCTTTATTTGATTTTAAGATTTAAAATCATAAAAGCATACATATAAAAATACATCATCACATTAAAAAGAAACAGAATTCATTCATACATAGATATTACAGTCGATTTGTCAAGCTTTTGGAAAGTGCAAGTGCAATAATTCCCTTTTTAGCCAGAACTAGCCTGATTAATCTGTTTCACAATAAGGAGGGCCAACACACTTCGTATACATCGATTTAACTGCTTAATGATTTCCTGGCCCTCATCACACTCTTTAAGTAGCCCACCATTGAGCCGATACAATAAAAATTATCCAGCATCTGTAAGTGCGTAAAGGCTGGGCGGCATTGCCTCCACCCTCCCTGTTTCAATAAGGGTATTAACCATCTGCGCCTTTCACCGCTATAGAACTTACAGAACAGAGTTGTGTGTATAGTACTCTGGGCAGAAATGTTATCGCATGGACAGCAGCAGAGTTCTTTTGACCAGTCATTTATAACAGGGAGGGAAATCAAGCGATGGAAGATGCCAAATCTAAATCTGGTCCATAAATATCTGCCGTACCAAACCGTAACATGTATCAGATAGGGTTGAATATCACATGTAATAACGATGATTTGATGTAAAGCCATCGTAGGTTTAACCAACTCGAGGATTTGCCTAGTTTTTTCCAGATGGTTCATACAAAGCTTTTTAAACTGTTTTCGACTGATAGACCTCATGATATCAGGAGATGTGTAATATTCCGGGTGGCCAATATCCTGCATAACATTTTTAATATAATTTAGCCATGTGATTTTGTGGGCATTTTCTAGGCTCATTGCGTCTTTTATTGATTCTCTATTCAGGCCCGTACACTCTGTAGACCATATTCTGTGCCAAAGCAATGGAGGTTGGGCCTTGATTAAATCAGAGATATAAGCCAGCCCTAGTTCAGCGTAATAGTTAAAAACCGGGGCACTTGTTGGGACTGATTAGACCAATCTTAAAAAGGCGTTTTCTATGCATTGAATTGAAAGACTGTTTTGAAAATCCCAAATACCAGCCCCATACACAGCTATACTTACGCATTTTGCTGATTTTTATTAAAATTTCTGGTGGCCTTTTCCCCGGTTTCTTTGATAAGTTTGCTAGGGCCGCAGTTGACTTCATAAAAAGTAAGCTCCTGGCTTAAACTGCTGGAGCCCAGGAGCCAGATCTATCAAATAAAATGCCCATGTAGTTGAACGAATTGGTTGTTTCCACCTTATCCCCACCTGCCCGATAGCTTTTATTCGTTATCTTTCCCCTCCCACATGACATTACAAAACGTTTCCTAACATTCAGTTTTAAGCCCAGCTTAATCCGCGTTGTCAGCATAATATAAGGAAGATATTGGTCGTGTATTTACTATCGGGGGTCCCTGGTGTGTGACACCAACTCCTGCTCCAGGGCGTTGGTGTATAATGAGAACAGGAGAGGTGCCAAGACCCCCCCCCCCCTGGCCTCACACCCAATTCTACCTTGAATGGGGATGTGCACTCGCCCTCTATTCCATAACGGACTTTTGCTGTTGCTCCGGAATATAACTCCTTTAAAAACTGAATTAAAACAGGATCAACCTTTAGTTTATTAAGAACCCCCCACAGTGTGTTATGTACAACACAATCAAAAGCAGCTGTGAGGTCTACGAAGGCCAAATAAATGTTCCCATTTTTGGCCTGCGTATATTTACCTATTAAAATGTTACGGTTTAAAATCTGCTCGTTTGTTCCTACCCCGGCTCTAAAACCATACTGAACATCACTTAAAATGCCCTTGTCATTAATCCATGTCTGTAATCTATCTAAAACAATCCTGCCTGCTACCTTCATTAAGGAGTCCAACAATGATATTGGTCGGTAGCACGCAGGATTTTCACGGTCACCTTTTTTAAAAATAGGAATAATAATGGACTGGGAATAGGTGTTTATAAAGCCTTTTGCGCAGCATGCTTGTAGGACTCTAGTTAAGATTGGGCCCCAGACCTCTAAATTGGATTTATATAGATCAATAGGTATCCCGTCGGGGGTAGCAGCCTTACCGCTCTTGCTTTTATTAACCACAGTCTTAACATCATGAAGTAAAATATTAAACTCAATGGGCAAAAAAGACTGGTCTTCCCCAACAGTATCATGGGTTTGGGTTGTAGCTCCGTTTCCCCTCTGTGTTGAGTAAACCCTGCTGAAAAAATCAACCCATACTCTTTCCTCAATAGCCCCCTCATATGAAGGTGCAGCTGTATTACTATTAAGAAAAGGGGCATTTACTGCCATCCAGAAATTGCGAATATCTTTATGCTCTGCAGCTTCAGTAAGGTTCTTCCATGCCTTTTCTTTTAACTCGGCCATCCTATTTTTCCTTGCTACATTATGTCTTCCTGCAAGTCCTAATCTCCTGGTTATCCCTTACCTCCCTATGCAGGACTTTCTTTAGATCTGAGTAGCTTTTAGTACACTGTTTATTAAACCAGCCCTTCCTAGGGTTACGCAAACCTTTGCTATCTGAGGTTAATACAGTTTTAACCACCTTAGTAATATTGTTAAAAGAGCTTAAAACTTCGTCACGGGTGGGGTGGTCGCTTAGGCAAATGAGAATTGAATCTAATGCTTTAGTAGTGATGGCTTTATTTAACTCCATCGTATCCCGACTTGCCCAGAGGATAGTATATCCGTTTTTTCTGACCAACTCGATATTCTTAACCCCCATGATCTTGTTGTGTTGTTTGCTGGGAGCTAGGTTTGGAGTAGCTATACTCTTGCTTAATGCCAGGTGGTCACTCATGACATTTTGATGAATTTCATATGCCTTTATAAGGGTAGCGTGGTAATTTGGCATAATAGTAAAGTCGATGGTTGATTTAGCACCTCTTCCGATGAAGGTGGGTCCAAACTCCACTATCGGTTCACACAAACAGTTAGTTAATCCCAGATCGTGTTTAAACATGATCTCGTTGAATAGTTCCCCTTTTACTGTGTGTTGGAAGTGGATTGGTGAATCATCTTCATCTAGAGTAAGGCCACACTTCCCTATTTCAGCTAGCGGGCACAAGCTGACGTTAAAATACCCACCCCAAATAGGAATTATCTCCGATTGACCATTTAAGTTTAGGCTAGCTATGTCCCCACTTAATTTCTCAAGAATGTTACCCAGCTGCGCACTTTCCACGTTGTTATAAAAGTTGATCACAGCTAGACTACAGGAACCAACCATATGTAACAAGACAATTTGGTAATAGGTTTCTGAACTAACCATCCTGGTGGTATGTGCCCCCAACAGATTTGAAATATAAACGCATAGCCCCCCTTTTGGCCTCCCGCTGAGTGATTTTACTGCGGGGGTGTGATATGTTTTATACCCATTAACATGTATACAGTCCGTGACCCAGGTCTCTTGCAGACATAAGATGTCAAATTTACAGGTAAAATTCTGCCAGGCCATGTCGGACACTTTGCTTTTTAGTCCTGCAACGTTCCAGTATAGGATTTTACATGCCCCCAGCTGTTGGATGTTAGTTTTGCTAGGAACCCCCTCTGCAACTTCGTGGGCATTTAAGATACTCACACCTACTTCAATGCGTTCATCGGGGGTCAAGATATTCGAGGGAGGTCGATCAATAATTTCAATAGGAGCGATATTACTGCCCCTGCGTAAGTGTACCCTTTTTGATTGTCAATCATTCTCATCCAGAGTGGTTAGAAATTCAAAGCTATTTGACACAGGTCAATTGTAACGTGGGTCGTCCCAAGTGTGCCAGGACATGCCCAAGTTTGTAATTGACGGATGATAGAAAAAGCCCTGTGGGTAAACTTGAATACCGGCATTTGGTGAGTTCAAATTATGAGTTCTTGTTAGAATTTCCCTCACCAACGCTGGTGAACCCAGCGAAAGAACTATGCAATTGCCTTCGTATAGCTTTCTATTTTCACCCACCCAGCCTGTTCTTCTCGCCATCTTAAACAGTCCTGCCAAGTATCACGCATCTGGTGTGACACTAACGCATATCAGTGTGGTGCTCCGCATCACCGCACTGAAATGCGTTGTCACGCATAATGCGGTAGTCACAGCTGTCACAGAACGCACATTACAAACAGTAGTAGTAGCTGCACTCCCAGTGCCTGCGCTGGCTGCTCCCACAGTCCTCGGGCAGTTCCAGCAGCTGAGCAGGCTATCTTAGCCTCACCGCGGCAGTCAGTCAGTGCAGCTACAAATGTATCTATTTGATTTCCGCTGGCGCCACCGGGCTGAGCAACAGTCTCAGACTGGCCGTAGCGCCGCAAGGATGTGACATCACACGTCGTGCGAAGTTCTGTTTGATGAGGCCTCTGCTGCTAACTTGCTCGTCGTCATCTTGCACAGCCTGACTGTTTTGCGGGCCTGGCCGCGCTGGCTCACACCACACAGTGCTGTTCGCACCTCTGCCCTGCCCTCCTGCAGTCAGGCCCCCACGCTGGGACTACAGGACAGGAACTAATAATGGCAATCATGCCACCCGCCGACAATTGTATTTCAGAGCAAGCGGGGCCGACGTCCGACGAACTCGAGGGCACTGGGTGAGGGACAGGGCCCTCCTGCAATGCATGCAGTCAGAATACCGAGGTCCGGTCACGGTGAGAGGGCTGGTCCTCACCAGTATAGAGAGTCACGCCGGGCCAGCCCAGTAAGCATGAAGACAGAGGAAGAACAGAAGTTAGAGGATTCCGAATTATCTGTTGGCAGGTTGCCGCTGATGAGCTTGCGCATCCCACACGGCCCGCGTAGTGATCTACACCGAACCAACAACCTAGACGGACCCATCGCCAATTCGCGGCTGACAGACTCAATGAACAATGCGGCCATCGGACTCTCACTACGGCGGCCTGGTAGTTAATTTGAGGCCTCAGAGGGAGAACCATGAACCCTGACTGCAGCAGAGCCGGCCCCGCCACCCGAGCACGCATGGTGTGGGTGGCCGGCTGGCACAGAGAGAAGCAAACCAGGTATCCGGCACGTATAAGGAAATCAGGAGCTGTTCTTGCTGGCCGCAGGCGGGCCATCTCTGCAACTAAATTCAAGTAAGTGTGAGCCTGGCTCTGAAGTCACGGGCATAAATTAACATCGGGAATAAAGTTCAAAATGTGCTTTGGCTTGCCTGGCTTCCTTCAAATTCCACGCACACACATTACGACCCCCGTCATCCCTACTACCTCCCAGCCACACACAGACTTCACTTCAGACTAACACACACACACACACAGGCAGATTGCAAGGAAAGTCAAAGGTCATTGAAATAATTATTCAGCGTGGGCAAAAGATAACGTCCACAGCTGAATTCAGAAAAAAATGCACAACAGATAGAGCTCGGCCGAGACAGGCGTGTTTCAATATCTTTATGAATGGTTACACACCGATTTTGGAGTAATGTATTGCCTGCATAGATAGAACGCACTCTACGTCTTAGTAATGCAGAGCACCTGATGCGCTATGTTTGTTGCATAAATATCCTAAGTATCTCTGAAAGCCTTCACTTTTGCGCTCTTTGTTTTTGCGCCTTGATGTGGTATGTGTCGCTGAACACGTGACAAACTAGAAGGAAATGTGTTGTGTGAACACTGCACTGAACGGTGTCTTGCATGCCGAGCGTGGAGTGTGCAAAAGAGTGAGAGCTCAAGTCGAAGCCCTTACCAAAATGCCATAGGTCTCTGCAGGTAAACACTGCCTTGAATTACAGCAGTGCATTTGAATTGAGCCTCTGTGTGCTTGACATGAGCACAAGTTACATTACACAAGGTCAAATTAACTTTTTAAGTATTTTACCCATATTTCGGTCTCTAGTTTCTTTAAGTTTCAGTTTCTGTCTTTCTGCTCTGTGTTTATAATTGTAAGTGCCAATTCACCTTTATGCCCCATTTCGGTGTCGCTACATTTTAGTGTGGGTTCCCGGTGCCTTTCTACCGTTTGTCTGCATTGAGTTGTAGTAGAGATTCTCCATGCACAAATGGTTGTAATTTGTGATATATATATGTTTCTCTTGTCTTCATTGCCTCATTTTGCTCTCTAGAAAGTGTCACTCATGCTCATTGAAATGTCACTCACAATGGCACTTAAAATATTAAAATGTCACACATGGCAATCTGAAACCTTGGCAGCTATGCTTAAATGCCCTAAAAAGGGCGCTAGTTAGGCCTGACCTATTTCCCAGCCAGTGGATAGCTTTATTTCTAAGGGCTTGCCAGGATTCCGTTGTTGGTGCAGGTAGCCGTGGGAGCCCCCTCCCCCCCCCCCCCCCCCCCCCCCCCGCTGCCAGTCGTCCATTAGACGTGCAAGGCCTTCACCACCGCGTTTATTAGATCCAATTCCCTTGACTTCTTTGAGGGGGTCTGTTCCTAAAATCGCTGAGGTGTTTTGACCCTGACTCCCACTCTATTCTTCAGAAGTATGTAGACTGTTTAAAAATACTGGGATAGTGTTCAGAGCTGGATTTTCTGGACGCGTCTGCTTATTCAGCGGCGCCTGAAGCGGAGCACCACAATCTATTACAGATTTGTGGTGGTCCGCTAAAATGTTATCTATGCCCAACTCCATTTTATCAAGCCTGCTCGCTAGGGTATTAATGGACTTTGTCATGAGCACCTTGAGATCAATGAGCTCAGATTGCAGGTTGCTCATAATATTCGAGGAATCGGGACCAGTTTTCTTCCCCCTTGAGGTGCGTGTAGTAACCTCTTCCTTCTGTGTGATCCCTTTGGCTCCCGGCTGGTCTCCCGTGGTCTTTCTTGGTTGAATTGTGGTTGCTTTCGGCCTGGTAGCCGGGGTCGGATGGATTTGGATTATCTCTTGTACGGTTTTACAGGGTGCCATCAATTTAGGGGGGGGGGGGGGGGGTTGCTGACTTTCTAGTGAAGGCTCATCACTGTTTGGTCCCCCTTCGGAGATGTCCGATATTATCTGCGCACATCCATTATTTGCTTGAAAACAGGTGACATTTTTAGATGGGTTTTTATAATGTCCGTAGACTTTTGCTGCGATAGTGACGGGCCTATCGTATGATTGTTTAGTGTCTCTTCTACTGTGTTAATCTGTTTTTCTAGTTCACCAACAGCCCCTGTTAGGTAATTCAGTAGGGTCACAACTTTCCTATGTTTACTAGGTGCTTTTGGAGTATAACTTGCAGCCTGTTTCCTTTTCCTCATCGTGTTAGTAATTTGTACTTATTGTTAAACCGCTGAATTTTGCAGTGGGGGGGGGGGGGGGTCCTCACTGAGCTGAAACTAAACGCTTTAAGTGGCCCACTAAGAATAGAGTACAAATTACGTTTGACCTTAAATAAAGTGGCACGTGCTAAACAGTGCGATTATAGCACACAATTGCTCCTGGGCACACAGTATTGACAATTAGCATGGATCCGGGATAATAAGTCCAGAAGTAATGTTCATTAAAGATCAGGGTAAAATGCAAAAAGCAATTAAAATGGTATTCACTTAATACTGAAGTATGACAAGTATGGGATTCCAAAACTCTAGTCACTCACAGACACAGTACATTTCCTCAGCTCCAGTTGTCCACGCGGGGTCATGATCATTAGAGGGGTGACCCTGCCCTGCCTCTACCTGCCGATGAAGGGCAAGGACGGGCCAGCCCTTGGCCCGGGCAAGCCCATGCGAGTCCCGGAAGCCCCCGTAAGTTTTTAAGGTCCCGGGGTCACGCGTGGCAGCTCCTCCTACAGAGGTAGCAGCAACAGGATGCGGCCAAATGACAAGGTGGGCAAAGTAAAGGAGGGCGTCCACAAACACAGCAAAACATAGCATAACAAAACATAGCATAGCATAACAAAACAAAGCATAGGATAGCAAAACAAAACATAGCATAACAAAACAAAGCATAGGATAGCAAAACAAAACAGCATAACAAAACAAAGCATAGCATAGCAAAACACAATAACAAATAGCATAGCATAACAAAACATAGCAAAACAAAACATATCATAGTATAGCAGAACATAGCATAAGACAGCATAGCATACCAAACACAACAACACATAGCATAGCATGACATAACAAAGCATAGCATAACAAAACAAAATCATATAGCATAGCAAAACATAGCATAGCATACCAAACACAACAAAGCATAGGATAAAAAAACATAGCATAAGAAAGCATAGCATAGCAAAACATAGCACAACAAAACATAGCATAGCAAAACAAAGCATAGCATAATAAAACACAACAAAGCATAGCATAACAAAACAGCATAGCATAAATCTACGGTTAGGAAATACTGTATGCTAACATCTGTACAAGGTATGGAACCATACCTTTCTTTGGTAAACAAACCTTATCATCGTTTTCTCCTAACAAGATTCCGTCTGGATCTGATTCCCTTCATTCTGGGTAATTTTAAAAAGTGGAGTAGACCGGACAATGCTGAACCATGTGATTGTGACTTTTTTTCCCCCCAGGACACGACTCATTTTATTTTCTTCTGCAGCCATTATAAAGAGATCAGGAAAAAATATCTGTTGCCTATACTATGCAATCTGGGTTTTACACAGGTAAAACCAGCTATGATGTACCTACAACTACTTCCGAATTTAAAAGTAGCATTTCATGTAGCTAGCTTTTTGGTTGCAGGTGCTCGTATAAATAAGCATCGTTTTTAGAATTAGGCTCCTAGTCCCAGATTAATGTTTACTTTTTATATATTATTGATTTTACTTCTTTTTAATATTAATGTATAACTTATTTTGTATAATGAGATTTTAGGGTTTTTTAACAAAGTATTGATCTATATTATATTGTGTCTGATGAAATGTTGTAATGTACCACTGCTCGTTCTTTTATGATTTTTAATAATCGAATAAAGATAATTGACTGACTGACTGACTGCATAGCATAACAAAGTATAGCATAGCAAAACACAGCAAAACAGCATAGCACAGCAAAACACAGCATAGCATAACAAAACAAAGCATAGGGTAGTAAAACATAGCATAGCATAACAAAACAAAGCATAGGATAGCAAAACAAAACATAGCATAACAAAACACAACAAAGCATAGCATAACAAAACACAACAAAACATAGCATAGCATAACAAAACAAAGCATAGCATAACATAACAAAGCATAGCAAAACAAAACATAGCATAGCATAACAAAACACAACAAAACATAGCAGAATAAATCAGCATAACATAACAAAACATAGCATAGCATAACAAAACAAAGCATAGCATAACAAAACATAGCATAACAAAACAAAGCACAGCATAACAAAGCACAACATAACAAAGCACAGCATAACAAAACAGAGCATAACAAAACAGAGCATAATAAAACATAGCATAACAAAACATAGCATAACAAAACATAGCATAACAAAGCATAGCATAACAAAACATAGCATAGCAAAACAAAGCATAGCATAATAAAACACAACAAAACATAGCATAACATAGCATAGCATAACAAAGCAAAGCATAGGATCGCAAAACATTGCATAGCATAACAAAACAAAGCATAGGATAGCCAAACAAAACATATCATGACCAGCATAGCATAACAAAGCAAAACACATAGCATAACAAAACATAGCATAGCATAACAAAACACAACAAAACATTGCATAACAAAACAAAATCATATAGCATAGCAAAACATAGCATAGCATACCAAACACAACAAAGCATAGCATAAAAAAACATAGCATAAGAAAGCATAGCATAGCAAAACATAGCACAACAAAACATAGCATAGCAAAACAAAGCATAGCATAGCATAATAAAACACAACAAAGCATAGCATAACAAAACAGCATAGCATAAATCTACGGTTAGGAAATACTGTATGCTAACATCTGTACAAGGTATGGAACCATACCTTTCTTTAGTAAACAAACCTTATCATCGTTTTCTCCTAACAAGATTCCGTCTGGATCTGATTCCCTTCATTCTGGGTAATTTTAAAAAGTGGAGTAGACCGGACAATGCTGAACCATGTGATTGTGACTTTTTTTCCCCCCAGGACACGACTCATTTTATTTTCTTCTGCAGCCATTATAAAGAGATCAGGAAAAAATATCTGTTGCCTATACTATGCAATCTGGGTTTTACACAGGTAAAACCAGCTATGATGTACCTACAACTACTTCCGAATTTAAAAGTAGCATTTCATGTAGCTAGCTTTTTGGTTGCAGGTGCTCGTATAAATAAGCATCGTTTTTAGAATTAGGCTCCTAGTCCCAGATTAATGTTTACTTTTTATATATTATTGATTTTACTTCTTTTTAATATTAATGTATAACTTATTTTGTATAATGAGATTTTACGGTTTTTTAACAAAGTATTGATCTATATTATATTGTGTCTGATGAAATGTTGTAATGTACCACTGCTCGTTCTTTTATGATTTTTAATAATCGAATAAAGATAATTGACTGACTGACTGACTGCATAGCATAACAAAGTATAGCATAGCAAAACACAGCAAAACAGCATAGCACAGCAAAACACAGCATAGCATAACAAAACAAAGCATAGGGTAGCAAAACATAGCATAGCATAACAAAACAAAGCATAGGATAGCAAAACAAAACATAGCATAACAAAACACAACAAAGCATAGCATAACAAAACACAACAAAACATAGCATAGCATAACAAAACAAAGCATAGCATAACATAACAAAGCATAGCAAAACAAAACATAGCATAGCATAACAAAACACAACAAAACATAGCAGAATAAATCAGCATAACATAACAAAACATAGCATAGCATAACAAAACAAAGCATAGCATAACAAAACATAGCATAACAAAACAAAGCACAGCATAACAAAGCACAACATAACAAAGCACAGCATAACAAAACAGAGCATAACAAAACAGAGCATAATAAAACAGAGCATAATAAAACATAGCATAACAAAACATAGCATAACAAAACATAGCATAACAAAGCATAGCATAACAAAACATAGCATAGCAAAACAAAGCATAGCATAATAAAACACAACAAAACATAGCATAACAGCATAACATAGCATAGCATAACAAAGCAAAGCATAGGATCGCAAAACATTGCATAGCATAACAAAACAAAGCATAGGATAGCCAAACAAAACATATCATGACCAGCATAGCATAACAAAGCAAAACACATAGCATAACAAAACATAGCATAGCATAACAAAACACAACAAAACATTGCATAACAAAACAAAACATATCATAGCATAGCAAACATAGCATAGCATACACAACAAAACATAGCATAGCATAACAAAAATAGCATAACAAAACATAACATAACAAAACATAACATAACAAAACATAACATAACAAAACATAACATAGCATAGCAAAACAAAGCATATCATAATAAAACACAATAAAACATAGCATAACAAAACATAGCATAACAAAGCATAGCTCAACAAAGCATAGCACAACAAAGCATAGCACAACAAAACAAAGCATAGCACAACAAGACAAAGCATAGCATAACAAAATATAGCATAGCATAACAAAATGCAACAAAACATAGCATTGCATAGCATAACATAGCATAGCATAACATAAGAAAACATAGTTTTAAGTTTGATAAACTCCTAGTAGCGAGCCTGCTAGCTTTAACTGGCAGTGACTGTAAGCAACTCTGTCAACCCAGAAGCAGTCACTCGGTCACCTTTGCTCTTGTATTGCAGTGGCTTTGTTTATTAAACAGTGCCCATATTTATACTGTTAGCACTTTACTTGTGCAAATTTCAAGGCTCCGAAAACTTTGATGAAGCAAAGTTCACAACTGAGGCTGTTCAGTTCGCGCTATATAAAACCCCAAGGTTAAATAAAAAACATTGCCATTTACAATGTGAATAGCTCCAACAAATAAAAGACCTATTGCAAAGTACAAAACATTGCCATTTACAATGCCAATAGCTCCAGCTCCAACAATTGCGAGACCTAATGCATTTCCAATGCATGTTTTAGTTTCTATGGGTCGAGGGTGGGACTGATATATTGAAACCCGAGACACATCATCTAGTCTCAAACTGCCATAGTCCTTTCATAAACCGGAGTACTGCGTCTTGTGGGAGTAGCCATAAAATTAGCATTGCCTCTTGGTGTGGTGGTGCCACATGGCCCTAGCCGTTCAGGGGCCACCTGATAGAACCAGGTCTTGCCCTGGTGACCCTGAATAATTCTTCCACATATTATTCAAAATACCAGTCCCCTTTTATTTATTTGTAATCTGGGTGATTTATGAGAGTCTATTATGAACATTTTGCAGCGAAATGTTTTGTTTTTTCACGCAAAATCCATATGTTTTTTTAACATCATAACGGTACTTCACTTATGAGAAATGGGAAGTGGTCACAGATTATTTGCAGTAATATTAGTGAGCTGCTGCTGTGTTACAGTATTGGAAACACACATCGCTACCCCTGAATGTTACATGTAAACACATTTAAAATTTGGGTGAGTGTGCCTCTTTACTGTCTGTGTTACTTAGATCTCCAAAAGGTATGTTACCGAGTAGTTGGAAGCTTGTTCTTATGGGTAAAACAAGCCTTCATAACATCTTGAAATTGTGAACTGAGCCTTCTTCATGGATAGTCTGATCCACTCAATGCAACATACACTCCAAATTCCACTCCGTGCCACATAATTACACGCCACGTAATTACACTGCACTCAATGCAACATACACTCCAAATACCACTCCGTGCCACATAATTACACGCCACATAATTACACTGCGCTCAACTAAAAATACCTCCAAATACCACTCAGTGCCACATAATTACACGCCACATATTTACACTGCACTCAATGCAACATACACTCCAAATACCACTCAGTGCCACATAATTACACGCCACATATTTACACTGCACTCAATGCAACATACACTCCAAATATCACTCAGTGCCACATAATTACACGCCACATAATTACACTGCACTCAATGCAACATGCACTCCAAATACCACTCAGTGCCACATATTTACCCGCCACATAATTACACTGCACTCAATGCAAAATACACTCCAAATACCACTCAGTGCCACATAATTACACGCCACATAATTAAACTGCACCCAATGCAACATACACTCCAAATACCAGTCATTGCCACATAATTACACTGCACTCAATGCAACATACACTCCAAATACCACTCAGTGCCACATAGTTACACACCACATAATTACACTGCACTCAATGCAACATACACTCCAAATACCACTCAGTGCCACATAATTACATGCCACATAATTACACTCTACTGAATGCAACACACACTCCACACAATACCTCTCAGTGCCACATAATTATATGCTACATAATTACACTGCACTCAATGCAACATAAACTCCAAACAATACCACTCAGTGCCACATAATTACACGCCACATAATTACACTGCGCTCAACGCAACATACACTCCAAATACCACTCAGTGCCACATAATTACACTGCACTCAATGCAACATACACTCCAAATATCACTAAGTGCCACATAGTTACACGCCACATAATTACACTGCACTCAATGCAACATACACTCCAAATACCACTCAATGCCACAATTACACGCCACATAATTACACTGCACTCAATGCAACATACACTCCAAATACCACTCAGTGCCACATAGTTACATGCCACATAATTACACTGCGCTCAGTGCAACATACACTCCAAATACCACTCAGTGCCACATAATTACACTGCACTCCATGCAACATTCACTCCAAATACCACTCAATGCCACATAGTTATACACCACATAATTACACTCTATCGCATCACCACAGCATCACTCAGCACCACCACAGCATCACTCAGGGGCACCACAGCATCACTCAGGGGCACCACAGCATCACTCAGGGGCACCACAACATCACTATGCGCTACCACATCATCACTGAACGCCACCGCAGCATCAATCTGTGCAACCATTCAACACCAACTGGTTCAAATATGTTCTCTCAAGGTTTCAAGCTTTATTACAAATGTCACAAAAAGATGTTAATATTTCACTTCTGTTCTTGGATTTTCGTCACAATAAAATACACTGGACATAATCTTCACAAAAGTTATTTACAAAAGTTTAAGCTATTGCAGTTATAAATTACAATAACTTTTATTTGTGTATTAATTATAAAAAAAAAATTAAAAGCAATTGTTATTTGTAATATCGATACATCTAAGTCACGTAAATACAACACATATTGCATTACAAATGCTATAGGTGTCACATTTGGGAAAGTATTGGCATTGTAAATGACAAAGCTATTAATTTCACTATTTTCAAAACCAACACATAAATAAAAAATGTCATTTACAATACCAATAGCTCAAACTTTCCTAATGCGAGACCTATTGCATTGCAAATGCTTGTATTTTCCCATTTCTTCTCTCTCTTCCCTACTTCTTCCTCATCCTATAATGTCTCTCCTACATCCTACCCTCCTTTTCTCAAACCCCAATTTAATTTTCCTTTTCTCTCTGTTCTGAATGTTGCCTTTGTGAACTCCTCCTTTTCTCTTCTTTATTCTTAACATTTTATCTCTCCTCTCCAGCCTGTCTCCATATCTTTGTCTCTCTGCCGTCTCATGGCTGCTGTCCCTTTTTTGCACAACTTCCTCCTCCGCAGGCAAACACACAGCTGCAGTTTCTGACTTTCACCAGGCCTCAAAGTTTCCAAAAAGGCCAATCTTTCCTATGTTTTTCAAAGTCTTTATCCAAAACACATAGATAAGTCATAGTCATTTCCAATACCAATAGCTCTAACTCTCTCAAATGTGAGATCTAATGCATTGCAAATGCTTGTTTACATATGCATATAGAGTTTCCCACCTCGGAATGGGTTAAAATGGCATCGATCTGAAGGTTTCCCCTCTCCCGAGCTGCAACATTCAGACCTGTGGTATTTTCCCTGCTCACAGGACACCGATTTACCTGGTGAAATATGTCTAGTGAAAAAGTGTGGTGTTTCCAGCACCAGTTGTATTTTCAATTCTAGTGCAAACTGTTGTTTGGGTTTTCGTTCCCATCAGAGTGAGGTCCTACTTCAGCTTTGACAGCATCACGACTAAACCGCTTTTAAACCTTTGCTATTCAACTAATACATGTATTGCAATTATTTAACTATAAGAAGATGTTTTTACGCTGTTTCTTGCATTTGGATCAGTTGTAATTTGACACTTTTGTTAATTCAGCAGGTGGTGGAGCAGTTAACAAAAGAAGCAAACTGGAGAAGCCTGAAAAGTGTGCAGGAAAAACACCATTCAAAACGGCATTAGGAAAAGGCAACGCCAAGGTGTTTTGTAGCCCTCTGAAGGAAACAAGCCATACTAACAAGCTGTTGTATGGAACTTCTCAGGAACAAGAATATTCTAACACATGTCCAGGCGAGAGTTTTTTCAGTTCATATCCAGAAAGTATAACAGCTGTGAGATCAGAAACATTTAATGAGTGGACGACTGCACAGAGTCCTTCGTCGCTTCTGTCATTTCAGCCTGGTCTGCAGCAGCACTCTGCTTCATACTCCTGCTTTGAAAGGGAGGGAAGTGGCGGTAAAAAGGATCATTTGATGAAACCAAAGCTAGCGCACGTGGCAGCCAGACCGTACCAGTGTGCTGAATGTAGGAAAAGCTTCAGCACAGCAGGTACTCTCATCATACACAAGAGAACACATACCGGAGAGAGACCGTATTGCTGTAGTACATGTAAAAAAAGCTTCAGTCAGAAGGGAGTTCTCAATAGACACCTAAGAATACACCTGGGTGAAAGGCCATACCAATGTATGGAATGTGAGAAAAGCTTTAGTCAAAAGGGGCATCTTAGTAAACACCTGCGAACACATAATCAAAACAGATTCTCATCACACATATAAAGATCAAAGAAAAGGTGTTTGAGGAAAATACTTTAACTGTTCTTTTCTGCCCAGTGCTAAATCCACTCACCAGCTTGGTTAGAGCACTATGTACATGTTTGTAACTTGACGTCACCGAAGAGCGGCCAGTACAAAACATTTCCCGTGTGGCTTTTGGTTCCCCTTAGTTAATATAGCTCTGCTAAGAAACATCTCCACGAACAGTTCAAAGTTTTTAAACATTTCTCTGATTACATCTCTATAGCCATAAACCATATTGCCGTCTGCAGTGGGCATTATTGGCTCACCCCCACAAGTATTGGATTGCGTCACAGCAAGATACAAACACCCACTGCCTGCATCTGCCTAGGTCTCTGCTACACTCTTTCCTCTATCAGAGGATGGCATAGAATGCAGGCAACAATTAAGCTGATACACAAGGGTAAACAAGAGAGACTCTCTTGATACCAGAAGGGCCAAGAGGAACTCAAAAGAGAGAGTACACCCTCCCATGTTATAACACTTATTCACAAGAAGGACTCCTGTGATATCTTAATCTATTCCACGATTAATGTTTTGGGTGGATACTAATCAAACAGTGATGGGAAATTTCTATGTGAAGCTACGAATGGTACGCCACTAGGAATTGGGAAAGGAGGCAAGTGCTTTTATTTTATATACCCTCACATATATACCCTCACACACAGTAGTCGTGTCTTCTTCATCATAGGGTCACCCTGACGCCTAAAAGTCAGGGTGGGCTCAACCTAATTTCAGGGAGCTCCTTGAGAAGTATTTGGCCAGGGGGAATAAAGATTACAAATCCACAGGCAAATCCCAGTTTCCATGCAAATCCCAGTTTCCATTTATTCTTGGATCTGCCAGGGATATTAAAATAGAGAAAATAGGGTCGTTTGGGATATTATGGTCCTAGGACCCTAGGGCCAACATGTTTCAGTCCGCTTAAGCACCTAGAGGGTGCTAGACTTTCTTCAGGGCGATGACGTAATACCCCCTGGAATCAATATTAGTGAGGGAATTTCCCTATACTATTTATAATAAGGGCAGATAGCTGTTCCTTTTCCTATTAGCAAAGGCTTTTATTTTTGATCACTCCATCCGTAGAAAGAAAAAGAACAAAACAAAAAAACATAGTGTAGCATTCTTTTAACAACTGTTAATTCACACTGTGAGTTGTGCAGCTGCCCCCAGTGTCACAATGGCCAGAAGGTGCCAAACACAACATCCAACATACCTATTCGGTGTGTGTAGAACCAATATGTTTAACTTTACCACACTCCACTATGTGGTTGAAGACAGTGTAGTGGCGACAGTTTGTCGCATCCTGTCAGAAACTGCATACTAGTGCATGTAAATCACTGTGAGACATCCGTGTCAGGAAAAGGAACAGCTATCTGCCCCTATTATAAATAGTATAGGGAAATTCCCTCACTAATATTGATTCCAGAGGGTATTATGTCATCGCCCTGAAGAAAGTCCATCACCCTCTAGGGGCGTAAGTGGACTGAAATATGTTGGCACTTGGGTCCTAGGACCATAATATCCCAAATAACACTATTTTCTCTATTTTAATATCCCTGGCAGATCCAAGAATAAAGGGGAACTGGGATCTGCCTGTGGATTTGTCATCTTTATTCCCCCTGGCCAAATACTTCTCTAAGAGCTCCCTGAAATATGGTTGAGCCCACCCTGACTTTTAGGCGTCAGCATGACACCACTAGGGTGTGTGAGGGTATATAAAATAAAAGCACTTGCCTCCATTCCCACTTCCTAGTGGCGTACCATTTGTAGCTTCACATAGAGATTTCCCATCACTGTTTGATCAGGATCCATCCAAAACATTAATCATGGAATACGAAAATGCAACAATTAAGCACCATCATGCAGAGAGAAAGACATTCCTAAATTGTTTGTGGCTGAAGTCGGAAATCACAAGTTGTTTAGGAGTGCAATACAACAGCTATCAAAATATATTGCGTAATGATATTTCAAATGAAAGTTTGCAAGAAGGTTTATTTTTTATTATTATTATTTTTTTATTGCTCTAGAACGTGCAGGCTAGACCAGTGTGCTGTACTGTATAGAAATAAAAAGTAAAATATAGGCATCAAGATACAGTACATTGGATTAATTAGAGGAGAGGACAGATGAAGGCGGTCTGGTCATTAGTGAGTTGTGTCCTAAGTTTTCCTTTCCATTTCATTTGAGATGTAAATGTAAATGTATTTCGATTTATATAGCGCACTAATCACCCAGGGGTCTCAAGGCGCTTGCTTAGGGAACCCGTCCTGGTATTCCCTTGTGAGATACCCCGGCAGGGTATTCACAAGGTGAAAGCCAGGCATCCCGCCGCGAGGGGCCGTAGTGGAGATTAAGCAAGCTATTGCCCAGAGTCGCAGAGTGTGATTCCGTGAGTCGAGTAGGCACCGGAGCGAGAGATGCATAAGATTGCAAATCCCTTTTGTAATAAATATAGGAGGGGTTGGGGAAAGGGAATACACGGTACAAAGCAGGAGAGAGTAGTGAGTGAAATGGAAGGCAAGGGTTGCTAGTGGGTGGTGTGAGGGAGTACTATAAGGCAATGCTCTGTTCACCGCTGTAAGTAAGATGAAATATGGAAACGGAATATAAATGCAAGTAGTTTCTTCAGGCTCATGTGTTAAGGCGTTTTCCAAAGAGCACACTTGTTTGCTATTTCTAAAGCCAGAGACAAAGGTGACTTTTCTGAAATGAACAGATGGACATTCCATATTTTTGGTGCATTGCAATTCAAGACCTAGCCAGGGTGCTCTTTTGTCAGAGAGGGTTGGTGAGTAAGAATTTGTGTTAGTTCCAGATATAACTTTGGTGCAAATTATTGTAGATTAGACAGTGTCATGTTTGTGTGGCCTCTGATACCATGAGCAACAAAGTGCTGAACAGACATGAACTTTTGATTGAAATGTTCATTTTTTGTGGTTTTTGTATCGTCTAGTCTTTATTTGCTCATACTGTAACCTTAGTGACATTTTTCGAAAAGTTTAAAACAGTTGAAACTTGTGCAAAAGTTTATTAAAAAGAGAATTCCAAAGAGCTAATAAGAGCTGAATATCATTATGACTTCAAAGGTTTGCTCACAAGTATCTACTTGATTCTCAAGAGACAAAGAGATGTACCTAAACACCATGAAGACGGAACAAGCTAACAGAACAGCTTCAACAGAAGCAGGCATGAAAATCTAAAAAATATTTGTACAGGATCTGATTTCTACCACTCCTCACTATTCTGATGTGTAAGTTCTTGGAAATTAATTAACATAAAGCTACTTCTGATTCGATTAAGACACCTCATCTTTAAACTGGGGTTTCCTATGTTGCAGTAATATTTTGTTCTCTAGAGACTTCTAAAGTCCCAGCTTTCAGATTTCTGACCACTGGCACTAAGGTCTCAGTCGCTCTGCCAACCCAACTCTGAAGTCTAGTTGATCTGCAATCCATACAGAACCCCCTGACCAATGTTTGTTTACACAAGATGTGTTTCAGGTAATGTGCATTTTCTTGAGACTTGACAGGGTCATTTACTGAAACATCAAATTCTCTTTCATAAATAAACCACGTTCTCAAGCATCACTAGAAAACGGAATGTACATTTTAAAATTTATTTTAAAACTAAAAATCTATTCTAGTGCATACTACGAGTTGTTACCACAATCAATATAAACATTAAAGGAGCCCTGAAGTTTGAGCAACGTGAACTACAAATAAGAATCCAACAATATTGTGTCGTATTCTGTAGCACTAGCACCCTATTTTACTACTTCTAAGCACTATGCTATCTCTCACATGAGTAGCACATTATAAATTAAGCCTTTTTTGAGGGTCAAAGATGTTTCACACCTGCCTACCTGACTCCAGAACAGTAAGTTCTATTTTCAGCTCACAAAGGCAACTCATGATAAGCACAGTCAACAGCACTACCGGCCAGACAGCTAGTGATAGCAGACTGCCTCCCAGCTTCGGTAAAGGTGGGAGCGCGACTGTCCAATTATCTAATGTGAAGGTCTTCTCAGACTTTTATCTCTGTATCTAGTTTTTATAAATTTTATAAATTGATCAGGGCTTTGTTGAAAACTGTCGGCATACACAAAATGGTGTAATGCCCTTATAGCTATTTTCACTCTATCAAGCAATGTTCTTCTTAAAAAGACACCATACTGTAACACACTGGTATCAACTTCCTAAAAAAATCTATCACTTCATGATTATGAAATATTAAAATGCTCAAAAGCAATGATTAAATACCATAGAAGTATTCATGGAAATGTGATTATCATATTTACAAGAACAGAACCGTTTGTAAAGAAATGTGCACTTAATTTAATCACCCAAATTCACATTTGAATAATTAGTTAGCACATTCTGTCATGTAGTTCCCACTAATTCGTAGAATCTGAGCGTTTGTTGGACAACAAACTTTGAGTGTGGTGCCTGACTGATTCCAAGTACCCGCAGTATATTTTGGCCTTCAGACCAGGAGGCAAATAGTTTCTGGCAACCACTGATCATGACAACCCTGACCCCTCAGTGATCATGGTAACAGATCAGAACCTCTCGCTGCGTCACTCGTGCTCTTTTGTTCTCAAAGAAATATACACAGAATACACAGTGGGACGTTTTCAATAGATTTATTGTATCAGTGCTGTTCTTGTATAAAATACATGTTCTACGATAATCAGTAGACAGAAGCAGTTTAAAAGTGATTATAAGCGCCAAAAGAGTAAATAGCAGATATAGTTCTACCATGGTACTAAAACAGTGTGTATATGCAGGCATACAAAACAAGGTCCTAATCGGGCATACTTCTACTATGCAAACCCTACTCTGTGTATGTCTAAGAGTGTATGTAAGTGTAGAGTCAAGAAATCCCCCACGGGACAATCTATACCCATTACCTAGCGGGACAGAATGTAGGACCCCGTCTTGGTCATGAACTGGAAACCCTTCACTGAGATGTCAGACCACTGTGTGGTGAAGTCTCAGCCTGCAGGGACCCTCAGTGTCAGCTGAAGTGCCTCCTCTACTAAACCTATGAGATGCTGGTTATAATAAAAAGCATCCTTGCGATAAATGTGTATATTAGAAATGTTATGGATATTTAGATTTCCCTGTCGCCCCATGGATAAAGATAGAACGACATTTGTGTGTAAAGGCCTTGTACTTGGTGTTCGAGGCAACATATTAATGTTATGCAAAGCCAGATGTGTAAACAAAAGTAGTTTCAAAGAAACAAATCCAACATTGTCAGGCAGGCAAATATGTGCAAAAGGTCACTGCAGTCATGTTATTGTGCAGAAAGAGCAGCAGCAGAAAATTGGGACCCCCTCTATTAAATTCTTTTAGCCAGGGAAAAGAGAGGACAATATAAACATTAACAAAAGAAATTCCCCTTTGGCCTTATATTTTCATATACGACATTGTTCAGAATGCATTTCAAAATACATAATTGATATATCTAAGAACAAACAAGTCACTTAGATATATCAATTATGTATTGTATCTTTTAATGTTTATAAAAACTGGAGAAAAAAAATTTGATATGGTGAAAGCACTCAACAAAAAAGAAGAAAAGGTCTTTTTGCAAAAAATAAAATAAAATAATGAAAATAATATAAATCTATGTTATCTGTGTTACTTAAGAGGTTTCCTCTTTTTTGAAATGCATTCTGAACAATGTCATATATGAAAATATAAGGCCAAAGGGGAATTTCTTTTGTTATTGTTATTGTGCAGAAAGAGGACAATATAAGAAAATGTGCATGTAAGTTACATGGGCCTAACCCGGCACATAACAGTTCTCAGAAGGGAAATTCAGGCCTTAAGAGGGAGAGACAAAACCTGATTTTTACAACATCCCCAAAATGAAAGGAAAGATGTACAATTAATATATGTGTAAGATAATTTGTGCAATGAAAAAAAAAACGAAGAATATTTTCAAAATATTACGGCTGGGTCCAAAATGTATATTGCAAACAAGTTTGAACGGTCCGATTTAAAACGAAAAAAATTTACTTTTTCCTTATGTAATTTCCAAAAAAGCAAGAGCAACTCTTTGTAAAATGTGAGTCAAATAAAAATGTGGAAGTTGAAGTCATGGAAGACTCCTGAACTATTTCTGTTAAGGCTAGAGCTGTGATTTCTTGCAGAACAGCAACAGCTGAATTTGAATTATTGAAACAGAAGATGAGTTATTCACATCATAATGCTCAATAAAAGCTCTGTGGGCTGACTCTTGCCAGAACTGGTGACAGATCAGGTGTTGAAATAGGTGTTTTTGGCATTGATGTCCCAATATATAATGCTTTCTTTAAGATGGGCTCCGCAATTCAGTGCAATACTCCTTGTGCATTCTTAATGGTCAAATTATTCCCTCATGTTTAAATATGCAATGGGTGGCATTATCAAGGGAACATTCAAGCAGATAGTTTCAAAACAGTTAGTGCACTAAAATGATGGCCTCGCTTGAGGAGCTCACATCTTGCAAACTAGTAAGTCTAAATATTCACTGATTGCTGACAACAAATTACCACAAAGGTAGATTACCAAATTTTCTTGGCACTGCTACTTTGTTTAATACTCACGCAATCCATTTTTGTTGGCTTTCATAACTATATTTCTATACTAGAAGAAAAACGAATCTTGCACAATCATCAGAACAGTAGTTGAAAATAAGCCAAATAACCTGGGGAACCATGAACTGATGAATGAAGGAATAGAGCTAACAATTGTCATAACACTAGTCAACAAGCCAGTCCCAATCCTGTTGATTGCCTGTTGTGTTTGAAGAATGAAAGTTGGCTTTCAAAGTGCATTGAACATTTTGCATGCCGGAGTCAGTCAGCCAGCCAGCCAGTCAGTCAGTCAGTCAATTAAGTCTTTATTTCGATTTTCATAATCATAAAAGACAGAATACATCAATAATTAAAAAGGTTTGGGACATATGTGTTCTACAGTCATCAGGCTTATTTAAAAACCACAACTAATTTACATATAAGTTAAAACCATTACTACATAAGGAGACAAAGTTGTGAGTACAAGAGATAAAAAACGATATAAAAAGCACATAAAAATGGATGTACATAAAAACACGAAAACTGTGAGAGGACAGTTGTTTCCTTTTGTCAACCCGTAATATGGGGACCAGATTTAGGCAAAGGGTCAGCAGGTGATCGTCTCTTAAATGACCAGATCTCGGGGTCTAGACAAATATTTTATCAACAGACCCATCCCGTGATGTCTCAACCCTCAAGAATAAAGATGACAAAATGAGTGTACCCTCATCTTGTTGGCACGGATGACCCACATCCAGCCCTTAGGATCCTTAAGGCCTCCAGAGCTACTCTTGTGCCCAGATTCATACAAATAGGTTTAAGCCATTTTGTCCTAGTTGGATTATAGGCTGGGCATACGAACAAAATGTGTGCTAGTGTCTCAATTTAGGCTGAACATGAAATGCATTTGTCATCCATTGGAGGGCGCCAACTACTAGTAAGAGCTCTTATAGGGAGTGAGCCCACCTTGAACAGGTGATACAGTTTCCTGTCTGTTGGCCTAGTGATAAGGTCCCAATAGGTTTCAAACTTGGACTCATGTTTAAACTCCAAGAATTCTCTTGTCAAGGTGGGCCTCATAATAGATGAAAAACACTTAATTTTGACCATATTCCAGTACACTTCCTTGAAATCCTTTTTAGATGGAAATAAATTAGCAGCTGGGTCCTCCCACAGGATACTCATCCCGATATTAGTCCAGGTAGTTTTGATGTTATTTAGCCAGGGGATCTTATATAAGCGGCCCAACCCCCGAACTTCGAGGAGAGCTTTAGCATACAGAGAAAGCTCAGGTGTAGTCCAGAGCCCTCTCCAGAATGCCATAGGTCTGAAGCGTGCCGAGTCCTCTATACTGTAGCAAACCAAATCAAGATAAGGGGGCGTAAGGGGGGTGGATTGCGTGAGGCCTATTAGTGCTCTAACACATTTATTTTGGGCTAATACCAGCGATGTGAAGTCCTCAAAGCCCCAAAGTTCAGCGCCATATAATATTGAGGTACTAATTTTGGAATTATAATTCTTAAGGGTGGGGACAATGCGTTTGGTCTGGGAAAGCCTCTGCTCCTTTATCAATACACTAGCTAATTGTGCATGTTTTAGGGCCAGCATATCGATATGGGGCTTCCAGTTTAGTTTCCTACCTAGTGTTATACCCAGATAGGTAAAGACATCGGTCTGTTCCAAGGGGACATTATTCATATGCACTCTCCCAGTTATGGCTTTGGATTTGTGAAGCACTATGAACTTTGTTTTCTCCACATTTACCACTAATTGATGGTTGTGGCAGAACACCTCGAAACGGGACAGGTCGGCCTGCAGGCCTTGTTGAGTCCTAGATATTATCAAGTTGTCGTCCGCGAACATGAGCAGGGGTATCTTCATGCCGGCTAACACTGGAGCATCTGAGGGATGGGTAGAGAAATACTGAACAACTCTGTTTATAAACACAGAAAACAGGGGTTGGGCTAGAACACACCCCTGACGAACCCTCTTGGAAACCGGAAACCTCTCAATAACATTCCCCTGCTTTCCCCTGCGGACCTGTGCATAGTTTGAATCATGCAATTTTACTAGAATAGCCAACAGTTCCGGTGGCATTTCCATGTCCACAAAGGCACTCCACATTTTCGTACGGGGGACTAAATCAAATGCGGATTTTAGGTCAATAAAAGCCGCGTAGATTGCGCCCCCTCCAATGATAACCACCCACCAGTAGATAAGCACAAACCTAAAGACCTGATCTAAGGAGCTTGTGTGTGGTCGAAACCCCGCCTGAAGAGGTGTCAGGATATCTGTCTCATCTATCAAGGCCTGGATTCTGCCAAAAACTAGCCTGGCATCGATCTTCTGGATGGAATCAATAAGGCTGATTGGCCGGTAGTTACCTGGTAGTGAGCGGTCACCCTTTTTATATATAGGTAGGATTTCGGCACCTGTGTCGGGAATGGAAGCACCGCTAGCTTTATATAAGGTACCCAATGTTCTTTTTCGTATACAAACCGATCTGCGGGTATACAGTCGAGGACTGGGGCCCTACCTCTCGGAATTGATTTTAGCACTGACTCGACCTCTAAACCGGTGATGCACAGAGTAGTAGTTGGGGTAGGCCATAGGCGTATATCATCACTGCAGTTGGTGGCAGTGTACTGAGCCTCATAATGCAGAGCCCATTGTTCTGGAGCAACATAATTAATAGGTATCTGATTTCATTCTCCACTGCCCCATTTAACAAGCTTCCAGAAATGGATCATGTTTTTCTCCTTACTGGCGGTAACCAAATCTTGCCAGCGGTTCTCATCCCATTCCTTCTTCGCATGTTGCTAGACTTTCTAATACCTTGCTCTAGCCATTTTAATATCGCCCACAACTCTGGATCTAATAGCTCTGGATAAAATCTTAAAGGCCTGTCTGCAAGAACTATTGTACCAAGAAGCCGCCTTTGCACAAGAGTTTTTCCTTGGTTTGCTACTTTTAATAAAAAAGTGTTTCAGTTGCTTGAACAAGTCATTGTGAACCTGGGGGGACAATAGAATTAATGTCTTCCTGGGAATCACAGTTGAGGAGGGTGGTGATCGAACAAGCAAGCAGTTCCTTCATTTGTTCCAGAACACCTTCATTAGCAATGATCCTAGCTCATTGAACTCTCCTCATATCATTAGTGGCATAACCTCTGCTGTTGTGTATTCAACTGCCCTGATATTTGAATTTAAAAAGCCCAAAGCCTGCAATTGTAAGACAAACGGGTTATGGTTGCTTTTGGACCACTCCTGCGCCTTAATATCCAAGAGGGATGGCCAGAACTCTACTTTGAGGAAGATGTAGTCTATGTGGCTGCTTCTAAAACCATTGTCAAAAGTGTGTGCGCCTTTCCTATCCGACCTGCGACCGCCCGTTGACCGCCCTCAGTCCCCTTTCCAGACACAGCCCTTTTAACTGTAGTGCAGCCTCTGTCCATTTTTTAATGGGGCATAATTCTAATTTCGGAATGTTCCACTGTGCATCCTCCTCTGCACTAAGGTTTCCGTCATCATGGGCCAAAGGTTCGAAGCAACAATTAAAGTTGCCTGCAATGATCAAGTTCCAACTGCCCTGTAAGCTTTCCAAGTAGCTGTCAAGGGCAGTAATCACACTTGATCCCCTGCCACCCGGCTGCCCTCTTGCATGAACATTGATAATCAAAACATCAGGTCCGTGCTCCATACTGAACTGTATGGCCATGATGTCCGGACTATCGATGAATACTTCCTCCACCAAAATGCCCCCTTGCTGTCTGACCCAACAGGTCAGCCCGCCTGTAGGTCTCCCTCTCTGCCCTCTTATAGCAGGCTTTGAAAAATGTAAAAAACCAGAGTGGTACATTTTATCCAAGACCAAGTCTCCTAGAATATCCAGATATCATAACTGTCAATGCATTTTGACCAATTGGTTGAGGTGGTTTTGGAAGATAGACCAGCGATATTCCAGGAGGCTATAGACATATGTGTATTTAAGTGCCCTTGGGTCGTATTGCTGGTATTTGCTTGGGAGTTAGATACATGATCATTTTCCGGAGTTACCAGACTGGGAGTACTGGATAAAATGTAAGATCTTACAAAGAGTGTGTAGGATGAAATATTCTCCCCGCCCCAATTTTTTGTTTCATCCTAGACTGGCACGCACCCCCTGCAGTGTCAGAACTATTGGCATATGTAACCTTCCAAGCGGCCATAGGTTCAGATGGTACAACTGGGTCAGGGATACGTGGTCCCAAATCAGACCCTGTATGGCCCATAGGTACTGATGTTCCGATTAGAGGGGGATTATCTATTGTTCCCAGTCAATCTATGTCTTCTAATGAGGAGAAGATTTCAAATCGATTGCATGTGGTCACCGGGAAGTTATTTTGGATATGTGTTCGGGATAATCCCCTCATCTCACTAGACCTGAGGGTGCTGGTTGTTTGGTTAAAAAAAAAACTAGTGGAAAGATGTTTATATCATCCTCCTTGATGAAACAGTTCCCAGCCCTCTCTAATATGTGCTGCACCAGTCTTGGCGACCTGAAGCTTAGGACCACGCAGTCACCTGATAAAGACTTATAAGATTTCCCAACCCAGGGAACTCTACGAAACATTTTAAATTCAGTAAAAAGATGTTCTTTTAAGCCAATCCTATTACCCAGCAAGTGTAGGACCTTATTGCTTAACGTTGACCAGTGCTACCGTGCATTAGATGGGAGCATTGGACCGTTAGTCAAAACAACTGTATAAGGAGTGGCTTCCGAAGGGAGATGTAAGAAGGTATGGTGGTTCTGGGCACCAACAGCATAAGGCTCGAAAGGCCGTCCCCTAAGACCGCTCTTCCCTAGCTGCGATGTTGATGTCAGAAACAATCCACCCTGTGGAACGTTATCGGGTTGAGTGGCCTCAGAAGTTAGTGTTGTTGTTGATGATAGGGGGCAGCGTGCATATTCTGGGGGTCCCTTTGGTACTGTTACATTTCCCCTCGCCGATTGGGTTGTAGTCCCAGCACCCCTCTGCCCATTAGAGTTATCGGGGGCTACTAAAAATGCCCTGCTCTATTTTATTAAGTCTGTCCTCAATCGAGGTCAGCTTTTTGAGAAGGGGATCAATCAGAGCTAACAATTTCTGTTCTGTGAACAGAGCTCATCCATATTAAACGGGGGCTGTAAATATGCAGTACTAGGGTGGGGGCATGTGGTAATAGTTGGCTTTTCTTTAGACTGTTGGCTACCAATATTTCCATTGCTGTTTCTAACTGCCTTACGTTTACCTACTTTAGAAGGTAAGGGGATTGGCTTCAATGGCCCACGACCTTTCCTTTTTTTCGAAGGCGGTTCGCTACCTGTAGCCCCAATAAGCTTCTTGCCCCTGGTAGTGACCATAGACATGTTAGTAGAACAGTCCGAATTAGGGCGAAATGGGTGAAGTGAGTGGCACTGGTTCCGGTTGGGAGGGATGAGCTATAGAACTATGAGTGCCAAGTGAAGTTTGGGGTTCAAGTTAGGGTGACCAGATTCTCAAAACAAAAAATGGGGACAGGTCATAGACATAGAAGTAGGATTGCGGTTTGCAGTAACCATCGACATAAAAGTAGGACTATTTGACAGCTGGCATAAACATAGAAAAAGGACTACAATGACAGCTCCCTTCACAGACAGAGATGAAGCATTACAGACAAGAAATCCGAGGTCTTTTATTGCCACATCTTTCCTTTACGCAGCAGCATTCGTACTTTTTATTACATATACACTTCCTGCTACAGCGCTCACCTCAGTGACGACACACGCCGTAAACAGTGCAAAGAGATGCATGCTCAACCGGAACAATGAAAAACAGGGACATTTCTGTGTTTAACCAGGACACTGTTTGAAAACAGGGACATTTAAGTCACTTGGAGATAAGTGTCGGGACACGGGGACTCTTCTCCAAAAATGGGGACCGTCCTGGGAAAACAGGGACGTCTGGTCACCCTAGTTCAAGTGATAGCCTGCGCTCAGTTATTTGGATCTCATGCATTAGCGCTGATTCTGCCCTAGAGACGAAAGCGTTGAGCGTACCGACAACCCCTACTCCCACCTTCCGTTTACTCCTATTACTAGGTTGAGGTTCTAACCTCCAAATAGCACACCTAAATTATGTGTCCGTTGTATACAACAAAAGGTTACTGTTCAGGCTTTTGAGAGGTGGCCCAGCCTCTTTCAGTCACTGACTGGCGCAGACGGGCCCGCCCTTGGCGACTTTGTAGTGCCTCCTGGCGCTAGATGATGGCGTCTGCGGCCGTGCAGATACAGGTGGGCTGTTCCTTCTACCGTGTGCAGCTTAGGCAGAGGTGCCGCGGTGGAGCTCGGGGCTCCTAGAGGACGCACGAGGCAAAAGGAAGTGACAGGAACCAAGCAGGGCAGTGTTAAAAGTGTCAGAGGCAAAGAAGCTGGGGCTGCTGATTGAGCGGCTGCCCAGGCCCCCAAAAGAAAGGGTAGCTGCGAGGTGAGGGGGAAGAATTGAGGGAAGGCTACCTCATCACCGGGCCGATTCCTCCAATACCACCAGCCTCGAGGTCCTTCGCCTATCTCTCCCCAGCCTCACGCCTTGCACCTTGCGCCAATCGCCGGCTGTGATGCTTTCTGCTGTCTGGGGCCGCCTGGTCGGGAGCTGAGAGGGAGCCGGAGCTGAAGGCTGGGAATCGCCGAAATTGCCGATCACACCTACTCGGTACTCCCGATGCGGGACGCTCCTGCTCCCGCCGTACCGCTGTTGCTGGAGTCTGAATCTCAGGGACAGAGCTGGGTGTTGGTATGGTAAATGTTTCTGAAGCCAAAGGCACTTTTCTTTTTGCAATACTATCGCAGCAAAGCTAATTTAGTTTATCAAAGTGCATGTTTATGATGTCCATTTTTGGCCATTGAAAAGTTTCAAACAACCTCCATGGAGGAGGCAACAAAGTGATATCAAAACATTGCACCTTTTTGTGCTGTTAACCTGTAGGTTAACTGAGTTGACATTCATGTTTTTGTTTGTAAAAATCATTATTCGGTTATTAGCAAATAATTATAAAAGAGAAAAGCATGCAATCATTGAAAATATTGATGTTATAACAGAGCATAGCAAGGCTGGCCTTTGTTGGCGTCAGCCACAGGTTCTAAGAATAGACAGCAAGTGTCTACAACGAAATGGAGCATGGTGAACACAAAATAAAGCAAAGTTCTCAAGTTATTGGAGACAGATGCCATCACACAGACAGAGTTGGAAGTGGTTAAAATCATATTGGCCAGCTGGAAAACAGAAAACGTCTTCTTTCGGATCAACAGGGATCTTTCCCAGGGATTCCTTACAAAAGACAGGTACGGCTCTGGCCCGGCGCTGGTTTTAATTGTGAAGTAATCTCTCAGTATAATTTTACTCATGGCCAACCTTTCTCTGGGTTCCATTGCGCCCAGAACATATTCCTCCCTAAACTTAGCAGGCGCTCCATTACTTCTCACCTAAGGGGAGGAATCTAATTCAGGCCTGCTCACTAAATCAGCCAGTCTCCTAACGTGGACAAGCCACGGAATCTTGTGGCTGTGCTCACAATTTGATCAATCCTCAGTCACTTTGCGGATGAGGGAGGTGAGTTGATACCTCCATACTGCTAAACATAGGAGCAAATCTGCTAAATTTTAATGTTTCGTGCATAAAGAAATTAGTGTATCCCGGTGCCAAACCCAGTAACCTGCAAAAAAAAACGATTCTCCTTTTGTTGCAATTTAGTGCAGTCTTAATATCCCCTATACCATTCCAACAGGGGCAGGATAGGTTTACTTCCAACAAAAGAAGTAAATTTAAATAAGGTCCTGCAGGATTGGTTAAAACGCAAACAGTGGTTAGAAAGGCAGAGTGCCCAGCTGTTACGTGTGTCAAATGTTATACCTAAATTGGGAAACAATTATAGCCTCCCAATTATTTTACCCTTGATAGAGCTCGGCCTTCTTTTACTGGTCTGCCTGCCACACACCATATAGTGTGTATTGAAGATCTTTGTGTCCAGGTCCAAGCCAAGCTGACACACTATTACAGCTATCATCTGGCCTAATGGGTTAGGACCCCTTGTCAGGAAGTGTGTGATAAGAGGTTATGAATGAGGCAGTTGTCGCAAGCAACTGACAATTCAATCCTGGCGTCAAAGGGTTACAATCTCCATGCATAGTGATGAAATCGCAGAGGAGTATGTAACCTAGCAGATTACTACACTCCGATGTGGTTATGAATGCTGATTTGTCTGTAGTTTAGCAGTGAATTCAAATGGAAATTCCCAGGCATGGTAGAGGAAGTCATTATGTATTTTTTCCTACCAACCCGAGGATCTGCACTTATGACAATCATAAAAGGAAAAGCAGAAATTGGTGAGGACATTAATCCATGTTAGGAGCCACATAATATGTGGATCTTCTGCCACAGAAAACAATGTGCTTACTGTCTTCTCAAAATATGAAGGGTGTAAGTTACTTCTTTTTTAGCCATTGTTTTTGTGTTGAGGTCCGATTGTAAGACTTAAATATGACTATCTCATTTTTTAGCTGCTATGATACTTTGCCACGTTTCAGAGTTTGTAATGCGCTATTGTGTTAGGACTCGTATCTGGGCTTGTTTATGTTGCAAAAGATTGTAATGTTCTTTTATTAGATGCAGGTCAGAGGATAGTGTAGTGCTGATACTGTACACTTGTTCCGCGAGTGTTTGGAAGCCATTTCTCAATAGCCTTAGAGTAACATTGCAACAGTATATTGCCGTTATGTTACCTTTGGCTAAGGCCCGATCAGATCTGCTGAAGGATTTGTCTGCCTTCCACCCGCTGCCCCATGGTCGGACACACTAAGGGCCTCTTTCGGTCCCCAAGGAAGGCAGTTCCCTGCAGCCCGCGCTGACGCATTATATCTAGATGGTCTTTGCCAGTGCCTGCATTTTGCAGGATGTTCTGTATATGCCGAGAGTCTATATACTATGATGAGAAGTTACTCTATTCCTATCAGACGCAGGTCCCAGCTTTTGAGGACCTCTAAGGAACGTTTTGTTTATTAGAAATTTGGACAACTTACCTTAACGGTTCCCTTTTTCGTTATCCATCAGAAATTAGGACACAACTCTTGTTTGGGACTTGTTTTATGCTTTCCTTTTTCCCCTTGATCTCCAACTATTCCATTAAGCCAAGAACCACATTTTTTGTGCCCTCTGGAAGGTTTGGCTACATCTTGGCCTTCACCGAAACGCGCGTTGGCACATCACATGACAGGAAGATATGAATGTTATTTTTTGTAAACACAGGGAGGAGACTGCCCTTGTACAGTGAAGATGTGTTAAAAACTAGGAACATACGACACAAGACTAATGTCATTAATTCAATGAAATATAGATGGGTTTCTCTATAACAGTAAAGAACCGGTTCATAAAGAGATTTTTTCAAGAATTTAATCCTTGGTTTCTCTCTCTGTTTTCTTGTTTACGCGGAATGGAATGAGTAGGATTGTTGTATGTGAGTGATTCATGTAGGTGTGTGTTGTTTTTTATGAATCAATTATGGGCGATAGGGGGCATAATTGTATTAAAAGAAAATGTATTGTGATATGTATTATGTGGACAGGGTGTTATATATATATATATATATATATATATATATATATATATATATATATATATATATATATATATATATGCAAAAAAAATTCTACTTCACTTGAATACATTTAAAAAAAAAATCAAACAAGGATATATGGTTAACCTATGTTTAATGTCTGCACTTTTGATCCCTTGTGAAATTTAATTTCTTTAGTGATAGTGAGACTTATTCGCTCTACTTTATCTGAGGCAGGCGGTATATGCCCTACTTGGGGTGTTTCAGAGCTAATAAGGGGACCCCAAGCATATTCAAAATGCTTTAAGTCCTCTCTAAAGATGTCACTCATTCTTTCCATTGTGACGGCCTGCCACCGCCGGGCATGCCATTGTGTCAGGGCAGGGGCCTCCATCCTCTTCCATGTTGCTGCTATCGCCAATTTAGCGGTTCCTAAGCAGAGCCACAGCACATCTCATCTGTTTTTGTTTGAAATTTCAAAGAGGAGTCTCAGGCCCAGTAGCACATAGTCTGGGGAGCCTGGCATTGGGTATCCCAACATGTCTTTGTGTGCCAGATTCTCGACCCAAAAGGGTGAATAGTTGGGCAGTCCCACTATATGTGACGAAAATCATCCAGCATACCACAACCCCTCCTACAGAAGTCTGATGCATTTGGGAAAAGCCTTCTTAATTTGGTAGGGTAAAAGTACCAGTCGTAAAGTACCTTGTAGCGGGCTTCCCGCAGACCTAAGGAGCGATAGTGATGGGCTATATCCTTCCATAAAGACCTCCAATGCCCCTCCGGTATGTCGTGTCCTAGTGTGCACTCCCACAATGCAATGTAACGTGATTCTGAGAAAGGCCGTGTGTGGAGAAGCAAGGAAAATAAGAAAGATATGTTGCCTTTATTCACCCTAACCCTTTCACAAAGCGCTCTACCTGCGTGAGCTCCCGTGCCACCGCCTCTGTAACGTTTGGATGCCGGGGTAGCTACCCTGGTTGATATGGGGTGATGCCTATAACCGGCTTCTTTCCGGACAAGGGAGGATCTGACTTGACAGTTCGGGCTGGAATGTTCCCATGAGGCACAGGGTCAAGACTGATTTGCATATGGATAGGTCTAAACTGGGGTGGCATGGTGAGCAAAAGAACAATGTATTTAACCCAGATCTATTGACTGGGGGTAAATGTTTGATTTGCTATGAATTCCATCCATCATGTGTGTGTCTTTTCCTTTCTCACCCTAAGTGCATCGGGTATGCCCAAACGTAGGTCTCGGGCACACTGTGTCACTGGATTCAAGCCATCCTGGCTGATATGGGGTGATGCCCCAAAACCGGTCCCAGGATGCTTGTCTCCGGTCCCAGGAGGACCTGGCTTGGCAGTTTGGGCTGAACTGTTCCCATGAGGCACAGGGTCAAGACTAATTTGCATATGGCTAGGGCCAAACTGGGGTGGCATGGTGAGCCCAAGAACAATGTATTTAACCCAGATCTATTGACTGGGGGTGAATGTTAAATTTGCTCTGCATTCCGTCCATCATCTGTGTGTCTTTTGCTTTCTCACCCTAAGTGTGCCCGGTCTGCCCAGATGTGGGTCCCGGGCTCACTGCGTCACTGGATTCAAGCTAGCCTGGCTGATGAGGCGTGATGCCCCGAAACCAGTCCCAGGATGCTGATTGTTTTAGGTCCAGGGAGGACCTGGCTTGGCAGTTCAGGCTGGACTGTTCCCATGAGGCACAGGGTCAAGACTGATTTCCATATGTCTAGGTCTAAGCTGGGGTGGTATGGTGAGCAAAAGAACAATGGATTTAACCCAGATCTATTGACTGGGGATGGATGTTTGATTTGCTCTGTATTCCATCCATGTTCTGTGTGTCTTCAATTTCATTCAAAGAGCAGATATTTCCAGTCATAAGGAAATCTCTGTAAGGAAATTGTCACTTTCAAATTATTTGTACAGTTTTTCTGATGTTCAGGTAAATATGTGGGCTTATTTGCAACCATTTTAAAAAAGCACTGTGTGAACATAATTTCCATATCATCCGATACAGCATCTGCGTTGGTGGAATTTTAAGTTCCTTAGCTACACATATGAATGTTGAAAATTCCCCTGTGTGGCGGAATTCTGCAGTTGCACTTATAATGCTAAATGAATGATTGTAGATGTTTTTGTGTGAAGAACCCATAACTTGTAGATGAACACCACAATGCTCTAAATATTATGTATAGTCACATATTTATTGCAACTAATTTTCTGACCTGGAAGCATAGAGAAATATACTCATATGAAACATTCCCCTGTAGAAAAAGGAAGAAACATACCCATATTTATTTGGGTATAGGACAAAGGGGTTTGCAACAAGGAAAAACATTTCCCTGTAGTTGGAAAACATGTGTTAATACACATTTGTGCTTCATTTATGAATGGAGAATTGTCCAGTTGGTGGAAGTTATGCCTGTGTAAAGTTTGTGCATAGGCATACTTGAGGAAATCAATTACTTTGATTTTCAGAATAACTCCTGGGATTGTTTGTGAATCATAGAGTCAGAAATCTTCTCCAAACAGTAAAGTTTTAAAAATGTCCCAGTTATCAAGAAGGTTATATTATGTTAAGTAGACATACGTGAAAACTATACAGAATGTTCTTTATTTTCATACTACTCAATGGGCAAGAGAAACAGTACCACACTGCCATATCAAAAACCTTTCCCACGAATCTGGAATGTAGAACAAAATAACATGATGTGACTTAATCCTCCAAGCATAGTCCATAAATATGTGCAAACCCCAGAAACCTCTACAAGGCCTCTTCATTTTGGCTTCGAAGCACAACTCGGCAATACATTTTAAAAATACATTTAATTGGGTTTCAATTTTCCAACGGTTCAATAATCATTTGTCAGGCCATCTCTAGCATCTGACATATTCAGATAATAAAAACAACACAGAAATCACATCCCTGCTTCCAATGGACACTTTTAACTGTAGATTCCCAAACTAAGAATATAACCTAGACACCAGAATGTATCCATAAACTTTTTCATAGCAGTTTTCCTGAGTGCCGCTAGGTTACGTAATGCAGCTCCATGCCTGATACCAAACTGTCCTAGAAGTGACGGAGCAGAGCTGTAATATAAGCTCTATGGCTCCACAGTCAATCAATCTATCTATCAGGGAATTTGTAAAGCTCACTACTCACCTGTGAGGGTCTCAAGGCGCTGGAGGGGGCGGAGAATGCTACTATTGCTCAAACAGCCAGGTCCTGAGAAGCCTCCTGAAGGTTAGTAGGTCTTTGGTCTGACGTAGAAGGATGGGGAGGGTGTTCCAGGTCTTGGAGGCGAGGTAGGAGAATGATCTGCCGCCGGAGGTTGCTCTTCGGATGCGAGGGACGGTAGCGAGGGCGTTGTCTGCAGAGCGGAGCTGGCGGTTCGGGGTGTAGAAGGTGAGTCGTCTGTTGAGGTATGTTGGTCCGGTGTCGTGGAGTGCCTTGTGTGCCTGGGTGAGTGTAGGAGAGTAGGGTCTGCTTCCTATGGTCACCCCCACGTTTTGCTGTGATTTTCTGGTTTTTCGACTTTAGTGTGGCTGTGGGCCTGCTAATCAGACCCACAGCCCAGCTGTTCTCTCTCTACTTTAGGTACATACCTGATTGGGTATTGGGTCACCTTTGTGAGCCCCTGTATAATGTACCATAGGTACCCAGGGCATAGGTGCATCCAAGGCCTACCAGGGACTGCAGCATGTATTATGCCACCCCTGGCTGGCCATCCAAACTGACACCACAGGCTGATCACTCAGCTTGGGTAAGGTGGTGTAATCACCCCTTACTTAGATATACTATACCTATATCTACCCATATATATGGACACATATGCACCTATAAGTCACTCCTATGGTAGGCCTCGACAATCCTGGAGGCAGAGTGCTTGGTTTTATGCGAGAGGGTGCCCTAGCATAAGCTGAGCCCCTCTGCAGCTTTCGGAACCATCTCCTTATAGCTGTTCTATGATATAGCCATACCATATACTCTTAAGTGCATTATAATCCTCGCGGTTAATGCTAACTTTGGTCTGGCTTTATCAAAACTTGTCGTATAAGGTGTCAAACACTTTGGAATACTACCCCCCCCCCGCCAATTCTGACGGCGGGGGTAGCCTTCCACCCTTCTAGAGGGAAAAGACATGTATGTTACTGCTTTACCCGGTTAAAGTTAAACAGAGCCCCAGCATCACAAAATGGATGCTGCTGCCACAGACACAAGTCTGACCTCCTGCTGCTGGACGAAACTCCGGCAGGGGAGGCCTGGACAAGAGGTTTCCTGTCCAGGGAGGTGACAGCACCTCCCCAGAGAGGCAGATGTGTATTGGGACAGGGAGAGCTGCATCAGCAGATGCTTTTTGAGACACTGCCTGGGGCACACAAGGTGCTCCATGCATAGCCCGGTTCAAACCAGTTGCTGGGGCACTCCAGCCCCGCTCTGGTGTGAAACTGGACAAAGGGAAAGGGATGTAACCACCCCCTTCCCAGGTCCACCCATAGGAGGGACCTAGGCAGGTAATCCAGCCCCTTAGCTTAGTATAAGTATAGGAGCTGAGTCCCCAGGACTTTAGATTATCCTGGAACGAAACTCTGATACAGAACTCTTGGACCTTCGATGTTCTATTTCGACTAGAAGACTGAAGACATCTCCCTTGTGGTCAAGGAGTGACCAGCCTGTGCAAACAGGCACCACCAGTAACTTGCGAGTCTGCTTTGTCGACGCTCCCGCCGTAACCCGAAGACTCAGCGACACAGGAACTGGACTTCCAGACTTCTCTGACTACGACCCACATCCACAGCAAAGCTGAGACCAGTGGCGGACACGAGAGACGTGGGAGCGGATACCCTGGACATCCTGCAACTCGAAGTTGTGCATTGGGGTACGAGAAGCCCCAGACCCGAGCACCATTTGCACCGAAGCTCAGCCCTCCACACTCCATGAGTGCCGCGTGGGGCCTCCTCTTCCATTTCAGCTCAACGCGTCTTCCCGGTTGCTAGCCCGTTGGCTAGTAAGCCCCCTGAAGACAAAACTTTGAAACCAAACTGCTTTCCTGGTTGCTCCAGGCTTGCTCCAGCTTCCCTGCAAAGGAGAAGCTCCGCAGACCTTGCTGGTCTGCCCCGAAGCCAATCTTCATTTCCTGCATGGGTTGCGGTTGCCAAGGCTTGTTGGGTCCAATCCGGATACCGACGCCGCAGTCAACTAGATCCTTCGTAGGACAGCTCGAATCCAGCTCCTGGTCGTCGTCGACACCTCCTGATCCTCGTGGCTGCAGAGACAAGCTTCACCTCTTCACCTGAGATCATCGTGACATCGCCTGGTTCCTTCCTGGTCACTGGCTAGTGACCCAGACTCTATCCCCTCTGCTTTCAGGTTCTTCAGTTCCTCGATCCACCCGGACACTCTTCCTCTGGTCGCCTGCTCAACTTCTTTGCAGATCTCCATTGAATGCATTGACGAAACCCGACACCAAAAGGCACCTAAGCACCCGGCTTCCTTGGGTGAGGTAACACGAGTACTCCGGTCCTCCCGTGGGACTTGACTCTCGAAGTGTCCTAGTCTAAATGGGTTTTGTCGTAGTCCATCCGGAAGTGCCCTTAAACAGTAACTTTGTAACTTTTACGATCTCCATTTTAAGTCAATGGCAACTCGCGACTGTGTTTAGACACTGCACGCGTCTCCCGTGGGACTCCTACTCCCTATCCTTTGGTTGTTTAGTGTAGCCCCAGCGATGCCCTAGGCCTACTCACTGTTTCTGTTGTGGTTCTTATACCACTTCTTTAGTATATGGTTTGTGAGGCCCCTAGGGCATAACTGTATTTGTGCAACTTATCGTATGCTAATTTAGTAACTTGTGATGTTCTTTTACCTCTGACCTCATAAAGAGTGCAGAGGGGTTGTGTTAGAAATAAATGCATATATATTTGATATACTCCTTGTGTTGTTTCCTTTCATTTGGTATTCAAGGGATTATAATGGGTAAAACAGCTTGCTTCACATGCTCTCTGAAGTCTTAGCCTAAGACTGCTGGTCCATGCTACCACTAGGATAGCTTGTCTATAAGATTGACTTTACAACCACCATCAATGAGGGTCGTTTAGACTGGTGCAAGGTGCCCACTAGAATAGTGGACATCATATGCCAGGCTAACTTCTCACATTGGTGTGCAGCGGATGGGATAAGAGCTTGCTGTTGTTTTACCATATAATCTTGACATATCATTTGAAAGATCACATTAGGGTATCTGTAGGTACATATAAATCAAGTTCTTATGATACTTTAAGTTCTACTGAACTTAGCAGTTGTAGGTGATGAGGGCTTAGCACACCCTGACTACAGCTCCTAGAGAGGGTCTAGTAGAAAACATTTAGCGTAGGTAGGTGCACACACCAAACCTCACTAGAAAATGTCCTTGGAAGCAGGGTCTAGTGTGCGTTGCAAGAAGTGGACCCTCCCAGGATCCCTTCTAAATATGACACATTCACTTTTCATGAGCTGAGAAGTCTGTGTACAGCCAGAAGGCTGCAACAAGGACGGAGTCTAACCTTTAACCACCTGGTAGATATTTTAGTGGAGTATGATGTAGAAAAGGCATCTACCCCAGACCAAACAGGTAGTATAGAGGGGGGACATCCCTCAACAGAAGATCCCACTGGTGAGAACCAAGGGGAGTCTGATGATGATGTGGATGCTAACCAGGTAGAAGTCAGGGAACTGAACCAGGTTAACCTAGGACTATTTGGTACTGGAGGAGGAAGAATCCAATCCAGAGCCCCAAGTAGGCCTAACACTGAGCACAGAAGAGGAAGGTCACTCTCCGGTGAGTCCAACCACTCTGATGACTCAGTAGGGTCCCATGCCTCAGCTCTGGCAAGAATGTCTTCACCCCAGAGAAGAGAGCATAAGGCTAGGATGAGGGAATCCGAGCTTAGAATCAAGAAGCAAGAAGTTGCCCTTGCAAAAGAGACCCTGGCTCTTGAGAGAGCGAGAAAATTGTGTGGGCTAGAGCCCACTGGTGGCAGAACAGTACCTAGAGATAGGGAAAGGTCTCATGACCATAAAAACCTAAATAAGATTGTCCCTCCCTACAAGAGTGGGGATGACATCCACAAGTGGATAACTGCTTTGGAGAGGGCCTGTAGAGTACAGCAGGGACCCCAGAGTCAGTGGGCAGCAATCCTATGGCTTTCCTTTTCAGATAAAGGATGAGACAAGCTCCTGACAGTTAATGAACAGGATGCTGACAACTGGTATGTCCTGAAGAACGATCTGATAGATGGGTTTGGCTTAACCACTGAGCAGTATAGGTTACTGTTCAGAGACACCAAAAAGACACAGACTCAGGACTGAACTGACTTTGTAGATTGTGCTACTAAGGCTCTGGAAGGCTGGTTACTGGGCAGTAAGGTCAATGACTATACAGGATTGTATAATTTGATTATGAGAGAACAGATTCTTAATAATTATCAGAACCAGTTATTGCATCAACGCTTGATTGACTCTGATCTGACCTCTTCCCCAAGAATTGGGTAAGAAGGCAGACAAATGGGTCAGAACCAGGGTGAAGCAGAAGGTACAGAACCAAGGGGGTGATCAGAAGAAGCAAGACCAAAATAGTGGGGAGAAAGCAAAAGATCAGAAGTCTTCGCCAGGTCCCCAAAAAGCTTCTAATGAGGGGGGTTCCAAGAAATCCAAAAAGAAAGAAGGTCCAAAGAAACCATGGTGCAACTTTTGTAAGGTTAATACTCACTGGACCAGTGATTGCACCAAAAAGGAGGCAGCTCCAGCCACCATTGCCCCTAAGGCAACTGTTCCCCCTAGTGCAGCTAATAGTGGTGGTTCTCAACCAAAGGTTTTAGTAGGTTTAACCCTGGGAACTGAGGTGGATTCTGGTCTAGTCAGAATACCAACTCAAGCTGTTCTTGTCTGTGATGTGGACATGGCTATGTCCTCTACTGTGAGCCCCAGTAACTTGGGCAAGTACAGACAGACTCCTTTAATTAATAACAAAGTGGCTCAGGCCTACTGGGACACATGTGCTAGTGTCACAATGGTGACACCCAGCTTTGTGGACCCTGAACTGATAATACTAGGTGACAATTACCTAGTGACCAATGCAAGCAATGTCACAACCACCCATAGTATGGCAATTGTTAATTTCTCCTGGGGAGGGGGTAACTGGCCTCAAAAGAGTTGTTGTTAGTTCAGACCTCCCTGTAGAATGTTTGCTTGGCAATGACCTAGAATCTTCAGTCTGGTCTGAAGTGGAGTATAGGACTCATGCAGAGATGTTAGGTATATCAGCACATGTCCTTGCTGTGACCAGGTCGCAGGTCTAAAATTGAAACACTGAACAGGCCCTGGATCCTGAAATAATGGACTAGTTGCCTACCAGGAGGAGAAGCAGTAGGGTTAAGGCAGTGCCTTCCCCCTTGGCTCAGAGTGAGGATCAGCCTTCCAAGGAAGCGGACTGTGAGACCCAAGAAGGAACTGTCCTAGAAGAGCTTGAGCCTGATCAGGTTGAGTTTCTTGGGACAGGGGGACCTTCAAGGGCAGATCTGAGGCAGGCGCAGTTGGACTGCCCTTCTCTTGAACCCCTCAGACAGCAAGCTGCTGCTGAGGCTGCTGGGAATGCTAATGGAACCCATAGAGTGTATTGGGATTAAGGGCTCCTGTATTCAGAGGCTAGAGACCCCAAGCCTGGTGCTTCCAGGTGGTTGGTCATACCTTTGGCATTCAGGGGCTTCCTTCTTACATTAGCCCATGATATTCCCCTTGCATGACATCTTGGCCAGAACAAGACTTGGGACAGGCTTGTCTCTCACTTTCACTTGCCCCACATGTCAGAAGACACCAAGGAGTTTTGTCGCTCCTGTGTCACCTGCCAAACCAGTGGCAAAGCAGGGGGTACCACAAAGGCCCCCTTAATACTACTACCTGTGGTGGGGGTTCCCTTTGAAAGAGTAGGGATTGACATTGTTGGACCAATGGATCCACAAACAGCCTCTGGGCACAGGTTTATTCTGGTGGTAGTGGATCATGCCACCAGATACCCAGAAGCTATTCCCCTAAGCACCACAACAGCCCCTGTTGTGGCAAGAGCCCTCCTGGGAGTTTTCTCAAGAGTTATTTTCCAAAGGAGGTTGTCTCAGACACAGGTGCAAACTTTATGTCTGGATATTTGACTGCTATGTGGAAAGAGTGTGGAGTGAACTACAAGTTCACCACACCCTACCATCCACAGTGCAATGGTCTAGTTGAGAGATTCAACAAGACCTTAAAGGGCCTGATTAAGGGTCTACCTGAAAAGCTTAGGCGGAGATGGGAAGTCCTACTGCCCTGCTTTTTGTTTGCTTACAGAGAGGTCCCACAGAAGGGGGTTGGCTACAGCTCTTTTGAACGTCTGTTTGGGCACCCTGTAAGAGGGCCCCTGTGTCTGGTGAAGTTACCTCTCAAAGCTCCAAAGCAAGACATTGTGAATTATGTACTTGGTCTCCGCTCCAGGATGGCTGAGTATGTGAAAAAGGCATCCAAAAACCTTGAGGCTAGCCAGCATTTCAAAAAGCCTGGCATGACCAAAAGGCTGTGCTGACTGTTTACCAGCCAGGGCAGAAAGTGTGGGTGTTGGAGCCAGTAGCCCCAGCAGCACTCCAAGACAAATGGTCTGGACCCCACACTATTGTTGAATAGAAGGAAGAGGTAACCTATTTTGTTGATCTTGGAACTCCCAGGAGCCCCCTCAGGGTGCTTCATGTCAACAGACTGAAACCATATGTTGACAGGGCTGACATGGGCTTGCTCATGGCTACTGATGAAGGACAGGAGGAAGGGAGTGGCCCTCTCCCAGACCTGCTTTCTCAGAACCCTGATGATGGTACAGTTGATGGTGTTGCCTTGGCAGGCAGCCTCACTGACCAACAGCAACAGGACTGCAGACAAGTTCTACAGTCCTACAGGCATATATTGTCTCTGACTCCAAGTCAGACTACCTGGTGCACTCATGAAGTGGACACTGGGGACAGTCTGCCTGTTAAAAGTAAGATTTACAGGCAACCTGATCATATCAGGGACTGTATCAGGACAGAGGTCCAGAAGATGTTGGAGTTGGGAGTCATTGAGCCCTCAGAGAGCCCTTGGGCCAGTCCTGTAGTCCTAGTGCCTAAACCTCACACCCAAGATGGTAAGAGAGAGATGAGGCTTTGCGTGGATTACAGAGGCCTCAATGCTGTCACTAGGACAGATGCCCACCCAATACCAAGAGCAGATGAGCTCATTGACAGATTGGCTTCTGCCAAGTTTTTTTTAGTACATTTGACTTGACAGCTGGCTACTGGCAGATCAGACTAGCTGATGATGCAAAGGCCAAAACAGCATTTTCAACCCTAGGAGGTCATTATTCATTCATTGGTAACTTTATTTCGGTCAGATGACCATAAAAGTGCACATAAAATACATCAGCACAGTCAATAAAACAATAAATAGTGATAAAATATTAAAACAGAAATAAACTACAAGTTATTAAGGTAGAAATAGAAACAATAAGTAACTTAAGTAAAAAAAAATTGTCTTCTACGCCACATGCTAAGAAGATAACGGGAGGGGGCGTGGCCAGCAGCATGGCCGGCTAAGACGTGTCTTGCCGGAGCCCCGGCCGGACTGCACACTAATCCGTCGTTTTACACCACCCCGGAGAACGCTACTTTCACCAGGCGGTGTGTGAACATATTCTACTTCAGGTGCTCGCTTTGTGGGACCGACACCAGCGTGGAACTCCCCGACTCCTGCGGAACCGGCACCGGATCGGGAGCGCCTGTGGTAGACAAGATGGCGGCGAGGGGCTAGGAGGCTATAGCAGTGGAGAGAAAACAGACCACGTAGGCCTGACCGAGCGCTGTGGCGGAGCCGGAATCACAGCGAGAACGGGACAGGACCTGAACCGCATCCTGGTGCTGTGAGCGGTACCCGCACAGTAACGGGAGATCCGGATCAAAATCCGGCCGCCTTTACCAAGATGGCGGTTGGTTAAGGGCTGACACGGACACGGAGACCGCAGGAGGAGCGGAGCAGGTCCCACCCACGAGCCGCAACGCTGGGAGGTGGCGGTGACCGGGTGCGGAGGACGGGAGGAGCCTCTTCCCCCCCCCCCCCAGTGGCAAAGGAGACGAGCAACCAGATCGGCGGAGCTTGTCCGCTCCTACAGGAGGAAGCAGATTGCAACCAGCCGCGGAGGTGAGCCCAGGGGGAGACGCACCGGAGGAAGGGGCAGCCTAGGGGATGCCTTGCGGTAGCGGCCAGTGAGGCCGGTGATTCCCCCCAAGTCCACGTCCGTAACACCCGCACAGGCGGCGGCGCCCTCCCCCACCGCCCCCTCCACCCGCTCCCTCCGACACGAACCTCCGCTACACAGGGAGGACCCCCGGGGCACGGGGGGCGGCGGCAGAGCGCGGAGGGCACCGGCAGCGACCACAGACTCCATCTGGGGAGGCTCCGGCCAGATACCCGGGCCACACTGAAAGGAGCAGCAGCGAGGACACGAGAGGGACTGGGGGTCGGGCCACTGATCACTGATCTCCCCGCTAACAAGACACTGAGCCCAGTCAGACGGGGGAGAAGGCCCTGAGCACCAGTGGGGCAACCAAGACCCGGAAGTTGAGACAGTGCCCCCCCCCCCGCACGAGGTATCGTAATAGAGGGGTCGGCGCTACACGGGAGACGGTCGGGAGGTCCATCCGTCCCGGGCAGAGGGCGAGGAGACGAGGCAAACAACTCTGACAACCCTGACTGCGGTGCCCACACAGCGGTGGACGGCGAGGAGACGACAGTAGGCCCCTGACAATATAGACGCTCCTGGGGCATCCCCAAGGAACGGAATTCGGAGCGACTGGAGGTAGGGCGCTGGGTAGAAGTGCCCCTGGAGGCACAGAGGGGGGAGGCCGAGTCGCTCCAAGCGGAGCCCTGAGGTGGGCGAAAGACCAGTCACGCCAAAGGGTGCCACTACCCACCCACCCCCCCTGGAGATACATCTGGGCAGACCGCTGAGTTTGGAGTGGCGACAACCTCGAGAGCGACAGCGCCAGGAGTACGGCCGCCTATCAACAACGAGTCTCAGACACAGCAGGCGGCTCACCGGTAGCGCAGCCTGCCCCGACACGAGGATCATCATGGGGAAGAGAGACCCGGTCACTAAGACAATGAAACAGGGCCCCATGGATAGCTTTGCGACACTCACCGAAACAGCAATGCTGCTGGCAGCCATCCAAGCCTCTAGGAGTGACATCCAAGAATCACGGGCGGCACTGGAGGTAAAAATCGGAGAAGTGGGTTCTGAGATAACGTTGCTGCGCCAGGACTTTCGAAATCTAACAGAGAGAGTGACAGTAGCCGAAAATAGAGTCACAGATAACGAGGCATCGATCACGGCGTTAAAAAAGGACATGGCAGAGCTTCAGGCCTCGTATCGCCACCTGCAATGGAAGGTAACCGATGCCGAAAATAGATCTCGGCGCAATAACCTTCGATTTGTAGGTTTTAGAGAAGGTCTCGAGGGGAGGGATATGGCCTCCTTCCTCCATACATGGCTAAAGACTACCTTCCCGGCGGCACAGTTCTCTGCATGCTTCGTTATTGAGAGGGCACACAGGGCGCTCCTGGCCAAACCACCGGAGGGTGCAAGACCGAGACCGGTCATAGCGAGATTTCTGAACTATGCTGACAGGGACCTAATCCTTCGAGAAGCCAGGAAACTGGGGGAAATCCGCTTCGAAAATGCCACGATCATGATCTTCCCGGACTATAGCCAGGAAGTGTCAAAACAACGCCGCTCCTTTGACTCAGTGAAGATGAAACTACGAGCCTTGAATATAGCCTAAATGCTCCTTTTTCCGGCGAAACTCAAAGTAATCTATAAGGAAAAAACCATTTTCTTCACATGTCCGGATGACGCCTGGCAATGGCTTGAAGAACGCCCTGTCCTGAACAGTAGGGAGGCAGCCGGAAGAGAAGCCATGGACAGATCACTGAGGGAAAGGACGCGCTGGGAACAGCCGAAACCACGACGACGACGGTCTGGAAAGACAAAGAGACGTCAGCCAGCGATGCCCTATCAGACCCGGGGCACCAGCGAGAGGAGAGGGGGCAGATCGACGTCTCCGAGTAACAACTTGGTAGCGGGCTACATGTTCAGCTGCCTGCGGAATGGTATCCGCTCGGAAGGTGACGAGGAGGAGGACTCGGAGGGGCATGAATCCGGAAGAGACGGGGAGGACGGTCTTGGCGACTCAGTCCACCCTCTGGTTGCCGAAATACAACTGCTGGAACAGGACTCGTCGGGGCTGGGTCCCGCAGCGGACACTCAGGACTCACACTCATGAACATAGATCTCCGGGGGACAATGAGATAGCAGCCCGGTTACCGGGACCACGCAAGTTGACACGCCCTCCTATGTTGTTTTTCTTGTTTGCACAGTTGTTTGGTGTATGATGGGAGGGAAATGTGGGAGGGCGACAGGCCTTCTCCCGCGGATGGTTAGGTCCCCGGTTGGGACGCGACTGGAAGGGGAGGGAGGTGGGGAGGGGGAGGTAGGGAGGGGTTGGCTTTTCTGCACACGCAAGTTGGGGGACCAGGGGAGTTGGGGAGGGAGGGGGGAACCAGTTGAGAAACAGCAACAACACGCCATGGCGCACCGTGAACCGCCCTTGCTCAGGGGACCCACTTGGAAGGATAGAGAGAACACACAATGGCAGACCCACTAGATAACACACACACTGGTGACGCAGGAGTCACCATACTATCATGGAATGTGAATGGTCTTGGGTCAAAGATTAAACGAGGCCTGGTAAATGCATATCTTAAAAGGATAGCGCCGGACATTATCCTACTCCAGGAAACCCACCTCAGAGGCACTCAATGTGCTTTTATAGCAAGAGGCAGGCACGTGGTGTTAGCGCACTCAGGTTACACAACAGACTCCAGGGGGGGTGGCAATCCTCGTTAAAAAATCTACACCGTTCATTACCACTCATACATGGCTGGACCCGCAGGGGGCTTACGCAGGAGTACAGGGAGTATGGAGGAGGTGCAGGTACACGATCATCTCAGTCTATGCCCCCCCAAAACTGCAGGCACGCACCCTCAAGGCAGTCGCCGCTATCCTTCTAGACACGGCGGACACGATCCAGATAGTGGGGGGGGACTTCAATGACGTGATGTGTGTCACAAGGGACAGATCGGGGACGTCACACACAATAGGACACGACACAGCACTGGCCCGGCAGATGCAAACCTTAGGACTCATAGATGTCTGGAGATGGCTCCACCCTACACGGGAGGCCTACTCCTTCTACTCCGGGGCCCACAGGGTATTCTCCAGGCTGGATTATATATTCACGTCCAGACAAGATGTCTCTGTGAACGATTTAGCAAATACAAGGCACGGGGAATTTCAGACCACTCCCCCCTATATGCTCACCTGGGACGGGGGAGGAGGGAAAGGAAAACGGAATGGCGCCTGGCAGCCTGGGAGCTCCAAACACCTGACATACTGAAGGGTATCAGAGCAGACATAAAGGTGTATGTGGCTGAGAATGAGGGCTCGGTCCAATCAGGGGTCACACTCTGGGAAGCAATGAAGCCGCGTCCTCAGGGATCGCATTCAACAAAGCAGGTTGGGAGTGGCCAGGAGGAAGCTACAGGACACGGTCACTAGCGAGGAGGTTTCGATTTTAGCCCTCGAAGCAGAATCTCACCATAGGAAGGAAGAGGCAGTACTTAGGAAACTGCTGGACACACAAAGACACTATAGAGAACTTGTCACTGGGGAAGCACGCACACAGGCGCTGGCGATGCTCCACCGATTATATGACGTGGGGGATAAATCGGGTAAACTTTTAGCATGGCTGAGCAGGAAGGAGAGGGCAGCAAGATGGGTAGACAGGATTGCATTGGCGGAGAATAGGACAGCATACACGGACGAGGCTATAGCAGAGGCCTTTGCAACGTATTATGAAGACTTTTATAGGGCCAGGAATCTGGGTGGCGAGGTTGAAGCACGCCACTATATGTGCGACATAGAGGTCCCGACCCTATCCCCTGAGGACGTCACGGACCTGGAAGCAGAGATTACACTGGAGGAAATAGCAGAGGCTATAGCATCCCTGAAACCGGGGAAGACGCCGGGGCCCAACGGCTTCCCGGCGGAATTCTTCAAACGAACGGCTGACCTGTTGCAACGTCATGTACAAACTTTATTTGTCGAGGCATTCCAGACGGCGAGCCTACCGCCTGACCTTGCCTTAGCCACAATTGTCCCAATATACAAGGAGGGCAAACCCAGGGACGTATGTGCCTCCTACCGCCCGATTTCTCTCCTCAATATGGAGACAAAGATTTTGGCCACTGTTTTTGCTAGACGCCTGCGGAGGGTAATCTCGGATCTGGTACACGCGGACCAGTCCGGTTTTCTCCCGGACAGGGCAACCAAATTGAATCTCCGCCGCACGCACAATTGGCTGCAAGAAGTCCGGGAGAGGAGCGAGCCCCACTGGTTCCTCTCGTTGGATGCAGAAAAGGCCTTCGATGCGGTCCATTGGCCCTTCTTGCTAGAGACATTACGGAGGTTTGGCCCTAAGTTTTTGCAGTGGGTTCAGCTCCTGTACTCAGCCCCGAAGGCGCGAGTGCGGGTCAATGGAAGGTTGTCACGCGAATTCCACATTAGTAGGGGAACGCGCCAGGGATGCCCATTGTCCCCCTTACTCTTCACACTGACAAAAGAAATCCTAGCGATACGGATTAGGCAGAATCAGGGAATCAGGGGTTTCACATGGGGGGAATCGGGGGATACCCAAGAGAAAATTTCACTGTATGCCGATGACGTCCTGTTGTTTGTTACGGACCCGGACGCCACAATCCCGGTACTGTTCAAGGAACTGGCTGATTTCGGCGCGAGGGCAGGCCATACTATTAATTGGCATAAATCGATTCTATATGACCCGCAAGGCCTGACGCGAAGGGATTGCCTGCAGGAGCTCCTCATTCACACCACAGAGGGCTTCCAATATTTGGGAGTGTACATAACACTAGACAGGACGCTCTCCTTTAATAATAATGTGGCCCGAATCATGGCAAGTGCGAAGGTAGAAATGGATCGGTGGCGGCAGCTCCCGCTCACCTTATTGGGTCGCGCAGCACTATATAAAATGGTTCTGCTTCCAAAGTTCCTCTGTGCCCTCCAAAACGAATATTATCCGCTGCCGGTTACAACTTTGAATAAAATACATGCGGACCTGCGAGCATTCTTATGGCTGGGGAAACAGCCGAGAGTGGCCTTAGCCACATTGCAGCGCCACCAGTACAGGATTTCCCTTCCCAACCTAGAAGCATATTATTGGGCGGAACATCTCACTCCGATTAATGAATGGCTGCATGCGGCAATAGATCACCCTACCTATGCACTAGAAAGGTCGAAATGGTCTAATACCAACGTGCTGTACTACTTGTACGGAGGGCGCGGAGGGAGACAACTTCTGCCGGCCACTAGGATTACGCTGACGGCATGGCATAGGGCGACCAAACGCATGGGATGGGACAAGCGGCCCACCCGGCAGACACCACTATGGCTTTGTAAGTGGCTGGGTGAACTTAACAAACTGAAAGGCTTCCGACGATGGGATGACATCGGCATCTCAACAATAGGGGACGTGATTACAAGGGGAGAACTGAAAACGTTCCACGCACTCCAGGGAGACTTTGGCTTACATAATACTCAGTATTACAAATACACGCAACTAAGACATGCCTGGAGGGCACAAAATATCACTCTGACAGACATCCCAGAATACGCTCCATTGGAGGGTAGGTTACTGCAGGAACAAATAGGGAGGGGGGCGGTATCCCTCACATATAGAACACTGACCAACAATATGTTAGGCAACCTACAAGACTTGCGAAACAAATGGGAGGCAGACACGGGAGACATGGAGGACCTGGACTGGGAGATGGTTCTTATGCACCCGCGCGAGGTAGCGATTAAGTCTAGGCTTCGCCTCATACAGCTGAAGGTGCTACATAGAGCCTATTTCGACAGGGTACGTCTTTTCAAAATGGGGAAGGTCATGGACACGGCGTGCCTTAGGTGCCATCAGCAGGAGGGCGACTTCTATCACACACTCTGGGGCTGCGAGATCATACAAGCGTACTGGGAAGAAATATTTGTAGAATTGGACGAGGTACTGGAAACTACTCTACCTCGTGACCCTAGGCTGGCTTTGTTGGGTTTGACGACCGAAGTGGACCTGGCCCGCCCCTTGATCATTTTCCTAGTGCTGGCTTTGGTGGTGGCGAAAAGAGACATTGCACGACGCTGGGGAGCGGCCGAACCGCCAGCCTTGGAGGAATGGAGGAGGGGACTAGACTTATATATGGCGGCAGAGAGAGTGACTTATAAAGCCAGGGGCTGCCCCAAAAAGTTTCGGAGAGTGTGGGCAAAGTGGAGACAATATCACGGGCTGGAGTGAAGCCACAGGGAACCTGAGGGGGAGCCGTGGAGAACCTACCTGACGATACAGGCAGTGACTGGGGGGGGACATGTTAAAGACCGTACTGTATAACCCAGTTATGACGGGTGGATGAAAATGCGTCAGGAGAGGGTGGGAAGGACCCGGGGGGGGGGGGGGGGGGGGACGGGCATGGCGGCGGCTGTTTCGGGGGTTGTTTTTCTCATTTTTTATATACCTATTATGAGTTCTGTTACAACTCCATGCGTTTTCTTGATTCATGTGCAATCCTCAGAATCTACAAAAGGAAAAGTTGCGTAACTGACGGGTAATGGCTGAATGTTGAAGCCAGCCCGTGTGCTTACATTTTCTCTTGTGATACTTTTAATGCAACAATAAAAAGTATTTAAAAAAAAAGAAAACGGGAAACCGCAAACACAATGGGAGGATGGGTATCATAAGTCAATATCCTGCAGGCCTGTGTAAAATGCAAGAATCCCAAATTCATCGGGTATAGAGACATTAAGGATTTGCGATTTTGAGAAGTTAAATTTGAAGCCCGCAACCTTTCCAAATTCGAGGAGCTCTGTTGATGGGTAGTGCAGGAAGGAGTGAGGCGGAGTCAGCGACAGAATAATATCATCAGCATATAAACTAATTTTGTGAGTATCAGCCCCAAACTTAATCCCCGCAATACCCACATTTGACTGAATGCGCTTAGCAAAAGGCTCCATATAGAGCGCAAAAAGCAGCGGGGATAGGGGACACCCCTGTCGCGTCACCCTAGTGATGGGGAAAAGGGCTGATTTGCAACCATTCACTCGCACGCCGCCTTAGGGGCCGCAAAGTTGTCGCCCATCCCAAAGGCCTTCACAACTGCAAACAGGTATTCCCAGTCCACCCGATCAAAGGCCTTCTCGGCATTGATGGACAGAGAAAAGGCCTTAGCTCGAGATCGGTGGATCAGATCTATGAGGTGAAGAAGCCGTTTGGTATTATCCCCCCTCCCCCCCCTGCCGCGTCGGGATAAAACCTGCCTGGTCCGGATCTATGATTCCCTCTATCAGTGGGCTGAGGCTCGCCGCTAAAATACTCGCAAAGAGTTTTGCATCGACATTGAGCAAAGAGATCGGCCTGTATGAGCCACAGTCTTTGGGGTCCTTCCCAGGTTTAAGAATGTCTGTAATTTCTGCCTCTTACATGGAGGAAGTCACCTCTCCCGTATCTAGAAAGGAATTGAATAGATGGGTTAAAAGAGGAGCCAGCTCCACACAGAAGGTTTTATAAAATATGGCAGAGAAGCGATCAGCCACCTTCCGCCAAGCAATCGCAGATATGACCTCCTCTATGCGGATCGCGAAATCTAAAGCATCCGCCGACGTCTGAAAAAGAGGTGTAATGTCACAAGATGCCAAGTAGTCCGCCATTCCCCCTGAGTCCGCCGCCTCCCCCCTGTACAAGCTCTGGTAGAATTGCCGGAAGGATTTCACAATAAGGGCGTCAGTAGTATGTTCAACTGCCTGAGGGTCTCTAATGGATTGTATGGCCGTCAACTGAGCTCGCACCCGCAATCTATGCGCTAGCATCCTCCCCCCTTGTCCCCGCTAGGATAAAATGTGTGTAGGGCGTGTGCAGCTCTATCTCAATCGAGATGTTTCAACATGCGCCGTTTTGTCTCTAACTCCCTCCAAACTCTCGAGGCCCCCGTGCTCTTATGTATCGCGTCCTGAGCGCCCACCTCCTTCTCCAACTCAGCACGCTTCTCCCTGCACAATCGTGCATATGTTGCTGCTAGCGCAATAAACTCCCTCCGCACCACTAATTTCAATGCCTCCCAGACAGATGCTAGGGATGTATCTTCCCGGTCATTATCTGCAAGATAGTGGATGATAGTATCCCGAATCCGTGTGACTACTGATTCTGAGTGGAGCAGGGAGTCACGGAGGCGCCAGCCGTTTGCCATGGGAGGTGAGAGGAACTGAGATGAGGGCATGATCTGATAGCAAGCGTGGTGTAATCTCCGCTGCAGTTAAATGAGGCAGGAGAGAGGATGTGGCGAAGAAGTGGTCTAAGCGGGCATACGTCTTGCGCGCTGCGGAATAGTAGGTGTAATCGCGCTCTAGGGGGTGCTGGACACGCCATACATCATGCAACCATCCCTCAAGAAGCCAATGCCTCACCCCCTGCGCCATCGCACCCATCTTGTAAGACCTCTGCTCAGACCTGTCCATCCCCGGGTCCATCACTATATTCAAATCCCCACCCACTAAGATCAATGCATCTGAAGACGCTAAAACCTCAGAAAGGCCTCCCTCAAAAAGGGCTCTTGCCGTTTGTTTGGGGCATACAGTGACCCTATAGTTAACTGCATCTCCCCCCACTGGACGCGGACAGCTAAGAACCTACCCTTATGTCAGCCACCTGAGAAAGGACTTTGCAATGTGCGCGTGTACTAAAAGGGATCGCCACCCCATGTTTCTTAGCCGGACCTGAGGACCATAGCTGTAGTGGGAAACGCTTATCTTTCATCCGCTTAGTATCCCTAGAACGGAGATGAGTCTCCTATAGCAGGCACACATTGCCCTCTGCATTCTCCAAATGGGGAAAGGATGGCCGAGCGCCTGACAGGGCTGTTTAAGCCCCGAACATTCAGGCTCACAATCTTTAACTCCCTACCCATAACACCCAAAGGAGAGGGAATAGCTAATGTGGTACTCAATGCCAGCAGGTCTAAGTGGATAATGATGCACTATCTGCAATCCAGGTCCTCGCCTGGCCTGTCGGAGAACTGATGCGGAGCCCCAAAAACAACCGCAAAACCCCAATACAAGAAAGCACAAACAAGAAAGAGACTCGGAAGTCGCCCAGAGTGACAACAAGTCTGTCTTACAGGCCCAACTAACAGGAGAACATGGCGCCATCGTGAAACACTTCCCTTCCTGATACAGGACACTTGAACTTACAAGGACTGAGAATATCAATCAATCCACATCAGAGAACAACCTGCCTCCGGCGCCGGATAAGGACCCAACTAATGCCAGCCGTACGGATCTCAAGAGACCCCAGAATTGTCGGTCACCAGGGCCACTGAGGCGACAGCAGCCTCCCTTTCAAGCAGACACATCTGACTTCGCAGGCGGAGAGGGCCTCCCAACGCATTCCCATTTGGTGGAGCGCTTGCGCCGTCTAGCAGGTGATCCGACACCCCCTGGCGAAGGGGCGGGCCGCTCCAGTCCCAAGATCTTAAAGGCAGCATCCAGTGAACAAACCTGTATGAGCTTGCCCTTATGTTTGAAAATAAGCCAAAACGGTCAGCCCCACGAGTAGGGGATGCCGTGCTCACGAAGATGGTTAGTGATGGGTTTAAAGTCCCAATGCTTGACAAGGGTGGAAAAGCTCTGGTTGATGGCCCCGGAATTGTTCAAGGTTGAGGTCACAGGCCTTCCGGAGAATCCTCTTTGGTCTGGAAGTCGTGGACATACACCAATATGTCCGGAGGAGGGGCCCTAGCACCAAGCGGCAAGCCAACTCGGTGGACACGATCCATCTGTATTTCATGATCCTCCTCGTCACCTAGAATCTGCTGGAAAAGCGCACCAACGTACTCGCGTATCTCCCTCCCGCTTCCACGGAACAGCCTGGATTTGAATATTGTTCCGCCGGGACCGGTTCTCAAAATCCTCAGCATGAGCCTGGAGATCTAGGTTTTGCTCCGAGAGGCATAGGACATCTTGCTGGAGTTGATGGATTTCATCCGCAGCTCCCAGGTCGTGCTCCTCCAACGTCGCCACCCGCTCTCCAATGGCATCTACATCGCGCCTCAGCTCATGCAGGTCTGAGGAGAGCTGCGAGTGAAGCTCAAGAATGTCCTTCTTTATGGCAGAAAACCGCTCTATCATGAAGGCCTTGGTCGCCGGGAGCTCATTATCCACAGTTCGCAGGGACGTATCATCTGACTGAGATGCAGCCTGACCCATCGCCTTTTGAAGCATGTCTTTGAGAGGTTTGTCCCTCCGGTTCCTGACGGAGGACATCATGCCTCCGGCAAGGACCCGTGCAGAGCAGCGCACAGACTGGGCAAAGGAGCAGTAAGCCCCCTGGGGTCGCAGCTAGAGCCCCCGCACTTCAGGGCAAGAGCACCAGCCCAGACAATAGCTCCTTGTGGCCCAGCACCACGCGATACTCGTAACTGTCCGGGAGAAGGAGGGCCACAGCGCGGGCAGGCCCCCACTCAGTCTCTCAGAAGCTCTGCCGATTCCCAGAGCAGTGGTGTCGGCTCATCAAGTAGGTAAGGGTGCAACCAGGCATCCAGCCAGCGGCCACGGCCGAATGCAAGGGGGGGCACTCCACACACCCGGCAGCAGAGCCTCCCAAGCCAGCGCTGCCTCCCACTGGTGGGCTATGCTGTACCACCGTCCGGCGAAGTATGGACCGAGCAGGCGGGCCGTGGCCGAGGCTCACCACACGCCGCCCCCACCACTCTCCAACAATGGTGAAACTCAAAGTCCCACTCAGGGCAGCAACCCCTTTCCAGCCTCCGCCCATAGCTCTCCTTCCACCCGGGGCTCAAACCCAGATGTGGAGGCACCACCCGCCAATCTACAGGCCGAAGGTAGGCCTCACACTTGCAAGGCACTCAGGCCCCAACAATGCAGTCGTGCTCACGCGGCGCTGCTCCCGCTAGGAGAGGGCCACTCTTCTCCGCCACCGACCAGCAGGCCTCGCAGGCACAGTCTCTCAGGCCGGACGCTTACACTCGGGCAGGCCCTCTTGCACACGGTTGAGGGGGGCCCACAGAGCGTCACAGGTAACAGCACAGCACTAGGGCCTTGGAGTAGGGAGGAAGGCCCTGCTCATCCGAGGCTCACAAGGCCGCCCACCATCCGCCGAGCCACGGACCGAGTTCATGGCCCCACTCAGCCGTCCCTCCTCTCCTCACCTCATGGTCCACGGGCCCCCGCTTCTCTGCTCCCACCGCAGCCTCTCAGGAGCTCTCAGGCGGTCACCGGGGAAGCCAGACAGCCCCCACTCATCAACTGGGGCAGCCGGGCTGCACTGCGCGAGATCGTGGCTGTTCCCGGGCTCCGCTCTCCTCCTCACACAGCCCAGTGCCTCAGAGCAATACAATTGCAGCTACTGCCCAGCCCCGCCACTGCTCACGCTGCACCGCTTCTCCACTCCCGGGCTGCAGCATACAGAGAGAAACTGACGCTGGTGGGGCAGCGGCCTAACCAATCACAAGGCTGCGGTGGAGGGGAGGGAGGCTGCCTGCCGCCTTCCTGATGACATGCACTGCAGGAATTGAAAACCAGGACGTCGGGAGTCTCCGGGACGGTAAGTTTACTTTATGTGATATCTTTTTTTCCCTCAAACCCCTAACGCCTCCCCCATCCCCTTCGTGGTGCGACTAATCCCTTTCCACCCCCGTAATGCCGTCCGCAACTGGATATACGTTCCTTCTTACTTGGCGGGAGGCTCAAACAACTTGTGATTCTGCCTCAGAAAATCACTTGATCTCCCTGTGCCTGAAAAATTAATGTGACCGTCATCTGCACCTTTAAACAATCAGCGCACAGCTCAGCACTTCAGGGATAGGTGTGTGCGGATTATTCACCTTTCATCTGGCGGTCTTGGATTTCCCACTGCAATTAAACAGATTCTGTTAAAAGAAACGGACCAGAACACTGATGTGAATGATGGTAACACAGAGGGCCTTTGAAAGGTGGATCGTGGTGGATTTTAAATCTCACCACATAGCGCTCCGCACCTCTGAGTCAAAAGAATATAAATCATGTATGTGCGAAGAGAGCCCTGGGAACAGAGCCCTTAGCCCATTACCCCATTGTGTTACTGTTTATAATGGTAGGCGGGCGCGCTGTAAACCCATGAAGAGAAATGCGCTGTCTGTTGAAACGTGTGAATACTTGTGTCTGTGAGAGTCAAAGGAGTAGAGGGGAAGACAGCGCGACAGAGATTCTGTGCGTGTGCAAAAGTGGCTCTGTATGTGTGTTGGTGTGGGAACGAGAGGTCGCGATTCTGCCTGTATATGTGTGTGTGAAAGAAGCAGAGAGACAGGCTGGGGCTTGGGAGGGGGGTGGGGGGCGAGAGACAGCGAATCCCTATGTGGTTTGTGTGAAATAGAGAGACAGAGGGGGGGTGTCTATATGCGTGACCCTGTGTGTAATGTATATAAATGAGGGATATTTATAAAACACATACATTCTAGCAAGATGGCAGTGCAGGAACTGAACCAGAAGACCCGCTTTCCACCTATGATGGGGCTTGTTAAGTTCCGGTTCCAAGAGCTGGTTGCCTTCTCAACGGACCTGGGTTTAGTGTTAGGGGTGAAGGCAGGAAAATGTCATTTGAATAAAGGTTTTGATCTTGCAGGGCTCTGTCTGGTCAGTTTTGGATGTCTTCCTTTTGTTTGTGCCTTAGGTGCATTGGCCTACTTCTGCTTACTTTTTGCTTGCGGGAGGGCTCTGGTCTGGTTTGTAGGATTTTGTGGTGCTCTGGCCCGCTTTTGCTGTGAAATGCGGCGCATTGACTGTCCTTTAATTAGACACACTACACCGCCCTTAACAAACACAGTTAAGTTCTTGCTGTAAGCTGGCGGGCAGGCCCTTAATAAGGGTCTCACCTGCTCTTCCTTTTTCAAAATTTTCCCTGAACCCCCCGTAGGTGGTTCAGGCTCGTTTGCTCGACAAAGTGAAGTACGACAATTTTTTATGGCCCGCCACTTTCAAATGTCACCAGCCGCCACTGCTAATAAAGGCAGAGAACCGCTCTGGGCGCAGAAATGGGGACACAGCCAGGGCCAACAATGCCAGGAGGGACAACAGACCCCCCGTGGCCAGCGCAGATGGGCATTAGAAGGGGCGATAAACAATGCTTTGCTCAGGCGGCGCTGGAGAGACAGGAAAGCACGTCCTACTCCGCCGCCATCTTGGCCACGCCCCCCAGATTTGCAAATGTAGCGGGAAAAAATTGATATTTTGCGGCACATAAATGGAAATTTAGCTGCATTATTGCGGCACTTTATTTTACTTGTAATAATTAATTTTCAGCCTTAAATCAATGTAAACTGATTTAGCCGAGTAGTCCACTGTGAAATGGCATGTTTAAAGTGTCCACTCTGCACCTCTTGAGAGGGGGCCCTTTTTCTATGTATGCACCTCTGCCGGGGCAACGCTGCCTCTTGGACCGTCCAGAATGTGCTACACGTGTGGGCCAAGAGGAGTGTTTGCCTCGGGCCAGAGTGAGTGTTCTTCTATGCCAATCTGCACGTCTCTAACAGCGTGTGACTTAGGTTTGGAATGAAGTCCACAATTAAGTAACAGCAGAAGGGTGTGTGTAGGGCTTTAACTAGGATGACAAAACGGGGGTTTCTCATAGGGGCGTGGCCGATGTAATTAAGGACATGCCTTAAAACACTTATCTAAAAATCTGCACTTAGTATAGTGTGCTGCCCCGAATGGTATTTTGCTGCTTCTGTCCATTCATCCAGATATATAACACAACAAGTAACCTTACACTTACAACAAGCATGGACTATGGGCTTTGTCAATTATAGTTCAAGTTCAAGTTCATGGATTTATATAGCGCGCTACTCACCCAAAGGGTCTCAAGGCGCTTGGGGAAGGGGGGTTCAATTTTTGTCGAATAGCCAGGTTTTAAGTTCTTTTCTGAAGGAGATGTGGTTGTGAGAGAGGCGGAGGTGAGTGGGAAGTGAGTTCTAGGTCTTGGCTGCCAGGAAGGAGAAGGATCTGCCACCCATGGTGGATTTTCGGATGCGCGGGACTGCGGCGAGGGCTAGATTGGACGATCTTAGTTGACGGGTGGGTGTGTAGAAGGACAGTCGTGTGTTGAGGCATTCGGGTCCTAGTTTGTAGAGGGCCTTGTGTGCGTGGGTGAGAAAACGGAATGTAATTCTCTTGTTGACGGGAAGCCAGTGGAGTTCTTTTAGGTGTCCGGTGATGTGATCTTGGCGAGGGATGTCCAATATGAGTCTCGCTGATGCGTTTTGGATGCGTTGGAGTTTTTTCTGTAATTTTGCTGTGATTCCGGCGTATAGTGTGTTACCATAATCCAGTCGGCTCGTGACCAGTGCGTGGGTGACAGTCTTTCTTGTTTCGAGGGGGATCCAGTGGAAGATCTTTTTGAGAATACGAAGTACGTTGAAGCAGGAGGATGAGACTGCGTTGACTTGTCTGGACATCGAGAGGGAGGAGTCTAGGATGAAGCCCAGGTTGCGTGCGTGGTCTGTGGGTGTGGGTGCTGTGCCCAGAGCGGAAGGCCACCAAGAGTCATCCCAGGCAGAGGGGGATGAACCTAGGATGAGCACCTCCGTTTTGTCTGAGTTGAGTTTTAGGCGGCTATGTTTCATCCATTCGGCTACTTCTTTCATGCCTTCGTGAAGATTGGTTTTGGCGGTGATAGGGTCTTTGGTGAGGGAAAGGATTAACTGGGTGTCGTCGGCGTACGAGATGATGTTAAGGTTGTGTTGGCGCGCGATGGAGGCGAGTGGACTCATATAAACGTTGAAGAGGGTGGGACTGAGTGATGATCCTTGTGGTACTCCACAGATGACTTCAGTGGCCTCTGAGTTAAATGGGGGGAGTCGGACTTTTTGAGTTCTCCCGGCGAGGAATGAGATGATCCAGTCCAAGGCTTTTCCTTGTATGCCGATGTTGCTGAGGCGTTGTATAAGGGTGCTGTGGCAGACTGTGTCGAAAGCGGCGGAGAGGTCGAGTAGAATGAGGGCCGCTGTTTCTCCGTTATCCAGTAGTGTTCGGATGTCGTCTGTTGCTGCGATGAGGGCGGTCTCGGTGCTGTGTTTGGCTCGAAATCCGGATTGAGAGGGATCGAGGGAGTTGTTGGATTCAAGGAAGGCGGCGAGCTGGCTGTTGACGGCTTTCTCAATGACTTTGGCGGGGAAGGGGAGGAGGGATATGGGTCGGTAGTTTTTAAGTTCAGAGGGGTCTGCTGTGGGTTTCTTCAAGAGGGCGCTGAGTTCGGTGTGTTTCCAGCTTTCTGGGAAGGTGGCTGAGTTGAACGAGCAGTTGATTATATCACGGAGAAGGGGTGCGATGATGGAGTCAGCTTTGTTGAAGATGTAGTGGGGGCAAGGGTCTGTTGGCGAGCCAGAGTGGATGGAGTTCATTAGGCGGATGGTGTCTTCGGTGGTGATTGTTTTCCAGGCGCTGATGTTGTTAGTCGACGGTGTAGGGTCTGAGGGGGGTGGGAAGGGTTGTTCGCAAGGAATGTTGTCGAAGCTGTTGTGAATGTCGGCAATTTTGTTGTAGAAGAAGGAGGATAACGCATCGCAGAGGTCTTGGGAGGGAGTGATGTCGTTGGATGCTGCGGCGGGGTTGGTGAATTCTTTGACGATGTTGAAAAGTTCCTTGCTATTGTGGGCGTTGTTGTCGAGACGATCCTTGAATGCTGATTTCTTGGTGGATCGGATCAGTTGGTGGTGTTTGCGGGTGGCTGCCTTGAGGGTGGCCATGTTGTCGTTGGTTGGGTTTTTTCTCCATGTTTTCTCTAGGGTGCGGCATAGCTTCTTGGATTTTTTAAGGTTCTCATTGAACCAGGGAGCCTTTTTGCTGCTTGAGTTGATCTGGTGCTTTTTCAGGGGTGCTAATTCGTCGGCGCTGTGGGTGATCCATTGCTTGAATTTGGTGGCCACTTCGTTTGGGTCCAAAGAGAGGGTGGGAGTGTTTTGGTTGAGTGATGTGAGGAGTTGGTCGGAGGTGATTTTGTTCCAGTTTCTCTGAGGAATGAGTTGAGGGCGGTTGTGGGTCATGGTGGTTTTGTAGCTGAAGTGAACACAACTGTCGTCCGTCCAATGGAGAGCTGTGGTGCGGTCGAATGAAATGTGCTTGCTGGAGGTAAAGATAGGGTCGAGCGTGTGTCCTGCTACATGGGTGGGGGTGTCAACAAGTTGTTTGAGTCCGAGATTGGCCATGTTGTCCAGAAGGGAGTTGGTGTTGCTGTCGTGTTTGTTTTCTAGGTGGAAGTTGAGGTCTCCTAATAGAATGTAGTTCTCGGTGGCGAGGGCATGTGGGGTGATGAAGTCAGTGATGTCATTGCTGAATTTAGTGCGGGTTCCTGGGGGCCTGTAGATGAGGGTGCCTCTAAGTGTGGTCCTAGGGTCGGTGTGGATCTGGAAGTGGAGATGTTCGGCGGTTGCAAGATTATCGTCGAAGCTGGTCGTGGTTTTGATGGTGTTCCTATGGATGATGGCGATGCCTCCTCCTGTTTGGTTGGTGCGGTCTTTTCTGATGATCTTGTAAGCGTCCGGTATGGCTATAGCGATGTCGGGTGCTGATGACATGTGCATCCAAGTTTCTGTGAGGAAGGCGACGTCTGGTGACGTAGTGTCGAGTAGGTCCCAGAGTTCAGTTGCGTGTCTGTGGACTGAGCGGGTGTTCAGCAGGATGCATTTCAGTTGGTTAGCGACGGAGCTGTGTTTGGAGGAAGTGAATTTGGTGAGGGTCTCGGAGCAAGAGAACTTGCAGGTGTGACAGGCGAATGGGCCGTGGGTACGTCCTGGGGTGGCTTCGCAGCATTGTGGAGTGCGCCCGGGGTTGAGGGCGAGGAGAGTCGCGGTATCGTATGTGAGTGTAGTGGTCCGGGTACTGCGGGGGCCAGGGGGTCTGGCGCTGGGCGCGGTCCAGGCGCGGACGCCTGGACCAATGATTGGAAATTGCATAAGATAAATAAACAATGATTGTAAATTGCATAAGATAAATAAACAACAGCTATGACTTAGTTGCATATGAGTTTGAAAATGTTTCATTTCTTGTTCGTGAGATTGCAGCGTAATGCTAGAGCTGCTGCTCGAGCCTCATGTCGACTCAGCATTCTATGTTTGATTCAAAACAAGAATATGTCCTTGTGTGGTGGAGCTCATGTAAAGCGCTCCAAGGTTGCGCTGTATAAAACTGAAAACTGAGTTGCTTTAAACTTACAGGTACAGCTGCAGGTTTTCTTTTCACCCTGAGGGTAAAAATGGAGACCCCGCTAGTCACCCGTCTCGGCACCTGCATTTCAGAACTACCAGGGCACAGCAGGTCCCTGCTCCTGTCAGTCAGCCAGTCGTAGATGCACTGGAGCCTACAGTGTGAGAGAGGAGTGCACCAGCAGCCTCTGATGAATAGTATACTAGGGAAGGCAGTGAAGGTTTTTGGCAATTTACAGCTTTACCCTCGGTTAAGACTGTCTTTTTCATGCCTTCCCTATTGGCACTGCGTTTTGATTTAATGTTTCTAAATTCATATTTAAGAGCCATCACTTTAAACAAATACTCCTGAATGCACTCATATCTGATGTGCTAAGTTGAAATGGTTCTGCCTATTAATGAAATGCACTTTTTGAATTTTGAAGAAACCCCATCATATTTTTGCACTTTTGCTACAGGATACCTCTAAAAGATGTTCCAAATGATATGCTGAGCAAGAAACCTAGTTGCTTCCTTAACTTCAACTAACCCTTAAATAAAAGCTTGCCTGTTTATTTAACATCTTTTTAATGTTTGTGCTGAGCCAAGTGAACAGCAGTCCAGTGCTGCTTTTGATGCATGCAAAGGTCTGGAGGACCGCATGCAGTACCCGGGTCATACTTTGAGTGTCCATGCTTGACACACAAGTTACCTACGTTTGGTAACGATATATCTGTAAGAAACATTAGTAGTGATAGATTCCTTACCTTAGAATTACCCCCAGGCATCAGACTGGATCCGGAAAGTTTGCCGTCAGCAGTACCCCTGCCGTCGGTAGGCGTCATCGTGCGACTCCACGTGCGTCGTTGGTGCCATGATGACATCGTTGGAGCTACTTAGAGAAGCCCACGTGCGGTGACGTCAGTTCTGTACACGACTTTCCGCGCCAGGAACGCAGAGCCATGCAAGATACTGACCACTGGTGCCATGATACTAGGGCCCTGAAAGGGATGACCTTAGCCCTAGAAATCAATTCGCATAACGGGGAGGATGGATGGGGCTGTAAGGAATCTATCACTACTAATGTTTTTTACAGATATATCGTTACCGAAGGTAGGTAATTGGTGCATCTGAAAGAAAAAACTTAGTGATAGATTCCTTACCTTAGAATAGATACACCAGCAATACTAACCCCGGTGGTGGGTCTGCGAACCAAGATCACACCAGAAAGTCCTGGAGAACAGAACGGCCAAAGAAGCCGTCTCTCCGGACTTGGTTGTCCAGGCAGAAGTGCTTGGTAATCGTGTGCAGCGAGGCCCACATAGCTGCCTGACAAATGTCCTTCAAGGGAACGCCGCGCCGCAGAGCAGTAGTGGCTGCCGTCGCCATGGTAGAGTGGGCACGCAGCCCCACCGGAGGCTCCTTTTTAGCCAAGGAATAACAAGCCTTTATGCACAGAACAACTCACGAGAGATGGTCTGTTTGTGCACAGCCTGGCCTTGATTAGCGCCTACATAGCCAACAAAGAGCTGGTTATCCACCCGGAACTGTTGTGTGCGGCTCAGATAGAAAGAGAGCGCACATTTTGTGTTCAGACGATGGAGCCTCTCTTCCTCTTTAGAAGCATGTGGAGGCAGAAAGAAGGTGGGCAAAGTGATAGTCTGCCCGATGTGAAAGGCAGTGACAACCTTTGGCAAAAAGGAAGGACGAGTCCTCAGAACAACTTTGTCCGGATGGACAGAAAGAAGAGGAGGTTTTGAAGAGAGAGCCTGGAGCTCACTCACTCTTCTGGCAGAGGTGATGGCAACCAGGAAAGCAGTCTTTAGAGTTAGAAGATGAAGAGGGCAATTATGAAGTGGCTCAAAGGGAGCGCACATCAGAAAGGTAAAAACTAGATTCAAGTCCCACTGAGGTATCAAGAACGGAACAGGAGGAAACGTGCGTGATGCCTTTCAAGAATCTATTTACCACAGGGGACTTGAAAAGAGAAGGCTGATCTGGGAGCATCAGGAAGCCCTTGATAGTGCCCGGAGCAGAGCCCTGCTGGGCCAAAGAAAGAAGAAAAAGTAGGAACTCTGAAAGAGGGGCAGAAAGGGGATCCACAGCCTTTGCTGTGCACTATGCCACTAACTTATTCCACCTACAGGCATATACCATTTTTGTGGAGAAAGAGGGGCAGAAAGGGGAGGGACGCCTGGCTACCAAGATAACATTACAGACTTCAGGAGGCAGTTTGAAAGACGTCAACTGCCGCCGCTCAATCTCCACGCAAGGAGGTTGAGGCTGGACAGGTTCGGGTGGAGGCCCATCCCCTGCTGCTGTTACAGAAGATCCTGCCGAGGCAGATGGATCGGAGGATCGATGCTCATACTGAGTACCTCGGGATACCATACTCTTCGAGCCCAGTCCAGAGCCACAAGAATAACTTGGGCCCGGTCGCGCCTAATCTTCTTCAGCACTCTGGGCAGAAGTGGTATAGGCGGAAAGGCGTACAACAGACCGCAACTCCACTCGCAATGAAAAGCGTCGCCGAGCGAGTGCCACCTTGGAAATTCCAACGCGCTGAACGGATGACATTACGCGTTCTCTTTGGAGGCGAACAGATCTAACCAAGGCTCTCCCCACTGCTGAAAGAGACCTTAAGCCACGTCCGAGTTCAGACGCTATTCGTGATCCATGCACCGATGGCTGAGTTTGTCAGCCCCGGCGTTCAGAGAACCTGCCAGGTGTTGAACCACCTGGGAGATGGCCTCATATTCCAGCCAAGCCCAGAGACGCAGAGCCTCTTGGCATAGGGTCCACAACCCCACCCCACACTGTTTGTTGCAGTACCACATGGCGGTGGTGTTGTCTGTGAACACCTGCACTACACTTCCCCGGACAGAGGGAAGGAATGCCTTCAGTGCAAGTTGGATCGCCCGAAGCTCCAACAGGTTGATGTGGAGCTGGGACTCCGCAGGAGACCAGAGGCCTCTGATCTCCGCCTCCCCCATGTGGCCGCCACATCCCAGAAGGGACGCTTCTGTCACAACTGTATGCTCCGGTTGGGGAAGGGAGAGGGATATGCCATTAACCCAATCGCGATTCGTGTGCCACCACTGCAATTGCCGTGCAGTGCCCTCCGAGATCTGGACGTGATTGGACAGGTTGCCCTGATGCTGTGTCCACTGGAACTTCAGGTCCCACTGCAGAGTCCGCATAAGCCATCTGGCATAGTCCACAAGCAGGATACAGGAGGCCATCAAGCCCAGCAGCCGAAGGGTCATCCTGACTGAAAGATCGGAATCATAGCCTGAATGTTCCGGACTCGCTGTTTGGGAGAATAAACCCGAAACCGTGCCGAGTCCAGAACCGCTCCGATGAAAAGGAGCTTCTACGAGGGAATCAGATGCGACTTCGGCACGTTGATGGAGAACCCCACCAAGTGCAGGAGGTCGGCCATAGTCTGAAGGGACAACTGTCTGGGGCAAACCCGCCTTCAACAACCAATCGTTGAGATAGGGGAAGACTGAAACCCCTGATCTGCGCAGATGAGCTGCGACCACCGCAATCACTTTCGTGAACTCCCGAGGGGCGCTGGTAAGGCCAAAGGGGAGCACAGTGAACTGAAAATGCTCGTGGCCTACTGTGAATCGCAAGTAGCGTCTTTGGGCAGGCAGGACGGGGATATGGAAATAGGCGTCCTGCAAGTCCAACGCCACCATCTAGTCTTGCGGTTTGAGGGCAGACAAGACCTGAGCAAGTGTGAGCATCTTGAACTTCTCTTTCTGGAGGAAGCGGTTGACATTCCGAAGGTCTAGAATAGGACGCAGGCCCTTGTCCTTCTTTGGAACCAGAAAGTAGTAGAAATAACAACCACAACCTACTTCTGGCGTCGGAATGCGCTCGATGGCCCTCTTGGCCAAGAGGGCCACAACTTCCTGCTGGAGAAGTGCCAAGTGATCCCCCGACATGCAGTGGTATTGAGGTGGCATGGCTGGAGGGAGTACCTTGAAGGGGAGGGAGTAGCCCCTTCCCCCGACATGCAGTGGTATTGAGGTGGCATGGCTGGAGGGAGTGCCTTGAAGGGGAGGGAGTAGCCCCTTCGGACAATTTGCAGCACCCACTTGTCCGAAGTGATGTTGCGCCAATGATGGAGATGATGGCATATTCGTCTACCAACTGGCGTCTGATGGACCTGAAAGGTCGGACTAGGAAGGCTTTGAAGTGGATGCTGCGGGGTGGAAGTGGACTGGGTTGTTGCTGCTGTGGCTGTGGCTTTGCGAACGCTGTGGGAAGCCCCTTCCGTGGCCACAAAAGGAACGAAAAGCGGAAGGCAGAGGAGGCCGAGTGGCCGCCAGGCCCAAGGACTTGGCCGTAGCCCGGGAGTCCTTGAAACGCTCCAACGCACTGTCTGCCTTGTTGCCAAAAAGGCGAATGCCTTCAAAGGGCATGTCCATTAAGGTGTTGTGGACATACCCTGAGAAGCCAGTAGTCCTGAACCAGGCATGGCGTCGAAGCTCCACCGTCGTGGAAATCGACCTGCCCTGTGAGTCGGCGGTATCCAGCCCACAATGTATGGTAAACTTTGCTGCATCTCTCCTGGCCGCAATTGCCTGGGAAGGAACTGTCTGGGCCTCCTCCAGACAATTGGGCAGCACCTGCGCAACCGTGTACCACAAAGAGTGGGTATGATGGCCCAAGAGGCATGCGGTGTTCACCGACCACAGCCCTAAGATGGCAGATGAAAACAGTTACTAACCAAACTGATCCAGCTTCTTGGATTCCCCATCCGGTGGTGTGGTAGGGAACGCGCTCTGGGAAGCTGAGGCTTGGACAACCAAGCTCTCAGGGGTGGGGTGTTGGGTAAGTAAGAGGGGGTCAGGCCACGTTCCTATCCACAGGAGCCCCTGTGTTGGGCCTGGACCAGGTGCCCAAAAGAACATCCGTCAGTGCTTCATTGAAAGGTAGCAAGGGCTCCGAAGAGGAAGCCACCGGTTGGAGCACTTCTGTCAGGAGGTTAGTCCTGACCTCCACCATAGGGAGCTCAAGGTGGAGAGCCCCGGCTGCCCTACGCAACACCACTGCGTAACTGGCTCCCTCCTCTGTAGCCAAGGTAGGAGGAGACAGCATGCCAGGGTCAGGTGAGATGTCAAGACCACTGGCCTCTCCTAAATCCTCTGCCTTGTCCGTATAATAGCGGTACAAAAGGGGGTGGTGATGGAAGGAGCACCTGAATCAATCAAACACTCACACCCAGTCAAAAGATCTGGGTTTAATCCATCACCGTTCTTTAGCCCACTCTGCCACCACAGTTCAGACATGGCTATATTCAAATCAGTCTGACCCTGTGCCTCATGGGAACAGTCCAGCCCGAACAGTCCGTATAATAAGCACAATCCTGTGATAGAGGGTTCTCAGACCCCTCCCAGTCCTCCCCTTCCTCCCAAGTCTGTGGAAGAGGCTCAAAATCACGAGGAGCAGGCGATGTTGGAAGCAGTGCCGGGGAGATCGGCGCCGGTGGAGGTGTCACGAGGTCAACTGGCGTTGATCGGTGTCTGATCCTGGAACCCTCGGGTGCCGGCGGTGACACAGGCTGGAGCCGCCGGAGATAGTAAAGCAGGACCCCCCGTTGGTCCCGCGCTGCCCGTAGGCGCACCGGCAGGACAGACGGCCCAAAGAATCGGGCCATGGCAGCAAGAAACTCTTGCACCTGGGCAGGCGTTGCCCCCACACCCGGAAAGGGGGTGTAGACTGGAGGCAATGTCGCTAGCACTGCCCTCACCCTCAGCTGCGTCGCGCAACGGACGAGGGAAAGTCGAAGAGCGACGATGCTTCTTCGAATTCTTCTTGGAATGCTTAGACTTACCTGACCCTGAGTGCGAAGACTTAGATCCAGAAGAATGGTGATGACTGCTTCGCGACCAGTCCCTCGACCTCCCATGGGACCAGGACCTAGAGCGGCACGGAGCTGACTGCCGGGCTTCATGCAACTTTCCGGACCGCTCCCGCAAAGTCTTCGGTGCCATGGCCCAGCAGTCGGGGCATGACTTGGGGTCGCGTCCCAAGCAGTAGAGACACACGCGGTGGGGGTCCGTCAATGACATCATGCGATGACAGTCCCCACAGTTCCTGAAACTGGGCATCCTTAAGACACCAGGAGTCGATTGACTCGAAAAGATGAGGTAAAAGGCCTCAAAAAAGTCAGTCAAAAATTGACTAGGGGTACTTGCTCTTCCCGGGTCTGCGCTTGCTGGCGCGCAAAAAGGAAGAACTGATGTCAGCACGCGTGGGCGCATCTAAGTAGCTCCGACGGCGTCATCACGGCGCCAACGACACACGCGGAGCCGCACAATGACGCCTACCGACGCTCAGGGGTACTGCTGACGAAAAACCTTCCGGATCCAGTCTGATGCCTGGGGGTAATTCTAAGTTAAGGAATCTATCACTACATGTTTCTTTCAGATACATTTTTTAAAGAATCTGCTTTCATTAAACACAGTCTTTTGAACAGACCCTGAGTGGGAAGTCTTACACCAGATGGGGCACACTTATTTGACACTGGGATGGTCATTTTCTGGCTCAATATTGATGAAGCCTTGGAAGGTGCTGGATATACTCAGGAAGGAAGGAGCTAGCCTAGGTGGCGAATGGGAGACTTCCATAACACAATGTGCTTCTGTGGGCCATGGCAGAGTAACAGGGATAGTCTACTAAATGTAAGAGGGCCTCTGGAGAAAAACGTATTAAGGAGACAAGCAGGGCCAGGGTATAGAAACCACTACAATATTCAAGACTGCCCACTCCACCTTACAGTATTGGTATAACTTCTAAACCTAAGGACAGTACTATGTTGCTGAGCCCAAAACATGTACACTATAATCATAAATACTTTTAAGCACTTAAAAAAAATAGTTTTTACTGAACATTACATTTTTTATAGCGTTCAATTTTTATACCATCTGAAAATCTGTGTTTGTGTTCAACAATTAATACATTGCCATTATGTTCAACATGTACTACAAATGATATTGAAATCAATGTATACATCTGTACAACCCACCGTATATTCCACACTGACTAAAATGTTACACTCCTACATGTGTCAATCATACTTCATCCATTCATACTCTTGAAGCCTGTAACACATTAAAACCATCTGGCATATGAAACCAGCCCATACAATGTGGGGTATATTCCCACACAGAGTTCTTAATACAAAACAATGATATTACCAGTACTGAACAGCAGTTTGTAAGTAGATTATACCGTACAACGATTAATCAATCACATAAAATGTATCAATACAATAATTGTGTGTTTTGCTGGTTCCAATTTGGGCCATAGTGACGCAACAAGCGTTTTGGTGAATGACCAAATTCTGGTACCACCGTCAAGGCACTACAATGCCAGAGCTAAGGGGGCGTGGCCAAGCAGACTACGATGGCAGACGTGTCCTGCTGAGGCTCCGCAATCGAGCTAGCATATTGTCTGCTTCCCGGCGTCGCTACGGACTGCTAAGACACCAGCCAGGTGACGGAACATATGCTGAGCCCAACGGTGCCGTAAATTCTTAACAATTGGGTGCACTCCCAGCAGCAAATCGGAAATATTGGATGCAGGATCTTGGCGGCAAGATGGCGCCAGCCTGTTCCTGACTGCTGGTCCAGGCAGACCGGATCTGTGCCGCGAGATGCATGCCTGAAGATGGGCACAGCAAATTAACCACAGTCATAGCGGAGGTGAGGGGACATCCCGACACTGCTGATACTTGGCGCGGGCACCGGAAAAAACACTCAAGGAGGCAGACAGCGGCGGCGGGTGACAGCCCGCCATTTTAGCTGCTGCAGCATTTCGTTAAAAGCTTCCCAGACCCGCGATTCCGCCGAGCGGGTCGGAGTGCCAATCTTTGCTAGCAGTGACTCAGGAATCGGGGGCCGATTGCCGCCCCAGCTCAGCAGCGAAATACGCGACAGCCCACGCCTGGTGCCGCCTGACCCTAAAATGGCACCCGGGGGCCTCAGCAGACGGCAGAATTGAAGTCGAGTCTCTAATACAACACCTGTGGGACAGAGGTGAACAGCCGATTCCCCGCATTGAGAGGCAATACAAAAGAGGTCCCCTCCCACTGCTGCAGGAACTTAACGCACTTGAGGTGGATGCTGCCTGATCTTAAAATGGCGGCTCTTTAATCTTGGCTATTCCTGCATCAGTCTACAAGCTAAGGTGCTAGTGAGGTGCACGACCTGGCTGCCAAATCACTTGTGGCCCTTGCAAGGACCTCTTCCCTGCAACAACACGCAGATCATATCACACCTCTCCTGGCAGCGCCCACCCTCCTCCACAACAGCAGGAAGGCGAGCTGGGTGTTGGGGCAACTGGTACGAAGGTCCCCCACTTCCAGACGTCCACTGAAGTGCTACAAGTCTCTCCCCTTACCCGGTAAGTGCCAGTTTTCCAACGGGACCACCCAACCCAGCATCGGGACATTCTCACAGCGAGCCACACACTCCGCCACCATTGGCAACTCTCGCTACACGCGAAACCTCCTCAGTCACCGCAATGGGGAAACTGAGAACATCACAGCTTACAATAGTGTCCGAGACTGCCCCAGGCAACTTGCCAAATACCCAGACATGGGCCACAACTACTGCGCTTCAATCCGATCTGTCAATTTCGGACAAACTGGATCAGGTCTTGACAGTCATCGAACTCTCCAGGATGTCCATGGAGGAGCGACTTGGCACCCTTGCAACAGATATCAGCCTTATCCGGGATGACCACTGCAAATTGGCCGACAAAAGTGAAGGGGGGAAGACGCTAGCCGGCCTGCAACCCACCATCAAGGCGCACCAGAAGATGCTACAAGACGTCCTGAGCCGTCTGACCACCATGGAGGAACGAGCGAGCCGCTGCAACATCCGCGTCCTGGGTCTCCTGGAGGGAATTGAAGGCTCGAACCCGCTTGAATACCTAGAAGCATGGGTGAAATCCTTCACTCCCGGGACTGAATGGACAGCATTCTTCTCCATTGAACGCTCCCACAGGGTCCCGGCCCGCAAACCTCCACCAGGAGCAGCCCCAGACCAATGCTGGTGAAATTCCTACACTTTTGAGACCAGGATGCAGTACTTCGAGCAGCCAGACAAGCAAGCCCCCTGCGTGTGGAAAATAAACAGATAATGGTAATCCCTGATTACACACGAGCGGTGCAGCAACAAAGGTTATCGTTTTTGGAAGTAAAACATCGATTGCGGGCAAACAATATACAATACTCCCTGCTCTTCCCAGCTCGCATCAAGGTTCTCTATAATGGCTCCGCTATCTTTTTCGCAAATGCCGAAGCAGCACACGAATGGGCGGATCACCACTGCACGCAGCAATCCAGAACTGAGACCGCACGAGGCTCAACCTTCAAAACACCACGTGCCAGGAGACGCAACCCGAAACAGCAATGCGGCGGGGAAAATAAAGTGGTCGGGACTTGCACCCAAGACTCTTTAGACCTAGAGCAAATCATGAAGGAACGACGGGAGGTCTCAGAAGCGGTGATCGACCTACAGACCTCCCCCCTTGCGGAGGACATAGATCGACCCCCACACATCTTCTGGTCGGAGGGAGAGGACGACAGTGACGGAACGCTGTCTGGAGCAGACTCAATTAACACTCCCATGATCACCCCTCAGACCTCTGATGCCATGCTGGATGGACAAACAAACACCCTCTCGTCATGAGATGATTCCATGGAGAACTCAGTAATGACTTGCACAACCTAGACTCACCCATTGAGTGCACGCAACATAGACATGATCCAGCCCCAGGTGACACCCAATGATCCTGCAAAGGTCCGATCAGCGAATCGCCTTGCACACACTCACTGCCACCCCCACCACATATTGCTGTACTCTCCTCTTTCGAGACAGTACGTTTGGACGTATCGTTACCAGTGTTGGGTCCTCGGTATTGGGACTGTTTCCCCGACCCTAGTTTTACAGTTTATTACCCCTGTTCAGGAACATCCCGGCCCCTCATGTAACTTCACACAACAGGGTACCCGAAACGCACGTATGGGCGACATTATGTATTACATATGCACATCACCCTACTGGGGAATCATCAGTCACTATACTCCGGCTGATACTTGCCACTCTGGCACGCGCGAACAACACTACATGGCTATAACAACATAGAACACTGATATCCGCAGCCTCACGCACAACACCAGAGTCCTCCACCAGCCGAGCAAACGTTATGCTATATACTCATATACAAAACGACAAAACGCTCGGATCGTGTTTTTGCAGGAGACGCATCTCACCACGACAGAGATAGGCAAACTACAGAACAAATGGCGTGGAACCATATGTTCCACGTCATACTCCGCATACGGTCGCGGGGCGCTGATTTGGGTTCGGCCAGGGACTCCATTTCAGGAACTCTTACGGGTGGTAGACAAAGAAGGTAGGTACAGCCTGCTAGAGGGACTCCTGGATGGGCAATCAGTACTCCTGGGTAGTATATACGTCATTGACAGACTCGACTGTATTCGTTTAACCCCATCCCACATAACCTGCAGGTCCGTCTAGACAGATTCCTATGCTCAGCGGTGGTTCTGCCCAAAATTCAACACACAGACTACTTGGGTAGGATTATTTCTGACCATGACACCCATATTCTGTGACTAAACTGGAGACCCCCGCACCCCCCAGTCCCCACATGGCGACTCCCAAGGGACTGCCTAACAGATCAAGCCTTCAAACACGAACAGGGACAAAGCATCCAGGACTACTTTGCTACTAACACAGGGACAGCGTCCTCAACATTAGTGGAGTGGGATTCATTCAAAGTAGTGGCCCAGGGAGAATGTATTAAACAAATAGTTGGGGTAAAACGCACATTAGAACAGGCACTCCCCAAAGCCGAAAAGCAGCTCACCACAGCTACTAAGCGGGACGACGTATCCGATGAAGCGGCGACACAAGTGGCCAAAGCCAAGACAGAATACCAAGCTGCCTGCGTCGACCTCCATCGGTACAATATTAGGACATATGCAACCTGGATGCATAAGGAGCAGGATAAAACAGGCACATTATTGGCATGGTTAGCCAAACAGGACACTGAGGTGAAGCCCGTAACAGAAGTGATAGACCCCCTCGGAAACCTAGTACGGTTCCAAGATGAGATCCTCTCAGCGTTCCATCAATACTACTCTGAGGTTTACCGTAACCCAGCACCGACAGAGCAGGACATACTCGATAATTTTCTCGGCCCCTTGACGATCCCCAAAATTACGAAGGCAGACAGAACAGCATTAGATACAGAGATACAATCCGCTGACATTATTCAAGCCCTACACGCCCTAGCTCATAACAAAGCTCCGGGGCTGGACGGGTTCCCCCTAGAATATTACACAACCTTCTCCCCCCCCCTTTGGTGGCGATGTTTGCTACCGCTTTGGAAAAAGGAGAGTTGCCGAGATCCCTTCGGGAATCCGTTATTGTGACCTTCCTGAAACCAAACCGCGATCCCCTACAGATGGCCTCCTATCGTCCCATCACGCTTCTATCCGCTGACTGTAAGATCCTGGGGAAGCTAGTAGCAGACAGATACTCGCAAATCATATGACCCCTGGTCCACCCAGATCGATGTGGATTCATCCAGAGGAGAAACACATCCCAGAATATATGCCGACTATTCCATGTCCAAGATCAAATAGGTGACCCGTATCCCGGGCCGCCTTCCTTATCCTAGACCTCGAGAAGGCCTTTGATACCCTCACATGGCAGTATCTCTTCTCAGTCCTACAACGAGCAGGACTCGATCCCATCCTCTTAGCGTACACACGACTCTTATACATCAAACTCCCCTCGCGTATTCGCATAGGGCGGTACATCTCGTCGGAATTCGCGGTACAGAGAGGCACGAGGCAGGGCTGCCTGCTATCGCCTCTACTTTTCGCCCTCGCGGTAGAACCCTTAGCTATACGGTTGCACCAAGAAGGGGAACACTGGGGCATTCCCACAGCAGACCCCATACACAGTGTCTCCATGTATGGCGATGACCTTCTCCTATACATTCGAGACATTACAGAGGAACTAACACCCATTTGGGCAACGCTGACAGAATATGCTGAAGCCTCCAGGCTAAGAGTGAATTGGGATAAATCCACGGAGTACCCACTACATCCGAACCTTCCCCCCTGGGACATTTGGCTGGTGACCAGAAAGTGTCCTGGCACGGAGGCCCCCCGATACCTTGGGATCCATCTCTACCATTCCCTGGCCGACATATTTGAAGGCAATCACCGCAGGGCATTGGCCGGCATCAGGTCCCGATCGACCGGGTAGCTCTAGCCAAAATGATAATAGTCCAGCGGTTGCTATACCACTTCACGAATCTACTGGTAATCCCGCCCAGAACCTTTTTCCGAGACTTAGACTCACTCCTCAGTTCGCTAATATGGGGAACAAACAGACATAGGATAGCATTAACAAAGCTGCAACTACCCACTACGCAAGGAGGACTGGGCGCTCCGTCCTTCGAATCCTATTTCCTAGCGGCAAAACTGCAGTGGTTACCCTACTGGACGGCAGGCAGACACATAGGTGAAACGTACACCACAACTGGTCTGGTGCCCATTCCGGAACTCTGCTGCCTAATTATTACCACTCCTTTATAAACAACAAGAGGAACCCAAATAAAGTCTGCCAGGGACCTTGGGAATCAATTATTATACACAACAGTGGTCCCTAGGGACAGGTGGGAGTCGAAAATTGAATAAATACAGCCCCAATCAGTGCCTTATTTGTTAACGATGTCCAGCCGGACAGAGGTTCAATGTTTAATTTTTAACAAATCATTGAGATATGTACAACACACGATACTGAGAGTGGGTCACAAGCCTGTATCCTACTCTAGACGGTGTAATTTCAAGGGGGCACGTTGGCCTCAAGTCGAGGGTTACGACTTCGGGATTGTACCGACGGAGTAGTCAGTCAGGATTCTTTATTCCGTGATTAAAAATCACCATAAAAGTACAAACATACAATATACACTCATTTCATTAAAAAAGACAATTAAATTAACATTAATCCTGATGTGAATACAGCTAAATCACAATGTATTAAGAAAAACATTATGGACCTTTAAAACCAATATCAGAAATCTCACGGTCCCCCCCCCCCCTAGTTGCCCTCAATCGAACAGCCACTTTAATAAAATTAATAATACAGCACAGTGTGAGGGGGATCATTCGCCTGTTGTAAATAAATCAAAGCCTCTTAAGCGCTTTTTATGTTCAACTTTTTTAAGATGTCTACCAAGAATCTGCGCCTAGGTTCAGAATAAAATGAACATAACAATACAAAATGAAGGGAATCCTGCGGAGACCTATTGTCGCAGCCGCATGTTCCCTTCTGCTCAATTGTGGGGGAATACCCTAATGGTGATCCCAATAAATATGGTAAAAAATTGAGCCTAAAACGATTCATTAAAAACCTATCCTGAGCATTGTGTATCAAATATAAATAAGGTTCCATTCCTTCTGTGGTCTTTCAAAGGTTATAGGCACACACCGTAGTTTTAGCCCTCTCTAGCTCTGTTCTTTGTGTGCCTGTATGTGCCAAAAACACTTTTTTAACAATCATCTTATGGTGAGGGATGATTGCTGCCGGGTCGGCAAAGAGATTCCCGAGGCCCAGAGTGTCCAGAACGGACTTGACATAACTGAGCCACGGGATCCGCTACCATTTTGCTCTGCCCAGGCAGTCCTTCAATATTTCCCTACTTAAGGTCGCCTCGGGATTTATCTAGATTTTTAGCCAGGCTAAAATTGGCCTGACTTTCACAAAGTCCTCAAGATAGGGTATCCCTAACTCCCTGTGTGCAATGGGTGCAGCTAGACTGTGTGGGGCTTTCAGGATGGAGCGTAGATGTTTGTTCTCCTCCCGCTGAAGTTGACCGATATTCACGAAGCCCCACACCTCTGCCCCGTAGGTGACTTTGGAGCAACACATGGAGTTGTACAGATTCAGCACTTGTTCAGGGCACCACCTCCCCAACCTCCGACCGTAACCCACAATAGCTCCATTGGTAACATTCATCTTGCGGCAACGTTCCTCCACCAGGTAGTTGAATTTTAAAGACCCGTCAAATAGTAAGCCCAGATACGAGAATGATTTGACCTTCTCTATCTTATGGCTCCCTATCATAAATGTACATTTGTTGCATGGTTTGTTACCAACAGATAAAACGTACGATTTACCAAGATTAACAGAAAGATCTAGAGAACCCATAAAAGATACAAAACCATCAATTAAAATCTGTAGACTCTTGGGTGTTCGTCCTAGGAGGACCGCGTCATCTGCGTAAAGTAACACAGGAACATGACGCGTCCCTACTCGTGGGCAATCTGATCCCAGCTGTAAGAGGTGCTGCTCTAGATTATTAATATAGAGGGAAAATAAAAAAGGTGCCAAGATAGAGCCTTGGCGTACCCCACTTCTACAATGAAAGGAGTCAGCGCATCCACCCTCCGTATTGTACCTAACTTGCGCTGAGGTATTACGGTACAATTCTCTTAAGATGTTAATAAGGCCGACCTCTATCCCCTTGCTGGTCATCATGTCCCAGAGCTTGTCCCTATTTACATGGTCGAAAGCAGCTGCCAGATCCATGAACCCCATATAAATGGATTCGGTGCTGGCATATAAAGGTTTAAGCACTGGTCGCTCGTGGACCGACCCATCCTAAAACCGTACTGTGTGTCTGAGATGATATTATTTGCCTCAGTCCACTCCGACAGCCGGTTTAGTATCCCCCTTCCCAGAATTTTAGCGGATACATCAATCAGGGAGATAGGGCGATAACATTGCGGGTCATCCCTGTTGCCCTTTTTAAAGATAGGGACGATAATGGCCGTTGACCAGGAGGGCGGTAAGCCATGACGGATTGCAGTGTTAATGACTCTTGTCATTATAGGGGCCCATAATTCCACAGACCTTAGGAACAAATCAGGCGGAATTCCATCTGGGCCTGGAGCCTTGTTTTTCGACAACCCCTCAATCCCGACCTTGATTTCCTTTAGTGAGAAAACTACGGGCTGGTCTTGGTCTACGTTCTTTTGCACATGCGGTATGCACGTTTCGTGATTATATAGAGCCCTATAATGAGTAATCCACGTAGTGGGTGTTATATTTGTTCCTAATTTGGGCACCGTGTCATCCTGGAAGGTGGGTCTATTAATAATTCTCCAAAACTCGGTCATATCACTCTTTTCCCCCGCCTCCCTTTAATCTGCCCAACCTCTGCTTGTAATGCCTTTTTCCTCCTACTCAGCTCACTCTTATATTTTTTCCTGCAGGAGGCAACTCGTGTGGCACCCCTTGGCCTTATTTTAATACTGTCTTTGAGTTCCCTCAGGGCTTTGGAGCAGGCTCGGTCAAACCAACGTGGTTGACTACCAGTCACTTTTATCGGGGCACTAGTCTTTAACAGACTATCCACTAAATCAGCAATATATTTAAATTCTCTAAGTATCTGCTGTCCTGTTATTGCCACGTCTAGACATGCCTCAAAAGCTAATTTCCGCTTCTCCATCAGTGATTAATAGAACCTTTCTCCATCAATCTTAGACCACCTGAGGCGTCTACCCTGGTCAGTGGCCAACTCATTTATTGCAACGTGCTTAATCCCGCTGGGACCAGCACGATAGTGCACATCTAACACCAAGGGATTGTGGTCGCTAAACGGGTTCCATTCAATCCCCACCCTAGAAATCCTATTTTTAAAAACCCTTGAAGCAAAAATGTAATCGATATATGACGAGCATCCTCTGCCCTTAAAGGTGGGTGGCAAGGTCTCATCTTGCAGTAAATGCACCATGTCCATTGTGTGAACCAAGTCGTGGTTATACATGAATTTTGTTAAATCATGACCTTCTGGCGAGTGCTCAAAATGGGCTCCATTCTCCTCTGGGCATCGTGACCATATTTAATCTATTGGGAAAAGGGCTGGGCAGAGATGACAATTGAAATCCCCCATAACTAAGGTGTTTTGGGCATGGACCCTGGCTTCACAGGTGGGAACCTGACACAATCTGTACTCCAGTTCTCTTATCAGTACGTCACCTCCTCCACCCGCCACATTGTTGTAAACATTAAACATATTCAATTTAAGTCCTTTACCATTAAACCGCACCTCTTGGATATCATGTGAGTTACAGTTAAAGGTTGACCATGTGCCTTGGAGGTTCAGATCTACCTATACAGATAACCCACCCACAGCCCTACCTGGTCTAGATTTCCTTGCCGGGACAAAGAAACATTTGTACCCTTCTATGTGTAGGGAGCTATTATCAACTGCCCAAGTTTCTTGTAAGCAGATTGTAGTAAATTTGCTTATATACTGACGCCATTCTTTATTATTAAATTTAGCGGCCAAACCAGCTATATTCCACGACACTATTCTGATTGCCTCATCAACTACCTCCCCCCTTGTACCTCCCCAACCTGGGACTTGTGGAGGGATTAGTGGCCCATCATCTTCAGCCACATTTTCCGTCAATGTATTTTGAGACCAAGTCTGCTTTAAAGGAGGAACATGTACATTACTATTTTTGCGTGACTCTACGGGTGCAGGGGGAACCTTTTGTAGGCCAGCAATATCATTATCTGCTACACAAAGTCAATCAACTCCCTCCATGCCTGCCAAAGCTAAAAAGCTATTAGAAGTGGGCAGGGAGTAACCAACCTGATGTTGAGAAAATGGTCTGAAACTAACTCCCTGCATTTGGAATGGGGGACCAAAACCAAAAGTCTGATGACAAGATGAAGCGTCAATGTGATAGCTTTGTTGGTGAACTGGGGGCCTAAAGTTGGAAACCGAAGCAAATAATCCTCTAGGATAAAAGTAGGTCAGATCTCGTACGGTGATTGAACTACCAGCATTTTGGGAAAACCCATTTACAATGTATCTGACAACTTTATCATCCTGAAAGTTTATTATGACAATATCGCCTACAAGGTCCTTAGTTCTTTGGCCCAGCCAGGGAAGACGCCTAACATTAGGAATTAGCCCATTTAAGTGTGGTGGAAGTGGGCAATTCTGTCTTAACCAATATATGGCCTTATTTTTCAGCCCGCGCTGATCTTCTCCACAACCGTCCTCTAAGACTGGCACTCCGGTAAGAACAGCTACATACGGGGCTGCGTCCGGGGGCAGTTCTACTCTGGGCCCCATGGCTGGAAGTGTCCTGGCGGGTTTATCTTGGCCAATGGGTTTAGGGGCGTTTCCAGGAGGGTTCAATTTTGGGGCTTTTCCAGGTGGTTTTACTATTTCTCCTTCCTTTGTCGTCTTAGCATTATTTTTATTGTTTAAACCAGCTACATTGGGGGGCAGTATATTACGAGGTTTAGGTATGGGCAAATTGGTGTTTTTAGTTGCATTTGGACTTTAGCATTGGTGGTTAAGGGCATAGCGGGATTTTGGGACTCTAGAGCTGGTTTTGATAAGTCCTTAATTGCAACTTTGATTTCTCCAATAACCTTATCTAGCTTCTCGAGTTGGTGGGTTAGCCCCTTCATTCTCTCCACTAATGGCAGTGTAAAAGCTTTTCTTAATTGTTCTATTCTGCTCATGAGATTATTGCTAGATAGGTCGTTTGTCGAGGTAAGTGTTGGGTTAATCGTTCTAGGTGGTGTAGATACACTAAGAGTATGTCTTTTGGTGGGTCCATCGTTATTGCAAGTGATCTTATTTTTATTCTTATTTTTCCGAAAAGAGTCCCCCCTCTTTTTCCTTCTTTTAGGCGGTGGGCCTTGAGGTCTAGGGATTTTAGATGTTTCCTTTGCTATGTGATTTATCTCCACCTCAGATGGCAAAGTGTCGGGCAGGACTTCTACCTCTAGCGTCATATTACAGTTGAAGGCTGATTCATTTAGAGTCTGGTCACTGACAGCGACTATTGGGGGGGTTCTTTCTTGTAAGAGCAGTGGGATACTATCATTTAGGGATACCTCACAATCCCCTTTTATGGAAGAGGTACTATGAATAGGGGAAATTGTTAACTTTAACGATCCCATAGAAGATCGCCTATTTGTGATAGATTCTATAGAACGGCGTCTCTCCGCCCGTCATTCAGAAAGAGTAATTTCCTTGTCTATTCCAGTTGTAATCCTAAATAAATACTTATCCAACGTACGTTGGCTAGCCCCTCCTGTTGGTGGTTGCTTATCCTTGATGGGAGACGACATCCTCATTGGAGGTTGAGATTTGTTCTGACACACTGATATGGCCCACAGTTCAAACAACTAACTTTACAAACAGCCTAGCTAGATGCTGATACCCACAGCATACTACTACACTTGGCAAACATCATGAACTCAGTATGTACGGCGAAATGGAGGGGGCCCAGCCCAGTCTCCTGCGGTCTCCGAGGGCCTCAGAGGGCCCGCCCTTTGCCCGGGCTTCGCCCGGCGCTCCCGCGCAGCGGGGAGATGGTTCTATGAAATAGAAAATTTAAGGCGACCAAGGGGCGGGGCTATCAGGGGGCGCAGACCAGATGACACAGGTCAGGCAGGGACTCCTGGGAATGCGAGTTCCTGCAGCGCACCACCCCTGATACAGTCAGTCCTTTCACCCCAGGCACACTCGGCGAAGTCTCTCAGCGGTGATTACCAAGCCGCGCAGCGGCACCAGCGAAGCGGGTGCGGCAAGTCGTGAAGTTGGAAGGAAAAGGCAGCGTCCCAGGTAAAATCTTTCCGGCATTTTGAAGTTCCCGCCAAAGCCACGGAATACAGTGATGTTTTATAGTGGTTGCCGTCCAGGGGGCGGGGCTATCAGGGGGCGCAAACCAGATGACACAGGTCAGGCAGGGACTCCTGGGAATGCGAGTCCCTGCAGCGCACCACCCCTGATACAGTCAGTCCTTTCACCCCAGGCACACTCGGCGAAGTCTCTCAGCGGTGATTACCAAGCCGCGCAGCGGCACCAGCGAAGCGGGTGCGTCAAGTCGTGAAGTTGGAAGGAAAAGGCAGCGTCCCAGGTAAAATCTTTCCGGCGTTTTGAAGTTCCCCGACGGAGTAAAGTAAGGGGGACGCGTTGGCCTCAAGGCGAGGGGTTTTCGGCATATGAGCAATGCCGGTGAGGCGCGATGGCCTTTAGTCGAATAGTGCAGCATGTTGTCTGGGGCGGATCAATATCCGTGAGTACCCCCTTGAAATTACACTGTTGATACAATCCCGAACTTTAATTAAATGCAGCATCACGTTCCCATTGTGGAATACTGATCTGCGAACCTCCACAAAGTGAGGTTCTCCCCCACGACCTTCTGCGTGCTTTCCACTGAGGCCTCCCTTCCCTCCAGCCCCCCTAGCAGAGACATAAAAGGGAGGGTAGTCAAGGAGCGGGTGCCCACCCCACAACAGAGAGATGAAGACGGTGCATGGTGGCATGATTATGTAAGTAGGGCCGTTAGTATGGCCCAATGGCCAGTACCTCGAGAACAAAATGAGGACCCTAAAAAGACTGAGGATAATTTGCCACCTTGGCAGAGGGCAAAGGGAATCATTATAGTTCCACCAGAGTGCATTCAGGAATGATTGTAAAGAAGTGGAAACAGAAGAGATGTGAGCGACTCTATGAGAGAAGGACATTGCGATCATATATCAGGACAAATTCAGGAAGTTTTGGTAGGATGGTAGAAAGAATAAAATCAATACTTAGGCTAGGAAATAACATGGGTCAAATACTTCAATCACCAGAGGCTAGATGCCTTACTTACATTAATAGCACCCGAGAGAGATCCCTCATCTACCTTGACCATATGGATAGGTTAATGGGATCGCCCTCCCACACTAATATGTTCATAAAAACACTAGAGAAGGAGAGCAGGGTACTGTCTCCAATACTAGGAGACCCTGTGCACCAGAGTTCAAGCAGTTATGGTTCCAGGGAACACATGGTCAGCCATATCCCAGAATGGGATCTTATGAGCTTCCAGGAGAATGCCTCTAAGTTACTGACCAATACAACAGTGTTCAATCGGCTCCATAGGGCAACGACCTCACCTCAAATGAGATAGTTGCCCAAGGGAAAAAATATAGGTATAACATCATACCCTATACAGACAATTTTGCAGAGTGGACTGAAGGTCTATCCCTGCAGACAAGGCCATGGCCAAGAGAAGGGTCCTTCGATCCATGTGACATGACAAACACTGAGGACTGTATCCTCTATGGTAAGGGGGATCCAGACTAGGAATACACCTATTTGTGAAGAGTCTGTGCATGTGCAAAAGTATGCCAGACAGACTAATCCCCAATTTCCCTTTTCCCCCGTATACCAGATGCCCCTTATACATAAGGGACCTGGGGCACCTCCTTACGTGCCCTGGCCAAAAATTGATAAGGAAAACCTCAAAAAGCTGTTATCACCACTCACAGAGGAAGCAGAGAAGTGGATTAGAATCTTTGAAAAACAAACTTCAGTTGTCAACATCACATTAGAGGTCATAAAGAGTTTACTTGGCTTCCTTATAGGAGATGGGACAGACACGGTCTCCCATAAGGCTGGAGGGAGAAATGCCACCTCTAAAGAAATCAGGAGTGATGGCTCCCCTTTTAACTTGGTCCAGGCAGTAGTCTGGGACTATCAGGAACCAATTTGGGGAGATGAATGTGGGAAAGCATTCTTCTCTCTGCTGGACACGCAGAGGCAGCTGGACCCCAACAATCCCCAGAAATCCTCCAACGAACACTGAACCAGGGACACCAGTGCTCATCTGATAATCGCAAGGGAAGGGGGTTAGGAAACAAACAATAAACTAATATAAATAGTTAAAACAAAAAGCTAAACTAAAGAATAGCAAGATAGTGCAAAGGCACAAAGCAGAAGAGGGGTACAGGAAGGTGCAGGATAGTACCTCAGAGGATGGCTCAGACATGTCATTATTGTCACAGAAATGGGCATTGTATTAAAGAATGCAGGACCAAGATATGGAAAGAGCAAGATGGAAGGACAGGAGTTTGCAACCAGCTGGGGAATGAAGTAATGCAACCACAGGCAACCCCACAAATAATATATGTGCCTCAGCCACCACAACAAAATGCACAGCACTCAGAAGTGTCCAAGATGCTACAAATTCTGCCACAGCAAAACTACCAAGCACCCTCAATGGCAACTCCACACTAAAATGGACAAGGAGGTGTGATTGTGAGAGGGGGAAACCCCTTCCAAACAAATTACATTGGAGGATACACGTAATCAAGATGTCTAAAGAGTAGTCCTATGTGTCCGTTATTGTCAGTGACACAGAGGCCAGATGAGGAACCTGCTGTGACTGTAGATATAAATAAGATGTATGCATTCCTCATAGATTTGTGAGCAACCCGATCTTGCATCCAAGAGGGAGATATTCCAATTTCTAACATAAATCAACAGAACAAGGATTCTTTGGGACGGTTATGAGGGTTCTGTTCACTAAGCAGGTAGAGATGGAGATAGGAGGGATCTATATTGATGCCGGTTACGATCTTCTCTGGCCACTCCAGCCAATTTATTGGGCAGAGATGTTATGGCTAAAATAAACATGACTATCCATTTTGAGCATGATAGTACTATGTTTTAATATCCCTGGAGTCCTTCTTTCCAGGATTATGGCTGAACAGTTGATTCTTTCACTGGGGACCAAATTAGAGCTCAACCCACTGACATAGAGGCCTTCACCAACAGCGACATACACAATACTAGAAGAATCACCGGAGCTATTGGGAAGGGAGGTCCAGCTACCCAAGGAGTTCTTTTTCCTACGGCACGGACAGGATTCCTGGATACCTGAAAGCGAATTGATATTACAAATAGAAGTCTTAAAAATAACACTAACCTATGGTGCTTTGACAGCCTTGATCATAACCATGCCCTATGGACATGCGTTATATTAATTGAACCGGGGGGAAAGGTCAAGGAAATACTGTATGAACAGCTATTTGACAGTGGCCCTAAGAAAACAATTATAGTTTTTCAGGATGACATACCATTAAGGACAGTATTGTAAGTAAAGAATCCCACAAATGGAAGAGCCTTTGATTCTGTCAGGGATACTGAACTTTTTAAAGTACCAGATTCTCTGTGGACCAGAGGTCCCCATGATGTCGGCCTTATCTGCACCCCCCCCCATTCAGAATAACATCAAAGGAAGGTGCTATCCTAGCTAGGGTAAAGCAGTATATCTTCTCCAAAGAAGATGAGCGCATTGCCCCCACAATACAGGTGTTAGTAGAGCAAAGAGTAATCTACACCGGCGTGTCCCCTTGTAATACCCCGATTTACCCAATTAAGGACCCTAAGGGTAAAACTTGGCATATGGGTCAGGACCTGCACCCCCTGAATGATGTAGTGGTGCCCGGATTCCCAATTGTTCCAGACCCTTTCCTTATTTTGAGAAGCATTCCTTAAAATACTAAGTTTTTCTCCATCGTAGATCTTAAGAACGCCTTCTTCAGCATCCCTCTTTATCCAGACAGTCCTTATTTGACAGCGTTCTCCATCGCAGGACGCAGTATTTGTATTGACCTTTGCCTCAAGGATACTGTAAATCCCCTAGTATTTTCAATGGGGTGGTGAAAAATAGTCTTCTACACTTTCAGAGTAACAGTACTCTGTTGTAATATGATGATGATATACTAGTCTACAGCCCCACAGAACAACAGTGTAGTAAAGATACTGTGTCCCTTCTGGTCATGCTTGCACAGAGAGGATATAAAGTGGAGAAAGACAAAGTTGAGTACTATCAGGATGCGGTCCACTATCTAGGACAACTACTATCAGCTTTTGGTCAGCGAGTGACTACTGAGAGAGCAGCATCTAATCACCAAATGACCGAACCAGAGACTGTAAAGAAATGCAGACGTTTCTTGGCCTCTGCAACTATGTGAGGCTGTAGGTCTTGGACTGCAGCACTTTAGACCCCCTTGCTGATCTCTACTAAAAAGCAAAAGACAGATACAACAAAATAAGATGGACACCAGAAATTAGGGCAAACTTCCAAAGATTGAAAACTGAGATAACAAATGCACCTATTTTGAGGGCCCCAGATTACACCAGAGACTTTTACCTCTTCTGTCACTACAATCATGAAGTGATGACGGTTGTCCTCACACAAAAATATCCTCTTGGACAAAAACCATAACAACATAACATAACCCCAAACAACGCAGACTTCAGTGGTCTGTTGGATTCAGTAATGAAAGAAATTACACCTGTGAACAACCTCTTGCCTCTGCAGCCTTTGGGGTACAGACAAGCACCCCTGTTTTCATGAAGGCACATGCAGGGTTTGACATTATTCAAAAGGCTAAAACTACCCTAACCATAAAGAGAGTATCAGGATATGAGGTCAAATTGTCAGTTAGATCTGTGAAAGTCGTAAAGTGTCATATGGTGAACCCGGCAATATTTTTCGATTACCATATATTGGATTCTGAGGATGATGCACACTACTGTGTAACAAATGTCCCCATTGAATTCAGTCAAGCAACAGAGGGTCCCATTTCCAAGAGCATTGTATATTTTGATGATGAGTCCTCCACCATCAACCAGGACACAGGAGTAAAACAAGCAGGTGTGGTGGTGGTTAGAGCATAACAGCACGATTTCTCAGACACACTTCACATAGTTGAGCAGCTAACACTGCCAGCACATTATTCTGCACAAGCAGCAGAATCGATAGCCCGGATAGCCCCTTGAGCAAGGAATAGGAAGCTTTATCACAATCTATTCTGCCTAAGTTACTACTACAGTACATTCAAGCATCAGGAGATGGAGCAGAAGGGGCTTCCTCAAATCAGATGGGGGCCCTGTCATCCTTAGGAATCTCGTAGATGCCTTAATAGAGGCACTTGCCTTATCACAAGCGGTGGCAGTTGTGAAGTATGTGTCGCACACAAATGGACAGGATTTTGTGTCACAGGGAAATTCATTAGCTGATTGAGCAGCTTAAGACGCAGCTAGGTGCTCACCCCCTTCAGTCCCATCAGGTTCACAATATATCCCAATGTTATTGGCCCATGCCGCCTCACCTCATGAGCTCAAGTCAAGTACTACGACAAATATTATTAAAACCTCATAATGCTGAGACAGCACATTTACATCTTCTAAAACTACAGAAAGCTGCCCCACTGCATGAGAAACAATTATGGGAGGCTAAAGGGTGCCCCCAGTCAAGGGACAATTTGATCAATTGCACTTACCGGCTCAAATCTTGAGAGATCATTTGTCTTTGCAGATACAACAAGATTGGTTCATTCCCAACCTGCAGGATATGCTTACTCTGTACATTCATAAATGTACTATTTGCCAACAATTCTCCCTAAATCCCACATTGAAGGTAATAAACTCCACAATACCTCACACACAACGTGGCTTTAAAGCTCTTCATATTGATGTCATTGATATGATTAATCAATGTAACAACTTTCGCTATCTCAAAGTTTTGGTTTGGCCTTTTTCTAGGTGGGTTAAAGCAGTACCCTCTGTCCACTATGATGCCAAGTCAGCTGCTACTTTCTTGATCCGTGAGGTGATTCTGCCCTCGGGAATCCCTAAAGAGATAAAATCCGATAACAGCACACACTTTGTCAATGCCATCATCACACGTCTCACTGCAATGCAGGGGATACAACACAAGCTGTCTTCTTTTTACCATCCCCAGTATAACGGTATAGTTGAGCGCATTAATGGCTTGCTGAAGAACAAGATAAGCAAATTATGCACTACGTTGCATAGAAAATGGTTGTTTTGTTTTCCACTCGCACTATTCTCCCTTAGGAACACACCCATTCTAACCACCACGAAAATGCCTGCCACTAGATGTAAGGTGCTGGCAGAAAGTACAGCTGAAATTCAGAATGATGAAATGCATATTTATCTCTCTGAATTAACAAAGGCTGCAACGCTCATTTCTGAACTGGGAACCTGATGAAAGGAGAAGCGCATCACCTCTGAGGTTGACCCCCCATCTGTGCAAATAGGAGATAAAGTGTACATAAAAACTTTGTCCGGAAATGGAAGGATCCCAAGTTCGACGGCCCTTCCACAGTAATGAGTGGATGGCAGGAAGCCATAGATCCACCTATCGGATGTCGGGATGGACACCGCTTCACACTAAGCACCGCCAACGACATAAAAGGAAAAATAGGGGTAAAATGATTGCACCCGTAAAACCCCTTTATCCACCTCTGCTTTGAGAAAATGTCTTGATTCTGCAAATGGAAAGTTATGTATTATTGTTTTATTTATTTATTGCTGTGATTTCTGTTGTTGCATTTTTATGGTAACATACACTTAATCACTATGTCACGCACCAGCAGAGAGAATAGCTTCACATACCAATATGTCTCATAATAGTCATGCTAGCTTGTTTGATAACATGTAGTATCAACACGTCAGAAATAGGTTTAAAAAGCACTAATGAATCATGCTTTGTTTGCTTATTGATACCTCATGCCACTGGGTCAGATAGATTACAGTCAACTAAAGAAGTACCCGCTGGAACAGCTTGATGTCTCTTACACCTTTACCTCTGTAGTATTAAGGTTAGAATGCAGCCGGCATATGTTAGGATCGCGCATTTTAGAGTTAACCCCACAAAGCACGACTCCCTAGTAGAAATATTACATATCCTCACAGATAGGCAGGATATTAAATACAAAATAGCACAAATGCAGAAAATAGGTCATCGCAAGACTATAGAATGGATAGAAACAGTTCTAGACTTAAGTTTTTTAGGAGTGGTACACCCACCCACCTAGCGCATAAATTTCTTAGTAAACCCCTTGCCCCCAGATTGTGCCTGTAGGCAAGAACTTCAAGTTACTGGATCAGTTTCTGCCCATGACCAATGCCATTCTGATATTGAGTTTTACTGTAGAGCCATATCCCAATGGATTTTCACTGACATTAGTCAGGATACAATAACAAAGATGTTCCCCAAGGGTACAAGTTATTTAATGATGCACGGCTGTTCTTTGGAAGTATCCTACCATTTGTTCAGGCAAAAGCAACTACTTGATGGTTGCAAATAACTAGATGGGAACTAATTAATGCAATCAGTGCCACAAAGGACAGATTCAATGCCATAAAGGAAGAGCTGTGTGCCATGAGAGTGATGATCATGCAGCACTGTTATGTACTTGATCTTATGACTGCCATGGAGGAGGAGTATGTGCCAAGACAGGGACTGCTTGTTGTACATACATCCCTGCAAATGGTGAGAACAATGGAACATTTTCGGAGGCCATGCAAACTTTGCATAGCTTACAAAAATAAATGGTGGATGAAGGAGGTGCCCCAGATTAATGGTTTAAGGGTTTGCTCAATTGGCTACCTTCCTGGATGTCGGGACTATTTAAAGGTTTATTACCATTTATTGTGTTATTGCTTTTGATATGTTGCGTTTCCCAATTAGCTATAACTTGCTGTAAGAGGATGAGTGCAAAGATCGGAGGGATGTTCATAGTCCGGCCACCTACATAAGTAGTAAATTGTCAGGACCCTAGAATCCCGGTTGGCATCGATTTTACATAAACCCTATCAGCCTGCAGGTTCTTGGTCCGAAAGAATACGATTTCGGAATTCCAAGATGGCCGCCACCTCTGGGCAGGGGTTGGCGGTCTAGTGTATTGTTCCCCGAGGCAGCTGGGTCCAGGTGAAGCGCCCGCCTAATGAGATCTGCGCACTTCATCAGAGTATTAGCCGTGAGGAGTCGAGTTTCCTAGGAGTTCGTGACAGAAATTGGAAATTAATTATCGTAGCGAGAAACGCTTCCGAGAAGGTATTAGTGTTTTCAATTCTAGAAAAGTGTCAACCCTCGAGAATCGTAGCGAGGTTCGTTTGAAGAAATAAAGTACAACCTGACAAGAAAGTCGGAAGGGCTTTCCAGCGCGACTACGGTCGACAGTTAACCAATACAGAGAACTACGTCTCACCTGTTCCAGCGCCCGTGTTCACAACAGCAGCAGACCAACGAGCAGCGCCTGTGAAGGGAAACAACAAGTTCAGAGCTAAGTGTCTAGAAGCCTAGTTCAATTAATGTTAAAGACATTGTGAATAGAAATATTAGCAAATACTTACCAGAGTCAAGAACTGAAAAGTCTGCTTGTGTTAAGGTTACAGTCCATGTTCATAGAAACCTACCTAGAGGAAAAATAAAGAGAAGAACGAAGTGAATAATTAATAAACCATCCTACTAGAGAAGTTGGCTACAGAATTAATAAGAGACACAGGAGAAGAGACAGTAGAGGCAATAAATAGTGAGTAACATCAATAGAGTAATTAACCCGAAAGAATAGGAAAGGACATAGGTAAAATTAACCAGTTGTGTAATTGTGATTTACAGGAGACTACAAGACAAGTCTTCAGCCAGTGCTAACACACCAGAAATAAGAAGACATAGTGAGAAATAAACTAGTGAGTAACATAAATAGAGTAATTAACCTGAAAAGAATAGGAAAGGACATAGGTGAAGTTAACCAGTTGTGTAAGTGTGATTTACAGGAGTCTACAATAGACGTCTTCACCCAGTGGTAACACACAAGAAATAAGAAGGAAGAGAGGGAAGTCTCTTGGTAGAAAACGGTAGGTTAGAGTAAGCTAACATATATACATCTGTAGAGTAGAGTAGTATAGGGAAGACTAATAGTGTTGTTCTCCCTTAGGTGTTTCTCCAAATGGTAGCGGTCTGCCGGTCGGACTGACGAGAGGAACCAGCCAAGGGAGTCTCTTCTTGTTGTTTGTTATTTTATCCACTTTCCCCCTTCCCCCTGGGGTAATTAGCTAGAGGCTTGTTAACTTGAGCTCTGGTTTATTGCCTTGGCGGATTTGGGATCCAGCATCTCTGTTCCTCTGCAGCTATTTCAGGAGTATTTCCCAGTCTGATAGAGTGAAGTGCCCAAGTTGCACCTTGCACCTGAACAGAGATGGCGGTAGGGTTAGATTTACAAGGGTTAGGAGTAATCTTAGACACCATACAGAAGGAGATAAGCGCAGTCAGAGAGGAGAATCAATATTTGAGATTAGAGATGGTAAATTCTAGAAAGGAAACGGCAGAACTAGCACAAAGATTTAGACAGACTTTCAGTTTAGGACAGGATGCATCAAGTTCCTTATCAGACAGCACCAGTAGATCAACCACTCAAGTTATCCACTCCCTGTCCCCTGTAATACCCCTAGCGGCCCCGGAGCGTTTCAGTGGGGATCCACAAAAGGCACAAATATTCATTACACAAGGTTCATTACACTATATGTGACGCCCTTCAATTTTCCCTGATGCGCAATCAAAGGTCGCGTTTGCATTATCCTATCTGCGTGGAGACGCCGCGTCGTGGTCTTTACCACTGATAACCCGAGATGACCCAATATTGAGGAACTATGAAGAGTTCAAGGAGGAATTTCTTCGAATATTTGACCGAAGAAGAATATCTCAAGTAGTGGACAATGAGTTGCTTGACTTGAAGCAGGGGAATCGAGATCTAGTGTCATATTTGGCACAATTTAATAAATTAATTGTGGAAACCTATTGGCCAGAAAGCAAGCGAGCTGCTGTTTTTTATCGTGGCCTAAGAGACGAACTAAAAGATGCTTTGGTTGGAATTCCAAACAGACCTACCGAAATCTCTGCCTTGGTGGACCTAGTCTTAGAAATCGATTTTAGACAAGGAGAAAGAAAGGGCAAGAAGAGGAGAGAATTCAGGCCAACGGTTCCGAGGTTTGATCGTGTTAGGTCGGAAAATAGCCGAAGTGGCGATGGACCTTGAGTGTGGAACCTATGCAGATTGGCAGAATACGGGGTCCGCTGTCAAAAGAAGAAAAAGAAAAAAGACGGACAAGTAACCTGTGCCTGTATTGTGGTGCCGGAGGTCATTTCATCAGAAATTGTCCAAAAAAGCCCAAAATGAATTTCAAGCCGAAGGAAAACTAGAGGCACCATCTGTTGGAGGAGTTGAACGGGTGGATGCGAGTTTAGAAAAAACTCCAGAAGAACACAGAGTCGCCAACACTTTACGGTCTGCGGCCCCTCATTTGATTTTATCAATGGAGGTTAAGTTCCGACATGAAACGTTAACTGAAGTCTCAGTAATGATAGACTCAGGGGCCACAGGGAACTTCTGCGATTTAAAGTTTGCAGCAAAAGCAGGAATCCAGGCAATTAAAAAAGACAGAAGTGAACCTGTGAGAGCAGTAGATGGAACCAATTTGTCATCCGGACCTATAACGAGCCATACTGAAATAATTCATCTCATCTCAAATGAAGGTCATAATGAAAGGATCCAATTTAACCTAATTGATGCTCCACAGTTTGAATTAATACTTGGTCTTCCTTGGCTCACAGAGCACAACCCAACGATTGATTGGAGCAGAACCATAAGGATGGATTCCAAGTATTGCTTAGAAAATTGTTTTGAGAGAAAAGAGAACGCGCAAGGGTACAATCCAGCCCACTCCTTGTGTCAAACGGGAGGTTCCATATGCGTGATTAATGCACAAGAGGTCCTGGAAGAGTATAAGAATTTCCAAGATGTATTTAATGAAGTAGAAGCAGAACAGCTGCCTCCGCACAGAATCTATGATTGCAAGATAGAACTAGAACCAGGCTCCAATCTACCTTGCAGTAGAGTGTATGCACTAACCGAGAAAGAGAACCACCACTTAAAGGAATACTTGGACAAGTACCTTGCAAATGGTTTCATTAGACCCTCCCAATCCCCGGTCTCATCGCCTCTGTTTTTCGTGCCGAAGAAGGAAGGGGATTTGAGGACCTGTATAGATTACAAAGCGATAAATAGGATCACAAAAAAGAACAGGTATCCTTTACTTTTGATATCAGTTCTGCTGGATCAAGTGAAAGGCGCCCAAATCTATACAAAACTAGACCTGAGAGGGGCTCACCATTTGGTCAGAATGCGAGAAGGCGATGAATGGAAGACAGCCTTCAGGACGCGATTCGGATTGTTCGAGTATCAGGTCATGCCTTACGGTCTTTGTAATGCACCAGCCGCCTTTCAACACTTCATCAATGATATATTAAAGGAATTTATCGACCAATGTGCCATAGTATACATTGATGACATTCTTATTTATTCCACGATCAAGAAAAACATCAGAACCAAGTGCGAGGGGTTTTACAAAAATTAAGAGACCACAGACTGTTTGTTAAATTGGAGAAGTGTGCCTTTAATGTCTCTCAAGTAGAATTCCTGGGCTTCGTCATATCCCCGAATGGAATACTTATGGACCAGCGTAAGATCGAGGCAGTGGTGAACTGGAAATCCCCGGTGAGTGTCAAAGAGGTGCAAAGCTTCATCGGATTTGCTAATTTTTATCGAAGGTTCATTGGCGAGTTCTCACAGAAAATCTTACCGCTTACGAAATTGCTCAAGAAAGGAATCCAATTTGAGTGGACAAAATAAGCTGAGGAAGCCTTCAATTCCTTGAAGCGAGACTTTACTTCAGCCCCAATTCCTCAACATGCTGACCCTACGGAACCCTTCTATGTCGAGACTGATGCCTCCGATCAAGCCGTGGAGGAGTTCTATCTCAACGGAACAAGCTTACAGGGCAATTGCATCCAGTCGCCTATAGATCCAGAAAGTTGTCCCCAGCTGAGATCAATTATACAATTACCGAAAGGAGCTATTGGCTATAAAAAGGACGCCTTCAAGGAATGGCGTCATCACCTAATGGGAGCCCAGCATCAAGTGACGGTATTTACAGATCATCGAAACCTAAAGTTTCTGAAGACGGCAAGAACCTTAACTCCACGGCAGTTACGATGGCAGTTGTATTTTGCAGATTACGACTTCGTAATTACTTATCGGCCATCAACACAAAACGGAAAGGCTAACGCCCTATCTAGAATCGATACTGAAATTCAAAAGGCACCCTTGGAAAATCAATCCATCATTCCACAGGAAAAAATAATCGGAGTAGCAAGTTCCATCAACCTAGAAAGCAGTATATCTGAAAAGATGAGGCTATGCAAGATTGGGTCAAGGAAAAAGAAGGCAGAAGGATTCTACGCCAACTCCCTTACTTTCAGGAATACTTATATATTCCCACAAAGGAGCTACAGCAACAGGTGATACGAGAATGTCATGATGCAAGGTTAGCCGGACACAAGGGAGAAGCAAAAACCAAGGAATTAATCAAGAGACATTATTGGTGGCCGGAGATGACTAAGGACATTAAGGATTATGTTAAAACTTGCGAGATTTGTGCTCAGGGAAAATCTGAACGGCAGGCCCCTAAGGGGTTGCTACAACCCTTGCCCACACCACCTTATCCTGGGCACACAGTTACCTTAGATCTCATTACTGACTTACCACTCAGTCAAGGTTACAACACCATATTAGTAGTGGTAGATACCTTCTCTAAAATGGCCCATTTTACAGCTTTAAAAGGGGTTCCTACAGCAAAACAGTTAGCTGCTCACTTTAGCACAGAAATAGTGAAAATACATGGAATTCCCAGGGTGGTAATCTCGGACAGAAGGCCACAATTCATTTCACATTTTTGGAAATCTTTCATGGAAAGTCTAGGGACTGAAGTAAAATACTCCACCAGTTATCATCCAGAAACCGATGGTCAGACCGAGAGGGTGAACCAGGAGTTAGAGCAATATTTAAGGCTATTTCTGTTAAAGAAAGATGGGAACTGGTCAGAGTATTTGCGGGCAGCTGAGTTCGCTCACAATAATGCAAAAAAATGTGTCCACAGGCTTCTCTCCCTTCTATATGAATTATGGAAGCATACCAACTCAACTCTTAGACAGATAGACATTTCAGTCCCGGCAGTCGAAGATTTAGTGTCACATCTGAAACAAATTCATCGAGACGCCATAGAAAACTTAACGACAGCTAAGGTGAAGTATAAGGTCAATGCTGATAAAAAGAGATGTGAAGTCCCCTCATTAGAAACTGGGGATAAGGTTTGGATAAATACCAAGAACCTAAGACTAAAGGGAAACAGTAAATTTCAACCCCGATTTATTGGTCCATATCCAGTAGAGAAAAGAATAAACCAGGTTACTTACCGACTTACCTTGCCATCAAAACTAAAAATTCACCCAGTGTTCCATGTTTCTCTTTTGAAGAAAGCACCGACTAATTTAAGAAAGTTACTACCTCCAAAACCTCTCCGTTTTGAGACAGGTACTGAGTATGAGGTCAAGGAAATCTTGGATTCTAAAACATTGAAAGGACAACTGTACTACCTGGTGGACTGGAAAGGGTATGGCCTAGAGGAACAATCTTTGGAGCGGAACGAGGATGTACACGCTCCGAGATTGGTCAAATCATTTCATCAACGTTTCCCAACCAAACTAAGATTGGGAGGACCCACCTTGTTGGGGGTTACTGTCAGGACCCTAGAATTGCGCTTGGCATCGATTTTACATAAACCCTATCAGCCTGCAGGTTCTTGGTCCGAAAGAATACGATTTCGGAATTCCAAGATGGCCGCCACCTGTGGGCAGGGGTTGGCGGTCTAGTGTATTGTTCCCCGAGACAGCTGGGTCCAGGTGAAGCGTGCGCCTAATGAGATCTGCGCACTTCATCAGAGTATTAGCCGTGAGGAGTCGAGTTTCCTAGGAGTTCGTGACAGAAATTGGAAATTAATTATCGTAGCGAGAAACGCTTCCGAGAAGGTATTAGCGTTTTCAATTCTAGAAAAGTATCAACCCTCGAGAATCGTAGCGAGGTTGGTTTGAAGAAATAAAGTACAACCTGACAAGAAAGTCGGAAGGGCTTTCCAGCGCGACTACGGTCGACAGTTGAACTATACAGAGAACTATGTCTCACCTGTTCCAGCGCCCGTGTTCACAACAACAGCAGCAGACCAACGAGCAGCGCCTGTGAAGGGAAACGACAAGTTCAGAGCTAAGTGTCTAGAAGCCTAGTTCAATTAATGTTAAAGACATTGTGAATAGAAATATTAGCAAATACTTACCAGAGTCAAGAACTGAAAAGTCTGCTTGTGTTAAGGTTACAGTCCATGTTCATAGAAACCTTCATAGAGGAAAAATAAAGAGAAGAACGAAGTGAATAATTAATAAGCCATCCTACTAGAGAAGTTGGCTACAGAATTAATAAGAGACACAGGAGAAGAGACAGCAGAGGCAATAAATAGTGAGTAACATCAATAGAGTAATTAACCCGAAAGAATAGGAAAGGACATAGGTAAAATTAACCAGTTGTGTAATTGTGATTTACAGGAGTCTACAAGACAAGTCTTCAGCCAGTGCTAACACACCAGAAATAAGAAGACATAGTGAGAAATAAACTAGTGAGTAACATAAATAGAGTAATTAACCTGAAAAGAATAGGAAAGGACATAGGTGAAGTTAACCAGTTGTGTAACTTTGATTTACAGGAGTCTACAAAAGACAAGTCTTCAGCCAGTGGTAACACACAAGAAATAAGAAGGAAGACAGGGAAGTCTCTTGGTAGAAAATGGTAGGTTAGAGTAAGCTGAAAATTAGTAATGGGAGAGGCACTCCTGTTTTTTAAATTAATAAATTGCTTTGCTTCTCATAACATATTGTTCTAAGCGTGCTGCAGAGGAGGACGCAATGCCCATACCGCACCAGGAAGTCAAAACATAGGAAAATCAAGCTGAACAGCTTGCCCTCTGCGCACTGTAGCTAATCCCCTTTGGGTTTGCTGTATTGTTGCTCTAAATAGTTTACATTTCAAATTCAAAAGAAAACAACACAAACTGTAATTTGAGTTTCATTCGATTGTATTATTGATACATAGTCACAAATTTTTATGTGACACATATATTGATCGAACAAATAAATTCATTAAGTCTTGATGTTATAATCACATCTGTGTGAATTTCATCTTACAAATAGTTATGGCCACAAGTTGTCATGCCCAATGCATTTCGGGCCCCGCGGCCCTTCGTCGGGGGCAATACCTGAAAAGAGACATAAATCGTATTGTTGCTTCATATACTGGTCTAACATTGTACAGTTGCGCAGTGTGCCACAATTACTTTTTAACATGTAATAATAAATGTACATGGATGCCAAATTAATCAAAAAATGGAAAATGCGTTCAAGAAAACTCTGATGAACCATGGTCACAAATATGAATATAAGAAATGAAAATGTGAGAAATAATACATAATGTCACATTGAGATAATACTTTAAAAATACATCCAAAAACATGTACTTGGTTAAGTAACCCTTTTATAAAGATGACTCACTTGTGCCACCTAAAGCCAATGATGGAAAAATAGGGGTTCTGTGAAGTATGGTAAATCAGGTCTGTATTTGTCAGTTTACTGGAAAAAACGAAAAGACAGGTGTGAATACACCCTCTCAAGTACGGGTAAAATAAGCGTGCCGACTTAAACAGTGAAAAGTCACACTCACATTAGGCTTTACTGTGATTTCAAAATGTGGCAAACACGAATTTGGCGGCAGTCATATAAAGACTGATACGCCAGACCTAAAGAAAACAAAATGAGACTCGATTCAAGAAAACCCGTTCTTTGTCGATTCAATCAAGCACCACTTTAAACAATTTGAAAATGCACTATGTAACACACTCTTTACCCGGTTTAACCATTGCCTTATTACGGACAAACATAATCTAGAACTAACCTTCCTGTAGTCCAAATGTAACACGCGGACTCTAATCAGCCATCACACTGCCATTTACAACTTGACCCGACTGTCTGGAACAAAATGAGACGGCAAAACTAAGAGAGCATTTTCATATGTATGCGCGAATAGTCCTTCTCCAAAATCAATACAAAAATACCTGAAAACATCGGCGATGAACTTCAACCAAACCGGGGGTTACCAACATCCAATCTTTCGTGCCCTGTTGTGTCCCTAACAGAGCGCGACGCCGTTAAATGACGTGGCTCCTAAGAAAATAGAAATGAATGACGGACCAAACGGTGAAACGGAAAAAACATGGGACCACGGACAAACCTGTGTGGGTCAATGGCTGCAAAACTCGGGAGACGCCATGTTGTAGTGGGGAAAAGTGTGTATATGAAAGAGGTCATGTTTTGGATATTACACATAATTATTGAAAACAACATTTCCACATAATAAAAATCAAAATCACGAAAAATGAAAATTACAATTCTACAATACAATATCTACAATCCTTCTGCGTGCATCAATTGTGCAGTTCTCATAGAAAGCAAGTAAAATCCACTCGGTCATTAATCCCTTTGGGATCTTGTGTATGTAATCTCCGAATCCAAAATATCTCCCTCTGTAAAAGAGTCTTGGTGAGACATTTACCCGGTGATGGGGTAACCACTTCAAGGATCTGGAATTTCACCTGGGCTATGGTATGTCTCTTGTTCTCCCAGTGTGTGGCCAAACTACTCTTGGTGCTCTTATTTCTGATAGTGCTCTTGTGTTCCGAAATGCGGATTTTAATCTTTCTTTCGGTCTTACCTATATACAAAAGTCCACATGGACACTTGATAGCATATATGACATTAGCTGTGTTGCAATCTGCACTGATCCTAACTGGAATTGTCTCTCCTGTATGGGGATGCTTTACATTATCAGTCACAATAACATTATTGCAGTGAACGCAATTTTGACATTTTTTCATACCTTTGTAGGTCTTAGGTGTAATCATAGGATTACGTTTCAACATTTCTTTTATGTTTCTTGAACGTTTATAAGCAAATATGGGTTTATCAGAAAACAACCCTTTGAAATCAGTCTCATGACTCAGTAGTTCCCAATGTAAAATAATACCAAGTACGCATCCAAGAGGTATCCTCCTACTGTATTAGAAACAGCAAAAGATAAGACTGAAAAACTACCACGGGAATCTCTACTCATCACGCAAACGAAAAAGCAACAACAGCGTCAGGTATTTGTCTCTAAATACTCTACCAGTTCAAATGAGACCAAAAAGAGTATTATTTTACATTGGGAACTACTGAGTCATGAGACTGATTTCAAAGGGTTGTTTTCTGATAAACCCATATTTGCTTATAAACGTTCAAGAAACATAAAAGAAATGTTGAAACGTAATCCTATGATTACACCTAAGACCTACAAAGGTATGAAAAAATGTCAAAATTGCGTTCACTGCAATAATGTTATTGTGACTGATAATGTAAAGCATCCCCATACAGGAGAGACAATTCCAGTTAGGATCAGTGCAGATTGCAACACAGCTAATGTCATATATGCTATCAAGTGTCCATGTGGACTTTTGTATATAGGTAAGACCGAAAGAAAGATTAAAATCCGCATTTCGGAACACAAGAGCACTATCAGAAATAAGAGCACCAAGAGTAGTTTGGCCACACACTGGGAGAACAAGAGACATACCATAGCCCAGGTGAAATTCCAGATCCTTGAAGTGGTTACCCCATCACCGGGTAAATGTCTCACCAAGACTCTTTTACAGAGGGAGATATTTTGGATTCGGACATTACATACACAAGATCCCAAAGGGATTAATGACCGAGTGGATTTTACTTGCTTTCTATGAGAACTGCACAATTGATGCACGCAGAAGGATTGTAGACATTTTTCGTGATTTTGATTTTTATTATGTGGAAATGTTGTTTTCAATAATTATGTGTAATATCCAAAACATGACCTCTTTCATATACACACTTTTCCCCACTACAACATGGCGTCTCCCGAGTTTTGCAGCCATTGACCCACACAGGTTTGTCCGTGGTCCCATGTTTTTTCCGTTTCACCGTTTGGTCCGTCATTCATTTCTATTTTCTTAGGAGCCACGTCATTTAACGGCGTCGCGCTCTGTTAGGGACACAACAGGGCACGAAAGATTGGATGTTGGTAACCCCCGGTTTGGTTGAAGTTCATCGCCGATGTTTTCAGGTATTTTTGTATTGATTTTGGAGAAGGACTATTCGCGCATACATATGAAAATGCTCTCTTAGTTTTGCCGTCTCATTTTGTTCCAGACAGTCGGGTCAAGTTGTAAATGGCAGTGTGATGGCTGATTAGAGTCCGCGTGTTACATTTGGACTACAGGAAGGTTAGTTCTAGATTATGTTTGTCCGTAATAAGGCAATGGTTAAACCGGGTAAAGAGTGTGTTACATAGTGCATTTTCAAATTGTTTAAAGTGGTGCTTGATTGAATCGACAAAGAACGGGTTTTCTTGAATCGAGTCTCATTTTGTTTTCTTTAGGTCTGGCGTATCAGTCTTTATATGACTGCCGCCAAATTCGTGTTTGCCACATTTTGAAATCACAGTAAAGCCTAATGTGAGTGTGACTTTTCACTGTTTAAGTCGGCACGCTTATTTTACCCGTACTTGAGAGGGTGTATTCACACCTGTCTTTTCGTTTTTTCCAGTAAACTGACAAATACAGACCTGATTTACCATACTTCACAGAACCCCTATTTTTCCATCATTGGCTTTAGGTGGCACAAGTGAGTCATCTTTATAAAAGGGTTACTTAACCAAGTACATGTTTTTGGATGTATTTTTAAAGTATTATCTCAATGTGACATTATGTATTATTTCTCATATTTTCATTTCTTATATTCATATTTGTGACCATGGTTCATCAGAGTTTTCTTGAACGCATTTTCCATTTTTTGATGAATTTGGCATCCATGTACATTTATTATTACATGTTAAAAAGTAATTGTGGCACACTGCTCAACTGTACAATGTTAGACCAGTATATGAAGCAACAATAAGATTTATGTCTCTTTTCAGGTATTGCCCCCGACGAAGGGCCGCGGGGCCCGAAATGCATTGGGCATGACAACTTGTGGCCATAACTATTTGTAAGATGAAATTCACACAGATGTGATTATAACATCAAGACTTAATGAATTTATTTGTTCGATCAATATATGTGTCACATAAAAATTTGTGACTATGTATCAATAATACAATCGAATGAAACTCAAATTACAGTTTGTGTTGTTTTCTTTTGAATTTGAAATGTAAACTATTTAGAGCAACAATACAGCAAACCCAAAGGGGATTAGCTACAGTGCGCAGAGGGCAAGCTGTTCAGCTTGATTTTCCTAGGTTAGAGTAAGCTAACATATATACATCTGTAGAGTAGAGTAGTATAGGGAAGACTAATAGTGTTTTTCTCCCTTAGGTGTTTCTCCAAATGGTAGCGGTCTGCCGGTCGGACTGACGAGAGGAACCATCCAAGGGAGTCTCTTCTTGTTGTTTGTTATTTTATCCACTTTCCCCCTTCCCCCTGGGGTAATTAGCTAGAGGCTTGTTAACTTGAGCTCTGGTTCATTGCCTTAGGCGGATTTGGGATCCAGCATCTCTGTTCCCGTGCAGCTATTTCAGGAGTATTTCCCAGTCTGATATAAATACTCAGCTTAACACATATCATTTGATACAAAGAGCAGATCCAGGATTTGAGAAAGAAGTTGAAATATCAACTAGAGGGGGGAATGTTACGGAAAGTATAAAATACGAAGAAATCTCACCACCACAGACCTCAATAGAGAGCGGTGCAGAACTATACATAGTTAAAGAGCAGTACAAGCCTAAGCTTCACAAGGACACAAAGTAGGTGAGAGTTCACCAGAAAGCAGAACACTAGATCCGCAAGTTTTATTTAAATGGGAAAACATGTTTAACAAGCCTCAGAGAGTGTACGATCTCAGCGCACAAGCACATATTCTACTCTCATTGTTAATGGAGACCTGACTTAGGAAATATGTGGTCAAAGGTAACTTTAGTCAAAAATATATAGAGTCACATAATAAGTCTTGGGAACAGAGCAATACACACATACACTTGGGGAAAGAAGGTTAATGTTTAATCAAAGCTCTGTTAGGATTACAATAAGGGGGATTGAGAGGAGAGGACATGAGTTTAAGGACATAGGTGATGTGATATTTATGTGAAAGTATATCATTAGCTCATATTTGTCCTGAATTGGTATTGCTTTTTAAGATATTTAGCATTTTTCTGAGTATATAAAGGGCTGCATGTAAGCAGTATTTTGAGGTCAGTTTCTCAGCTCTACGGAGATGACTGATCCCCCAGAGACCTAGACACCTTTGCTGGCCTAGTCCAGCACGCCATATGCCAGTTGTGCAATGCCAGCTTTGCTATTTCAAACTGAGCGTAGATGCTCAATAAATGAGAATAGAGCCTAAACTTATGGAGCTCACCAAGGCAGAGACCACACCTGAGGGAGAGTCTTTTGTTAGGCTATCCGTATGTCAAGGACCGTGGGGACTTTTGTTAAAACTTTCACAGCCTTGGAAAAGGAAAAAATGTCCTTAAAGAAAAAGTTACACAGGTGTTTTTTGGGCAGACCAGGTGATATTGGGTTGATCACCAGGCTGCTCCCTCCTAGACGATCCATTTGCTCCAGGCAGTGAGGTTTGTGACCAGTATCAAGAATTGTATCGTAAATACATCCCAGGCCACTCAATTCCTAGGTTTCCAGATAGATTCCCTTCAACATTAGCGGTATTTCCCTTCTGTCAAATTGAAGAGGATCAAGAAGGAGTTCCGTGCCTCCTGACAGACTTATTTTTGGAGCCCTTTTAATTGTATGCTACATTGTATAGTTTTAACAACATTGTATTAATTATCTTTTAATAGATGCTCCTACTAAAAACAAAGAAATTGCTACCTTACGTTGTCCTTGATATAAATTCTGTCCATCTATAAACAATTCATCAGCTCTTTGATTAATGAATGGAGAAAAAATGAACTGTTTTTAAGATGAAACAAACGTAACAGTTCTTAAGAGTTTATTATGGATAATGATGTTCTTGACTATAGTCATACCTTATTGATTGACCAAATTGCTTTGAACATGTGAGGGTAGCGCCAGGTGATTATAACTAATAACATGGCAGACCACTAAGTAGGTTTTTGTTTTCTAGATAAGAAGAGCCTGCGCTGCTACATACAAAAGTTACAGATTTTTGTCACTGGGCGTCAACATCAAGTTTGTTCTATATTTTTTATTTATCAATTGTACTTTGTTACTGTGTACTTTATGGTTTTCTATATGTAAACCGATTAAAGAAATTAAATTAAAACCTTGACCACATCCCAGGCCACAGAAGTCTTAGGTTTCCAGATAGATTCCCTTCAACATCAGCTGTATTTCCCATCTGTCAAAATAAAGAGGATCAGGAAGGAGTTGCACTTGTTCTTGTCCAGACTGTGTCCTGGAGACTGTTGGCCTGGATTGTCCGCCTGTTGGCATCATCAGTCCACGTGATATTTTCGAGATCTCTGCATTATCATACGCTGCAGTGCATGAAAATTCAACATCTATGCAGGGCTCTGTCTTATGCAGATTAAGTCACTCTGTCGGTGGAACAAAGTACAGAACTGACTTGGGCACATAAATGCCTGAAATGGCAGAACCATTTTTGGATGGTGGCCGGAGACCACAATTTTATTTGATGCCAGCAGGAGGGGATGGGTGCCCGCTGCGGGTCAATCTCCATAGGCGGCAGATGGTCTTTCTTCATTCAGCAGGAATGGTCATTTGGAACACATGAACAATATTCTTCGGCCTGGGGTAGATGGCTGTGTTGGTGTACAACCCCCTTTTCTGTATCGTTTTTGGCCACTATAGGTGTGGCAGGGTATACTCAGACATGAGTCCCTTTCTCACTGCTCCATCAGGATTCAAGCAAGCCGGGCCGAAGAGGCTGAAATGCCAGAAACCGGTCCCCGGTAGCTTGTCTCCTTTCTGGTGAAGAATTGGCTTGGTAGTTTGGTCTGCCCTGTTCCCATGATGCACTGGGCCAGGGACAGACTAATTTGCATATAGCCGGGTTCTGAGCTGGGATGGGGCAGTGAGATAAATAACGGTGATGGATCAAGCCCTGATCTTTGGACTGGGTAAGAGTGGTCTGCTTAATTCAGACACTCTGTTCATCACCACCCCCTTTTCTGTATCGTTTTTGGCCACTATAGGTGTGGCAGGGTATACTCAGACATGAGTCCCTTTCTCACTGCTCCATCAGGATTCAAGCAAGCCGGGCCGAAGAGGCTGAAATGCCAGAAACCGGTCCCCGGTAGCTTGTCTCCTTTCTGGTGAAGAATTGGCTTGGTAGTTTGGTCTGCCCTGCTCCCATGATGCACTGGGCCAGGGACAGACTAATTTGCATATAGCCGGGTTCTGAGCTGGGATGGGGCAGTGAGATAAATAACGGTGATGGATCAAGCCCTGATCTTTGGACTGGGTAAGAGTGGTCTGCTTAATTCAGACACTCTGTTCATCACCACCCCCTTTTCTGTATCGGTGTAATGAATGGAGCATTTATCCCCTGGCAGTTGAACTGCAAATGGTTGTACATTTATTGTTTGAACTGGCAACCACTGATCTGGTGTACAGATAATTTTCAGTCCGCAATATCACTGGGCATTATCAGATGGATCGTAATCCGATTGGTGAGCATTCTCTCGTCTGTAAGCTCATGAGGGGTTCTAGATTCTCCATCCCTCCTTTACCACAATATACCAGTTTATGGGATGTAAACATTGATTTGAGATTCTTGAATCTATGGCCAGGTGCCTAGGTAGCAATAAACTTCAGCTTTGACATGCACATAGTATCAGAAATACGAGCCCTTCGGACTCCTTTCAGTCATCCAGTCTATCCTTTAGTAGGTAGCAATAACATTTCATGTTTAACGTGCACACCATTTGTACCTAGGTAGCAATAAAGTTTCAGCTTTGACGTGCACACACTATCAGAATTGCGAGCCCTTTGGACTCCTTTTTGTCACCCAGTCTGTCTTTTAGTTCCATTACCGTGCATGCACGTAATCTGTGATCACGTGATGTCAACTTTGAACTGGATTGGAATATATTAATGCTATACAGAACTCTGTACTAGAAAAGTTACCATGTCCTTAACAGTGAAGTGCTCTGATACCCTACGGGGTCAAGTTCGCGCTATACAAAACACTGAATAAATAAATAAATCTTTTGTTATCAATAGGGTTCTGTGAAGTGAAAGGCCTAACATCCTGATATGGCCCACTTCATCTTACATAGAGAAGAAATGTTTTCTAACACAAGCCCTAGTTCCCTTGGTGTACTAGTTTAATGTTACGAAACAGAGGCCTATCCTTGGACTACCTCCTCACTCAGGCTACCCTTGAGAGAGAGTTTTAATCGCTGGTGACTCTCTCGAGGTGCCAGTGATGTATCTATATCCTTTGGAGCGCTGCGTCATACTGGCGCTCGACTCTTCCCTCCCTTGTTTTATCTGAACTGTAGAAAACACGTGTATTTATTGGGCAAATACCAAAACGTCTTTCTGTGACCAACAAAGTATTTAAATGTACTTCTTTTTTGTACACTGATGTGTGTAACATATTGCTATCCTTCTTTACAGGAACACCTGAATAATTACTCATAGTCATAGTAAAAATGATCAAATACAAAATGATCATAAAAGTACAAGATAAAAATACAAGATAAAATAAAAACCTATTTTTAATATTCATTTTCATATTCGACAATAATATAATTCATTTCATCTATAGTTAAAAGATTAGAAAAAATCAAGGCTTTTCCATTATATAAAACCAATTATTGCACTATCAGGTCCCAAAGAGCTTCAAACAATTTTCAAGTTGCAAACCCATTGATTGTTAGCATCTCCCTCTTTTTTCTTTATTCCATGCAGGCCCATAGGAACGACGCTAATGAAAAACATATCAAGGGGTCAGATAGACCTTTTTTTTGTCAAAGGTGTTTTTATTAGTATTTGTAGAACAGCAAAGAAATAATTAAAAAAAAGCAAAAAAAGAACCATGCGACAGACCCGCACAACTTCCCACGCAGGGGGCATATGTAAAATCAGGTGGCAGAGATGGCATGGAAAAAAAGACCAGCACGTGCATCTAGGCCTAGTAGGCCATGAGTCAAGCGAAAGCACGCGAAGCATAGCCCAGGTTGGGGATATAGAGATAGTGCAAAGTCAAGGCTATCAGCTGGAGTAGGGGCCACTGCACAATCAAAGACAATGAAATGGGCCTGCACTCTCCTTTGCATTGTCCATTACTCCACCTCAGCTTTGTGGTGGGGCGTCGCGTCTAGGTAGCCCCTTTGCTCCCCGGGGTCAAGGACATCCCCCGAGTACAATGCTGGGTAGAAATCACCGAAGAGGCCAGCCTTGGCCGCATCACTATGCGTCAAGGTCCCTGCCGCGTCTTGGATACCCCCAATGTATTCCTTCTCCCTCTTGTCTCAGAGTTGGCGGGCCAGGTGTTTCCCTACCTTGTTCCCTTGTGAATAGGAGAGGCGCCGCAATTTCAGTAAGGTAAATTCCGCTCTGTTATTGTAATGAGCCCTGAGTTTGCCCCTGACAGCCGTCAGCGGTCTAAGCGTCTGTCTGGAGGAGTTTTGTTTATGCACCAGTTCCAGAGCGGAAAGCTCACTCTCCAGCTCATCTTGTTCCGTCCGTCTCAGCTTATTAAGGGCGGCATTAAATGCCAAACAGCTGCCCCGTATGGATGCCTTAAAGGCGTCCCACATATTAAAAAGTGAAGTGTCGGTCTCTTGGTTAAATAAAAAAAATTCGTGAATAGCCTCTCGTACTACCTTACAGGATGATTCATCCCGGACCAGGGAGGCCGGAAAGTACCACTTACGTTGGGTGTGGCATCCCGTCTCCCAGTGTAGGCAGACTGCAAGCAGACTGTGATCAGAGACAGACAGAGGAAATAGTTTGGCCTCGCGTAGGTTCCCCCGAAGGGATTGACTCAAAAAAATGTGATCTAAGCGAGAATAAGAGTGATGCACATTGGAGAAGAAGGTAAAGTCCCTAGACTGGGGGTGGAGAAAGCGCCAACCATCTATAAGTCCCATATCCTCCACCCTCCGTTGTGTCTCGGCGGTAAGGAGGCCGGCGTCGGATCTCTGGTGATGAGAGCTGTCCAACTCCTTATGCCATACCAAGTTAAAATCCCCCATCACAATCAAGGCCCCCTCGACGAAGTCCTCAACAATCCGCAACAGGCCCTGAACAAACCCATTCTGACCCACATTGGGAGCATATAGGACCAAAAACGTGCACAGTTTGCCAAGGAGCATACCCTTTACCATGAGCCAGCGGCCCTCTTTGTCGTTACGCACTCCCATGGGCTGGAATTGTAGGGTGAGCGGAGTAGGAGGGCCACTCCCTTATGTTTCGTGGGGGCTGAGGACCTATAAATAATGGGAAATTGCTTATGCTAAAGGCGGGTTTCATCTTTCCGTGCCAGGTGGGTTTCCTGAAGACCCACCACGTCCAATTGAGGATCAAGTATATACTTCCAAACCTTCTGGCGTTTCTGGGGGGAGTTCAAACCTTTCACATTCCATGTACCCAAGGTGAGAGGCATCACGGAATTAGAACCCCACCCCGCTCAACAATCGGTAACATCCTGGCAGACCCCCCTCCCCATCCAGGGCCAGCACTCCACATCCTCCCCTCCTCCGTGAGTGTAACCACTGCATGATGGCTCAGGCCCAAGAACACTCCACATACTGCAATGATCCAACCCCATTCCCATCCCTTCCTCCAGGTCTCCCAGTTCAGTATATCTGACGCAGTCCATCCACGACGATTCTCTCATACAAGTCCCCCCGCTACCACCACTTTCCTCCCATCCCTTCCCCCCCACCACCACCCCATCCCCCGCTCCCCCTCAAACCTTTAGAAAACTCAGGCCTGAAAAGGCAATGCAGAACAAAACAATGAAAAGCCCCGCAAGGGGGGCTTCCAACAAGAACCATAAGGGTCGGGGTGAAGAAACCAGTCAGTGTTCACCCAAAACTCAGGGCTGGGGTCTCTCGCCAGAGAGTGCATAGGGCACTCGTGGTACCTGATAGAAGGGCGTCCCTCCGGCTTCCATGAAGCTCCGTCCTGGGGCCCCATGCCGCCGATGAGCTGTCAGTTCGTGTCGCCTCTGTCACCAGTGCAACTGAGGCAACCGCCGTTCCTCTCTTGTCCAGGCAAACCGATAGGTCCAGACCCCCCGCCGCCGCAGGCCGCCCCACCCTCCACCAGACGAGGGAGCGCGACCGACGTCCCGACGGGGAGCCCCCTTCCCTGGGAGTCGTGGTAGTGTCATCCAGGCCAAGGAGCTCCCCGGCCGCCGATAAAGATCTGACCTGGACTAGTCTGTTTTGCCAACGAAAGATGAGGCGAAAAGGGTGGCCCCATGAGTAGGCCACATTCTGATCTCGTAGGAATGCGGTCACTGGCCGAAAGTCTCTTAGCTTCTGCAGTGTCGAAGCTGCCAGGTCCTGAAATAGCTGAGGACGGTGGTCACGAAATTGCAGGGGGTTAATTCCTCGTGCCTTCCGGAGTATGCGCTCTTTCAGCTGGAAGTCATGGACACAGACCAATATGTCAGGGGGCGTGCTCTCTGACCCCGTGGCAAGCCAACTCGGTGGACCCTGTCCATACGAATTTCCTTGAGATCTTCTTCTGCCAAAATCTGTAGGAAGAGGGCTTCCACATAGCCTCGCAAGTCCCCTCCTTCTCCTTCCCAGGGCACCGCTCAGATTCTGATGTTGTTACGGCGCGACCTGTTTTCTAAGTCCTCGGCATGTGCCTGGAGGTCTAGATTCTGCTCCGTTAGTCTGAGCACCTCTTGCTGGAGCTGGTGCACATCTCACGCCAGCCCTAGGTCATGTTCCTCCAATGTTGCCACTCGCTCTCCTAAGCCGTCCACATCCCTCCGCACCTCACGCAGGTCGGATGCCAGCTGGGAGCGGAGCTCCGAGATGTCCTCCTTGTTGGCCGTAAAGAGCTCAACCATAAAGGCCTTGGTGGCAGGTGCGTCATCATCACCTTGCGGGGGCGATTTGCTGGTCCCAGGGGACGATGCAGGCGGCGGAACCCTCGGCACCCTATCTTTGCTCGGTTTGTCCTTACGGGGTCTGGTCGCCATGCTGCTAGTCTAGAGGCCACCAGGATACAGGAAAACAGGCCTGATCACCCCGTACCCCAATGCACGTTTGGGCTGTAGAACAGGTTTCCGCAGTCACATCACTGCAGCACAGTCTGCTCCCCCTTATCTCTGTAGCTGGAATCTCGTGGAGGGTACTCAGTCAGGCGCGTTTGTAGCTGAGTCCTGGAATCCAATGCACCGCTGCCTGCTGCCTCAGCAAGGGCCCAAAAAGTGCAGGTCCGCCGGCCGCAGAACCCGGCCTTCACCGGCAACCACACCAATCCACACGGCCGGATAGGGGGTGACAACCCCGGGTAAAGGACCAACTGCGAGGCCACAGGTCGATGCAGCCGGCCGCACTCCCCACTCCTCTCTCCGGGCAGTTCAGAGGCAGGGCCAGGGCCACCCCATAGCAGACCAAGCACCTGAACCAGGTCGGCCCCCTGCCAGGCGTAGGTCGATCCACACCACCGTCAGCGGTTGCTCCCCCAATGTCCGACCCTCCGTCGGTCCTGCGTTAGTCCTGGGGGCCCTCCACGTCACCGCAGGAAATCGGGAGCCCCACGAAAAGCGAGTGATGGGCCGGAGGCTCCGCGCCACCGCACTCCAATCCAGGGAGACGCGAAGTTCTCCAGCGGCCGCCCCCGGCAGGGCTGTGAAGAATGCAGTACTGAACCTGGCAGGCAGCGTCATAGGCCAGAAACTCTTCGCTCTCCCCCCAGTAACTCCGCCGGTCCCAGCCGCCGGCCAACACTCTGGTGTACACACTGGGTCCGCCAGGGAAGCCCGCAGATCACCGCCCTCCTGGCACAGGCTGGCCCCGGCGCCACTCGGTGTTAGGGCCGCACAGGTCCGCGGGGTCCACCGAGCAGAATGGGGACCCCCTGCAGCCACCCACGCTCCAACAAGCACAAGCACAGCCAAGCCAATCCTGCCTCCTCCGGTGCCGGGTTCGAAAGGGCAGGAGGGCCACAAGGCGCGGCAGGCCGCCCGGCCCGGATAGGCCCAAAAGCGCCGGCCTCGATTAGTGGGTGCCGGCCTTCAGCAGCGGTCCGAATCCCGGCCGCGGCACCACACTGGGGGGTCCGTGAGCCCCGCCGCCGGCCAGAGTGCGAGGTCGTCCCCCTGCAACGGGCTCCAAGCTGTCCGTTAGCAGCCCCTGGCAGCTCGTTCCAAGTCGACTCGGCCACGTTGGGCGTGGGAGTCAAAGGCAGCCCGATCGGCCGGAAGAAACAGAGGCCGCAGCACCAGGCCTCGATCCGCTCCTCCGCGGATCACCAGTTCTCTCGCTTTGGGGAGGCGGATAAGGCGCACCAATCGCTCCCTTTAGGCAGCGGGCAACAACAGGCACTAGTTCGGTCCAATTGACGGCCCCAGGAGGCAGCTTCACAATGCTAAGCAACTCGTGGCGCCGGAGGGACACAAAGGCACGTCTCACTCCGTCGCCATCTGGCCACGCCCCCCCACTCCAGATAGACCTTTTAAAAGATATAATGCCACCCGGCATTGATTACAATTCATTTTCTTTAATAGCGGCTTTAGATAGGCATTCCTTTCCTCCTTATAAAGACTGCAGAACAAAACTAAGTGCAAATCAGTTTGTTTAGACAATTTGTCACATGGGCACAACATTAGATCAGCGTGGTTATTAACTTCTGAAACATGCTTTTGAACTTTTGCTTTGAGACCTTACTGCATGAAGATGGATCCTTAAACCATTGGGAAAGGCCAATTTTATTCAAAAGTGTTTTTACATAACCCAACCATCTCGACATCCTAGAATTATCCATGTTAAACAATTCTTTATTATAGTTTGCGACAGCGGCACTGTATCCCTCCTCCATATTGAGTTCCACAAGAGGATGGCGGCCAGTTGTAATGTATCTGAAATGTGAGGGAAGCCCAATTCTATGTGTAGAATGTAGTAGGAAGCAGAAACAGGAAGGCCCACTAAAGATTTAAAAAACGTATTTTAAATAGTTTGGCGTGTGCCCGTATCTACAATAGCCCACACCCCAGCACCATATGTTACTGCTGTCTTAACTTTGGCCTGATAAATATTTCTTATCGGTAAGAGAGGCCTAGCCCCTAGTTTTTTAGCAAATGATTTTACAGCAGAAAGGCTTGTTTCCATTACCCCCTTTCTTCCTTCCACTAACCTTGACCACGATAAGTCCTTGTCAAAGAGTACCCCAAAATAGGGGAAGGAGTCAACCACCTCTATTCTCTCCTTCTCCACATGTAAATAGGGAGTTCTATCTCTTCTTTGCTCCCACTATAATGGCAAAGGACTTAGTGTGGTTTACCCTCAGATCTATTGAGTACATGAAGGATACATACGAGGATATCAGGTGTTGAAGACTGCGGCCCATCCTGGGGATCAACACCGCATCATCTGCATATGCCAGGATAGGTTGAAGTTGTGAATTAAACATGGGAACATCTCTTGTAGTCTCGATGAGAGTGTTTTCTACTCCGTTTGTGTAAATGGAGAAGAGGAATGGAGCAAGGACGCATCCCTGCCTTACTCATCTAGCAATTTTAAATAAGTGTGTGCAGTCCCCATTTTTAGTATATCAGACCGAGGCCGTTGCTTTGTACAGCTGTCTGATGAAATTTAATATGGCTGGGTCAATCCCCATTTCCCCCATTATAGCCCATAGCCATATATATTTTCTCCTCCTTCATCCTGGTATATTTTTCTGTTATAAGGCCAGGTTTAAGCACTGGTCTACGGTGCCCCTTCCCTGCTCGAATCCATATTGGGCCTGGATTAAGATGTTGTTTTCCTTGGCTCAGCACTCTAACTTAGAAAGGAGGAGCGGGCCTATAAGTTTTGCTGTCGAATCCAGCAGGGAGATTAGCCTATAGTTTTTTTGATCAGCCCTTTCTCCTTTTTTTATATATAGGGACGATAACACCTGCTGACCAAGACTGTGGGGGACCTACTCAGACTCTACTATTCATAATATGTTAATAGGGGTGCCCATAGCTCTGGTACTCCTTGAAAGAAATCTATTGAGACACCATTCGGTCTTGGGGCCTTACCTGAGCTGCACGACATTAAACTTTCTTTTACTTCCATAAGTGAGAATGAGAGGGGAGCTTGATTGCTTGTTTCCATGTTAACAGATGGTATTTGGGGATCTACAGTTAAAGCAAAAATTTTCTCAAAATTGGCAACCCATGCTTCCTCATCTACGTGTTATCTAATATAGGATCTACAGGATTTTAAACAGCTATTACCCATTTTTGCTGCTTTAGTGAGATCCTCCCACATTTCTTCTTTTATAGCCTTTCCTCTATTTCTCCTACTGAGTTTCTATGAGGTCCGCAGTCCCCTGATTTCGTCCGGGATTCTGGGTTTTCTTTTCAAGGCATTCAGCAAGGCTCTCCTTGCTTTTGGGCAAGGGGAGTCAAACCAGCCCTTAACAGGCCTCTCGTTCATTTCTTTTGTGCATGTAAGAGCCCTTTTACCTTCTCTAGGAGTTCACTAAAGGCCTTCACAGTTTCACCTGGTTCTAGGCAAATTGGTATCTTGCTCAGTGTAGTTGATATGATTTCTGCAGTTAGTTTGGGTTGGTCAACACAAGCCCATTTTAATTGTATGCCATTCCTCCTTGCCACTATTGGGGTATCAACATTTAGAATATGTGTAGACTGCCCTATAGATACTTTTATCTGTAGTGATAAAATAGCATGATCGCTAAAGGTTGTGAATTGATTTGGCGCTCTACTGGCTCTAGAGCTAATAGGGGTAGTAACCAACATATAAACAATGATTGACTCTAGGCCATTTCTTTGGATGTTTCCTGCCTTATTACCTGATGCTAGTTCTAGTCTGTCATTACCATATTTCGCGATGTTAGCATCTTATTTAAGCCGTTACCGTATTCATTATGTGCAAAATGATTTATTTGGTTGCCCCCCAAATCCTCTAAGCCACATATAGGGGCTGCATTGTATGTACACAGATGTATAATAAAGTCTCCCAACCAGATGACATTAAAATCATAATTCCTCTTATTGCCTATAGAGTTGTCTAGAGCCTTATCAACTCCAGCAGCAATAGCATGTCTATTTGGGCCAAACTCATTATTATAGGTATTAATTAGAAGCCATCTGCTTTCTTGGTCTATCTCCAGTGTAAGAATGTGAAAATTTGCGTTTGGGGATTCAAATTTTATTACCTTCCCTGGGAAATTATTCGGGATTAAAGTCAAAATGCCTCCCTTAGCCCTTCCTGAAGATGAAGGTTTAGCTGGGTTTTGGTAAGTGCAGTATCCATTTACAAAAATTGGGTCAATAGACCATGTCTCCTGAAAGCATGCAATGTCATGACCTTGCCATGTTTTGAACCAATTTCTATCACTTAATTTTTGGGAAATGCCAGCCACATTCCATGAGGCTATCGTGAGGACTGTTTTGGTGGCCCCCCTCTGTGGATCGAGTGAATGAGAAGTCACTTCAGTTCCACAAACCAGATTAGTCTGGTTCTCACAGTTACCTTGAGAATTTTGGAGGAATGGGTGCAGTCAATCGCACGCTTCCAGGACAGTCAGTGGGGCAAAACGATAGTCAAGAGTTAAGCTTTGCATTCTAGAAGAACCCCCAGGGGGTCTTCCAAACCTGATTCCCCTTCTGAAGGAAATTATTCTTTTGGGGTATCAAGGAAATTGGTTTATAAAAATAGCCTAACGGTAATACCACAATTTCTGAATTATTTAAAGCGATGTTACTTAAATTATCCAAAATATATCTGACTATGAATTCATTATTACAATTTAAAATCACACAGTCTCCCACTATTTGTTTCCTTGCTGGGCCCACTCATGCTGCCTTTCTGGCCATAATCAACTGGTTTGAAAGATTCCTGGCTCTCCCTCCCCCCCACCCCCCACCCCTCACTCAGTTTTTCTGTCAACCAATGTAATGCTTTAAACATCAATTGTCTTGTGGATTCTGGTGGACCCTCAGACATCAAAGGCATGTTCACGAATACCAATACCAATCGTGTGGCTGCCGGGGGAAGATGTAATGTCTGTATTCCATTCAATAGTGGACCGACATTCGCCCTTTCCTCTCTTTGAAAATGTATTTGATTACCAGGCATCATTCCTCCTCGGGAGTTTGCAGCGATGTTCAAGGGTGGGATTGGGTGGTTTGTTACAACATCCATGCCACTTAACTGATGCCAGTGAGATTGGGTATTGCTAGGTTTGCTCAGGTCAGCTCTCACATACCGCTTTGAAATCCCTGATGGGGCATTGCTGGGGATGGTAGATGGGGGATCGTTGTTTTGGATAATCCCCCTCTCATCTGTGCTATTAAAAGATCCAACCTTTCCCTTCTACTTAATTCAGAGTGGCCCCATATTCAGTGGGAGGACTAATGTCCCTAGTGCATGTTCGTTTTTTTCCATCTGTAACTCCAGGGCCACTAGCTTCCCTTCCATCCGGGTCAATGTAGCAATGATGGGGTTCAACATCATGGCTACTAGGGTCTCCAGTCTCTGCCACATATCCTCATTGGTCAGGGGACTGACAGATACTTTAGGGGTTGACTGAATGCTCTCTCCTTCTTCTTCTTGCATATCTTGTATAGGCTCCCCCTCCTCACAGTTCCCACGTACTTTGGCTTGTCTGGGCGCCTTTGCCGTTTTTTGGTTGTGTGGGCCACCCCCTCTTTTTCTTTTTCCTAGTTTTTCCAAGTTGGTTCCTGTGATCTTTTTACCCCCTACACCTTTGGCAGATCCAGGTTTTATTGTTAATGTAGATTGATTGGGCGATGCTGCCCTTTCTGTCTTCCTCTGAGTTTGCAATGAGGGTTGTTTCATAGTAGGGAGAAGTGTCTCAGCCATCAAAGCGGAGGTAGTTTGGAGGGCTGGTTCCAGGGATAGTCGGCGTTCTGTGATTTCAATTTCGTGGGCTAAAAGAGATGTTGCTCTAGTTAGGAACGAATCGAGTGTTCCCACGATCCCCTCCCCAGATGGTCATTCCGGCCCCTACGCTTATTCATCGTATCACTAGCGATTCTTATCTAGTTAAAAACGTTGGTCCTTAAGACAAATGATATGGTGATAGCAATAATAATTAAAAAAAACGATGGGTATCGCCAGTACCTAATTTGTATTTGCCACTTCTGAGAGGGTAGGCCCAGCCCAGCCTCCTCTGGACTCCGACAGGCGTGGACGGGCCCGCCCTCGGCCGTGCACGTCCCCGCGCGCGTCCCGCGCCGCGGGACTGCATTGGGGCTTTATGCGAGTTGAGAGACCCAGGGGCTGCTGGGAGTTGGAGTCCTCTCTCCTGCCATGTCACTCCCTGTTCATCTGTTCCTACGTGGGGTTGTGTGCGGCTATTAATTTATTCAGTGCCCATCATTGTGACCTTACTATCATTGTGAGCCTTAGAGAAGACAATGTGAAGATGTATTGGGAAACCAATAGATCTAACATCGGCGGAAAGCTATTTGGCTTTGCCTATTCATGTTTTTTGTCACTCTTTTTTAAAAACTTTATTGCCGGTGAAGAGGTTGGTCCTTATCAATCTTAACAAAATGGCTGAAAGCAAAACCTTTTTTGGTCCCAGAAAGCATCTTTTGCCATAGCAGTCGCTGGTCCTTAAATGAACTACTTTTCATGTTGATGTGCTCCTTGTAAAAGACAGAATGGTGTTACTCATAGTGAAGTTAGCCGATGGATTACGTAGACTGCCCCATGGTGTATGCTGTAGCGGGCAGTAGAAAAATGTGAATCACACAATAACATGCCAATGGATGAAGGGGGTTCGCTGAAAGTAAGTATATTATATATATAATTTTTGTAAAATCAAAAGATAGACTTAAAAGCTGTATAGGTCCTCCAAAGAAAGGAAATATTGTCTATTCATAAATATCATTTTTATTCTAGAACATAGTAAATATAATTTCCTACTCCCATATCAAATGCATTCATCACCAATATATATGTATGTGCTGTGCACCATTGCAGTCCATGGCTTCCCCCAGCAGTTGAACATTTTAGTTATGTTCGACCGTAATTCATATGGAGTATATAATCAAGCAGCAGCTGGAAAAAACAAAGGTATATATATCAACAGTAGAGTTCGTTAACATATTGTATCTCCACAACCACTGTTTTAAATTCGTTTCATGTTTAAAATAATAAGAAAAGCATCCACTTAAATGTTAACATTGTAAATCCTGTTGAAAGAGACAGAATGATCTCTGGCACATATTTTATGTTTAAAATGAGGTAAAACAAGTGTGACTTTTGCCTGAGAGAGACACAGGCAGAAACAATGGGGTTCACTGGAGGGCCACTAAAGGGTTGTGCACAGTGAGTGTGGCATAAGTGATGAAACCCCTAGTTCTGCATAACCCCCAGACCAAGATGGCACTGATTTGCCTTTTAAGGGCTTGATTAACAAAGGTAAACTTACATATTTGTATACATCTTGGTGTAAGTTTGCGATTGTTTGCTTTTCACTAAGGTATTTTAGAGACTTTGCAGTCACAAAGATAGTATTGGTAAAATATCTTTGTGAGTGATATGCGGTCGTGGACGTACACAAAAGTGTAAGCTTGCCTTTGTGAATCAGGCCCAAATGTCCTGGTGGAAATATCACTAAGGTTACGATAAAACTTCGCGTCAGATATCTCATTTAATATTTCATGGTTCTGTTTCTCCTGTACAACTTTAGTACCTGGTGTGTGCTCTGCCTTCACAGAGCTGGACCTGTACGTTTCTAATGTCTTTGAAGTCACCAAAGCTAATGAAGTTCTGCATTCCGGAGTTTTCTTAATGTTCTTAAGGTGAAAGGAAGCATTGCTGGAGTTGCGTCACAAAAGTGACGCAACTCCAGCAATGCTTCCTTTCACATGGGGAAAGCCCCATGTGAAAGGGCTTGCGTCAGTCTTACGCCTGCTGTGAGGCAGGAGCAAGATTTTGACGCAACAGCGTCCTAAAAGTGACGCAGTGAAATCTCATAGATTTCACTGCGTCACTATTACGAGGCTTTTTGCGGGGGTGAACGCCCCCTCTGCATACATTATACCTGACGCAGGTATAATGTAGCGCAGGGGTTTACAAAGTGACGCATCTGCTTAGATGCGTCACTTTGTAAATAGTGCGCATCAGGAGGCATGTTTTACGACGCCGATGCGTCACAAAAAGTGACGCATCGGAAGCGCAAAACTCATGCAAGGCCTCATAAATGAGGCCCCATATGTATTACTAACCTGGTGCTGTGTGTTCATTACTCTAAAACTGTTGTCTCTGTGACCTATCCCAGTGCCCTGCTCAACCAATTCATCTTGTCCATCATCTGAGAGCATCCCTTTCTTGGTCCTCCATAAAAGCTCGATTGTGCCGATGGAATATGACGACAATATTTGCAGAGGTTGTATGCTCAGGGGGTTCCTCTTGCCTAATATGGTATAGTAACGTGTTTGTATGGAAAGAATGAATGCTAATCTGTAGGTTTACCTGCTCTTAAGAAAGTGTTTATAGCATTATTAATCTAAATTCACATGACATCACCTAACTGGCCACTTAATACATACTTAAGAGTGATATTCATGAATCCAGTGTTGCTACATTTACATTCTAGGATCATTTTGTAATGGGAAGTAATTGCTAAGTGTTTTTGTGGTTATTATAATACATTAAATGTTGGGACTTGCCTAATGATATTCATGGGCAGATTTACTAAGGACTTGGTAGTCTTTGTGTGACACATGACTCGCAAAGCAATGCAGGTCTTTAACTTGAACTTCCTAAGAAACGTAAAGCCACTTTACTTGGTTTAATAAACACAGAGTAACACAACACAGCGCATAGCGCTGCCTATCGTCACTTTGTGTTGGGTAGGCGTTACATGGATGGAGCATGGGCATTCCCATGCACCCACCTATTTATTTTGATGCAAACATCGATCTACAAAGACGTATAAACCTGGGTTTGCGGCAAAATGGTGCGCCTATCCCACAGAGACGTAGCGAGGAGAAATATTTGTATTTCTGCTTGTTACTTCCTCTTCACATGTGGGATGCATTGTGCAGCATGCAAATAAATAGTAATATGCTCCTAAGGATTGTTTTGTGCAGGAAAGAGTCCCTTCCTGCACCAAATAATTCCTGCGTCAACTGCAGGCAGACTTGCACTACGGTGCAAGGGTGTCTGTCTTAGAGCTGGCAGTACACAGTCCGCCAGCGCAAGAAGAGGGCAGAAAGGCTAGATATCTTTGTAAATATGAAGCATTTCTGCTCTCTCCCTTTCATACATCACAGCAGCAAGCTGCCTGCATTGCACTGCAGGCAGGGCCGGACTGGGAATCACAACCGGCCCTGGCAAAGTGCTCGGCCGGCCCCCCATCCCCACTGGGGGAAGAGGGGGGGGGGGGTTGTAGGTGCCGCCGAGCTCTTTGCCGGGGCCGGTTATCGGCCGATTTTGTTACAGGGCCAATTTTGCAGTTGCCCTGTAACAAAACCAGCCCCCAGGGGCCCAAAACCGCCCGCCACCCGTGCGGCGCACCGGGGGATTGACCGGTGCCCGCTGCCCGCTATGGCCAGTCCGGGCCTGACTGCAGGAAAGAATGGTCAATCGGAACCTCAGTGTTTATGGTGATGGAATCACTAGTCAGTACCGGGTATTTGCATCTGACAAACTGTTCTTCCTCTGCAAAAAAATTCTGTTACAATTATGATGTGTGAAAATGGTATCTTATTGGTAACGTTTTGCTAAACAGTTTTGTTAGACATTTACAGGGCTATTTGGACACCTTTAAATAAAGTAACAAAAATATATGCAAGATATAAAGAGCAAACAAAATCCACATAGGTCAATGTATAGCCGCTGTGTCAGGAGCCATTCTGAAGCAGCTCTTTGCATGCAGCAGTGCTTCGACCAAACCCTTCTTGAGCCTGGAACTACCCATGATTAGGATCACTGAATTAAGGGATGGAAAGATGGAGACGAAGCAAGTACATACTATGTATGCGTTCTCTCCTCTTTTCACAACTCGCAATATCAAGAAACTCTGACACAGGTAAAACAAAACACAAAGGATGAGGAGCGAGGTAACTGTTTTGAGAGCACTCAAATGCGCATCCTGTCGGGGCCTCCTGAAGCCATCAGCACTCTCCGCCATCTTCTTCATGTGTCTGCTGAGTGAAATGATAATCATGAACGCTGAGAGCACCATGATGCCGAAGGCGAGTACGAAAACGGAGACATATGTTACAAAAAGGAAAGCAGAGCTGCTGTCGGTTATAGGTTTACTTGTGGCACCGTTGCCGGAGACAGCGAGCGTTGTGTTGGCCTTGGAGGCTCTGCGAAAATCCCACAGTCGTGGAAGACTGATAACCAGAGAGATAAGCACTGAATAAAGAATCAGCCAGGGCACCATTCTGGGGAAGTTCATCTTCAGCTGAAGGAACAACGCTCGGTTGCAGGTCACGATCTTGACGCAGTAGTGCACACACAGCCACGCGGAGGTCCAGACGCTGAGCGAATCAAAGATACATTTCATGGCGAGAAAATATTGGAGAGCTTGAGTAAGGAAAAAGTCTAGATTGATCGTGGAGCACAAATAACTTGAAAAGAAAGCACACTGAAGGCACACGTTCGAGGCTGCCAGGCTGGAGATGATCAGGTCACAGGAGTTCAGATTGGTGCTCTTCATCCAGTCCGCAGCATTCTTAGCCAGGATGCACGAGTTTCCCAGCAGACCGGTCACAAAGGTTATCATGAAGAGAACTAGCAGTGCTATGTCTGCCGGTGAGAGCATGCTGCCTTCTGGGCTAAGCAGTGACTCACTATATGAATTATAAACTCCTCTTTGTGTATAACAGAGAGACGATTGAGTAATTCCACCTCCTTTCTCTCTGTTTCAATCAGAAAGCTTCAATATGCAACATAGGTTCCCTGTATGGAAAATCTCATATATTAATGGTAAAGATGCAAATGTGAATGACCTCATTGGGATCAAGTTACCAGTTCGGAGAGCAGATGTTGAGATCTATATGCATAAGAGAACATTTGCATCCCAGTTGCACCTGCTAATGCAGTCCTCTTAGAAAGAGTATTTCCTGATAAATTGGCTTCGTTGTTCTCCCACACCAAAAGCCCTTGCCTCTTACATTGTTTTTTTCTTCTGCTCTACATTCAAATGTATGTATAAATGCACACACGAAGAGATTTCTAGACCACATATTGTCTGTATTATTTTATTTGTAGATTTTGGGTCATAGACTTGCAGACACAAGCCTGCATAAGGTATTGGTGCCCATGTAATTTACATAAAACACGAAGGCTCCTGTTGGGACTGATATTTATTACACCTGATGAAATTAAATTGCTGTGTTGATATTAATTGCATGTGATAAATAGCACCCAATTTACAGTAAGTATGATATGTGCAAGTGATATTGGCAGTGTCAGCAGTATGTGCGTGGTATTCATGTGCCTACCTTTGTTTTAATTTACTCTGGGACAGTTCTATTCATTTTTTACCTGTGATTTCGTCTTTATATTGCGCACTTTTAAAATTCAAAACCTGCTCACCTCTGGTCACTTTCCCTCCCTGGTCCACCGCAGCTTGTGCTGTTTGTGTGGAGGGAGGTGTCTCGACCTAGTATTTCGCTTTCTCCACTTCCGGTGACACTTTCAGTGGCAGCCATCTTAAGGGAGTGACGGTCTAGTCTCTCCTGATCTCCCGCTTATCTTTATAAAGGGCTATGGCGTCGACGCACACCAGGTAAGCTGACATGTTCAAGTGATATTGGCAGTGTCAGCAGTGTGCGAGTGATTTTCATGTGCCTACCTGTGTTTTAATTTATTCTGGAACAGTTCTGTTCGTTTTTTACTTTTGATTTCGTGTTTATATTGCGCACTTTTAAAATTCAAAACCTGCGAAAATCCAGTGGTGGAGGCATGGGCAAGTTACTACTGAATTTCCAGTAGAGCGGGGAGTGCGCCAAGGGTGTGCCATGGCCCCCACGCTTTTCTCATTATATGTCAACGGAGTAGTAGAGTGTATGCTGTTGGGAAGCGTGGATGCCCCCATTTTGGCTGCAGTTAAAACCCCGATTTTAAAATTTGCAGAAGACACGCTCATTATTTCTAAAACCCCTAGCGGCCTGCTGCGAGCTCTCAAGATTTTCGAGGGCTTTTGAACTGATCGTGGGCTAGAAGTTAATGTAACAAAGACAAAGCTCATGGTATTCAACCCTCACTCCAGCTTTAAAGGGAACTTTTACATGGATGGTCAGAAGGTGGAAAGGGTATCGGACTTTGTTTACCTTGGCATTCATGTAGCAAAGGGTGTAAAATGGGGAAGCACATTGAGATGGCAGCTCTTAAACTTTGCCAAAATGCAGGTACTATAATTGTTGAGCACAAAAAATCTTTGACCAAGCCGATACAGCCAGCACTTAAAGTATATGAGGCGAAAGCCCTTAGTTCGGCACTGTATGGTGCTGAAATCTGGGGCTTTGACAACCTAGCCTCACTAACACTTGCTGAAAATAACTTTTTGCAAAATCTTATTGCCCTTCCTAAAAGTACACCCATGAAACCACTGCGCTATGAGTTAGGCAGGTAAGCCCTATCAGACATGGCTAGATTACGACCCATTCTATATTGGCGCCGTATCTGGGTTACTCCTGAGCTTACGCATTATGCCCAGGGTTTCATGGATGTGATTAAAATCGATAAATTCCATAAGATAGGTTGGCTAAAGGAATTGTGTGAAATCCTGGGGAAGATGGGCATGATGGGACTGTGGGAGAACCCAGAGCTAGCCCAGTTTCCATCTAAATCCTCTCTTAAAGGAAAATATTGGGAAATGGTAGCTTATCGGAATTGGAACAATGCCGAGCCTTCTTCTATGGAAGGTTGCTACTTGGAAGCGAAAGTCTTGCCCAGTTTAGAGCCCTACTGGGATATTATCACTAAGCCTGGGGACAGGAAACTCTATTTACAGCTTAGAGCAGGCTCGATCCCAATTAGATCACTAACAGGTAGATGCGCTGAAGCTCATTCTGATGTCTGCCCGGCTTGTAAAAATGGAATTGAGAATATTTCCCATTTTCTTTTTGTCTGTAGCGCCTATTCAATCCCCCGACGTGTATGGTTAAGGAGGGATAGTAAGGTGGCTCTAAGATTAATTTGCACTAGCACTTTGCCGGTTATATCTGTGGCGGTTGCAAAATTTCTGGGGTGGTCTTGGTCCATTAGAAATAAATTTCTACTGTGATAAACTTTTGGATTGATCGATTTTTGCTCTCTAGCTCCCATTTGCACTGATAACCGGAATGCCTAGATTACGTAATTTGGGTGCCTGCTGGAATCATCTCGTGATCATGTGTATTTTGATTGATTTATCGATGTATTTTATAAGTATTGCTGTCAAAATTCTTTTTTCTGACTATTTTTACTAAAAATCTGCTCTTTTTAAACTGTATTAACAAAATGAAATTACAAATATTGGAGTTTGTAAATGTATCTAATACTGAATATATCTGTTCTTTTTTAACCATGTACTATGCTTTTATGAGTTTTATCTTGAATAAAGCAAATTTGACTTGACTTGACTTGAAAATTCAAAACCTGCTCACCTCTAGTCAACAAGAGAGTCTGGAAGGAAAAATGTAAACCAAGCATCGGCGAACGACTTGAAAAAGCAGATATCAAAATTGGAGTTCTAAAATGGTTCCAACACAGAATCAAACTAAAGCCTATCACCACCCCAGTGGTACATAAAGCGAGAAACATCCCGTTTGCCATAAGGCATGAAGTAAAGACACAATTGGATAAACTTCTAGAGGAAGGAATAATTGAAAGGGTGGAAGCATTGGAATGGGTCGCCCCCCTTGTCATCGCAAAACGACCTAATGGCAAATTGAGACTTTGTGTAGACCTACGAGACCTCAACCAAAACATTATGGTGGAGCAATATCCAGTGCTTGCCGGTGCTTAGCACCGGCACTTATTCATCAAGGCCGGGTCTACACTACCCTTCTGTACGTGATATGGCATTGGGGCAAAGTACATATAATAACCTCACTGACTTACCGCAGAGAGTGTTGTTCCTCTCCCGAGTCCCCAGTGAAGAGTGTTGTGGCTGTCAGAACCAATATTAAAAAGATTCACACTATATCCGTTATGCGAATTTTACTTAGGTCCTTTGTTCAGTGTTGACGGTGGGCAGGGCACTAATTGCGCTGGACTTGGATCTGCGGGGTAGGGGCTGTGCGTCAGTGTGCGTAGATTTTTTACAAACTGCCACGCCCTGGCCCACACGCACCCTACAAGTCACCAGCAGTTCAACTCGACGTGGAGGGAAGGCAGCAGCAGCCCTATTAATAAAGGCTGTGCCGTCCATTAGTAACTGTAAGTAGCCAAACCAATGCTGCTTACTGTTAAACAGATTTACTTGGTATGAAGAGTGAAGTGAACTGGGTCGGAGGCCTGCCCTAAGCAATCATGACCCCGGCGCCAGGCACTGTACTCAAGTACAATGCCCCGGCCAGGAGGAGGCTGAAATGGCAGGGCCCTAACTTAACCCCTATTGTTGATTCATAAAAATGTGCTGCATTTCTGTTCGTTTCATCGTCTCTTTACTTCTCCACGGTCTGCATTGCAATATGGCGGAAGGCTCCAGTTGAAAGTTTATTTCTATCCTACTATTGTCATCAAGCCTTGTGGTTGTTTGTGCATGCAGCGGTGGTCACTGGTTCCTGATGTCACATGGGGTACGGACCAGTTGGGCGGTGGGCTATACCATCTGTTTCTGCGTGGCCTTTTTAACTTAGTTTGTGGGCGATTAGCTGCAAGCCTTCAGTCATGATCGCTGCCGGCCACATTTTGTCTGTGTTTCGCTGGGTGGCCCGAGGCCCCAGGGGCCCGCTCTGGCAGAGTTGTTGTGTTTCTATCTAGGACCCTAATTCGATATTACCGATGGATCACTGAAATATTATCGACGGTCACATTATCGACTTGCTAAAATATCGTTGAAAAATTATCGACGACAAAAATATCGACTTTGTATACTTATTACACCAACTACAAAAATATCGAGTCAAAAATATCGACTCTTTAGAATATCGAGTACATAAATATCGCCTTAATAAATATCGACTACAAATATATCGTTTTTAATGAAATTACCCCTAACACTACAAAAATATCGACTACTAAAATATAGAGTACAAAAATATCGTTTCAAATAAAATACCGAGTTCTTTTTTGTACCCTTTCATGTCTAAAATACCATATTAATCGTCAATACAAGTCATTGCTCTATACAAAAAACATTTTACATATAATACCTGTTACTTATATAACATTCCTATTTATCTACATTTGCTATACATTCTATTAAATGCGTTCTATCATTTGAAAAATATTCTTTACATTTAACTAACATTTTCATAATTTTTTTTCACTTACACATCTATTTTATTTAACAACTAACCTGCTTTAATGCGGAAATCACCACATACCACCATTCTCACATCAACAAACACACCAATTAACAAAAAAAACATTCAAACTAGCCTATACAATGCTTCATTTCATCCTACAACCAATCAAATCAAAGCACACAAAATACACATACTATAAAAGGGATACATGCATTCTACCATTTGTTGCTGCTAACTCTATAGAAAGAAGATGCCAACACTCTGAAGATTTTGTTCCTGAACAAACATCTTTAAAGATCCAGCTCACTAGCTAATTATTCAAGTAAGTTACAGTGCATTATTTAGAAATCTAAATTAGTAGTCTACTATTTTACTTATATCTCCTAACTCTTGCACTTATTTAATTTTTATCTCCTCCTACATTTCTGATAGAAACTACTCCAAATAATTTCCTAATAGATGCTCCTATTTCTTCACCTGGAAAATCAGATAGTAAGTATATATTAATGCTCTGTTATACACCAACTGCTTTTTTTAAACACTATTTCACAAGATTCATTCTTTATTTTAAACATTTTATTCACAGATATTCTGAGATTTTCCTATTTCAACACTACAAATGTATAAAACTACACTAATTAAACATGTAAGTATATATGTTTTTGTTAGTAAACACCCAATATTAAAAATGCTATTTTCTAAACAACATATCTTGCATATTACATCTTCCCTACAGATCCAATAAAAACATCCAACATCAACTATACCAAAAGACAAGACTACCCTTGTAAAAAATGTAAGTATACTTGTAATTTGTCTAAAACTTCCGAAATAAACGAAAACTATGTTCTTAACACCATGTTATTTATTTTATATTTCCTCTACAGATATTCTGAATACATCATACATCTATTCTACCTACAGCAAACAAAACTACTTATTTAGAAGTTTGTATACTTTTAAATATTTTCAATTTCCCAACGGTTCCAAATATTATTTATAATATTTTACATTTATTTATTCTATCTTCTCTACAGATCTGAACTTTACTACCTTGATGTACTCCACCAAATACTACAACTCAACTATTTAAACAAGTAAGTATATGTAATGTTTACATCAAATGTACTACTAAGCAAAATAGAAAACTGCTTTTTCCTAGGAAAAACGTTTGTTATGTGTAAACATTAACTTAGCATTTCTATATTTTCATACCAACAGTAAATAAAGAAATACATACAAGGAAATCCTTCAAAATACAGTTCTGCATTTGTGATTACTACTTTTAGTAACTGTAAGTATAAATACATCATTAATTATGTTTGCACCACAAAGTGAAATATATGTTTTTTGATTTTGTTTCTTTCTACTCTTTCCTAGAACAAGTAAAACAAAATGACAGAAGGTGCAGAATTTGTTATGTCACAGAAAAATAAATTACTGTTATGTTATATGGGTTATGTTTATAATCAGGAAAGACAAAGTGGTAGAAAAGTTTTCTGGAAATGTACCAAATATTACTCAAACAAATGTTATGGAAGGGCTACTACTGAGGAAACTAATGTGTTATTTACCAGGGAACACAATCATCCCCCCAATGTCACAGAAATTGAAATAAGAGATGCTTTAGAAAGTATAAAAACTGCTAGCACACAAAGTGATAAACCAACAACACAAATCCTTAAAGAAGAACTGTTAAAAGTCCCAGCCCATGCTTCAGGTCAACTACCCTCTATTGACTCCCTTAAACGCACAATTGCATACACTAAAAGACTCACTACCACAACCCAACCCAACCCTACTACTTTTGAGGAAATTATTATTTCACCAGAAATGTGCATCACACACAATAAAGACAAATTTATCCTTTTTGACAATGAAAGCAGTACAAACAGAATCATAATGTTTGCAACTGCAAGTAATTTAAGAAAAATCCAACAGTGTCCCCAATGGATGATGGATGGAACATTTAAACCATGCCCACAACCTTTTTATCAACTATATTCCATCCACGGTTTATACCATAACTATAACATCCCTTTCATTTACTGTTTGCTACCTAACAAACAGCAAAACACTTATACAGAAATATTAAATGTTCTCAAAAATGAAATCAATAATTATTTTCCACAAAAAATAATTATTAATTTCGAATTAGCTATGATTAATAGCATTTTGAAAACATTTCCCCACACAGCAATCCAGGGTTGCTACTATCATTTCAATCAGAGCATATGGAGACATCTCCAGAAATCAACTTTAAGTATTCTATACTCAACAGATAGCACCTTTGCCTATCAAATTAAAAAATTGATAGCACTGGCCTACGTTCCTGTTACCGATGTAGCGGAACACTATAATTTATTAATTGACAGCACATATTACAAGAGGAATGAAGATAAACTAACCCCATTACTGGACTATTTCGAAGAGACTTGGGCGGGAAGGTTGCACAGATCTGGACATCGACGCCAACCCAAATTCCAAATCCCTTGGTGGAATGTCTATCTTAGTACTTTAAACCAAGAGGCTAAAACAAACAACAGTGTAGAAGGGTGGCATAATGCTTTCCAAGCTACCACAAGCAGAGCCAACCCCACATTCCATAACCTACTAGAAGCTTTTAAAAAAGAACAAAGCTATCAAGAACTAAGAATGGAACAATCTGTGACCCAAATTGGTCCAAAACTAACTAAACAAACTAAACAAATGTTCCGACTACTGCAAAGTCAAGTCACACTATATCCTACAACTAGAGGATTAGAATACCTGTCAACAATAGCTAAAAGCCTACTATAAAAATGTCTACAAAATATACTAATGTCTTCTTACAATAATGGTAAATATAAAAATCATAAACATTTCTAAACAATTATAAATAATACATATTTGTTTAAGAAACTTATCAAAATTTGGGACATTATTTCTGAACAAATATGCAATATTTATAATTACATCACACATACACATTACATAAAGATCGACATTTCCCACCCAATAAAAAAAGTACTTTAAATACTGACAATTTTTGTAGATGAAAAAGACGTAATGAAGCAAAATACAATCCATACAATCCATTGCAATGTAGGACAATTCCAATATGGGAAACCGTCAAAAACCCGAAAATTATGTAAAAATGAAATAAACGCTCCAGGAAATCCCGAAAACAGTAGTGTGGACACTTTAGTATTTAAAGTGATATACACACAACTTTTAAAAAACGGTCACGCATATCAATGTATCAATCCAATACGAAACCCTCCAAAAACCCGAAAAATGTTTAAAATGTTTTAAATCCGCTCCTGGCAAACACGAAAAATAGGAGATACATGTCAAAATATAACCATAATAAGTCATACATTAGTTTCTCCGGAAAAAAACACGCTTCCTTCCATGTAGTTTTCATGCGAGGAACCGGAACCTGTAAAAAAACATACATAACGAAACCCACCCACAAATAGCCCATAACATTTGTAAATACACTCACAATTAACATTAACCATGTAAGAAGACATTTCCTAACACTTAAAATAACACTAGAACTAAAACATACACGACGCATCTATACCGACGACATTTCACCTAAACACTACATAAACAATTCATACATACACACAAAAACACTACACAGTTCGAATATACCCTCAAACATTACCACTCAGTTATAAATTGTATGTAAAATTAACCTTACCTCTCTCCACGCGAAGCAACTCCCAACCGCGAGCTTCTCCAGTCCTCAATGAAGCGAAATAACCTTACGCAGTAAAAAAGTAGTCCCCTTAAACCATTTTTGAAAAGGTATCATAGAAAATACAATGTTATAGTAAAAAAATATAATACATACACATTGTTATTTTAACAAATTAATACACTAGACTCATTATAATTTAAACTGTTTAAAAAATATAAATATATTTAATATTAATTAATATATAGTAATTATTATATATTAATAATATTAAAAAATTATGTAACACTTGAAATAATATATGTAAATAATTTCTTATTGTGTACATTTATTGGAATAACTTTGTGTTTGTTTATAACTAAACATTATAATTGTTTATGGTAATAATTAATAATAATAAATAATATAACTTATTTATTGTTATTAATAAAAAATTATAACCCTTTAATATATAAACAATGCCCTGAAATAATGTATTTTTATTTCTCTGAATGTATGTTTTTCAGAAAAGAAGAGATAAATGATTGTTTAGTAATTAATAATAATAATAATAAATATATTTGTTATTATTTTTATTAATTATTACAAAATGTTTTATTATAATTTCTAAGTATTATAAAAGTATATAATTGCATAAATAATCTTTTGCCAATACCAGATATTATTATTAAACATATTCTTCCCCTATACAGTTATAAAGTTTACAACATAATATATTTATATGTTTCATTTAAAAACAACATTGTCTGAAATATGTACCAAAAAATGTCTTAATTTGTATTTCCATATCTTGAGCAAATATAATAATTGTCATGTTACTTTATAAAAATGTAAATTTAAAAAATAAATATTTAATAATATTAATATATAATATTAACATTATTAAATATAAATGGAAGAAGCTGAAAAAAACTGGTTTTTTATTTATTTCAATATAAATACTTGTTACTCAAAGTTAATGATGATAAATATGTTTATTTACAGAAAAAATGTTGTTAAATAATTTTGTGTGATAATTTACAACATGTACATAAATGATAATGTGTTATTCTGCAAATACTACATTTCAAAAAAATGTTATGTTCTTTTTGATTGTGATTGTATTGTAGTACACATAAAAAAATAAATCTTTTTTAATAGTTTTGTGAAAAAAACCATTTTGCATTATTTTGTAATATAATAACACGGTAATGTACAATTATATGCAAATGTGCTGGACACTGACCAATTAATATTTACTATTGCTACTCCAGTCAAGCTAATATCATGGAAGGTGCTGGACACTGACCAATAATTATTTACTATTCCTACTCCAGTCAAGCTAATATCAGGGAAGGTGCTGGATAGAGACCAATGATTAATTACTATTCCAACTCCAGTGTAGCTAATATCAGGGAAGTTGCTGGACACTGACCAACTATTATTTACTATTCCTACTCCAGTCAAACTAATATCAGGAAAGGTGCTGGACACTGACCATGTATAAATTAGAATTGCTACTTTAGTATAATGTTATTGTATAAAATTTTGTCAAATAATTATATATTTTTTATTAATTTTATTTACATTTATTTTTATTATATTTTTTGCAGAGTAGTACTAAATTTATTTTTTTGCAGAAAAATTTGCAACTTTTTGTCACTAAAATTTATTCAATTATTTTTAATATTTATATTATTTTTTTGCACACTTTATATTCCTAATACTAATATTATGTTGAATGTATGACATAATATCGACAGACCAAATATCTACATACAAAAATATCGACACAAAAATATCTAAATCAAAAATATCGGAGTCATATCTTCATAAAGCTAAGTACAAAAATATAGAAAAAATAATATCGTAGCACCAAAATTTCGAATTTAAAAATATCGTATTTTTAAAAGTATTATTACTAATGTAAAAATAATTGTAAAATACATAAAATTTTACAAATATTAAATAAAAACATTAAAACATATTTAAAAAATTAAAACTAATACATATACATTTAAAATAAATAAAAAACGTAATAATTTAATGTCATTTTTTTTATTTCATTTCATTGATTTAATATAAATTTATTTTATATTTACCCTGTACGCCTGTACCCCAAAAACCCAATACTGACCCTGAACCCTAAAAATATCCCTGTACCCCAAAAACCCAAAACTGACCCTGAACCCTAAAAATACCCCTTTACCCAAAAACACAAAACTGACCCTGAACCCTAAAAATACCCCTTTACCCAAAAACTGAAAACTGACCCTGAACCCAAAAAATACCCCTTTACCCAAGAACTGAAAACTGACCCTGAACCCTAAAAATACCCCTTTACCCAAGAACTGAAAACTGACCCTGAACCCTAAAAATACCCCTTTACCCAAAAACTGAAAACTGACCCTGAACCCAAAAATATACCGCTTTACCCAAGAACTGAAAACTGACCCTGAACCCTAAAAATACCCCTTTACCCAAAAACTGAAAACTGACCCTGAACCCAAAAATATACCCCTTTACCCAAGAACTGAAAACTGACCCTGAACCCTAAAAATACCCCTTTACCCAAGAACTTAAAACTGACCCTCAACCCTAAAAAATACCCCTTTACCCAAAAAACGAAAACTGACCCTGAACCCAAAAAATACCCCTTTACCCAAAAACTGAAAACTTACCCTGAACCCTATAAATACCCCTTTACCCAAAAACTGAAAACTGACCCTGAACCCAAAAATATACCCCTTTACCCAAGAACTGAAAACTGACCCTGAACCCTAAAAATACCCCTTTACCCAAGAACTTAAAACTGACCCTGAACCCTAAAAAATACCCCTTTACCCAAAAACCCAAAACTGACCCTGAACCCTAAAAATACCCCTTTACCTAAAGACTGAAAACTGACCCTGAACCCTAAAAATACCCCTTTACCCAAAAAAACAAAACTGACCCTGAACCCTAAAAATACTCCTTTACCCAAAATTAATTAATATTATTTAATTACCAATTAATTATTAATTAACAATAACAAAGACGTTAATATATTAGCACATTAGCTGTAATTAATTTAATGTAATAATTAATATTTTTTCCCCAATTAATTAACAATAACAAAATATTATATATAAAAAAATTACTGTAATTAATGTAATTAACTAATTAATATTAATTAATTACCAATTAATTACTAATAAAAAATATGTGCAAAATTATATTAATTAATTAACTAATTAATATTAATTATTTACCAATTAATTAATTTAAAATATTTACAAACATATATTAATTAATTATTTATTTTAAATTACTCCCCACCCTTATCCCCTATTAACCCAACATCCCGCTCCTAAACATTAACTACAATTTATAACAATAACAAAGAAGTTAATATATTAGCACATTAGCTGTAATTAATTTAATGTAATAATTAATAATATTTTTTCCCAATTAATTATTTAACAATAACAAAATTTTATATATATTAAAATTACTCTATTTATTGTAATTAACTAATTAATATTAATTAATTACCAATTAATTACTAATAAAAAATATGTACAAAATTATATTAATTAAATAATTAATTAATATTAATTATTTACCAATTAATTAATAATTAAAAATATTTACAAACATATATTAATTAATTATTTATTTTAAATTACTCCCCACCCTTATCCCCTATTAACCCAACATCCCACTCCTAAACATTAACTACAATTTATATTACTAATAATAAATTTTACTTTTTTTTTAACCTTTTTTCTACATATTATCGATATTTTGTCTTGTCGATTTTTTTGAGTCGATATTTTTGTACTCGATATTTTTTTAACATTATTTTAATCGATATTTTTCCCAACGATATTTTTGTTATCGATATTTTATTATTGTCGATATTTTTAACTCGATATTTTGTCCATTCGATATTGTGGAGTCGATATTATGTCTAGTTACCATTACCGATTTATGCCCTTATATGGCTATAATAAATAATATCCTTATAAAAGCATAAGAATCATATCCATATTTAGTAATAGCCCATACAGTCCAAATACGGCAAGGCTACTCCCCTAGACTCCTAGAAAGTACAACGCGTTCTTTAAACAAACCAAACCTCCAGCAACCTGGGAATTCCCCATGCTTTTGTTTTGATTTGTCCTAGAACTCCTGCGAGCACTGAAAGAACGGCCAGTTCTTAGTGACATCTTTTATTGACGTCTTATGTCCAACCTTACGTCAAACCCGGCACCAGTTGCCCTAAGCAAACACACGGTGGTTTGGAGCAGCGCGGCTATCTACTAGCCCGAGAGCCCAGCTGATGCGAGAGCCCACGGACGCCGCCCCTCCCTTTTGACGCACTGAGAAAGACGCTGTCTTTTTCTCCAGCCGAGAAAATCCAGCTCCGGTGTTTCCAGCCACCCTTGCGGGTTGCTGGGATATCGAGTCCTGAGAGAGAGATACCAGACCTCCTGCATTCTATTACCCAGGTACGGAGCTGACTAAACCCTTAAAGAGAATTCTTGATTCAGATTCTTGGCAAAACCAGCTTAACTTAAACTGCTATTTACTTACTCCTTGCCAAGTATTAGGCTTAGGTCAGGTACACCGGGGTAGGCGTACTTAGAAGCACCAGTTGAGGACGTTAGTCAATGTTTTTATGTATGTATATATTTTATCCATTTTAAAGTATCATATGGCTAAGAAACCATATCAATGCTTTTACAGTATTATTTCATAATACTCCTTTTACTGTACGCACTTTACTTTATACTAAGTATTGCAATTGTGGCAATTCATTTCTCTTGCATGAGAAAGAAGACTGCTCAATAAATAACACCTTTTATTGAAGACGCCTGTCTCTCTATTTCTCTGCATTCTGGTGAAACTAAGTATGCACGATTGACTGAGTAAAATAGCTGTCTATTGTTTTCACACGACTCTAGAGATACACTCTTATTCTGAGGGAGCAAAGTTGTCATGTTTATGGTTGTCGGAAGCTAATCCCTTCTTGTCTATCCAGGGAATTTAAAATCCTTCTTGTTTATTCGAGAAAGTTTCTAGTGACCTCTGAGCTAGCTGGCAAAACTAATTAAGTCTAATATAGTCAGTAGAGACCTAGTCGACCTCAGTCCTATGTCTACACTGCTGTTTATATTATTCCAATGCGCAGAGCCTATTGGGAATATAGGAACTACACTACATGGCGCCCAACGTTTGGTAAGGCGATAAATCTAACGCAAGACGTTAGAGTAACTCAGTCGTGCTTTTTCACACAGACCCTTTTCCCGTAAAAACTCCAATAGACGTCTGGAGTGGGTAAAAGGTTAAAAATCCGCCGGAACTTAGTAGGAAGAGATTCCTATGTATAGTTTTTGGTTTAGTCAACGTTGAAGGATACAGTGTTCCAAAATATTGTGCACCTAATCTTTGTTTCCCTTGCAACTTGATCTGCAACAAAACTTTCTGTCCGTAAAATGGTGGAAAGTGATGATGAAGCGGAGAGAGCTAGAATAGCAGCTCAACTCCTAGCGGATGACACAAGTCTCCAAGAAAACGACCCGAATGCTATACTCATTCCGGTCAATATAAGAAGAACTATAACTATTAAACTTATAGAAAACGGACTGACATCACGAGGTGGTACAGTCATATTCGTGGTAGAGGCCCATGTATATCGGCAGACAGAGGTATTCTATTCATGGATACACTTTCCAGCAGCAAACGCTGTAACAAAAGAATTCCACTATTACAAAATAGAGGAACCTCCGGATGAATACACTCCTTTCGAGGAGGTTGAAATCCCACTAAATTACCAAGAGCACCTGCCCTGGTTTAAAGGCGCCCTAAAACATAAAAATCACATCACCAGGCTCGGTCCACTAGGTAGACCAGGAGCAACGTGGCCGGTTCTAGCCAGCTTCACACCACATCAGGACATTGAGAAGATGTCAAGTGAAGAACTTTTAATTAAAATAAAAGAATTAACAAAGGCATATAGAGAATTAGTTCAATTGGCAATGGAGGATATAACATACCACCAGAGACTGAAAGAAACAGATATAGCAGACCAACCATTTGAACTTGCCAGAATCATAGAAAAATCCTATGAAGAACTAGGAAGAGATAGTTTGGGTAGGAAACCAGTAAAACCTCAACTACTTGAAAATCCTGAAAAAACATTTATTAAAAATAATCTAAATACTCCGAAAAAGAGTTGGGATGGTAATAAACACTCCACTCCCAAAGAAAAACGATTCCAGTCCGGAGGAAGGTCTCCTCAACGGAGGGATAGATCTCCAGAACGAGGTGGCAAGTCTCCCCAGAGGGAGCCCTCTGAGAAAAGATACAACCTTAGAGATAGGGATAAATTGAGAAAACCTGATAGATATCAAGATATTGATACACGTCCCCCTCGATCTTTTCAGACTTCCTCACAGACATCGGAAAGAAGAGGACGGTCAGAACACAAGGAAGAGCACGTCAAGTCCAAAGACAAGGAACCTGCTCATCAAAGTAAAAAATTACAATTTCCAAGAAAGAAGGTAGCCAGTATTAAAATAATTAAACATGCCGAGGATACTGAGGACACAACTGAAAAATGGAGAGTGGGCCCAGACAATGCTAGACAGCGCAGCAGAAGTGACCATAGCTCGCAAGATCTTGATGAATCTTCTGGAGACAGTGGACATGAATGAATACATTCAAGTGGAAACTGCAGATACCAGAGTTAGCAAACCTCATAAAATATACGAAATAACATTGCGTATAGAGGGAAATAAGACTAGGAAAGTAAGGGGTCTCTTTTGGGATAACCTTTCAAAAGGCTATGACATCCTGTTATCTGAGAAAGACTGGCCACCAGAGTTTGTCAGGGAGTGCCCTCATGGCGAAGAAATGATTATGAGAAATAAAGCAAGTCTTTGGTCGGCTTGTCTCCTTGGGCACAAGTATAGGCTGGATCTCCAGCATTAATTTGATGAGCCGACAACTTTATTGTTCTTTTCAATGATTTCAATTTAATTATAATCCATGGTTTATAACGTAATCCATAATGTTGATTCACATCATATTCAATATCTTGATTTTTATCAATATACCATTCTTTTCATTATTGACATTTAAATGCCTCCCAATGCATTTCGGCGCAGCAGCGCCTTTGTCAAGGGATCTGTTGGTCGAAAATACAGGTGATTAGTACTACTTTACTATCGCCAACCACATAGTGTTATCACTAGCTACAAACTTAACCATGATAGTTACTAAAACTAAATATAATAAAATACATAAGCTAAACCACATCTTATCCTGTTACTGCTCACAGCTACATCTGTAATATCTACTCTAGTGGAAAAATATACATTACATGACCCCTAAAACAGTATGTGATACTCCCTAAATAACAGTAGGCTTAATGGCAACCTGGATGGAAAGATCTGACTCATAAACGTGGGGGCAGACGCTGAACATTATAAAGTCTGTTTGAGCTTTTTCGAAAGCGGATGTGATATTTGATCATGTGGGAACCGCTAGTGGTTTAAAGAGTTGCGGTGTCCTAGTTGTATATAAACCGCTAATGTAATGCTTTTCGATACAAACTAACATTCGTAGGGTTCGCGCGTTAGGTTGACAAGTGCTCGGTATGCTAGAACATTGATATTACGAAGCGACATTTGCGTAATATCAATGTTCTAGCATACCGAGCACTTGTCAACCTAACGCGCGAACCCTACGAATGTTAGTTTGTATCGAAAAGCATTATATTAGCGGTTTATATACAACTAGGACACCGCAACTCTTTAAACCACTAGCGGTTCCCACATGATCAAATATCACATCCGCTTTCGAAAAAGCTCGTACAGACTTTATAATGTTCAGCGTCTGCCCCCACGTTTATGAGTCAGATCTTTCCATCCAGGTTGCCATTAAGCCTACTGTTATTTAGGGAGTATCACATACTGTTTTAGGGGTCATGTAATGTATATTTTTCCACTAGAGTAGATATTACAGATGTAGCTGTGAGCAGTAACAGGATAAGATGTGGTTTAGCTTATGTATTTTATTTTATTTAGTTTTAGTAACTATCATGGTTAAGTTTGTAGCTAGTGATAACACTATGTGGTTGGCGATAGTAAAGTAGTACTAATCACCTGTATTTTCGACCAACAGATCCCTTGACAAAGGCGCTGCTGCGCCGAAATGCATTGGGAGGCATTTAAATTTCAATAATGAAAAGAATGGTATATTGATAAAAATCAAGATATTGAATATGATGTGAATCAACACTATGGATTACGTTATAAACCATGGATTATAATTAAATTGAAATCATTGAAAAGAACAATAAAGTTGTCGGCTCATCAAATTAATGCTGGAGATCCAGCCTATACTTGTGCCCAAGGAGACAAGCCGACCAAAGACTTGCTTTATTTCTCATGAGAATTCACTCCTGAGTGGGGAGTGAACCGTGGAGCAGGGTAAACTTAGTTATATCTTTATATGCAAATTAAGGAGCAGTGCTCAAACCAACCCACATTTTTCGAAGAACTGATTATGCCTGCCTTCTCAAATCATATTCCAATTCATAAAAAATATACACTCGCAAGAAAATGGGCAGTGGCCCAAGCTCCTGCATTATATAAAAATCATGTAGGATGGGATGAGGTCTCTCCTCCTCACAAAATCCAGTTAAAAAGTCAACCTACTGCACCAAGGCAGTACCCAGTTAAACAAGAAGCTAAAAAGCAAGTCAGGGAGATCTTAGATCAACTTGAATATCAGGGGGTGATTGAAACATGCACCTCACAAATAAACAATCCTTTGTTTCCTGTCTCCAAGCCAGACGATTCATATCGTCTAGTTTTGGACTACAGACACCTAAACTCCTGTTGCAAAACATTTGCAGTACAAAACTCACACAGTGCAGCGCTAATGAATAACATCGTGCACAAAAAATACAAAACGACATTAGACATCTCTAATGGATTCTTTTGTCAAAACATTGCACCTGAAAGCAGGTATTTGACCGCTTTCTCAATAATGGGGTCGCAAAAACACTTCTGTCGACTCCCACAGGGATTCAAGAATAGCCCAGGATTATTCTCAGGAAGAGTAACAGAGTTACTACAAATATATGATGATGAAGCATTATCTTACGTCGATGACTTCTATATAACAGATGATGACCTGGAGACACACTTGAAAAGAGTGAACACCATAATACTTGGTTTCTCAGCTGAGGGTTACAAATTCAACTTTAAAAAGTCAAGAATTGCCCATCTAACTGTCCTGTTTTTAGGATATGAATTATCAAGTGAAGGCAAAAGCCCAGCAGACAACTTCTTAGAGAAGTGTGCTGTACTCCAAGCACCTAAAACACTGAAGAACTTACAATCAATACTAGGTTTCCTGAATTTCGGAAGAACATACATTCTAAATTATGCAGAGAGGGTTAAACCCCTCTATGAATTAATAAAACCTGATTTCAAACCAATAAATTGGACTCAGAAACACACAGAAATTTTAAGATCATTGCAAACAGACATGTTAGCTAAAACTAAATTGGAAACTCGCGAAAATATACGCAACCTTGTAATCTGAGTCATCCCAGGAAGATGCGGATTCACGTACCTAACCCCTAATGAGGGAGAAACGGTACTAATAGCTTACAAATCACACTTGTACACACAAGCTGAAATGAAATTTAGTTCTACTGAAAAAATACTAACAGCGGTTCAAACTGCTGTAGCAAAAGAAAGAGCCCAAGCCCAAGGCAGAAGGATATCTGTTTTAACAGCAGAATCAGCCCTTGAGGCATTAACAAGCCCACGCAATTTGAATGCTGTGGCATTAGATCCAAAATGGATACAATGGGAAAATTCTCTTGCTGCAGAACACGTGAAATACTATTTTGACACGAAAATGAAAAAACTAGAAAATCTAGAATATGAAGAATATCCTCTGCCAATTGAAATTCTGCCTCTCGAACAGTACGCATGTGTAATCTACATGGACAGATTTGCACAACACTATGATGTAGGGGAGAAATCCTACAACGCGGCGTTGCGCGATTGTGAAAGGCCGCTGGCGCTTACGTAAATTCAGACCATTAATTACCAAAACTGAATCACTCAGAAACTGCTCAACTCAGCGAGCTGAAATAAGATCTTTAAAGATGGCGCTTGAAAATGCCGATCGCGAATTCCCCACACTAATAGTGTGCGATTCGCATTACTGCGTCAAGTCTTACAATAATGACATACAGAACTGGATTCAAAACGATTACAAAGATGACACAGGTGCCACAATAAAGCATAAAAAGCTTTGGGAACAGGTAGTTCTTTTGCAGAAAGAACTACAAAAGACTCACGTGATACATACACTGAGTCATCAACGTGATGGCGTTCACGTTGCAGGGAATTCATTGGCTACCAGAGCCACAGCGGAAGCGGTTCAACCGGCTTCCGTAGCCACAAAAAAGCATTCTAAAAATTACATAGACGGAGAAACAATGCTGGCGGTAAAAGCGTCTTTAAACACATCCACCCTGCCCGAGCGCTATCCCTCCTCTTTCTTGTCTCTGGCTTCTTTCTCCTTTCTTTTCTCTTTCTTCCCTCTTTCTACAGCTCTCTCCTGTGTTCACTGACCTTTGTTGGGTCGTTTATAAGTGTTGGGCTTGTTGACTGTCCACCTATTCTCACTGATCTGTCATTGGGGCTCTATAAGCGCTGAATAATTCTAACAGCTTATCCTAGGCCATGCGCCCGGCCCCTTTGGGGTTGTAGGCAAGGCGCTGTGTTAACTAGTTTGTCTATGCAAAATCTATGGCCTTATTGCACATTCTCCGCGGCCGGCCTCGGATAGAGGTTGTAGGCTTAAAGCTGTGTCTATGTGCCCCTGACAGGGGTTTTGTTCCAAAATAAAATAGACTTGTTACAAAAAAAAAGGCGACTATGCAGCATTACCTCTGAACTATCCACTCAGTAATAAATACATAATTGATGCAAACTCCGTTTCTTTTGCTCAAATCCCTGGAGTGGGGGATAGAGTAATTCCAAACACGAACAGGAGAGTTTTTTTAATAGCAGACGCACACATGGGATTGGGTCTAAGGCACCAAGAGATCTTGAAATCTCTGAAAGAATTACAATCAGAATACTGGTGGCCGGGGATGAGCCTGCAACATTACAAATTTGCGATGGGCTGTCAAAACTGCAACAGAGATCGCAGTCATGAACCGACCGGAGTATTGCCAGGATCCTTTTATTGGAAAGCATCAGGCTATCTATACGCAGAAATCCAGTAGGATGAATGCATCCCCATACTATTTAAGACTTGATTCACTTAAAATGTAGACACCAGCGCTCGGCTGACGCTAGAACTGTTATAAAAGATTTGCGAGTCTTTATTGGCACATACGCAATTGGCATGCTACATTCTGACCAGGGTCCTGCTTTTAGCTCTAGGGCTTACAAGGAGGCCATGGCCAGCATGGTCATTGCATTGCGGTACTCTTGTCCATTCCATCCTGAGGGAAATGTGGTAGTGGAAAGAAAAAACCGTGACATAAAGCAATCTATAACGGCGAGGGTATTAGGTTCGGGTGATGGGTGGGTCCAACATTTAACAAGTGTCCAACGTAGTCTTTATAATCTGCCAAGAAATTCTCTAAAAGGTCTCAGCCCATACGAACTATTGTTCGGTACTAGAATGCACATTCAGGATCTTGATAGTCACACTTCAGTGGTAGAAGAAAAATGCTTTGATATCAAAGACCGTTTGGCTGTTTTACAGGACTTAAATGAAACAAGACGAAACCTGAGTAACATAAAAATAAAGCAACAGCCTACAGCCACTGAAGAAAAACCACCTGTCCCAGCAAGACCTGTCTGGATTCCAAAGATTGGGGATCTGGTCAGAGAGAAGATCGCGGTGAAGAAGGAATTTGGGCCTTCTTACAGAAAAGCAGTACCTGTCTTAGCTGTCAGCGGAACAAGATCAGTTGTACTACCGCACCTTGCTGGTAAAAAGGAGAACCGAGTTGTATCCATCGACCTGGTAAACCCACAATCATGTGGCCAATAATAAGTAGTAGGCCCAGTGGACTCCCAAGAAATAGCAGAACACCAAAATTTGCTACAATCCAAGAGGTTCAAACTGAGAGACTAATCACATTTGATAAACCTGCAGTGAATAAAAAAGGACTATGCAACAAAGCCATGAAACTTGTGTCTCTTGAAACCTAAATTGCAACAGTTTGTCAAGAAACACCAGTCTACAATGATGTAGCCTCAGACTATGCTAGTGAAACAAAGAAAAATCCAAAAGCAAATGAAAATCCGGAAGCAATTCCAACAATTGACAGAACTGAATCTGGCTACTTCATCAATTTCGATGACTTTTCTGAAGATCCAAGCGAGCATGAAGAAACGCCAGCAACAAAAACTTTCAAAGACAAAGTGACTGAACTCTTTCATCAACTAAAAGAAACCTATCTGATTTCTCCATGGATTGAATTTTGGATTGTGTTAGGTGTACTTTTCCTCCTGCTTTGGCTCATCATGGTTCTTTGTTTGGGAAAATTCATTGAAGGAAAATACAGTACAATGGACACAGCAAGTCAGAACATCAACTTGGTCCTAAAACCTCGCAAGTCAACTCACATCGAGAAAAGAGAACTGTCATCAGTGAACATCACAGCCAATCCAATACCCGGTGGGGTAGCATGGGACAAAACGGATTATGAAATGTATGGCCCGATTGAGCTCTTGAAATATCTACACCAGTTCAAGGTTTCCTTAAGTGACTTTGTAAAACCAAGTACTTTTTCTGATGATTTTGGACTTTGAAAATATTAATAATATGATGTCAGATTTAGTAATGTCAGCCAAATTCATAGAACATGATTATTTGCAGGGTTCATCAAATTATGAAGAGTTATACTATTTGCATAAATCTGCTCAACCTAGAAATGTTTTTAATTATAACCAATGGGAACATTGTGCAACACCGCCTAAAGGCAGCTCGAAAACATTTTATGAGAAATTCCCATACTTCTCAGGGTTTAACACAAGTGATGCAGAAACGTTTTATTTTAAAATGTTAAATAAGACAGGAATGAAAACAATGTTGACAAATACTAAATTGATTTATTCGGAAACATTTTATGAAAAAATGACTACATTTGGTTTTGAATTCTGGAAAAACAACATTGAAACAAAAACCATCTGGGGTACAAAAGAATGGCAGGTCCAAGGTTTAGAATCATTATTTAGAGCCTGCATGATCCCAGAACAATTAATGTTCTTGAATGACACCATTCAACAGACTACTTGTCTTGGCCTAGCTAAGATAAAAGACTTAAATAAACTGTCTATTCCGAAGCCCATACCTGATAGTAATACCACTACAGATGTGGAGATAGACGTATCTCATATTTTACACCAAAACAGAACACATCCTGATTGGAAAAAATGGTTGATCTGGCCCACAGACACAAATAACTGTCAAGATAGATTCCTGAACAAAACACAGGGGTTCAAAATGACCAGGCCAGACCCAAGATACTCCCATGAGGAAAATGAAATTTTGCCTGACCAAGATGCCCCCTACGTATACCCTATGTTACATGTGTGTGCATGTCATCCATGCATATTTCCTTGTAGTGGCCTGAATCACTAGGCCTCTGCATTCATGTCCTGCATTAGAAATGCCAGTCATCAAAGTCTCCCAAACGTTAAGGTAGCATAAGGCCCATGTATTTGCATTTCATGACTCCTGACACACTGAAAGCCGCAAGAAGCCCAGCAAGAGGCCTGCCAAGACAGTATTATGAATAACAGTTATCTGTTGCTTTACAGAATCACATTACAGTCTGGTGAAGAAGGTACAAAGAACCCATCTGCATAGATAGGGCCCAGCCATTCTGTCTCTGTTTAAGTGGATTACAGTGCTTGCATCCATAGAAAGCTCATGCAATGAACGAATAATCAGATAATACATCCCCTGACTCTAGATATCAGTTGTACTAGATGTGCTGGTCGCCTTGACACAAGAGATCTCTCTACTAGGTTGAAAGTCAGCTTCCTCCCAGTTACACGTCAATTGCACGTCATGCACAAAGTTGCACAATTAGGGCATAGTTCCAGCTAGCTATCCAAACTCCTCCTCTAAGTACCCACCCACCTATGACACCTACCTATCACCTACCTATGACTCATCAAAGTGTACACCCACATGTTCTTATCTCTTTCTTTCTCTGCTCTGCCTCGAGCGTTCCTTCCTACGTCCTATGTACAAGATAAAATGTATATAACCCATGTTCAGTAAATAATTGTTAGATGACCCTTCCTGAGCCTCTGTGGTGATGGAACTGATTCTCCCTTTGACTCGAGTTATTGGAATAAAGCCCATTTAACTTGGACACCACGGATCCTGTCTCTCATTTGATGCATGATACTTTGTTAATGCCTAGAAATTCTGCCAGGGTAATATTTTATTTACCACACCCAAAGACAACATCCAGGGATAGTTACAACATACAGTGTAGGGAAACTATGCCTTGAGTGGCTACAGAAATCCACACTGGCTGAAATTAAGCAACACTTGACTTTACTCAAAGACGGTGCTGACTTGCGTGATTTCATACTGGGACCACGCAAGCAGCTTCAAGAACGTTTCATATACGCCGGTATATACGCTGCTTACAACGAGGCTTGGAAAGTAACACAAACTGAAACAGCAGAAAAAATACAAGAAATTGATCGTATACATTTGGAAAAATCACTTTCTGTAGTGGACAATGGGCTAACGACTCTGTCCTCCAGAATATATTCACTGGAGAGCATTGTATCATCTGCTATTGATATAATAGAGCAGGACTTACTAATGTTACAACATGGTCAGTCCCAATTACGTTCTATTGTACAGCTTGGCTGGACGTTGCAAAATCTGCGTTCAGGCTACGTGTCATGGCGTTTAATCAACGTAACGTCATTATTCTCTATCTTTAACCTTACTGATAAACAAATCAGTTTGGCACAAAAAGGAGCAGACTATACGATTCTGAGCATTGAAAAACTTGAGAGATTACCATTGACAATGTCAGAAAGACCTGTTATTGAATGGATAATACACGGAATAATCACAATTCCGATAACAACTTTACAGTTTAAATATTGCCAGGAGTATATACCAGCAGGCCTGTATGAAAGGTTGGGTAAAGGATACATCAAGTCAACATGGAAATTACCTTATACACACAAATGTTATAGTGAAAAGAAAAAATAGGTATTTCTTAGTGGTAATAATTGTAAAAAAGCACTAAGTGGTACACTCCTGTGTCAAGGTATTAACTTGCATGGAGCCTGCGAAGGGTCTTCAAATAACCTTTCATGTCACCTGCACGGCACTCCTACAACTCAGATAGAGCCATTCTTTAGACAGCTTTCCAACGGCAGCTATGTTCTAATAAATGACCACAGCTGTTGTGGCATGGTGCCAGGAAAAGCCTATCTCGTGAGCGTTAGTTCCATGGTCACTTGCTGTATGCAAGTATTGTATCCAAACAGCACCCCAGACATGGAGGCAGGAATATGGCCTTATTTGAATATCTCTTCTATTCGAATTGATACTTTAAGCAGAATGAAGTCTATTCTTTTACAGACAACTGTGCCTTTAACCTCGTCCAAAGAGACGTATGATTTGCAAGTTGCAAGGACAGCAGCAGAGATACATTCCCTATTATCAACAAATTGCCCCGTGCATTTCTTAGAAATGTTAAGCCAAATCTAAAACATGTCAGATACCAGTGGCATCGCACATGTATTTAAGACAATTTTTTCGGGACTGTTAACACCCTTTGAAACAGTTCTGGGCATCTTTCCTAATTTTATCCATTCTGTCTTTGGCGGCCTACCTCTACTTTTGGGACTCGTGGCAGGAATTTTTTATTTTTTATTTTTTTAAAACCTTTATTGTGTATCATAGGCATACAGATACGGGCCCACAACCATTCTGGCCGGCCTCGAAATCGATTAATAGCACAAAACACAGGATTTTTAAATGAGAAGGATCAGGCGCATTCAATCCATCGAAGGCACATAGCGGGCAATGATCACAGCAAATTGTCGACAAAACGAAGGGTGGCAACCGAAAAATCAGCATAAAAAGACAGGTATCAGGATAATAGCATACATTCACAGTACCCACTGGTCATTGCCCGCCCCATGGACGTGGAACATCTCAACCCATGTTAGAATAAAACCAACAACAGAAACAATAAGCAGCGCTACACCTAACCACCATGCTGACCCAAGAAAAGAAAAGAAAAGTAAAAAGAACCAAGAAAGAGAGGAGAAAAATAAGGCCCATAGTAACATAAACAAAACAAAAAAAACCCTCCCTCCAACCCCCCACCCTACACGCATGCTGAGGCTACGGCCTACCCCCCCCCTAGCAGTGTGTCTGTCGCCCGAAAAACGAAACCCGAAATTTAGAGTCGAAAAAGAGAAAAAGAGAAAAGAAAAGGAGGTAATATAATACCGGAGGAGGGCAAACACAACAGGCTCCCGGACTCCCCTACCATGGGCTTAATCGCCACCCCAAAAGAAAAAATCAACTACTACAGTATCTTAGTACCATAAAAACGGGGGCGAAATATCACGTAGTGCGCTATTAAGCATATCGCAGGAACTAGCCAATCCGTATCCCCCCCAGCCCCACAGACATCAAACAGTAGTGGAAAACACTTAGCCCTGGCCCTTTTTCGTAAGTCCCCCGTGCCATGTCCACAAAGGAGATGCCGTTTCAGCAGACAAAAGAAGACAAAATGTCCACGCCTGGCCAGGGCGCAACTCGCCAGCACAAAATGGATGCCGCCGGCCACGGACAGAATCTCCTCCATTATAGACGATCACTCCCAGTTCCAAGTCCGAAAAAGCATACCACCGCAAAGATACAAGGGTGAGGGAGGAGGTGGCAGACATACGAGGCAACAGTAGTTGAACCAGTGTCTGGGCCATCAGCGGTGCTGTAGCGGACGGGGACAAAGTCAAATGATGGGAAAGGCGACCTCCATAACAATTGAAACATGTAGGCAGTCCGTCCCAGACACCCACACTGTCCAGGATCGTGCATTCCCCTCCGCATCCAAGCAAAACCACAGGATCCTCCTCAAACGTAGGTGGGAGCAATTCCTCGCAAAACTGGTGAGCATCCGAACGCAGTTTCCCCAGTGTGATCGCAATATCGTCAAGCCTTTCACCAAGCGCCCGGCAGCCATCACTCCAAGCAGACTGAGAGTCATTCAGGGCGGCAAGGATGTCGCTGTTGGATAGCACAGGCTGGAGCCCCCACCTCGAAGAGTCACTCGGTGCCGCACAATCGACCTCACGTAGCACCTCAGTGGACAAGGGGTGATACCCCATCTCGTGCAGGCACCCGTCGGGCGCTCCCAGCTGGAAAGGAGAACAAAGGCTAGGTGGGGAGAAGACCGGTCCGGGCAGACCGCTGCTGGAGTATCGAGGGCTTCCAAAATGTGGACCCAGACAGCAATCAGCGGCAGTGGCCATCTCTGCTCCGAATCAACCACAGGCTTAAACACGGGAGCGTCCAATGATAACCGGGCAGGGCAGTAAACAAAGCCGAAAGGCTCACCTCCCGGACTCCGCAGCCAAGATCAATTCCACCGAGCCACCAATCCGAGGGCGCACTCAAGCCGCACCATATGACAGCCGGGGCACCCTCAGGGAGGACCGCTCTGGAGCCGCTGCATCCCGGTGGGCCGACTCCGCCCAGGTTCCGCTGGCCGCCGCCGATGAGTCAGTGCCCGGCCATGTTTGGCAGTCTAGGGCTCGGCACAGGGTCGTGTAAGGCAGTCGGTAAACTCCACCAATATATCCGTCTGCGAGGCCGGTAGAGACATCGGAATCGCGCAGCCGGCATCCGCGCGTCTTCACCTTCGCCCCGCTACCATGTAATGCCAAAATCGTGTGCAGGATCGTCATGCGGGGCTCAAAGGCATACGGAGCCGGGAGCTTACACGTCCGTGTCGATCGCCATCTTGGCTCCTCCTCCAGGAATTTTATTTTTGATCCTTCTGCTCCGATATGGCAAGCCAAGCCACAGACAAAACTCCAGCGACGATGGAAGAAACGATCCTAGCTATACGCTATCGGGACCGCATCACTAAAGTCCTCGGATTAGCCCGGCTATGAGGTACTGTGTTTTTAAGAACCGGCACAGAACCGGTAACCCAGCGGTGCCAGGGAATCAACACCCAGAGACCTCGGGTTCTTCCTGATCTAGACCTACAGAAACTCAGAGTCTTCTAGGTGAAGTCAAAGATTAGTTTATTGGCTGTAACCAAGGTAGCAGGTGTCCTAGAAGTACAATACGGGTATATTCTCAGGAGACTGCACACTTTTACAAAGTCAGGCTTCTCTTCTTATACACAATTTTGGGCTCCAGGCAAAACATTCTTGGTTGTAAAGTAAATCGTTAACATACTTTTAGTACAAAGAGAAAGCAGAGTCATGATGACATGTCCATATTTCACTTCGTGCTGCCTACAACAAATCATTTGGCAAGGCCCAACATTTCATCAGATATCACTGGACCCCTAATAAAAACGGGCACCTCCCCACCATAAAGTAAGTGAAGCAAAGGAGTGGAGATAGATGTGAGCGAGATATGGCAGGTGTGCGCGCTGAAATGGTTTTATGGTTTGTTGAGCCTAGATGCTATCTTGCTCGGCCACTGGGAGGGGAACTGACCTAACGAGTTCGGCCTGGGGCAATGGTTCCAACTTGTACAGGTCATGGAAAAGTCGATTAAGGAGTATGTGTCCTTGTGGAGTTGAATTCAACTGGATTAAGGCCTATGTAAAGGGCAACACATTAATGGAAGCCAAGGGTTCAGAATGTAAATGACGATTTCGAGGTGAAATCGTCACTCGAATATGCTGAAAATACATGTACATGATGTACTCGTCATTCTCGGTCTTTTGATACCAAATTCGTCATGTTTCGACGAAGTTCTAATTCTCGAGTCCAGAATAATTATATGAATCCAGATTTTCAGAACCTCAATCCCTCCTTTTGCCCTTACATAGGCAATTAATCTGTCCTCATGTTAGTCTGAGTCCAGATCTATATTCCTAAAGTCATTGAGATGTTGCTGTAACATCATTCTAGTACTTAGTTCATCTTTTGACACAGGCTTCCTTACACATGATGTAACACAGAGGCCACATATTGCAGGAGCACACTGTATGCACAGACAGAACAGGAAAAAAATGGCTAAGACCATCCCAATGACCATCAGAATTTTCCATCCCCAGGCAGATATCAGTTCCCAGAACCATCCCATTAACGACCAATCTCCTTTATCCACATGAATAGATTCGGAAATCTTATGCAGTTTGGAGATGGCCCTGTACACTGTTGGAGCGTTATCTGGGATGAAAATGCAACAACTAGACTGGATCAATTTGCATACCCCACCTCGGTCTGCAAGTATAACATCCAAAGCGACCCGGTTCTGAAGGGTCATAAGTCGATCCGACTGGAGCTCAGCAGTCAAGTTACTAAGGGCACCAGCAGTTTCAGTCACGGTGGACTCAACTACCCTTGTTAATTGCCTTATGTTTCTACTGTTAGCCATGGATCCCCAGAACGGCAGAAAACCCTTTGCAAAGTCCCCAAATTCTTGACCTGCAGTGTCTTCTTCACTCAAAACACCTCTAACTATCCTTGTCCGGTGGTAATCCGCCGCTGCTGTGTAGGTGGGAGGCAACAGGAATGAAACAAAACATGAGCCCGAGAAGTCAGGGGGCAACCATGTATAGGCTCTATCATGGCAGATGAAATAAGTACCCTTAGCAGCTAAAAACGCAGGGGAAGTCTGAGATCCAAAAACATAAGTTTCTGTACAGATACTCTTCCCTAGCTGAGCTCTGGGATTCTTGCCAATACCTTGCAGACACAGGTGACCTTGATGGGGTACGATTCAGATAGGGGACGATCTTTTAGCTTGCTGTTTCTCACTTAAAGTAGTGCCATATCCGGTCACGTTCCAACCTACATATGCAAGTATCTCATCATCCGGAGTATCTTCATAAGAAGTTACTTCCTTGATCATGTCAACTATACCTTTGACTAGAGCGCTAGTCTTGAGGTTGTCTTTTACAGAACGTAGGGGTTGGACTTCTCGTGCATATATGAACATTGTCCTATATGCCCATACTGAACCATTGTGACTAAATGGCAGGACCAAATAGGGGATACCTTTATCCGTTGTGTGAGGCATGAGACCGCACACCCAACAGTTAGTTGTGTTCATTACAAGTTGGTGTTGGTGTAATAACTGAACAAAGGAGTTATTAATGAACTCTAATCTCCTATTTGATTCGTGGTCAGGCAGAGGGTGGAAAGAATGAGAGGAAACAGTAGGAGGAGGTATGGGTGATGCAGTGGGCGCAAATGTTACATGGAAAGAGAATAAAACATAACTTATCAAAAAGATCATTACGCTGGATAGCATAAAAATACACAATATTATAAAACTTTTCTTTGTCATCGTTTTACACAGTCTCTGCTTAAAGTTCATTTGTTTGGCAGGTCTCTCCACATCAGGAAACTCCATCCTCTCTAAAGTGCTGCCCGCGGTGGGAGGTTGCCTCTGCTAAAGGATGCTTCCGTCAGTCTAGGGCAACTCCCTTGGACTGACCAGAACTACCGACCTAACGTCGTCAGCTGCACCCAAAAGACTTTAATCAACCGCGGCCCTAGCAGCGGAACCCGGATGGCGGTTCGAAAAACAAAAATAAGCAAGTTACCTAGATGGGAGATCTGCACTTTCAAAAAAAATAGTACTTGGGGGAAAAGGATATCTTTATCTGTCCATAGTTCTTGGTCTCAAATCATAAAAAGGAATCACTTTATTAGTCTGTTTTTCTCGGTCTCAGATTGTAGTGTCTTTTCCCTTGTACTGTCTGGTCCTGAAACAGGAGTTCAGGCTCCGAAGAGTTCAATTGTTCTGGTGGTGGCACAGTCTCTTGAAAAATGTTCTCGCTTTCACATTCAGGGTTAGTTTGTTTTACATGGTCATCGCTGACAGATATGACACGTGGCACAGTTGTAAGCTCTGAGTCAGTGACACCCTTCTGGACCCACTGGTCATGTGGCGGAGGTGAAGGGATCCTTTTGCAACGGACCCCGTGGATCCAGTTGGCCTTCCCCTCCACTCGAACGGCTGACCTCGTGGAAAGAAGGACGAGGTGTGGCCCGGTCCACCTGGGCTGGTCGTTCTTTGTCCTTTGAAAGTTTTTCACGAGAATCCAGGATCCAGGGACAATGGAGTGACCTGGAGTCTCAGAGACCGGGGGCAGGGTGTTGTGGACCTGTTGATGCAAAACACGCAATTTAGCCGTCAATTCATACAAGTAATCAAGCAAAATAGGATGTTGCAGCTCGCTGAACTTCGTGGGCCTAGGCACTCCCCATATGTTGGCTGGCCGGCCAAAGACAATTTCGTAAGGGTTGAGTTTCACTCGCGAATGCACAGTCATTCTGGTGGATAGGAGTGCTAAGGGTAGAGCGTCAGGCCATTTAACACCTGTGCTCGCTTGGATTTTTGCCAATTTAAGTTTTAGCGTGCCATTGTAACATTCTACTAATCCAGCTGATTGGGGGTGATTTGCAGCGTGGAACTTCTGCCTAATGCCTAGCCCTTCACACACTCTTTTCATCACACGACCCACAAATTCACTTCCGTTGTCAGACCAGACCATTCTAGGCATTTCGAACCTGGGGAAGTACTCTTTTACAAGGGCTTTTGCTGTGGACAAGGCAGTATTGTCTTTTAGGGGATAGGCTTCTACCCATCTTGAGAAGGCACAGACAACAACGAGCACATATTTTAAGTTGTTGCACCTCTCCATATGTATGAAATCTAGCTGCAAAACCTCGAACGGATACGTAGGAGGTGCAAAATGACCAGCTGGAGTTGGGGTTCCCCTACCAGGATTGTGCTTCAGACATACCATGCAATTCTTGACAACATTCTCTGCACACTTGGGAATCCCTGAATTCTTCCACACTGGGGCCAACAACTCGCAAATCCCTTTCACGCTGATATGAGCCATTCCATGAGCCATTGTAACCACTGCAAGCACATATGCATCGGGTAACAACCATCTCTGATGCTCTGTCAATTCAACCCAACAACCATTTGCATCCATTCTCCCTGTACTCTCTCTCCACGTGCTCAACTCTTTCTCTGTGGCCTCAGCTTGGATGGACTTTACACTCTCTATCGTGTCCTCACATATTCCAACATCGCCATTCCATCTTTCAGGGCCTGCAACATACATTCGGCTCATCACATTCTTTGCCGTGTCTTTAGCGGTCTCATCAGCGAATGCATTTCCACGACCAACATCATCAGTCACCTTCTTGTGAGCACTACATTTCACAATCGCCATCTGCAGAGGCAAGGTCAGTGATTCAAGAAGCTCATTCACCAATTGACCATGCTGAATCTTAGCTCCATGTGAAGTCAGGAATCCACGTTCTCTCCACAATCGTCCAAAACTGTGAGCCACTCCAAACGCATACTGACTATCAGTATAGACAGTCACTCTCATTCCTTTAGACAATATACATGCTCTCGTTAGTGCAACTAATTCTGCGGCTTGAGCTGAACCATGTGGTATTCGTGCAGTTTCAACGACTGTGTGCAAAGTTGTGACAGCATATGCTGCAGTCACGTTCCCATTTGGGAGCTTAAAGCATGAACCATCCACCCATAACGTACCATCACATTCAGCAAGAGGAGTGTCAAATAAATCCACTCTCCCTTTTGTCTCTTCATCTGTTGTGAGGAAACAATCGTGCTGTTCTAAAGCATCTGATTCCTCTGCAATTGGTAACAACGTGGCTAGATTGAAGGTGCTGCACCTTTTTATGTACACATGGCTCGCTAGCAGCGTTAATTCGTAACTGGACAGTCGAGCACTAGTTAAGTGCTGTGTCTTGGTTCTATTTAACAATGTGTCTACTGCATGCGGGACCATCACGATTAGTGTATTATTCATTACTAGACCAGCAGACTGTCGAATAGAAACAGCTGCTGCTGCTGTGGCCCTTAAACAACTTGGCAATGCTTGTGCTACCGGATCTAAAGTTGACGAAAAGTAGGCGCATGGCCGCTGTCTACCTCCGAATAACTGAGTCAACACAGACAATGCACAGCCCTCCTTCTCGTGGACATATAATGTGAAAGGCTTACTGTAGTTGGGGGTACCTAACACAGGAGCCGAACATAATGCTGTGCGTAATTCGAGAAAACTTTTCTGACACTCTTCAGACCAAGGAATGGGATTGGGTGTATTTTTACACGTTAATGCCACCAAGGGTTTGGCCAATAACGAAAAATTTGGAATCCACTGTCTACAGTACGATGTAATGCCCAAGAAAGCACGCACTTCTCTCTGTGTTCTTGGCACACTCAATTTCGCTATTGCCTGAATTCTTTCTGGGGTCAGTTTCCTTCCCTCCTTCGATAAGAGGTGACCTAAGTAGGTCACTTCTTGTCGGCAATATTGAAGCTTGGAAAGTGACACCTTGTGATGCAGATCACACAGATGACGCAATAATGTCAATGTGGCCTTTTTACAAATGTTCTCAGTATCTGCAGCAATGAGCAAATCGTCCACATACTGTACAAGAGTGGCACCTTTAGGCAAAATAATCGTGTCAAGCTGTGTTTTCAGAGCTTGACTGTATATTGAGGGGCTTTCACAGTAGCCTTGAGGAGCGCGTTTAAAGCGGAAGCTTCGACCTCCTAAACTGAAGGAAAAAATGTCCCTGCTCTCCTCAGCAATTGGGACGCTGAAGAAAGCATTCTTTAGGTCAATCACCGAAAACCACGAAGCAGAAGCTGGAATCATAATCAATAAGGTGGTAATGTCGGGGACAACTGGAAATTGTGGCACAACTATCTTATTTACTTCTCGAAGATCTATCACGAATCTGTACACAGGTGGCTGAGAAGGGTCAGTTCGTTTTAAAACAGGCAGAACAGGACTATTGCAAACATTGCCTCGTGTTTCTTCAATCACATCCTTTTCAATCAATTCGTAAACAATCGCTAGCAAAGCTTTTTCACCCTTATTGGATATTTTGTATTGGGGAATTCGTGGCATTTTGACATTGGCCTTCAATGTTACAACATATGGTGGAATTTCCAAAAGACCTACATCATTAGGACCAGTGGCCCAAAGAATATCTGGGAGAAGTGATAATTCTGCTGGAAGTGCATCTCTCGACAAATACATGGGAGAAACTACTTTCTTACCTAAAGTAAGTTGTACTCCTGAAGGAGAACAGTACAAAGTCGCATACAATCTTTTTAGCAAATCTAATCCTAGCAAATTTTCACCACAACCTGTGGTCAGAATAAGGGGTGCTTCGAATTCACAAGGACCAACCGAAAGAGATAAAGGGTCAGAAATCGGATTTCTAACTGGGGCGCCGGAAAAACCTACGGAAACATTCATTTCGCCAGACAAAGGTGCGCCAGGGAGTTTGGAGTGCATAATAGAACTCTTTGTAGCACCAGTATCCAACAGAAAAGGTTCTGACACACCTGATGTAATCACCTCAACGTAAGGTCCACTCTGATCTACTGGAACTGAAACAACTCCCTCTCTTTGTCTATGGCTGTCCTAGCAATCATTATTCTCCCACTGCTCATTTTCTGTGTAATAATCATCAACGTAGTATTGAGCGGTCCTGTCAGATACGTTATTTTGCTGATCAAACCTGTTCATATAGTTTTGTGGTGGAAGGGGACGTGTGTCCTGAGGGGCGTTTCCACGCCCTCTACCTCTAGGTGCTTGCTGACTGCCACGACCTCTAACACCAGAAACTCCATTTGCACGTTGTAATAGAAGAGGACAATTATACTTGTAATGACCCTCTTGTTTGCAATATAAACACTGGTTGGGGCCTACAGATACACGGGGTTGAGTATACTCGAATCTTTGCGAGTTTCTGTGATACTGTTGAGGCTGCTGAAAAGTATTTTGGTAGTGATTTTGACCATTATTATTTTGATTACCACCACCACGTGGCGGATAGGCTTGCTGTAGCAAAACCTTCGTTTTCAGTTCTCTAGTTTTCTTTTCCACTCTATCTTTCTCATCTTTGTCTCTATTCTCGTAATATTGTGCAGTAGCCAATATCTGGGCTGAAGATGAGACTGCCCAAGAACTTTCTGAATCTTTTAATTTTTTACACAATTCTGGAAGCAGATTGTGCACGAATTTATCGACAAACAATCTCTGACCACCTTCTGTGGTCATATCTTGACCGCTGTGGTCAACGAGTGTTTCTTCAAACCTGGTGAAGAAATCTGAAACTGTTTCTTCTTTCTTCTGCTTGCATGCAGACAACTTATCCCAATTTACACGTATTGCAGGCATTATCGTTTTCATGTAATCTACTATTTTACCAGGGAGTTCTGCTATCAAAGGCTCAGGCTTGGCACCACCAACTTGTCGGGCATCTGCAGCAGTAATATTAGCCCATGTGTCACCTAATTCCTGGTCATGATCTATATGACGAATTTTACCCCATAAAGGCTGTGGAACAACATTCCCAAATAACATATCGATATCGGCTAAATTCATTATACATGACCCAGCAGTTTGCGACAACTCTTTATAGTACCCTGCAGGATTTTTACGCGGATCTGGTAATGTTTGTTTGAGTGCTAAAACTTCAGCTCGCTTCCATGGGACATGTACCCATACACGCTGAAAGTGTGGCAGAATAGGTGGGACAGCAGTCGTGTCACCCTCTCTCCATTGTGGGGGAACTTCTCTCATAGGGTATTGTCGCGCCTTTTTCCTACTGGATGTATTAGATTCAGATGGTGACCCAGAACTGCTTCCCTTACTCCGATATGATAACAACATTTCAACTGCTTTTTCCACATCTGGACCTACAATCATACCTTCTCTGAACCTAAATCGTACACGACACATTTCTCGTGGGATGCATTCCTGATCATTGTCTTCTAAATCCTCGCAAAGGAAAACACACATCTGTTCGAAAACATATCTCTGTGTCGCTGCTTCCCATTGATGGAAGACTTCCATTACAGACTGTATATCATATTTTACGGTGTCCATGACCCATTTCCGTGCTAAACTATTCAGTGAATCTCTCTCTTGATAATCGGGTAGTTGACTTCGCAACTGTCTTCTTCCCATGTTAGGGGTCGTAGTAGGCGACCCGAAAAGAGGTAAAAGAAGGTTAGTAACAGTGCTGGCCATTTTCTGCCGAATGGAAGGTGAAACTGAAGGACAAACAGATGGAAAAACGGGGTGAGACAAGGCAGGGGTAGAGATGGCAGAAGAGGTATCAGGGGAAATAGAGGGGGCACTAGGCAAAATCGTAGAGGGAGCATTAGGAGACGTAAAAAGTACAGTGGGCAAAATCGTAGAAAACACAGGTGAAACAGAAGTGGTCGGTGGGCCTGGAGGAGGCTGCACCGAAGAAGTAGGAGCCAGCTGAAAAACAGCTGGTGAGTGCTGTGGAGGAGCAGGAGGCGTAGTTTGCGCAACTAAAGGTTGCGGGGGTGCTGTGGCATTCTGCGCATAGGGGGGTGGTGAATTTAGTAAATGTGACATTAATGGGTCTTTTTCACGCTCTTTTGCTGCCTCTTACTGAAGAGACGGCAAAACTGGATAACACTTATCTATTGCCATTTTACGTTGCCTGTGCAACTGCTCATTCATCTGCTCTTCTTCATTATCTTTAAACTGCACAGCAGCTTGCATTACTGAAAGTCCCCCTTCTCTCTTATTTTTCTTAGCTAATTTAATTTCTTTTTGTTTGGCTTCTTTACGCCATAAGCGGAAAGAGTCAAACATCGCCGGCCGGGCTTTCTTTTTAAATAGTTTAACTTCAAGGTTGTCTAAGATTTCGGAATCAAAGCTACCATATTGGGGCCATTTTAGAACACCATCTTTCCTGGTGTATTTAATCCATACTTCGTTGTAGGTGATGGGGCCTACCCCATGTTTTACATATAGCTCGTAAGTCGGAGTTCCAACTGGGGGAACCAGACATGAGTCCTCCAATCGGGAGTCCCTATTATTACCACCAAGACAAAACAAATTCCCAAGTCTAAGACTAGGCATCTTTGCTCTCTAGTCTAGTTCCAAACTTCAAAGGATTATCGATTACGATATTTCTCGTGAATACACGAGTCCTTCGGTTTTGGTGCTTGCAAGTACCAATACAAAACTTTGTATCCCAAAGATACCCAAAACTAAGTCCAACTAAGGACTGGGAGACGCTCCACTTATACTTAACTGAAATATCGATGACGTCACCCGAAGACTCGTCTCAGTGTTTCGCTCTACCAAACTTCAAGGGAGCCCAAATCAGGGTGATAGCCAGGGCAGCAGTCCTTGTAGCCGTCGGGAAGCGGGGAACCTCGCAGCAAAGACCTTCGGACCACGTCGACATGCAGGGGTCGATGAGGTGGTTGGCCGTCCTCCGGAATTTCCACACGAAGCTCCTCACTATCTTCTGGCTGACTGGTACCACTGGAATCGCCCCAAACGTTGGGCGCCAACTGAGGTACTGGGTTTTTAAGAACCGGCACAGAACCGGTAACCCAGCGGTGCCAGGGAATCAACACCCAGAGACCTCGGGTTCTTCCTGATCCAGACCTACAGAAACTCAGAGTCTTCTAGGTGAAGTCAAAGATTAGTTTATTGGCTGCAACCAAGGTAGCAGATGTCCTAGAAGTACAATACGGGTATATTCTCAGGAGACTGCACACTTTTACAAAGTCAGGCTTCTCTTCTTATACACAATTTTGGGCTCCAGGCAAAACATTCTTGGTTGTAAAGTAAATCGTTAACATACTTTTAGTACAAAGAGAAAGCAGAGTCATGATGACATGTCCATATTTCACTTCGTGCTGCCTACAACAAATCATTTGGCAAGGCCCAACATTTCATCAGATATCACTGGACCCCTAATAAAAACAGGCACCTCCCCACCATAAAGTAATTGAAGCAAAGGAGTGGAGATAGATGTGAGCGAGATATGGCAGGTGTGCGCGCTGAAATGGTTTTATGGTTTGTTGAGCCTAGATGCTATCTTGCTCGGCCACTGGGAGGGGAACTGACCTAACGAGTTCGGCCTGGGGCAATGGTTCCAACTTGTACAGGTCATGGAAAAATCGATTAAGGAGTATGTGTCCTTGTGGAGTTGAATTCAACTGGATTAAGGCCTATGTAAAGGGCAACACATTAATGGAAGCCAAGGGTTCAGAATGTAAATGACGATTTCGAGGTGAAATCGTCACTCGAATATGCTGAAAATACATGTACATGATGTACTCGTCATTCTCGGTCTTTTGATACCAAATTCGTCATGTTTCGACGAAGTTCTAATTCTCGAGTCCAATATAATTATATGAATCCAGATTTTCAGAACCTCAGCTAAGAGATCTAAATATGACCTGGCTTCTTTCATTCAGACCAATCTGGCAAAATTGCATCTTACCTGTGCTTCGATGTATGCTATGCGGAGAAGAATGCGTGTTGGACGTCTGTCTTACACTACCATCTGCAGTACCAATGGATACAGATACCTTGCTAGGTCCTGTAACGGCTCATGCATCGTTCTGTCCCCAGCAGCTACCCATTCTGATGACGGCATTCGTTGAGACTTCACCACTACGAGTATGTGGCAGTGATGAGATGAGAGATGAGAGCAACATCACGCAGGTACAACTTTCTGTGAGCATTGCTGATCCTGACATCGATGATAGCAATCATTCTCACACATGCACTGTTTCGGCATTTTCGAACTTGGTTGAACTTTCACCTGATGTCGTAAACCAATTTTTTGCAAGCCTGTCTGAAATGATGTTCTCCCCTGAACAAAAAGAATAACTTTTTAAAAGAACGAGCACACAGCGTTCCCTGAACTCTGAATTCGGCCTTCAGTTTTTGATAAACACAGCTACTGAAAATAATTGGAACTATTTTTTTCCTTGAGAGCGAAATTATTTTTTTTCCACTTCCAAAATATTTACCCTTTTTCTGGCACAAAGTACTCTGCTTAAAGTAGAACTATTCTTAGAGAACAGAGCTTCTATTTTAGGAACTCTAGAGACAATATTTTACCTCAGCCTCTAGCACATGTACAGCATTTGTATAAATATGTGATGGAATGGTCTCCACCTTCTTTTCTGTATTCAGAGCCATTTCATGTGTAATTTTCGCAATTCATTCAGCTGATATATATATGTATTTAACTGAATGATAACACTGCTTGAAAAGCGTACAGTACCAATACTCATTTTCGTGTATTTACCATAGACCATTTCAAATGCGAATTTTGTATTTTGGGGTGGGTTGTTAAACACACATGCATCGTTATGTTTAATATTGCTTATTTTTTAGTAATGATGGACATTAATTCGTGGAGTGGGTGTTGTGTTTCTATCTAGGACCCTAATTCGATATTCCCGATTTATGCCCTTATATGGCTATAATAAATAATATCCTTATAAAGGCATAAGAATCATATCCATATTTAGTAATAGCCCATACAGTCCAAATACGGCAAGGCTACTCCCCTAGACTCCTAGAAAGTACAACGCGTTCTTTAAACAAACCAAACCTCCAGCAACCTGGGAATTCCCCATGCTTTTGTTTTGATTTGTTCTAGAACTCCTGCGAGCACTCAAAGAATGGCCAGTTCTTAGTGACATCTTTTATTGACGTCTTATGTCCAACCTTACGTCAAACCCGGCACTTTTCAGGTATAAATATACCAACAGTTGCCTTAAGCAAACACACGGTGGTTTGGAGCAGAGCGGCTATCTACTTGCCCGAGAGCCCAGCTGATGCGAGAGCCCACGGACGCCGCCCCTCCCTTTTGACGCACTGAGAAAGACGCTGTCTTTTTCTCCAGCCAAGAAAATCCAGCTCCGGTGTTTCAAGCCACCCTTGCGGGTTGCTGGGATATCGAGTCCTGAGAGAGAGATACCAGACCTCCTGCATTCTATTACCCAGGTACGGAGCTGACTGAACCCTTAAAGAGAATTCTTGATTCAGATTCTTGGCAAAACCAACTTAACTTAAACTGCTACTTACTTACTCCTTCCCAAGTATTAGGCTTAGGTCAGGTACACCGGTGTAGGCGTACTTAGAAGCACCAGTTGAGGACGTTAGTCAATGTTTTTATGTATGTATATATTTTATCCATTTTAAAGTATCATATGGCTAAGAAACCATATCAATGCTTTTACACTATTATTTCATAATACTCCTTTTACTGTACGCACTTTACTTTATACTAAGCATTGCAATTGTGGCAATTCATTTCTCTTGCATGAGAAAGAAGACTGCTCAATAAATAACACCTTTTATTGAAAACGCCCGTCTCTCTATTTCTCTGCACTCTGGTGAAACTAAGTATGCACGATTGACTGAGTGAAATAGCTGTCTATTGTTTTCACACGACTCTAGAGATACACTCTTATTCTGAGGGAGCAAAGTTGTCATGTTTATGGTTGTCAGAAGCTAATCCCTTCTTGTCTATCCAGGGAAGTTAAACTCCTCCTTGTTTATTCGAGAAAGTTTCTAGTGACCTCTGAGCTAGCTAGCAAAACTAATTACGTCTAATATAGTCAGTAGAGACCTAGTCGACCTCAGTCCTACGTCTACACTGCTGTTTATATTATTCCAATGCGCAGAGCCTATTGGGAATATAGGAACTACACTACAGAGTGTGGCAGTACTGTGGCGACCAGATACTTTTATGTCTGCAGTGCTGTGGGACCATGGGGGTGCACAATAGTTGTCAATGACTGCACAGTATTTTCATCTCTTTTGTGAGTCAATCAGAGCTCAGACTTTGAGTCTGGATTCCGAGCACACTCGGTGCTGTCATCCTGTGCTCTGCTTGCCCTTACAGCGCTAATCAAAGGTCAGGAAATCTTATCACAATAGAACTACTCTAAGAACTCTCAGACCTGAAAGTAATTTTACGGGGTATCCTCCGATATTTACAGGAAATCTTATCAATCAGATGAAACCTGATCCTAAAACAAACTGTCAATTATTCATCATATCAATTAGTCTTTGTTTAACAAACTGAATGTCACATTTTAAGCCTCTATTCTCATGGAAGGGCTTTGGCTCTATCCGGGAATATTGATGAAATAAATATTTGCTATTAATGTAGAATGCGCAATTAAGGTGGAGACATTCCACCTAAAATTAAACAGTTTCACAAATGTTATCATTATTTCTTTATGCAGTAAAGATCCACACACCAGACAAGGTCAGGCAGGAGTTAGAAAGAGTCATGTGTAACTAATCTGTTATTACGTAGCAATCTCTATGATACAGAAAACAAAAATCATAAATATAAAGTAAAATATGCAAAACACATTCCTATAAAAAAAATCCATAGACAATACTGGCCCTTCCAACTCCAGATTTAAGGAACAAGCGGGGTCTGTGTGAATACCAATTCAAAACCATAAAAACAAAGTTTTTTGCTCTATTGAATCAGAGGAAAAGCTTAGAATAATGACATACGTTAAACGTGGCCCCACTTAACTTCACTTTAACAATCACATATTTACATCTCTGAAATGGCGTGAAAAACACAGAAGTGAATCACACTCAGTGGGACACACCAGTTTGATGTAGTTATGCTTTGAGAAAAATAATGCTCCAGTGGAGGCCGATACTATATGAAGTCAGTAACAGACTTCCGAGTTCCACACTACCCCAGTGAGCTAATGCAGCATAACAAGTGACTCGAGAGAAAACCACATTTCATATTTTATATATTGTTCACATACAGTGCTGCTCCCATCAGCCAATCAATAACTAATTTATAAAAGTATATTAAACAATATGGAATTCATTTTTCTATCTGTATTCTTCACACTTGCCACACTCTTCTGGCCTTCATGTGATCGAATAAAAAGGGCAAGAAGCAGCTTGGTAATCTCGCAGCAGAGGCTGGGGATGAGTAAATAGGTAACAGCCAGGCCAGGAAGGAATGCTCTTCTCTTGGTATCAGGGCTCACAGTGGAGAGCTTCATTTGCCAGGTAGTGTAGTCCTTCTGCACTCCTTGCAGTGCACCTTTCACCCAGTGACACTGACACCCGCCCCATTGCAGCCAAGGTTTAAGATTCCTATGAGTGCCATTATCATAATTTCACTCATTTCTGTGTAATTATGAGTGGCATTTCAAATGCTATGAATGCCAGTTTCTGGCGAGCAAAATAAAGCAATGAAGATGAGAAAACCATATAAATATGAGACATTGCACCCATTTGTGCATCAAGATCATCTGAATTATACGTTTTGAGCTGAATCATCACCCTTTATTAAAGCATTCACTACATTATGCTCCCAAACAGGGCGTTACACGTCCATGATTGTTCAACACCTTTGGCACCTCAAATGCAAGTTTGCAAGAAACTCAGTAAACTATCTTGGCCATCAAATCACCGGCGAAGGAATCAGCTCAAAGAAAGAACTCATCCAGGCCACAAAGGTCTCACGGGTACCCAACAACAAGGATGAACTACGTTCTTTCCTGGGATTGGTGGAGTTCTACGCCAAATTCATCAAAAACTTCTTGCATAAAACATATGTTTTGAGGCAGCAGCTAACACTTAAGAACACATTTGAATGGACGGAGGAGTACAAGAAAACCTTTCAGGACCTGAAAAAGGACATGTGCACCATGTTACCCCTGCAAGGATTCGACCCTTCACTGCAAAACCTTGTAACCACAGATGCAAGTAATAAAGGTTTGGCCGCAGTACTCACCCAGAAAGACACCAAAAAAGTGGAACACACCATAGCCTTTGCCTCACGTGCGTTGACTCCAGCAGAAAAAAACTTCTCAGTAATAGAACGTGAGGCACTAGCATGCGTGTGGGCCTTAGAACATTTCAGGCAATTTATTTGGGGCAGAAGAGTCACCTTAACAAAGGTATTCACCACAAAAGGTCTGTATACTGCTGTCCCTGGAGTGAAAAATGTGGTGGCAGATTTTTTAAGCAGAATGCTTGTCGGGACAACTAGCAACGATTACACTGCCGAAACAGATGAGTCAAGCATAGCAAATTTACTTGAACAATCCAGTGGAATTACTAAAGAAGAGTGGCTCATGGAGCAAAACAAGGACAATACCATATGTCAAGTAATAAAAATGATGACTGATGGATGGGTTTGCAAAAGTAAACTAGCAGAACCACTGAGACACTTCTGGGAAGTGAAAAACTAATTGTCACAAGAAAACGGATTCCTACTGAGAAGTGGAAGATTTGTACCTCCAAGAAACATCAGAACAAAGATACTCAAGTTATGTCACGAAGGACACTTGGGCATCGCCAAAACTAAGAGCAGAGTCAAAAACATGTACTGGTGGCCAGGCATCAGTTTAGATGTAGAGAGAATGGTCAGGATTGCACCCTCTGCATGGATTCATACAAATCACAGGTGACATTTAGACAACCTCTACACCCTATTCCCTGTCCGTCGGTGCCGTGGGAGAGAATAAGTATAGACACAATGGGACCTATATCAGATGGCCTGGAACAATGGTATGAAGTAGTTATCATGGATCACTTCTCCAAGTGGCCAGAAGTAAAAATTATCAACAAACCAGACGCATTAAACGTAGTCAAGTTCATGGATGACACATTAACACGGGAGGGTCTCCCCAAACAGATAATAAGTGACAACGGGGCTCAATTTACATCTGAAACGTCCAAGGATTTCATTCATAAACACAAAATGGAGCATAAAACGACATCGGTATATCACCCAGCTGGAAACGGAGCTGTAGAAAGATTCAACCGAGTCATAAAAGGTATAATCCAACTGGCAAACAGAAAAAACCTCAACTGGAAACAAGAAATACTCAAGACTGTGTGGGCCTACAAAATAACACCATGCGAAACAACAGGACACAGCCCATTTGAACTTATGCGGGGCAGGACTCCACAATGTGGGCTGGGTGAAGGCAGCTAAAAGGGTACACTGGTCATCCCAACTGGTCAGAGAAAGACTAATGCATGCCTAAGTCAGGGGCAAGATTAACTATGATAACAAGCACAGGTGGAAACCTGTAGAGCTCAAGGTAGGAGACATCGTCAAGGTAAAAAGAAGTGGTCACATAGGAGAAGCTACTGCCGAGGCGTAATACTCGCCATTCGTTGCATTTCCGAAGAACAAGCGTGTGGTGATCAGCTTGGCGTTCACATTATCTTGTATCTATTTGGAGGCGTTTGCCCCGCTGTTGTTCTTCGCGCTTAAAATACTAAATATGCATAGTTTTAAACAGGACCAGCTGTGGTGGCTTTTTAAAGGATAGTGTCTCGCTGGAAGAGCACTTTATTAATTTTGGTCAGAGGCGTTGCCCCGTTGTGTATTTGCTGGAACTCTCATACAAGAAACGTCCGATCCGCACACCTGCAGTCTTTTGAAGCTCGCTATAATTGAAGCTATGAGTGCTCATTACGAACTAGTGAAGCTACCCTTTGATTGCAGGATATAGAAGATTTTATGGTATGGTTGTATTGCTTTCCTGAAGAAGGTGTTGGTTATTATATAAGTGCCCACCGAAATGCGTCGATGCTCAATAAAAAGGAGAAATACTTTAAACACTGAGAGACAACAATTTTGACGCTAAGCTAAATTGATCTCATATTTTGTATCTCCTTGTTTACAAATAGGAACTAACTCTTCATTTCTGTTGACTGTCCCTTTATTTGTTATGTAAAAAACCTTTTTATCGTTTTTAATATTGTGTATTGTGGAAAGATCAGATTACTACGAACCACATTGGTTTTATTGCACTTGTTCTGAATAAACTGTGAAGTATATATTTTCTATATATGTTTTTTGCATTGCCTCTTTGTTTTGCTACTTGTGAGCCTACATTACTGTGTTTTGTGAACATTTGTGAGTGATCGCTTTAGAGTGAATATGCCCAAGGGGAACTTCATTTACTGACACATAGGAGAAGGGTCAGGACAGATACACTCCTCTCCATTATCCGTACGTGAAGTGTGCTGCAATTCCGCACTCTTGAGCAACGGTAGAGTGTGGCACTTCTCTGCCCTCTCTGCCTACAGACATCTTGTGAAGAACCCTGAAGCTACCATGCCCACTGAGTTGACGAGAGACTCTCCCGAAGCACTAAAAAACAACATAGCACAACCTTGTTCTTCAGATTATGAGTCTATGAGTTTCATGCACCACCTACCAAAACAGGAAGTGCCATCTCGCAGACCATCTTTGCGCCAATGAACACCTTACCTAATCAGGTTGTCACCGAGAGAGTCAGACGCATGTCGCCGTCCACGCCCATGCGCGACACTACATAACCTATTAGTAGAAGCAAAGTAGGAAGGCTGTTATCACCAATCAGCAGTGGATCACCAATTGCGCCGACGACCTCGCCCCACTGAAGAACCCCCCCCCCAGGCGAGTCCCGCAACAGGAAACCCTCATGGTTCACCGACGCCCTCAAAAACTCAAAGAAATCCTGCCGAACCCTCGAAAAAATCTGGCGCCATGATCAGACTACCGAAAACATGACTGCCCTCAAGAACGCCACTTGCGAACACCACCAGCTGATCCGCACCACCAAAAGGGCATCATTCAAAGAGCGGCTAGACAGCAACACCCACAACAGCAAGGAACTCTTCAGCATCATCAAAGAGCTCTCCAACCCCAGCGCCAGCAACAACGGCATCACACCATCACAAGACCTCTGCAACTCCCTCGCCACGTTCTTCCACTGCAAAATCACAGACATACACAACAGCTTCGGACCCCAGACTCCGCCTCCAGTCACCGAACCACCGACCCCCACCACCATCCTCAGCAACTGGACCCCCATCAGCACTGAATACACCACCCACGTCATGAACACCATCCACTCTGGCTCCCCCTCTGATCCTTGCCCCATCACATCTTCAACAAAGCCGACATCATCATCGCACCCCACCTCCGGAACATCATAAACGACACCTTCACGTCAGCCACCTTCCCTGAGAGCTGGAAGCACACAGAAATCAACGCCCTTCTGAAGAAACCCACAGCGGACCCCAAATACCTCTAGAACCTCCGCCCCATCTCTCTTCTTCCCTTCCCGGCTAAAGTAATCGAGAAGACCGTCAATAAACAGCTGACTGCTTTCCTCAAGGCAAACAACTCGCTCGACCCATCCCAGTCCGGATTTCGAGCCAACCACAGCACCGAGAACGACCTCATCGCAGCCACCGACGACATCAGGACCCTGATGGACAACGGAGAAACAACCGCTCTCGTCCTCCTAGACCTCTCGGCTGCCTTCGACACCGTATGCCACTGCACCCTGATAACCCGCCTCTTCAACACAGGGATCCAAGGAAAGGCCCTGGACTGGATCACCTTGTTCCTCTCCGACAGAACCCAGAGAGTCCGCCTACTTCCTTTCCGCTCAGCAGCCACCGAGATCATCTGCGGCGTACCTCAAGGCTCCTCGCTCAGCCCAACCCTTTTCAATATCTATATGAGCCCCCTCGCCGCCATCGCACGCAAACACAACATCAACATCATCTCCCATGCCGACGACACCCAACAGATACTCTCCCTCACCAACGACCCAGCCACTGCCAAACCAACCTCCAGGAAGGAATGAAAGACGTCACAGAATGGATGAAACTCAATCGCCTGAAGTTGAACTCACACAAGACGAAGGTCCTCATCCTCGGACAATCCCCTTCCACCTGGGATGACTCCTGGTGGCCCACAGCGCTGGGCTCCGCACCAAAACCCACGTACCACGTACGCAACCTGGGATTCATCCTGGACTCCTCCCTCACAATGACCAAGCAAGTCAACACCGTCTCGTCATCTTGCTTCAACACCCTGCGCATGCTCAGTAAGATCTTTCGGTGGATCCCCACCGAAACCAGAAAGTCTGTCACCTAGGCCCTCGCCACCAGCCGTCTGGACTACGGAAACGACCTATACGCAGGAACCACAGCCAAACTTCAGAAACGACCCAGTGCATACAGAACTCCTCCTCACGACTCATCCTCAACATCCCCCGCCACAACCACATATCCGCCCACCTGAGAAACCTGCACTGGCTCCCCGTCAGCAAGAGGATCACGTTCAGGCTCCTCACCCACGCACACAAGGCACTCCACCACAGTGGCACCGAATACCTCAATGGCCGCCTCTCGTTCTACACCCCCACCCGCCAGCTACGCTCTGCCGGCCTCGCCCTCACCACCTTCCCACAGATCCACAGAACCACCACCGGAAGAAGATCGTTCTCCTACCTGGCAGCCAAAACATGGAACTCCCTCCCCGCACACCTATGACTGACCGAGGACCATCTCACTTTCAGGAAACAGCTCAAGACCTGGCTTTTCGAGCAGTAGCGACACCCCCCCTCTCCCTCCAGCGCCTTGAGAACCTCACGGGTGAGTAGCGCGCTCTATAAATGTACTGATTGATTGATTGATTGATCTGCTACCATTTGTTTACGCTAAATTTACTCATTGCCTTCCCGACTGAATTCAATACCGATGGTCTTTTATTTGCCTGCTAAAAGTGGTAGAGGGGATCAAAACAATTCAAGGTTATACTTACAAATTAGTCATGCTTAAAGGACCACAGACTCTGGACTTCATTTTGATGGATTTATTATAAGGCCAAAAATAACTGAATATAAACACACCTTAATATCAGAGTATATAGGTACATAAAAATCAATACAGAGATGAGTCTACGAATATAATTCATTGGGCACAAAAGGCATAATGTGATGAACTCTAAAATAAAAATGCAACACAGAATAGAAGCTGAGTCCAATTCTTTTTACATTGAGAAGTAAACAAAAGGTATCCTTCCCTACACTGCTCTAGATGAGGATCCTGCCTATCTCCTTTATATCATACCCCAAAGGTGTCAGCACGTGTTGACTTCCTAAGAAGTACTCACGTCAAATGGTTCTGATAGCTTAAAGCTATGAAGCTCGCTCTAAGATGCTCCTTCCACTCCGAAAAAACAGGTCTCTGTCCCTGCGCATCATACAAAAAGACAATGTTCAACCCACAATACGTCACATGATAAGCTTTTTCATTTACAAAATTCTCAGTAAGTTTTCACAGAAGCCTTAATTGTTCAGCTCCTCTCCAGTGGCATTGGCTCCTAGGTAGGCCAGACACGAAAGGAGTCCTCCCTTTTCGCCTTTCAGTCTTCTTCAAAAACATTTCGGGTATCTCCTTAATCTAAGAATAACGAGGTCAAATTCCTGCACTTGCAGTAGGATGAGAACATACTGTCTTCCTAAACAAAAAGTATTCATTTAATTATTTCTTGAGCAACCAAGGAGAAACGAAACTCAAAACAACCTGCAATGTGGGCCTACAATGCAGGCAACTTAAACTTCACACAGTAACATTGTACGAATATAATTTCATCCTGCACATTATATATACAGGAATAATAAACGTTTTTAATACATACAAAGTCCTACTTAAATGTGCATATTACATTACAAATGCTTATGTGACTTGAATAAATGCATTTTAATAATCATGAAACACTGCAAACAACAAAAATATATGTAAGTGCATTTGAACCATGAGTATAGTGCACCCATACAATTTAGAGTGCTGTAAGTGCTCTATCAATTTCATATGGGCAGGTGATTTTAATATAGCTAAATGCATGAAAGAAGATTATAGATTATGTCAACAAATGATAAAATATGAGGAATCAAAAGATCATTGTGTGCATACCGCTTACGGAAACGCCATGAATAATCTACTAAAGGTTTGGCAGCTGGAGATTAGGACACAGAAATCCCATATTAATGGTCAAATAATCCCGACTTTTTATAGGGGGAGGTCACCTCGGCGATAGACTACATAATAACATCCAGTAGCCATGAGAATAATTCAGTGGAAATAAATATCAGGATGATGGAGCCCAGTGACCATGCTAATAACTCCATAATTCTGCCATGGAAAGATCACTGCGTAGATAAAAATAGCACTATAACCCAGAAGTCCACTTTAGCCAGACGAAATGGCTACTCTTTAAAGGGGAGTCAAATTGATGAAAACCTCCTTTTCACTCGAGCAATTCAGACAAATTTTAACGAGGACCTGTCCTGTCTACATTATTTAATAAACAAACCTCAAGTATTAAGTATTAAGATACAATTAACTCGCTCGAGTAGCGCAGCGAGCCAGCAACACAATCGCTGGTTTAATAAAATCTGCACAAAAGCTTCTGTTAATCTTCGTAATGCCTTAACGTCAAAACCAAGGGATAAACTACAAATAAAAAATCTGAGATAAATTCATAAAAGATCGATAGAAGAGCGGAAAAAAGAACTGAGATCTGAAGCTTGGGAGAAACTGAGGATAACAGCTAATGCATTCTGGGAAGTCGTCAACCTTCTATTCTTACAGGAGGAAGGTGGCCCTTCCATGGATGTTTCATAGATGAAAACACGTGGATAAACCACTTTCAAAAAGTCTTCCAAATACATATTAGAAGTAGTAGTGAAGAACCAGAGGACACCCCAAGACCTACCCCAACTTTAGCCTTTACTATGGGCAAGGTAGAACTCGCATTGGCACAAGCATCGTCATTAAAGGCACCAGGATCAGATGTGGTGCCTGTTGACATATTTTTAAATCACAGAGACTTCTGGGTACCCTCACTCACTGCAGTGTTCAATGCTATTGGCATTATGGGCCCTCCTTTGTCCTGGAAACAGTCTATTATTGTACCGATTTATAAAAAAGGAGATGGCTCTGAACCTGCAAATTATCAGCCAATAGTGCTAATTGATAGCATGGCCAAGGTAATGGGTCGTCTATTACTAAACAGAATGGAAGATTGGGTAGTTGAGAAGGGGATCCTTGCGGATGTACACTATGGGTTCAGGAAAGGCAGAGAGACTGTGGACCAATGTCTGAACTTGGCCCTTTAAGCGGCAAAGTACACACAGGCCAAACAAGAGAACCTCTACATGGCATTTATGGACCTGTAATCCACTTTTGATTGTGTCAACCATAGCAAGCTGTGGCATATTATGGAGCAAATGGGGGTGGAGGCACCAATTATTTGTTTTATTGGACTGTTGTATGCAAGTGCTACTGCAAAGGTTTGCCATGGTAGGCATGGTGAAAGTACCAGACCCCTACCTGTTTACAGTGTATACTAATACATTAAATGACCACCTAGTAGAAAAGGTAATAGACACCCCAAAAGCTAGTGCTACCCCATTACCCATTTCGCTTTATGCAGATGATGTGGACCTTTTGGCAAGAACACCATTAGCCCTACAAAATTGCATTAACAATTTTATGAAAAAACTTGATCTACATGTCAAAAAAACAAAGTCCTTCATAATGTGTTTTGGAAAAAGTAAAAAGAAAGGAAATTATGCTATTGAAAATCGGAAAGTTGATATTGTAGATCATTTTTCACATTTAGGCATTGTCTTTGACACTAACTTAAATTGGAATATGATGGTGACTTCAAGGGCTACTCAGATGAACAAAAGTATAGCAGCAATTATTAGGTTTGCAACAAATTTAGGCAACAAACCAACACCAGACATCGTTAAAATGTATCAGGCAAAAACCATTTCAATGACAATGTATGGGGCAGCTATTAGGGCATAGCCAATGTCGATAAACTCCAGAAAATAGAGGACGGCTTTGCTCAGAGGTTATTGTCCGTTCCAAAGGCTCGGACAAATGCGATTACTCATAAAGAACTAGGCCTACCCTGCATCACGGATACAATAAAACTGGCCCCTTTGTTGCTTTGGTTGTCAATACGGAAACAGAAGGTGGTACAAACAAATCAATGCATCCTAAATGATATTATGAAACTGGATTATGGATCTAAAGTGTAATGATTATAATATATAAAGAGCACTCTTGTATCATTGGGGCTAGGGGTCCTCTATGCTGAACCCGCACAGTGTGAAATCTTCTAGAAGGCGAAGTTAACTAATTCTTTCCTAGAAAAATACGCACACGAAAGCTGGAATAGAAACAAAGATAAAGCCACAATTATTGCATACAATAACAGACCGTCTTTGCGGTATGGCCTATTCTCATATCTTTCTTTTGTGGGTAATAACCGCCATCAATATATTCTAACGAGATTTCGTTTAGGTTATATAACACTCTCGTTGGGCTATCCTGCAAATGTGTTCTCTCAGAATCAATTGGAACGCTGCCTGTGTGATTCTTGTTCAAAACAATAAATTGTACATATATTATATTTCTGTCGTTTTTATGAAAAGGAGAGAAAAAGATGTATTATTCCACTCTTGCAGGAAATGTTGCTTGCGTAATTACATTACCACATTGACTGTTATTTTAGAACTGGAGACACCACCTTATGTATGCTTTGTGACAATTCGTAGTTCAGCGAACATGTGACTAAATTTTTATCTGCGTAAAAGAAGCTTAGGAGAATTAGATCTCATGGTGCAATAATTTAAATTAATTATCTAGATGAAATATGCTGCTATCAGGATTTTATAGAAAATATTTTAAGAATGTGTGTTTTTTAATGTTTTATGAAAGGTTTGTTATTCCGTGTTTGTACTTTTTATGCACTTGATTATTTTTTTTTATAATCAAGTTTATTGAATTTTTAAACCACAAATTCATAAAGGCATCAAGATCAGGCATAATATCATACTGTACATACACATGTAGAGCGACAAGGATCAGCGAATCAATCAGCAGGGTAAAATCATACAGAGGGTTAACCCAGAAGACACGTATCCACTCCTCAAGATAGCAGGTTGAACCATTTGCCCCATATCTTTTGGAAAAGTTCGGGGAAGCCCCGGGCTTCGAAGAGGGGCTCCTCCTGAGTCCCACACCAGTCCACCCCCGTCTCCACCTCCGCACAGTGGGGGGCTTGGCCAGGGACCACAGCGCCACTATATCTCACTTCGCCACTGCCATCGCTGTCCCGTGGAAACTCTTGACCACACGAGAGCTGTCCAGGCCATCGAACACGCCTAGAATCAGGCGCAAAGGATAATGGGGACTAGTCCACCCTAGGGTCTGTGAGAGCTCTAGTTCCACACCCGCCCAGAATGGAGCAAGGGCAGGGCACTGCCACACCATATGATAGAAATCCACGGGGGCCTGGTTGCAACGCGCACAGGTCTGGGAAAGCGCAATTGGGCTTTGTATAGGTGCTTCGGAGTGAGATAAGCCCTGTGTAAATAGTAAAGTTGGGCTAAGCGCTGCTACTTTGAGGTCGTCAGGGTATTAGGGGCCATGAGGGCGACCCTCCAATCCGCCTCCTCCAAGGGGCCCAGCCATCCCTCCCTCCCAACGAGCTTGCAGCGCGTCTAAGGTTGTGGGGGTATTGTTCACGAGGGAGCAGTATATCCAGGAGACCCCGCCCCTACCCAGATCCCCCACCATCACCTGGGCCTCAAGGGGACTAAACTTGGGAAAGGAGGAGGGAGAGGATAGGTGCAACCCCAGGGCATGCCTGAGCTGCAGATATTTGTAAAACTGGGAGGGGTGGAGGGAGTAGCGCTGCTGCAGGTCTGCGAAAAGTTCTGATATGGTCCACCACCCAAACATCCCCAAGAAGCGAGATCCCTATGTGATCCCACCGATGGAAGTCCTGGTTGGATGAGGTCTCCTGCAGCCATGTGCCATACCACAGGGGGGTCTGCCTGGTAAGTGTCCGATCCCACTTCGTGTGGCGCAAGGCAATGCGCCAAGCCAGGAGGGCCGACCGAGTGACGGGGGTAGGTCCAGCGGCACGGGGGTTCCATACAGGTAAGTCCATCGCCTGAAGTTCCACTTGGTACGCTGGGTCGGACCAGCCACCTGTGAACCAATCATGGACCACAATAGGTTTAGTGGCAAGGTAATAGAGATGAAGGTTGATGACTCCCATACCTCCGTCATAAGGAGGTATTCGGCAATGTGCCAAGGACATCCGCGATCTCCAGCCCCCCCCCCCAAAAACGGGTAAGAACACCGTCAAACTCATGAAACTAGTTCTCCGGGAGGTGAAAGGAAATATTCTGCAGAATGTATAAGAACCGGGGGAGGACCATCATTTTGAAAAGGGCACTTCTGCCAAGGGGGTTAAGGGGAAGAGATTGCCATTTCCTAAGGTCCGCCCTGGCCCTGGTGAGTAGGGGTGTGATGTTCAAGGCCCACTCCAGCTCCGGGAGCAGGGCAACCCAGATCCCCAGGTACTTGAAGGATTGCCTGCGCAAGGGCATGGTTGTCTGCCAGTCTAAACAGGCACGGGACGGGTGGAGGGGAAGCAGTGTGGACTTTGACAGGTTGAGCCAAAGGCCCGAGACCCATTCAAAAGCGGAGAGAACCTCCAAACAGCGTGGGCCAGAGGTCTTGGGGTCCGCCAGAAAGAGGAGGACATCATCAGCATATAGGGCGATCTTGTCCACCCGCCGTAGGTCTCACGTCCAGCCCCGGATGTTGGAATCTTGGCGAATAAGGGAGGCCAGGGGCTCCATCGCCAGCGCGAATAAGAGTGGCGAAAGCGGACAACCCTGGTGAGTGCCCCTTTGGATAGGAAATGCTTCCGAAAGTACACCATTGACCACGACCCTTGCTTCAGGGTTGGAGTATAGAACTTGAGTGAGGCGCCGGAAAGGCAAGCCGTACCCCATCACCTCCAACACCTCATCCAATTAGGCCCAATCCACCATATCAAAGGCTTTCTCAAAATTGATTAAAAGCAGAGCCAAGTACGGAGTGAGACGGTGGCGATGCGTAAGTGTGAGGTGGAGGCGGCGAATACAGTGCCGCGTACCCCGGGCGGGCATGAAGCCGCATTGGTCCAAGTGGACCTAATCACGCAAGAGAGGACGGAGGCGCTGGGCTAAGACAGTAGTGAAGATTTTCACCTCAGTGTTAATGAGGGAAATAGGGCGATAGTCTGCGCAGTCGATGGAGGGGGGCTATGTCTTCGGAAGCACCAAAATAGTGGCCACGTCCATTTTGGGGGGAAAGGACCCTTTGTCTACCATGTGGTTATGTTATGTTATGTTATGTTATTTGTAACTTTTATAGCGCACGGCTACTCAAAAGAGTGTCCCGGCGCTTTATTGACATCCTGGAAAACAAACACAACACAATAAAAGAAAGAAGGGATTGAAGAAAATGAAATCTAAGAGGCAAAAAGCCAGGTTTTCAAGCCCTTCCTAAAAGATAGCAAATTTGAATTGCTACGTAACGAGAGGAGGAGAGAGTTCCAGAGCTGAGGGGCCCGGGGCATAAAAGAACGGCCTCCCAGACGTGTGGTGATACAGTTATACCAAGTTCGGGACCAGCGACTCGCGATAAGTCGCATAGAATTCTTGTCGGGATCCGTCCGGTCCCGGCATCTTACCGGAGTGTGGGTGAGAGATGGCCTCATGAACATCGTCTGAGGTAATGGGGAGATCAAGAGTCTCTGAGATCGCTTGCGGCAGACGCTGCAGGTGGGTCCCTGTCTCCGCCAACAATGCAGTCAATGAGGCCTTGGGGGGATGCAGTCAGTGAGGCCTTGGGGGGACGGGACGAGATTGGCATAGTATGCTGCAAAGGCTTGGACAATAGCCCGTGAGGTGCAATGGTGGGTACCGTTCCCATCCCGGACTTCGGGAATGATGCGAGTGGCCTTGGGATAGGAAATGAGGTTATGGAGAAATTTGCCATTTTTATCTCCCCATCCATATATACGAGCCACCGAAGAGAACCACAGCATTTTAGCGGCCTCCAGGGAGACTTGGCAGATCTCTTCTCAAAGCAGCGCTAGCTGCCTGGCGGACCCTTCACCCCCAGCGGACCCCTGGGCAGCCTGAGCCTCCAACTCTGCAAGGTGGGTGACCTGAGCCGTGCGCTTTGCGTGGACCAAGCCCCTAGCCACCCCCGTATGGTGGCCATACCGGCCTCCCACAGAGTACCCGGGGAAGAGACCGACCCCGTGTTGAGCACAAAGTAGTTCTTCAGTTCTCGGCCAAGTAATTCAACAAAGACCTTGTCCTGCAAAAAACTGGCATTCATTCTCCAAGTCGTAGGAACACCAGCGGGGGCGTTCCCAAACTGGAGGAAGACAGGGGAGTGATCCGAGATGCGCCTAGACAGAATAGCAGCCCCGGATACCAACAAGCAATCAAGGGCAGGCATCAGAAGCAGGTCAATACGAGAGTGAGTGTGGTGGGCCACATAAGTGTGGGTGTATTGCTGTCACCGGGGATTCCACACCCTCCACACGTCGCAGAGACCCAGGGCCAAGGACCAAACAGAAAGGCGTTTAGCAGAGGCAAGGCGAGATGCAGAGGGAACACCTGTCGCATCAAAGGAGGGGTGCATAACAGCATTAAAGTCTCCTCCGATGACCGTCAGGCCCTGGGGAAGGGTGGAGAGCAGGAGCGTGAGTCGCTGGAGCGCGTCTGGCATGGCAGCGGGGGAATGTAGAGAGATACAAGACTAAGAGGGTGTCCCTAAATATTACCGACCAGGGCCACATAGAGGCCTTGCGCTTCGTTCTCAACCTGGGATAGACTAAAGGGGAGACCCCTATGGAGCAGTATGTCCACCCCCCGGGAGCCCCGAGTAAAGCCTGAGTGCCAGACCCTATCGAACCCATAGCATGCAAGAAAAGCGCATTGGGTGCCTAAGAGGTGCATTTCCTGTGAAAAGAGGATATCAGGAGCGTGACGTTGTGCGCTGCGAAGAGCTGCATTTCGCTTGATATGGTCTAGGAGGCCGTTGACATTCCACGATATAATGTGGAGGGGTCTGTGTAGAGTGGACATCATATGGGCTGGTATTGTGTGTGGAGCACTACTATTGCTATACTTGGGTCCCAGGGGAGGCCACCCCCAGTCTGGGCATTGGAATACAGTGCGCTTGATATGCGAATTGCCGTGTCACCAGCTGTGGCGCGTGTACGGTGCTAGATGCCAAGTAAAACAAAAAACAGCGGCATGTAGGTGGCCAAAAAAAAAACCATCGGGAGACAACGGTCTGCCCATCCTCCCTCTCCCCCCAACACCCCCACCCTACACTTCAGAACGTGAAGCATCTGTCACCCTGAAGAAAAAAACAAGGAATCAGCAACGCAGCTGAATCGGGAAGCTAATCTAAAACGGTTAGCAAAACATGAGCCTGGCGATGATGAAGCCCTCCATGTAGACGGATAAAGAATCATTAACAGCTAGACAAGAAAGAACAAATACACAAGAAAACCAAGTCCTGCAATGAAGTCAGAGTGTTCAGGTAGTACAGGTGGTCGAACGTGGTCTGGCGGTGGCGGACCCCTACATGTGTGTGGGATTGGAATGGGGGAGCGCCACCGGAGGGGCTGCTAATAGAGCAGCGTACAATCGTCATGCAACAGCTACGTGAGGTCAGTTCCCACCGTCTTCCCCAGTACCTTGGAGCAGAGGACTTCGCGACAAGTCTGAGTCAGAAATGGTCTGGTGCAAAGCCCCAGAAGGGTCCGGGGCGCGGTCCAGGTCGATCTGGGAGCCAGTGGAGCTGGGAGACCCCGATCTTCTGGGCGATGTATGAGGAGGAGACAGTTGAGGCGCATCCACAGGGGAGCGGGAGGTCGATCCCCAGTGGGCACCCTTCCTGCGGACCTGTTGCGGTGCCCCCAGGACATAGGTATAGGCAGGTGGGGTTGCGTGGGTACCATCCGAGCGGGGAAGGAGGTTAAAGAGGTCCGGAGAGGGCGCTCCTCCGGGAGCCAGGTTTAAGCCGCTTGGGGACTATCAAAGAATATTGCCAAGTTACGAAGCTTCTGCTTAACTTCATCATAAGTTCGACACTGGGCCTGCACCTCCCTGGTATAGTCTGGGAAGACCATGATCTTGTTATTTTGGAATGACAGTGGACCCTTGGCCCTAGCCGTAAGGATAGTATCCCTGTCCCGGAAGTTTAAGACCCTCAGGATAAGGGGCCGGGCATGAGCCCCGGGTGGAGGTCGGGGAGCCAGGGAGCGGTGGGCTCGTTCAACCGCGAACCTGGGTGAGAGGGACTCTTTGGGCATCCACGATCGAACCCGAAGTCTCCACGAACGTGTCTGCATGGCCTTGTTCAATCTTCTAGGGAAATCCTAGGAGGCGTAGAGTATTCCTCCTCTACCTGTTTTCGGCGTTTTCAGCCTGACAGTGGAGCGCCGAGGCCAGGGCCTGGAGACGAGCCACCTGGGTCTTGAGTTGACTTATGTCGTCCTCGGCCGTGGAGATGTGCGATTCCGCCTCCATAATCCGAGCCGTGACGTTGCACCGGTCCTAGCGAATAAGGGCCATATCAACCCTCACCTTGCCGATTTTGCTTTCAACTGAGGCCTGTGAAGTGCCTATCACCTGAAGGTCTGCCTGTGTGTCCCTGCCCCAGCTGCTGCTGCTGAGGAGGTTCCAGGCCGTAAGTCTGTTCATCTTCTGCCTGACTGTGTTACTGTATTGCTGTATTTCTCACTGTGGTGTCAGTGACTGCTGTTGTCTTTCTTCCCCCGCTGTGGCCCCTGACCGTTCTCTTCCTTCTGTACCCCTCGCTGCCCCCGTGCCGCTCTCCCCGTTTTGCCTTCTGTACCACTAATTTTTGCTGATTCTGTGCTCCTTGCCACTCGTTTCCCCCTCGTTTTGTGCCCCTTTTGCCTTCTGTACCACTCGTTTTTGCTGATTCTGTGCCCCTTGCCACTCATTTCTCCCTCGTCTTTGTGCCCCTTTTGCATTCTGTACCACTCGTTTTGCTGATTTCGGTGCCCTTTGCCTTCTGTACCACTCGTTTTGCTGATTTATGTGCCCTTTGTCTTCTGTGCCACTCGTTTCTCCCATGTTTTGTGCCCTTTCCCTCTGTTCCCTCCCTCGTCCCTCACTTGCCCCTGCCGCTGTGTCCCTTGCGGCCCCACCCCCGGGCTGCCCACTACCCGTTTGCTGCCCCCGCCTCCCAGCTGCTCCTCCCTCCCACCTCCCCATATATGCTGGCCGCTGGCAGCAGCGCAGCGGGCGGTCCGCTGGCGCCCCGAAGGCGCGCTCAAGGCAAGCCCGTCTGCGCCCGTCCGTGCCTGGACCGTGCCCAGCGCCAGAACCCCTGGCCCCCGCTCCTGCCACGATGACTGCCGCCACTACAATGCCAGCTCGCTCCACGCCCTCAACCCCGGATGGACCCACACCTGCTTCAAGGCCACCCCGAAACGCACACACGGTCCCTTCACCTACCGGAACTGCAGCTACAACAGCCTCAGGACCAATGGACCACCCGCCAAGAAAGACCGCACCCACCTGCGATGCATACTACTGAACACCCGCTCCGCGTGCAAACACGCCATCGAGCTCTGGGACCTGCTCGACACAACATCCCCGGACGTCGCCTTCCTGACAGAGACCTGGTTGAACGACTCCTCCGCACCCGACATTGCCATAGCCATGCCAGACTCACAAGATCACCCACAGAGACCACTCCAACGGAGTCGGAGGAGGAAACGCCATCGTCCACAAGAACAGCATCAGGGTCTCGACCAGCACAACGACGCGCTCAGCACCGCCGAACACATGCACTTCCAGATCCCCACAGACCCCAACTCTACCCTCAGAGGCACCTTGTCTACAGACCCCCTGGACCCCACCCCCAGTTCAGCGACTCCATCGCCGACTTCATCAGCACGCACGCCTTGATCTCCACCGACTACATCCTCCTCGGGGACCTGAACTTTCACATTGAGAACAACAACGACAAGAACTCCACAACCCTGATCGATAATCCCACCAACCTCGGACTGAAGCAACTCGTTACAATGCCCACCCACTCCGCCGGCCACACGCTTGACCCTATCTTCTCCTCAAGCCCGGACGTCTCCGTCAGCCACACCACCTAACTCCTCTGGACCGACCACCACTGCATTCACTCCCCCTTCCAGAAACCCACCACACACCACCGCACCCAACAGAACCCCCACCACTGCTGGAGCAAAATTACCAAAGACCAACTACAGGTAAACCTCGCTCTCAGCCCCCCCATTGAACCCACCAACTCAGACGACAAGGCCCACAGCTTCAGACGCTGGATGCGCCAACACCCTCGCCCCGCTAAAGAAACCCCCCCACAGAGACACCAGCAAGAGGGCCAGCTGGTTCTCCCCAGAACTCCTAGCCTCCAAGCAAGCCTGGTGGAAACTAGAGAAGAAATGGCACAGCGACCAAACTCCTGACCGCGCAGCACACAAGGATGCCATCCGTAACAACCGCCACCTCATCAGGGCCGCCAAGAGAACCTTGTTCAAAGACCGCCTTGACAACAACGCTCACAATAGCAAGGAGCTCTTCAACATCGTGAAGGAACTCTCCACCCCCAGCTCCAACACCAACGACATCCCGCCGTCACAAGCCCTGTGCGACTCCCTCGCCACCTACTTCCACCGCAAGATAACAGACATCCACGACAGCTTCAACACCCAGACAGACCCGACAGACAGCAACACATCAGACCCTCCACACACCATCGACCACGACCCCCTGCTAGCCTGGGCCAGCGTGAGCATCAATGACAACATCAAGACCATGAGCACAATCCACTCCGGCTCTCTGTCAGATCCCTTCCCGCACCCTGTCTTCAACAAAGCAAGCAGCTCAATCGCACCCCACCTGCGCAACGTCATCAATCTCTCCCTCGAGACTGCGACCTTCCCAGAGAGCTGGAAACACGCCGAGATCAACGCCCTACTGAAAAAAGCCAAGGCTGACCCAAGAGACCTCAAGAATTTCCGGCCCATCTCTCTGCTCCCCTTCCCGACCAAGGTTATTGAAAAAATTGTCAACAGACAGCTAACGCGTTACCTCGAAGAAAACAGAATCCTGGACCCTTCTCAGTCAGGGTTCCGCAGCAACCTCAGCACTGAGACCGCCCTCATCGCCGCCACCGACGACATCAGGACCCGTCTGGACAACGGCAAGACCGCAGCACAATCCTCCTAGATCGCCCCGTCGACTTTGACACCGTCTGCCTCCGCACACTACGAGCACGCCTCCACGCAGCAGGGATCCGAGACAAGGCTCTGGAATGAACCACCTCCTTCCTCTCCGGCAGAACCCAGAGCGTTCGCCTTCCCCCATTCCGGTCCGAAGCCTCCAAGATCATCTGTGGCGTACCCCAGGGATCCTCCATCAGCCCGACACTGTTCAACATTTACATGGCCCCGCTCGCACATGTCGCCCAACAGCACGACCTCAACATAATCTCCTACACCGACGACACTCAACTGATCCTCTCCCTCACCAAGGACCCCATCACCGCCAAAGCCAACCTCCACAAAGGAATGAAAGCCGTCGCCGACCGGATGAAGACCAGCTGTCTGAAGCTGAACTCAGACAAGACGGAGGTCCTCATCTTCAGCTCCAACCCTTCAGCCTGGGACGACTCCTGGTGGCTGACGGCACTGGGAGCAGCCCTGACACCCACCGAGCACGCATGCAACCTGGGAATCATCCTCGACTCAACGCTCTCAATGACCAAGCAGGTCAACGCTGTCTCCTCCTCCTTCTTCAACACCCTCCGCAAGATCTACAGATGGATCCCGACAGATACAAAAAAGACAGTCACCCAGGCCCTCGTCAGCAGAAGACATCTGACGCTTCACTGTTGACATGCCCTCGTTTCAATCTAGTGACAAAAGGAGGTAGATCCTTTTCCATACTTACTCCAGTGTTATGGAATAAGCTACCAGTGTCTTTGCGTAAGGAGCCGAATCTTCTCTGTTTTAGGAAACTGTTGAAAACGATTCTGTTTAGAGAGGCTTTTGGTCACATAAGTTAAACCGACAAGCTGGTCTAAGTTCTCTGTGAGTAGGAATAAAGTGTGTTTTCTTTGGTCTGGAGCGCCTTGAGACCTGGTGGTGAGTTGGCGCTATACAAACCGGAGTAACATAACATAACATAACGTAACTTGACTACGGAAACGCTCTCTATGCGGGAGCTCCGACCAAGCTCATCAAACGACTACAGCGCATGCAAAACGACTCGGCACGACTGATCCGCGACATACCACGCCACGGCCACATCTCCTCCCACCTGAGGGACCTGCACTGGCTTCCCGTCAGTAAGAGCATATCCTTCAAGCTCCTCATCCACGCACACAAGGCTCTCCACAAGACCGGCCCAGCCTACCTCAACAGACGGCTTTCCTTCTACATCCCCACCCGCTAGCTACGCTCCGCCGACCTCTCACTCTCCGCCGTCCCGCGCATGCGAAGAACAACCACCGGCGGGAGATCCTTCTCCCACCTCGCCGCCAAGACATGGAACACCCTCCCACTGAGCCTACAACAGACCCAAGACCTGCTGACCTTCAGGAGGTGCTCAAGACCTGGCTGTTCGATCAGTTGCGCCCCCGTGCCTTGAGACCCTCGCGGGTATGTAGTGCGCTTTACAAAATAATTTATTTATTTATTTATTTATTTATTTAAGGATGGTGGAGAGATCACCTCCGGCGGGGGCATGAGTGTTGGACACCCCTCCTCCAGGATCCCGGTCATTCGTGGTGTACTGGTCCATTTTGGTTTGGGTGTGAGGGTTGGGGGTCTGCAGGGTGCGGGTCCTGCCCATCGCACCAAGGGTAGAGTCCTGCCGCTGCATGGGCTCGGGGCAGTACGCAACCACAGAGAGGAAAGGAAAGGGGGGACCTCCCAGACACCCATACTGTCAATACTCGGGCCTTCAGGTATGCCCCCCCAGGGCCTGGTGAACTTCCCAGATGGTCCCGGATATGTCCAATGCCCCAGGGCTGTTGGCAGGGCCCATAAGGATCAGGAGACCCCATTCGGGAGTGGTCCGGCCAGTGTGGACCGACCCTAGCAGTGGTGGGGGGGGGGGGTCGAAGATGAGCCGGTAGCAGTAGGAAGTCCTCAATCAGTGGATGGGGAGAAGAAGGGGGGGCCACCCCACAGGGTACCCCACCGGCCGGGGGACGGCACCAGGCAGGCCAACTGTCAGCACAGGTGGGCCGGAGGACAGCAGAAACAAACAGTAGACATCAAGGAGGCCATACAAGTGCCACTACACTAAGTTATGGTCAGGGTCCCCTCAGAGCCATCAGACCACCATGCCTGGTTTGAGGATGCCCCTCAGGGAGGCACCGCTGCCCGAAGTGGCGGCTGAGCAATTCCGTTCACACCCAGGGCCCAAAGAGGGGGGCTCAGCAGGCCGCTCCGCCACTACCACTGCACAGGATGAATGCCTCTCCACCACAGGTCACAGGAGGGAAGTCCGGAGCAGGGGGGAGGAGGGGGAGGGAAGAGGAGCCGTGCTAACCCAGGGCCCCCCCACACCCTGCCTGCCGCCCAACCGACGGCCGATTCCTCACCCCAACCCAGGTGCCTCAACACCCCCCACTCCTTACCTCCAGGCCAGATCGCGGGAGCACTCCTTCCATCGGCAGCCAGCCGGGCCTCCGGTCAACAGGGGCAGTCGGGTCACGTGCAGGCCTCCTCCACGCACTCACAGAGGGCCTCAAAGTTGACGAAGGCCCATGAGGTCAATAGTGGCAGGTGGGACCCAGGGGATGACCGGGGATGCCGTCCTTGGCACACAGCAGATGAGATCAGGTGGCAGGTGATTGACATTGCGAGAGTCCCTGAGAGAGGGCTAGACATTGCACAAATTTTACAAAGATGGGAGTGCTATTGGATAGACAGAATTAACTCAATTAACAAAAGGACTCAACTAGGCTGAAGAGTGGCGTGGATTTGTTGCCACTTTATGTTTGTAACACCCCTACCAGTCACTACCACGTGATATGTGCACCACTCCGAACATGCATGTGCCTCATCCAGTCATTACCATCGATCTGTGTATTTTCCAAAACACATATGCCCCCTCCAGCCATTGTCAATTGATCTGTGCAATTTCTTATAAGCATATGCCCCCTCTAGTCATTGCCAATTAACATGTGTATTTTCCAATGATTGCGTGCCACTTACATACTTACTGACATCCTGTGGAAGCTTTTTGCCTCCAGGACGCATACTGTCATGCCTTGATCGACTAATGTTGAATATGTGCATACAGGTCTTGCCGTTATCTAACGTTTTATGAAGGCGTAGTCCGCCACCCATGCTTCACCAGTAATATGTGTACTCAGAAAGTATATCATGCACGTTCCTATGTATATACCCATGCTTACCAGTAATATGTGTACTCAGAAAGTATATTATGCATGTTCCTATGTATATATTGTTACAAACAAATAATGAAATAGACCTCAACACATCATGAAGGCGTAATCCGCCACCTATGTCTCTCCGTCACTATGTGTACTCAGAAAGTATATCGTGCACGTTCTTATTAATATAATGTTACAAGCAAATGACGAAATAGACCTCGACACATTGGGGAGAGCTTGTTACTGACATGATGACGTTCACCACTTATATTTTATAATTTATAAACCCAGAAATTATTTCATGTGCGCCCCTGTGTAAATAATGTTATAACCAAATGACAGGCCTTCACTTTACTTGATTAATGGTGACACGTTTACTTTGCTTGCCTCCGTCATTTCGTGTAGCTCACAACACACCTCAGTGACAACCGCATTTCCCTCTACGATATCCCTCTTTCTTTTCCACTTTGCGAGACACGGCTGTGTCTTTCTTCTATTTTCACCATTGACGACCAATCACCGGATTCCTCCGAGTCGCGGCAATCCAAGGGATGCCTGCGCACGGTTCCGGTATTACTACATAAACCCATGTGCACGTTGAGCACACACAGATTGCCAGCAGACAGACGCCAGAAGGCTGCTGAGAGCACGTATCCTTCGTACCACATAGAACTCTGAATTGAGGTAAGAGACAGGCCCGCACTGATGTTACTGACACAAACAGGCACTCTTGGACCTCCATGATCGCTGACGGTTGGTCCCCTTTTTAATTGCAGGTATCTTCCTTGTGAGTGAAAACCGGCCATATCCTGGCTCGCTCGCGCAATCTCACTGAATCACCACCCAGTGATCCAATTTTGGTAAGCAGTGGCACACACGGATTCATTCAATCCAGGTTGCATCCTTGTACTTGCCTCTTTCCCCAGAGTTTGATTGATTCATTCTGACCTACTATTCCCTTACTTCATCGTGAGCGTCAACTCACACCCTCATTAGGGGTAAGTGTCCGTCCTCATAGGACTTGGCATCCTCTCTAATTTCTCTCTATATTCCCAACACCCTGTTACCTAAAACTCCCGTTTTCTTCTACTCCAACAGAATCCGGCTGGGTCTCCCTGTGAGTATCTTTCTTCTTCCCACTTTATTCACGGTTGGCACCAATCACCTGAGTTTAACAAATTGCAATTCAGGTAACCCTTTTACTTTGTCCAATATGATCCACATTGACTAGGCTGGCATCAGGTCCCACACTTACCGTACACCACTTTGTTCTTTTCTCAGATGTCCCTAGTATCATAGGTCCTGATGAGACCCCACATTCAAAGCGGATCGAAACGCAATCGACACGATTGATGAAAGTGAACCAGTTACACGGCGCTTATTATTACATTTAGCTGCTGTACATTGAGCAAATATTTCAGAGATGGTCACTTTCAATGAGAATTTTTTTTTAAACCTTGTAAATACTGTCACAATATGTCACTCAACTGTTAGGTTCTTATTTCACTTGGGACACCTTACACAACTGAATTTTTCTGTACATGTATTTTCTATTAATACATACGATTGTGTTTTAACAACCATTGGTGAGTCTGGCCCTCTCTCTTAGACATCAACGTAACCCTAGCATCGCGATTGCGCTTTTTAGGCATTTTTTATACATAGAGTACTATTCCACAGGACCACTGTTTTCATGTTATAGTTACTTACCCTGACTCCACTGTGAGTAGGGTTCCCTTGTTTTCCCCTTCCGGCCCAGTGGGTGGCAGCTCGCGACCCAGATGATGTCAGCTCGGGTCTCTGGTGCAACTCAGAGCCAAGTCCCAGAGAGAAGGGGGCAGACAGTTCCAGGGAGTATGGTACAGGAGGAGTGATCCGCAGCCGAGAGGATGGAAGTAAGCAGCAGGTCGAAACTGTCCAGGGCTCAGGTCACGTTGGTAGCCTGGTGCACGGAGGTCCCTTGCGACAATCCTACGACATCCCCTGGGCCCACCGCTCTCAGAATCAGCCAGCTCCAGGTCACGACTTGCGTGGGCCGCCAAGCAGTGTCCCGGGTCCGGTCCCCAGCCCCCCGCCACCCGTTGTGACAGCTAGTAACTCGGTAGCGCCGTAGGGGAGCCGGGGTGTAGCTGCAGGATCCACTGCGCAGGGTGGTGCAGGGACAAAGCCGTCCCCCAGGCGGGTCGACTCGGCGGCAGGGAGCCGCTCTTTCCGGGCCAGGAAGGATGAGGGGGCAAACCGCCGCACACCTCCCCACGGAATACCGCTCCGCATCTAGGCCCCAGCTGATCCCCAACCCACGCCTTCAAGCTTTCGCCATTCGGTGAAATGGCCAGTACAGCGGCAGCACTGTAGGAGGAGCCAGGCACAGCTGTGGATGTCTCTGCCGGGGGCGGAGGTACGAAGGCAATTCCCCGTCAATGGCGCCAATCACGGCAGCTGTGGGCTGGAATCAGCCAGAGTCCGCGTGGGAGCCCAGCCCGGGGGGGGGAGGGGAGGGAGGGAGGGAGAGAGGAAGGAAGGAAGGAGGACGAGGAAGGAGGAGGAGGAGGAAGGAGGAAGGAGGAAGGAGGAGGAGGAGGAGGAGGAGGAAGGAGGAGGACAAATCATCCAGGTACTTACGAGGCCGCTTGGTCGCCATTATGGAAGTCAGCACTGACCGGACACTCAGGCGAACGGCACTGGTATCCTGGCTCCCCACAGCCAGGGCCACCGTCAGGTAGGTGGCAAGAGTGAGTGGCGCTTGAGTTCAGGGCTGGATGGCTGCTATAACGGGCGGATTGCGAACGGATAGCCAAGGGGTCCTGGAGCACACTCAAGGTGCGACTGCCATCTTCGCTTGCCAGGCCACGCCCCGCTATGCATTTGATTTTAAAGGCAAAATAAAGTGTTGATTGATTGACAGCCAAATTTCGAGCTGATATCAAGAACTATCACTACTTTTCCAGAAATCCAATGACAATATATGCAAAAAGAAGGAGCCACGAGGGTAAACAAATAGGCACTCCACCTCTGCTTATAGGATGTCAATGGCTTGGCAACAAAAAATTGGACCCAGAATTCCTGCAATACCTCAACTTGTTTGACATAATCCTTCTGCAAGAAACATGGCTCCAGAACTACTGCATCTACAAGGTTTTCTATGCTTTGCCATGCCGTCCATAAAGGGCGGGAAATTTGTCCACTCTTCAGAAGGTCTGCAACGTATGTATTTGCAACCAGCATAATGTCAGCAGCAATAGTCGACCCTGCCACAGGGATCGCTGCAGCAGTTAAGATCTCTTGCTCTCTGTCAGGAGTACAAGATGACCTAGTGATTGTCAATGCATACATCCACCCAAAACATAAAGCAAAGGACTCAGAAAACTTAATCAGCCAATAATCACCCTACATACGTAATATGGAAATGTCAAACTTCAGTCTGTCGGGTAACTTGAATCAATACCTCTTGGGCACGTCGGAGGGCAATGAAGCTTGCACCCAATCGCTAATTTGCAATATACCAAACCAAAGAGGTTCGATTTATGGAAAAAAGAATAAAATAATTAGACACCTCCTAGAGTATCTTGAACATCAAATTCTCAGGGCCCTAAAAGGAAGATTTGCTGGAGTCTCTCCCCCTGTAGTGAGCCACTACTCTTCATCAACTTGCTCCATTTTGTTCTACATGTTTGTCAGCCTCTTGCTGTTTCCACACATACTTGGGTTCAGAATAGGAGACAAGCGGGACAGCGATCATCGCCCACAAGAAACTTCCTTCCTTATCTGCAACTGCACCTCCCCATATTCAGCCAGCACCATCCTTGGGCTCCACGTATGCATCAAATTTCAAGAGAATCAAATTTGCGACAGAGAAAATGGAGTCCCTATCAGGAACAGCAATTAATCTTCTACACTCACAATCAATAGCAAGAAAGAGCCAAATTACTAACTGGGAATGCTTCACTATTACATTTTTAGACCTTCAAGCCTCATCTCCCAAAAAGCATCCCCCTGCCCCCCATGCAGGAAAACAGGTTCATGAAAATGCAATGGGCTCAAATAAAGGTCCTGAAAAGATCCATAAACGATTCCTTGAGATCCTTGCGACATGATCCAGGGAACATAAGTTTCCGTTCTTTTCTGCGACAACAAAGAACAAAGCTAAAAAAACGGAAACAATAGCACTCTCTTTTGGAAAATGGTAAATACAATAACGTTCACGCAGCACAGAGGCATCTCTTTTCACATCTCAGAGGAAACCTGGGCTTGCTTCTTAAATGAGCACTTCAAACACCAAACTGTGAGCACTTGGTCAAGGTCCCCAAATAGGGCTTCAGAGGGAGACTGCCTGGAAGCCACCCTACAAAAGAAGGCAACCCACCAATAACTTCTGTTACAGATCAATCACCTGAGTATTAGACCACCACCTCAGAGTTGCTCTTAATAAGGAAGGAGATTGCAGAAGGAAGGAAGGGGCCCCGTGCCCGAACGGCACCCTACCGGCACTGTTTAAACAGAGGGCGGCTGAATGGGCAAGCATATTTCAACCACTATTCTCAGAGGTTAGATCACTGGGCAGAATACCAGAGCTATGAAAAGGCTCCACGATCGCTCCGATACACAAAATCGGTGTAAGGGATTTGCCCAGCAACTATTGATTGGTGGCACTAATTGACAACGGGGCCAAATACTTTGGGGGTACCGTGCTAGAGGAACTCGCAGCCTGGGCAGACTCCAATGATGTAAGTCAATTGATATCATGGCAATCTCTCTGCTCATTGATTCAACAATGTCCCCGAAAATGCAGCTATACCTCTGCTTTATCGATTTTAGCACCACCTGCGATAATGTCAACAGGGTAAGATTGTGGGGGAAACTAGCCTGTTGGAGCATTCCACAAGCTCTTTTAAAAATTATAATACTCCTTCACACAGACACATGGGTTCAGTTGAAATTGGGAGCAGGGACTCACCTGTTGAGAAGAGTAACAACAACCAAAGGCCTGGAGCAGAGCTGTGTGCTCGCTCACCCTATTCAACCTATGCATGGCAGATCTACCTCAGGAATTCAATATCAGAAACTCCCAGGCACCCAGACTAGAGGGTAAAACTCTATCCAACCTCCAGTATGCCGACAACATAATTCTGCTTAGCCACACAGCAGTCGGCATGCAACATCTCCTTAACAACATGTAGGTTTACGCCATTGATAACAACCTGACAATCAATCTAAAAAAAACAAGGACAATGTCCGTCAAAAACAAGAGGAAATGAGCGAGGTCCTGGCACCTGGGCGCCACACAAATAGAACCAGCGGTAGATTACAAATATCTGGGTGTCAACAAAGACAGAGAAGGATCCTTCGCACGACAAGAAGAAAAATTCAGAAGGAAAGGGGTGGTGCTAGCAATAACTTAGAAAAATCTTACATCAAAACGAACTGGGCCAACACTAAGTCCCCTCCTGAAAGTAGCCCAGGCCAAAATTCTACCCACAATAACGTGTGGCAGCAAATCAATGTGAGGCAGAGACACCAAACTATTTGACCAAACTTGAGTTAAAGCATACAGAATAAGTTCAGCCTCCCAAACTACACTTCCCCAGTGCAAATAAGGCTGGAGTTTGGCCTATTGAACCAATCCTTAGCAAGGCATGGTGCCTACATCATCTGCTGGAATAAGATCAGATAATCTGCCCCAAACACTCTAAACCAGCTCCTATGGCAAGATCTCCAGCAGAAGGACACATCCCCTGCAAGAACCTATCTACCGGAATCTTTGTCAACCACTGGACTCTCTGACCCCTGGAACACATAGATTCAACATTCAGCCTTTAAGAAGCTGGTCTGGAAGTCTTTAAATCAACCCTCTTAGGTGGAGGACAAAGCCGCCTTCTCGGCCAGATCTCAGGCTTGGATGACTTTAAATAACTCTAGAATTTTAACTCCTCTAAAATATTTTAACCTGGGATACCCGAAATCACAAAAACGAAATTCTTAAGGCATCGCCTTGACCTGCTCCCGTGCACTCAGACCTTCCCACCATGGCTGCGGGCGTCAACCATAACTCCTTGTAGCTTGTGCTATAACGGCCAGGGAGATATTGTGCACCTGCAAGAAAATGCTGCAGGAAAGGAGGCAGCTGCTAAAGATCCCCTTCAATCTGAGGGGAATTCGCTCAAGAAGGCAAGAAGTCCTGGCTTGCTACGACCCAGGAGATCCACAATTAAACTGCAGAATAGTAAGCTTTCTTGCACTAGACGAACAAAGAATTTCATCAGCCTCCGCTCACAGACACAGCCCGACCATCAGACAAAGCCCTACCAGGAATTCACAGCTGGTCCACCAGAAATCACTTTATGCAGGCCCAGACTCTGAGGAACGCCAACAGCTTCCCACACTGGCAAACCAAGTATAGCCCATTTAATCAAGGAAGAGAGGTCACTCCCTCTAAGGCTGAACTGGGAAGGCTTCATCGAATCCAGCACCTGTTTTTTTCCGCAAAAAGGAAGCGACCCTTTGGGCAAGGGTCGCTTCCAGGGGGGCATATCATTATTCAGACTTTTCTGATCAGGCGTTTTTTCACCAAATCTGGGGGGGGGGGCAGAAAAGCCCACTAGACACCAGGGATTGTTTATTTTATGAAAAGGAAGCGACCCCTTGGGCAAGGGTCGCTTCCTGGGGGCAAAATTATTATTTTAGACTTTTCGGCGCCCTCTGGGGGCAGATTGCCCGTTTTATTGGCCGAATCTGGACCCAGGGGGGGGGGTAGAAAAGCCCACTAGACACCAGGGATTGGTTTTTTTTTTTGCAAAGGAAGCGACCCCTTGGGCAAGGGTCACTTCCTGGGGGCGAAATAATTATTTTAGACTTTTCTGCCCCCCCTGGGGGCAGGTCAGACCTTTTATTTTGCCAAATCTGGACCGGGGGGGGGGTAAGAAAGCCCACTAGACACCAGGGATTGGTTTTTTTTTGCAAAGGAAGTGACCCCTTGGGCAATGTCAATATTTTAGACTTTTCTGCTCCCCCTGGGGGCAGATCGGCTGTTTTTTTGGCCGATTCTGGACCCAGGGGGGGGGTAGAAAAGCCCACTAGACACCAGTTTTTTTTTTTTTGGTAAAGGAAGCGGCCCCTTGGATAAGGGTCGCTTCCCGGGGGCATTGTAAATATTTTAGACTTTTCTGCCCCCCATGGGGGCAGATCGGCTGTTTTTGTTCCGATTCTGGACTCAGGGGGGGGTAGAAAAGCCCACTAGACACCAGGGATTTTGTTGCTCTTCAAAATGGAAGTGACCCCAAGGGTCTCTTCCTTGGGCCCATAGTTTTTATTGAATATATTCTGCCCCTTAATTTGGCCTTTCTGCCCTCAGGAGGGAGCAAAAAACCCTCCTGGACACCAGGGAAATCTTTTTTTTTAAATGGAAGCGACCCATTGGGCAAGGGTTGCTTCCAGGGGGCCCAAATTTAAAAAGATTTATAATCTGCCCCCCATTGGGACAGACACCCCATTTGTGACATACCCTGTGACATAGCCTGTTGTAATGTGTATTGTTTTTGTTTTGTAAATTGTAATGTTTTCTTTTCTCTTTAGACTGTTGCAGTGTGCGGTTTCGTTACTGGTGGTTATGCTGTTTGTGTAGTTGCATGCCTTTTTTGTACAATTTTAATGTAAATGTTTTTTTTGCAAAGTGTGTAGTAATACGAGTATGTTTGGTTTCTGTTTTTTGTGATTGTGAAACATGTTTTGCATTTGTGCTTGATGTGTATATTGCCTTTTGTAGATTTAAGTTCTTTTTTCTTCTTTCTAGTGGGATATCGTTGACTATTTGCTGTGTCTTTGCAGAGTAGGTGCTGGTGAATGTGGCTGTATTTTGTAAATTAATTGTATAGTTTTTCAGTTTATAGATCTTTGTGATAAAGGCTTACATTTTTTTACCTACTTTGCACAGTGTTGGTTGTTGAGTTGTTTGTGCAGTCTCCTTTCTTAGTGAGGATAATGGCTAGCCACCGGATTACTGCTCAGCAAGTTGTTGGAATGCTTTTTGATTCTTCCTCTGACCATGGTGCTGAGACTGACTCTGATTCTGAGGCAGAGGTGGGAGATGAAGATTCTGGTAGTGAGTTTTCTCTTCACATGGCATCGTCTGATGATGAAGATACACTGAGTGCTGATGAAGCTACTTTTGGTGTGGATGAAGTGCCTGTGTTAGAGGAGGACATTGCTGTGCCGATAGTGCGGCAAGAGGCATCTGGGGTGCAGCCTGGGGCTGCTAGACTTCACGTTGGTATAGTGAGACAAGAGGCAGCTGGGCGGCAGCCTGGGGCTGCAAGACTTCCTGTTGGTACAGTGAGGCAAGAGGCAGCTGGGCCGCAGCAGGGGTTTGCAAGTCTTCCAGTTGAAAGTTCTGACCTCTGGGTTGCCCCAGGCATGGTGCAGCCGGCATTGCCAGACTTTACTGGTGTTCCAGGGTGTAGGGTGAACACTGAAAACATTTTGCTGATTAATTTTTTTCAGTTGTTTATGGATTATGTGTTTTTGGCAGAGATTGTTGAGCAGACTCATTTGTATGCAGAACAGTTTTGAGGGCGAACAGTGCCAGCCTTAAGCCCCATGCTAGAGCTACCCGGTGGACTCCCACAAATTTGGAAGAGATGAAAAAGTTTTTGGGTTTAACTTTTTTGATGGGCTTGCTTAGGAAACCATCAATGGCTTCATATTGGTCTCCTAGTCCCTTGATGCCAAGCTATATTTCCGGCAGTCATGAGTCGTGATAGGTATTTCCTTCTGCTTCGGATGATGCATTTTGTTGATAATGGTTTAGCTTTGCCACAAGATCACCCTGATTGTGACCGTCTTTTCAAGATTCGGCCTGTCAGTGATCACTTTGTTGATCGATTTCCTGAGATCTTTGCTCCGGGGAAAGAAATTGCAGTGGATGAGTCTTTGGTGTTGTTCAAGGGCCGCTTGGTATTTAGGCAATACATTCCTAGTAAGAGGCCACGCTATGGAATTAAGCTTTATATGCTGTGTGACAGTCGGACTGGATATGTCTCTAATTTCAGGGTGAACACCGGCAAGGAATCCAGGATTAACCCCCCTGTTATTCCGTCCACTTCTGGAGTGACTGAGAAAATTGTGTGGGAACTTGGTAGAGGATTTTTTTATCAAAGGCCATCATTTATATGTAGATAACTTCTACACTGGTGTGCGGTTGTTCAGGGAATTGGCCAAAGTGGACACTGTTGCTTGTGGCACAATCCGCTCTAACCGTAAAGGTTTCCCAAAAGAACTTGTTTGTCAAAAGCTTGCTCGGGGACAGTGCAGTGCATTGCGTTGTGAGGAGCTTCTAGCTGTGAAGTTTTCAGACAGGAGAGATGTCTACATGTTGACTTCCATACATGATGAAAGCACTGAACCGGTGACTGTTTGGGGTCAGGTTGCAGAAGCGCGCAAACCTGTGTGAATTTTAGACTATAATAAGCACATGGGTGGTGTTGACAGAGTAGATCAGAGGTTGGAACTGTATGCTGCTCTTCGTAAGGCTTACATTTGGTACAAGAAGTTGGCTATCCATCTTTTCCAATTGGCAACCTTTAATGCTTTTGTTGTGTTCCAGCAATCTTGTCCTCAGTCAAAGATGACTTTTGTAAAGTTTCAGGAGTCTGTAATAGGCAGCCTGGTTTTAGTGGAACAGGCAAGTGTTCCTAGAGTTGCAGTGGTGGAGGATGTTGCCAGATTGAAAGATCGCCACTTTCCTGATCAAATTCCTCCTACATCCTCAAAAGAATTTCCCAGTCGGAGATGTAGAGTTTGTTGGCGAAGAGGTTTGCGGAAGGAGGTTCGTATGCACTGCCCCTACTGTCCTTCTAACCCTGGGCTGTGCGTACCTGCTTGTTTTAGAATGTACCACACGCAAAAGAATTTTTGGGAGCATCCATGAGTGGTAAAGTGAACTGCCTGGTCTCCATTCTTTAAAACTTATTGTTCAGTTTCAAAGTTGGCATTTGTGTAGTGTATTTAGTTTTAGTTGTTGTGTTAGTAGATTTGTATCAATTTGCAATTTGTTTTTGTTTTTTTATTTATATTGAAAAAAACTGAAGTATGATGTTGGTTTGCGTGTAGTGTCGATTGTCTGACGGTGTGCATGGTCTGGCGCTTGGCTGGCGGTGTCTGTGGACTGGTGCTTGGCTGGCGGTGTCTGTGGACTGGTGCTTGGCTGGCAGTGTGTGTGGACTGGTGCTTGGCTGGCAGTGTGCGTGGTCTTGCGCTTGCCTGGTGGTGTGTTTGGATTGGTGCTTGGCTGGCGGTGTGCCTGGGCTGGTGCTTGGCTGGCGGTGTGTGTGGAGTGGCACTTGCCTGGTGGTGTGTTTGGACTGGTGCTTGGCTGGTGGTATGCGTGGTCTGGTGTTTGGTTGGCGGTGTGCGTGGTCTTGCGCTTGCCTGGTGGTGTGTTTGGATTGCTGCTTGGCTGGTGGTGTGCCTGGACTGGTGCTTGGCTGGCGGTGTCTGTGGACTGGTGCTTGGCTGGCTGTGTGTGTGGACTGGTGCTTGGCTGGCGGTGTGCGTGGTCTGGTGTTTGGTTGGCGGTGTGCGTGGTCTTGCGCTTGCCTGGTGGTGTGTTTGGATTGGTGCTTGCCTGGTGGTGTGCCTGGACTGGTGCTTGGCTGGCGGTGTCTGTGGAGTGGTGCTTGCCTGGCGGTGTGTGTGGACTGGTGCTTGGCTGGCGGTGTGCGTGGTCTGGTGCTAGACTGGCGGTGTGTGTGGTCTGGTGCTTGGCTGGTGGTGAGCGTGGACTGGTGCTCGGCTGGCGGTATGTGGGAAGTGACTTAATGCTGGTTACTACACACAGTGCTAGCTGAGCGCCACTCCATGCAATCCATGAGTTTGTGTAGTTGCTGTGTCAGGAATGTGGACGTGTGAAAGTGATGGGCCCTTGATTGGCGTTGTCTGCTGGTAGAAGTGTAGTGATTTGATGGGTCTGCGGCAGGCAGTGTGAATGTTTTGTATGTGTCACATGTATGAAAGGTGTATGAATGGCCTGTAAAGAGGTTGGTGCCTTGTTGTGGCTTTACAGCTCACGAACTGTGAGTCATTGGTTCAGTTTCTCGTCCTTTCCATTATTAACAGTGTATTTCATTTTTTGTATAATCACTTGCTAATACAATGGTATATACTGAACCATCACTCATCTTCGTGCCAAATCCAACCAGTATGTGTGTGTGTTTGAGGACTTGATGTCTGTGTAGTAATTTAAAAAAAAAAATTTTTTGAAGCAGGGCGCACCTTGTCACTTTTTTGTAAATTTGTGATGTGTTGCTTTTGTGCCTGGTGGTGTGAATGGTCTTCTGTGTGTCAGGTATGAAAGGTGTGTGAATGGCCTGTAAAGCGGTTGGTGCCTTGAAGTGGCTTTACAGCTCACGAGCTGCGAGTCATTGGTTCAGTTTTTTTGTCCATGTAATTGACAGTGTATTTCATTTTTGTGAAATCTCTTGTTAATAAAATTATATATACTGAACCATCATTCGCCCTCGTGCCAAATCCAAACAGTATGTGTGTGTGTTTGAGGAATAGATGGCTGTGCAGGGATCTTGTTTTTTTAGTCTCTCTGCCAAGGTGTACATTCCACCTACGAATAACCTACCAATTGTAGATATTGTTGACAATCCATGGGAGTACATGTGATGTCTCTTTGGTGAAATCTAACAATTAATTTTGTCCACAATATCCTGCAAAACTCACAATGTCCGTCATATTTTCCTTGCAATATTGCGCCCAAATTTTCACGCTGCACAATTAAACAACTAATTTTGTCAAAACTAATTGGTTTAGCTAGGGGGATCATATGGGTTTTTCACTCCTTCCTCGGTTGCAATCTAGGGAAACCTAGCAAACCCACACATTTCTGGAAAGTAGACGGGGGCTTTCAAGGGGGTATGGCTTGTGTGGATCCTCCAACGTTCCTTTTCCCAGAATCCCTAGCAAACCTTAAATGTAGCTGAAAAAGTTAGTTTTTTCATACATTTTTGTGTGTAAAAGTGTGGCATCACTGGGCTCACACAAATTTCCACCCACCCAGCGTTCCCCCAGGTCTCCCGATAAAAATGGTACCTCACTTGCGTGGGTGATTCAAGGACCCGCAACAGGCAAGGGCCCAAAACCTAATGAGGCGACATCAAAATTACCTATCACAAAGCAACCTGGTTTTGCCAAGGGGTTCCCATGAGTTTTTGGCCCAGGACTCAGCGGCCATCTAGGGAAACCTACGTAACCCACACATTTCTAGAAACTAGACACCCGGGGGAGTCCAGCGAGTTATGGCTTGCGTGGGTCCCTCATCATTCTCCTACCCAGAATCCACTGCAAAGCTCACATTTCGCTAAAAAATTCACTTTTTTCTCGGATTTCTGTGTGGTAAAAAAATAAGGTAGTTTGGCTATAGGTAATTTTTAAGACTCCACCGTACGATTTGGGCCTTTTCCTGTTGCAGCCACTATGCCTACCCACGCAAGTGAGGTACCATTTTTATCGGGAGACCTGGGGGAACGCTGGGTGGGAGGAAATTTGAGGATCCACACAGATTCCACAACTTTACCACACAGAAATCTGAGAAAAAAGCGATTTTTTTTTGTGCAAAATTTGAGCTTTGCAGTGGATTCTGGGTAGGAGAATGATGAGGGACCCACGCAAGCCATACCTCGCTGGAGTCCCCCGGGTGTCTAGTTTCCAGAAATGTGTGGGTTAGGTAAGTTTCCCTAGAAGGCCGCCGAGCCCCGGGCCAAAAACTCATGGGAACCCCCTTGCAAAACCAGGTTGCTTTGTGATCGGTAATTTTGATGTCGCCTGATTAGGTTTTGGGCCTTTGCCTGTTGTGGGTCCTTGAGCCACCCACGCAAGTGAGGTACCATTCTTTTCAGGAGAACTGGGGGAACGCTGGGTGGGTGGAAATTTGTTGATCCACGCAAATTCCAGAACTTTCCACCACAGAAATGTGAGGAAAATGCGTTTTGTTTGTCACTTTTTTAGATGTGCAAGGGATTCTGGGTAACAGAACCTGGTGGGAGGCAGTCGAGTCACCCCATTCTGAATTCCCCTGGGTGTCTAGTTTTAAAAAATGTATAGGTTTGCTAGGTTTCCCTAGGTGCCCGTGGAGCTAGGGTTCAAAAACTACAGGTAGGCACATTACCAAAAAATGGCCAATTTTCACTGTGAAATTGAGGTGCGACCACGTTGCGTTTTGCGCCGTTTCCTGTCACAGGCACTAGGCAGACCCAGGCAAGTGAGGTACCATTTTTCTCATAAGACTTTGGGGAACGCGGGGTGCATGGAAATTGGTTGATCCACGCAGATTCCAGAACTTTCCAACACAGAAATGTGAGGAAAATGTGTTTTTCCCCACGTTTTTAGGTTTGCAAGGGATTCTGGGTAACAGAACCTGGTGGGAGGCAGTCGAGTCACCCCATCCTGAATTCCCCTGGGTGTCTACTTTTCAAAAATGTATAGGTTTGCTAGGTTTCCCTAGGTGCCAGCAGAGCTAGGGTTCAGAAACTACAGGTAGGCACTTTGCCAAAAATGGGCCAGTTTTCACTGCGAAATTCAGGTGCAACCACGTTGCGTTTTGCACTGTTTCCTGTCGCAGGCACTAGGCAGACCCAGGCAAGTGAGGTACCATTTTTCTCATAAGACTTTGGGGAACGCGGGGTGCGTGGAAATTCTTTGATCCACGCAGATTCCAGAACTTTCCAACACAGAAATGTGAGGAAAATGCGTTTCCCCCCCAATTTTTTAGGTTTGCAAGGGATTCTGGGTAACAGAACCTGGTGGGAGGCAGTCGTGTCACCCCATCCTGAATTCCCCTGGGTGTCTACTTTTCAAAAATGTATAGGTTTGCTAGGTTTCCCTAGGTGTCAGCAGAGCTAGGGTTAAAAAACTACAGGTAGGCACTTTGCCAAAAAAGGGCCGGTTTTCACTGCGAAATTGAGGGGCGACCACGTTGTGTTTTGCGCCATTTCCTGTCGCAGGCACTAGGCAGACCCAGGCAAGAGAGGTACAATTTTTCTCTTAAGACGTTGGGGAACGCGGGGCGGGTGGAAATTTGTTAATCCACGCAGATTCCAGAACTTTCCACCACAGAAATGTGAGGACAATGCCTTTTTTTCCCAATTTTTTAGCTTGGCAAGGGATTCTGGGTAACAGAATCTGGTGGGAGGCAGTCGTGTCACCCCATCCTGAATTCCCCTGGGTGTCTAGATTTTAAAAATTTATAGGTTTGCTAGGTTTCCCTAGGTGCCGGCATAGCTAGGGTTAAAAACGACAGGTAGGCACTTTGCCAAAAAAGGGCCAGTTTTCACTGCAAAATTGAGGTGCGACCAAGTTGCGTTTTGTGCCGTTTCCTGTCGCAGGCACTAGGCAGACCCAAGCAAGTGAAGTACCATTTTTCTCATAAGACTTTGGGGAACGCAGGGTGGGTGGAAATTTGTTGATCCACGCAGATTCCAGAGCTTTCCACCACGGAAATGTGAGGAAAATGCGTTTTTTTCTCCACATTTTTAGGTTTGCAAGGGATTCTGGGTAACAGAACCTGATGGGAGGCAGTCGAGTTACCCCATTCCGAATTCCCCTGGGTGTCTAGTTTTAAAAAATATATAGGTTTGCTAGGTTTCCCTAGGTGCCCGCAGAGCTAGGGTTCAAAAACTACAGGTAGGCACATTACCAAAAAAGGGCCAGTTTTCACTGCGAAATTGAGGTGCGACCAAGTTGCGTTTTGTGCCGTTTCCTGTCGCAGGCACTAGGCAGACCCAAGCAAGTGAGGTACCATTTTTCTCATAAGACTTTGGGGAACGCAGGGTGGGTGGAAATTTGTTGATCCACGCAGATTCCAGAACTTTCCAACACAGAAATGTGAGGAAAATACGTTTTCCCCCCACTTTTTTAGGTTTGCAAGGGATTCTGGGTAACAGAACCTGGTGGGAGGCAGTCGAGTCACCCCATCCTGAATTCCCCCGGGGTGTCTACTTTTCAAAAATGTATAGGTTTGCTAGGTTTCCCTAGGTGCCAGCAGAGCTAGGGTTCAGAAACTACAGGTAGGCACTTTGCCAAAAACGGGCCAGTTTTCACTGCGAAATTGAGGTGCAACCACGTTGCGTTTTGCACTGTTTCCTGTCGCAGGCACTAGGCAGACCCAGGCAAGTGAGGTACCATTTTTCTCATAAGACTTTGGGGAACGCGGGGAGCGTGGAAATTCTTTGATCCACGCAGATTCCAGAACTTTCCAACACAGAAATGTGAGGAAAATGAGTTTCCCCCCCAATTTTTTAGGTTTGCAAGGGATTCTGGGTAACAGAACCTGGTGGGAGGCAGTCGACTCACCCCATCCTGAATTCCCCTGGGTGTCTACTTTTCAAAAATGTATAGGTTTGCTAGGTTTCCCTAGGTGTCAGCAGAGCTAGGGTTCAAAAACTACAGGTAGGCACTTTGCCAAAAAAGGGCCGGTTTTCACTGCGAAATTGAGGGGCGACCACGTTGCGTTTTGCACCATTTTCTGTCGCAGGCACTAGGCAGACCCAGGCAAGAGAGGTACCATTTTTCTCTTAAGACGTTGGGGAACGCGGGGCGGGTGGAAATTTGTTAATCCACGCAGATTCCAGAACTTTCCACCACAGAAATGTGAGGACAATGCATTTTTTTCCCAATTTTTTAGCTTTGCAAGGGATTCTGAGTAACAGAACCTGGTGGGAGGCAGTTGAGTCACCCCATCCTGAATTCCCCTGGGTGTCTAGATTTCAAAAATGTATAGGTTTGCTAGGTTTCCCTAGGTGCCGGCATAGCTAGGGTTAAAAAACTACAGGTAGGCACTTTGCCAAAAAAAGGGCCGGTTTTCACTGCGAAATTGAGGGGCGACCACGTTGCCTTTTGCACCATTTTCTGTCGCAGGCACTAGGCAGACCCAGGCAAGAGAGGTACCATTTTTCTCTTAAGACGTTGGGGAACGCAGGGCGGGTGGAAATTTGTTGATCCATGCAGATTCCAGAACTTTCCACCCCAGAAATGTGAGGAAAATGCATTTTGTTTTTCCACATTTTTAGGTTTGCAAGGGATTCTGGGTAACAGAACCTTGTGGGAGGCAGTTTAGTCACCCCATCCTGAATACCCCTGGGTGTCTAGTTTTAAAAAATTTATAGGTTTGCTAGGTTTCCCTAGGTGCCGGCGGAGCTAGGGTTCAAAAACTACAGGAAGGCACTTTGCCAAAAAATGGCCAGTTTTCACTGTGAAATTGAGGTGCGACCACGTTGCGTTTTGCGCCGTTTCCTGTCGCAGGCACTAGGCAGACCCAGGCAAGTGAGGTACCATTTTTCTCATAAGACTTTGGGGAACGCTGGGTGGGTGGAAATTTGTTGATCCACGCAAATTCCACAACTTTCCACCACAGAAATGTGAGGAAAATGCTTTTTTTGGTCACTTTTTTAGATTTGCAAGGGATTCTGGGTAACAGAACCTGGTGGGAGGCAGTCGAGTCACCCCATCCTGAATTCCCTTGGGTGTCTAGTTTTCAAAAATATGTAGGTTTGCTAGGTTTACCTAGGTGCCGGCAGAGCTAGGGTTAAAAAAATACAGGTAGGCACTTTGCCAAAAAAGGGCCAGTTTTCACTGTGAAATTGAGGTGCAACCACGTTGCGTTTTGCACCGTTTCCTGTCGCAGGCACTAGGCAGGCCCAGGCAAGTAAGGTACCATTTTTCTCATAAGACTTTGGGGAATGCGGGGTGAGTGGAAATTTGTTGATCTACGCAGATTCCAGAACTTTCAGCCACAGAAATATGTGGAAAATACGTCTTTTTTCTAATTTTTTAGGTTTGCAAGGGATTCTGGGTAACAGAACCTGGTGGGAGGCAGTCGAGTCACCCCTTCCTGAATTCCCCTGGGTGTCTAGTTTTCACAAATGTATAGGTTTGCTAGGTTTACCTAGGTGCTGGCAGAGCTAGGGTTAAAAACACTACAGGTAGGCACTTTGCCAATAAAGTGGCAGTTTTCACTGCGAAATTGAGGTGCGACCACGTTGCGTTTTGCGCCGTTTCCTGTCACAGGCACTAGGCAGACCCAGGGAAGTGAGGTACCATTTTTCTCTTAAGACGTTGGGGAACGCGGGGTGGGTGGACATTTGTTAATCCACGCAGATTCCAGAACTTTCCACCACAGAAATGTGAGGAAAATTCATTTTTTTCCCAATTTTTTAGCTTTTCAAGGGATTCTGGGTAACAGAACCTGGTGGGAGGCAGTCGAGTCACCCCTTCCTGAATTCCCCTGGGTGTCTAGATTTAAAAAATGTATAGGTTTGCTAGGTTTCCCTAGGTGCCGGCATAGCTAGAGTTAAAACACTACAGGTAGGCACTTTGCCAAAAAAAGGGCCAGTTTTCACTGCGAAATTGAGGTGCGACCACGTTGCGTTTTGCGCTGTTTCCTGTTGCAGGCACTAGGCAGACCCAAGCAAGTGAGGTACCATTTTTCTCATAAGACTTTGGGGAATGCGGGGTGGGTGGAAATTGTTTGATCCACGCAGGTTCCTGAACTTTCCACCACAGAAATGTGAGGAAAATGCGTTTTCTTTCTCAAAATGTTTAGGTTTGCAAGGGATTCTGGGTAACAGAACCTTGTGGGAGGCAGTTGAGTCACCCCATCCTGAATTCCCCTGGGTGTCTAGTTTTAAAAAATGTATAGGTTTCCTAGGTTTCCCTAGGTGCCGGTAGAGCTAGGGTTAAAAAACTACAGGTAGGCACTTTGCCAAAAAAGGGCCAGTTTTCACTGCGAAATTGAGGTGCAACCACGTTGCGTTTTGTGCCGTTTCCTGTCGCAGGCACTAGGCAGACCCAGGCAAGTGAGGTACAATTTTTCTCATAAGACTTTGGGGAACGTGGGGTGGGTGGAAATTTGTTGATCCACGCAGATTCCAGAACTTTCCACCACAGAAATTTGTGGCAAATAAATTTTTTTGTCAATTTTTTAGGTTTGCAAGGAATTCTGGGTAACAGAACCTGGTGGGAGGCAGTCGAGTCACCCCATCCTGAATTCCCCTGGGTGTCTAGTTTTCAAAAATGTATAGGTTTCCCTAGGTGCCGGCAGAGCTAGGGTTCAAAAACTACAGGTAGGAACTTTGCCAAAAAAGGGCCAGTTTTCACTGTGAAATTGAGGTGCGACCACGTTGCGTTTTGTGCCGTTTCCTGTCGCAGGCACTAGGCAGACCCAAGCAAGTGAAGTACCATTTTTCTCATAAGACTTTGGGGAACGCAGGGTGGGTGGAAATTTGTTGATCCACGCAGATTCCAGAGCTTTCCACCACGGAAATGTGAGGAAAATGCGTTTTTTCTCTACATTTTTAGGTTTGCAAGGGATTCTGGGTAACAGAACCTGATGGGAGGCAGTCGAGTTACCCCATTCCGAATTCCCCTGGGTGTCTAGTTTTAAAAAATATATAGGTTTGCTAGGTTTCCCTAGGTGCCCGCAGAGCTAGGGTTCAAAAACTACAGGTAGGCACATTACCAAAAAAGGGCCAGTTTTCACTGCGAAATTGAGGTGCGACCAAGTTGCGTTTTGTGCCGTTTCCTGTCGCAGGCACTAGGCAGACCCAAGCAAGTGAGGTACCATTTTTCTCATAAGACTTTGGGGAACGCAGGGTGGGTGGAAATTTGTTGATCCACGCAGATTCCAGAACTTTCCAACACAGAAATGTGAGGAAAATGCGTTTTCCCCCCAATTTTCTAGGTTTGCAAGGGATTCTGGGTAACAGAACCTGGTGGGAGGCAGTCGAGTCACCCCATCCTGAATTCCCCTGGGTGTCTACTTTTAAAAAATGTATAGGTTTGCTAGGTTTCCCTAGGTGCCAGCAGAGCTAGGGTTCAGAAACTACAGGTAGGCACTTTGCCAAAAACGGGCCAGTTTTCATTGCGAAATTGAGGTGCAACCACGTTGCGTTTTGCACTGTTTCCTGTCGCAGGCACTAGGCAGACCCAGGCAAGTGAGGTACAATTTTTCTCATAAGACTTTGGGGAACGCGGGGAGCGTGGAAATTCTTTGATCCACGCAGATTCCAGAACTTTCCAACACAGAAATGTGAGGAAAATGAGTTTCCCCCCAATTTTTTAGGTTTGCAAGGGATTCTGGGTAACAGAACCTGGTGGGAGGCAGTCGAGTCACCCCATCCTGAATTCCCCTGGGTGTCTACTTTTCAAAAATGTATAGGTTTGCTAGGTTTCCCTAGGTGTCAGCAGAGCTAGGGTTCAAAAACTACAGGTAGGCACTTTGCCAAAAAAGGGCCGGTTTTCACTGCGAAATTGAGGGGCGACCACATTGCGTTTTGCACCATTTTCTGTCGCAGGCACTAGGCAGACCCAGGCAAGAGAGGTACCATTTTTCTCTTAAGACGTTGGGGAACATGGGGCGGGTGGAAATTTGTTAATCCACGCAGATTCCAGAACTTTCCACCACAGAAATTTGAGGACAATGCATTTTTTTCCCAATTTTTTAGCTTTGCAAGGGATTCTGGGTAACAGAACCTGGTGGGAGGCAGTTGAGTCACCCCATCCTGAATTCCCCTGGGTGTCTAGATTTCAAAAATGTATAGGTTTGCTAGGTTTCCCTAGGTGCCGGCATAGCTAGGGTTAAAAAACTACAGGTAGGCACTTTGCCAAAAAAGGGCCGGTTTTCACTGCGAAATTGAGGGGCGACCACGTTGCGTTTTGCACCATTTTCTGTCGCAGGCACTAGGCAGACCCAGGCAAGAGAGGTACCATTTTTCTCTTAAGGCGTTGGGGAACGCGGGGCGGGTGGAAATTTGTTGATCCATGCAGATTCCAGAACTTTCCACCCCAGAAATGTGAGGAAAATGCATTTTTTTCTCCACATTTTTAGGTTTGCAAGGGATTCTGGGTAACAGAACCTTGTGGGAGGCAGTTTAGTCACCCCATCCTGAATACCCCTGGGTGTCTAGTTTTAAAAAATGTATAGGTTTGCTAGGTTTCCCTAGGTGCCGGCGGAGCTAGGGTTCAAAAACTACAGGAAGGCACTTTGCCAAAAAATGGCCAGTTTTCACTGTGAAATTGAGGTGCGACCACGTTGCGTTTTGCGCCGTTTCCTGTCGCAGGCACTAGGCAGACCCAGGCAAGTGAGGTACCATTTTTCTCATAAGACTTTGGGGAACGCTGGGTGGGTGGAAATTTGTTGATCCACGCAAATTCCACAACTTTCCACCACAGAAATGTGAGGAAAATGCTTTTTTTGGTCACTTTTTTAGATTTGCAAGGGATTCTGGGTAACAGAACCTGGTGGGAGGCAGTCGAGTCACCGCATCCTGAATTCCCTTGGGTGTCTAGTTTTCAAAAATATGTAGGTTTGCTAGGTTTGCCTAGGTGCCGGCAGAGCTAGGGTTAAAAAAATACAGGTAGGCACTTTGCCAAAAAAGGGCCAGTTTTCACTGTGAAATTGAGGTGCAACCACGTTGCGTTTTGTGCCGTTTCCTGTCGCAGGCACTAGGCAGGCCCAGGCAAGTAAGGTACCATTTTTCTCATAAGACTTTGGGGAATGCGGGGTGAATGGAAATGTGTTGATCTACGCAGATTCCAGAACTTTCAGCCACAGAAATATGTGGAAAATACGTCTTTTTTCTAATTTTTTAGGTTTGGAAGGGATTCTGGGTAACAGAACCTGGTGGGAGGCAGTCGAGTCACCCCTTCCTGAATTCCCCTGGGTGTCTAGTTTTCACAAATGTATAGGTTTGCTAGGTTTACCTAGGTGCTGGCAGAGCTAGGGTTAAAAAACTACAGGTAGGCACTTTGCCAAAAAAGTGCCAGTTTTCACTGCGAAATTGAGGTGCGACCACGTTGCGTTTTGCGCCGTTTCCTGTCACAGGCACTAGGCAGACCCAGGGAAGTGAGGTACCATTTTTCTCTTAAGACGTTGGGGAACGCGGGGTGGGTGGACATTTGTTAATCCACGCAGATTCCAGAACTTTCCACCACAGAAATGTGAGGAAAATTCGTTTTTTTCCCAATTTTTTAGCTTTTCAAGGGATTCTGGGTAACAGAACCTGGTGGGAGGCAGTCGAGTCACCCCTTCCTGAATTCCACTGGGTGTCTAGATTTAAAAAATGTATAGGTTTGCTAGGTTTCCCTAGGTGCCGGCATAGCTAGAGTTAAAACACTACAGGTAGGCACTTTGCCAAAAAAAGGGCCAGTTTTCACTGCGAAATTGAGGTGCGACCACGTTGCGTTTTGCGCTGTTTCCTGTTGCAGGCACTAGGCAGACCCAAGCAAGTGAGGTACCATTTTTCTCATAAGACTTTGGGGAATGCGGGGTGGGTGGAAATTGTTTGATCCACGCAGGTTCCTGAACTTTCCACCACAGAAATGTGAGGAAAATGCGTTTTCTTTCTCAAAATGTTTAGGTTTGCAAGGGATTCTGGGTAACAGAACCTGGTGGGAGGCAGTTGAGTCACCCCATCCTGAATTCCCCTCGGTGTCTAGTTTTAAAAAATGTATAGGTTTCCTAGGTTTCCCTAGGTGCCGGTAGAGCTAGGGTTAAAAAACTACAGGTAGGCACTTTGCCAAAAAAGGGCCAGTTTTCACTGCGAAATTGAGGTGCAACCACGTTGCGTTTTGTGCCGTTTCCTGTCGCAGGCACTAGGCAGACCCAGGCAAGTGAGGTACAATTCTTCTCATAAGACTTTGGGGAACGTGGGGTGGGTGGAAATTTGTTGATCCACGCAGATTCCAGAACTTTCCACCACAGAAATTTGTGGCAAATAAATTTTTTTGTCAATTTTTTAGGTTTGCAAGGAATTCTGGGTAACAGAACCTGGAGGGAGGCAGTCGAGTCACCCCATCCTGAATTCCCCTGGGTGTCTAGTTTTCAAAAATGTATAGGTTTCCCTAGGTGCCGGCAGAGCTAGGGTTCAAAAACTACAGGTAGGAACTTTGCCAAAAAAGGGCCAGTTTTCACTGTGAAATTGAGGTGCGACCACGTTGTGTTTTGCACCGTTTTCTGTCACAGGCACTAGGCAGACCCAGGCAAGTGAGGTACCATTTTTCTCATAAGACTTTGGGGAACGCGGGGTGGGTGGAAATTTGTTGATCCATGCAGATTCCAGAACTTTCCACCACAGAAATGTGTGGAAAATGCGTTTTTTTTCAATTGTTTAGGTTTGCAGGGGATTCTGGGTAACAGAACCTGGTAGGAGGCAGTCGAGTCTCCCCATCCTGAATTCCCCTGGGTGTCTAGTTTTCAAAAATATATAGGTTTGCTAGGTTTCCCTAGGTGCCGGCCGAGCTAGGGTACAAAAACTACAGATAGGCACACTGCCAAAAAGGGGTCATTTTTCAGTGGGAAATTGAGGTGCGACCACCTTGCGTTTTGTGCCGTTTCCTGTCGCAGGCACTAGGCTGACCCACGCAAGTGAGGTACCATTTTTCTCAGAGGACTTTGGGGAATGCGGGGTAAGTGGAAATTTGTCGATCCATTCACATTCCAGAACTTTCCACCACAGAAATGTGAGGAAAATGTGTTTTTTTTGTCAATTGTTCAGGTTTGCAAGGGATTCTGGGTAACAGAACCTGGTGGGAGGCAGTCAAGTCACCCCATCCTGAATTCCCCGGGATGTCTAGTTTTAAAAAATGTATAGGTATGCTAGGTTTCCCTATGCGCCGGCCGCGCTAGGGTACAAAAACTACAGCTAGGCACTCTTGCCAAAAAGGGGTCATTTTTCAGTGCGAAATTGAGGTGCGACCACCTTGCGTTTTGCGCCGTTTCCTGTCACGGGCACTAGGCCTACCCACGCAAGTGAGGTACCCTTTTTTCTCGGAAGACTTTGGGAAACGCGGGGTGGGTTGAAATTTGTGGATCCACGCAGATTCCAGAGCTTTCCACCACAGAAATGTGAGGAAAATGTGGTTTTTGGGACATTTGTTTTAGTTTTGCAAGGGATTCTGGGTAACAGAACCTGGTGAAAGCCAGTCAAGTCACACCATCCTGTGTTCCCCTGGGTGTATAGTTTTCAAAAATGTATAGGTTTGCTAAGATTCCCTAGGTGCTGGCAGAGCTAGGATTCAGAAACTACAGATAGGCAATTTTAAAAAAAAAGGTACTTTTTTTCATAGCAAAAATGTGGTATTTTCAGGTTGCATTTTGAGCCATTTCCTGTCGTGGGCACTATCCCTACCCACACAAGTGAGGTACCATTTTTATCGGGAGACTTAGGGTAATTCAGATTTGTAAAGCAACTGTTATTACCTATCGACTTTCAATTCATTTCTGCCTTCCAAATGAAAGACATTGTGTAAAAAAGAAGTCATTTTGAAAAATGACCAATATTCTCATGCTAGTACGAGTATTCCCAATTTTGAAAATGTGCAAATATGTACTGTTTCTAAACTCTATAATTTGTACCCATTTCAGAAATACATATGTGACTTTCTTACCGATTTTTCCATGTATACATTTTCAAAGAATAATTGCTCTAAACCCGGTACCTAATAACATCCCATTGCAAGTTGCTGCGCAGTTTTTGGCTCTGGGTTCGTCGCGTTCTTGGTGAACATGCAAGTCCTATATATCCCCACAACAAGGTCCAGCAAATGTAACAGTATATTGCTTGCAAAAAGCTGTCATAATTAAAAGAAGTTACAGGTGAAAACATTGACACAAAAAGCTGTTTTTTCAACTAATTTAAAATGTTTCCTATATTTAACTGTTAGTTTCTATAAAGAAACCATCATGGATTTAGACACATGACCCCTTTCTGAATTCAGAATTTTGTTTAATTTAATAAAATGTATAGCTGTCCAGGATCCATTATTGCTTTCATACTCATTTTTACCATTAACTGGAAGGAGGTTGGAAGCACTAAAAATAGCAAAAATAGGCTATGTCCCAGAAAACTGCCAAAACTGTGTGAAAAATGTTGGTTCTCTGACAAGAGACTGTCATTCCCTAAAAGCTGGGAAAGTGGTGATTTCAGCCCCAACAACCCCTTTTTTGATATCATTTACAGGTAAAAACCCAGATGCCTTCCTTTGCAGCCCGTTTTTCCCATTTTTCTGAAAAAAACAAATAATGTACTGTATTTTGCTTACATTCTGGAACCCCTCAAAGGGAATCCACAAACCCTGGATACCTTTAGAATTCCCATGATGTTGGAAGAAAAGGACGCAAAATTGGCGTGGATACCTTATGTGGCCAAAGAGTTACAGGGGCCTAAGCACGCTCTACCCCAAATGGCCAAAAAAAGGCTTAGCACAGGAGGGGAAAAGGCCTTGCAGCGAAGGGGTTAATAAATAATCTATAAAACTACACCTCGGCTACCTGACCTTCATTACAACAGAGAAATAGTGGTATCATGCCCCTCTGGGGACCGCAAACTCAGTTAAGTAGCATAAACACATCAACATTTCCCTTCATGACCCTGGGACGCGGACTCTGTCAGGGCCCCCTAGCTGGCATCCCACGTTTGGTCCCCTGTCATGGAGAAACCGGTAACACTCAACTACATGATCCTTTTATGTTTGCATGAGAGAAATAGACAACAAAGGAGAGCTGGGGTTCTGGATGCCCTTCCCAATTGAATATTCCCCACAGGCCTGGTTGCCATACTATATGATATTGCACCCCATACATGTACAGAGGTCCTTTTAATTACAACATTTTGTCGCACATCAGTTAAGGGTATGAAATGTCCAAGATAATGATATTCCACTGTTTATGCTATGTTATCGTTAGCAAGAAATACATTGGCACTTCCGTTGCTATTGTTTCTTTCTACATGTGCTAAAATCAATAAAGATTTATATAGAAAAAAGGCACTGCTGGTTGTCTTGTCATCTCTTTACTCTTGTGCCCACTTTTCTCCCACATGTAGGTGGCAGTCACACCACAACATCTCCCACAATTCCCCACTCCAGTAATTGCGTCAGTGATTTCTCCAACTAACATCGTTCAGCACCTACCAGCTCTTACAAAGATTTATCCTCATCCTGTTGAGTTTTACAACTTTTATTACCGCCAGGAAAAAGACAAATCAATGAAACTCGATCACAAAGAAAGATCTACAAAGGTCTAAGATTGAAGTCAACTTATCCTCTGGCTTTAGGAGCCCCTGATGTGGACTTCACAATGGAGGGTACTGATAAAGCAACCACTACCTCAATGCATATGTCAGCTTCCCCTTTGCTTCCAAGACCAGATACATGGTTAGCTCGTCAAACAGTTTAAGGTCAGGTCCTGAAACACTGCCCATGAATGCAAGATCACTTCTACATAAAGCAACTCTATATCCAGGAGTGCTTACACAGGCATACCCGTATTACCTTCTTGTGGGAAAATGCTAATGCCGCCAACTGAGCGTGTTTCTCTTGCAAAGCACAGTAACACCACATTCCGAAAACACAAGCCGAGAATAAAAGAAAATATAGTGTGCCGAAACTAGCATAAATAGACAGAATGGAATGAGTACATGTATTAGGGCCAGTTACCATGGGAGGGAACTGAGCACCTAAAGGAGGGACAAATACAACCAATGCACCACTTAAAAGTCAGCATTTCAGAACGGCTTGAAAATCGATGGATGTGCTCAAAGCCCACAGAGTAGATACAGCATGTCTCGAAGAGAGAGAGCATGCACTGCCTAGGCGAGACCTAAAAAAAGGTGCGTATTTTCAGAACCATAAACTGATATTTTGAGAAACATGGATGTCAAAAGTATATTTAAGGCTGAAATTTCAGCGATAAATCATGTAATCTCACTAATATTAGTACGGCGGTGCCAGGGGCATCGCAGCAATTGTTGTCAAGTAAATCCCATGTAGCGGCGTTCCAAATTGAAATATCCTTATTATATTTCTGCTGGCAGCCCTGCCTGATGCACTGAGTTGATCACTGTTGGTAATTTTGCATGAGGTGACCACTAATGTAATCTTGTTTGAAGTGCTCAGTATTGTAGCTTGGGGTGATTTTTATTGAAGATAAGTGGCTTTATTACAGAAAAGGTTGGAGACCCCTGCTATAGACAGACATTGTATCCCTTGAGCGTATAATCATGGACCGATACATGCATTCATTGGGGTGTGTCTGACTGTGTAGTCTTGCACCCCTTAGGGGTGGTGTGACTGTAAACTAAAACATGTGCCTCTGGAGATGTGGAATGACTGTGCACAAAAACATGTGTGCCATGGCGTGTAATGTTCCCATTGGTGGTGGCGTGTGACTGTAAACAGAGACATGCTCCCTTGGAGATGTTGTGTGGCTGCTCACACAAACATGTGCCACATGGAAATATGGTGTGATTGTAAACAGACATGCACCCCCAGATGGCCTGCTGTGAATATAGCCATAGGCAAGCACTTTTCCCCCTTGAAATTTTGGATTCGTGGGAAATATAAGTTTGTTCTCTTCAAGGAGGTCTTCCTGGGTCCATCCAGGAACTTTTTGATTGCAGCCTCGTCACTGAAATATGCCTCTGCCTAGAAACTGGCAACCAAACACACAAATACACAGAGCCAGGTCCCAAAACCAGGAGAGACGTGAACAATCAACGCCCTACCCCGTGTCTGCTGTCAAAAAGTAGTCCAAGCTGATGAAAGAGCCAGGTATTTCACAAGCAAACTATTGCTTTCACAAACAAACCCAAAGTGACGGCCTGGGGTGGTGCTGACAGCTCTGGAACTGACTCTGCTCTGCTGGTGGGGGTGTGTGGGGGTGTGCGTGTGCGGAGATATATATACACAAACACTTTACACATTGCCTTTTTAATTAGGTTGACTGCTCTGAGCCACATTACCAGAGGGTGAGCGGGGGTAAAATTCGGGTATACTACACTTACCCTTACTAGGATTGTGGGTCCCTACTTAGACAAGGTGCAAACCACTGCCAACTAGACATCCCATTTCTAACACCAACATACTCACATAATTTGAAAACATCAAGGCAAATTTCATTATTGAATTATTTAGAGAGTCGCCTTACACAGAATGAGAAAAAATTGTCCACCATACTTACAGACTGCTACATTAAAATCGCAGAACCCAAATCAAAAACTGTTTGTGAGCTCGATTTGTAAAAGTCTTCTGTGAACTTTTCAAACTCATCTATTGGCCCCTCAATACTATGATTAAAAATATTATAATAAAAATGTATTGACAAAATATCAAAAGGAGACTTAAGGGTAAGAAAAGTAACTAAGAAGAACAGTGAGGACCACACCTTATTTGCACGGATCTTTGTGGAACTAACGGATATAAATATTGCTAAGCCCCGTGTGACGAGGGGGGTCGGATCACAGACAGAACTAACTTACCTAATGACTGGGATGTTCTGAACGACTCCCTCTCCCCTCTCTTTCCTCAGCACCCGGAAGCCTGGAAGGACTCTGGTTGTCAACCGCCTTCCGGAGAGGACTAGAAAAGACCTTGTTTCTTTAATTGGGCCGAGTTCTCACTAAGCCATGCCCCCACGGATGACGCCGAGGACGTGGGACGCTGAAAACCAGGAAGTAGATGGAGTCCAGTGGGTTTGAACATCGGAGGAGCTGAACTGTTCGAGAGACCGGAGAAACCTGCCGAGATGGAGGGAACAGGAGGATATACGACTGGAGAACCAGCCCAGGTACCACAGGAGCCAGGAGGCCAACGTCCCGGCGGATCGCCCAGCCACGCTTCTGGAGAAGCGTGGCTTGCACAGGTACGATCCCATATCTCGGGTTGGGTGGGTAAAAAGGGAAGCACAAAGCTGTAATTGCCTTGAAACTGGAGTTCCCGAATCCCTGCCCTGAGCACCACTGTGACCTAGTGTTGTTTTGGAGTGTGCACCGTGTGTCTCCTCACTTCCCTTCCCTGTCACATATCACTATTGAACACCTGACTGAATCCAGTCTCTTTATTTTTTTCTTACATGCTGGATCATCGCGGCACCTTTACAATGGACGGCGTCATACCGGAGTGGAAAAGACGGGGGAAGACTTCCTCAAAACTACGCGTCTCGCCCGAAAGGAACCCAGACCAGCCCCTTCCTTATTACCGAATAGTACCTAGGAAAAAACGTGTATTAAGGCCAATAAAGTCCAGCTTAACACCACCAAGTCTCCCTGCGTCTTCCTCTACCCCTCTACACCCCCTTTGGTTCTGCCTGCATAGGAAAAGGTAGCACATTGGAAGAAAACATCAATATGAAACTCTTCCCTCATCCACGTCTCCTGACAACAAATGATAGCATACCTTTTTACAAAAGAAGCTTAGAGTGGGCACCTAAGATGTACCAGAAGGTCAGCGAAATAGCCTTGGTGAGGACACAGGGTGTGTCACTTTGGCTGACTCTGTTCTGAGTAGCCAGGATTGGGGCAACATCAAGGGATGGCACAATGGGGTTTGTTGAAAGACATGGGTAGTTTGTGGCTGTCGGCCATCCAAATTTAACCCGTCAAGGGAGGTAAATCGATTCACTGTGGCAACACAGTAACTGCTTCCTTGATCCTTCTGAATATGACATCCCCTGCCTGGCAGTTGGGAAGCAAAACATTGAGGTTTAAGCTATCTGTAAAAGTATCCTAAGGTGCGTACCTGGATACTCTCTTTGTCTAAATATCCAATATACCATGAACCAAACTAAATAATCATTTACCATTCAATAGGTTGGGCCCATAGAAACTCTACAACCACTTACAAATCATGAGGTCCTCCGATAGATCTTCATAAAAAAGCTAATAGGGACTCAGATAATTAGAGACGGATGCTATTTCCTTCATGAGGACCTGTAATTAAGAAAATGCATAAATAACAGTCAAAACATATTAGGTCAGATAAGACTCGTCAATAAAAATAAACTAAATTTCAATATGAGTGGACAAAATGGACAAAAACTCATTAGAATTTTCAGTACTTTGGTTATTTCAAATGAATACAGGTAATTCCACAATAAAGTTACAGAACAAGACAAAATACATCATAAATCAATAACTGGCGTGAGGGGAGAGAGAAAAGATACACTTTGCAATTTCAGTATGCAATTTGATATTTCATACGAACCTAAGCTCAATTAGCTAATGCACAACGTGCAATCGTCTGAATAGCCAATCCTAAAGCTGAAAAGGTATAGCTTGTGCAACATCACCAGCCGATGAAGTGCAAGGATAATTCAGGAAAGTTCAGTTCTTGGAAGGAGTCAAAGTTTGGACTGACAGCATGTCACGCCCAAGAATTGCATTCTCCCCTGCAGCTCTGTTGTTAGTGCTGCTGCTGCTCTGTGCAGTACTCTGAGAAGGTATGTGTTCGAGCTCTGCCTGTGCTCTATTGTGAGTGTCTGCCTGTCTTTGCTATTGCGCCAGTTTTTCATTTATTTTTCTCTGTCTTTGTTACTGTGTCATTGTGCCTGTTTTTCTGTCTTCTGGTATTGTGCCTATGTTATCTGGTTTTTGTTTGCCTTGTCTCTCTCTAATAGTTTCTGGTCATCCTGCCCGTTTTCCCTTTCCCACCTCTGCTGCCCTTGCAGCCCCTCCCCCATGCCAGGCCTAGCTCCCGGCTCCCAGCTGCGCTTACCTCCCCGCCTCCCAGCTGCCCTTCCCTATTTAATGGCGGCCACTGTACCAAAGGCAAGCCCGTCTGCACCCATCCGTGACCCGGCCACTGCCGCCAAACCTTCACCACAGTCCGCACCACCACAGCCGCCTCCTCACGCCGGATGCCAACACCACCGAAGCCCTGAGATACATCCTCTTCAATGTGTGCTCCCTGCACAGACGTGTTTTAGAGATCTGGGACCTCCTCGACACCCTATCGCCAGACGTCACCGTCTTCAACGAAACCTGGACCAACGCCTCCTCCACCCTGACATTGCCACCGCCATTCCCGATGGCTACAAGATCCAGAGAAAGGGCTGCTCCAACCACCCAGGAAGAAGACTCGCCATCGCACAGAAGAGCTCCCTCCGACTCTCCACCTCTACCACCTACCGCTCCTTCACCACCATGGAGCACCTTCACTTTCAGATCCAGACCAATGCTAGAACCACTCTTCGTGGCACCTGGCCCTACAGACCCCCGGACCTCGTGCTTTGTTACCACTACCATTGATGACCTCATCACACCCCATGCAATCGCCTCCATGTACTATATACTCATTGGAGACCTAAACTTCCACCTAAACAACCTCATCAGCCCCAGGTCCACAGCCCTCCTGGACAACCTCTCCAATATCAGACTGAAACAGCTTGTCAACACCTCCACACACAGGGCAGGACACAACCTCAACCCCATCTTCGCAGGCGGGAACAACATTCGCTCCACCCACACCATGCACCCCCTCTGGACGGACCACCACTGAGTACACTGACCTCCAAGAAGCCAGACGCTCCTGCAGACGTCTCGAAAAACGATGGAGAAATAACAAACAGCAAAACCACAGAAGACCTGACCACCTACAAGAGTGCCATGACAGATTACCACCAGCGCATAAAATCCACAAAGAAGACCTTCATCCGGAACAAAATCCACACCAACTCCAGCAGTTCTAAGGAACTCTTCAACATCATCCAGCAATTCACCAAACCCCCCAGCAAAGTCATGGACATCACTCACTTCCAGGACCTCTGCAACAAGCTTGGCTCCTTAAAATCAAGGCCCTCTACAATAACTTCAGCGAGCAGACTATATAAACCACCCTTCCCTCCATCGACGACAGCCGGCCGACCATCACTGCTTGAACCCCGGTCACCGCCGAAGATACCACCACGACCATGAAAAGCACTCACTCAGGAGCCCCAACGGACCCCTACCCTATGTACATATTCCACAGAGGCTCTGCCTCCGCCATTGTGCCCGAGCTACGACAGACCATCAACGCCTCCTTTTTATCCAACACTTTCCCTGATGACTGGAAATGCACTGAAGTCAAACCCCTCCTCAAGAAACCCTCTGCAGACCCGACAGACTTAAAGAACTACCGAGCCATCGCTCTCCTTCCCTTCGCAGCCAAAGTCACCGAGAAGATCGTCAACGTCCAGCTTACAAACTTCATCAAAGAGGACTCCATCCTCGACCCCTACCAATCAGGATTCCGCAGCAACCACAGCACCGAGACTGCCCTACTCGCTGCCACAGATGACATCTGCATGCTTCTCGACCAAGACCACACCACAGCCCTCATCCTACTCGACCTCTCCACAGCCTTCGACACTGTTTCCCACCGCATTCTCGCAGCCAGACTCCACCACACGGAATTCAAGCAACTGCTCTCGACTGGCTCTGCTCCTTCCTCGCCGACAGAACCCACAGGGGTCAGACTCCCGCCTTTCCTCTCCGAACCCACAGAAATTTACTGCGGAGCACCCCAAGTATCATCACTCAGTTCCACGCTCTTCAACATCTACATGGCCCCCCTCACTGCCATCGTCAGCCAGCATGGACTCAGCATTCTATCCTACGCTGACGACACCCAGCTCATCCTCTCCCTCACGAAGGACTTCAAAACCACCAGACTCAGCTTCCAAGAAGGAATGAAGTACATCTCAGCTTGGATGAGCAGCAGCTGTCCGAAATTCATCTCACAGAAGACAGAAGTCCTCGTCCTTGGGCCTACCCCCTCCGCTTGGGAGAACCCCTGGTGGCACCCCACTCTCGGCACCCCCCAACCCATGGACCACGCCCGGAACCTCAGCATCATACTCAACTCCTCCCTCACCATGACCCGACAGATCAACGCAGTGGCCTCCACCTGCTTCAACACCCTCTGCATCCTCTGCAAGACCTTGAAGTGAATCCCCCCAAAGTCAGAATCTCCGTCAGCTATGCACTCATAGCAAGCAGATGGGACTACGGAAATGCCCTCTATGCTGGAATCAACAAATCCCTACTATGCAATCTGGAGACCATCCAGAACAGCGTGGCCAGACTCGTCCTTGGCATCCCTCAACATGAGCACATCACCTAGCACCGGCAAGACCTCCACTGGCTCCCCGTTGAGAAGAGGGTAACCTTCAAGCTGTTCACCCATGCCTACAAATCCCTCCACAACATCGAACCCAAATACCGCAACAATAGAGTCTCCTTCAACATATCCAAAAGAGACCTCCGCTCCGCCCACCTCGCCCTAGCAGAAACCCCTCGAATCTGCAGAACCAGAGCAGGAGGAAAAGCCTTCTCCTACATTGCGAACAAAGCCTGGAAAGAAGTCCCAGTCAACTTCAGACGCTCCCCCACTCTGCACACCTTCAGGAAGAACCTCAAGACCTGGATCTTCGGCTGTACTGGAGCTGCAAACCCCCCACCTGCCCCCAGCACCTTGAGCCCCTCACGGGTGAGCAGTCCTGTCCCCAACTGTAGCTTCTTCAGTGTTACACAATTCCGTTGGTTAGGATCCATGGTGTGATCTTGGCATGATCATTCTCCAATTCACACTCATCCGGAACTCATAACAAAAATGCTTTTGTTCATTTGTACAACATCAAGTCACCACGGAAATAGGAAGCACACTGAAACTTTCCTTAGCCATGCTCTCGCTTCCATGTTAGCTTGCAACAAAGTCAACAAAATTATTCATAGAAAGAAACTCTAGTGATAATCGTTCATAACTGAAGCAAATAGATCAACATTTTAGAAATAATGAAGGAGAAAATAATTTTTTCTGAGTCCTATGTTGGAAAAAGAAATAATACATTAACAGACTTTGAGGCCTTCATGGAAAAGCACAAAAACATAATTTTCTAAAGAATAAAACACACTATTATTAAAACGAATAAGGAAATAGAGAATGCATAAGAAACAATATTAAAGCATCATTTATTTTAAACTTATAAAACATAGTCTACTTATGATTTTTGCGACGGTCGATTTTGGCCGATTTTGTTACAGGGGGCCGATATTGCCGACCCCCAGTAACAGAAACGGCCCCCACTCTAGCGGCCTACCTGGGAAACGCCCAGTGCCCGCTATGGCCAGTCCTGCCCTGTTTAAGGGAGAGGTGGGTTCAAAAGCCAAGAGGGGTGGCCCAGCCTAGGCTCCTAGGGATGAAGACGGGCCAGTCGCTACCTAGCGCTGTTGTCAGTTTGTGGGTGGCCCCTCAGTGAAGGGAAACTGCAATGCAGCTGGGGGTCGAAGTCCCACCCCAGCCAAGAGAAATTAGGCGTCCCGAGCTGTGGGGGCTGCTTGGTGCTATGTTGTCCAGTGTGTGGGCGGCCCCTCAGGGACGGGAAACAGCAGTGCAGGCTGGGGGAATCCCACCCCAACCGAGAGAAATTAGGAGTTCCCCTAAATCTGTCATTTTCTACTGCTGCTTTGCATGTGTCTCTGCCTAGACCTGGTCTCTGCAATTGCGACACTGCCCACTTGTAAAGTATGGCTGCAAGGAGACAATGATTGGTAAAAAAACAATCAGACCATTGTGCTATTTCTTTAAAAATGTTCAATGCGCTGCTCACTTCTACTTGATTCTTTCCTGCCAACCGATCATAGGATTCATTTACCACTTTGCTCACAGCAACACACGAGTACACAGCCTCCACAGTCACACGCCCTTACAAAACATACACTAACCTCCTACTCACACGTGACAACAACTTTCTTGCCTCCTAATTAGGCTTCAGCACAGCTCCTCAGTAGTAATGCCAAAAGCCCACGACCATCTCCCACCACACAAAGGAAGCAGCCCCTTTGCAGCTCCTCTGTGTACCGTCCGGGATGCCTGAATTCACGCACAGGACTGGCCTCCGACTTCAGCTCAGGAGCCCCTTGCTCTATGTGGTGAGGAATTACAGTCAGAGTTGCAGAAAGATACTCTGCGCGCTTTTCCTGCTGCATCACAACTTAACACATATGTTCAAGACTAACTAGTTGAGCTGTGGTTAGCGCAGACGTATTTTCCAAAGCAAATCTCGCAGTACCCTTCACTGCAAGGGATTAGGTCACCATTCTGTTCATTGAAGAGCCTCCTGGAGGGAACACGTTTTTTGTCACTCTGGAACCACTACAGTGCTTAGGCTTCGATAGTGAAGAGTACTGCTGCGACCAACCAGAAAGCAGATAACTCAATGGGCCCACGCTGTAAATTGCTGAATGTTAGTAGCCCAGCAGCAGTCAAGCTGGTCATTTTCTTTGCTTGCACCAGGGCTCATGGCATCCTTGCTACAATGCTGGCTATTACCACTCTCCACTCTGCATCCTAGACTTTCTGAAAAGATGTATACACCCAAGCTATATGTCACTACTAGCACAATAGGGGATTGTATTTTTGGCAAGAAAATGGATTTGTTCAGCACCTCGCACAAATAAAATGATCATTATTACGAGTCACTGCAGCACCACTGCCTGAGCTGGAGTGGATCCTCTGTCTACCGCTTCTTGGTTTTTTGCAAATTTTCCTTTTACCTAAAATAATGTTTTCCACGTGTTTCATTTAAAAACACTGTTTGCTACACATATGTTACAGTTATGTTAGATTATAGTGTGCATGACTTAAAACCCCTAAACAGCACATATGATTACAACTGCTTGTATTTTAGAAATACACAACACACACAATTGCATCAATTGTTAAAAGTATCCAGACTTAGGATTCTCCAGCAAGTGGAGAAGATGATTTTACAAAAAGAAGGGTCCAGGCTTTTTAAAAGTGATATTAGGGGGCGTGGTCAAGATGGCGGTCGGTGAGCCCTGCTTTTCCCACCGGGCACCAGCACAAGGGTGACACACCAGAGCCTGAAGGAAGTCTCCCACGTAATAAGAGGGAGCTCGGGGACACCAACAGGCGCCGCCCTAGGGGATCGTGATGGAAGCCGGTGGGACATGTGGCTGGCCCGCTGCTGAGGTGGAGGTGGACACCCACAGAGAGTTCGGGCTTGGCCGGCTAGCTGCTGGTGGGACCCTATACTGCCGAAGAGGGGGGCCCTGCACCGACGCTCACCGGACTGACAGAGGTGGCTGTGGTGAGGAGGAGGGTTGCTGGCTGCCGGCAATGAGGTCTGGGCGAGTAGTGAGAATGCGTAGATGACCTAGCCACTGCCAATGCTAGCAGTGCTGTGGGAGGGGGAGTGAAGCCGGAGTAGCCGAAAGTCCCTCCCCTCCTCACTGGTACATACAGATCCCCGGCCCCCCAAGATAGTGCAGGACTTCGGACAGCTGGGCCCTGCCTCTCCCGTGCACATGCTGGTAGCGGCATGAGTGGAGGCCCAGGTCGTAGGCTGCGACCCACATAGTTGGCCGACATGAACCGGCCATGAAGCTGAGATCAGTAGCTGGCCACCTGTGACTGTGGCGGGCCGGCGTGCAGAAAAGCAAAGCATGCATCCAGATGGGCCACCCCCATTGAAGCCTGGAAGGCAGTGGGGGGGAGAAGGAAGATCGTGACAAAGACACCCTCACTCCCCCTACTGTTCTGGAGGTCTAGCAACCGGCCCCAGACCAGAGGCCGCTGCTGTGCCCGCAAGGGGAGGTCTGATCAGATGCAACGGTACCCGCTGGCACAGCTCACTCCACTCGAGCCAGAGACACCGGTACCAGAGGCCTGAAGCAGAGGTAATGGGCCACGTGGGCGACCGGGAGCATGACAAAGACAGTGAGCAGCGCAGCAGTGCACATGGTGGTGCCGGCTGCGGAGGTGGCACTGAGTTGTTGTGTATGCAAAGAGACACAGCCGAGAGAAAAAGAAGAGCCCAGCTTTAGGACCCACAGTGCCTGAGTCGAGGAGGTGCTAGGGGAATCGGCTGCCTAAAGTCAGCAGAGGGGCACTCAGAACGAAGCGGGTGGTGCTGACTGTGGCCCCTAAAGTACAGAAAGCAAAAGGCAGAAGCTTAGCCTAAAGGAGGCCCATACGCCCCTGAAGGACTTGAGGCAAGACAGAGGTCCGTGGGGTAGCGCCACAGTGGAGTGAACCCAAAGAAGAATAGCCAGATAACCAAAGGGTGACCCGACCAGGACTGCTTGGTGGCGACAGAGTGTGACTGAGGAGACACTGCGGCACCGGCCTACACTGTCCTGGGAGGAGCAAGACGACCAGAGTCATGACTTCCATACGTTCCAAGAAGGATGGCACTCTGAGGGGGACATGCTTACGGAACAGCCCATCGTGGGGTTGCATCTGGCCCCCCCCGCCCCCAGCGACAGGAGGGGACATAGGACAAGGATGGCCCAGCCAAAAAGACATTCATGGCTTCGCTTTTCTCATCCCTCCGAGAGGACCTACAGGCAATGCAGACGCAGCTCGTGGCAGATTTGAAAGAGGTACGGAGTACTGAGAAGGAATTGGCACATATTGAAAACGAACAATGTCATTGGTTCAGATATCCCCTGTGCCTCACTGATTACTTTCAGGAAAGCCAGGTCACTAAGGGATAGCTTGGTGCAAATACATGTACACACAGAAGCCAAAAAAACAGGAACGCTAAGGGAGCTTAAGGATTTCATTCCATGCGGAAAATGCAAGGCTTGTGTGGGTAGTAGGAGGACACTCTCCTTTTTGTTGACTGGTCTTGTTAAACCTAAACCAATAAACAAGTTTCTCACATGTAACACCAGCTATGTGGTGTATTGTCTGCAATGCCCATGTGGTTTGTGTTACATTGGTAGCACTATCCATCCCGTAAAGATAAGAATCTTAGAACACATGCGGGAAATAGCGAAGGGAGATGTTACTTACTCCGTCGCAAGACACTTTTCTGAGAAACACAATTGTAATAGGGAGCTATTACGATAGTATGGTTTGGACTATGTCCCCATGGGTGAGGGGAGGTGACAGGATCAGAAAACTCTGCAGGCTGGAATCAAGGTTCATTATTGATCTGGGTACAAATGCCCCCAATGGTATGAATATAGGTGAAGAGTTGGCAGTTAATCTTGGGGACTGATGGCTTAGGGGAATTCAGTTTAAGGGAATTTAATTTGCGGTATCTGGAAAGTGCATGTAAATGTGAATCAATTGATTACAGTAACAGTATGGAATTATCCAAAAGTATAGGCCGATACACTGCGCAACAAGAGGTATTGGGAGAAGGAATCAGGCAATGCTGATACACGGCGCAATGTTTTGAAATGTTCCTTTTCTGTCTTTTATTTTATCGATATGTGGAAATGAAATGTTGATACTTTGTGATGAATAATTTAATCCACACAGGTGTAGACAAAGGGAACTGGATAAAGTTTTAAAGATAACATTCAAATATGGTGACTGAAACCATATCCCACGAGTCCCTTGTTGATTTTGATATATTACCTGGTCATTTGGTTCACGTTACGCAATTTAAAGTGTGCTGCTTGTGGCGCGTATTATGAAAACATTTGAATAAGGCATCGCCGAAACGCATCATGTTTTCATGTTTTCCGTACATGAATTAAAATAACTTAAAACATTACAGAGGTCCCCGCGAGTGCTTTTCTGAGACCGCAATGGAGGAGGAGTGAGCGCGTGTATATATATATATATATATATATATATATATATATATATATATATATATATATATATATATATATATATATTGTTCCGCAAAGGCCCTCAAGCATTGAGATGTCTCTCGACGATGTTCAGCCACAAGGCTGTACGATGCAGTTTTCCTCACTTCACCACCTCATTACATGTAGCCAACGCGTTTCAAGGCGAACCTCTTCGTCAGGGCGGCAAACAAAAGACTCAAACTCGCAATGTTCTTTAAGGCTCATTTATTCAGGTAAGTTCAGCCCCTCAGTGGGTGTGTGCATAGTGCGCTTCTTTCAATGCCTCCTGGGACTGGAAGTCCCTAAAGCGAGAAATCAGTGTCCCATTTTAGTAAATCGGGTGATTTTTCTGCAATTATTTATTTATATTTGTTACCTTAGTAGGTGGTGGGCCCGTTCGGCAGACTAATTAGCATATCAACATCGTGCTGATCCGTTTGGAAAGTTCAAAACGGCAACCTCTTCCAGCTGACAATCCAGTACTTGCAGCAGAAGATGGAGCTCCTCTCCACGGCCGGGCAGCCGTGTTTATAATGTTGTTCCACAAAGGCCCTCAAGCATTGAGAGGTCTCTCGACGATGTTCAGCCACAAGGCTGTACGATGCAGTTTCCCTCACTTCGCCACCTCATTACACGTAGCCAATGCATTTCAAGGCAAACCTCTTCGTCAGGGTGGCCAACAAAAGACTCAAACTCGCAGTGTTCGTTAAGGCTCATTTATTCAGGTAAGTTCAGCCCTTCAGTGAGCGTGTGCATAGTACGCTTCTTTCAATGCCTCCTGGGACTGGGAGTCCCTAAAGCGAGAAATTAGTGTCCCATTTTAGTAAACCGGGTGATTTGTCAGCAATTATTTATTTATATTTGTTACCTTAGTAGGTGGTGGGCCCGTTCGGCAGACTAATTAGAATATCAACATCGTGCTGATCCGTTTGGAAAGTTCAAAACGGCAACCACTTCCAGCTGACAATTCAGTACTTGCAGCAGAAGATGGAGCTCCTCTCCACAGCCGGGCAGTCTTGTTTATAATGTTGTTCCGCAAATGCCCTCAAGCATTGAGAGGTCTCTCGACGATGTTTAGCCACAAGGCTGTGCGATGCAGTTTCCCTCACTTCGCCACCTCATTACATGTAGCCAACGCGTTTCAAGGCGAACCTCTTCGTCAGGGCGGCAAACAAAGGACTCGAACTCGCAGTGTTCTTTAAGGCTCATTTATTCAGGTAAGTTCAGCCCCTCAGTGGGCGTGTGCATAGTGCGCTTCTTTCAATGCCTCCTGGGACTGGGAGTCCCTAAAGCGAGAAATCAGTGTCCTATTTTAGTAAATCGGGTGATTTGTCTGCAATTATTTATTTATATTTGCTACCTTAGTAGGTGGTGGGCCCGTTCGGCAGATTAATTAGCATATCAACATCGTGCTGATCCGTTTGGGAAGTTCAAAACGGCAACCTCTTCCAGCTGACAATCCAGTACTTGCAGCAGAAGATGGAGCTCCTCTCCACGGCCTGGCAGCCGTGTTTATAATGTAGTTCCGCAAAGGCCCTCAAGCATTGAGAGGTCTCTCGACGATGTTCAGCCACAAGACTGTACGATGCAGTTTGCCTCACTTCGCCACCTCATTACATGTAGCCAACGCGTTTCAAGGTGAACCTCTTGGTCAGGGCGGGAAACAAAAGACTCAAACTTGCAGTGTTCGGTAAGGCTCATTTATTCAGGTAAGTTCAGCCCCTCAGTGGGCGTGTGCATAGTGCGTTTCTTTCAATGCCTCCTGGGACTGGGAGTCCCTAAAGCGAGAAATCAGTGTCCCATTTTAGTAAATCGGGTGATTTGTCTGCAATTATTTATTTATATTTGTTACCTTAGTAGGTGGTGGGCCCGTTCGGCAGACTAATTAGAATATCAACATTGTGCTGATCCGTTTGGAAAGTTCAAAACAACAACCTCTTCCAGCTGACAATCCAGTACTTGCAGCAGAAGATGGTGCTCCTCTCCACGGCCAGGCAGCCGTGTTTATAATGTTGTTCCGCAAAGGCCCTCAAGCATTGAGAGGTCTCTCGACGATGTTCAGCCACAAGGCTGTACGATGCAGTTTGCCTCACTACGCCACCTCATTACATGTAGCCAACGCGTTTCAAGGCGAACCTCTTCGTCAGGACGGCAAACAAAAGACTCGAACTCGCAGTGTTCGTTAAGGCTCATTTATTCAGGTAAGTTCAGCCCCTCAGTGGGCGTGTGCATAGTGCGCTTCTTTCAATGCCTCCTGGGACTGGGAGTCCCTAAAGCAAGAAATCAGTGTCCCATTTTAGTAAATCGGGTGATTTGTCTGCAATTATTTATTTATATTTGTTACCTTAGTAGGTGGTGGGCCCGTTCGGCAGACTAATTAGCATATCAACATCGTGCTGATCCGTTTGGAAAGTTCAAAACAGCAACCTCTTCCAGCTGACAATCCACTACTTGCAGTAGAAGATGGAGCTCCTCACCACGGACGGACAGCCGTGTTTATAATGTTGTTCCGCAAAGGCCCTCAAGCATTGAAAGGTCTCTCGACGATGTTCAGCCACAAAGCTGTACGATGCAGTTTCCCTCACTTCGCCACCTCATTACATGTAGCCAACGAGTTTGAAGGCGAACCTCTTCGTCAGGGCGGCAAACAAAAGACTTGAACTCGCAGTGTTTGTTAAGGCTCATTTATTCCGGTAAGTTCAGCCCCTCAGTGGGCGTGTGCATAGTGCGCTTCTTTCAATGCCTCCTGGGACTGGGAGTCCCTAAAGCGAGAAATCAGCATCCCATTTTAGTAAATCGGGGTATTAGTCTGCAATTATTTATTTATATTTGTTACCTTAGTAGGTGGTGGGCCCGTTCGGCAGACTAATTAGCATATCAACATCGTGCTGATCTGTTTGGAAAGTTCAAAACGGCAACCTCTTCTAGCTGACAATCCAGTACTTGCAGCAGAAGATGGAGCTCTTTTCCACGGTCGGGCAGCCGTGTTTATAATGTTGTTCCGCAAAGGCCCTCAAGCATTGAGAGGTCTATCGACGATGTTCAGCCACAAGGCTGTACGATGCAGTTTGCCTCACTTCGCCACCTCATTACATGTAGCCAACGCGTTTCAAGGCGAACTTCTTCGTCAGGGCGGGAAACAAAAGACTCAAACTCGCAGTGTTCGTTAAGGCTCATTTATTCAGGTAAGTTTAGCCCCTCAGTGGGCGTGTGCATAGTGCGCTTCTTTCAATGCCTCCTGGGACTGAGAGTCCCTAAAGCGAGAAATCAGTGTCCCATTTTAGTAAATCGGGTGATTTGTCTGCAATTATTTATTTATATTTGTTACCTTCGTAGGTGGTGGGCCCGTTCGGCAGACTAATTAGCATATCAACATCGTGCTGATCCGTTTGGAAAGTTCAAAACGGCAACCTCTTCCAGCTGACAATCCAGTACTTGCAGCAGAAGATGGAGCTCCTCTCCATGGCTGGGCAGCCGTGTTTATAATGTTGTTCCGCAAAGGCCCTCAAGCATTGAGAGGTCTCTCGACGTTGTTCAGCCACAAGGCTGTACGATGCAGTTTGCCTCACTACGCCACCTCATTACATGTAGCCAACGCGTCTCAAGGCGAACCTCTTCGTCAGGGCGGCAAACAAAAGACTCGAACTCGCAGTGTTCATTAAGGCTAATTTATTCAGGTAAGTTCAGCCCCTCAGTGGGCGTGTGCATAGTGCGCTTCTTTCAATGCCTCCTGGGACTGGGAGTCCCTAAAGTGAGAAATCAGTGTCCCATTTTAGTAAATTTATTCAGGTAGTAAATCGGTGATTTGTCTGCAATTATTTATTTATATTTGTTACCTTAGTAGGTGGTGGGCCCATTCGGCAGACTAATTAGCATATCAACATCGTGCTGATCCGTTTGGAAAGTTAAAAAAATGGCAACCTCTTCCAGCTGACAATCCAGTACTTGCAGCAGAAGATGGAGCTCCTCTCCACGTCTGGGCAGCCGTGTTTATAATGTTGTTCCGCAAAGGCCCTCAAGCATTGAGAGGTCTCTCAACGATGTTCAGCCACAAGGCTGTACGATGCAGTTTGCCTCACTTCGCCTCCTCATTACATGTAGCCAACGCGTTTCAAGGCGAACCTCTTCGTCAGGGTGGCAAACAAAAGACTCGAACTCGCAGTGTTCATTAAGGCTAATTTATTCAGGTAAGTTCAGCCCCTCAGTGGGCGTGTGCATAGTGCGCTTCTTTCAATGCCTCCTGGGACTGGGAGTCCCTAAAGTGAGAAATCAGTGTCCCATTTTAGTAAATCGGGTGATTTGTCTGTAATTATTTATTTATATTTGTTACCTTAGTAGGTGGTGGGCCCGTTCGGCAGACTAATTAGCATATCAACATCGTGCTGATCCGTATGGAAAGTTCAAAACGGCAACCTCTTCCAGCTGACAATCCAGTACTTGCAGCAGAAAATGGAGCTCCTCTGCACGGCCGGGCAGCCGTGTTTATAATGTTGTTCCGCAAAGGCACTCAAGCATTGAGAGGTCTCTCGACGATGTTCAGCCACAAGGCTGTACGATGCAGTTTGCCTCACTTCGCCACATCATTACATGTAGCCAACCGGTTTCAAGGCGAACCTCTTCTTCAGGGCGGCAAACAAAAGACTCGAACTCGCAGTGTTCGCTAAGGCTCATTTATTCAGGTAAGTTCAGCCCCTCAGTGGGCGTGTGCATAGTGCACTTCTTTCAATGCCTCCTGGGACTGGGAGTCCCTAAAGTGAGAAATCAGTGTCCCATTTAAGTAAGTCGGGTGATTTGTCTGCAATTATTTATTTATATTTGTTACCTTAGTAGGTGGTGGGCCTGTTCTGCAGACTAATTAGCATATCAACATCGTGCTGATCCATTTGGAAAGTTCAAAACTGCAACCTCTTCCAGCTGACAATCCAGTACTTGCAGCAGAAGATGGAGCTCCTCTCCACAGCCGGGCAGCCGTGTTTATAATGTTGTTCCGCAAAGGCCCTGAAGCATTGAGAGGTCTCTCGACGATGTTCAGCCACAAGGCTGTACGATGCAGTTTGCCTCATTTCGCCTCATCATTACATGTATTGTATTGTATTGTATTGTATTGTATTGTATTGTATTGTATTTAATATTTATACCGCGCATCTGTCACCCTACGGGTATCCTGGCGCCAAAAAGGAAAAATCAGATGCAGATCAGATGTAGCCAACGCGTTTCAAGGCGAACCTCTTCGTCAGGGCGGCAAACAAAAGACTCGAACTCGCAGTGTTCGTTAAGGCTCATTTAATCAGGTAATTTCAGCCCCTCAGTGGGCGTGTGCATAGTGCGCTTCTTTCAATGCCTCCTGGGACTGGGAGTCACTAAAGCAAGAAATCAGTGTCCCATTTTAGTAAATCGGTGATTTGTCTGCAATTATTTATTTATATTTGTTACCTTAGTAGATGGTGGGCCCGTTCGGTAGACTAATTAGCATATCAACATCGTGCTGATCCGTTTGGAAAGTTCAAAACGGCAACCTCTTCCAGCTGACAATCCAGTACTTGCAGCAGAAAATGGAGCTCCTCTCCACGGCCGGGCAGCCGTGTTTATAATGTTGTTCCGCAAAGGCCCTCAAGCATTGAAAGGTCTCTCGACGATGTTCAGCCAAGAGGCTGTACAATGCAGTTTCCCTCACTTAGCCACCTCATTACATGTAGCCAACGCGTTTCAAGGCGAACCTCTTCGTCAGGGCGGCAAAGAAAAGACTCGAACTCGCAGTGTTCGTTAAGGCTCATTTATTCAGGTAAGTTCAGCCCCTCAGTGGGCGTGTGCATAGTGCGCTTCTTTCAATGCCTCCTGGGACTGGGAGTCCCTAAAGCGAGAAATCAGTGTCCCATTTTAGTAAATTGGGTGATTTGTCTGCAATTATTTATTTATATTTGTTTCTTTAGTAGGTGGTGGGCCCGTTTGGCAGACTAATTAGCATATCAACATCGTACTGATCCATTTGGAAAGTTCAAAACTTCAACCTCTTCCAGCTGACAATCCAGTACTCGCAGCAGCAGATGGAGCTCCTCTCCACGGCCGGGCAGCAGTGTTTATAATGTTTTTCCGCAAAGGCCCTCAAGCATTGAGAGGTCTCTAGACGATGTTCAGCCACAAGGCTGTACGATGCAGTTTGCTCACTTCGCCACCTCATTACATGTAGCCAACGCGTTTCAAGGCGAACCTCTTCGTCAGGGCAGGAAACAAAAGACTCGAACTCGCAGCGTTCGTTAAGGCTCATTTATTCAGGTAAGTTCAGCCCCTCAGTGGGCGTGTGCATAGTGCACTTCTTTCAATGCCTCCTGGGACTGGGAGTCCCTAAAGCGAGAAATCAGTGTCCCATTTTAGTAAATCAGGTGATTTGTCTGCAATTATTTATTTATATTTGTTACCTTAGTAGGTGGTGGGCCCGTTCGGCCGACTAATTAGCATATCAACATCGGGCTGATCCATTTGGAAAGTTCAAAACGGCAACCCCTTCCAGCTGACAATCCAGTACTTGCAGCAGAAGATGGAGCTCCTCTCCACGGCTGGGCAGCCGTGTTTATAATGTTGTTCCGCAAAGGCCCTCAAGCATTGAGAGGTCTCGCGACGATGTTCAGCCACAAGGCTGTACGATGCAGTTTGCCTCACTACGCCACCTCATTACATGTAGCCAACGTGTTTCAAGGCGAACCTCTTCGTCAGGGCGGCAAACAAAAGACTCGAACTCGCAGTGTTCGTTAAGGCTCATTTATTCAGGTAAGTTCAGCCCCTCAGTGGGCGTGTGCATAGTGCGCTTCTTTCATTGCCTCCTGGGACTGGGTGTCCCTAAAGCGAGAAATCAGTGTCCCATTTTAGTAAATCGGGTGATTTGTCTGCAATTATTTATTTATATTTGTTTCTTTAGTAGGTGGTGGGCCCGTTTGGCAGACTAATTAGCATATCAACATCGTACTGATCCATTTGGAAAGTTCAAAACTTCAACCTCTTCCAGCTGACAATCCAGTACTCGCAGCAGCAGATGGAGCTCCTCTCCACGGCCGGGCAGCAGTGTTTATAATGTTTTTCCGCAAAGGCCCTCAAGCATTGAGAGGTCTCTAGACGATGTTCAGCCACAAGGCTGTACGATGCAGTTTGCCTCACTTCGCCACATCATTACATGTAGCCAACGCGTTTCAAGGCAAACCTCTTCATCAGGGCGGCAAACAAAAGACTCGAACTCGCAGTGTTCGTTAAGGCTAATTTATTCAGGTAAGTTCAGCCCCTCAGTGAGCGTGTGCATAGTGCGCTTCTTTCAATGCCTCCTGGGACTGGGAGTCCCTAAAGCAAGAAATCAGTGTCCCATTTTAGTAAATCGGGTGATTTGTCTGCAATTATTTATTTATACTTGTTACCTTAGTAGGTGGTGGGCCCGTTCGGCCGACTAATTAGCATATCAACATCGTGCTGATCCGTTTGGAAAGTTCAAAACGGCAACCTCTTCCAGCTGACAATCCAATTCTTGCAGCAGAAGATGGAGCTCCTCTCCACGGCCGGGCAGCCGTGTTTATAATGTTGTTCCGCCAAGGCCCTCAAGCATTGAGAGGTCTCGCGACGATGTTCAGCCACAAGGCTGTACGATGCAGTTTGCCTCACTACGCCACCTCATTACATGTAGCCAACGTGTTTCAAGGCGAACCTCTTCGTCAGGGCGGCAAACAAAAGACTCGAACTCGCAGTGTTCGTTAAGGCTCATTTATTCAGGTAAGTTCAGCCCCTCAGTGGGCGTGTGCATAGTGCACTTCTTTCATTGCCTCCTGGGACTGGGTGTCCCTAAAGCGAGAAATCAGTGTCCCATTTTAGTAAATCGGGTGATTTGTCTGCAATTATTTATTTATATTTGTTTCTTTAGTAGGTGGTGGGCCCGTTTGGCAGACTAATTAGCATATCAACATCGTACTGATCCATTTGGAAAGTTCAAAACTTCAACCTCTTCCAGCTGCCAATCCAGTACTCGCAGCAGCAGATGGAGGTCCTCTCCACGGCCGGGCAGCAGTGTTTATAATGTTTTTCCGCAAAGGCCCTCAAGCATTGAGAGGTCTCTAGACGATGTTCAGCCACAAGGCTGTACGATGCAGTTTGCCTCACTTCGCCACATCATTACATGTAGCCAATGCGTTCCAAGGCGAACCTCTTCATCAGGGCGGCAAACAAAAGACTCGAACTCGCAGTGTTCGTTAAGGCTAATTTATTCAGGTAAGTTCAGCCCCACAGTGAGCGTGTGCATAGTGCGCTTCTTTCAATGCCTCCTGGGACTGGGAGTCCCTAAAGCAAGAAATCAGTGTCCCATTTTAGTAAATCGGGTGATTTGTCTGCAATTATTTATTTATATTTGTTACCTTAGTAGGTGGTGGGCCCGTTCGGCCGACTAATTAGCATATCAACATCGTGCTGAGCCGTTTGGAAAGTTCAAAACGGCAACCTCTTCCAGCTGACAATCCAGTACTCGCAGCAGAAGATGGTGCTCCTCTCCACGGCCGGGCAGCAGTGGTTATAATGTTGTTCCGCAAAGGCCCTCAAGCATTGAGAGGTCTCTCGACGATGTTCAGCCACAAGGCTGTATGATGCAGTTTGCCTCACTTCGCCACCTCATTACATGTAGCCAACGTGTTTCAAGGCGAACCTCTTCGTCAGGGCGGCAAACAAAAGACTCGAACTCGCAGCGTTCGTTAAAGCTCATTTATTCAGGTAAGTTCAGCCCCTCACTGGGCGTGTGCATAGTGCACTTCTTTCAATGCTTCCTGGGACTGGGAGTCCCTAAAGCGAGAAATCAGTGTCCCATTTTAGTAAATCTGGTGATTTGTCTGCAATTATTTATTTATATTTGTTACCTTAGTAGGTGGTGGGCCCATTCGGCAGACTAATTAGCATATCAACATTGTGCTGATCCATTTGGAAAGTTCAAAACGGCAACCTCTTCCAGCTGACAATCCAGTACTTGCAGCAGAAGATGGAGCTCCTCTCCACGGCCGGGCAGCCGTGTTTATAATGTTGTTCCGCAAAGGCCCTCAAGCATTGAGAGGTCTCGCGACGATGTTCAGCCACAAGGCTAAACGATGCAGTTTGCCTCACTACGCCACCTCATTACATGTAGCCAACGTGTTTCAAGGCGAACCTCTTCGTCAGGGCGGCAAACAAAAGACTCGAACTCACAGTGTTCGTTAAGGCTCATTTATTCAGGTAAGTTCAGCCCCTCAGTGGGCGTGTGCATAGTGCGCTTCTTTCAATGCCTCCTGGGATTGGGAGTCCCTAAAGTGAGAAATCAGTGTCCCATTTTAGAAAGTCGAGTGATTTGTCTGCAATTATTTATTTATATTTGTTACCTTAGTAGGTGGTGGGCCCGTTCGGCAGACTAATTAGCATATCAATATCGTGCTGATCCGTTTGGAAAGTTCAAAACGGCAACCTCTTCCAGCTGACAATCCAGTACTTGCAGCAGAAGATGGAGCTCCTCTCCACGGCCGGGCAGCCGTGTTTATAATGTTGTTCCGCAAAGGCCCTCAGGCATTGAATGGTCTCTCGACGATGTTCAGCCACAAGGCTGTACGATGCAGTTTGCCTCACTTCGCCATATCATTACATGTAGCCAACGCTTTTCAAGGCGAACCTCTTCGTCAGGGCGGCAAATAAAAGACTCGAACTTGCAGTGTTCGTTAAGGCTCATTTATTCAGGTAATTTCAGCCCCTCAGTGGGCGTGTGCATAGTGCGCTTCTTTCAATGCCTCCTGGGACTGGGAGTCCCTAAAGCAAGAAATCAGTGTCTCATTTTAGTAAATCGGTGATTTGTCTGCAATTATTTATTTATATTTGTTACCTTAGTAGGTGGTGGGCCCGTTCGGCAGACTAATTAGCATATCAACATCGTGCTGATCCATTTGGAAAGTTAAAAAAACGGCAACCTCTTCTAGCTGACAATACAGTACTTGCAGCAGAAGATGGAGCTCCTGTCCACGGCCGGGCAGCCGTGTTTATAATGTTGTTCCGCAAAGGCCCTCAAGCATTGAAAGGTCTCTCGACGATGTTCAGCCAAAAGGCTGTACAATGCAGTTTCCCTCACTTCGCCACCTCATTACATGTAGCCAACGCGTTTCAAGGCGAACCTTTTCGTCAGGGCGGCAAACAAAAGACTCGAACTCGCAGCGTTCGTTAAGGCTCATTTATTCAGGTAAGTTCAGCCCCTCAGTGGGCGTGTGCATAGTGCGCTTCTTTCAATGCCTCCTGGGACTGGGTGTCCCTAAAGCGAGAAACCAGTGTCCCATTTTAGTAAGTCGAGTAATTTGTCTGCAATTATTTATTTATATTTTTTACCTTAGTAGGTGGTGGGCCAGTTCGGCAGACTAATCAGCATATCAACATCGGGCTGATCTGTTTGGAAACTTCAAAACGGCAACTCTTCCAGCTGACAATCCAGTACTTGCAGCAGAAGATGGAGCTCCTCTCCACGGCCGGGCAGCCGTGTTTATAATGTTGTTCCGCAAAGGCTCTCAAGCATTGAGAGGTCTCGCGACGATGTTCAGCCACAAGGCTGTACGATGCAGTTTGCCTCACTACGCCACCTCATTACATGAAGCCAACGTGTTTCAAGGCGAACCTCTTCGTCAGGGCGGCAAACAAAAGGCTCGAACTCGCAGTGTTCGTTAAGGCTCATTTATTCAGGTAAGTTCAGCCCCTCAGTGGGCGTGTGCATAGTGCGCTTCTTTCAATGCCTCCTGGGATTGGGAGTCCCTAAAGCAAGAAATCAGTGTCCCATTTTAGTAAATCGGTGATTTGTCTGCAATTATTTATTTATATTTGTTACCTTAGTAGGTGGTGGGCCCGTTCGGCAGACTAATTAGCATATCAACATCGTGCTGATCCGTTTGGAAAGTTAAAAAAATGGCAACCTCTTCCAGCTGACAATCCAGTACTTGCAGCAGAAGATGGAGCTCCTCTCCACGGCCGGGCAGCCGTGTTTATAATGTTGTTCCGCAAAGGCCCTCAAGCATTGAAAGGTCTCTCGACGATGTTCAGCCAAAAGGCTGTACAATGCAGTTTCCCTCACTTCGCCACCTCATTACATGTAGGCAACGCGTTTCAAGGCGAACCTTTTCGTCAGGGCGGCAAACAAAAGACTCGAACTCGCAGTGTTCGTTAAGGCTCATTTATTCAGGTAAGTTCAGCCCCTCAGTGAGCGTGTGCATAGTGCGCTTCTTTCAATGCCTCCTGGGACTGGGTGTCCCTAAAGCGAGAAACCAGTGTCCCATTTTAGTAAATCGGGTGATTTGTCTGCAATTATTTATTTATATTTGTTTCTTTAGTAGGTGGTGGGCCCATTCGGCAGACTAATTAGCATATCAACATCGTACTGATCCATTTGGAAAGTTCAAAACGGCAACCTCTTCCAGCTGACAATCCAGTACTCGCAGCAGCAGATTGGGGCTCCTCTCCACGGCCGGGCAGCAGTGTTTATAATGTTGTTCCGCAAAGGCCCTGAAGCATTGAGAGGTCTCTAGACGATGTTCAGCCACAAGGCTGTACGATGCAGTTTGTCTCACTTCGCCACCTCATTACATGTAGCCAACGCATTTCAAGGCGAACCTCTTCGTCAGGGCGGGAAAAAAAAGACTCGAACTCGCAGCGTTCGTTAAGGCTCATTTATTCAGGTAAGTTCAGCCCCTCAGTGGGCGTGTGCATAGTGCACTTCTTTCAATGCCTCCTGGGACTGGGAGTCCCTAAAGCGAGAAATCAGTGTCCCATTTTAGTAAATCGGGTGATTTGTCTGCAATTATTTATTTATATTTTTTACCTTAGTAGGTGGTGGGCCAGTTCGGCAGACTAATCAGCATATCAACATCGGGCTGATCCGTTTGGAATCTTCAAAACGGCAACTCTTCCAGCTGACAATCCAGTACTTGCAGCAGAAGATGGAGCTCCTCTCCACGGCCGGGCAGCCGTGTTTATAATGTTGTTCCGCAAAGGCCCTCAAGCATTGAGAGGTCTCGCGACGATGTTCAGCCACAAGGCTGTACGATGCAGTTTGCCTCACTACGCCACCTCATTACATGTAGCCAACGTGTTTCAAGGCGAACCTCTTCGTCAGGGCGGCAAACAAAAGACTCGAACTCGCAGTGTTCGTTAAGGCTCATTTATTCAGGTAAGTTCAGCCCCTCAGTGGGCGTGTGCATAGTGCGCTTCTTTCAATGCCTCCTGGGATTGGGAGTCCCTAAAGTGAGAAATCAGTGTCCCATTTTAGTAAGTCGAGTTATTTGTCTGCAATTATTTATTTATATTTGTTACCTTAGTAGGTGGTGGGCCCGTTCGGCAGACTAATTAGCATATCAACATCGTGCTGATCCGTTTGGAAAGTTCAAAACGGCAACCTCTTCCCGCTGACAATCCAGTACTTGCAGCAGAAGATGGAGCTCCTCTCCACGGCCGGGCAGCCGTGTTTATAATGTTGTTCCGCAAAGGCCCTCAAGCATTGAGAGGTCTCTCGACGATGTTCAGCCACAAGGCTGTACGATGCAGTTTGCCTCACTTCGCCACATCATTACATGTAGCCAATGCTTTTCAAGGCGAACCTCTTCGTCAGGGCGGCAAATAAAAGACTCGAATTCGCAGTGTTCGTTAAGGCTCATGTATTCAGGTAATTTCAGCCCCTCAGTGGGCGTGTGCATAGTGCGCTTCTTTCAATGCCTCCTGGGACTGGGAGTCCCTAAAGCAAGAAATCAGTGTCCCATTTTAGTAAATCGGTGATTTGTCTGCAATTATTTATTTATATTTGTTACCTTAGTAGGTGGTGGGCCCGTTCGGCAGACTAATTAGCATATCAACATCGTGCTGATCCGTTTGGAAAGTTAAAAAAACGGCAACCTCTTCCAGCTGACAATCCAGTACTTGCAGCAGAAGATGGAGCACCTCTCCACGGCCGGGCAGCCGTGTTTATAATGTTGTTCCGCAAAGGCCCTCAAGCATTGAAAGGTCTCTCGACGATGTTCAGCCACAAGGCTGTACGATGCAGTTTGTCTCACTTCGCCACCTCATTACATGTAGCCAACGCATTTCAAGGCGAACCTCTTCGTCAGGGCGGGAAACAAAAGACTCAAACTCGCAGTGTTCTTTAAGGCTAATTTATTCAGGTAAGTTCAGCCCCTCAGTGAGCGTGTGCATAGTGCGCTTCTTTCAATGCCTCCTGGGACTGGGAGTCCCTAAAGCAAGAAATCAGTGTCCCATTTTAGTAAATCGGGTGAATTGTCTGCAATTATTTATTTATATTTGTTACCTTAGTAGGTGGTGGGCCCGTTCGGCCGACTAATTAGCATATCAACATCGTGCTGATCCGTTTGGAAAGTTCAACACGGCAACCTCTTCCAGCTGACAATCCAGTACTCGCAGCAGAAGATGGTGCTCCTCTCCACGGCCGGGCAGCAGTGGTTATAATGTTGTTCCGCAAAGACCCTCAAGCATTGAGAGGAATCTCTCGACGATGTTGAGCCACAAGGCTGTATGATGCAGTTTGCCTCACTTCGCCACCTCATTACATGTAGCCAACGTGTTTCAAGGCGAACCTCTTCGTCAGGGCGGCAAACAAAAGACTCGAACTCGCAGCGTTCGTTAAGGCTCATTTATTCAGGTAAGTTCAGCCCCTCAGTGGGCGTGTGCATAGTGCGCTTCTTTCAATGCCTCCTGGGATTGGGAGTCCCTAAAGTGAGAAATCAGTGTCCCATTTTAGTAAGTCGAGTGATTTGTCTGCAATTATTTATTTATATTTGTTACCTTAGTTGGTGGTGGGCCCGTTCGGCAGACTAATTAGCATATCAACATCGTGCTGATCCGTTTGGAAAGTTCAAAACGGCAACCTCTTCCAGCTGACAATCCAGTACTTGCAGCAGAAGATGGAGCTCCTCTCCACGGCCGGGCAGCCGTGTTTATAATGTTGTTCCGCAAAGGCCCTCAAGCATTGAGAGGTCTCTCGACGATGTTCAGCCACAAGGCTGTACGATGCAGTTTGCCTCACTTCGCCACATCATTACATGTAGCCAACGCGTTTCAAGGCGAAACCTCTTCGTCAGGGCGGCAAATAAAAGACTCGAACTCGCAGTGTTCGTTAAGGCTCATTTATTCAGGTAATTTCAGCCCCTCAGTGGGCGTGTGCATAGTGCGCTTCTTTCAATGCCTCCTGGGACTGGGAGTCCCTAAAGCAAGAAATCAGTGTCCCATTTTAGTAAATCGGTGATTTGTCTGCAATTATTTATTTATATTTGTTACCTTAGTAGGTGGTGGGCCCGTTTGGCAGACTAATTAGCATATCAACATCGTGCTGATCCGTTTGGAAAGTTAAAAAAATGGCAACCTCTTCCAGCTGACAATCCAGTACTTGCAGCAGAAGATGGAGCTCCTCTCCACGGCTGGGCAGCCGTGTTTATAATGTTGTTCCGCAAAGGCCCTCAAGCATTGAGAGGTCTCTTAACGATGTTCAGCCACAAGGCTGTACGATGCAGTTTGCCTCACTTGGCCTCCTCATTACATGTAGCCAACGCGTTTCAAGGCGAACCTCTTCGTCAGGGTGGCAAACAAAAGACTCGAACTCGCAGTGTTCATTAAGGCTCATTTATTCAGGTAAGTTCAGCCCCTTAGTGGGCGTGTGCATTGTGCGCTTCTTTCAATGCCTCCTGGGTCTGGGAGTCCCTAAAGTGAGAAATCAGTGTCCCATTTTAGTAAATCGGGTGATTTGTCTGCAATTATTTATTTATATTTGTTACTTTAGTAGGTGGTGGGCCCGTTCGGCAGACTAATTAGAATATCAACATCGTGCTGATCCGTTTGGAAAGTTCAAAACGGCAACCTCTTCCAGCTGACAATCCAGTACTTGCAGCAGAAGAAGGAGCTCCTCTCCACGGCCGGGCAGCCGTGTTTATAATGTTGTTTCGCAAAGGCCCTCAAGGATTGAGAGGTCTCTCGACGATGTTCAGCCACAAGGCTGTACGATGCAGTTTGCCTCACTTCGCCACATCATCACATGTAGCCAACGCGTTTCAAGGCGAACCTCTTCGTCAGGGCGGCAAATAAAAGACTCGAACTCGCAGTGTTCGTTAAGGCTCATTTATTCAGGTAATTTCAGCCCCTCAGTGGGCGTGTGCATAGTGCGCTTCTTTCAATGCCTCCTGGGACTGGGAGTCCCTAAAGCAAGAAATCAGTGTCCCATTTTAGTAAATCGGTGATTTGTCTGCAATTATTTATTTATATTTGTTACCTTAGTAGGTGGTGGGCCCGTTCGGCAGACTAATTAGCATATCAACATCGTGCTGATCCGTTTGGAAAGTTAAAAAACGGCAACCTCTTCCAGCTGACAATCCAGTACTTGCAGCACAAGATGGAGCTCCTCTCCACGCCTGGGCAGCCGTGTTTATAATGTTGTTCCGCAAAGGCCCCCAAGCATTGAGAGGTCTCTTAACGATGTTCAGCCACAAGGCTGTACGATGCAGTTTGCCTCACTTGGCCTCCTCATTACATGTAGCCAACGCGTTTCAAGGCGAACCTCTTCGTCAGGGTGGCAAAGAAAAGACTCGAACTCGCAGTGTTCATTAAGGCTCATTTATTCAGGTAAGTTCAGCCCCTTAGTGGGCGTGTGCATTGTGCGCTTCTTTCAATGCCTCCTGGGTCTGGGAGTCCCTAAAGTGAGAAATCAGTGTCCCATTTTAGTAAGTCGGGTGATTTGTCTGCAATTATTTATTTATATTTGTTACCTTAGTAGGTGGTGGGCCCGTTCGGCAGACTAATTAGCATATCAACATCGTGCTGATCCGTTTGGAAAGTTCAAAATGGCAACCTCTTCCAGCTGACAATCCAGTACTTGCAGCAGAAGATGGAGCTCCTCTCCACGGCGGGGCAGCTTTGTTTATAATGTTGTTCCGCAAAGGACCTGAAGCATTGAGAGGTCTCTCGACGATGTTCAGCCACAAGGCTGTACGATGCAGTTTCCCTCACTTCGCCACATCATTACATGTATTGTATTGTATTGTATTGTATTGTATTGTATTGTGTTGTATTTAATATTTATACCGCGCATCTGTCACCCTACGGGTATCCTTGCGCCAGAAAGGAAAAATCAGATGCAGATCAGATGTAGCCAACGCGTTTCAAGGCGAACCTCTTCGTCAGGGCGGCAAACAAAAGACTCGAACTCGCAGTGTTCGTTAAGGCTCATTTAATCAGGTAATTTCAGCCCCTCAGTGGGCGTGTGCATAGTGCGGTTCTTTCAATGCCTCCTGGGACTGGAAGTCCCTAAAGCAAGAAATCAGTGTCCCATTTTAGTAAATCGGTGATTTGTCTGCAATTATTTATTTATATTTGTTACCTTAGTAGGTGGTGGGCCCGTTCGACAGACTAATTAGCATATCAACATCGTGCTGATCCATTTGGAAAGTTCAAAACGGCAACCTCTTCCAGCTGACAATCCAGTACTTGCAGCAGAAGTTGGAGCTCCTCTCCACGGGCGGGCAGCCGTGTTTATAATGTTGTTCCGCAAAGGCCCTCAAGCATTGAAAGGTCTCTCGACGATGTTCAGCCAAAAGGCTGTACAATGCAGTTTCCCTCACTTCGCCACCTCATTACACGTAGCCAACGCGTTTCAAGGCGAACCTCTTCGTCAGGGCGGCAAACAAAAGACTCGAACTCGCAGTGTTCGTTAAGGCTCATTTATTCAGGTAAGTTCAGCCCCTCAGTGGGCGTGTGCATAGTGCGCTTCTTTCAATGCCTCCTGGGACTGGGTGTCCCTAAAGCAAGAAATCAGTGTCCCATTTTAGTAAATTATTTGTCTGCAATTATTTATTTATATTTGTTACCTTAGTAGGTGGTGGGCCCGTTCGGCAGGCTAATTAGCATATCAACATCGTGCTGATCCGTTTAGAAAGTTCAAAACGGCAAGCTCTTCCAGATGACAATTCAGTACTTGCAGCAGAAGATGGAGCTCCTCTCCACGGCCGGGCAGCCGTGTTTATAATGTTGTTCCGCAACGGCCCTCAAGCATTGAGAGGTCTCTCGACAATGTTCAGCCACAAGGCTGTACGATGCAGTTTGCCTCTATTCGCCACATCATTACATGTAGCCAACGCGTTTCAAGGCAAACCTCTTCGTCAGGGCGGCAAACAAAAGACTCGAACTCGCAGTGTTCGTTAAGGCTCATTTATTCAGGTAATTTCACCCGCTCAGTGGGCGTGTGCATAGTGCGCTTCTTTCAATGCCTCCTGGCACTGGGAGTCCCTAAAGCAAGAAATCAGTGTCCCATTTTAGTAAATCGGTGATTTGTCTGCAATTATTTATTTATATTTGTTACCTTAGTAGGGGGTGGGCCCGTTCGGCAGACTAATTAGCATATCAACATCGTGCTGATCCGTTTGGAAAGTTAAAAAAACGGCAACCTCTTCCAGCTGACAATCCAGTACTTGCAGCAGAAGATGGAGCTCCTCTCCACGGCCGGGCAGCAGTGTTTATAATGTTGTTTCGCAAAGGCCCTCAAGGATTGAGAGGTCTCTCGACGATGTTCAGGCACAAGGCTGTACGATGCAGTTTGCCTCACTTCGCCACATCATTACATGTAGCCAACGCGTTTCAAGGCGAACCTCTCCGTCAGGGCGGCAAACAAAAGACTCAAACTCGCAGTGTTCGTTAAGGCTCATTTATTCAGGTAAGTTCAGCCCCTCAGTGGGCGTGTGCATAGTGCGCTTCTTTCAATGCCTCCTGGGACTGGGAGTCTCTAAAGTGAGAAATCAGTGTCCCATTTTAGTAAATCGGGTGATTTGTCTGCAATTATTTATTTATATTTGTTACCGTAGTAGGTGGTGGGCCCGTTCGGCAGACTAATTAGCATATCAACATCGTGCTGATACGTTTGGAAAGTTCAAAACGTCAACCTCTTCCAGCTGACAATCCAGTACTTGCAGCAGAAGATGGAGCTCCTCTCCACGGCCGGGCAGCTGTGTTTATAATGTTGTTCCGCAAAGGCCCTGAAGCATTGAGAGGTCTCTCGACGATGTTCAGCCAAAAGGCTGTACGATGCAGTTTGCCTCACTTCGCCACATCATTACATGTATTGTATTGTATTGTATTGTATTGTATTGTATTGTATTGTATTTAATATTTATACCGCGCATCTGTCACCCTACGGGTATCCTGGCGCCAGAAAGGAAAAATCAGATGCAGATCAGATGTAGCCAACGCGTTTCAAGGCGAACCTCTTCGTCAGGGCGGCAAACAAAAGACTCGAACTCGCAGTGTTCGTTAAGGCTCATTTATTCAGGTGTGTTCAGCCCCTCAGTGGTCGTGTGCATAGTGCACGTCTTTCAATGCCTCCTGGGACTGGGAGTCCCTAAAGCGAGAAATCAGTGTCCCATTTTAGTAAATCGGGGGATTTGTCTGCAATTATTTATTTATATTTGTTACCTTAGTAGGTGGTGGGCCCGTTCGCAGACTAATTAGCATATCAACATCGTGCAGATCTGTTTGGAATGTTCAAAACGGCAACCTCTTCCAGCTGACAATCCAGTACTTGCAGCAGAAGATGGAGCTCCTCTCCACGGCCGGGCAGCCGTGTTTATAATGTTGTTCCGCAAAGGCCCTCAAGCATTGAGAGGTCTCTCCACGATGTTCAGCCACAAGGCTGTACGATGCAGTTTACCTCACTTCGCCACCTCATTACATGTAGCCAACGCGTTTCAAGGCGAACCTCTTCGTCAGGGCGGGAAACAAAAGACTCGAACTCGCAGTGTTTGTTAAGGCTCATTTATTCAGGTAAGTTCAGCCCCTCAGTGGGCGTGTGCATAGTGCACTTCTTTCAATGCCTCCTGGGACTGGGAGTCCCTAAAGCGAGAAATCAGTGTCTCATTTTAGTGAATCGGGTGATTTGTCTGCAATTATTTATTTATATTTGTTACCTTAGTAGGTGGTGGGCCCATTCGGCAGACTAATTAGCATATCAACATCGTGCTGATCCGTTTGGAAAGTTCAAAACGGCAACCTCTTCCAGCTGACAATCCAGTACTTGCAGCAGAAGATGGAGCTCCTCTCCACGGCCGGGCAGCCGTGTTTATAATGTTGTTCCACAAAGGCCCTCAAGCATTGAGACGTCTCTCGACGATGTTCAGCCACAAGGCTGTACGATGCAGTTTGCCTCACTTCGCCACCTCATTAAATGTAGCCAACGCGTTTCAAGGCGAACCTCTTCGTCGGGGTGGCAAACAAAAGACTCAAACTCGCAGTGTTCGTTAAGGCTCATTTATTCAGGTAAGTTCAGCCCCTCAGTGGGCGTGTGCATAGTGCGCTTCTTTCAATGCCTCCTGGGACTGGGAGTCTCTAAAGTGAGAAATCAGTGTCCCATTTTAGTAAATCGGGTGATTTGTCTGCAATTATTTATTTATATTTGTTACCTTAGTAGGTGGTGGGCCCGTTTGGCAGACTAATTAGCATATCAACATCGTGCTGATCCGTTTGGAAAGTTCAAAACGGCAACCTCTTCCAGCTGACAATCCAGTACTTGCAGCAGAAGATGGAGCTCCTCTCCACGGCCGGGCAGCCGTGTTCATAATGTTGTTCCGCAAAGGCCCTCAAGCATTGAGAGGTCTCTCGACGATGTTCAGCCTCAATGCTGTTTGAGGCAATTTGCCTCACTTCGCCACCTCATTACATGTAGCCAACGCGTTTCAAGGCGAACCTGTTTGTCAGGGCGGCAAACAAAAGACTCGAACTCGCAGTGTTCGTTAAGGCTCATTTATTCAGGTAAGTTCAGCCCCTCATTGGGCGTGTACATAGTGCGCTTCTTTCAATGCCTCTTGGGACTGGGAGTCCCTAAAGCGAGAAATCAGTGTCCCATTTTAGTAAATCGGGTGATTTGTCTGCAATTATTTATTTATATTTGTTACCTTAGTAGGTGGTGGGCCCGTTGTGGAGACTAATTAGCATATCAACATCGTGCTGATCCGTTTGGAAAGCTCAAAACGGCAATCTCTTCCAGCTGACAATTCAGTACTTGCAGCAGAAGATGGAGCTCCTCTCCACGGCCGGGCAGCCGTGTTTATAATGTTGTTCCGCAAAGGCCCTCAAGCATTGAGAGGTCTCTCGACGATGTTCAGCCACAAGGCTGTACGATGCAGTTTCCCTCACTTCGCCACCTCATCACATGTAGCCAACGCATTTCAAGGTGAACCTCTTCGTCAGGGCGGCAAACAAAAGACTCGAACTCGCAGTGTTCGTTAAGGCTCATTTATTCAGGTAAGTTCAGCCCGTCAGTGGGCTTATGCATAGTGCGCTTCTTTCAATGCCTCCTGGAACTGGGAGTCCCTAAAGCGAGAAATCAGTGTCCCATTTTAGTAAATCGGGTGATTTGTGTGCAATTATTTATTTATATTTGTTACCTTAGTAGGTGGTGGGCCCGTTCGGCAGACTAATTAGCATATCAACATCGTGCTGATTCGTTTGGAAAGTTCAAAATGGCAACCTCTTCCAGCTGACAATCCAGTACTTGCAGCAGAAGACGGAGCTCCTCTCCACGGCCGGGCATCCGTGTTTATAATGTTGTTCCGCAAAGGCCCTCAAGCATTGAGAGGTCTCTCGACGATGTTCAGCCACAAGGCTGTACGATGCTGTTTGCCTCACTTCGCCACCTCATTACATGTAGCCAACGCGTTTCAAGGCGAACCTCTTCGTCAGGGCGGGAAACAAAAGACTCGAACTCGCAGTGTTCGTTAAGGCTCATTTATTCAGGTAAGTTCAGCCCCTCAGTGGGCGTGTGCATAGTGCACTTCTTTCAATGCCTCCTGGGACTGGGAGTCCCTAAAGCGAGAAATCAGTGTCTCATTTTAGTGAATCGGGTGATTTGTCTGCAATTATTTATTTATATTTGTTACCTTAGTAGGTGGTGGGCCCACTCGGCAGACTAATTAGCATATCAACATTGTGCTGATCCGTTTGGAAAGTTCAAAACGGCAACCTCTTCCAGCTGACAATCCAGTACTTGCAGCAGAAGATGGAGCTCCTCTCCACGGCCGGGCAGCCGTGTTTATAATGTTGTTCCACAAAGGCCCTCAAGCATTGAGACGTCTCTCGATGATGTTCAGCCACAAGGCTGTACGATGCAGTTTGCCTCACTTCGCCACCTCATTAAATGTAGCCAACGCGTTTCAAGGCGAACCTCTTCGTCAGGGTGGCAAACAAAAGACTCAAATTCGCAGTGTTCGTTAAGGCTCATTTATTCAGGTAAGTTCAGCCCCTCAGTGGGCGTGTGCATAGTGCGCTTCTTTCAATGCCTCCTGGGACTGGGAGTCTCTAAAGTGAGAAATCAGTGTCCCATTTTAGTAAATCGGGTGATTTGTCTGCAATTATTTATTTATATTTGTTACCGTAGTAGGTGGTGGGCCCGTTTGGCAGACTAATTAGCATATCAACATCGTGCTGATCCGTTTGGAAAGTTCAAAACGGCAACCTCTTCCAGCTGACAATCCAGTACTTGCAGCAGAAGATGGAGCTCCTCTCCACGGCCGGGCAGCCGTGTTCATAATGTTGTTCCGCAAAGGCCCTCAAGCATTGAGAGGTCTCTCGACGATGTTCAGCCTCAATGCTGTTTGATGCAATTTGCCTCACTTCGCCACCTCATTACATGTAGCCAACGCGTTTCAAGGCGAACCTGTTTGTCAGGGCGGCAAACAAAAGACTCAAACTCGCAGTGTTCGTTAAGGCTCATTTATTCAGGTAAGTTCAGCCCCTCATTGGTCTTGTACATAGTGCGCTTCTTCCAATGCCTCTTGGGACTGGGAGTCCCTAAAGCGAGAAATCAGTGTCCCATTTTAGTAAATCGGGTGATTTGTCTGCAATTATTTATTTATATTTGTTACCTTAGTAGGTGGTGGGCCAGTTCGGCAGACTAATTAGCATATCAACATCGTGCTGATCCGTTTGGAAAGTTCAAAACGGCAATCTCTTCCAGCTGACAATTCAGTACTTGCAGCAGAAGATGGAGCTCCTCTCCACGGCCGGGCAGCCGTGTTTATAATGTTGTTCCGCAAAGGCCCTCAAGCATTGAGAGGTCTCTCGACGATGTTCAGCCACAAGGCTGTACGATGCAGTTTCCCTCACTTCGCCACCTCATTACATGTAGCCAACGCATTTCAAGGTGAACCTCTTCGTCAGGGCGGCAAACAAAAGACTCGAACTCGCAGTGTTCATTAAGGCTTATTTATTCAGGTAAGTTCAGCCCGTCAGTGGGCTTATGCATAGTGCGCTTCTTTCAATGCCTCCTGGGACTGGGAGTCCCTAAAGCGAGAAATCAGTGTCCCATTTTAGTAAATCGGGTGATTTGTCTGCAATTATTTATTTATATTTGTTACCTTAGTAGGTGGTGGGCCCGTTCGGCAGACTAATTAGCATATCAACATCGTGCTGATCCGTTTGGAAAGTTCAAAATGGCAACCTCTTCCAGCTGACAATCCAGTACTTGCAGCAGAAGACGGAGCTCCTCTCCACGGCCGGGCATCCGTGTTTATAATGTTGTTCCGCAAAGGCCCTCAAGCATTGAGAGGTCTCTCGACGATGTTCAGCCACAAGGCTGTACGATGCAGTTTGCCTCACTTCGCCACCTCATTACATGTAGCCAACGCGTTTCAAGGCGAACCTCTTCGTCAGGACGGGAAACAAAAGACTCGAACTCGCAGTGTTCGTTAAGGCTAATTTATTCAGGTAAGTTCAGCCCCTCAGTGGGCGTGTGCATAGTGCGCTTCTTTTAATGCCTCCTGGGACTGGGAGTCCCTAATGCGAGAAATCAGTGTCCCATTTTGGTAAATCATGTGATTTGTCTGCAATTATTTATTTATTTATTTTTGTTACCTTAGTAGGTGGTGGGCCCGTTCGGCAGACTAATTAGCATATCAACATTGTGCTGATCCGTTTGGAAAGTTCAAAATAGCAACCTCTTCCAGCTGACAATCCAGTACTTGCAGCAGAAGACGGAGCTCCTCTCCACGGCCGGGCAGCCGTGTTTATAATGTTGTTCCGCAAAGGCCCTCAAGCATTGAGAGGTCTCTCGACGATGTTCAGCCACAAGGCTGTACGATGCAGTTTCCCTCACTTCGCCACCTCATTACATGTAGCCAACGCGTTTCAAGGTGAACCTCTTCGTCAGGGCGGCAAACAAAAGACTCGAACTCGCAGTGTTCGTTAAGGCTCATTTATTCAGGTAAGTTCAGCCCCTCAGTGGGCTTATGCATAGTGCGCTTCTTTCAATGCCTCCTGGGACTGGGAGTCCCTAAAGCGAGAAATCAGTTTCCCATTTTAGTAAATCGGGTGATTTGTCTGCAATTATTTATTTATATTTGTTACCTTAGTAGGTGGTGGGCCCGTACGCAGACTAATTAGCATATCAACATCGTGCTGATCCGTTTGGAAAGTTCAAAACGGCAACCTCTTCCAGCTGACAATCCAGTACTTGCAGCAGAAGATGGAGCTCCTCTCCACGGCCGGGCAGCCGTGTTTATAATGTTGTTCCGCAAAGGCCCTCAAGCATTGAGAGGCCTCTCGACGATGTTCAGCCACAAGGCTGTACGATGCAGTTTGCCTCACTTCGCCACCTCATTACATGTAGCCAACTCGTTTCAAGGCGAACCTCTTCGTTAGGGTGGCAAACAAAAGACTCGAACTCGCAGTGTTCGTTAAGGCTCATTTATTCAGGTAAGTTCAGCCCCTCAGTGGGCGTGTGCATAGTGCACTTCTTTCAATGCCTCCTGGGACTGGGTGTCCCTAAAGCGAGAAATCAGTGTCCCGTTTTAGTAAATCGGGTGATTTGTCTGCAATTATTTATTTATATTTGTTACCTTAGTAGGTGGTGGGCCCGTTCCGCAGACTAATTAGCATATCAACATCGTGCTGATCCATTTGGAAAGTTCAAAACGGCAAGCTCTTCCAGCTGACAATTCATTACTTGCAGCAGAAGATGGAGCTCCTCTCCACGGCCAGGCAGCCGTGTTTATAATGTTGTTCCGCAAAGGCCCTCAAGCATTGAGAGGTCTCTCAACGATGTTCAGCCACAAGGCTGTACGATGCAGTTTACCTCACTTCGCCACCTCATTACATGTAGCCAACGCGTTTCAAGGCGAACCTCTTCGTCAGGGCGGGAAACAAAAGACTCGAACTCGCAGTGTTCGTTAAGGCTCATTTATTCAGGTAAGTTCAGCCCCTCAGTGGGCGTGTGCATAGTGCACTTCTTTCAATGCCTCCTGGGACTGGGTGTCCCTAAAGTGAGAAATCAGTGTCCCATTTTGGTAAATCGGGGGATTTGTCTGCAATTATTTATTTATATTTGTTACCTTAGTAGGGGGTGGGCCCGTTCGGCAGACTAATTAGCATATCAACTTCGAGCAGATCCGTTTGGAATGTTCAAAACGGCAACCTCTTCCAGCTGACAATCCAGTACTTGCAGCAGAAGATGGAGTTCCTCTCCACGGCCGGGCAGCCGTGTTTATAATGCTGTTCCGCAAAGGCCCTCAAGCATTGAGAGGTCTCTCAACGATGTTCAGCCACAAGGCTGTACGATGCAGTTTACCTCACTTCGCCACCTCATTACATGTAGCCAACGCGTTTCAAGGCGAACCTCTTCGTCAGGGCGGGAAACAAAAGACTCGAACTCGCAGTGTTCGTTAAGGCTCATTTATTCAGGTAAGTTCAGCCCCTCAGTGGGCGTGTGCATAGTGCACTTCTTTCAATGCCTCCTGGGACTGGGTGTCCCTAAAGCGAGAAATCAGTGTCCCATTTTGGTAAATCGGGGGATTTGTCTGCAATTATTTATTTATATTTGTTACCTTAGTAGGGGGTGGGCCCGTTCGGCAGACTAATTAGCATATCAACTTCGAGCAGATCCGTTTGGAATGTTCAAAACGGCAACCTCTTCCAGCTGACAATCCAGTACTTGCAGCAGAAGATGGAGTTCCTCTCCACGGCCGGGCAGCCGTGTTTATAATGCTGTTCCGCAAAGGCCCTCAAGCATTGAGAGGTCTCTCAACGATGTTCAGCCACAAGGCTGTACGATGCAGTTTACCTCACTTCGCCACCTCATTACATGTAGCCAACGCGTTTCAAGGCGAACCTCTTCGTCAGGGCGGGAAACAAAAGACTCGAACTCGCAGTGTTCGTTAAGGCTCATTTATTCAGGTAAGTTCAGCCCCTCAGTGGGCGTGTGCATAGTGCACTTCTTTCAATGCCTCCTGGGACTGGGAGTCCCTAAAGCGAGAAATCAGTGTCTCATTTTAGTGAATCGGGGGATTTGTCTGCAATTATGTATTTATATTTGTTACCTTAGTAGGTGGTGGGCCCACTCTGCAGACTAATTAGCATATCAACATCGTGCTGATCCGCTTGGAAAGTTCAAAACGGCAACCTCTTCCAGCTGACAATCCAGTACTTGCAGCAAAAGATGGAGCTCCTCTCCACGGCCGGGCAGCCGTGTTTATAATGTTGTTCCACAAAGGCCCTCAAGCATTGAGACGTCTCTCGACGATGTTCAGCCACAAGGCTGTACGATGCGGTTTGCCTCACTTCGCCACCTCATTACATGTAACCAACGCGTTTCAAGCGAACCTCTTCGTCAAGGTGGCAAACAAAAGACTCAAACTCGCAGTGTTCGTTAAGGCTCATTTATTCAGGTAAGTTCAGCCCCTCAGTGGGCGTGTGCATAGTGTGCTTCTTTCAATGCCTCCTGGGACTGGGAGTCTCTAAAGTGAGAAATCAGTGTCCCATTTTAGTAAATCGGGTGATTTGTCTGCAATTATTTATTTATATTTGTTACCTTAGTAGGTGGTGGGCCCGTTCGGCAGACTAATTAGCATATCAACATCGTGCTGATCCGTTTGGAAAGTTAAAATCGGCAACCTCTTCCAGCTGACAATCCAGTACTTGCAGCAGAAGATGGAGCTCCTCTCCACGGCCGGGCAGCTGTGTTTATAATGTTGTTCCGCAAAGGCCCTGAAGCATTGAGAGGTCTCTCGACGATGTTCAGCCACAAGGCTGTACGATGCAGTTTGCCTCACTTCGCCACATCATTACATGTATTGTATTGTATTGTATTGTATTGTATTGTATTTAATATTTATCCCGCGCATCTGTCACCCTACGGGTATCCTGGCGCCAGAAAGGAAAAATCAGATGCAGATCAGATGTAGCCAACGCGTTTCAAGGCGAACCTCTTCGTTAGGGCGGCAAACAAAAGACTCGAACTCGCAGTGTTCGTTAAGGCTCATTTATTCAGGTAAGTTCAGCCCCTCAGTGGGCGTGTGGATAGTGCACTTCTTTCAATGCCTCCTGGGACTGGGTGTCCCTAAAGCGAGAAATCAGTGTCCCGTTTTAGTAAATCGGGTGATTTGTCTGCCATTATTTATTTATATTTGTTACCTTAGTAGGTGGTGGGCCCATTTGGCAGACTAATTAGCATATCAACATCGTGCTGATCCGTTTGGAAAGTTCAAAACGGCAACCTCTTCCAGCTGACAATTCAGTACTTGCAGCAGAAGATGGAGCTCCTCTCCACGGCCGGGCAGCCGTATTTATAATGTTGTTCCGCAAAGGCCCTCAAGCATTGAGAGGTCTCTCGACGATGTTCAGCCACAAGGCTGTACGATGCAGTTTCCCTCACTTCGCCACCTCATTACCTGTAGCCAACGCGTTTCAAGGTGAACCTCTTCGTCAGGGCGGCAAACAAAAGACTCGAACTCGCAGTGTTCGTTAAGGCTCATTTATTCAGGTAAGTTCAGCCCGTCAGTGGGCTTATGCATAGTGCGCTTCTTTCAATGCCTCCTGGGACTGGGAGTCCCTAAAGCGAGAAATCAGTGTCCCATTTTAGTAAATCGGGTTATTTGTCTGCAATTATTTATTTATATTTGTTACCTTAGTAGGTGGTGGGCCCGTTCGGCAGACTAATTAGCATATCAACATCGTGCTGATCCGTTTGGAAAGTTCAAAATAGCAACCTCTTCCAGCTGACAATCCAGTACTTGCAGCAGAAGACGGAGCTCCTCTCCACGGCCGGGCAGCCGTGTTTATAATGTTGTTCCGCAAAGGCCCTCAAGCATTGAGAGGTCTCTCGACGATGTTCAGCCACAAGGCTGTACGATGCAGTTTCCCTCACTTCGCCACCTCATTACATGTAGCCAACGCGTTTCAAGGTGAACCTCTTCGTCAGGGCGGCAAACAAAAGACTCGAACTCGCAGTGTTCGTTAAGGCTCATTTATTCAGGTAAGTTCAGCCCCTCAGTGGTCTTATGCATAGTGTGCTTCTTTCAATGCCTCCTGGGTCTGGGAGTCCCTAAAGCGAGAAATCAGTGTCCCATTTAAGTAAATCGGGTGATTTGTCTGCAATTATTTATTTATATTTGTTACCTTAGTAGGTGGTGGGCCCGTTCGGCAGACTAATTAGCATATCAACATCGTGCTGATCCGTTTGGAAAGTTCAAAACGGCAACCTCTTCCAGCTGACAATCCAGTACTTGCAGCAGAAGATGGAGCTCCTCTCCACGGCCGGGCAGCCGTGTTTATAATGTTGTTCCGCAAAGGCCCTCAAGCATTGAGAGGTCTCTCGACGATGTTCAGCCACAGGCTGTACGATGCAGTTTGCCTCACTTCGCCACCTCATTACATGTAGCCAACGCGTTTCAAGGCGAACCTCTTCGTCAGGGCGGGAAACAAAAGACTCAAACTCGCAGTGTTCGTTAAGGCTCATTTATTCAGGTAAGTTCAGCCCCTCAGTGGGCGTGGGCATAGTGCGCTTCTTTTAATGCCTCCTGGAACTGGGAGTCCCTAATGCGAGAAATCAGTGTCCTATTTTGGTAAATCGTGTGATTTGTCTGCAATTATTTATTTATTTTTGTTACCTAAGTAGGTGGTGGGCCCGTTCGGCAGACTAATTAGCATATCAACATTGTGCTGATCCGTTTGGAAATTTCAAAACGGCAACCTCTTTCAGCTGACAATTCAGTACTTGCAGCAGAAGATGGAGCTCCTCTCCACGGTCGGGCAGCCGTGTTTATAATGTTGTTCCACAAAGGCCCTCAAGCATTGAGAGGTCTCTCGACGATGTTCAGCCACAAGGCTTTACGATGCAGTTTCCCTCACTTCGCCACCTCATTACATGTAGGCAACGCGTTTCAAGGTGAACCTCTTCGTCAGGGCGGCAAACAAAAGACTCAAACTCGCAGTGTTCGTTAAGGCTCATTTATTCAGGTAAGTTCAGCCCCTCAGTGGGCTTATGCATAGTGCGCTTCTTTCAATGCCTCCTGGGACTGGGAGTCCCTAAAGCGAGAAATCAGTGTCCCATTTTAGTAAATCGGGTGATTTGTCTACAATTATTTATTTATATTTGTTACCTTAGTAGGTGGTGGGCCCGTTCGGCAGACTAATTAGCATATCAACATCGTGCTGATCCGTTTGGAAAGTTCAAAACGGCAACCTCTTCTAGCTGACAATCCAGTACTTGCAGCAGAAGATGGAGCTCCTCTCCACGGCCAGGCAGCCGTGTTTATAATGTTGTTCTGCAAAGGCCCTCAAGCATTGAGAGGTCTCTCGACGATGTTCAGCCACAAGGCTGTACGATGCAGTTTGCCTCACTTCGCCACCTCATTACATGTAGCCAACGCATTTCAAGGCGAACCTCTTCGTCAGGGCGGGAAACAATAGACTCGAACTCGCAGTGTTCGTTAAGGCTCATTTATTCAGTTAAGTTCAGCACCTCAGTGGGCATGTGCATAGTGTGCTTCTTTTAATGCCTCCTGGGACTGGGAGTCCCTAAAGCGAGAAATCAGCGTCCCATTTTAGTAAATCGGGTGATTTGTCTGCAATTATTTATTTATATTTGTTACCTTAGTAGGTGGTGGGCCCGTTCGGCAGACTAATTAGCATATCAACATCGTGCTGATCCGTTTGGAAAGTTCAAAAAGGCAACCTCTTCCAGCTGACAATTCAGTACTTGCAGCAGAAGATGGAGCTCCTCTCCACGGCCGGGCAGCCGTGTTTATAATGTTGTTCCGCAAAGGCCCTCAAGCATTGAGAGGTCTCTCGACGATGTTCAGCCACAAGGCTGTACGATGCAGTTTCCCTCACTTCGCCACCTCTTTACATGTAGCCAACGCGTTTCAAGGTGAACCTCTTCGTCAGGGCGGCAAACAAAAGACTCGAACTCGCAGTGTTCGTTAAGGCTCATTTATTCAGGTAAGTTCAGCCCCTCAGTGGGCTTATGCATAGTGTGCTTCTTTCAATGCCTCCTGGGTCTGGGAGTCCCTAAAGCGAGAAATCAGTGTCCCATTTTAGTAAATCGGGTGATTTGTCTGCAATTATTTATTTATATTTGTTACCTTAGTAGGTGGTGGGCCCGTTCGGCAGACTAATTAGCATATCAACATCGTGCTGATCCGTTTGGAAAGTTCAAAACGGCAACCTCTTCCAGCTGACAATTCAGTACTTGCAGCAGAAGATGGAGCTCCTCTCCACGGCCGGGCAGCCGTGTTTATAATGTTGTTCCGCAAAGGCCCTCAAGCATTGAGAGGTCTCTCAACGATGTTCAGCCACAAGGCTGTACGATGCAGTTTCCCTCACTTCGCCACCTCATTACATGTAGCCAATGCGTTTCAAGGTGAACCTCTTCGTCAGGGCGGCAAACAAAAGACTCGAACTCGCAGTGTTCGTTAAGGCTCATTTATTCAGGTAAGTTCAGCCCCTCAGTGGGCTTATACATAGTGTGCTTCTTTCAATGCCTCCTGGGTCTGGGAGTCCCTACAGCGAGAAATCAGTGTCCCATTTTAGTAAATCGGGTGATTTGTCTGCAATTATTTATTTATATTTGTTACCTTAGTAGGTGGTGGGCCCGTTCGGCAGACTAATTAGCATATCAACATCGTGCTGATCCGTTTGGAAAGTTCAAAACGGCAACCTCTTCCAGCTGACAATTCAGTACTTGCAGCAGAAGATGGAGCTCCTCTCCACGGCCGGGCAGCCGTGTTTATAATGTTGTTCCGCAAAGGCCCTCAAGCATTGAGAGGTCTCTCGACGATGTTCAGCCACAAGGCTGTACGATGCAGTTTCCCTCACTTCGCCACCTCATTACATGTAGCCAATGCGTTTCAAGGTGAACCTCTTCGTCAGGGCGGCAAACAAAAGACTCGAACTCGCAGTGTTCGTTAAGGCTCATTTATTCAGGTAAGTTCAGCCCCTCAGTGGGCTTATGCATAGTGTGCTTCTTTCAATGCCTCCTGGGTCTGGGAGTCCCTAAAGCGAGAAATCAGTGTCCCATTTTAGTAAATCGGGTGATTTGTCTGCAATTATTTATTTATATTTGTTACCTTAGTAGGTGGTGGGCCCGTTCGGCAGACTAATTAGCATATCAATATCGTGCTGATCCGTTTGGAAAGTTCAAAACGGCAACCTCTACCAGCTGACAATCCAGTACTTGCAGCAGAAGATGGAGCTCCTCTCCACGGCCGGGCAGTTGTGTTTATAATGTTGTTCCGCAAAGGCCCTCAAGCATTGAGAGGTCTCTCGACGATGTTCAGCCACAAGGCTGTACGATGCAGTTTCCCTCACTTCGCCACCTCATTACATGTAGCCAACGCGTTTCAAGGTGAACCCCTTCGTCAGGGCGGCAAACAAAAGACTCGAACTCGCAGTGTTCGTTAATGCTCATTTATTCAGGTAAGTTCAGCCCCTCAGTGGTCTTATGCATAGTGTGCTTCTTTCAATGCCTCCTGGGTCTGGGAGTCCCTAAAGCGAGAAATCAGTGTCCCATTTAAGTAAATCGGGTGATTTGTCTGCAATTATTTATTTATATTTGTTACCTTAGTAGGTGGTGGGCCCGTTCGGCAGACTAATTAGCATATCAACATCGTGCTGATCCGTTTGGAAAGTTCAAAACGGCAACCTCTTCCAGCTGACAATCCAGTACTTGCAGCAGAAGATGGAGCTCCTCTCCACGGCCGGGCAGCCGTGTTTATAATGTTGTTCCGCAAAGGCCCTCAAGCATTGAGAGGTCTCTCGACGATGTTCAGCCACAAGGCTGTACGATGCAGTTTGCCTCACTTCGCCACCTCATTACATGTAGCCAACGCGTTTCAAGGCGAACCTCTTCGTCAGGGCGGGAAACAAACGACTCGAACTCGCAGTGTTCGTTAAGGCTCATTTATTCAGGTAAGTTCAGCCCCTCAGTGGGCGTGGGCATAGTGCGCTTCTTTTAATGCCTCCTGGAACTGGGAGTCCCTAATGCGAGAAATCAGTGTCCCATTTTGGTAAATCGTGTGATTTGTCTGCAATTATTTATTTATTTTTGTTACCTTAGTAGGTGGTGGGCCCGTTCGGCAGACTAATTAGCATATCAACATTGTGCTGATCCGTTTGGAAAGTTCAAAACGGCAACCTCTTTCAGCTGACAATTCAGTACTTGCAGCAGAAGATGGAGCTCCTCTCCACGGCCGGGCAGCCGTGTTTATAATGTTGTTCCACAAAGGCCCTCAAGCATTGAGAGGTCTCTCGACGATGTTCAGCCACAAGGCTTTACGATGCAGTTTCCCTCACTTCGCCACCTCATTACATGTAGGCAACGCGTTTCAAGGTGAACCTCTTCGTCAGGGCGGCAAACAAAAGACTCAAACTCGCAGTGTTCGTTAAGGCTCATTTATTCAGGTAAGTTCAGCCCCTCAGTGGGCTTATGCATAGTGCGCTTCTTTCAATGCCTCCTGGGACTGGGAGTCCCTAAAGCGAGAAATCAGTGTCCCATTTTAGTAAATCGGGTGATTTGTCTACAATTATTTATTTATATTTGTTACCTTAGTAGGTGGTGGGCCCGTTCGGCAGACTAATTAGCATATCAACATCGTGCTGATCCGTTTGGAAAGTTCAAAACGGCAACCTCTTCCAGCTGACAATCCAGTACTTGCAGCAGAAGATGGAGCTCCTCTCCACGGCCGGGCAGCCGTGTTTATAATGTTGTTCCGCAAAGGCCCTCAAGCATTGAGAGGTCTCTCGACGATGTTCAGCCACAAGGCTGTACGATGCAGTTTCCCTCACTTCGCCACCTCATTACATGTAGCCAACGCGTTTCAAGGTGAACCTCTTCGTCAGGGCGGCAAACAAAAGACTCGAACTCGCAGTGTTCGTTAAGGCTCATTTATTCAGGTAAGTTCAGCCCCTCAGTGGGCTTATGCATAGTGTGCTTCTTTCAATGCCTCCTGGGTCTGGGAGTCCCTAAAGCGAGAAATCAGTGTCCCATTTTAGTAAATCAGGTGATTTGTCTGCAATTATTTATTTATATTTGTTACCTTAGTAGGTGGTGGGCCCGTTCGGCAGACTAATTAGCATATCAACATTGTGCTGATCCGTTTGGAAAGTTCAAAACGGCAACCTCTTCCAGCTGACAATCCAGTACTTGCAGCAGAAGATGGAGCTCCTCTCCACGGCCAGGCAGCCGTGTTCATAATGTTGTTCCGCAAAGGCCCTCAAGCATTGAGAGGTCTCTCGACGATGTTCAGCCTCAATGCTGTTTGATGCAATTTGCCTCACTTCGCCACCTCATTACATGTAGCCAACGCGTTTCAAGGCGAACCTGTTTGTCAGGGCGGCAAACAAAAGACTCGAACTCGCAGTGTTCGTTAAGGCTCATTTATTCAGGTAAGTTCAGCCCCTCATTGGGCGTGTACATAGTGCGCTTCTTTCAATGCCTCTTGGGACTGGGAGTCCCTAATGCGAGAAATCAGTGTCCCATTTTGGTAAATCGTGTGATTTGTCTGCAATTATTTATTTATTTTTGTTACCTTAGTAGGTGGTGGGCCCGTTCGGCAGACTAATTAGCATATCAACATTGTGCTGATCCGTTTGGAAAGTTCAAAACGGCAACCTCTTTCAGCTGACAATTCAGTACTTGCAGCAGAAGATGGAGATCCTCTCCACGGCCAGGCAGCCGTGTTTATAATGTTGTTCCACAAAGGCCCTCAAGCATTGAGAGGTCTCTCGACGATGTTCAGCCACAAGGCTGTACGATGCAGTTTCCCTAACTTCGCCACCTCATTACATGTAGCCAACGCGTTTCAAGGTGAATCTCTTCGTCAGGGCGGCAAACAAAAGACTCGAACTCGCAGTGTTCGTTAAGGCTCATTTATTCAGGTAAGTTCAGCCCCTCAGTGGGCTTATGCATAGTGTGCTTCTTTCAATGCCTCCTGGGTCTGGGAGTCCCTAAAGCGAGAAATCAGTGTCCCATTTTAGTAAATCAGGTGATTTGTCTGCAATTATTTATTTATATTTGTTACCTTAGTAGGTGGTGGGCCCGTTCGGCAGACTAATTAGCATATCAACATTGTGCTGATCCGTTTGGAAAGTTCAAAACGGCAACCTCTTCCAGCTGACAATCCAGTACTTGCAGCAGAAGATGGAGCTCCTCTCCACGGCCGGGCAGCCGTGTTCATAATGTTGTTCCGCAAAGGCCCTCAAGCATTGAGAGGTCTCTCGACGATGTTCAGCCTCAATGCTGTTTGATGCAATTTGCCTCACTTCGCCACCTCATTACATGTAGCGAACGCGTTTCAAGGCGAACCTGTTTGTCAGGGCGGCAAACAAAAGACTCGAACTCGCAGTGTTCGTTAAGGCTCATTTATTCAGGTAAGTTCAGCCCGTCAGTGGGCTTATGCATAGTGCGCTTCTTTCAATGCCTCCTGGGACTGGGAGTCCCTAAAGCGAGAAATCAGTGTCCCATTTTAGTAAATCGGGTTATTTGTCTGCAATTATTTATTTATATTTGTTACCTTAGTAGGTGGTGGGCCCGTTCGGCAGACTAATTAGCATATCAACATCGTGCTGGTCCGTTTGGAAAGTTCAAAATAGCAACCTCTTCCAGCTGACAATCCAGTACTTGCAGCAGAAGACGGAGCTCCTCTCCACGGCCGGGCAGCCGTGTTTATAATGTTGTTCCGCAAAGGCCCTCAAGCATTGAGAGGTCTCTCGACGATGTTCAGCCACAAGGCTGTACGATGCAGTTTCCCTCACTTCGCCACCTCATTACATGTAGCCAACGCGTTTCAAGGTGAACCTCTTCGTCATTGCGGCAAACAAAAGACTCGAACTCGCAGTGTTCGTTAAGGCTCATTTATTCAGGTAAGTTCAGCCCCTCAGTGGTCTTATGCATAGTGTGCTTCTTTCAATGCCTCCTGGGTCTGGAAGTCCCTAAAGCGAGAAATCAGTGTCCCATTTAAGTAAATCGGGTGATTTGTCTGCAATTATTTATTTATATTTGTTACCTTAGTAGGTGGTGGGCCCGTTCGGCAGACTAATTAGCATATCAACATCGTGCTGATCCGTTTGGAAAGTTCAAAACGGCAACCTCTTCCAGCTGACAATCCAGTACTTGCAGCAGAAGATGGAGCTCCTCTCCACGGCCGGGCAGCCGTGTTTATAATGTTGTTCCGCAAAGGCCCTCAAGCATTGAGAGGTCTCTCGACGATGTTCAGCCACAGGCTGTACGATGCAGTTTGCCTCACTTCGCCACCTCATTACATGTAGCCAACGCGTTTCAAGGCGAACCTCTTCGTCAGGGCGGGAAACAAAAGACTCAAACTCGCAGTGTTCGTTAAGGCTCATTTATTCAGGTAAGTTCAGCCCCTCAGTGGGCGTGGGCATAGTGCGCTTCTTTTAATGCCTCCTGGAACTGGGAGTCCCTAATGCGAGAAATCAGTGTCCCATTTTGGTAAATCGTGTGATTTGTCTGCAATTATTTATTTATTTTTGTTACCTAAGTAGGTGGTGGGCCCGTTCGGCAGACTAATTAGCATATCAACATTGTGCTGATCCGTTTGGAAATTTCAAAACGGCAACCTCTTTCAGCTGACAATTCAGTACTTGCAGCAGAAGATGGAGCTCCTCTCCACGGTCGGGCAGCCGTGTTTATAATGTTGTTCCACAAAGGCCCTCAAGCATTGAGAGGTCTCTCGACGATGTTCAGCCACAAGGCTTTACGATGCAGTTTCCCTCACTTCGCCACCTCATTACATGTAGGCAACGCGTTTCAAGGTGAACCTCTTCGTCAGGGCGGCAAACAAAAGACTCAAACTCGCAGTGTTCGTTAAGGCTCATTTATTCAGGTAAGTTCAGCCCCTCAGTGGGCTTATGCATAGTGCGCTTCTTTCAATGCCTCCTGGGACTGGGAGTCCCTAAAGCGAGAAATCAGTGTCCCATTTTAGTAAATCGGGTGATTTGTCTACAATTATTTATTTATATTTGTTACCTTAGTAGGTGGTGGGCCCGTTCGGCAGACTAATTAGCATATCAACATCGTGCTGATCCGTTTGGAAAGTTCAAAACGGCAACCTCTTCCAGCTGACAATCCAGTACTTGCAGCAGAAGATGGAGCTCCTCTCCACGGCCAGGCAGCCGTGTTTATAATGTTGTTCTGCAAAGGCCCTCAAGCATTGAGAGGTCTCTCGACGATGTTCAGCCACAAGGCTGTACGATGCAGTTTGCCTCACTTCGCCACCTCATTACATGTAGCCAACGCATTTCAAGGCGAACCTCTTCGTCAGGGCGGGAAACAATAGACTCGAACTCGCAGTGTTCGTTAAGGCTCATTTATTCAGTTAAGTTCAGCACCTCAGTGGGCATGTGCATAGTGTGCTTCTTTTAATGCCTCCTGGGACTGGGAGTCCCTAAAGCGAGAAATCAGCGTCCCATTTTAGTAAATCGGGTGATTTGTCTGCAATTATTTATTTATATTTGTTACCTTAGTAGGTGGTGGGCCCGTTCGGCAGACTAATTAGCATATCAACATCGTGCTGATCCGTTTGGAAAGTTCAAAAAGGCAACCTCTTCCAGCTGACAATTCAGTACTTGCAGCAGAAGATGGAGCTCCTCTCCACGGCCGGGCAGCCGTGTTTATAATGTTGTTAAGCAAAGGCCCTCAAGCATTGAGAGGTCTCTCGACGATGTTCAGCCACAAGGATGTACGATGCAGTTTCCCTCACTTCGCCACCTCTTTACATGTAGCCAACGCGTTTCAAGGTGAACCTCTTCGTCAGGGCGGCAAACAAAAGACTCGAACTCGCAGTGTTCGTTAAGGCTCATTTATTCAGGTAAGTTCAGCCCCTCAGTGGGCTTATGCATAGTGTGCTTCTTTCAATGCCTCCTGGGTCTGGGAGTCCCTAAAGCGAGAAATCAGTGTCCCATTTTAGTAAATCGGGTGATTTGTCTGCAATTATTTATTTATATTTGTTACCTTAGTAGGTGGTGGGCCCGTTCGGCAGACTAATTAGCATATCAACATCGTGCTGATCCGTTTGGAAAGTTCAAAACGGCAACCTCTTCCAGCTGACAATTCAGTACTTGCAGCAGAAGATGGAGCTCCTCTCCACGGCCGGGCAGCCGTGTTTATAATGTTGTTCCGCAAAGGCCCTCAAGCATTGAGAGGTCTCTCAACGATGTTCAGCCACAAGGCTGTACGATGCAGTTTCCCTCACTTCGCCACCTCATTACATGTAGCCAATGCGTTTCAAGGTGAACCTCTTCGTCAGGGCGGCAAACAAAAGACTCGAACTCGCAGTGTTCGTTAAGGCTCATTTATTCAGGTAAGTTCAGCCCCTCAGTGGGCTTATGCATAGTGTGCTTCTTTCAATGCCTCCTGGGTCTGGGAGTCCCTACAGCGAGAAATCAGTGTCCCATTTTAGTAAATCGGGTGATTTGTCTGCAATTATTTATTTATATTTGTTACCTTAGTAGGTGGTGGGCCCGTTCGGCAGACTAATTAGCATATCAACATCGTGCTGATCCGTTTGGAAAGTTCAAAACGGCAACCTCTTCCAGCTGACAATTCAGTACTTGCAGCAGAAGATGGAGCTCCTCTCCACGGCCGGGCAGCCGTGTTTATAATGTTGTTCCGCAAAGGCCCTCAAGCATTGAGAGGTCTCTCGACGATGTTCAGCCACAAGGCTGTACGATGCAGTTTCCCTCACTTCGCCACCTCATTACATGTAGCCAATGCGTTTCAAGGTGAACCTCTTCGTCAGGGCGGCAAACAAAAGACTCGAACTCGCAGTGTTCGTTAAGGCTCATTTATTCAGGTAAGTTCAGCCCCTCAGTGGGCTTATGCATAGTGTGCTTCTTTCAATGCCTCCTGGGTCTGGGAGTCCCTAAAGCGAGAAATCAGTGTCCCATTTTAGTAAATCGGGTGATTTGTCTGCAATTATTTATTTATATTTGTTACCTTAGTAGGTGGTGGGCCCGTTCGGCAGACTAATTAGCATATCAATATCGTGCTGATCCGTTTGGAAAGTTCAAAACGGCAACCTCTACCAGCTGACAATCCAGTACTTGCAGCAGAAGATGGAGCTCCTCTCCACGGCCGGGCAGTTGTGTTTATAATGTTGTTCCGCAAAGGCCCTCAAGCATTGAGAGGTCTCTCGACGATGTTCAGCCACAAGGCTGTACGATGCAGTTTCCCTCACTTCGCCACCTCATTACATGTAGCCAACGCGTTTCAAGGTGAACCCCTTCGTCAGGGCGGCAAACAAAAGACTCGAACTCGCAGTGTTCGTTAATGCTCATTTATTCAGGTAAGTTCAGCCCCTCAGTGGTCTTATGCATAGTGTGCTTCTTTCAATGCCTCCTGGGTCTGGGAGTCCCTAAAGCGAGAAATCAGTGTCCCATTTAAGTAAATCGGGTGATTTGTCTGCAATTATTTATTTATATTTGTTACCTTAGTAGGTGGTGGGCCCGTTCGGCAGACTAATTAGCATATCAACATCGTGCTGATCCGTTTGGAAAGTTCAAAACGGCAACCTCTTCCAGCTGACAATCCAGTACTTGCAGCAGAAGATGGAGCTCCTCTCCACGGCCGGGCAGCCGTGTTTATAATGTTGTTCCGCAAAGGCCCTCAAGCATTGAGAGGTCTCTCGACGATGTTCAGCCACAAGGCTGTACGATGCAGTTTGCCTCACTTCGCCACCTCATTACATGTAGCCAACGCGTTTCAAGGCGAACCTCTTCGTCAGGGCGGGAAACAAACGACTCGAACTCGCAGTGTTCGTTAAGGCTCATTTATTCAGGTAAGTTCAGCCCCTCAGTGGGCGTGGGCATAGTGCGCTTCTTTTAATGCCTCCTGGAACTGGGAGTCCCTAATGCGAGAAATCAGTGTCCCATTTTGGTAAATCGTGTGATTTGTCTGCAATTATTTATTTATTTTTGTTACCTTAGTAGGTGGTGGGCCCGTTCGGCAGACTAATTAGCATATCAACATTGTGCTGATCCGTTTGGAAAGTTCAAAACGGCAACCTCTTTCAGCTGACAATTCAGTACTTGCAGCAGAAGATGGAGCTCCTCTCCACGGCCGGGCAGCCGTGTTTATAATGTTGTTCCACAAAGGCCCTCAAGCATTGAGAGGTCTCTCGACGATGTTCAGCCACAAGGCTTTACGATGCAGTTTCCCTCACTTCGCCACCTCATTACATGTAGGCAACGCGTTTCAAGGTGAACCTCTTCGTCAGGGCGGCAAACAAAAGACTCAAACTCGCAGTGTTCGTTAAGGCTCATTTATTCAGGTAAGTTCAGCCCCTCAGTGGGCTTATGCATAGTGCGCTTCTTTCAATGCCTCCTGGGACTGGGAGTCCCTAAAGCGAGAAATCAGTGTCCCATTTTAGTAAATCGGGTGATTTGTCTACAATTATTTATTTATATTTGTTACCTTAGTAGGTGGTGGGCCCGTTCGGCAGACTAATTAGCATATCAACATCGTGCTGATCCGTTTGGAAAGTTCAAAACGGCAACCTCTTCCAGCTGACAATCCAGTACTTGCAGCAGAAGATGGAGCTCCTCTCCACGGCCGGGCAGCCGTGTTTATAATGTTGTTCCGCAAAGGCCCTCAAGCATTGAGAGGTCTCTCGACGATGTTCAGCCACAAGGCTGTACGATGCAGTTTCCCTCACTTCGCCACCTCATTACATGTAGCCAACGCGTTTCAAGGTGAACCTCTTCGTCAGGGCGGCAAACAAAAGACTCGAACTCGCAGTGTTCGTTAAGGCTCATTTATTCAGGTAAGTTCAGCCCCTCAGTGGGCTTATGCATAGTGTGCTTCTTTCAATGCCTCCTGGGTCTGGGAGTCCCTAAAGCGAGAAATCAGTGTCCCATTTTAGTAAATCAGGTGATTTGTCTGCAATTATTTATTTATATTTGTTACCTTAGTAGGTGGTGGGACCGTTCGGCAGACTAATTAGCATATCAACATCGTGCTGATCCGTTTGGAAAGTTCAAAACGGCAACCTCTTCCAGCTGACAATTCAGTACTTGCAGCAGAAGATGGAGCTCCTCTCCACGGCCGGGCAGCCGTGTTTATAATGTTGTTCCGCAAAGGCCCTCAAGCATTGAGAGGTCTCTCGACGATGTTCAGCCACAAGGCTGTACGATGCAGTTTCCCTCACTTCGCCACCTCATTACATGTAGCCAATGCGTTTCAAGGTGAACCTCTTCGTCAGGGCGGCAAACAAAAGACTCGAACTCGCAGTGTTCGTTAAGGCTCATTTATTCAGGTAAGTTCAGCCCCTCAGTGGGCTTATGCATAGTGTGCTTCTTTCAATGCCTCCTGGGTCTGGGAGTCCCTAAAGCGAGAAATCAGTGTCCCATTTTAGTAAATCGGGTGATTTGTCTGCAATTATTTATTTATATTTGTTACCTTAGTAGGTGGTGGGCCCGTTCGGTAGACTAATTAGCATATCAACATCGTGCTGATCCGTTTGGAAAGTTCAAAACGGCAACCTCTTCCAGCTGACAATCCAGTACTTGCAGCAGAAGATGGAGCTCCTCTCCACGGCCGGGCAACCGTGTTTATAATGTTGTTCCGCAAAGGCCCTCAAGCATTGAGAGGTCTCTCGACGATGTTCAGCCACAAGGCTGTACGATGCAGTTTGCCTCACTTCGCCACCTCATTACATGTAGCCAACGCGTTTCAAGGCGAACCTCTTCGTCAGGGCGGGAAACAAAAGACTCGAACTCGCAGTGTTCGTTAAGGCTCATTTATTCAGGTAAGTTCAGCCCCTCAGTGGGTGTGGGCATAGTGCGCTTCTTTTAATGCCTCCTGGGACTGGGAGTCCCTAATGCGAGAAATCAGTGTCCCATTTTGGTAAATCGTGTGATTTGTCTGCAATTATTTATTTATTTTTGTTACCTTAGTAGGTGGTGGGCCCGTTCGGCAGACTAATTAGCATATCAACATTGTGCTGATCCGTTTGGAAAGTTCAAAACGGCAACCTCTTTCAGCTGACAATTCAGTACTTGCAGCAGAAGATGTAGCTCCTCTCCACGGCCGGGCAGCCGTGTTTATAATGTTGTTCCACAAAGGCCCTCAAGCATTGAGAGGTCTCTCGACGATGTTCAGCCACAAGGCTTTACGATGCAGTTTCCCTCACTTCGCCACCTCATTACATGTAGGCAACGCATTTCAAGGTGAACCTCTTCGTCAGGGCGGCAAACAAAAGACTCGAACTCGCAGTGTTCATTAAGGCTCATTTATTCAGGTAAGTTCAGCCCCTCAGTGGGCTTATGCATAGTGCGCTTCTTTCAATGCCTCCTGGGACTGGGAGTCCCTAAAGCTTGAAATCAGTGTCCCATTTTAGTAAATCGGGTGATTTGTCTGCAATTATTTATTTATATTTGTTACCTTAGTAGGTGGTGGGCCCGTTCGGCAGACTAATTAGCATATCAAAATTGTGCTGATCCGTTTGGAAAGTTTAAAACGGCAACCTCTTCCAGCTGACAATTCAGTACTTGCAGCAGAAGATGGAGCTCCTCTCCACGGCCGGGCAGCCGTGTTTATAATGTTGTTCCGCAAAGGCCCTCAAGCATTGAGAGGTCTCTCGACGATGTTCAGCCACAATGCTGTACGATGCAGTTTCCCTCACTTCGCCACCTCATTACATGTAGCCAACGCGTTTCAAGGTGAACCTCTTCGTCAGGGCAGCAAACAAAAGACTCAAACTCGCAGTGTTCGTTAAGGCTCATTTATTCAGGTAAGTTCAGCCCCTCAGTGGGCTTATGCATAGTGTGCTTCTTTCAATGCCTCCTGGGTCTGGGAGTCCCTAAAGCGAAAAATCAGTGTCCCATTTTAGTAAATCGGGTGATTTGTCTGCAATTATTTATTTATATTTGTTACCTTAGTAGGTGGTGGGCCCGTTCGGCAGACTAATTAGCATATCAACATCGTGCTGATCCGTTTGGAAAGTTCAAAACGGCAACCTCTATCAGCTGACAATCCAGTTCTTGCAGCAGAAGATGGAGCTCCTCTCCACGGCCGGGCAGTTGTGTTTATAATGTAGTTCCGCAAAGGCCCTCAAGCATTGAGAGGTCTCTCGACGATGTTCAGCCACAAGGCTGTACGATGCAGTTTCCCTCACTTCGCCACCTCATTACATGTAGCCAACGCGTTTCAAGGTGAACCTCTTCGTCAGGGCGGCAAACAAAAGACTCGAACTCGCAGTGTTCGTTAAGGCTCATTTATTCAGGTAAGTTCAGCCCCTCAGTGGGCTTATGCATAGTGTGCTTCTTTCAATGCCTCCTGGGTCTGGAAGTCCCTAAAGCGAGAAATCAGTGTCCCATTTTAGTAAATCGGGTGATTTGTCTGCAATTATTTATTTATATTTGTTACCTTAGTAGGTGGTGGGCCCGTTCGGCAGACTAATTAGCATATCAACATCGTGCTGATCCGTTTGGAAAGTTCAAAACGGCAACCTCTTCCAGCTGACAATCCAGTACTTGCAGCAGAAGATGGAGCTCCTCTCCACGGCCGGGCAGCCGTGTTTATAATGTTGTTCCGCAAAGGCCCTCAAGCATTGAGAGGTCTCTCGACGATGTTCAGCCACAAGGCTGTACGATGCAGTTTGCCTCACTTCGCCACCTCATTACATGTAGCCAACGCGTTTCAAGGCGAACCTCTTCGTCAGGGCGGGAAACAAAAGACTCGAACTCGCAGTGTTCGTTAAGGCTCATTTATTCAGGTAAGTTCAGCCCCTCAGTGGGCGTGGGCATAGTGCGCTTCTTTTAATGCCTCCTGGAACTGGGAGTCCCTAATGCGAGAAATCAGTGTCCCATTTTGGTAAATCGTGTGATTTGTCTGCAATTATTTATTTATTTTTGTTACCTTAGTAGGTGGTGGGCCCGTTCGGCAGACTAATTAGCATATCAACATCGTGCTGATCCGTTTGGAAAGTTCAAAACGGCAACCTCTTCCAGCTGACAATTCAGTACTTGCAGCAGAAGATGGAGCTCCTCTCCACGGCCGGACAGCCGTGTTTATAATGTTGTTCCACAAAGGCCCTCAAGCATTGAGAGGTCTCTCGACGATGTTCAGCCACAAGGCTGTACGATGCAGTTTCCCTCACTTCGCCACCTCATTACATGTAGGCAACGCGTTTCAAGGTGAACCTCTTCGTCAGGGCGGCAAACAAAAGACTCGAACTCGCAGTGTTCGTTAAGGCTCATTTATTCAGGTATGTTCAGCCCCTCAGTGGGCTTATGCATAGTGCGCTTCTTTTAATGCCTCCTGGGACTGGGAGTCCCTAAAGCGAGAAATCAGTGTCCCATTTTAGTAAATCGGGTGATTTGTCTGCAATTATTTATTTATATTTGTTACCTTAGTAGGTGGTGGGCCCGTTCGGCAGACTAATTAGCATATCAACATCGTGTTGATCCGTTTGGAAAGTTCAAAACGGCAACCTCTTCCAGCTGACAATTCAGTACTTGCAGCAGAAGATGGAGCTCCTCTCCACGGCCGGGCAGCCGTGTTTATAATGTTGTTCCGCAAAGGCCCTCAAGCATTGAGAGGTCTCTCGACGATGTTCAGCCACAAGGCTGTACGATGCAGTTTCCCTCACTTCGCCACCTCATTACATGTAGCCAACGCGTTTCAAGGTGAACCTCTTCGTCAGGGCGGCAAACAAAAGACTCGAATTCGCAGTGTTCGTTAAGGCTCATTTATTCAGGTAAGTTCAGCCCCTCAGTGGGCTTATGCATAGTGTGCTTCTTTCAATGCCTCCTGGGTCTGGGAGTCCCTAAAGCGAGAAATCAGTGTCCCATTTTAGTAAATCGGGTGATTTGTCTGCAATTATTTATTTATATTTGTTACCTTAGTAGGTGGTGGGCCCGTTCGGCAGACTAATTAGCATATCAACATCGTGCTGATCCGTTTGGAAAGTTCAAAACGGCAACCTCTTCCAGCTGACAATCCAGTATTTGCAGCAGAAGATGGAGCTCCTCTCCACGGCCGGGCAGCCGTGTTTATAATGTTGTTCCGCAAAGGCCCTCAAGCATTGAGAGGTCTCTCGACGATGTTCAGCCACAAGGCTGTACGATGCAGTTTGCCTCACTTCGCCACCTCATTACATGTAGCCAACGCGTTTCAAGGCGAACCTCTTCGTCAGGGCGGGAAACAAAAGACTCGAACTCGCAGTGTTCGTTAAGGCTAATTTATTCAGGTAAGTTCAGCCCCTCAGTGGGCGTGGGCATAGTGCGCTTCTTTTAATGCCTCCTGGGACTGGGAGTCCCTAATGCGAGAAATCAGTGTCCCATTTTGGTAAATCGTGTGATTTGTCTGCAATTATTTATTTATTTTTGTTACCTTAGTAGGTGGTGGGCCCGTTCGGCAGACTAATTAGCATATCAACATCGTGCTGATCCGTTTGGAAAGTTCAAAACGGCAACCTCTTCCAGCTGACAATTCAGTACTTGCAGCAGAAGATGGAGCTCCTCTCCACGGCCGGGCAGCCGTGTTTATAATGTTGTTCCGCAAACGCCCTCAAGCATTGAGAGGTCTCTCGACGATGTTCAGCCACAAGGCTGTACGATGCAGTTTCCCTCACTTCGCCACCTCATTACATGTAGCCAACGCGTTTCAAGGTGAACCTCTTCGTCAGGGCGGCAAACAAAAGACTCGAACTCGCAGTGTTCGTTAAGGCTCATTTATTCAGGTAAGTTCAGCCCCTCAGTGGGCTTATGCATAGTGTGCTTCTTTCAATGCCTCCTGGGTCTGGGAGTCCCTAAAGCGAGAAATCAGTGTCCCATTTTAGTAAATCAGGTGATTTGTCTGCAATTATTTATTTATATTTGTTACCTTAGTAGGTGGTGGGCCCGTTCGGCAGACTAATTAGCATATCAACATTGTGCTGATCCGTTTGGAAAGTTCAAAACGGCAACCTCTTCCAGCTGACAATCCAGTACTTGCAGCAGAAGATGGAGCTCCTCTCCACGGCCAGGCAGCCGTGTTCATAATGTTGTTCCGCAAAGGCCCTCAAGCATTGAGAGGTCTCTCGACGATGTTGAGCCTCAATGCTGTTTGATGCAATTTGCCTCACTTCGCCACCTCATTACATGTAGCCAACGCGTTTCAAGGCGAACCTGTTTGTCAGGGCGGCAAACAAAAGACTCGAACTCGCAGTGTTCGTTAAGGCTCATTTATTCAGGTAAGTTCAGCCCCTCATTGGGCGTGTACATAGTGCGCTTCTTTCAATGCCTCTTGGGACTGGGAGTCCCTAATGCGAGAAATCAGTGTCCCATTTTGGTAAATCGTGTGATTTGTCTGCAATTATTTATTTATTTTTGTTACCTTAGTAGGTGGTGGGCCCGTTCGGCAGACTAATTAGCATATCAACATTGTGCTGATCCGTTTGGAAAGTTCAAAACGGCAACCTCTTTCAGCTGACAATTCAGTACTTGCAGCAGAAGATGGAGATCCTCTCCACGGCCAGGCAGCCGTGTTTATAATGTTGTTCCACAAAGGCCCTCAAGCATTGAGAGGTCTCTCGACGATGTTCAGCCACAAGGCTGTACGATGCAGTTTCCCTAACTTCGCCACCTCATTACATGTAGCCAACGCGTTTCAAGGTGAATCTCTTCGTCAGGGCGGCAAACAAAAGACTCGAACTCGCAGTGTTCGTTAAGGCTCATTTATTCAGGTAAGTTCAGCCCCTCAGTGGGCTTATGCATAGTGTGCTTCTTTCAATGCCTCCTGGGTCTGGGAGTCCCTAAAGCGAGAAATCAGTGTCCCATTTTAGTAAATCAGGTGATTTGTCTGCAATTATTTATTTATATTTGTTACCTTAGTAGGTGGTGGGCCCGTTCGGCAGACTAATTAGCATATCAACATTGTGCTGATCCGTTTGGAAAGTTCAAAACGGCAACCTCTTCCAGCTGACAATCCAGTACTTGCAGCAGAAGATGGAGCTCCTCTCCACGGCCGGGCAGCCGTGTTCATAATGTTGTTCCGCAAAGGCCCTCAAGCATTGAGAGGTCTCTCGACGATGTTCAGCCTCAATGCTGTTTGATGCAATTTGCCTCACTTCGCCACCTCATTACATGTAGCGAACGCGTTTCAAGGCGAACCTGTTTGTCAGGGCGGCAAACAAAAGACTCGAACTCGCAGTGTTCGTTAAGGCTCATTTATTCAGGTAAGTTCAGCCCCTCATTGGGCGTGTACATAGTGCGCTTCTTTCAATGCCTCTTGGGACTGGGAGTCCCTAATGCGAGAAATCAGTGTCCCATTTTGGTAAATCGTGTGATTTGTCTGCAATTATTTATTTATTTTTGTTACCTTAGTAGGTGGTGGACCCGTTCGGCAGGCTAATTAGCATATCAACATTGTGCTGATCCGTTTGGAAAGTTCAAAACGGCAACCTCTTTCAGCTGACAATTCAGTACTTGCAGCAGAAGATGGAGATCCTCTCCACGGCCAGGCAGCCGTGTTTATAATGTTGTTCCACAAAGGCCCTCAAGCATTGAGAGGTCTCTCGACGATGTTCAGCCACAAGGCTTTACGATGCAGTTTCCCTCACTTCGCCACCTCATTACATGTAGGCAACGCGTTTCAAGGTGAACCTCTTCGTCAGGGCGGCAAACAAAAGACTCGAACTCGCAGTGTTCGTTAAGGCTCATTTATTCAGGTAAGTTCAGCCCCTCAGTGGGCTTATGCATAGTGCGTTTCTTTCAATGCCTCCTGGGACTGGGAGTCCCTAAAGCGAGAAATCAGTGTCCCATTTTAGTAAATCGAGTGATTTGTCTGCAATTATTTATTTATATTTGTTACCTTAGTAGGTGGTAGGCCCGTTCGGCAGACTAATTAGCATATCAACATCGTGCTGATCCGTTTGGAAAGTTCAAAACGGCAACCTCTTCCAGCTGACAATCCAGTACTTGCAGCAGAAGATGGAGCTCCTCTCCACGGCCGGGCAGCCGTGTTTATAATGTTGTTCCGCAAAGGCCCTCAAGCATTGAGAGGTCTCTCGACGATGTTCAGCCACAAGGCTGTACGATGCAGTTTCCCTCACTTCGCCACCTCATTACATGTAGCCAACGCATTTCAAGGTGAACCTCTTCGTCAGGGCGGCAAACAAAAGACTCGAACTCGCAGTGTTCGTTAAGGCTCATTTATTCAGGTAAGTTCAGCCCGTCAGTGGGCTTATGCATAGTGCGCTTCTTTCAATGCCTCCTGGGACTGGGAGTCCCTAAAGCGAGAAATCAGTGTCCCATTTTAGTAAATCGGGTGATTTGTCTGCAATTATTTATTTATATTTGTTACCTTAGTAGGTGGTGGGCCCGTTCGGCAGACTAATTAGCATATCAACATCGTGCTGATCCATTTGGAAAGTTCAAAATGGCAACCTCTTCCAGCTGACCATCCAGTACTTGCAGCAGAAGACGGAGCTCCTCTCCACGGCCGGGCATCCGTGTTTATAATGTTGTTCCGCAAAGGCCCTCAAGCATTGAGAGGTCTCTCGACGATGTTTAGCCACAAGGCTGTACGATGCAGTTTGCCTCACTTCGCCACCTCAATACATGTAGCCAACGCGTTTCAAGGCGAACCTCTTCGTCAGGGCGGGAAACAAAAGACTCGAACTTGCAGTGTTCGTTAAGGCTAATTTATTCAGGTAAGTTCAGCCCCTCAGTGGGCGTGTGCATAGTGCGCTTCTTTTAATGCCTCCTGGGACTGGGAGTCCCTAAAGCGAGAAATCAGTGTCTCATTTTAGTGAATCGGGGGATTTGTCTGCAATTATTTATTTATATTTGTTACCTTAGTAGGTGGTGGGCCCGTTCGGCAGACTAATTAGCATATCAACATCGTGCAGATCCGTTTGAATGTTCAAAACGGCAACCTCTTCCAGCTGACAATCCAGTACGTGCAGCAGAAGATGGAGCTCCTCTCCACGGCCGGGCAGCCGTGTTTATAATGTTGTTCCGCAAAGGCCCTCAAGCATTGAGAGGTCTCTCAACGATGTTCAGCCACAAGGCTGTACGATGCAGTTTACCTCACTTCGCCACCTCATTACATGTAGCCAACGCGTTTCAAGGCGAACCTCTTCGTCAGGGCGGAAACAAAAGACTCGAACTCGCAGTGTTCGTTAAGGCTCATTTATTCAGGTAAGTTCAGCCCCTCAGTGGGCGTGTGCATTGTGCACTTCTTTCAATGCCTCATGGGAATCCCTAAAGCGAGAAATCAGTGTCTCATTTTAGTGAATCGGGTGATTTGTCTGCAATTATTTATTTATATTTGTTACCTTAGTAGGTGGTGGGCCAACTCGGCAGACTAATTAGCATATCAACATCGTGCTGATCCGTTTGGAAAGTTCAAAACGGCAACCTCTTCCAGCTGACAATCCAGTACTTGCAGCAGAAGATGGAGCTCCTCTCCACGGCCGGGCAGCCGTGTTTATAATGTTGTTCCACAAAGGCCCTCAAGCATTGAGACGTCTCTCGACGATGTTCAGCCACAAGGCTGTACGATGCAGTTTGCCTCACTTCGCCACCTCATTAAATGTAGCCAACGTGTTTCAAGGCGAACCTCTTCATCAGGGTGGCAAACAAAAGACTCAAACTCGCAGTGTTCGTTAAGGCTCATTTATTCAGGTAAGTTCAGCCCCTCAGTGGGCGTGTGCATAGTGTGCTTCTTTCAATGCCTCCTGGGACTGGGAGTCTCTAAAGTGAGAAACCAGTGTCCCATTTTAGTAAATCGGGTGATTTGTCTGCAATTATTTATTTATATTTGTTACCTTAGTAGGTGGTGGGCCCGTTTGGCAGACTAATTAGCATATCAACATCGTGCTGATCCGTTTGGAAAGTTCAAAACGGCAACCTCTTCCAACTGACAATCCAGTACTTGCAGTAGAAGATGGAGCTCCTCTCCACGGCCGGGCAGGCGTGTTCATAATGTTGTTCCGCAAAGGCCCTCAAGCATTGAGAGGTCTCTCGACGATGTTCAGCCTCAATGCTGTTTGATGCAATTTGCCTCACTTCGCCACCTCATTACATGTAGCCAACGCGTTTCAAGGCGAACCTGTTTGTCAGGGCGGCAAACAAAAGACTCGAACTCGCAGTGTTCGTTAAGGCTCATTTATTTAGGTAAGTTCAGCCCCTCATTGGGCGTGTACATAGTGCGCTTCTTTCAATGCCTCTTGGGACTGGGAGTCCCTAAAGCGAGAAATCAGTGTCCCATTTTAGTAAATCGGGTGATTTGTCTGCAATTATTTATTTATATTTGTTACCTTAGTAGGTGGTGGGCCCGTTTGGCAGACTAATTAGCATATCAACATCGTGCTGATCCGTTTGGAAAGTTCAAAACGGCAACCTCTTCCAGCTGACAATCCAGTACTTGCAGCAGAAGATGGAGCTCCTCTCCACGGCCGGGCAGCCGTGTTTATAATGTTGTTCCACAAAGGCCCTCAAGCATTGAGAGGTCTCTCGACGATGTTCAGCCACAAGGCTTTACGATGCAGTTTCCCTCACTTCGCCACCTCATTACATGTAGGCAACGCGTTTCAAGGTGAACCTCTTCGTCAGGGCGGCAAACAAAAGACTCGAACTCGCAGTGTTCGTTAAGGCTCATTTATTCAGGTAAGTTCAGCCCCTCAGTGGGCTTATGCATAGTGCGCTTCTTTCAATGCCTCCTGGGACTGGGAGTCCCTAAAGCGAGAAATCAGTGTCCCATTTTAGTAAATCGGGTGATTTGTCTGCAAATATTTATTTATATTTGTTACCTTAGTAGGTGGTGGGCCCGTTCGCAGACTAATTAGCATATCAACATCGTGCTGATCCGTTTGGAAAGTTCAAAACGGCAACCTCTTCCAGCTGACAATCCAGTACTTGCAGCAGAAGATGGAGCTCCTCTCCACGGCCGGGCAGCCGTGTTTATAATGTTGTTCCGCAAAGGCCCTCAAGCATTGAGAGGTCTCTCGACGATGTTCAGCCACAAGGCTGTACGATGCAGTTTGCCTCACTTCGCCACCTCATTACATGTAGCCAACGCGTTTCAAGGCGAACCTCATCGTTAGGGCGGCAAACAAAAGACTCGAACTCGCAGTGCTCTTTAAGGCTCATTTATTCAGGTAAGTTCAGACCCTCAGTGGGCGTGTGCATCGTGCACTTCTTTCAATGCCTCCTGGGACTGGGTGTCCCTAAAGCGAGAAATCAGTGTCCCGTTTTAGTAAATCGGGTGATTTGTCTGCAATTATTTATTTATATTTGTTACCTTAGTAGGTGGTGGGCCCGTTCGGCAGACTAATTAGCATATCAACATCGTGCTGATCCATTTGGAAAGTTTAAAACGGCAAGCTCTTCCAGCTGACAATTCATTACTTGCAGCAGAAGATGGAGCTCCTCTCCACGGCCAGGCAGCCGTGTTTATAATGTTGTTCCGCAAAGGCCCTCAAGCATTGAGAGGTCTCTCGACGATGTTCAGCCACAAGGCTGTACGATGCAGTTTCCCTCACTTCGCCACCTCATTACATGTAGCCAACGCGTTTCAAGGCGAACCTCTTCATCAAGGCGGCAAACAAAAGACTCGAACTCCCAGTGTTCGTTAAGGCTCATTTATTCAGGTGTGTTCTGCCCCTCAGTGGTCGTGTGCATAGTGCGCTTCTTTCAATGCCTCCTGGGACTGGGAGTCCCTAAAGCGAGAAATCAGTGTCCCATTTTAGTAAATCGGGGGATTTGTCTGCAATTATTTATTTATATTTGTTACCTTAGTAGGTGGTGGGCCCGTTCGGCAGACTAATTAGCATATCAACATCGTGCTGATCCATTTGGAAAGTTTAAAACGGCAAGCTCTTCCAGATGACAATTCATTACTTGCAGCAGAAGATGGAGCTCCTCTCCACGGCCAGGCAGCCGTGTTTATAATGTTGTTCCGCAAAGGCCCTCAAGCATTGAGAGGTCTCCCGACGATGTTCAGCCACAAGGCTGTACGATGCAGTTTCCCTCACTTCGTCACCTCATTACATGTAGCCAACGCGTTTCAAGGCGAACCTCTTCATCAAGGCGGCAAACAAAAGACTCGAACTCGCAGTGTTCGTTAAGGCTCATTTATTCAGGTGTGTTCAGCCCCTCAGTGGTCGTGTGCATAGTGCGCTTCTTTCAATGCCTCCTGGGACTGGGAGTCCCTAAAGCGAGAAATCAGTGTCCCATTTTAGTAAATCGGGGGATTTGTCTGCAATTATTTATTTATATTTGTTACCTTAGTAGGGGGTGGGCCTGTTCGGCAGACTAATTAGCATATCAACATCGTGCAGATCCGTTTGAAATGTTCAAAACCGCAACCTCTTCCAGCTGACAATCCAGTACTTGCAGCAGAAGATGGAGCTCCTCTCCACGGCTGGGCAGCCGTGTTTATAATAATGTTCCGCAAAGGCCCTCAAGCATTGAGAGGTCTCTCAACGATGTTCAGCCACAAGGCTGTACGATGCAGTTTACCTCACTTCGCCACCTCATTACATGTAGCCAACGCGTTTCAAGGCGAACCTCTTCGTCAGGGCGGGAAACAAAAGACTCGAACTCGCAGTGTTCGTTAAGGCTCATTTATTCAGGTAAGTTCAGCCCCTCAGTGGGCGTGTGCATAGTGCACTTCTTTCAATGCCTCCTGGGACTGGGAGTCCCTAAAGCGAGAAATCAGTGTCTCATTTTAGTGAATCGGGGGATTTGTCTGCAATTATTTATTTATATTTGTTACCTTAGTAGGTGGTGGGCCCGTTCGGCAGACTAATTAGCATATCAACATCGTGCTGATCCGTTTGGAAAGTTCAAAATGGCAACCTCTTCCAGCTGACAATCCAGTACTTACAGCAGAAGATGGAGCTCCTCTCCACGGCCGGGCATCCGTGTTTATAATGTTGTTCCGCAAAGGCCCTCAAGCATTGAGAGGTCTCTCGACGATGTTCAGCCACAAGGCTGTACGATGCAGTTTGCCTCACTTCGCCACCTCATTACATGTAGCCAACGCGTTTCAAGGCGAACCTCTTCGTCAGGGCGGGAAACAAAAGGCTCGAACTCGCAGTGTTCGTTAAGGCTAATTTATTCAGGTAAGTTCAGCCCCTCAGTGGGCGTGTGCATAGTGCGCTTCTTTTAATGCCTCCTGGGACTGGGAGTCCCTAATGCGAGAAATCAGTGTCCCATTTTGGTAAATGGTGTGATTTGTCTGCAATTATTTTTGTTACCTTAGTAGGTGGTGGGCCCGTTCGGCAGACTAATTAGCATATCAACATTGTGCTGATCCGTTTGGAAAGTTCAAAACGGCAACCTCCTTCAGCTGACAATTCAGTACTTGCAGCAGAAGATGGAGCTCCTCTCCACGGCCGGGCAGCCGTGTTTATAATGTTGTTCCACAAAGGCCCTCAAGCATTGAGAGGTCTCTCGACGATGTTCAGCCACAAGGCTTTACGATGCAGTTTCCCTCACTTCGCCACCTCATTACATGTAGGCAACGAGTTTCAAGGTGAACCTCTTCGTCAGGGCGGCAAACAAAAGACTCGAACTCGCAGTGTTCGTTAAGGCTCATTTATTCAGGTAAGTTCAGCCCCTCAGTGGGCTTATGCATAGTGCGCTTCTTTCAATGCCTCCTGGGACTGGGAGTCCCTAAAGCGAGAAATCAGTGTCCCATTTTAGTAAATCGGGTGATTTGTCTGCAAATATTTATTTATATTTGTTACCTTAGTAGGTGGTGGGCCCGTTCGCAGACTAATTAGCATATCAACATCGTGCTGATCCGTTTGGAAAGTTCAAAACGGCAACCTCTTCCAGCTGACAATCCAGTACTTGCAGCAGAAGATGGAGCTCCTCTCCACGGCCGGGCAGCCGTGTTTATAATGTTGTTCCGCAAAGGCCCTCAAGCATTGAGAGGTCTCTCGACGATGTTCGGCCACAAGGCTGTACGATGCAGTTTGCCTCACTTCGCCACCTCATTACATGTAGCCAACGCGTTTTGAGGCGAACCTCTTCGTTAGGGCGGCAAACAAAAGACTCGAACTCGCAGTGCTCGTTAAGGCTCATTTATTCAGGTAAGTTCAGCCCCTCAGTGGGCGTGTGCATAGTGCACTTCTTTCAATGCCTCCTGGGACTGGGTGTCCCTAAAGCGAGAAATCAGTGTCCCGTTTTAGTAAATCGGGTGATTTGTCTGCAATTATTTATTTATATTTGTTACCTTAGTAGGTGGTGGGCCCGTTCGGCAGACTAATTAGCATATCAACATCGTGCTGATCCATTTGGAAAGTTCAAAACGGCAAGCTCTTCCAGCTGACAATTCATTACTTGCAGCAGAAGATGGAGCTCCTCTCCACGGCCAGGCAGCCGTGTTTATAATGTTGTTCCACAAAGGCCCTCAAGCATTGAGAGGTCTCTCGACGATGTTCAGCCACAAGGCTGTACGATGCAGTTTGCCTCACTTCGCCACCTCATTACATGTAGCCAACGCGTTTCGAGGCGAACCTCTTCGTTAGGGCGGCAAACAAAAGACTCGAACTCACAGTGCTCGTTAAGGCTCATTTATTCAGGTAAGTTCAGCCCCTCAGTGGGCGTGTGCATAGTGCACTTCTTTCAATGCCTCCTGGGACTGGGTGTCCCTAAAGCGAGAAATCAGTGTCCCGTTTTAGTAAATCGGGTGATTTGTCTGCAATTATTTATTTATATTTGTTACCTTAGTAGGTGGTGGGCCCGTTCGGCAGACTAATTAGCATATCAACATCGTGCTGATCCATTTGGAAAGTTCAAAACGGCAAGCTCTTCCAGCTGACAATTCATTACTTGCAGCAGAAGATGGAGCTCCTCTCCACGGCCAGGCAGCCGTGTTTATAATGTTGTTCCACAAAGGCCCTCAAGCATTGAGAGGTCTCTCGACGATGTTCAGCCACAAGGCTTTACGATGCAGTTTCCCTCACTTCGCCACCTCATTACATGTAGGCAACGAGTTTCAAGGTGAACCTCTTCGTCAGGGCGGCAAACAAAAGACTCGAACTCGCAGTGTTCGTTAAGGCTCATTTATTCAGGTAAGTTCAGCCCCTCAGTGGGCTTATGCATAGTGCGCTTCTTTCAATGCCTCCTGGGACTGGGAGTCCCTAAAGCGAGAAATCAGTGTCCCATTTTAGTAAATCGGGTGATTTGTCTGCAAATATTTATTTATATTTGTTACCTTAGTAGGTGGTGGGCCCGTTCGCAGACTAATTAGCATATCAACATCGTGCTGATCCGTTTGGAAAGTTCAAAACGGCAACCTCTTCCAGCTGACAATCCAGTACTTGCAGCAGAAGATGGAGCTCCTCCCCACGGCCGGGCAGCCGTGTTTATAATGTTGTTCCGCAAAGGCCCTCAAGCATTGAGAGGTCTCTCGACGATGTTCAGCCACAAGGCTGTACGATGCAGTTTGCCTCACTTCGCCACCTCATTACATGTAGCCAACGCGTTTCAAGGCGAACCTCTTCGTTAGGGCGGCAAACAAAAGACTCGAACTCGCAGTGCTCGTTAAGGCTCATTTATTCAGGTAAGTTCAGCCCCTCAGTGGGCGTGTGCATAGTGCACTTCTTTCAATGCCTCCTGGGACTGGGTGTCCCTAAAGCGAGAAATCAGTGTCCCGTTTTAGTAAATCGGGTTATTTGTCTGCAATTATTTATTTATATTTGTTACCTTAGTAGGTGGTGGGCCCGTTCGGCAGACTAATTAGCATATCAACATCGTGCTGATCCATTTGGAAAGTTCAAAACGGCAAGCTCTTCCAGCTGACAATTCATTACTTGCAGCAGAAGATGGAGCTCCTCTCCACGGCCAGGCAGCCGTGTTTATAATGTTGTTCCACAAAGGCCCTCAAGCATTGAGAGGTCTCTCGACGATGTTCAGCCACAAGGCTTTACGATGCAGTTTCCCTCACTTCGCCACCTCATTACATGTAGGCAACGAGTTTCAAGGTGAACCTCTTCGTCAGGGCGGCAAACAAAAGACTCGAACTCGCAGTGTTCGTTAAGGCTCATTTATTCAGGTAAGTTCAGCCCCTCAGTGGGCTTATGCATAGTGCGCTTCTTTCAATGCCTCCTGGGACTGGGAGTCCCTAAAGCGAGAAATTAGTGTCCCATTTTAGTAAATCGGGTGATTTGTCTGCAAATATTTATTTATATTTGTTACCTTAGTAGGTGGTGGGCCCGTTCGCAGACTAATTAGCATATCAACATCGTGCTGATCCGTTTGGAAAGTTCAAAACGGCAACCTCTTCCAGCTGACAATCCAGTACTTGCAGCAGAAGATGGAGCTCCTCCCCACGGCCGGGCAGCCGTGTTTATAATGTTGTTCCGCAAAGGCCCTCAAGCATTGAGAGGTCTCTCGACGATGTTCAGCCACAAGGCTGTACGATGCAGTTTGCCTCACTTCGCCACCTCATTACATGTAGCCAACGCGTTTCAAGGCGAACCTCTTCGTTAGGGCGGCAAACAAAAGACTCGAACTCGCAGTGCTCGTTAAGGCTCATTTATTCAGGTAAGTTCAGCCCCTCAGTGGGCGTGTGCATAGTGCACTTCTTTCAATGCCTCCTGGGACTGGGTGTCCCTAAAGCGAGAAATCAGTGTCCCGTTTTAGTAAATCGGGTGATTTGTCTGCAATTATTTATTTATATTTGTTACCTTAGTAGGTGGTGGGCCCGTTCGGCAGACTAATTAGCATATCAACATCGTGCTGATCCATTTGGAAAGTTCAAAACGGCAAGCTCTTCCAGCTGACAATTCATTACTTGCAGCAGAAGATGGAGCTCCTCTCCACGGCCAGGCAGCCGTGTTTATAATGTTGTTCCGCAAAGGCCCTCAAGCATTGAGAGGTCTCTCGACGATGTTCAGCCACAAGGCTGTACGATGCAGTTTCCCTCACTTCGCCACCTCATTACATGTAGCCAACGCGTTTCAAGGCGAACCTCTTCATCAAGGCGGCAAACAAAAGACTCGAACTCGCAGTGTTCGTTAAGGCTCATTTATTCAGGTGTGTTCAGCCCCTCAGTGGTCGTGTGCATAGTGCGCTTCTTTCAATGCCTCCTGGGACTGGGAGTCCCTAAAGCGAGAAATCAGTGTCCCATTTTAGTAAATCGGGTGATTTGTCTGCAATTATTTATTTATATTTGTTACCTTAGTAGGTGGTGGGCCCGTTCGGCAGACTAATTAGCATATCAACATCGTGCTGATCCATTTGGAAAGTTCAAAACGGCAAGCTCTTCCAGCTGACAATTCATTACTTGCAGCAGAAGATGGAGCTCCTCTCCACGGCCAGGCAGCCGTGTTTATAATGTTGTTCCACAAAGGCCCTCAAGCATTGAGAGGTCTCTCGACGATGTTCAGCCACAAGGCTGTACGATGCAGTTTGCCTCACTTCGCCACCTCATTACATGTAGCCAACGCGTTTCGAGGCGAACCTCTTCGTTAGGGCGGCAAACAAAAGACTCGAACTCGCAGTGCTCGTTAAGGCTCATTTATTCAGGTAAGTTCAGCCCCTCAGTGGGCGTGTGCATAGTGCACTTCTTTCAATGCCTCCTGGGACTGGGTGTCCCTAAAGCGAGAAATCAGTGTCCCGTTTTAGTAAATCGGGTGATTTGTCTGCAATTATTTATTTATATTTGTTACCTTAGTAGGTGGTGGGCCCGTTCGGCAGACTAATTAGCATATCAACATCGTGCTGATCCATTTGGAAAGTTCAAAACGGCAAGCTCTTCCAGCTGACAATTCATTACTTGCAGCAGAAGATGGAGCTCCTCTCCACGGCCAGGCAGCCGTGTTTATAATGTTGTTCCACAAAGGCCCTCAAGCATTGAGAGGTCTCTCGACGATGTTCAGCCACAAGGCTTTACGATGCAGTTTCCCTCACTTCGCCACCTCATTACATGTAGGCAACGAGTTTCAAGGTGAACCTCTTCGTCAGGGCGGCAAACAAAAGACTCGAACTCGCAGTGTTCGTTAAGGCTCATTTATTCAGGTAAGTTCAGCCCCTCAGTGGGCTTATGCATAGTGCGCTTCTTTCAATGCCTCCTGGGACTGGGAGTCCCTAAAGCGAGAAATCAGTGTCCCATTTTAGTAAATCGGGTGATTTGTCTGCAAATATTTATTTATATTTGTTACCTTAGTAGGTGGTGGGCCCGTTCGCAGACTAATTAGCATATCAACATCGTGCTGATCCGTTTGGAAAGTTGAAAACGGCAACCTCTTCCAGCTGACAATCCAGTACTTGCAGCAGAAGATGGAGCTCCTCCCCACGGCCGGGCAGCCGTGTTTATAATGTTGTTCCGCAAAGGCCCTCAAGCATTGAGAGGTCTCTCGACGATGTTCAGCCACAAGGCTGTACGATGCAGTTTGCCTCACTTCGCCACCTCATTACATGTAGCCAACGCGTTTCAAGGCGAACCTCTTCGTTAGGGCGGCAAACAAAAGACTCGAACTCGCAGTGCTCGTTAAGGCTCATTTATTCAGGTAAGTTCAGCCCCTCAGTGGGCGTGTGCATAGTGCACTTCTTTCAATGCCTCCTGGGACTGGGTGTCCCTAAAGCGAGAAATCAGTGTCCCGTTTTAGTAAATCGGGTTATTTGTCTGCAATTATTTATTTATATTTGTTACCTTAGTAGGTGGTGGGCCCGTTCGGCAGACTAATTAGCATATCAACATCGTGCTGATCCATTTGGAAAGTTCAAAACGGCAAGCTCTTCCAGCTGACAATTCATTACTTGCAGCAGAAGATGGAGCTCCTCTCCACGGCCAGGCAGCCGTGTTTATAATGTTGTTCCACAAAGGCCCTCAAGCATTGAGAGGTCTCTCGACGATGTTCAGCCACAAGGCTTTACGATGCAGTTTCCCTCACTTCGCCACCTCATTACATGTAGGCAACGAGTTTCAAGGTGAACCTCTTCGTCAGGGCGGCAAACAAAAGACTCGAACTCGCAGTGTTCGTTAAGGCTCATTTATTCAGGTAAGTTCAGCCCCTCAGTGGGCTTATGCATAGTGCGCTTCTTTCAATGCCTCCTGGGACTGGGAGTCCCTAAAGCGAGAAATTAGTGTCCCATTTTAGTAAATCGGGTGATTTGTCTGCAAATATTTATTTATATTTGTTACCTTAGTAGGTGGTGGGCCCGTTCGCAGACTAATTAGCATATCAACATCGTGCTGATCCGTTTGGAAAGTTCAAAACGGCAACCTCTTCCAGCTGACAATCCAGTACTTGCAGCAGAAGATGGAGCTCCTCCCCACGGCCGGGCAGCCGTGTTTATAATGTTGTTCCGCAAAGGCCCTCAAGCATTGAGAGGTCTCTCGACGATGTTCAGCCACAAGGCTGTACGATGCAGTTTGCCTCACTTCGCCACCTCATTACATGTAGCCAACGCGTTTCAAGGCGAACCTCTTCGTTAGGGCGGCAAACAAAAGACTCGAACTCGCAGTGCTCGTTAAGGCTCATTTATTCAGGTAAGTTCAGCCCCTCAGTGGGCGTGTGCATAGTGCACTTCTTTCAATGCCTCCTGGGACTGGGTGTCCCTAAAGCGAGAAATCAGTGTCCCGTTTTAGTAAATCGGGTGATTTGTCTGCAATTATTTATTTATATTTGTTACCTTAGTAGGTGGTGGGCCCGTTCGGCAGACTAATTAGCATATCAACATCGTGCTGATCCATTTGGAAAGTTCAAAACGGCAAGCTCTTCCAGCTGACAATTCATTACTTGCAGCAGAAGATGGAGCTCCTCTCCACGGCCAGGCAGCCGTGTTTATAATGTTGTTCCGCAAAGGCCCTCAAGCATTGAGAGGTCTCTCGACGATGTTCAGCCACAAGGCTGTACGATGCAGTTTCCCTCACTTCGCCACCTCATTACATGTAGCCAACGCGTTTCAAGGCGAACCTCTTCATCAAGGCGGCAAACAAAAGACTCGAACTCGCAGTGTTCGTTAAGGCTCATTTATTCAGGTGTGTTCAGCCCCTCAGTGGTCGTGTGCATAGTGCGCTTCTTTCAATGCCTCCTGGGACTGGGAGTCCCTAAAGCGAGAAATCAGTGTCCCATTTTAGTAAATCGGGTGATTTGTCTGCAATTATTTATTTATATTTGTTACCTTAGTAGGTGGTGGGCCCGTTCGGCAGACTAATTAGCATATCAACATCGTGCTGATCCGTTTGGAAAGTTCAAAATAGCAACCTCTTCCAGCTGACAATCCAGTACTTGCAGCAGAAGACGGAGCTCCTCTCCACGGCCGGGCAGCCGTGTTTATAATGTTGTTCCGCAAAGGCCCATAAGCATTGAGAGGTCTCTCGACGATGTTCAGCCACAAGGCTGTACGATGCAGTTTGCCTCACTTCGCCACCTCATTACATGTAGCCAACGCGTTTCAAGGCGAACCTCTTCGTCAGGGCGGGAAACAAAAGACTCGAACTCGCAGTGTTCGTTAAGGCTCATTTATTTAGGTAATGTCAGCACCTCAGTGGGCATGTGCATAGTGCGCTTTTTTTAATGCCTCCTGGGACTGGGAGTCCCTAAAGCGAGAAATCAGTGTCCCATTTTAGTAAATCGGGTGATTTGTCTGCAATTATTTATTTATATTTGTTACCTTAGTAGGTGGTGGGCCCGTTCGGCAGACTAATTAGCATATCAACATCGTGCTGATCCGTTTGGAAAGTTCAAAACGGCAACCTCTTCCAGCTGACAATCCAGTACTTGCAGCAGAAGATGGAGCTCCTCTCCACGGCCGGGCAGCCGTGTTTATAATGTTGTTCCGCAAAGGCCCTCAAGCATTGAGAGGTCTCTCGACGATGTTCAGCCACAAGGCTGTACGATGCAGTTTGCCTCACTTCGCCACCTCATTACATGTAGCCAACGCGTTTCAAGGCGAACCTCTTCGTCAGGGCGGGAAACAAAAGACTCGAACTCGCAGTGTTCGTTAAGGCTCATTTATTCAGGTAAGTTCAGCCCCTCAGTGGGCGTGGGCATAGTGCGCTTCTTTTAATGCCTCCTGGAACTGGGAGTCCCTAATGCGAGAAATCAGTGTCCCATTTTGGTAAATCGTGTGATTTGTCTGCAATTATTTATTTATTTTTGTTACCTTAGTAGGTGGTGGGCCCGTTCGGCAGACTAATTAGCATATCAACATTGTGCTGATCCGTTTGGAAAGCTCAAAACGGCAACCTCTTTCAGCTGACAATTCAGTACTTGCAGCAGAAGATGGAGCTCCTCTCCACGGCCGGGCAGCCGTGTTTATAATGTTGTTCCACAAAGGCCCTCAAGCATTGAGAGGTCTCTCGACGATGTTCAGCCACAAGGCTTTACGATGCAGTTTCCCTCACTTCGCCACCTCATTACATGTAGGCAACGCGTTTCAAGGTGAACCTCTTCGTCAGGGCGGCAAACAAAAGACTCGAACTCGCAGTGTTCGTTAAGGCTCATTTATTCAGGTAAGTTCAGCCCCTCAGTGGGCTTATGCATAGTGCGCTTCTTTCAATGCCTCCTGGGACTGGGAGTCCCTAAAGCGAGAAATCAGTGTCCCATTTTAGTAAATCGGGTAATTTGTCTGCAATTATTTATTTATATTTGTTACCTTAGTAGGTGGTGGGCCCGTTCGGCAGACTAATTAGCATATCAACATCGTGCTGATCCGTTTGGAAAGTTCAAAACGGCAACCTCTTCCAGCTGACAATCCAGTACTTGCAGCAGAAGATGGAGCTCCTCTCCACGGCCGGGCAGCCGTGTTTATAATGTTGTTCCGCAAAGGCCCTCAAGCATTGAGAGGTCTCTCGACGATGTTCAGCCACAAGGCTGTACGATGCAGTTTGCCTCACTTCGCCACCTCATTACATGTAGCCAACGCGTTTCAAGGCGAACCTCTTCGTCAGGGCGGGAAACAAAAGACTCGAACTCGCAGTGTTCGTTAAGGCTCATTTATTCAGGTAAGTTCAGCCCCTCAGTGGGCGTGGGCATAGTGCGCTTCTTTTAATGCCTCCTGGAACTGGGAGTCCCTAATGCGAGAAATCAGTGTCCCATTTTGGTAAATCGTGTGATTTGTCTGCAATTATTTATTTATTTTTGTTACCTTAGTAGGTGGTGGGCCCGTTCGGCAGACTAATTAGCATATCAACATTGTGCTGATCCGTTTGGAAAGTTCAAAACGGCAACCTCTTTCAGCTGACAATTCAGTACTTGCAGCAGAAGATGGAGCTCCTCTCCACGGCCGGGCAGCTGTGTTTATAATGTTGTTCCACAAAGGCCCTCAAGCATTGAGAGGTCTCTCGACGATGTTCAGCCACAAGGCTTTACGATGCAGTTTCCCTCACTTCGCCACCTCATTACATGTAGGCAACGCGTTTCAAGGTGAACCTCTTCGTCAGGGCGGCAAACAAAAGACTCAAACTCGCGGTGTTCGTTAAGGCTCATTTATTCAGGTAAGTTCAGCCCCTCAGTGGGCTTATGCATAGTGCGCTTCTTTCAATGCCTCCTGGGACTGGGAGTCCCTAAAGCGAGAAATCAGTGTCCCATTTTAGTAAATCTGGTGATTTGTCTACAATTATTTATTTATATTTGTTACCTTAGTAGGTGGTGGGCCCGTTCGGCAGACTAATTAGCATATCAACATCGTGCTGATCCGTTTGGAAAGTTCAAAACGGCAACCTCTTCCAGCTGACAATCCAGTACTTGCAGCACAAGATGGAGCTCCTCTCCACGGCCAGGCAGCCGTGTTTATAATGTTGTTCTGCAAAGGCCCTCAAGCATTGAGAGGTCTCTCGACGATGTTCAGCCACAAGGCTGTACGATGCAGTTTGCCTCACTTCGCCACCTCATTACATGTAGCCAACGCATTTCAAGGCGAACCTCTTCGTCAGGGCGGGAAACAAAAGACTCGAACTCGCAGTGTTCGTTAAGGCTCATTTATTCAGGTAAGTTCAGCACCTCAGTGGGCATGTGCATAGTGCGCTTCTTTTAATGCCTCCTGGGACTGGGAGTCCCTAAAGCGAGAAATCAGTGTCCCATTTTAGTAAATCGGGTGATTTGTCTGCAATTATTTATTTATATTTGTTACCTTAGTAGGTGGTGGGCCCGTTCGGCAGACTAATTAGCATATCAACATCGTGCTGATCCGTTTGGAAAGTTCAAAACGGCAACCTCTTCCAGCTGACAATTCAGTACTTGCAGCAGAAGATGGAGCTCCTCTCCACGGCCGGGCAGCCGTGTTTATAATGTTGTTCCGCAAAGGCCCTCAAGCATTGAGAGGTCTCTCGACGATGTTCAGCCACAAGGCTGTACGATGCAGTTTCCCTCACTTCGCCACCTCATTACATGTAGCCAACGCGTTTCAAGGTGAACCTCTTCGTCAGGGCGGCAAACAAAAGACTCGAACTCGCAGTGTTCGTTAAGGCTCATTTATTCAGGTAAGTTCAGCCCCTCAGTGGGCTTATGCATAGTGTGCTTCTTTCAATGCCTCCTGGGTCTGGGAGTCCCTAAAGCGAGAAATCAGTGTCCCATTTTAGTAAATCGGGTGATTTGTCTGCAATTATTTATTTATATTTGTTACCTTAGTAGGTGGTGGGCCCGTTCGGCAGACTAATTAGCATATCAACATCGTGCTGATCCGTTTGGAAAGTTCAAAACGGCAACCTCTTCCAGCTGACAATCCAGTACTTGCAGCACAAGATGGAGCTCCTCTCCACGGCCGGGCAGCCGTGTTTATAATGTTGTTCCGCAAAGGCCCTCAAGCATTGAGAGGTCTCTCGACGATGTTCAGCCACAAGGCTGTACGATGCAGTTTGCCTCACTTCGCCACCTCATTACATGTAGCCAACGCGTTTCAAGGCGAACCTCTTCGTCAGGGCGGGAAACAAAAGACTCGAACTCGCAGTGTTCGTTAAGGCTCATTTATTCAGGTAAGTTCAGCCCCTCAGTGGGCGTGGGCATAGTGCACTTCTTTTAATGCCTCCTGGGTCTGGGAGTCCCTAATGCGAGAAATCAGTGTCCCATTTTGGTAAATCGTGCGATTTGTCTGCAATTATTTATTTATTTTTGTTACCTTAGTAGGTGGTGGGCCCGTTCGGCAGACTAATTAGCATATCAACATTGTGCTGATCCGTTTGGAAAGCTCAAAACGGCAACCTCTTTCAGCTGACAATTCAGTACTTGAAGCAGAAGATGGAGCTCCTCTCCACGGCCGGGCAGCCGTGTTTATAATGTTGTTCCACAAAGGCCCTCAAGCATTGAGAGGTCTCTCGACGATGTTCAGCCACAAGGCTTTACGATGCAGTTTCCCTCACTTCGCCACCTCATTACATGTAGGCAACGCGTTTTAAGGTGAACCTCTTCGTCAGGGCGGCAAACAAAAGACTCGAACTCGCAGTGTTCGTTAAGGCTCATTTATTCAGGTAAGTTCAGCCCCTCAGTGGGCTTATGCATAGTGCGCTTCTTTCAATGCCTCCTGGGACTGGGAGTCCCTAAAGCGAGAAATCAGTGTCCCATTTTAGTAAATCGGGTAATTTGTCTGCAATTATTTATTTATATTTGTTACCTTAGTAGGTGGTGGGCCCGTTCGGCAGACTAATTAGCATATCAACATCGTGCTGATCCGTTTGGAAAGTTCAAAACGGCAACCTCTTCCAGCTGACAATCCAGTACTTGCAGCAGAAGATGGAGCTCCTCTCCACGGCCAGGCAGCCGTGTTTATAATGTTGTTCCGCAAAGGCCCTCAAGCATTGAGAGGTCTCTCGACGATGTTCAGCCACAAGGCTGTACGATGCAGTTTCCCTCACTTCGCCACCTCATTACATGTAGCCAACGCGTTTCAAGGTGAACCTCTTCGTCAGGGCAGCAAACAAAAGACTCGAACTCGCAGTGTTCGTTAAGGCTCATTTATTCAGGTAAGTTCAGCCCCTCAGTGGGCTTATGCATAGTGTGCTTCTTTCAATGCCTCCTGGGTCTGGGAGTCCCTAAAGCGAGAAATCAGTGTCCCATTTTAGTAAATCGGGTGATTTGTCTGCAATTATTTATTTATATTTGTTACCTTAGTAGGTGGTGGGCCCGTTCGGCAGACTAATTAGCATATCAACATCGTGCTGATCCGTTTGGAAAGTTCAAAACGGCAACCTCTACCAGCTGACAATCCAGTACTTGCAGCAGAAGATGGAGCTCCTCTCCACGGCCGGGCAGTTGTGTTTATAATGTTGTTCCGCAAAGGCACTCAAGCATTGAGAGGTCTCTCGACGATGTTCAGCCACAAGGCTGTACGATGCAGTTTCCCTCACTTCGCCACCTCATTACATGTAGCCAACGCGTTTCAAGGTGAACCTCTTCGTCAGGGCAGCAAACAAAAGACTCGAACTCGCAGTGTTCGTTAAGGCTCATTTATTCAGGTAAGTTCAGCCCCTCAGTGGGCTTATGCATAGTGTGCTTCTTTCAATGCCTCCTGGGTCTGGGAGTCCCTAAAGCGAGAAATCAGTGTCCCATTTAAGTAAATCGGGTGATTTGTCTGCAATTATTTATTTATATTTGTTACCTTAGTAGGTGGTGGGCCCGTTCGGCAGACTAATTAGCATATCAACATCGTGCTGATCCGTTTGGAAAGTTCAAAACGGCAACCTCTTCCAGATGACAATCCAGTACTTGCAGCAGAAGATAGAGCTCCTCTCCACGGCCGGGCAGCCGTGTTTATAATGTTGTTCCGCAAAGGCCCTCAAGCATTGAGAGGTCTCTCGACGATGTTCAGCCACAAGGCTGTACAATGCAGTTTGCCTCACTTCGCCACCTCATTACATGTAGCCAACGCGTTTCAAGGCGAACCTCTTCGTCAGGGCGGGAAACAAAAGACTCGAACTCGCAGTGTTCGTTAAGGCTCATTTATTCAGGTAAGTTCAGCCCCTCAGTGGGCGTGGGCATAGTGCGCTTCTTTTAATGCCTCCTGGAACTGGGAGTCCCTAATGCGAGAAATCAGTGTCCCATTTTGGTAAATCGTGTGATTTGTCTGCAATTATTTATTTATTTTTGTTACCTTAGTAGGTGGTGGGCCCGTTCGGCAGACTAATTAGCATATCAACATTGTGCTGATCCGTTTGGAAAGTTCAAAACGGCAACCTCTTTCAGCTGACAATTCAGTACTTGCAGCAGAAGATGGAGCTCCTCTCCACGGCCGGGCAGCCGTGTTTATAATGTTGTTCCACAAAGGCCCTCAAGCATTGATAGGTCTCTCGACGATGTTCAGCCACAAGGCTTTACGATGCAGTTTCCCTCACTTCGCCACCTCATTACATGTAGGCAACGCGTTTCAAGGTGAACCTCTTCGTCAGGGCGGCAAACAAAAGACTCGAACTCGCAGTGTTCGTTAAGGCTCATTTATTCAGGTAAGTTCAGCCCCTCAGTGGGCTTATGCATAGTGCGCTTCTTTTAATGCCTCCTGGGACTGGGAGTCCCTAAAGCGAGAAATCAGTGTCCCATTTTAGTAAATCGGGTGATTTGTCTGCAATTATTTATTTATATGTGTTACCTTAGTAGGTGGTGGGCCCGTTCGGCAGACTAATTAGCATATCAACATCGTGCTGATCCGTTTGGAAAGTTCAAAACGGCAACCTCTTCCAGCTGACAATTCAGTACTTGCAGCAGAAGATGGAGCTCCTCTCCACGGCCGGGCAGCCGTGTTTATAATGTTGTTCCGCAAAGGCCCTCAAGCATTGAGAGGTCTCTCGACGATGTTCAGCCACAAGGCTGTACGATGCAGTTTCCCTCACTTCGCCACCTCATTACATGTAGCCAACGCGTTTCAAGGTGAACCTCTTCGTCAGGGCGGCAAACAAAAGACTCGAACTCGCAGTGTTCGTTAAGGCTCATTTATTCAGGTAAGTTCAGCCCCTCAGTGGGCTTATGCATAGTGTGCTTCTTTCAATGCCTCCTGGGTCTGGGAGTCCCTAAAGCGAGAAATCAGTGTCCCATTTTAGTAAATCGGGTGATTTGTCTGCAATTATTTATTTATATTTGTTACCTTAGTAGGTGGTGGGCCCGTTCGGCAGACTAATTAGCATATCAACATCGTGCTGATCCGTTTGGAAAGTTCAAAACGGCAACCTCTTCCAGCTGACAATTCAGTACTTGCAGCAGAAGATGGAGCTCCTCTCCACGGCCGGGCAGCCGTGTTTATAATGTTGTTCCGCAAAGGCCCTCAAGCATTGAGAGGTCTCTCGACGATGTTCAGCCACAAGGCTGTACGATGCAGTTTTCCTCACTTCGCCACCTCATTACATGTAGCCAACGCGTTTCAAGGTGAACCTCTTCGTCAGGGCGGCAAACAAAAGACTCGAACTCGCAGTGTTCGTTAAGGCTCATTTATTCAGGTAAGTTCAGCCCCTCAGTGGGCTTATGCATAGTGTGCTTCTTTCAATGCCTCCTGGGTCTGGGAGTCCCTAAAGCGAGAAATCAGTGTCCCATTTTAGTAAATCGGGTGATTTGTCTGCAATTATTTATTTATATTTGTTACCTTAGTAGGTGGTGGGCCCGTTCGGCAGACTAATTAGCATATCAACATCGTGCTGATCCGTTTGGAAAGTTCAAAATGGCAACCTCTTCCAGCTGACAATCCAGTACTTGCAGCAGAAGATGGAGCTCCTCTCCACGTCCGGGCAGCCGTGTTTATAATGTTGTTCCGCAAAGGCCCTCAAGCATTGAGAGGTCTCTCGACGATGTTCAGCCACAAGGCTGTACGATGCAGTTTGCCTCACTTCGCCACCTCATTACATGTAGCCAACGCGTTTCAAGGCGAACCTCTTCGTCAGGGCGGGAAACAAAAGACTCGAACTCGCAGTGTTCGTTAAGGCTCATTTATTCAGGTAAGTTCAGCCCCTCAGTGGGCGTGGGCATAGTGCGCTTCTTTTAATGCCTCCTGGGACTGGGAGTCCCTAATGCGAGAAATCAGTGTCCCATTTTGGTAAATCGTGTGATTTGTCTGCAATTATTTATTTATTTTTGTTACCTTAGTAGGTGGTGGGCCCGTTCGGCAGACTAATTAGCATATCAACATCGTGCTGATCCGTTTGGAAAGTTCAAAACGGCAACCTCTTCCAGCTGACAATTCAGTACTTGCAGCAGAAGATGGAGCTCCTCTCCACGGCCGGGCAGCCGTGTTTATAATGTTGTTCCGCAAAGGCCCTCAAGCATTGAGAGGTCTCTCGACGATGTTCAGCCACAAGGCTGTACGATGCAGTTTCCCTCACTTCGCCACCTCATTACATGTAGCCAACGCGTTTCAAGGTGAACCTCTTCGTCAGGGCGGCAAACAAAAGACTCGAACTCGCAGTGTTCGTTAAGGCTCATTTATTCAGGTAAGTTCAGCCCCTCAGTGGGCTTATGCATAGTGTGCTTCTTTCAATGCCTCCTGGGTCTGGGAGTCCCTAAAGCGAGAAATCAGTGTCCCATTTTAGTAAATCAGGTGATTTGTCTGCAATTATTTATTTATATTTGTTACCTTAGTAGGTGGTGGGCCCGTTCGGCAGACTAATTAGCATATCAACATTGTGCTGATCCGTTTGGAAAGTTCAAAACAGCAACCTCTTCCAGCTGACAATCCAGTACTTGCAGCAGAAGATGGAGCTCCTCTCCACGGCCGGGCAGCCGTGTTCATAATGTTGTTCCGCAAAGGCCCTCAAGCATTGAGAGGTCTCTCGACGATGTTCAGCCTCAATGCTGTTTGATGCAATTTGCCTCACTTCGCCACCTCATTACATGTAGCCAACGCGTTTCAAGGCGAACCTGTTTGTCAGGGCGGCAAACAAAAGACTCGAACTCGCAGTGTTCGTTAAGGCTCATTTATTCAGGTAAGTTCAGCCCCTCATTGGGCGTGTACATAGTGCGCTTCTTTCAATGCCTCTTGGGACTGGGAGTCCCTAATGCGAGAAATCAGTGTCCCATTTTGGTAAATCGTGTGATTTGTCTGAAATTATTTATTTATTTTTGTTACCTTAGTAGGTGGTGGGCCCGTTCGGCAGACTAATTAGCATATCAACATTGTGCTGATCCGTTTGGAAAGTTCAAAACGGCAACCTCTTTCAGCTGACAATTTAGTACTTGCAGCAGAAGATGGATATCCTCTCCACGGCCAGGCAGCCGTGTTTATAATGTTGTTCCACAAAGGCCCTCAAGCATTGAGAGGTCTCTCGACGATGTTCAGCCACAAGGCTTTACGATGCAGTTTCCCTCACTTCGCCACCTCATTACATGTAGGCAACGCGTTTCAAGGTGAACCTCTTCATCAGTGCGGCAAACAAAAGACTCGAACTCGCAGTGTTCGTTAAGGCTCATTTATTCAGGTAAGTTCAGCCCCTCAGTGGGCTTATGCATAGTGCGTTTCTTTCAATGCCTCCTGGGACTGGGAGTCCCTAAAGCGAGAAATCAGTGTCCCATTTTAGTAAATCGAGTGATTTGTCTGCAATTATTTATTTATATTTGTTACCTTAGTAGGTGGTGGGCCCGTTCGGCAGACTAATTAGCATATCAACATCGTGCTGATCCGTTTGGAAAGTTCAAAACGGCAACCTCTTCCAGCTGACAATCCAGTACTTGCAGCAGAAGATGGAGCTCCTCTCCACGGCCAGGCAGCCGTGTTTATAATGTTGTTCCGCAAAGGCCCTCAAGCATTGAGAGGTCTCTCGACGATGTTCAGCCACAAGGCAGTACGATGCAGTTTCCCTCACTTCGCCACCTCATTACATGTAGCCAACGCGTTTCAAGGCGAACCTCTTCGTCAGGGCGGGAAACAAAAGACTCGAACTCGCAGTGTTCGTTAAGGCTCATTTATTCAGGTAAGTTCAGCCCCTCATTGGGCGTATACATAGTGCGCTTCTTTCAATGCCTCTTGGGACTGGGAGTCCCTAAAGCGAGAAATCAGTGTCTCATTTTAGTAAATCGGGTGATTTGTCTGCAATTATTTATTTATATTTGTTACCTTAGTAGGTGGTGGGCCCGTTCGGCAGACTAATTAGCATATCAAAATCGTGCTGATCCGTTTGGAAAGTTCAAAACGGCAATCTCTTCCAGCTGATAATTCAGTACTTGCAGCAGAAGATGGAGCTCCTCTCCACGGCCGGGCAGCCGTGTTTATAATGTTGTTCCGCAAAGGCCCTCAAGCATTGAGAGGTCTCTCGACGATGTTCAGCCACAAGGCTGTACGATGCAGTTTCCCTCACTTCGCCACCTCAATAAATGTAGCCAACGCATTTCAAGGTGAACCTCTTCGTCAGGGCGGCAAACAAAAGACTCGAACTCGCAGTGTTCGTTAAGGCTCATTTATTCAGGTAAGTTCAGCCCGTCAGTGGGCTTATGCATAGTGCGCTTCTTTCAATGCCTCTTGGGACTGGGAGTCCCTAAAGCGAGAAATCAGTGTCTCATTTTAGTAAATCGGGTGATTTGTCTGCAAATATTTATTTATATTTGTTACCTTAGTAGGTGGTGGGCCAACTCGGCAGACTAATTAGCATATCAACATCGTGCTGATCCGTTTGGAAAGTTCAAAACGGCAACCTCTTCCAGCTGACAATCCAGTACTTGCAGCAGAAGATGGAGCTCCTCTCCACGGCCGGGCAGCCGTGTTTATAATGTTGTTCCGCAAAGGCCCTCAAGCATTGAGAGGTCTCTCGACGATGTTCAGCCACAAGGCTGTACGATGCAGTTTGCCTCACTTCGCCACCTCAATACATGTAGCCAACGCGTTTCAAGGCGAACCTCTTCGTCAGGGCGGGAAACAAAAGACTCGAACTCGCAGTGTTCGTTAAGGCTAATTTATTCAGGTAAGTTCAGCCCCTCAGTGGGCGTGTGCATAGTGCGCTTCTTTTAATGCCTCCTGGGACTGGGAGTCCCTAAAGCGAGAAATCAGTGTCTCATTTTAGTGAATCGGGGGATTTGTCTGCAATTATTTATTTATATTTGTTACCTTAGTAGGTGGTGGGCCCGTTCGGCAGACTAATTAGCATATCAACATCGTGCAGATCCGTTTGGAATGTTCAAAACGGCAACCTCTTCCAGCTGACAATCCAGTACGTGCAGCAGAAGATGGAGCTCCTCTCCACGGCCGGGCAGCCGTGTTTATAATGTTGTTCCGCAAAGGCCCTCAAGCATTGAGAGGTCTCTCAACGATGTTCAGCCACAAGGCTGTACGATGCAGTTTACCTCACTTCGCCACCTCATTACATGTAGCCAACGCGTTTCAAGGCGAACCTCTTCGTCAGGGCGGGAAACAAAAGACTCGAACTCGCAGTGTTCGTTAAGGCTCATTTATTCAGGTAAGTTCAGCCCCTCAGTGGGCGTGTGCATTGTGCACTTCTTTCAATGCCTCATGGGAATCCCTAAAGCGAGAAATCAGTGTCTCATTTTAGTGAATCGGTTGATTTGTCTGCAATTATTTATTTATATTTGTTACCTTAGTAGGTGGTGGGCCAACTCGGCAGACTAATTAGCATATCAACATCGTGCTGATCCGTTTGGAAAGTTCAAAACGGCAACCTCTTCCAGCTGACAATCCAGTACTTGCAGCAGAAGATGGAGCTCCTCTCCACGGCCGGGCAGCCGTGTTTATAATGTTGTTCCACAAAGGCCCTCAAGCATTGAGACGTCTCTCGACGATGTTCAGCCACAAGGCTTTACGATGCAGTTTCCCTCACTTCGCCACCTCATTACATGTAGGCAACGCGTTTCAAGGTGAACCTCTTCGTCAGGGCGGCAAACAAAAGACTCGAACTCGCAGTGTTCGTTAAGGCTCATTTATTCAGGTAAGTTCAGCCCCTCAGTGGGCTTATGCATAGTGCGCTTCTTTCAATGCCTCCTGGGACTGGGAGTCCCTAAAGCGAGAAATCAGTGTCCCATTTTATTAAATCGGGTGATTTGTCTGCAAATATTTATTTATATTTGTTACCTTAGTAGGTGGTGGGCCCGTTCGCAGACTAATTAGCATATCAACATCGTGCTGATCCGTTTGGAAAGTTCAAAACGGCAACCTCTTCCAGCTGACAATCCAGTACTTGCAGCAGAAGATGGAGCTCCTCTCCACGGCCAGGCAGCCGTGTTTATAATGTTGTTCCGCAAAGGCCCTCAAGCATTGAGAGGTCTCTCGACGATGTTCAGCCACAAGGCTGTACGATGCAGTTTGCCTCACTTTGCCACCTCATTACATGTAGCCAACGCGTTTCAAGGCGAACCTCTTCGTTAGGGCGGCAAACAAAAGACTCGAACTCGCAGTGCTCGTTAAGGCTCATTTATTCAGGTAAGTTCAGCCCCTCAGTGGGCGTGTGCATAGTGCACTTCTTTCAATGCCTCCTGGGACTGGGTGTCCCTAAAGCGAGAAATCAGTGTCCCGTTTTAGTAAATCAGGTGATTTGTCTGCAATTATTTATTTATATTTGTTACCTTAGTAGGTGGTGGGCCCGTTCGGCAGACTAATTAGCATATCAACATCGTGCTGATCCATTTGGAAAGTTTAAAACGGCAAGCTCTTCCAGCTGACAATTCATTACTTGCAGCAGAAGATGGAGCTCCTCTCCACGGCCAGGCAGCCGTGTTTATAATGTTGTTCCGCAAAGGCCCTCAAGCATTGAGAGGTCTCTCAACGATGTTCAGCCACAAGGCTGTACGATGCAGTTTACCTCACTTCGCCACCTCATTACATGTAGCCAACGCGTTTCAAGGCGAACCTCTTCGTCAGGGCGGGAAACAAAAGACTCGAACTCGCAGTGTTCGTTAAGGCTCATTTATTCAGGTAAGTTCAGCCCCTCAGTGGGCGTGTGCATAGTGCACTTCTTTCAATGCCTCCTGGGACTGGGAGTCCCTAAAGCGAGAAATCAGTGTCTCATTTTAGTGAATCGGGGGATTTGTCTGCAATTATTTATTTATATTTGTTACCTTAGTAGGTGGTGGGCCCGTTCGGCAGACTAATTAGCATATCAACATCGTGCTGATCCGTTTGGAAAGTTCAAAATGGCAACCTCTTCCAGCTGACAATCCAGTACTTGCAGCAGAAGATGGAGCTCCTCTCCACGGCCGGGCATCCGTGTTTATAATGTTGTTCCGCAAAGGCCCTCAAGCATTGAGAGGTCTCTCGACGATGTTCAGCCACAAGGCTGTACGATGCAGTTTGCCTCACTTCGCCACCTCATTACATGTAGCCAACGCGTTTCAAGGCGAACCTCTTCGTCAGGGCGGGAAACAAAAGGCTCGAACTCGCAGTGTTCGTTAAGGCTAATTTATTCAGGTAAGTTCAGCCCCTCAGTGGGCGTGTACATAGTGCGCTTCTTTTAATGCCTCCTGGGACTGGGAGTCCCTAATGCGAGAAATCAGTGTCCCATTTTGGTAAATCGTGTGATTTGTCTGCAATTATTTATTTATTTTTGTTACCTTAGTAGGTGGTGGGCCCGTTCGGCACACTAATTAGCATATCAACATTGTGCTGATCCGTTTGGAAAGTTCAAAACGGCAACCTCTTTCAGCTGACAATTCAGTACTTGCAGCAGAAGATGGAGCTCCTCTCCACGGCCGGGCAGCCGTGTTTATAATGTTGTTCCACAAAGGCCCTCAAGCATTGAGAGGTCTCTCGACGATGTTCAGCCACAAGGCTTTACGATGCAGTTTCCCTCACTTCGCCACCTCATTACATGTAGGCAACGAGTTTCAAGGTGAACCTCTTCGTCAGGGCGGCAAACAAAAGACTCGAACTCGCAGTGTTCGTTAAGGCTCATTTATTCAGGTAAGTTCAGCCCCTCAGTGGGCGTATGCATAGTGCGCTTCTTTCAATGCCTCCTGGGACTGGGAGTCCCTAAAGCGAGAAATCAGTGTCCCATTTTAGTAAATCGGGTGATTTGTCTGCAAATATTTATTTATATTTGTTACCTTAGTAGGTGGTGGGCCCGTTCGCAGACTAATTAGCATATCAACATCGTGCTGATCCGTTTGGAAAGTTCAAAACGGCAACCTCTTCCAGCTGACAATCCAGTACTTGCAGCAGAAGATGGAGCTCCTCTCCACGGCCGGGCAGCCGTGTTTATAATGTTGTTCCGCAAAGGCCCTCAAGCATTGAGAGGTCTCTCGACGATGTTCAGCCACAAGGCTGTACGATGCAGTTTGCCTCACTTCGCCACCTCATTACATGTAGCCAACGCGTTTCAAGGCGAACCTCTTCGTTAGGGCGGCAAACAAAAGACTCGAACTCGCAGTGCTCGTTAAGGCTCATTTATTCAGGTAAGTTCAGCCCCTCAGTGGGCGTGTGCATAGTGCACTTCTTTTAATGCCTCCTGGGACTGGGTGTCCCTAAAGCGAGAAATCAGTGTCCCGTTTTAGTAAATCGGGTGATTTGTCTGCAATTATTTATTTATATTTGTTACCTTAGTAGGTGGTGGGCCCGTTCGGCAGACTAATTAGCATATCAACATCGTGCTGATCCATTTGGAAAGTTCAAAACGGCAAGCTCTTCCAGCTGACAATTCATTACTTGCAGCAGAAGATGGAGCTCCTCTCCACGGCCAGGCAGCCGTGTTTATAATGTTGTTCCACAAAGGCCCTCAAGCATTGAGAGGTCTCTCGACGATGTTCAGCCAAAAGGCTTTACGATGCAGTTTCCCTCACTTCGCCACCTCATTACATGTAGGCAACGAGTTTCAAGGTGAACCTCTTCGTCAGGGCGGCAAACAAAAGACTCGAACTCGCAGTGTTCGTTAAGGCTCATTTATTCAGGTAAGTTCAGCCCCTCAGTGGGCTTATGCATAGTGCGCTTCTTTCAATGCCTCCTGGGACTGGGAGTCCGTAAAGCGAGAAATCAGTGTCCCATTTTAGTAAATCGGGTGATTTGTCTGCAAATATTTATTTATATTTGTTACCTTAGTAGGTGGTGGGCCCGTTTGCAGACTAATTAGCATATCAACATCGTGCTGATCCGTTTGGAAAGTTCAAAACGGCAACCTCTTCCAGCTGACAATCCAGTACTTGCAGCAGAAGATGGAGCTCCTCTCCACGGCCGGGCAGCCGTGTTTATAATGTTGTTCCGCAAAGGCCCTCAAGCATTGAGAGGTCTCTCGACGATGTTCAGCCACAAGGCTGTACGATGCAGTTTGCCTCACTTCGCCACCTCAATACATGTAGCCAACGCGTTTCAAGGCGAACCTCTTCGTCAGGGCGGGAAACAAAAGACTCGAACTCGCAGTGTTCGTTAAGGCTAATTTATTCAGGTAAGTTCAGCCCCTCAGTGGGCGTGTGCATAGTGCGCTTCTTTTAATGCCTCCTGGGACTGGGAGTCCCTAAAGCGAGAAATCAGTGTCTCATTTTAGTGAATCGGGGGATTTGTCTGCAATTATTTATTTATATTTGTTACCTTAGTAGGTGGTGGGCCCGTTCGGCAGACTAATTAGCATATCAACATCGTGCAGATCCGTTTGGAATGTTCAAAACGGCAACCTCTTCCAGCTGACAATCCAGTACGTGCAGCAGAAGATGGAGCTCCTCTCCACGGCCGGGCAGCCGTGTTTATAATGTTGTTCCGCAAAGGCCCTCAAGCATTGAGAGGTCTCTCAACGATGTTCAGCCACAAGGCTGTACGATGCAGTTTACCTCACTTCGCCACCTCATTACATGTAGCCAACGCGTTTCAAGGCGAACCTCTTCGTCAGGGCGGGAAACAAAAGACTCGAACTCGCAGTGTTCGTTAAGGCTCATTTATTCAGGTAAGTTCAGCCCCTCAGTGGGCGTGTGCATTGTGCACTTCTTTCAATGCCTCATGGGAATCCCTAAAGCGAGAAATCAGTGTCTCATTTTAGTGAATCGGTTGATTTGTCTGCAATTATTTATTTATATTTGTTACCTTAGTAGGTGGTGGGCCAACTCGGCAGACTAATTAGCATATCAACATCGTGCTGATCCGTTTGGAAAGTTCAAAACGGCAACCTCTTCCAGCTGACAATCCAGTACTTGCAGCAGAAGATGGAGCTCCTCTCCACGGCCGGGCAGCCGTGTTTATAATGTTGTTCCACAAAGGCCCTCAAGCATTGAGACGTCTCTCGACGATGTTCAGCCACAAGGCTTTACGATGCAGTTTCCCTCACTTCGCCACCTCATTACATGTAGGCAACGCGTTTCAAGGTGAACCTCTTCGTCAGGGCGGCAAACAAAAGACTCGAACTCGCAGTGTTCGTTAAGGCTCATTTATTCAGGTAAGTTCAGCCCCTCAGTGGGCTTATGCATAGTGCGCTTCTTTCAATGCCTCCTGGGACTGGGAGTCCCTAAAGCGAGAAATCAGTGTCCCATTTTATTAAATCGGGTGATTTGTCTGCAAATATTTATTTATATTTGTTACCTTAGTAGGTGGTGGGCCCGTTCTCAGACTAATTAGCATATCAACATCGTGCTGATCCGTTTGGAAAGTTCAAAACGGCAACCTCTTCCAGCTGACAATCCAGTACTTGCAGCAGAAGATGGAGCTCCTCTCCACGGCCAGGCAGCCGTGTTTATAATGTTGTTCCGCAAAGGCCCTCAAGCATTGAGAGGTCTCTCGACGATGTTCAGCCACAAGGCTGTACGATGCAGTTTGCCTCACTTCGCCACCTCATTACATGTAGCCAACGCGTTTCAAGGCGAACCTCTTCGTTAGGGCGGCAAACAAAAGACTCGAACTCGCAGTGCTCGTTAAGGCTCATTTATTCAGGTAAGTTCAGCCCCTCAGTGGGCGTGTGCATAGTGCACTTCTTTCAATGCCTCCTGGGACTGGGTGTCCCTAAAGCGAGAAATCAGTGTCCCGTTTTAGTAAATCAGGTGATTTGTCTGCAATTATTTATTTATATTTGTTACCTTAGTAGGTGGTGGGCCCGTTCGGCAGACTAATTAGCATATCAACATCGTGCTGATCCATTTGGAAAGTTTAAAACGGCAAGCTCTTCCAGCTGACAATTCATTACTTGCAGCAGAAGATGGAGCTCCTCTCCACGGCCAGGCAGCCGTGTTTATAATGTTGTTCCGCAAAGGCCCTCAAGCATTGAGAGGTCTCTCAACGATGTTCAGCCACAAGGCTGTACGATGCAGTTTACCTCACTTCGCCACCTCATTACATGTAGCCAACGCGTTTCAAGGCGAACCTCTTCGTCAGGGCGGGAAACAAAAGACTCGAACTCGCAGTGTTCGTTAAGGCTCATTTATTCAGGTAAGTTCAGCCCCTCAGTGGGCGTGTGCATAGTGCACTTCTTTCAATGCCTCCTGGGACTGGGAGTCCCTAAAGCGAGAAATCAGTGTCTCATTTTAGTGAATCGGGGGATTTGTCTGCAATTATTTATTTATATTTGTTACCTTAGTAGGTGGTGGGCCCGTTCGGCAGACTAATTAGCATATCAACATCGTGCTGATCCGTTTGGAAAGTTCAAAATGGCAACCTCTTCCAGCTGACAATCCAGTACTTGCAGCAGAAGATGGAGCTCCTCTCCACGGCCGGGCATCCGTGTTTATAATGTTGTTCCGCAAAGGCCCTCAAGCATTGAGAGGTCTCTCGACGATGTTCAGCCACAAGGCTGTACGATGCAGTTTGCCTCACTTCGCCACCTCATTACATGTAGCCAACGCGTTTCAAGGCGAACCTCTTCGTCAGGGCGGGAAACAAAAGGCTCGAACTCGCAGTGTTCGTTAAGGCTAATTTATTCAGGTAAGTTCAGCCCCTCAGTGGGCGTGTACATAGTGCGCTTCTTTTAATGCCTCCTGGGACTGGGAGTCCCTAATGCGAGAAATCAGTGTCCCATTTTGGTAAATCATGTGATTTGTCTGCAATTATTTATTTATTTTTGTTACCTTAGTAGGTGGTGGGCCCGTTCGGCACACTAATTAGCATATCAACATTGTGCTGATCCGTTTGGAAAGTTCAAAACGGCAACCTCTTTCAGCTGACAATTCAGTACTTGCAGCAGAAGATGGAGCTCCTCTCCACGGCCGGGCAGCCGTGTTTATAATGTTGTTCCACAAAGGCCCTCAAGCATTGAGAGGTCTCTCGACGATGTTCAGCCACAAGGCTTTACGATGCAGTTTCCCTCACTTCGCCACCTCATTACATGTAGGCAAAGAGTTTCAAGGTGAACCTCTTCGTCAGGGCGGCAAACAAAAGACTCGAACTCGCAGTGTTCGTTAAGGCTCATTTATTCAGGTAAATTCAGCCCCTCAGTGGGCTTATGCATAGTGCGCTTCTTTCAATGCCTCCTGGGACTGGGAGTCCCTAAAGCGAGAAATCAGTGTCCCATTTTAGTAAATCGGGTGATTTGTCTGCAAATATTTATTTATATTTGTTACCTTAGTAGGTGGTGGGCCCGTTCGCAGACTAATTAGCATATCAACATCGTGCTGATCCGTTTGGAAAGTTCAAAACGGCAACCTCTTCCAGCTGACAATCCAGTACTTGCAGCAGAAGATGGAGCTCCTCTCCACGGCCGGGCAGCCGTGTTTATAATGTTGTTCCGCAAAGGCCCTCAAGCATTGAGAGGTCTCTCGACGATGTTCAGCCACAAGGCTGTACGATGCAGTTTGCCTCACTTCGCCACCTCATTACATGTAGCCAACGCGTTTCAAGGCGAACCTCTTCGTTAGGGCGGCAAACAAAAGACTCGAACTCGCAGTGCTCGTTAAGGCTCATTTATTCAGGTAAGTTCAGCCCCTCAGTGGGCGTGTGCATAGTGCACTTCTTTCAATGCCTCCTGGGACTGGGTGTCCCTAAAGCGAGAAATCAGTGTCCCGTTTTAGTAAATCGGGTGATTTGTCTGCAATTATTTATTTATATTTGTTACCTTAGTAGGTGGTGGGCCCGTTCGGCAGACTAATTAGCATATCAACATCGTGCTGATCCATTTGGAAAGTTCAAAACGGCAAGCTCTTCCAGCTGACAATTCATTACTTGCAGCAGAAGATGGAGCTCCTCTCCACGGCCAGGCAGCCGTGTTTATAATGTTGTTCCACAAAGGCCCTCAAGCATTGAGAGGTCTCTCGACGATGTTCAGCCACAAGGCTTTACGATGCAGTTTCCCTCACTTCGCCACCTCATTACATGTAGGCAACGAGTTTCAAGGTGAACCTCTTCGTCAGGGCGGCAAACAAAAGACTCGAACTCGCAGTGTTCGTTAAGGCTCATTTATTCAGGTAAGTTCAGCCCCTCAGTGGGCTTATGCATAGTGCGCTTCTTTCAATGCCTCCTGGGACTGGGAGTCCGTAAAGCGAGAAATCAGTGTCCCATTTTAGTAAATCGGGTGATTTGTCTGCAAATATTTATTTATATTTGTTACCTTAGTAGGTGGTGGGCCCGTTTGCAGACTAAGTAGCATATCAACATCGTGCTGATCCGTTTGGAAAGTTCAAAACGGCAACCTCTTCCAGCTGACAATCCAGTACTTGCAGCAGAAGATGGAGCTCCTCTCCACGGCCGGGCAGCCGTGTTTATAATGTTGTTCCGCAAAGGCCCTCAAGCATTGAGAGGTCTCTCGACGATGTTCAGCCACAAGGCTGTACGATGCAGTTTGCCTCACTTCGCCACCTCATTACATGTAGCCAACGCGTTTCAAGGCGAACCTCTTCGTTAGGGCGGCAAACAAAAGACTCGAACTCGCAGTGCTCGTTAAGGCTCATTTATTCAGGTAAGTTCAGCCCCTCAGTGGGCGTGTGCATAGTGCACTTCTTTCAATGCCTCCTGGGACTGGGTGTCCCTAAAGCGAGAAATCAGTGTCCCATTTTAGTAAATCGGGTGATTTGTCTGCAATTATTTATTTATATTTGTTACCTTAGTAGGTGGTGGGCCCGTTCGGCAGACTAATTAGCATATCAACATCGTGCTGATCCATTTGGAAAGTTCAAAACGGCAAGTTCTTCCAGCTGACAATTCATTACTTGCAGCAGAAGATGGAGCTCCTCTCCACGGCCAGGCAGCCGTGTTTATAATGTTGTTCCGCAAAGGCCCTCAAGCATTGAGAGGTCTCTCGACGATGTTCAGCCACAAGGTTGTACGATGCAGTTTCCCTCACTTCGCCACCTCATTACATGTAGCCAACGTGTTTCAAGGCAAACCTCTTCATCAAGGCGGCAAACAAAAGACTCGAACTCGCAGTGTTCGTTAAGGCTCATTTATTCAGGTGTGTTCAGCCCCTCAGTGGTCGTGTGCATAGTGCGCTTCTTTCAATGCCTCCTGGGACTGGGAGTCCCTAAAGCGAGAAATCAGTGTCCCATTTTAGTAAATCGGGGGATTTGTCTGCAATTATTTATTTATATTTGTTACCTTAGTAGGGGGTGGGCCTGTTCGGCAGACTAATTAGCATATCAACATCGTGCAGATCCGTTTGGAATGTTCAAAACCGCAACCTCTTCTAGCTGACAATCCAGTACTTGCAGCAGAAGATGGAGCTCCTCTCCATGGCCGGGCAGCCGTGTTTATAATGTTGTTCCGCAAAGGCCCTCAAGCATTGATCAATCAATCAATCAAAGGCATTTATAGAGCGCACTACTTACCCGTAGGGTCTCAAGGCGCTTGGGGGGGGGGGGTGCCGTTACTGCTCGAATAGCCAGGTCTTCAGCTTCTTCCTGAAGGAAAGGTGGTCTTGGGTCAGGCGCAGGTCGGTCGGGAGGGAGTTCCAGGTCTTGGCGGCGAGGTAGGAGAAGGACCTTCCTCCTGTTGTCGCTCTTCGGATGCGGGGGACGGCGGCGAGGGCGTGGCTGGCTGATCGGAGGTTGCGTTTCGGGGCGTAGAAGTTGATTCGGTTGTTGAGGTAGCTCGGGCCTTAGTCGTGTAGGGCTTTGTGTGCGTGGGTGAGGAGACGGAAGGTGATTCTTTTGTTGACGGGGAGCCAGTGCAGGTCTCTCAGATGTCCGGAGATGTGGCTGTTGCGAGGGATGTCGAGGATGAGTCTGGCTGAGGCGTTCTGGATCCGCTGGAGTCTCTTCTGGAGCTTGGCTGTGGTACCGGCGTAGAGGGCGTTGCCGTAGTCCAGTCGGCTGGTGACGAGGGCCTGGGTGACGGTCTTCCTGGTCTCGGTGGGGATCCACCAGAAGATCTTCCGTAGCATGCGCAGGATGTTGAAGCATGATGAGGAGACGGCGTTGACTTGTCTGGTCATGGAGAGCGAGGAGTCCAGGATGAAGCCCAGGTTGCGTGCGTGGTCTGTCGGTTTGGGTGCGGTGCCCAGGGCGGGGGGCCACCAGGAGTCGTCCCAGGCGGAGGGCGAGGAGCCCAGGATGAGAACCTCCGTCTTGTCTGAGTTCAGTTTCAGGCGGCTGGTCGTCATCCACTCGGCTACATCTTTCATCCCTTCGTGCAGGTTGGCTCTGGCGGTGGCGGGGTCGTTGGTCAGGGACAGGATCAGCTTGGTGTCGTCGGCGTAGGAGATTATGTTGAGGTTGTGTTGGCGTGCGATGGCCGCGAGGGGGCTCATGTAGATGTTGAAGAGGGTGGGGCTCAGAGATGATCCTTGTGGGACGCCGCAGATGACTTCGGTGGCCTCTGACTTGTACGGTGGTAGGCGGACTCTCTGCGTTCTTCCGTCGAGGAAGGAGATGATCCAATCCAGTGCCTTCTCCTGGATTCCGACGTTGCTGAGGCGATGTACTAGGGTGCGGTGGCAGACCGTGTCGAATGCCGCGGAGAGGTCTAGGAGGATGAGGGCCGCTGTGTCTCCGTTGTCCATCAGGGTTCGGATGTCGTCGGTGGCAGCGATGAGGGCGGTCTCGGTGCTGTGGTTGGCTCGGAAGCCAGACTGTGAGGGGTCGAGGGATCCATTCGTCTCGAGGAAGGCGGCAAGCTGTTTGTTGACGGTCTTCTCGATGACTTTTGCTGGAAACGGGAGGAGCGAGATGGGGCGGTAGTTCTTGAGGTCGGTGGGGTCCGCTGTGGGTTTCTTGAGTAGAACGTTGAGTTCGGCGTGCTTCCAGCTCTCGGGGAAGGTGGCGGAGTCGAAGGAGGTGTTGATAATGTCCCGTAGGTGGGGTGCGATGATAGCGTCGGCTTTGTTGAAGACGTGGTGAGGGCAGGGGTCGGTCGGAGATCCGGAGTGGACGGAGTTCATCATGCGGATCGTGTCTTCGGTGCTGATCGGGGTCCAGGCGCGGAGGGTGGTGGTGGGTGGCGTTGCTGCGGTGGTGGCGTGCGTCGGTTGGCTGCTGAAGCTGTTGTGTATGTCCGCGATCTTGTTGTGGAAGTAGGCGGCGAGGGAGTTGCAGAGGTCTTGCGATGGGGTGATGTCGTTGTTTCCTGCGCTGGGGTTGGAGAGCTCTTTCACGATGTTAAAGAGTTCCTTGCAGTTGTGTGCGTTGTTGTCCAGTCGGTCCTTGAATGCAGTTTTCTTGGCGGTGCGGATCAGTTGGTGGTGCTTCCGGGTGGCGAGCTTGAGGGTGGTCATGTTGTTCTGTGTAGGTTCCCTTCTCCAGACTTTCTCGAGGGCTCGGCAGTTCTTCTTGGAGCTCTTGAGTTCGTCGGTGAACCATGGTGCTTTCTTGCTGCCGGGTCTGCTGGGCAGGGTCCTCAGAGGGGCGAGTTCGTCTGCGCAGTTGTTGATCCACTTCGTGAGGTTGTTGGCGGCCTGGCTGGGGTTCGCTGAGCTGGCAGGTGGGTGCTGACTCAGGGAAGCGGCGAGTTGGTCGGCTGTGATCTTGTTCCAGCTTCTTCGAGCAACCTGTTGCTGGTGGTGGTGGGTCGTCGTTCTTTTGAAGGTGAAGTGGACGCAGCTGTTGTCAAGAATCGCTGTACCTGATTTTCCTGTGGTCTGTGGGGGCGAGAGTGAAGGGCGTCCAGATGAGTAATTCCCAATTCCCAAACACCCCTGGTCCCAGATACCTCTGAGCTCAGGAATGAGGGGGAAAGGGGAAGTGGATAACAAACAACAGAGAGACTGCCACACCCTGGTGTCTTCAGCTTGTCGGCACCTGTAAGAGGAACATAACATTAATACATTCTCACCAGCTTGACCAGATTGCTCAGGTTATATCGCATTCAGAAACTGCTCCTCTTATACCTGTAGTAGATGTGGAATTTGCTTCTCTCTGTAGAGGAGTTGAAGTGGAGACTTGCGTTGATAATGGAGATGATGCCACTGAGAACTACTCTAGTGAGTAAGAGAATATAACTACATGCGCATATAGATATCCCCCTAAACACTTTCTTGACCAGAAATTCGGTGTAGCGAGTAGGCTCAATTAAGTTCTCAAAATGCTCCTCTATGAATTTCAAGTCAGATAAGGAAAGTTCATAATACAACTGCGGTTATTTGGGCGATGCCATCACCCAATTGCTGAGTCTATATCAAAGTCTTTTGATATCGCTTTAGAGAATTCTGGATGGAACTTGATACTGGAATTCACTACGGTCTCACTCCCAGAGAATGCTTCTTTAATCAGAATTAGTCTGGAAAACACTTGAATATAAGTTCTAGTCTTACCGTTACTCTCGGACAAACTGCACGGCAAACGAGAGTGGAAAGATAACGGAAACCAGACCTTTACTTGAAGGCAACGATACTGCCGACTGGACTTCTCACCCAGAATACAATATCTTCTGAGACTTCTCCGAACAAGATAAAATCTTCTTTTGACGAGCCGCTGCAGAATGAAGACACCTCAGGAGAGGCTCTCTGGAACGCAACCGACTCCGCCAAATTCTTCAGTTGAAGTGCGCAGCGCCAGAGCAGCGCGCGCACGAAATGGCGGCACTGCTTCAAAGGCTAGAACGCCAACCCAGGGTTGACGTTTTCAACAGCGGAACAACAGGAAGTTCTCCATCTGAATTGCGCCACCAATTGACTCCAACTAGCAGGAGTTAGTAGATGGGATAACTGGTTAAACGATCTTGGCGATGACCTAGTACCTGAAAGCTTCGACACCAGAGCGGGCTTGACAGTACCCCCCACCAAAGCCCCCTCCCCAGGCTTCTGTGGGTAAGTCTTGTGAAAAGCTGACACCAATCTTGGGGCATGAACATAACCACTCGGCTCCCAGGATCTTTCCTCCGGGCCGAAACCCTTCCAATCCACTAAATAAAACAGTTTCCCTCGTTTAATCTTGGAATCTAGAATTCTCTTAACCTCAAACTCTTCCGAGGATTGGACTGAAACTGAAGTGGGTGGAGTATCCTGTCTAAGATGGGGGGGACTTTTTCTAACCAAGGAGACGTGAAAGGTTGGATGTATCTTCATGGTTTTTGGAAGAACGACTCTGACACTCACAGGATTGACCATCTTATCTACAGGGAATGGACCCACAAATCTTGGTTGAAACTTGCGATTACCTCGCAAACGCATATGCTTAGTGGAGACCCATACCAGATCCCCAGGTTCTAAAATGGGACTTTCTCTACGCTTTCGGTCTGCCTGATTTTTGTAACTGGTCTTAGCCTTGGAAAGATTAGCGGATGCTGTCTGGTAAGATTGCTGCAACTTTGATAAAACCTCCTGAACTGCCGGAACCTCAACCTCCACCTTACCCACCCACATATTAGGATGCCTGCCTGAATTCAAAAAGAATGGGGAGAAACCAGTAGCTGAATGAACCGCGTTATTGTAAGCAAACTCCGCAGTACTAAGCAAGGAGGGCCACTCGCCCTCTTGATCCATTAAATACATGCGAAGGTATTGCTCCAGATCCTGATTCACCCGCTCAGTCTGTCCATCCGTCTCTGGATGGAAACTGGTGGACAGCCGAGAATCTACCCCAATTCCTCTCAAGAAGGACCTCCAAAAACGGGACACAAATTGGGGTCCCCGATCGGAAATCACCACCTTGGGAATTCCATGAAGTTTCACAATGTGCTGAACAAATAATGTGGCCAACTGGGGAGCTGTGGGAAGGGCTTTCAACGGAATGAAATGACTCATCTTAGTGAACTGATCCACCACCACCCAGATGACAGAAGTCCCTTGACTAGAGGGCAAATCCACAATGAAATCCATCGAGATGGTATGCCAAGGGGATGGAGCTACCGGTAAAGGTTGGAGAAGACCCTGTGGGGACTGCCTTAAACTTTTCCCCTTGATACACTGCTCGCATGTGGCAACGTACTGTCTCACCTGAGTGTCCATGCCAGGCCAAATAAAGTCTCTTTTCACCAACTCCAAAGTCTTTGCGAAACCCTTGTGTCCGGCCATCAGATGATCATGGGAAAATTGAATGATTTCAGTTTGCAGATCTTCACTTGGAACAAAGATCTTTCCTTGAAGATAGGGGGTTCCCTCCTTGACCTCTCGATCTGGACCCTCTGACTTCCAATCTTGAAACTTCTCCTTAGAGAACTCTTCGCGAATCCTTGTGCCCAGGTCGTCGTCTACAGAGGTGGCAATTATCTTGTCTTTAGGAATGACAAATTGCTCCTTCGGATGCTCAGCTTCACTCCCCAAATCCAGTCGCGATAAAGCATCAGCTTTAACATTAGTAGCGCCAGGTTTGTAGGTTAAAACAAAATCATAGTCAGCGAAGAACAGAGACCATCTCAACTGTCGAGGAGTGAGAGTGCGAGCGGACTTTAAGAATTGTAAGTTTCGATGATCAGTGAAAACCGTTATAACATGTCTGGCTCCCAATAAATAATGGCGCCAGACCTGAAAGGCATCCTTCACTGCCAAGAGTTCCTTGTCTGCTATTGAGTAGTTTATTTCTGCAGGAGACAATTTTCGAGAATGATACGCAACTGGATGGAGCTGACCTGTATTCTTCTGTCGCTGAGACAAAATTCCCCCAAGGGCCAAATTCGAAGCATCAGCCTCCACAAAAAAGGGTTCATTCAAATCTGGATGTTGCAACACTGGAGCAGTGGTGAATGCCTCCTTCAACTGCTGGAATGCTTCCTCCGACGCAGGTCCCCAAACGAATTTCTCATTCTTCTTTAACAATCGAGTAATGGGACTCACTGTGCTGGAGAAATCAGGAATGAATCGCCGGTAAAAATTTGCAAAGCCTAAGAAACTCTGTATTTCTTTGACGGATCGCGGAGCAGGCCAGTTCTTGATGGCTTGAAGTTTTGAGTCGTCCATTGACACTCCTTCAGGGGAAAGAATGAAGCCTAAAAATTCCACCTTGGACGAATGAAAGACGCATTTCTCCAACTTCACATACAATTGATGTTCCAACAGCCGCTTCAAAATGGCACGCACATGACCCACATGTTCTTCTAAACTGTTTGAAAATATCAAAATATCGTCAATGTAGACGACTGCAAATCGATCTAGGTACTCTCGAAGAATGTCATTCACGAAATGCTGGAAAGCTGCTGGGGCATTACACAGCCCAAAAGGCATCACCTGGTACTCAAATAATCCCAGCCTGGTGCGAAATGCCGTCTTCCATTCTTCGCCTTCTGCCATACGAACCAAATGGTAGGCCCCTCGTAAGTCCAATTTGGTATAGATTCGGGCCTCCTTAACTTGATCTAATAACTCCGAAATGAGTGGCAGAGGGTAGCGGTTCTTTTTAGTAACCAAATTCAAGGCTCTATAATCTATGCAGGTCCTCAAGGTTCCATCCTTCTTTGGGATAAAGAAAAGAGGGGAAGACACTGGAGATTTTGACGGTCGTATAAAACCACTCGCCAGGTGTTGATCGATGTATTCTTTCAGATGCACGTTCTCTGGTTCAGATAAAGCATAAATGCGGCTACAAGGTAAGGCCGCCCCTGGCTCCAATTCAATTCTGCAATCATAGGGTCTATGTGGAGGGAGCTTCCGGGCTTCTTTTTCATTGAAGGCTTCCTTCAAGTCTGAATATTCCTCTGGAATCTCTGGAACTTCTATGGCACAAATGGTTTGGATCTGATTGGCTAAGTTCGAAGACATCGACTGCAAGGCCACCCCCGAAGAGGCTTTGAAACAGTGCTCCAAACAAAATTCAGAATTCATTTCTAAAGTACGTGTGGCCCAGTCAATTCTTGGATTATGCTCGGTGAGCCAAGGCAACCCCAAGATGAGCTGAAACTGGGGAGCATCAATCAGATTAAAACGGACATGACTTCTATGCTCTCCGGGACCATACACAGTGATGATTTCGGTATCAGCAACTATGGGGCCCGAGGATAAATTTGTGCCATCCACTGCACGAACTGGCTCAGGTCTCAGCTTCTTCTCAAAACGAATTCCCAAAGACTTAGCAAACTGGATGTCGCAGAAGTTTCCGGTTGCTCCTGAATCAATCATAATGGAGATGCCTTCCTTCTCAGTTTCTCCAAAAGTGATCCGACTGGAAAGGATTAAGTGTGGAGCGGAAGATTGAAGAGTATTAGCTAAGGATTGTGAAACTGGAGTTGATTCCGATTCAGCTCCCACCAGCGCAACTCCGTCTACTGGTGGAGCCGATCTTTTACCAACGCCGCAGACTTGGGTTTTCTAGGACATTCTCGAACAAAATGACCCGATTGGCCGCAATACATACACAGCTTTCCTGCTCGTCTCTTCTCTCTCTCCTCTTTGCTGAGAGGACCTCGAACAGTTCCAATTTGCATCGGTTCTTCACTGGAACTCCCTTCGGAACTCTTACTCACATCAAAACGAGCTCGATCAAACCTGGGGGGAAGTACTCTTGTCTCCTTTCGACGCTCACTGTGCCTTTCAAATTGACGTTGATCTATCTGTAAAACCAAATCAATCAGCTCCGATAACTCAGTAGGTCTCTTCGGGATTTGGGATAACCCATCCTTTAGTTCATCCTTGAGCCCACGATAAAAAATGGCTGCTCTCTTAGCCATTGGCCAACTGGTCTCGACTATCAACTTATTGAATTGAGCTATGTAAGCTACCAGATCCCTATTACCTTGCTTTAAATCTAGTAACTCATTGTCTGTGGTTTGGGATATTGTTCTTCGGTCAAAAATTCGTAAAAATTCTGCCTTGAAGTCTTCATACTTGTATAATACTGGATCGTTTGTCGATACCAAAGGCAACGACCACGCCGCTGCATCCCCACTCAGGTAAGACAGAACGAAAGCCACTTTGGATTGATCTTCTTTAAACAAAATGGGTTTACACAAAAAATGCAGAGCACACTGTGTGAGGAAAATCTGAGCCTTAAGTGGATCCCCCTGAAACCTTTCTGGAGGGGCCAAAGGAATGGTTGGGGACATGGCATGCACTACTTGAGTAGTTAACTCTGACGAAGAGGAAGAAGGCGCGAAACCTTGCCCCTTCATTTTCTCAAAACTGGGACTGGGACTGGGAGCTGCTGCTATCTCATCTATTCTCTGCCTAAGATATCTAGTCTCAGAATTGGACCTCTTAACTTCCTCCCTAGTCTCACTCAACTGCTTCTGTAAACTTTCCAGGACGGAGGTCAAGGCCTTAACGTCCAGACCCTCAGCCATCTCGCCCAGACAGAAGGCAACCTATTTTTGGGCACTTCAATCTGTCAAGAATCGCTGTACCTGATTTTCCTGTGGTCTGTGGGGGCGAGAGTGAAGGGCGTCCAGATGAGTAATTCCCAATTCCCAAACACCCCTGGTCCCAGATACCTCTGGGCTCAGGAATGAGGGGGAAAGGGGAAGTGGATAACAAACAACAGAGAGACTGCCACACCCTGGTGTCTTCAGCTTGTCGGCACCTGTAAGAGGAACATAACATTAATACATTCTCACCAGCTTGACCAGATTGCTCAGGTTATATCGCATTCAGAAACTGCTCCTCTTATACCTGTAGTAGATGTGGAATTTGCTTCTCTCTGTAGAGGAGTTGAAGTGGAGACTTGCGTTGATAATGGAGATGATGCCACTGAGAACTACTCTAGTGAGTAAGAGAATATAACTACATGCGCATATAGATATCCCCCTAAACACTTTCTTGACCAGAAATTCGGTGTAGCGAGTAGGCTCAATTAAGTTCTCAAAATGCTCCTCTATGAATTTCAAGTCAGATAAGGAAAGTTCATAATACAACTGCGGTTATTTGGGCGATGCCATCACCCAATTGCTGAGTCTATATCAAAGTCTTTTGATATCGCTTTAGAGAATTCTGGAGCGAACTTGATACTGGAATTCACTACGGTCTCACTCCCAGAGAATGCTTCTTTAATCAGAATTAGTCTGGAAAACACTTGAATATAAGTTCTAGTCTTACCGTTACTCTCGGACAAACTGCACGGCAAACGAGAGTGGAAAGATAACGGAAACCAGACCTTTACTTGAAGGCAACGATACTGCCGACTGGACTTCTCACCCAGAATACAATATCTTCTGAGACTTCTCCGAACAAGATAAAATCTTCTTTTGACGAGCCGCTGCAGAATGAAGACACCTCAGGAGAGGCTCTCTGGAACGCAACCAACTCCGCCAAATTCTTCAGTTGAAGTGCGCAGCGCCAGAGCAGCGCGCGCACGAAATGGCGGCACTGCTTCAAAGGCTAGAACGCCAACCCAGGGTTGACGTTTTCAACAGCGGAACAACAGGAAGTTCTCCATCTGAATTGCGCCACCAATTGACTCCAACTAGCAGGAGTTAGTAGATGGGATAACTGGTTAAACGATCTTGGCGATGACCTAGTACCTGAAAGCTTCGACACCAGAGCGGGCTTGACAGCTGTGGTCCGTCCAGTGGAGTCCTGTGGCGTGGCTGAAGACGATGTCTGTGCTGGATGAGAAGACGGCGTCGAGTGTGTGTCCGGCGAGGTGGGTGGGGGTGGACACCAGCTGCTTGAGTCCAAGGGTGGCGAGGTTGTCGAGCAGGGTGCTGGTGTTGCGGTCGTTGTTGTTCTCCAGGTGGAAGTTGAGGTCCCCCAGGAGGATGTAGTCAGCGGAGCGGAGGGCGTGCGGGCTGATGAAGTCGGCGATGTCCTCGCTGAATTGAGTGCGTGGTCCCGGGGGTCGGTAGATCAGGGTGCCTCTGAGGGTGGTCTTCGGGTCGGTGTGGATCTGGAAATGCAGGTGTTCGGCGGTGGTTAGGGTGTCGTCGGTGCTGGTCGTGATGCGGACGGTGTTCTTGTGGATGATGGCGATGCCTCCTCCCATCTGGTTGGCGGTGCGGTCCCTCCGGGTGATCTTGTAGCCCTCTGGGATGGCGATGGCGATGTCGGGCGCTGAAGAGGCGTTCATCCAGGTCTCCGTGAGGAAGGCAACGTCCGGGGCTGCGGTGTCTAGGAGGTTCCAGAGTTCTATGGCGTGTCTGTGGACGGAGCGGGTGTTGAGCAGGATGCACTTGAGGTGGTTGCTGCTGGTGTTAGGCTTGGCCGGTGCCGGTGGCGGGCAGGTCCGGATGCAGGTGAATTTGCAGGCGTGGCAGCTGAAGGGTCCGTGGGTGTGCTTCGGAGTAGCTCGGTAGCATCCCTGGGTCCCGCCGGTGTTGAGAGCGATGAGTTCGGCGGCGTTGTAGGTTCGTCGGGTCGGCTTCCGTCGGTGGGGGCCAGGGGTCCTGGCACTGGGCGCGGTCCAGGCGCGGACGGGCGCAGACGGGCTTACCTTTGGCGCGCCTTCGGCGCACAATCGGCGCGCCCGCTGCGCGTGACCGCTGCGCGTTCGCACGGTCGCCATATATGGCGAAGTGCGCGGGGGGGCGGAGCAGCTGGGAGGCGGGAGCGGGGAGGGTACAGAAGAAAAAGGGGCGGGGTTAGCGGCGGTGGCGGGAAGCGGGGAGGGAGTACGAAGGGCGGCAAGACAACAGGGCAAACAGGAGGGAAAACGCAATTACGATCACAAAATTACAGAACAGGCACTAAGGAAAGGCAAAAACAAAAACAATAACAAAAACTAAACCAGCAGGCGAGCACGGACCACGCCGCTCGAAGGAGGGGGCGTGGTCACGTGTCGGCAGCGAGGCAGGCAAACGAGGCAGGCAAGGCAAGGGGGCACACGCAGCAGCTGGTGGCCGTGCGGCGCGGGGGTGTCCTACAACTAGGTCACACTCACCTGCGTCGCACGGTCGCCATATATGGCCAAGTGCGCGGGGGGCGGAGCAGCTGGGAGGCGGGAGCGGGGAGGGTACAGAAGAAAAAGGGGCAGGGTTAGCGGCGGTGGCGGGAAGCGGGGAGGGAGTACGAAGGGCGGCAAGACAACAGGGCAAACAGGAGGGAAAACGCAATTACGATCACAAAATTACAGAACAGGCACTAAGGAAAGGCAAAAACAAAAACAATAACAAAAACTAAACCAGCAGGCGAGCACGGACCACGCCGCTCGAAGGAGGGGGCGTGGTCACGTGTCGGCAGCGAGGCAGGCAAACGAGGCAGGCAAGGCAAGGGGGCACACGCAGCAGCTGGTGGCCGTGCGGCGCGGGGGTGTCCTACAACTAGGTCTCTCAACGATGTTCAGCCACAAGGCTGTACGATGCAGTTTACCTCACTTCGCCACCTCATTACATGTAGCCAACGCGTTTCAAGGCGAACCTCTTCGTCAGGGCGGGAAACAAAAGACCAGAACTCGCAGTGTTCGTTAAGGCTCATTTATTCAGGTAAGTTCAGCCCCTCAGTGGGCGTGTGCATAGTGCACTTCTTTCAATGCCTCCTGGGACTGGGAGTCCCTAAAGCGAGAAATCAGTGTCTCATTTTAGTGAATCGGGGGATTTGTCTGCAATTATTTATTTATATTTGTTACCTTAGTAGGTGGTGGGCCCACTCGGCAGACTAATTAGCATATCAACATCGTGCTGATCCGTTTGGAAAGTTCAAAACGGCAACCTCTTCCAGCTGACAATCCAGTACTTGCAGCAGAAGATGGAGCTCCTCTCCACGGCCGGGCAGCCGTGTTTATAATGTTGTTCCACAAAGGCCCTCAAGCATTGAGACGTCTCTCGACGATGTTCAGCCACAAGGCTGTACGATGCAGTTTGCCTCACTTCGCCACCTCATTACATGTAACCAACGCGTTTCAAGGCGAACCTCTTCGTCAGGGTGGCAAACAAAAGACTCAAACTCGCAGTGTTCGTTAAGGCTCATTTATTCAGGTAAGTTCAGCCCCTCAGTGGGCGTGTGCATAGTGTGCTTCTTTCAATGCCTCCTGGGACTGGGAGTCTCTAAAGTGAGAAATCAGTGTCCCATTTTAGTAAATCGGGTGATTTGTCTGCAATTATTTATTTATATTTGTTACCTTAGTAGGTGGTGGGCCCGTTCGGCAGACTAATTAGCATATCAACATCGTGCTGATCCGTTTGGAAAGTTAAAAACGGCAACCTCTTCCAGCTGACAATCCAGTACTTGCAGCAGAAGATGGAGCTCCTCTCCACGGCCGGGCAGCTGTGTTTATAATGTTGTTCCGCAAAGACCCTGAAGCATTGAGAGGTCTCTCGACGATGTTCAGCCACAAGGCTGTACTATGCAGTTTGCCTCACTTCGCCACATCATTACATGTATTGTATTGTATTGTATTGTATTTAATATTTATACCGCGCATCTGTCACCCTACGGGTATCCTGGCGCCAGAAAGCAAAAATCAGATGCAGATCAGATGTAGCCAACGCGTTTCAAGGCGAACCTCTTCGTCTGGGCGGCACACAAAAGACTCGAACTCGCAGTGTTCGTTAAGGCTCATTTAATCAGGTAATTTCAGCCCCTCAGTGGGCGTGTGCATAGTGCGCTTCTTTCAATGCCTCCTGGGACTGGGAGTCCCTAAAGCAAGAAATCAGTGTCCCATTTTAGTAAATCGGTGATTTGTCTGCAATTATTTATTTATATTTGTTACCTTAGTAGGTGGTGGGCCCGTTCGGCAGACTAATTAGCATATCAACATCGTGCTGATCCGTATGGAAAGTTCAAAACGGCAACCTCTTCCAGCTGACAATCCAGTACTTGCAGCAGAAGTTGCAGCTCCTCTCCATGACCAGGCAGCCGTGTTTATAATGTTGTTCCGCAAAGGCCCTCAAGCATTGAAAGGTCTCTCGACGATGTTCAGCCAAAAGGCTGTACAATGCAGTTTCCCTCACTTCGCCACCTCATTACATGTAGCCAAAGCGTTTCAAGGCGAACCTCTTCGTCAGGGCGGCAAACAAAAGACTCGAACTCGCAGTGTTCGTTAAGGCTCATTTATTCAGGTAAGTTCTGCCCCTCAGTGGGCGTGTGCATAGTGCACTTCTTTCAATGCCTCCTGGGACTGAGTGTCCCTAAAGCGAGAAATCAGTGTCCCATTTTAGTAAATCGGGTGATTTGTCTGCAATTATTTATTTATATTTGTTACCTTAGTAGGTGGTGGGCCCATTCGGCAGACTAATTAGCATATCAACATCGTGCAGATCCGTTTGGAATGTTCAAAACGGCAACCTCTTCCAGCTGACAATCCAGTACTTGCAGCAGAAGATGGAGCTCCTCTCCACGGCTGGGCAGCCGTGTTTATAATGTTGTTCCGCAAAGGCCCTCAAGCATTGAGAGGTCTCTCAACGATGTTCAGCCACAAGGCTGTACGATGCAGTTTACCTCACTTCGCTACCTCATTACATGTAGCCAACGCGTTTCAAGGCGAACCTCTTTGTCAGGGCGGGAAACAAAAGACTCGAACTCGCAGTGTTCGTTAAGGCTCATTTATTCAGGTAAGTTCAGCCCCTCAGTGGGCGTGTGCATAGTGCACTTCTTTCAATGCCTCCTGGGACTGGGAGTCCCTAAAGCGAGAAATCAGTGTCTCATTTTAGTGAATCGGGTGATTTGTCTGAAATTATTTATTTATATTTGTTACCTTAGTAGGTGGTGGGCCCACTCGGCAGACTAATTAGCATATCAACATCGTGCTGATCCGTTTGGAAAGTTCAAAACGGCAACCTCTTCCAACTGACAATCCAGTACTTGCAGCAGAAGATGGAGCTCCTCTCCACGGCCGGGAACCCGTGTTTATAATGTTGTTCCACAAAGGCCCTCAAGCATTGAGATGTCTCTCGACGATGTTCAGCCACAAGGCTGTACGATGCAGTTTGCCTCACTTCGCCACCTCATTACATGTAGCCAACGCGTTTCAAGGTGAACCTCTTCGTCAGGGTGGCAAACAAAAGACTCAAACTCGCACTGTTCGTTAAGGCTCATTTATTCAGGTAAGTTCAGCCCCTCAGTGGGCGTGTGCATAGTGCGCTTCTTTCAATGCCTCCTGGGACTGGGAGTCTCTAAAGTGAGAAATCAGTGTCCCATTTTAGTAAATCGGGTGATTTGTCTGCAATTATTTATTTATATTTGTTACCTTAGTAGGTGGTGGGCCCGTTTGGCAGACTAATTAGCATATCAACATCGTGCTGATCCATTTGGAAAGTTCAAAACGGCAACCTCTTCCAACTGACAATCCAGTACTTGCAGCAGAAGATGGAGCTCCTCTCCACGGCCGGGCAGCTGTGTTCATAATGTTGTTCCGCAAAGGCCCTCAAGCATTGAGAGGTCTCTCGACGATGTTCAGCCTCAATGCTGTTTGATGCAATTTGCCTCACTTCGCCACCTCATTACATGTAGCCAACGCGTTTCAAGGCGAACCTGTTTGTCAGGGCGGCAAACAAAAGACTCGAACTCGCAGTGTTCGTTAAGGCTCATTTATTCAAGTAAGTTCAGCCCCTCATTGGGCGTGTACATAGTGTGCTTCTTTCAATGCCTCTTGGGACTGGGAGTCCCTAAAGCGAGAAATCAGTGTCCCATTTTAGTAAATCGGGTGATTTGTCTGCAATTATTCATTTATATTTGTTACCTTAGTAGGTGGTGGGCCCGTTCGGCAGACTAATTAGCATATCAACATTGTGCTGATCCGTTTGGAAAGTTCAAAACGGCAACCTCTTCCAGCTGACAATCCAGTACTTGCAGCAGAAGATGGAGCTCCTCTCCACGGCCGGGCAGCCGTGTTTATAATGTTGTTCCGCAAAGGCCCTCAAGCATTGAGAGGTCTCTCGACGATGTTCAGCCACAAGGCTTCACGATGCAGTTTGCCACACTTCGCCACCTCATTACATGTAGCCAACGCGTTTCAAGGCGAACCTCTTCGTCAGGGAGGGAAACAAAAGACTCGAACTCGCAGTGTTCGTTAAGGCTAATTTATTCAGGTAAGTTCAGCCCCTCAGTGGGCGTGTGCATAGTGCACTTCTTTTAATGCCTCCTGGGACTGGGAGTCCCTAATGCGAGAAATCAGTGTCCCATTTTGGTAAATCGTGTGATTTGTCTGCAATTATTTATTTATTTTTGTTACCTTAGTAGGTGGTGGGCCCGTTCGGCAGACTAATTAGCATATCAACATTGTGCTGATCCGTTTGGAAAGTTCAAAAAGGCAACCTCTTTCAGCTGACAATTCAGTACTTGCAGCAGAAGATGGAGCTCCTCTCCACGGCCGGGCAGCCGTGTTTATAATGTTGTTCCACAAAGGCCCTCAAGCATTGAGAGGTATCTCGACGATGTTCAGCCACAAGGCTTTACGATGCAGTTTCCCTAACTTCGCCACCTCATTACATGTAGGCAACGCGTTTCAAGGTGAACCTCTTCGTCAGGGCGGCAAACAAAAGACTCGAACTCGCAGTGTTCATTAAGGCTCATTTATTCAGGTAAGTTCAGCCCCTCAGTGGGCTTATGCATAGTGCGCTTCTTTCAATGCCTCCTGGGACTGGGAGTCCCTAAAGCGAGAAATCAGTGTCCCATTTTTGTAAATCTGGTGATTTGTCTGCAAATATTTATTTATATTTGTTACCTTAGTAGGTGGTGGGCCCCTCGCAGACTAATTAGCATATCAACATCGTGCTGATCCGTTTGGAAAGTTCAAAACAGCAACCTCTTCCAGCTGACAATCCAGTACTTGCAGCAGAAGATGGAGCTCCTCTCCACGGCCGGGCAGCCGTGTTCATAATGTTGTTCCGCAAAGGCCCTCAAGCATTGAGAGGTCTCTCGACGATGTTCAGCCTCAATGCTGTTTGATGCAATTTGCCTCACTTCGCCACCTCATTACATGTAGCCAACGCGTTTCAAGGCGAACCTGTTTGTCAGGGCGGCAAACAAAAGACTCGAACTCGCAGTGTTCGTTAAGGCTCATTTATTCAGGTAAGTTCAGCCCCTCATTGGGCGTGTACGTAGTGCGCTTCTTTCAATGCCTCTTGGGACTGGGAGTCCCTAAAGCGAGAAATCAGTGTCCCATTTTAGTAAATCGGGTGATTTGGCTGCAATTATTTATTTATATTTGTTACCTTAGTAGGTGGTGGGCCCGTTCGGCAGACTAATTAGCATATCAACATCGTGCTGATCCGTTTGGAAAGTTCAAAACGGCAATCTCTTCCAGCTGACAATTCAGTACTTGCAGCAGAAGATGGAGCTCCTCTCCACGGCCGGGCAGCCGTGTTTATAATGTTGTTCCGCAAAGGCCCTAAAGCATTGAGAGGTCTCTCGACGATGTTCAGCCACAAGGCTGTACGATGCAGTTTGCCTCACTTCGCCACCTCATTACATGTAGCCAACGCGTTTCAAGGTGAACCTCTTCGTTAGGGCGGCAAACAAAAGACTCGAACTCGCAGTGCTCGTTAAGGCTCATTTATTCAGGTAAGTTCAGCCCCTCAGTGGGCGTGTGCATAGTGCGCTTCTTTCAATGCCTCCTGGGACTGGGAGTCCCTAAAGCAAGAAATCAGTGTCCCATTTTAGTAAATCGGTGATTTGTCTGCAATTATTTATTTATATTTGTTACCTTAGTAGGTGGTGGGCCCGTTCGGCAGACTAATTAGCATATCAACATCGTGCTGATCCGTATGGAAAGTTCAAAACGGCAACCTCTTCCAGCTGACAATCCAGTACTTGCAGCAGAAGTTGGAGCTCCTCTCCATGACCAGGCAGCCGTGTTTATAATGTTGTTCCGCAAAGGCCCTCAAGCATTGAAAGGTCTCTCGACGATGTTCAGCCAAAAGGCTGTACAATGCAGTTTCCCTCACTTCGCCACCTCATTACATGTAGCCAAAGCGTTTCAAGGCGAACCTCTTCGTCAGGGCGGCAAACAAAAGACTCGAACTCGCAGTGTTCGTTAAGGCTCATTTATTCAGGTAAGTTCTGCCCCTCAGTGGGCGTGTGCATAGTGCACTTCTTTCAATGCCTCCTGGGACTGAGTGTCCCTAAAGCGAGAAATCAGTGTCCCATTTTAGTAAATCGGGTGATTTGTCTGCAATTATTTATTTATATTTGTTACCTTAGTAGGTGGTGGGCCCATTCGGCAGACTAATTAGCATATCAACATCGTGCAGATCCGTTTGGAATGTTCAAAACGGCAACCTCTTCCAGCTGACAATCCAGTACTTGCAGCAGAAGATGGAGCTCCTCTCCACGGCTGGGCAGCCGTGTTTATAATGTTGTTCCGCAAAGGCCCTCAAGCATTGAGAGGTCTCTCAACGATGTTCAGCCACAAGGCTGTACGATGCAGTTTACCTCACTTCGCTACCTCATTACATGTAGCCAACGCGTTTCAAGGCGAACCTCTTCGTCAGGGCGGGAAACAAAAGACTCGAACTCGCAGTGTTCGTTAAGGCTCATTTATTCAGGTAAGTTCAGCCCCTCAGTGGGCGTGTGCATAGTGCACTTCTTTCAATGCCTCCTGGGACTGGGAGTCCCTAAAGCGAGAAATCAGTGTCTCATTTTAGTGAATCGGGTGATTTGTCTGCAATTATTTATTTATATTTGTTACCTTAGTAGGTGGTGGGCCCACTCGGCAGACTAATTAGCATATCAACATCGTGCTGATCCGTTTGGAAAGTTCAAAACGGCAACCTCTTCCAACTGACAATCCAGTACTTGCAGCAGAAGATGGAGCTCCTCTCCACGGCCGGGAACCCGTGTTTATAATGTTGTTCCACAAAGGCCCTCAAGCATTGAGATGTCTCTCGACGATGTTCAGCCACAAGGCTGTACGATGCAGTTTGCCTCACTTCGCCACCTCATTACATGTAGCCAACGCGTTTCAAGGCGAACCTCTTCGTCAGGGTGGCAAACAAAAGACTCAAACTCGCACTGTTCGTTAAGGCTCATTTATTCAGGTAAGTTCAGCCCCTCAGTGGGCGTGTGCATAGTGCGCTTCTTTCAATGCCTCCTGGGACTGGGAGTCTCTAAAGTGAGAAATCAGTGTCCCATTTTAGTAAATCGGGTGATTTGTCTGCAATTATTTATTTATATTTGTTACCTTAGTAGGTGGTGGGCCCGTTTGGCAGACTAATTAGCATATCAACATCGTGCTGATCCATTTGGAAAGTTCAAAACGGCAACCTCTTCCAACTGACAATCCAGTACTTGCAGCAGAAGATGGAGCTCCTCTCCACGGCCGGGCAGCTGTGTTCATAATGTTGTTCCGCAAAGGCCCTCAAGCATTGAGAGGTCTCTCGATGATGTTCAGCCTCAATGCTGTTTGATGCAATTTGCCTCACTTCGCCACCTCATTACATGTAGCCAACGCGTTTCAAGGCGAACCTGTTTGTCAGGGCGGCAAACAAAAGACTCGAACTCGCAGTGTTCGTTAAGGCTCATTTATTCAAGTAAGTTCAGCCCCTCATTGGGCGTGTACATAGTGTGCTTCTTTCAATGCCTCTTGGGACTGGGAGTCCCTAAAGCGAGAAATCAGTGTCCCATTTTAGTAAATCGGGTGATTTGTCTGCAATTATTCATTTATATTTGTTACCTTAGTAGGTGGTGGGCCCGTTCGGCAGACTAATTAGCATATCAACATTGTGCTGATCCGTTTGGAAAGTTCAAAACGGCAACCTCTTCCAGCTGACAATCCAGTACTTGCAGCAGAAGATGGAGCTCCTCTCCACGGCCGGGCAGCCGTGTTTATAATGTTGTTCCGCAAAGGCCCTCAAGCATTGAGAGGTCTCTCGACGATGTTCAGCCACAAGGCTTCACGATGCAGTTTGCCACACATCGCCACCTCATTACATGTAGCCAACGCGTTTCAAGGCGAACCTCTTCGTCAGGGAGGGAAACAAAAGACTCGAACTCGCAGTGTTCGTTAAGGCTAATTTATTCAGGTAAGTTCAGCCCCTCAGTGGGCGTGTGCATAGTGCGCTTCTTTTAATGCCTCCTGGGACTGGGAGTCCCTAATGCGAGAAATCAGTGTCCCATTTTGGTAAATCGTGTGATTTGTCTGCAATTATTTATTTATTTTTGTTACCTTAGTAGGTGGTGGGCCCGTTCGGCAGACTAATTAGCATATCAACATTGTGCTGATCCGTTTGGAAAGTTCAAAAAGGCAACCTCTTTCAGCTGACAATTCAGTACTTGCAGCAGAAGATGGAGCTCCTCTCCACGGCCGGGCAGCCGTGTTTATAATGTTGTTCCACAAAGGCCCTCAAGCATTGAGAGGTATCTCGACGATGTTCAGCCACAAGGCTTTACGATGCAGTTTCCCTAACTTCGCCACCTCATTACATGTAGGCAACGCGTTTCAAGGTGAACCTCTTCGTCAGGGCGGCAAACAAAAGACTCGAACTCGCAGTGTTCGTTAAGGCTCATTTATTCAGGTAAGTTCAGCCCCTCAGTGGGCTTATGCATAGTGCGCTTCTTTCAATGCCTCCTGGGACTGGGAGTCCCTAAAGCGAGAAATCAGTGTCCCATTTTTGTAAATCTGGTGATTTGTCTGCAAATATTTATTTATATTTGTTACCTTAGTAGGTGGTGGGCCCCTCGCAGACTAATTAGCATATCAACATCGTGCTGATCCGTTTGGAAAGTTCAAAACAGCAACCTCTTCCAACTGACAATCCAGTACTTGCAGCAGAAGATGGAGCTCCTCTCCACGGCCGGGCAGCCGTGTTCATAATGTTGTTCCGCAAAGGCCCTCAAGCATTGAGAGGTCTCTCGACGATGTTCAGCCTCAATGCTGTTTGATGCAATTTGCCTCACTTCGCCACCTCATTACATGTAGCCAACGCGTTTCAAGGCGAACCTGTTTGTCAGGGCGGCAAACAAAAGACTCGAACTCGCAGTGTTCGTTAAGGCTCATTTATTCAGGTAAGTTCAGCCCCTCATTGGGCGTGTACGTAGTGCGCTTCTTTCAATGCCTCTTGGGACTGGGAGTCCCTAAAGCGAGAAATCAGTGTCCCATTTTAGTAAATCGGGTGATTTGGCTGCAATTATTTATTTATATTTGTTACCTTAGTAGGTGGTGGGCCCGTTCGGCAGACTAATTAGCATATCAACATCGTGCTGATCCGTTTGGAAAGTTCAAAACGGCAATCTCTTCCAGCTGACAATTCAGTACTTGCAGCAGAAGATGGAGCTCCTCTCCACGGCCGGGCAGCCGTGTTTATAATGTTGTTCCGCAAAGGCCCTAAAGCATTGAGAGGTCTCTCGACGATGTTCAGCCACAAGGCTGTACGATGCAGTTTGCCTCACTTCGCCACCTCATTACATGTAGCCAACGCGTTTCAAGGCGAACCTCTTCGTTAGGGCGGCAAACAAAAGACTCGAACTCGCAGTGCTCGTTAAGGCTCATTTATTCAGGTAAGTTCAGCCCCTCAGTGGGCGTGTGCATAGTGCACTTCTTTCAATGCCTCCTGGGACTGGGTGTCCCTAAAGCGAGAAATCAGTGTCCCGTTTTAGTAAATCGGGTGATTTGTCTGCAATTATTTATTTATATTTGTTACCTTAGTAGGTGGTGGGCCCGTTCGGCAGACTAATTAGCATATCAACATCGTGCTGATCCATTTGGAAAGTTCAAAACGGCAAGCTCTTCCAGCTGACAATTCATTACTTGCAGCAGAAGATGGAGCTCCTCTCCACGGCCAGGCAGCCGTGTTTATAATGTTGTTCGGCAAAGGCCCTCAAGCATTGAGAGGTCTCTCGACGATGTTCAGCCACAAGGCTGTACGATGCAGTTTCCCTCACTTCGCCACCTCATTACATGTAGCCAACGCGTTTCAAGGCGAACCTCTTCATCAAGGCGGCAAACAAAAGACTCGAACTCGCAGTGTTCGTTAAGGCTCATTTATTCAGGTGTGTTCAGACCCTCAGTGGTCGTGTGCATAGTGCGCTTCTTTCAATGCCTCCTGGGACTGGGAGTCCCTAAAGCGAGAAATCAGTGTCCCATTTTAGTAAATCGGGGGATTTGTCTGCAATTATTTATTTATATTTGTTACCTTAGTAGGGGGTGGGCCTGTTCGGCAGACTAATTAGCATATCAACATCGTGCAGATCCGTTTGGAATGTTCAAAACCGCAACCTCTTCCAGCTGACAATCCAGTACTTGCAGCAGAAGATGGAGCTCCTCCCAACGGCCGGGCAGCCGTGTTTATAATGTTGTTCCGCAAAGGCCCTCAAGCATTGAGAGGTCTCTCAACGATGTTCAGCCACAAGGCTGTACGATGCAGTTTACCTCACTTCGCCACCTCATTACATGTAGCCAACGCGTTTCAAGGCGAACCTTTTCGTCAGGGCGGGAAACAAAAGACCAGAACCCCGCAGTGTTCGTTAAGGCTCATTTATTCAGGTAAGTTCAGCCCCTCAGTGGGCGTGTGCATAGTGCACTTCTTTCAATGCCTCCTGGGACTGGGAGTCCCTAAAGCGAGAAATCAGTGTCTCATTTTAGTGAATCGGGGGATTTGTCTGCAATTATTTATTTATATTTGTTACCTTAGTAGGTGGTGGGCCCACTCGGCAGACTAATTAGCATATCAACATCGTGCTGATCCATTTGGAAAGTTCAAAATGGCAACCTCTTCCAGCTGACAATCCAGTACTTGCAGCAGAAGATGAAGCTCCTCTCCACGGCCGGGCAGCCGTGTTTATAATGTTATTCCACAGAGGCCCTCAAGCATTGAGACGTCTCTCGACGATGTTCAGCCACAAGGCTGTACGATGCAGTTTGCCTCACTTCGCCACCTCATTACATGTAACCAACCCGTTTCAAGGCGAACCTCTTCGTCAGGGTGGCAAACAAAAGACTCAAACTCGCAGTGTTCGTTAAGGCTCATTTATTCAGGTAAGTTCAGCCCCTCAGTGGGCGTGTGCATAGTGTGCTTCTTTCAATGCCTCCTGGGACTGGGAGTCTCTAAAGTGAGAAATCAGTGTCCCATTTTAGTAAATCGGGTGATTTGTCTGCAATTATTTATTTATATTTGTTACCTTAGTAGGTGGTGGGCCCATTCGGCAGACTAATTAGCATATCAACATCGTGCTGATCCGTTTGGAAAGTTAAAAACGGCAACCTCTTCCAGCTGACAATCCAGTACTTGCAGCAGAAGATGGAGCTCCTCTCCACGGCCGGGCAGCTGTGTTTATAATGTTGTTCCGCAAAGGCCCTGAAGCATTGAGAGGTCTCTCGACGATGTTCAGCCACAAGGCTGTACTATGCAGTTTGCCTCACTTCGCCACATCATTACATGTATTGTATTGTATTGTATTGTATTGTATTGTATTGTATTTAATATTTATACCGCGCATCTGTCACCCTACGGGTATCCTGGCGCCAGAAAGGAAAAATCAGATGCAGATCAGATGTAGCCAACGCGTTTCAAGGCGAACCTCTTCGTCTGGGCGGCAAACAAAAGACTCGAACTCGCAGTGTTCGTTAAGGCTCATTTATTCAGGTAAGTTCAGCCCCTCAGTGGGCGTGTGCATAGTGCACTTCTTTCAATGCCTCCTGGGACTGAGTGTCCCTAAAGCGAGAAATCAGTGTCCCATTTTAGTAAATCGGGTGATTTGTCTGCAATTATTTATTTATATTTGTTACCTTAGTAGGTGGTGGGCCCATTCGGCAGACTAATTAGCATATCAACATCGTGCAGATCCGTTTGGAATGTTCAAAACGGCAACCTCTTCCAGCTGACAATCCAGTACTTGCAGCAGAAGATGGAGCTCCTCTCCACGGCTGGGCAGCCATGTTTATAATGTTGTTCCGCAAAGGCCCTCAAGCATTGAGAGGTCTCTCAACGATGTTCAGCCACAAGGCTGTACGATGCAGTTTGCCTCACTTCGCCACCTCATTACATGTAGCCAACGCGTTTCAAGGCGAACCTCTTCGTCAGGGCGGGAAACAAAAGACTCGAACTCGCAGTGTTCGTTAAGGCTCATTTATTCAGGTAAGTTCAGCCCCTCAGTGGGCGTGTGCATAGTGCACTTCTTTCAATGCCTCCTGGGACTGGGAGTCCCTAAAGCGAGAAATCAGTGTCTCATTTTAGTGAATCGGGTGATTTGTCTGCAATTATTTATTTATATTTGTTACCTTAGTAGGTGGTGGGCCCACTCGGCAGACTAATTAGCATATCAACATCGTGCTGATCCGTTAGGAAAGTTCAAAACGGCAACCTCTTCCAACTGACAATCCAGTACTTGCAGCAGAAGATGGAGCTCCTCTCCACGGCCGGGCAGCCGTGTTTATAATGTTGTTCCACAAAGGCCCTCAAGCATTGAGATGTCTCTCGACGATGTTCAGCCACAAGGCTGTACGATGCAGTTTGCCTCACTTCGCCACCTCATTACATGTAGCCAACGCGTTTCAAGGCGAACCTCTTCGTCAGGGTGGCAAACAAAAGACTCAAACTTGCACTGTTCGTTAAGGCTCATTTATTCAGGTAAGTTCAGCCCCTCAGTGGGCGTGTGCATAGTGCGCTTCTTTCAATGCCTCCTGGGACTGGGAGTCTCTAAAGTGAGAAATCAGTGTCCCATTTTAGTAAATCGGGTGATTTGTCTGCAATTATTTATTTATATTTGTTACCTTAGTAGGTGGTGGGCCCGTTTGGCAGACTAATTAGCATATCAACATCGTGCTGATCCGTTTGGAAAGTTCAAAACGGCAACCTCTTCCAACTGACAATCCAGTACTTGCAGCAGAAGATGGAGCTCCTCTCCACGGCCGGGCAGCTGTGTTCATAATGTTGTTCCGCAAAGGCCCTCAAGCATTGAGAGGTCTCTCGACGATGTTCAGCCACAATGCTGTTTGATGCAATTTGCCTCACTTCGCCACCTCATTACATGTAGCCAACGCGTTTCAAGGTGAACCTGTTTGTCAGGGCGGCAAACAAAAGACTCGAACTCGCAGTGTTCGTTAAGGCTCATTTATTCAAGTAAGTTCAGCCCCTCATTGGGCGTGTACATAGTGCGCTTCTTTCAATGCCTCTTGGGACTGGGAGTCCCTAAAGCGAGAAATCAGTGTCCCATTTTAGTAAATTGGGTGATTTGTCTGCAATTATTCATTTATATTTGTTACCTTAGTAGGTGGTGGGCCCGTTCGGCAGACTAATTAGCATATCAACATTGTGCTGATCCGTTTGGAAAGTTCAAAATGGCAACCTCTTCCAGCTGACAATTCAGTACTTGCAGCAGAAGATGGAGCTCCTCTCCACGGCCGGGCAGCCGTGTTTATAATGTTGTTCCGCAAAGGCCCTCAAGCATTGAGAGGTCTCTCGACGATGTTCAGCCACAAGGCTGTACGATGCAGTTTCCCTCACTTCGCCACCTCATTACATGTAGCCAACGCGTTTCAAGGCGAACCTCTTCGTCAGGGCGGGAAACAAAAGACTCGAACTCGCAGTGTTCGTTAAGGCTCATTTATTCAGGTAAGTTCAGCACCTCAGTGGGCATGTGCATAGTGCGCTTCTTTTAATGCCTCCTGGGACTGGGAGTCCCTAAAGCGAGAAATCAGTGTCCCATTTTAGTAAATCGGGTGATTTGTCTGCAATTATTTATTTAAATTTGTTACCTTAGTAGGTGGTGGGCCCGTTCAGCAGACTAATTAGCATATCAACATCGTGCTGATCCGTTTGGAAAGTTCAAAACGGCAACCTCTTCCAGCTGAAAATTCAGTACTTGCAGCAGAAGATGGAGCTACTCTCCACGGCCGGGCAGCCGTGTTTATAATGCTGTTCCGCAAAGGCCCTCAAGCATTGAGAGGTCTCTCGACGATGTTCAGCCACAAGGCTGTACGATGCAGTTTCCCTCACTTCGCCACCTCATTACATTTAGCCAACGCGTTTCAAGGTGAACCTCTTCGTCAGGGCGGCAAACAAAAGACTCGAACTCGCAGTGTTCGTTAAGGCTCATTTATTCAGGTAAGTTCAGCCCCTCAGTGGGCTTATGCATAGTGTGCTTCTTTCAATGCCTCCTGGGTCTGGGAGTCCCTAAAGCGAGAAATCAGTGTCCCATTTTAGTAAATCGGGTGATTTGTCTGCAATTATTTATTTATATTTGTTACCTTAGTAGGTGGTGGGCCTGTTCGGCAGACTAATTAGCATATCAACATCGTGCTGATCCGTTTGGAAAGTTCAAAATGGCAACCTCTTCCAGCTGACAATCCAGTACTTGCAGCAGAAGATGGAGCTCCTCTCCACGGCCGGGCAGCCGTGTTTATAATGTTGTTCCGCAAAGGCCCCCAAGCATTGAGAGGTCTCTCGACGATGTTCAGCCACAAGGCTGTACGATGCAGTTTGCCTCACTTCGCCACCTCATTACATGTAGCCAACGCGTTTCAAGGCGAACCTCTTCGTCAGGGCGGGAAACAAAAGACTCGAATTCGCAGTGTTCGTTAAGGCTCATTTATTCAGGTAAGTTCAGCCCCTCAGTGGGCGTGGGCATAGTGCGCTTCTTTTAATACCTCCTGGGACTGGGAGTCCCTAATGCGAGAAATCAGTGTCCCATTTTGGTAAATCGTGTGATTTGGCTGCAATTATTTATTTATTTTTGATACCTTAGTAGGTGGTGGGCCCGTTCGGCAGACTAATTAGCATATCAACATTGTGCTGATCCGTTTGGAAAGTTCAAAACAGCAACCTCTTTCAGCAGACAATACAGTACTTGCAGCAGAAGATGGAGCTCCTCTCCACGGCCGGGCAGCCGTGTTTATAATGTTGTTCCACAAAGGCCCTCAAGCATTGAGAGGTCTCTCGACGATGTTCAGCCACAAGGCTTTACGATGCAGTTTCCCTCACTTCGCCACCTCATTACATGTAGGCAACACGTTTCAAGGTGAACCTCTTCGTCAGGGCGGCAAACAAAAGACTCGAACTCGCAGTGTTCGTTAAGGCTCATTTATTCAGGTAAGTTCAGCCCCTCGGTGGGCTTATGCATAGTGCGCTTCTTTCAATGCCTCCTGGGACTGGGAGTCCCTAAAGCGAGAAATCAGTGTCCCATTTTAGTAAATCGGGTGATTTGTCTGCAATTATTTATTTATATTTGTTACCTTAGTAGGTGGTGGGCCCGTTCGGCAGACTAATTAGCATATCAACATCGTGCTGATCCGTTTGGAAAGTTCAAAACGGCAACCTCTTCCAGCTGACAATTCAGTACTTGCAGCAGAAGATGGAGCTCCTCTCCACGGCCGGGCAGCCGTGTTTATAATGTTGTTCCGCAAAGGCCCTCAAGCATTGAGAGGTCTCTCGACGATGTTCAGCCACAAGGCTGTATGATGCAGTTTCCCTCACTTCGCCACCTCATTACATGTAGCCAACGCGTTTCAAGGTGAACCTCTTCGTCAGGGCGGCAAACAAAAGACTCGAACTCGCAGTGTTCGTTAAGGCTCATTTATTCAGGTAAGTTCAGCCCCTCAGTGGGCTTATGCATAGTGTGCTTCTTTCAATGCCTCCTGGGTCTGGGAGTCCCTAAAGCGAGAAATCAGTGTCCCATTTTAGTAAATCGGGTGATTTGTCTGCAATTATTTATTTATATTTGTTACCTCAGTAGGGGGTGGGCCCGTTCGGCAGACTAATTAGCATATCTACATCGTGCTGATCCGTTTGGAAAATTCAAAACGGCAACCTCTTCCAGCTGACAATCCAGTACTTGCAGCAGAAGATGGAGCTCCTCTCCACGGCCGGGCAGCCGTGTTTATAATGTTGTTCCACAAAGGCCCTCAAGCATTGAGAGGTATCTCGACGATGTTCAGCCACAAGGCTTTACGATGCAGTTTCCCTAACTTCGCCACCTCATTACATGTAGGCAACGCGTTTCAAGGTGAACCTCTTCGTCAGGGCGGCAAACAAAAGACTCGAACTCGCAGTGTTCGTTAAGGCTCATTTATTCAGGTAAGTTCAGCCCCTCAGTGGGCTTATGCATAGTGCGCTTCTTTCAATGCCTCCTGGGACTGGGAGTCCCTAAAGCGAGAAATCAGTGTCCCATTTTTGTAAATCTGGTGATTTGTCTGCAAATATTTATTTATATTTGTTACCTTAGTAGGTGGTGGGCCCCTCGCAGACTAATTAGCATATCAACATCGTGCTGATCCGTTTGGAAAGTTCAAAACAGCAACCTCTTCCAACTGACAATCCAGTACTTGCAGCAGAAGATGGAGCTCCTCTCCACGGCCGGGCAGCCGTGTTCATAATGTTGTTCCGCAAAGGCCCTCAAGCATTGAGAGGTCTCTCGACGATGTTCAGCCTCAATGCTGTTTGATGCAATTTGCCTCACTTCGCCACCTCATTACATGTAGCCAACGCGTTTCAAGGCGAACCTGTTTGTCAGGGCGGCAAACAAAAGACTCGAACTCGCAGTGTTCGTTAAGGCTCATTTATTCAGGTAAGTTCAGCCCCTCATTGGGCGTGTACGTAGTGCGCTTCTTTCAATGCCTCTTGGGACTGGGAGTCCCTAAAGCGAGAAATCAGTGTCCCATTTTAGTAAATCGGGTGATTTGGCTGCAATTATTTATTTATATTTGTTACCTTAGTAGGTGGTGGGCCCGTTCGGCAGACTAATTAGCATATCAACATCGTGCTGATCCGTTTGGAAAGTTCAAAACGGCAATCTCTTCCAGCTGACAATTCAGTACTTGCAGCAGAAGATGGAGCTCCTCTCCACGGCCGGGCAGCCGTGTTTATAATGTTGTTCCGCAAAGGCCCTAAAGCATTGAGAGGTCTCTCGACGATGTTCAGCCACAAGGCTGTACGATGCAGTTTGCCTCACTTCGCCACCTCATTACATGTAGCCAACGCGTTTCAAGGCGAACCTCTTCGTTAGGGCGGCAAACAAAAGACTCGAACTCGCAGTGCTCGTTAAGGCTCATTTATTCAGGTAAGTTCAGCCCCTCAGTGGGCGTGTGCATAGTGCACTTCTTTCAATGCCTCCTGGGACTGGGTGTCCCTAAAGCGAGAAATCAGTGTCCCGTTTTAGTAAATCGGGTGATTTGTCTGCAATTATTTATTTATATTTGTTACCTTAGTAGGTGGTGGGCCCGTTCGGCAGACTAATTAGCATATCAACATCGTGCTGATCCATTTGGAAAGTTCAAAACGGCAAGCTCTTCCAGCTGACAATTCATTACTTGCAGCAGAAGATGGAGCTCCTCTCCACGGCCAGGCAGCCGTGTTTATAATGTTGTTCGGCAAAGGCCCTCAAGCATTGAGAGGTCTCTCGACGATGTTCAGCCACAAGGCTGTACGATGCAGTTTCCCTCACTTCGCCACCTCATTACATGTAGCCAACGCGTTTCAAGGCGAACCTCTTCATCAAGGCGGCAAACAAAAGACTCGAACTCGCAGTGTTCGTTAAGGCTCATTTATTCAGGTGTGTTCAGACCCTCAGTGGTCGTGTGCATAGTGCGCTTCTTTCAATGCCTCCTGGGACTGGGAGTCCCTAAAGCGAGAAATCAGTGTCCCATTTTAGTAAATCGGGGGATTTGTCTGCAATTATTTATTTATATTTGTTACCTTAGTAGGGGGTGGGCCTGTTCGGCAGACTAATTAGCATATCAACATCGTGCAGATCCGTTTGGAATGTTCAAAACCGCAACCTCTTCCAGCTGACAATCCAGTACTTGCAGCAGAAGATGGAGCTCCTCCCAACGGCCGGGCAGCCGTGTTTATAATGTTGTTCCGCAAAGGCCCTCAAGCATTGAGAGGTCTCTCAACGATGTTCAGCCACAAGGCTGTACGATGCAGTTTACCTCACTTCGCCACCTCATTACATGTAGCCAACGCGTTTCAAGGCGAACCTTTTCGTCAGGGCGGGAAACAAAAGACCAGAACCCCGCAGTGTTCGTTAAGGCTCATTTATTCAGGTAAGTTCAGCCCCTCAGTGGGCGTGTGCATAGTGCACTTCTTTCAATGCCTCCTGGGACTGGGAGTCCCTAAAGCGAGAAATCAGTGTCTCATTTTAGTGAATCGGGGGATTTGTCTGCAATTATTTATTTATATTTGTTACCTTAGTAGGTGGTGGGCCCACTCGGCAGACTAATTAGCATATCAACATCGTGCTGATCCATTTGGAAAGTTCAAAATGGCAACCTCTTCCAGCTGACAATCCAGTACTTGCAGCAGAAGATGAAGCTCCTCTCCACGGCCGGGCAGCCGTGTTTATAATGTTATTCCACAGAGGCCCTCAAGCATTGAGACGTCTCTCGACGATGTTCAGCCACAAGGCTGTACGATGCAGTTTGCCTCACTTCGCCACCTCATTACATGTAACCAACCCGTTTCAAGGCGAACCTCTTCGTCAGGGTGGCAAACAAAAGACTCAAACTCGCAGTGTTCGTTAAGGCTCATTTATTCAGGTAAGTTCAGCCCCTCAGTGGGCGTGTGCATAGTGTGCTTCTTTCAATGCCTCCTGGGACTGGGAGTCTCTAAAGTGAGAAATCAGTGTCCCATTTTAGTAAATCGGGTGATTTGTCTGCAATTATTTATTTATATTTGTTACCTTAGTAGGTGGTGGGCCCATTCGGCAGACTAATTAGCATATCAACATCGTGCTGATCCGTTTGGAAAGTTAAAAACGGCAACCTCTTCCAGCTGACAATCCAGTACTTGCAGCAGAAGATGGAGCTCCTCTCCACGGCCGGGCAGCTGTGTTTATAATGTTGTTCCGCAAAGGCCCTGAAGCATTGAGAGGTCTCTCGACGATGTTCAGCCACAAGGCTGTACTATGCAGTTTGCCTCACTTCGCCACATCATTACATGTATTGTATTGTATTGTATTGTATTGTATTGTATTGTATTTAATATTTATACCGCGCATCTGTCACCCTACGGGTATCCTGGCGCCAGAAAGGAAAAATCAGATGCAGATCAGATGTAGCCAACGCGTTTCAAGGCGAACCTCTTCGTCTGGGCGGCAAACAAAAGACTCGAACTCGCAGTGTTCGTTAAGGCTCATTTATTCAGGTAAGTTCAGCCCCTCAGTGGGCGTGTGCATAGTGCACTTCTTTCAATGCCTCCTGGGACTGAGTGTCCCTAAAGCGAGAAATCAGTGTCCCATTTTAGTAAATCGGGTGATTTGTCTGCAATTATTTATTTATATTTGTTACCTTAGTAGGTGGTGGGCCCATTCGGCAGACTAATTAGCATATCAACATCGTGCAGATCCGTTTGGAATGTTCAAAACGGCAACCTCTTCCAGCTGACAATCCAGTACTTGCAGCAGAAGATGGAGCTCCTCTCCACGGCTGGGCAGCCATGTTTATAATGTTGTTCCGCAAAGGCCCTCAAGCATTGAGAGGTCTCTCAACGATGTTCAGCCACAAGGCTGTACGATGCAGTTTGCCTCACTTCGCCACCTCATTACATGTAGCCAACGCGTTTCAAGGCGAACCTCTTCGTCAGGGCGGGAAACAAAAGACTCGAACTCGCAGTGTTCGTTAAGGCTCATTTATTCAGGTAAGTTCAGCCCCTCAGTGGGCGTGTGCATAGTGCACTTCTTTCAATGCCTCCTGGGACTGGGAGTCCCTAAAGCGAGAAATCAGTGTCTCATTTTAGTGAATCGGGTGATTTGTCTGCAATTATTTATTTATATTTGTTACCTTAGTAGGTGGTGGGCCCACTCGGCAGACTAATTAGCATATCAACATCGTGCTGATCCGTTAGGAAAGTTCAAAACGGCAACCTCTTCCAACTGACAATCCAGTACTTGCAGCAGAAGATGGAGCTCCTCTCCACGGCCGGGCAGCCGTGTTTATAATGTTGTTCCACAAAGGCCCTCAAGCATTGAGATGTCTCTCGACGATGTTCAGCCACAAGGCTGTACGATGCAGTTTGCCTCACTTCGCCACCTCATTACATGTAGCCAACGCGTTTCAAGGCGAACCTCTTCGTCAGGGTGGCAAACAAAAGACTCAAACTTGCACTGTTCGTTAAGGCTCATTTATTCAGGTAAGTTCAGCCCCTCAGTGGGCGTGTGCATAGTGCGCTTCTTTCAATGCCTCCTGGGACTGGGAGTCTCTAAAGTGAGAAATCAGTGTCCCATTTTAGTAAATCGGGTGATTTGTCTGCAATTATTTATTTATATTTGTTACCTTAGTAGGTGGTGGGCCCGTTTGGCAGACTAATTAGCATATCAACATCGTGCTGATCCGTTTGGAAAGTTCAAAACGGCAACCTCTTCCAACTGACAATCCAGTACTTGCAGCAGAAGATGGAGCTCCTCTCCACGGCCGGGCAGCTGTGTTCATAATGTTGTTCCGCAAAGGCCCTCAAGCATTGAGAGGTCTCTCGACGATGTTCAGCCACAATGCTGTTTGATGCAATTTGCCTCACTTCGCCACCTCATTACATGTAGCCAACGCGTTTCAAGGTGAACCTGTTTGTCAGGGCGGCAAACAAAAGACTCGAACTCGCAGTGTTCGTTAAGGCTCATTTATTCAAGTAAGTTCAGCCCCTCATTGGGCGTGTACATAGTGCGCTTCTTTCAATGCCTCTTGGGACTGGGAGTCCCTAAAGCGAGAAATCAGTGTCCCATTTTAGTAAATTGGGTGATTTGTCTGCAATTATTCATTTATATTTGTTACCTTAGTAGGTGGTGGGCCCGTTCGGCAGACTAATTAGCATATCAACATTGTGCTGATCCGTTTGGAAAGTTCAAAATGGCAACCTCTTCCAGCTGACAATTCAGTACTTGCAGCAGAAGATGGAGCTCCTCTCCACGGCCGGGCAGCCGTGTTTATAATGTTGTTCCGCAAAGGCCCTCAAGCATTGAGAGGTCTCTCGACGATGTTCAGCCACAAGGCTGTACGATGCAGTTTCCCTCACTTCGCCACCTCATTACATGTAGCCAACGCGTTTCAAGGCGAACCTCTTCGTCAGGGCGGGAAACAAAAGACTCGAACTCGCAGTGTTCGTTAAGGCTCATTTATTCAGGTAAGTTCAGCACCTCAGTGGGCATGTGCATAGTGCGCTTCTTTTAATGCCTCCTGGGACTGGGAGTCCCTAAAGCGAGAAATCAGTGTCCCATTTTAGTAAATCGGGTGATTTGTCTGCAATTATTTATTTAAATTTGTTACCTTAGTAGGTGGTGGGCCCGTTCAGCAGACTAATTAGCATATCAACATCGTGCTGATCCGTTTGGAAAGTTCAAAACGGCAACCTCTTCCAGCTGAAAATTCAGTACTTGCAGCAGAAGATGGAGCTACTCTCCACGGCCGGGCAGCCGTGTTTATAATGCTGTTCCGCAAAGGCCCTCAAGCATTGAGAGGTCTCTCGACGATGTTCAGCCACAAGGCTGTACGATGCAGTTTCCCTCACTTCGCCACCTCATTACATTTAGCCAACGCGTTTCAAGGTGAACCTCTTCGTCAGGGCGGCAAACAAAAGACTCGAACTCGCAGTGTTCGTTAAGGCTCATTTATTCAGGTAAGTTCAGCCCCTCAGTGGGCTTATGCATAGTGTGCTTCTTTCAATGCCTCCTGGGTCTGGGAGTCCCTAAAGCGAGAAATCAGTGTCCCATTTTAGTAAATCGGGTGATTTGTCTGCAATTATTTATTTATATTTGTTACCTTAGTAGGTGGTGGGCCTGTTCGGCAGACTAATTAGCATATCAACATCGTGCTGATCCGTTTGGAAAGTTCAAAATGGCAACCTCTTCCAGCTGACAATCCAGTACTTGCAGCAGAAGATGGAGCTCCTCTCCACGGCCGGGCAGCCGTGTTTATAATGTTGTTCCGCAAAGGCCCCCAAGCATTGAGAGGTCTCTCGACGATGTTCAGCCACAAGGCTGTACGATGCAGTTTGCCTCACTTCGCCACCTCATTACATGTAGCCAACGCGTTTCAAGGCGAACCTCTTCGTCAGGGCGGGAAACAAAAGACTCGAATTCGCAGTGTTCGTTAAGGCTCATTTATTCAGGTAAGTTCAGCCCCTCAGTGGGCGTGGGCATAGTGCGCTTCTTTTAATACCTCCTGGGACTGGGAGTCCCTAATGCGAGAAATCAGTGTCCCATTTTGGTAAATCGTGTGATTTGGCTGCAATTATTTATTTATTTTTGATACCTTAGTAGGTGGTGGGCCCGTTCGGCAGACTAATTAGCATATCAACATTGTGCTGATCCGTTTGGAAAGTTCAAAACAGCAACCTCTTTCAGCAGACAATACAGTACTTGCAGCAGAAGATGGAGCTCCTCTCCACGGCCGGGCAGCCGTGTTTATAATGTTGTTCCACAAAGGCCCTCAAGCATTGAGAGGTCTCTCGACGATGTTCAGCCACAAGGCTTTACGATGCAGTTTCCCTCACTTCGCCACCTCATTACATGTAGGCAACACGTTTCAAGGTGAACCTCTTCGTCAGGGCGGCAAACAAAAGACTCGAACTCGCAGTGTTCGTTAAGGCTCATTTATTCAGGTAAGTTCAGCCCCTCAGTGGGCTTATGCATAGTGCGCTTCTTTCAATGCCTCCTGGGACTGGGAGTCCCTAAAGCGAGAAATCAGTGTCCCATTTTAGTAAATCGGGTGATTTGTCTGCAATTATTTATTTATATTTGTTACCTTAGTAGGTGGTGGGCCCGTTCGGCAGACTAATTAGCATATCAACATCGTGCTGATCCGTTTGGAAAGTTCAAAACGGCAACCTCTTCCAGCTGACAATTCAGTACTTGCAGCAGAAGATGGAGCTCCTCTCCACGGCCGGGCAGCCGTGTTTATAATGTTGTTCCGCAAAGGCCCTCAAGCATTGAGAGGTCTCTCGACGATGTTCAGCCACAAGGCTGTATGATGCAGTTTCCCTCACTTCGCCACCTCATTACATGTAGCCAACGCGTTTCAAGGTGAACCTCTTCGTCAGGGCGGCAAACAAAAGACTCGAACTCGCAGTGTTCGTTAAGGCTCATTTATTCAGGTAAGTTCAGCCCCTCAGTGGGCTTATGCATAGTGTGCTTCTTTCAATGCTTCCTGGGTCTGGGAGTCCCTAAAGCGAGAAATCAGTGTCCCATTTTAGTAAATCGGGTGATTTGTCTGCAATTATTTATTTATATTTGTTACCTCAGTAGGGGGTGGGCCCGTTCGGCAGACTAATTAGCATATCTACATCGTGCTGATCCGTTTGGAAAGTTCAAAACGGCAACCTCTTCCAGCTGACAATCCAGTACTTGCAGCAGAAGATGGAGCTCCTCTCCACGGCCGGGCAGCCGTGTTTATAATGTTGTTCCGCAAAGGCCCTCAAGCATTGAGAGGTCTCTCGACGATGTTCAGCCACAAGGCTTCACGATGCAGTTTGCCACACTTCGCCACCTCATTACATGTAGCCAACGCGTTTCAAGGCGAACCTCTTCGTCAGGGAGGGAAACAAAAGACTCGAACTCGCAGTGTTCGTTAAGGCTAATTTATTCAGGTAAGTTCAGCCCCTCAGTGGGCGTGTGCATAGTGCGCTTCTTTTAATGCCTCCTGGGACTGGGAGTCCCTAATGCGAGAAATCAGTGTCCCATTTTGGTAAATCGTGTGATTTGTCTGCAATTATTTATTTATTTTTGTTACCTTAGTAGGTGGTGGGCCCGTTCGGCAGACTAATTAGCATATCAACATTGTGCTGATCCGTTTGGAAAGTTCAAAAAGGCAACCTCTTTCAGCTGACAATTCAGTACTTGCAGCAGAAGATGGAGCTCCTCTCCACGGCCGGGCAGCCGTGTTTATAATGTTGTTCCACAAAGGCCCTCAAGCATTGAGAGGTATCTCGACGATGTTCAGCCACAAGGCTTTACGATGCAGTTTCCCTAACTTCGCCAACTCATTACATGTAGGCAACGCGTTTCAAGGTGAACCTCTTCGTCAGGGCGGCAAACAAAAGACTCGAACTCGCAGTGTTCGTTAAGGCTCATTTATTCAGGTAAGTTCAGCCCCTCAGTGGGCTTATGCATAGTGCGCTTCTTTCAATGCCTCCTGGGACTGGGAGTCCCTAAAGCGAGAAATCAGTGTCCCATTTTTGTAAATCGGGTGATTTGTCTGCAAATATTTATTTATATTTGTTACCTTAATAGGTGGTGGGCCCCTCGCAGACTAATTAGCATATCAACATCGTGCTGATCCGTTTGGAAAGTTCAAAACAGCAACCTCTTCCAGCTGACAATCCAGTACTTGCAGCAGAAGATGGAGCTCCTCTCGACGGCCGGGCAGCCGTGTTCATAATGTTGTTCCGCAAAGGCCCTCAAGCATTGAGAGGTCTCTCGACGATGTTCAGCCTCAATGCTGTTTGATGCAATTTGCCTCACTTCGCCACCTCATTACATGTAGCCAACACGTTTCAAGGCGAACCTGTTTGTCAGGGCGGCAAACAAAAGACTCGAACTCGCAGTGTTCGTTAAGGCTCATTTATTCAGGTAAGTTCAGCCCCTCATTGGGCGTGTACGTAGTGCGCTTCTTTTAATGCCTCTTGGGACTGGGAGTCCCTAAAGCGAGAAATCAGTGTCCCATTTTAGTAAATCGGGTGATTTGGCTGCAATTATTTATTTATATTTGTTACCTTAGTAGGTGGTGGGCCCGTTCGGCAGACTAATTAGCATATCAACATCGTGCTGATCCGTTTGGAAAGTTCAAAACGGCAATCTCTTCCAGCTGACAATTCAGTACTTGCAGCAGAAGATGGAGCTCCTCTCCACGGCCGGGCAGCCGTGTTTATAATGTTGTTCCGCAAAGGCCCTAAAGCATTGAGAGGTCTCTCGACGATGTTCAGCCACAAGGCTGTACGATGCAGTTTGCCTCACTTCGCCACCTCATTACATGTAGCCAACGCGTTTCAAGGCGAACCTCTTCGTTAGGGCGGCAAACAAAAGACTCGAACTCGCAGTGCTCGTTAAGGCTCATTTATTCAGGTAAGTTCAGCCCCTCAGTGGGCGTGTGCATAGTGCACTTCTTTCAATGCCTCCTGGGACTGGGTGTCCCTAAAGCGAGAAATCAGTGTCCCGTTTTAGTAAATCGGGTGATTTGTCTGCAATTATTTATTTATATTTGTTACCTTAGTAGGGGGTGGGCCTGTTCGGCAGACTAATTAGCATATCAACATCGTGCAGATCCGTTTGGAATGTTCAAAACCGCAACCTCTTCCAGCTGACAATCCAGTACTTGCAGCAGAAGATGGAGCTCCTCCCAACGGCCGGGCAGCCGTGTTTATAATGTTGTTCCGCAAAGGCCCTCAAGCATTGAGAGGTCTCTCAACGATGTTCAGCCACAAGGCTGTACGATGCAGTTTACCTCACTTCGCCACCTCATTACATGTAGCCAACGCGTTTCAAGGCGAACCTTTTCGTCAGGGCGGGAAACAAAAGACCAGAACCCCGCAGTGTTCGTTAAGGCTCATTTATTCAGGTAAGTTCAGCCCCTCAGTGGGCGTGTGCATAGTGCACTTCTTTCAATGCCTCCTGGGACTGGGAGTCCCTAAAGCGAGAAATCAGTGTCTCATTTTAGTGAATCGGGGGATTTGTCTGCAATTATTTATTTATATTTGTTACCTTAGTAGGTGGTGGGCCCACTCGGCAGACTAATTAGCATATCAACATCGTGCTGATCCATTTGGAAAGTTCAAAATGGCAACCTCTTCCAGCTGACAATCCAGTACTTGCAGCAGAAGATGAAGCTCCTCTCCACGGCCGGGCAGCCGTGTTTATAATGTTATTCCACAGAGGCCCTCAAGCATTGAGACGTCTCTCGACGATGTTCAGCCACAAGGCTGTACGATGCAGTTTGCCTCACTTCGCCACCTCATTACATGTAACCAACCCGTTTCAAGGCGAACCTCTTCGTCAGGGTGGCAAACAAAAGACTCAAACTCGCAGTGTTCGTTAAGGCTCATTTATTCAGGTAAGTTCAGCCCCTCAGTGGGCGTGTGCATAGTGTGCTTCTTTCAATGCCTCCTGGGACTGGGAGTCTCTAAAGTGAGAAATCAGTGTCCCATTTTAGTAAATCGGGTGATTTGTCTGCAATTATTTATTTATATTTGTTACCTTAGTAGGTGGTGGGCCCATTCGGCAGACTAATTAGCATATCAACATCGTGCTGATCCGTTTGGAAAGTTAAAAACGGCAACCTCTTCCAGCTGACAATCCAGTACTTGCAGCAGAAGATGGAGCTCCTCTCCACGGCCGGGCAGCTGTGTTTATAATGTTGTTCCGCAAAGGCCCTGAAGCATTGAGAGGTCTCTCGACGATGTTCAGCCACAAGGCTGTACTATGCAGTTTGCCTCACTTCGCCACATCATTACATGTATTGTATTGTATTGTATTGTATTGTATTGTATTGTATTTAATATTTATACCGCGCATCTGTCACCCTACGGGTATCCTGGCGCCAGAAAGGAAAAATCAGATGCAGATCAGATGTAGCCAACGCGTTTCAAGGCGAACCTCTTCGTCTGGGCGGCAAACAAAAGACTCGAACTCGCAGTGTTCGTTAAGGCTCATTTATTCAGGTAAGTTCAGCCCCTCAGTGGGCGTGTGCATAGTGCACTTCTTTCAATGCCTCCTGGGACTGAGTGTCCCTAAAGCGAGAAATCAGTGTCCCATTTTAGTAAATCGGGTGATTTGTCTGCAATTATTTATTTATATTTGTTACCTTAGTAGGTGGTGGGCCCATTCGGCAGACTAATTAGCATATCAACATCGTGCAGATCCGTTTGGAATGTTCAAAACGGCAACCTCTTCCAGCTGACAATCCAGTACTTGCAGCAGAAGATGGAGCTCCTCTCCACGGCTGGGCAGCCATGTTTATAATGTTGTTCCGCAAAGGCCCTCAAGCATTGAGAGGTCTCTCAACGATGTTCAGCCACAAGGCTGTACGATGCAGTTTGCCTCACTTCGCCACCTCATTACATGTAGCCAACGCGTTTCAAGGCGAACCTCTTCGTCAGGGCGGGAAACAAAAGACTCGAACTCGCAGTGTTCGTTAAGGCTCATTTATTCAGGTAAGTTCAGCCCCTCAGTGGGCGTGTGCATAGTGCACTTCTTTCAATGCCTCCTGGGACTGGGAGTCCCTAAAGCGAGAAATCAGTGTCTCATTTTAGTGAATCGGGTGATTTGTCTGCAATTATTTATTTATATTTGTTACCTTAGTAGGTGGTGGGCCCACTCGGCAGACTAATTAGCATATCAACATCGTGCTGATCCGTTAGGAAAGTTCAAAACGGCAACCTCTTCCAACTGACAATCCAGTACTTGCAGCAGAAGATGGAGCTACTCTCCACGGCCGGGCAGCCGTGTTTATAATGTTGTTCCACAAAGGCCCTCAAGCATTGAGATGTCTCTCGACGATGTTCAGCCACAAGGCTGTACGATGCAGTTTGCCTCACTTCGCCACCTCATTACATGTAGCCAACGCGTTTCAAGGCGAACCTCTTCGTCAGGGTGGCAAACAAAAGACTCAAACTTGCACTGTTCGTTAAGGCTCATTTATTCAGGTAAGTTCAGCCCCTCAGTGGGCGTGTGCATAGTGCGCTTCTTTCAATGCCTCCTGGGACTGGGAGTCTCTAAAGTGAGAAATCAGTGTCCCATTTTAGTAAATCGGGTGATTTGTCTGCAATTATTTATTTATATTTGTTACCTTAGTAGGTGGTGGGCCCGTTTGGCAGACTAATTAGCATATCAACATCGTGCTGATCCGTTTGGAAAGTTCAAAACGGCAACCTCTTCCAACTGACAATCCAGTACTTGCAGCAGAAGATGGAGCTCCTCTCCACGGCCGGGCAGCTGTGTTCATAATGTTGTTCCGCAAAGGCCCTCAAGCATTGAGAGGTCTCTCGACGATGTTCAGCCACAATGCTGTTTGATGCAATTTGCCTCACTTCGCCACCTCATTACATGTAGCCAACGCGTTTCAAGGTGAACCTGTTTGTCAGGGCGGCAAACAAAAGACTCGAACTCGCAGTGTTCGTTAAGGCTCATTTATTCAAGTAAGTTCAGCCCCTCATTGGGCGTGTACATAGTGCGCTTCTTTCAATGCCTCTTGGGACTGGGAGTCCCTAAAGCGAGAAATCAGTGTCCCATTTTAGTAAATCGGGTGATTTGTCTGCAATTATTCATTTATATTTGTTACCTTAGTAGGTGGTGGGCCCGTTCGGCAGACTAATTAGCATATCAACATTGTGCTGATCCGTTTGGAAAGTTCAAAATGGCAACCTCTTCCAGCTGACAATTCAGTACTTGCAGCAGAAGATGGAGCTCCTCTCCACGGCCGGGCAGCCGTGTTTATAATGTTGTTCCGCAAAGGCCCTCAAGCATTGAGAGGTCTCTCGACGATGTTCAGCCACAAGGCTGTACGATGCAGTTTCCCTCACTTCGCCACCTCATTACATGTAGCCAACGCGTTTCAAGGCGAACCTCTTCGTCAGGGCGGGAAACAAAAGACTCGAACTCGCAGTGTTCGTTAAGGCTCATTTATTCAGGTAAGTTCAGCACCTCAGTGGGCATGTGCATAGTGCGCTTCTTTTAATGCCTCCTGGGACTGGGAGTCCCTAAAGCGAGAAATCAGTGTCCCATTTTAGTAAATCGGGTGATTTGTCTGCAATTATTTATTTAAATTTGTTACCTTAGTAGGTGGTGGGCCCGTTCAGCAGACTAATTAGCATATCAACATCGTGCTGATCCGTTTGGAAAGTTCAAAACGGCAACCTCTTCCAGCTGAAAATTCAGTACTTGCAGCAGAAGATGGAGCTACTCTCCACGGCCGGGCAGCCGTGTTTATAATGCTGTTCCGCAAAGGCCCTCAAGCATTGAGAGGTCTCTCGACGATGTTCAGCCACAAGGCTGTACGATGCAGTTTCCCTCACTTCGCCACCTCATTACATTTAGCCAACGCGTTTCAAGGTGAACCTCTTCGTCAGGGCGGCAAACAAAAGACTCGAACTCGCAGTGTTCGTTAAGGCTCATTTATTCAGGTAAGTTCAGCCCCTCAGTGGGCTTATGCATAGTGTGCTTCTTTCAATGCCTCCTGGGTCTGGGAGTCCCTAAAGCGAGAAATCAGTGTCCCATTTTAGTAAATCGGGTGATTTGTCTGCAATTATTTATTTATATTTGTTACCTTAGTAGGTGGTGGGCCTGTTCGGCAGACTAATTAGCATATCAACATCGTGCTGATCCGTTTGGAAAGTTCAAAATGGCAACCTCTTCCAGCTGACAATCCAGTACTTGCAGCAGAAGATGGAGCTCCTCTCCACGGCCGGGCAGCCGTGTTTATAATGTTGTTCCGCAAAGGCCCCCAAGCATTGAGAGGTCTCTCGACGATGTTCAGCCACAAGGCTGTACGATGCAGTTTGCCTCACTTCGCCACCTCATTACATGTAGCCAACGCGTTTCAAGGCGAACCTCTTCGTCAGGGCGGGAAACAAAAGACTCGAATTCGCAGTGTTCGTTAAGGCTCATTTATTCAGGTAAGTTCAGCCCCTCAGTGGGCGTGGGCATAGTGCGCTTCTTTTAATACCTCCTGGGACTGGGAGTCCCTAATGCGAGAAATCAGTGTCCCATTTTGGTAAATCGTGTGATTTGGCTGCAATTATTTATTTATTTTTGATACCTTAGTAGGTGGTGGGCCCGTTCGGCAGACTAATTAGCATATCAACATTGTGCTGATCCGTTTGGAAAGTTCAAAACAGCAACCTCTTTCAGCAGACAATACAGTACTTGCAGCAGAAGATGGAGCTCCTCTCCACGGCCGGGCAGCCGTGTTTATAATGTTGTTCCACAAAGGCCCTCAAGCATTGAGAGGTCTCTCGACGATGTTCAGCCACAAGGCTTTACGATGCAGTTTCCCTCACTTCGCCACCTCATTACATGTAGGCAACACGTTTCAAGGTGAACCTCTTCGTCAGGGCGGCAAACAAAAGACTCGAACTCGCAGTGTTCGTTAAGGCTCATTTATTCAGGTAAGTTCAGCCCCTCAGTGGGCTTATGCATAGTGCGCTTCTTTCAATGCCTCCTGGGACTGGGAGTCCCTAAAGCGAGAAATCAGTGTCCCATTTTAGTAAATCGGGTGATTTGTCTGCAATTATTTATTTATATTTGTTACCTTAGTAGGTGGTGGGCCCGTTCGGCAGACTAATTAGCATATCAACATCGTGCTGATCCGTTTGGAAAGTTCAAAACGGCAACCTCTTCCAGCTGACAATTCAGTACTTGCAGCAGAAGATGGAGCTCCTCTCCACGGCCGGGCAGCCGTGTTTATAATGTTGTTCCGCAAAGGCCCTCAAGCATTGAGAGGTCTCTCGACGATGTTCAGCCACAAGGCTGTATGATGCAGTTTCCCTCACTTCGCCACCTCATTACATGTAGCCAACGCGTTTCAAGGTGAACCTCTTCGTCAGGGCGGCAAACAAAAGACTCGAACTCGCAGTGTTCGTTAAGGCTCATTTATTCAGGTAAGTTCAGCCCCTCAGTGGGCTTATGCATAGTGTGCTTCTTTCAATGCCTCCTGGGTCTGGGAGTCCCTAAAGCGAGAAATCAGTGTCCCATTTTAGTAAATCGGGTGATTTGTCTGCAATTATTTATTTATATTTGTTACCTCAGTAGGGGGTGGGCCCGTTCGGCAGACTAATTAGCATATCTACATCGTGCTGATCCGTTTGGAAAGTTCAAAACGGCAACCTCTTCCAGCTGACAATCCAGTACTTGCAGCAGAAGATGGAGCTCCTCTCCACGGCCGGGCAGCCGTGTTTATAATGTTGTTCCGCAAAGGCCCTCAAGCATTGAGAGGTCTCTCGACGATGTTCAGCCACAAGGCTTCACGATGCAGTTTGCCACACTTCGCCACCTCATTACATGTAGCCAACGCGTTTCAAGGCGAACCTCTTCGTCAGGGAGGGAAACAAAAGACTCGAACTCGCAGTGTTCGTTAAGGCTAATTTATTCAGGTAAGTTCAGCCCCTCAGTGGGCGTGTGCATAGTGCGCTTCTTTTAATGCCTCCTGGGACTGGGAGTCCCTAATGCGAGAAATCAGTGTCCCATTTTGGTAAATCGTGTGATTTGTCTGCAATTATTTATTTATTTTTGTTACCTTAGTAGGTGGTGGGCCCGTTCGGCAGACTAATTAGCATATCAACATTGTGCTGATCCGTTTGGAAAGTTCAAAAAGGCAACCTCTTTCAGCTGACAATTCAGTACTTGCAGCAGAAGATGGAGCTCCTCTCCACGGCCGGGCAGCCGTGTTTATAATGTTGTTCCACAAAGGCCCTCAAGCATTGAGAGGTATCTCGACGATGTTCAGCCACAAGGCTTTACGATGCAGTTTCCCTAACTTCGCCAACTCATTACATGTAGGCAACGCGTTTCAAGGTGAACCTCTTCGTCAGGGCGGCAAACAAAAGACTCGAACTCGCAGTGTTCGTTAAGGCTCATTTATTCAGGTAAGTTCAGCCCCTCAGTGGGCTTATGCATAGTGCGCTTCTTTCAATGCCTCCTGGGACTGGGAGTCCCTAAAGCGAGAAATCAGTGTCCCATTTTTGTAAATCGGGTGATTTGTCTGCAAATATTTATTTATATTTGTTACCTTAATAGGTGGTGGGCCCCTCGCAGACTAATTAGCATATCAACATCGTGCTGATCCGTTTGGAAAGTTCAAAACAGCAACCTCTTCCAGCTGACAATCCAGTACTTGCAGCAGAAGATGGAGCTCCTCTCGACGGCCGGGCAGCCGTGTTCATAATGTTGTTCCGCAAAGGCCCTCAAGCATTGAGAGGTCTCTCGACGATGTTCAGCCTCAATGCTGTTTGATGCAATTTGCCTCACTTCGCCACCTCATTACATGTAGCCAACACGTTTCAAGGCGAACCTGTTTGTCAGGGCGGCAAACAAAAGACTCGAACTCGCAGTGTTCGTTAAGGCTCATTTATTCAGGTAAGTTCAGCCCCTCATTGGGCGTGTACGTAGTGCGCTTCTTTTAATGCCTCTTGGGACTGGGAGTCCCTAAAGCGAGAAATCAGTGTCCCATTTTAGTAAATCGGGTGATTTGGCTGCAATTATTTATTTATATTTGTTACCTTAGTAGGTGGTGGGCCCGTTCGGCAGACTAATTAGCATATCAACATCGTGCTGATCCGTTTGGAAAGTTCAAAACGGCAATCTCTTCCAGCTGACAATTCAGTACTTGCAGCAGAAGATGGAGCTCCTCTCCACGGCCGGGCAGCCGTGTTTATAATGTTGTTCCGCAAAGGCCCTAAAGCATTGAGAGGTCTCTCGACGATGTTCAGCCACAAGGCTGTACGATGCAGTTTGCCTCACTTCGCCACCTCATTACATGTAGCCAACGCGTTTCAAGGCGAACCTCTTCGTTAGGGCGGCAAACAAAAGACTCGAACTCGCAGTGCTCGTTAAGGCTCATTTATTCAGGTAAGTTCAGCCCCTCAGTGGGCGTGTGCATAGTGCACTTCTTTCAATGCCTCCTGGGACTGGGTGTCCCTAAAGCGAGAAATCAGTGTCCCGTTTTAGTAAATCGGGTGATTTGTCTGCAATTATTTATTTATATTTGTTACCTTAGTAGGTGGTGGGCCCGTTCGGCAGACTAATTAGCATATCAACATCGTGCTGATCCATTTGGAAAGTTCAAAACGGCAAGCTCTTCCAGCTGACAATTCATTACTTGCAGCAGAAGATGGAGCTCCTCTCCACGGCCAGGCAGCCGTGTTTATAATGTTGTTCCGCAAAGGCCCTCAAGCATTGAGAGGTCTCTCGACGATGTTCAGCCACAAGGCTGTACGATGCAGTTTCCCTCACTTCGCCACCTCATTACATGTAGCGAACGCGTTTCAAGGCGAACCTCTTCATCAAGGCGGCAAACAAAAGACTCGAACTCGCAGTGTTCGTTAAGGCTCATTTATTCAGGTGTGTTCAGACCCTCAGTGGTCGTGTGCATAGTGCGCTTCTTTCAATGCCTCCTGGGACTGGGAGTCCCTAAAGCGAGAAATCAGTGTCCCATTTTAGTAAATCGGGGGATTTGTCTGCAATTATTTATTTATATTTGTTACCTTAGTAGGGGGTGGGCCTGTTCGGCAGACTAATTAGCATATCAACATCGTGCAGATCCGTTTGGAATGTTCAAAACCGCAACCTCTTCCAGCTGACAATCCAGTACTTGCAGCAGAAGATGGAGCTCCTCCCAACGGCCGGGCAGCCGTGTTTATAATGTTGTTCCGCAAAGGCCCTCAAGCATTGAGAGGTCTCTCAACGATGTTCAGCCACAAGGCTGTACGATGCAGTTTACCTCACTTCGCCACCTCATTACATGTAGCCAACGCGTTTCAAGGCGAACCTTTTCGTCAGGGCGGGAAACAAAAGACCAGAACTCGCAGTGTTCGTTAGGGCTCATTTATTCAGGTAAGTTCAGCCCCTCAGTGGGCGTGTGCATAGTGCACTTCTTTCAATGCCTCCTGGGACTGGGAGTCCCTAAAGCGAGAAATCAGTGTCTCATTTTAGTGAATCGGGGGATTTGTCTGCAATTATTTATTTATATTTGTTACCTTAGTAGGTGGTGGGCCCACTCGGCAGACTAATTAGCATATCAACATCGTGCTGATCCGTTTGGAAAGTTCAAAATGGCAACCTCTTCCAGCTGACAATCCAGTACTTGCAGCAGAAGATGAAGCTCCTCTCCACGGCCGGGCAGCCGTGTTTATAATGTTGTTCCGCAAAGGCCCTCAAGCATTGAGAGGTCTCTCGACGATGTTCAGCCACAAGGCTTCACGATGCAGTTTGCCACACTTCGCCACCTCATTACATGTAGCCAACGCGTTTCAAGGCGAACCTCTTCGTCAGGGAGGGAAACAAAAGACTCGAACTCGCAGTGTTCGTTAAGGCTAATTTATTCAGGTAAGTTCAGCCCCTCAGTGGGCGTGTGCATAGTGCGCTTCTTTTAATGCCTCCTGGGACTGGGAGTCCCTAATGCGAGAAATCAGTGTCCCATTTTGGTAAATCGTGTGATTTGTCTGCAATTATTTATTTATTTTTGTTACCTTAGTAGGTGGTGGGCCCGTTCGGCAGACTAATTAGCATATCAACATTGTGCTGATCCGTTTGGAAAGTTCAAAAAGGCAACCTCTTTCAGCTGACAATTCAGTAGGCGTGTGCATAGTGCACTTCTTTCAATGCCTCCTGGGACTGGGAGTCCCTAAAGCGAGAAATCAGTGTCTCATTTTAGTGAATCGGGGGATTTGTCTGCAATTATTTATTTATATTTGTTACCTTAGTAGGTGGTGGGCCCACTCGGCAGACTAATTAGCATATCAACATCGTGCTGATCCGTTTGGAAAGTTCAAAATGGCAACCTCTTCCAGCTGACAATCCAGTACTTGCAGCAGAAGATGAAGCTCCTCTCCACGGCCGGGCAGCCGTGTTTATAATGTTGTTCCACAAAGGCCCTCAAGCATTGAGACGTCTCTCGACGATGTTCAGCCACAAGGCTGTAAGATGCAGTTTGCCTCATTTCGCCACATCATTACATGTATTGTATTGTATTGTATTGTATTGTATTGTATTGTATTGTATTGTATTGTATTTAATATTTATACCGCGCATCTGTCACCCTACGGGTATCCTGGCGCCAGAAAGGAAAAATCAGATGCAGATCAGATGTAGCCAACGCGTTTCAAGGCGAACCTCTTCGTCTGGGCGGCAAACAAAAGACTCGAACTCGCAGTGTTCGTTAAGGCTCATTTATTCAGGTAAGTTCAGCCCCTCAGTGGGCGTGTGCATAGTGCACTTCTTTCAATGCCTCCTGGGACTGAGTGTCCCTAAAGCGAGAAATCAGTGTCCCATTTTAGTAAATCGGGTGATTTGTCTGCAATTATTTATTTATATTTGTTACCTTAGTAGGTGGTGGGCCCATTCGGCAGACTAATTAGCATATCAACATCGTGCAGATCCGTTTGGAATGTTCAAAACGGCAACCTCTTCCAGCTGACAATCCAGTACTTGCAGCAGAAGATGGAGCTCCTCTCCACGGCTGGGCAGCCATGTTTATAATGTTGTTCCGCAAAGGCCCTCAAGCATTGAGAGGTCTCTCAACGATGTTCAGCCACAAGGCTGTACGATGCAGTTTGCCTCACTTCGCCACCTCATTACATGTAGCCAACGCGTTTCAAGGCGAACCTCTTCGTCAGGGCGGGAAACAAAAGACTCGAACTCGCAGTGTTCGTTAAGGCTCATTTATTCAGGTAAGTTCAGCCCCTCAGTGGGCGTGTGCATAGTGCACTTCTTTCAATGCCTCCTGGGACTGGGAGTCCCTAAAGCGAGAAATCAGTGTCTCATTTTAGTGAATCGGGTGATTTGTCTGCAATTATTTATTTATATTTGTTACCTTAGTAGGTGGTGGGCCCACTCGGCAGACTAATTAGCATATCAACATCGTGCTGATCCGTTAGGAAAGTTCAAAACGGCAACCTCTTCCAACTGACAATCCAGTACTTGCAGCAGAAGATGGAGCTCCTCTCCACGGCCGGGCAGCCGTGTTTATAATGTTGTTCCACAAAGGCCCTCAAGCATTGAGATGTCTCTCGACGATGTTCAGCCACAAGGCTGTACGATGCAGTTTGCCTCACTTCGCCACCTCATTACATGTAGCCAACGCGTTTCAAGGCGAACCTCTTCGTCAGGGTGGCAAACAAAAGACTCAAACTTGCACTGTTCGTTAAGGCTCATTTATTCAGGTAAGTTCAGCCCCTCAGTGGGCGTGTGCATAGTGCGCTTCTTTCAATGCCTCCTGGGACTGGGAGTCTCTAAAGTGAGAAATCAGTGTCCCATTTTAGTAAATCGGGTGATTTGTCTGCAATTATTTATTTATATTTGTTACCTTAGTAGGTGGTGGGCCCGTTTGGCAGACTAATTAGCATATCAACATCGTGCTGATCCGTTTGGAAAGTTCAAAACGGCAACCTCTTCCAACTGACAATCCAGTACTTGCAGCAGAAGATGGAGCTCCTCTCCACGGCCGGGCAGCTGTGTTCATAATGTTGTTCCGCAAAGGCCCTCAAGCATTGAGAGGTCTCTCGACGATGTTCAGCCACAATGCTGTTTGATGCAATTTGCCTCACTTCGCCACCTCATTACATGTAGCCAACGCGTTTCAAGGTGAACCTGTTTGTCAGGGCGGCAAACAAAAGACTCGAACTCGCAGTGTTCGTTAAGGCTCATTTATTCAAGTAAGTTCAGCCCCTCATTGGGCGTGTACATAGTGCACTTCTTTCAATGCCTCTTGGGACTGGGAGTCCCTAAAGCGAGAAATCAGTGTCCCATTTTAGTAAATCGGGTGATTTGTCTGCAATTATTCATTTATATTTGTTACCTTAGTAGGTGGTGGGCCCGTTCGGCAGACTAATTAGCATATCAACATTGTGCTGATCCGTTTGGAAAGTTCAAAATGGCAACCTCTTCCAGCTGACAATTCAGTACTTGCAGCAGAAGATGGAGCTCCTCTCCACGGCCGGGCAGCCGTGTTTATAATGTTGTTCCGCAAAGGCCCTCAAGCATTGAGAGGTCTCTCGACGATGTTCAGCCACAAGGCTGTACGATGCAGTTTCCCTCACTTCGCCACCTCATTACATGTAGCCAACGCGTTTCAAGGCGAACCTCTTCGTCAGGGCGGGAAACAAAAGACTCGAACTCGCAGTGTTCGTTAAGGCTAATTTATTCAGGTAAGTTCAGCACCTCAGTGGGCATGTGCATAGTGCGCTTCTTTTAATGCCTCCTGGGACTGGGAGTCCCTAAAGCGAGAAATCAGTGTCCCATTTTAGTAAATCGGGTGATTTGTCTGCAATTATTTATTTATATTTGTTACCTTAGTAGGTGGTGGGCCCGTTCAGCAGACTAATTAGCATATCAACATCGTGCTGATCCGTTTGGAAAGTTCAAAACGGCAACCTCTTCCAGCTGAAAATTCAGTACTTGCAGCAGAAGATGGAGCTCCTCTCCACGGCCGGGCAGCCGTGTTTATAATGCTGTTCCGCAAAGGCCCTCAAGCATTGAGAGGTCTCTCGACGATGTTCAGCCACAAGGCTGTACGATGCAGTTTCCCTCACTTCGCCACCTCATTACATTTAGCCAACGCGTTTCAAGGTGAACCTCTTCGTCAGGGCGGCAAACAAAAGACTCGAACTCGCAGTGTTCGTTAAGGCTCATTTATTCAGGTAAGTTCAGCCCCTCAGTGGGCTTATGCATAGTGTGCTTCTTTCAATGCCTCCTGGGTCTGGGAGTCCCTAAAGCGAGAAATCAGTGTCCCATTTTAGTAAATCGGGTGATTTGTCTGCAATTATTTATTTATATTTGTTACCTTAGTAGGTGGTGGGCCTGTTCGGCAGACTAATTAGCATATCAACATCGTGCTGATCCGTTTGGAAAGTTCAAAATGGCAACCTCTTCCAGCTGACAATCCAGTACTTGCAGCAGAAGATGGAGCTCCTCTCCACGGCCGGGCAGCCGTGTTTATAATGTTGTTCCGCAAAGGCCCCCAAGCATTGAGAGGTCTCTCGACGATGTTCAGCCACAAGGCTGTACGATGCAGTTTGCCTCACTTCGCCACCTCATTACATGTAGCCAACGCGTTTCAAGGCGAACCTCTTCGTCAGGGCGGGAAACAAAAGACTCGAATTCGCAGTGTTCGTTAAGGCTCATTTATTCAGGTAAGTTCAGCCCCTCAGTGGGCGTGGGCATAGTGCGCTTCTTTTAATACCTCCTGGGACTGGGAGTCCCTAATGCGAGAAATCAGTGTCCCATTTTGGTAAATCGTGTGATTTGGCTGCAATTATTTATTTATTTTTGATACCTTAGTAGGTGGTGGGCCCGTTCGGCAGACTAATTAGCATATCAACATTGTGCTGATCCGTTTGGAAAGTTCAAAACAGCAACCTCTTTCAGCAGACAATACAGTACTTGCAGCAGAAGATGGAGCTCCTCTCCACGGCCGGGCAGCCGTGTTTATAATGTTGTTCCACAAAGGCCCTCAAGCATTGAGAGGTCTCTCGACGATGTTCAGCCACAAGGCTTTACGATGCAGTTTCCCTCACTTCGCCACCTCATTACATGTAGGCAACACGTTTCAAGGTGAACCTCTTCGTCAGGGCGGCAAACAAAAGACTCGAACTCGCAGTGTTCGTTAAGGCTCATTTATTCAGGTAAGTTGAGCCCCTCAGTGGGCTTATGCATAGTGCGCTTCTTTCAATGCCTCCTGGGACTGGGAGTCCCTAAAGCGAGAAATCAGTGTCCCATTTTAGTAAATCGGGTGATTTGTCTGCAATTATTTATTTATATTTGTTACCTTAGTAGGTGGTGGGCCCGTTCGGCAGACTAATTAGCATATCAACATCGTGCTGATCCGTTTGGAAAGTTCAAAACGGCAACCTCTTCCAGCTGACAATTCAGTACTTGCAGCAGAAGATGGAGCTCCTCTCCACGGCCGGGCAGCCGTGTTTATAATGTTGTTCCGCAAAGGCCCTCAAGCATTGAGAGGTCTCTCGACGATGTTCAGCCACAAGGCTGTACGATGCAGTTTCCCTCACTTCGCCACCTCATTACATGTAGCCAACGCGTTTCAAGGTGAACCTCTTCGTCCGGGCGGCAAACAAAAGACTCAAACTCGCAGTGTTCGTTAAGGCTCATTTATTCAGGTAAGTTCAGCCCCTCAGTGGGCTTATGCATAGTGTGCTTCTTTCAATGCCTCCTGGGTCTGGGAGTCCCTAAAGCGAGAAATCAGTGTCCCATTTTAGTAAATCGGGTGATTTGTCTGCAATTATTTATTTATATTTGTTACCTCAGTAGGGGGTGGGCCCGTTCGGCAGACTAATTAGCATATCTACATCGTGCTGATCCGTTTGGAAAGTTCAAAACGGCAACCTCTTCCAGCTGACAATCCAGTACTTGCAGCAGAAGATGGAGCTCCTCTCCACGGCCGGGCAGCCGTGTTTATAATGTTGTTCCGCAAAGGCCCTCAAGCATTGAGAGGTCTCTCGACGATGTTCAGCCACAAGGCTGTACGATGCAGTTTGCCTCACTTCGCCACCTCATTACATGTAGCCAACGCGTTTCAAGGAGAACCTCTTCGTCAGGGCGGGAAACAAAAGACTCGAACTCGCAGTGTTCGTTAAGGCTAATTTATTCAGGTAAGTTCAGCCCCTCAGTGGGCGTGTGCATAGTGCGCTTCTTTAAATGCCTCCTGGGACTGGGAGTCCCTAATGCGAGAAATCAGTGTCCCATTTTGGTAAATCGTGTGATTTGTCTGCAATTATTTATTTATTTTTGTTACCTTAGTAGGTGGTGGGCCCGTTCGGCAGACTAATTAGCATATCAACATTGTGCTGATCCGTTTGGAAAGTTCAAAACGGCAACCTCTTTCAGCTGACAATTCAGTACTTGCAGCAGAAGATGGAGCTCCTCTCCACGGCCAGGCAGCCGTGTTTATAATGTTGTTCCGCAAAGGCCCTCAAGCATTGAGAGGTCTCTCGACGATGTTCAGCCTCAATGCTGTTTGATGCAATTTGCCTCACTTCGCCACCTCATTACATGTAGCCAACGCGTTTCAAGGCGAACCTGTTTGTCAGGGCGGCAAACAAAAGACTCGAACTCGCAGTGTTCGTTAAGGCTCATTTATTCAGGTAAGTTCAGCCCCTCATTGGGCGTGTACGTAGTGCGCTTCTTTCAATGCCTCTTGGGACTGGGAGTCCCTAAAGCGAGAAATCAGTGTCCCATTTTAGTAAATCGGGTGATTTGGCTGCAATTATTTATTTATATTTGTTACCTTAGTAGGTGGTGGGCCCGTTCGGCAGACTAATTAGCATATCCACATCGTGCTGATCCGTTTGGAAAGTTCAAAACGGCAATCTCTTCCAGCTGACAATTCAGTACTTGCAGCAGAAGATGGAGCTCCTCTCCACGGCCGGGCAGCCGTGTTTATAATGTTGTTCCGCAAAGGCCCTCAAGCATTGAGAGGTTTCTCGACGATGTTCAGCCACAAGGCTGTACGATGCAGTTTCCCTCACTTCGCCACCTCATTACATGTAGCCAACGCATTTCAAGGTGAACCTCTTCGTCAGGGCGGCAAACAAAAGACTCGAACTCGCAGTGTTCGTTAAGGCTCATTTATTCAGGTAAGTTCAGCCCGTCAGTGGGCTTATGCATAGTGCGCTTCTTTCAATGCCTCCTGGGACTGGGAGTCCCTAAAGCGAGAAATCAGTGTCCCATTTTAGTAAATCGGGTGATTTGTCTGCAATTATTTATTTATATTTGTTATCTTAGTAGGTGGTGGGCCCGTTCGGCAGACTAATTAGCATATCAACATCGTGCTGATCCGTTTGGAAAGTTCAAAATGGCAACCTCTTCCAGCTGACAATCCAGTACTTGCAGCAGAAGACGGAGCTCCTCTCCACGGCCGGGCATCCGTGTTTATAATGTTGTTCCGCAAAGGCCCTCAAGCATTGAGAGGTCTCTCGACGATGTTCAGCCACAAGGCTGTACGATGCAGTTTGCCTCACTTCGCCACCTCATTACATGTAGCCAACGCGTTTCAAGGAGAACCTCTTCGTCAGGGCGGGAAACAAAAGACTCGAACTCGCAGTGTTCGTTAAGGCTAATTTATTCAGGTAAGTTCAGCCCCTCAGTGGGCGTGTGCATAGTGCGCTTCTTTTAATGCCTCCTGGGACTGGGAGTCCCTAATGCGAGAAATCAGTGTCCCATTTTGGTAAATCGTGTGATTTGTCTGCAATTATTTATTTATTTTTGTTACCTTAGTAGGTGGTGGGCCCGTTCGGCAGACTAATTAGCATATCAACATTGTGCTGATCCGTTTGGAAAGTTCAAAACGGCAACCTCTTTCAGCTGACAATTTAGTACTTGCAGCAGAAGATGGAGCTCCTCTCCACGGCCAGGCAGCCGTGTTTATAATGTTGTTCCGCAAAGGCCCTCAAGCATTGAGAGGTCTCTCGACGATGTTCAGCCTCAATGCTGTTTGATGCAATTTGCCTCACTTCGCCACCTCATTACATGTAGCCAACGCGTTTCAAGGCGAACCTGTTTGTCAGGGCGGCAAACAAAAGACTCGAACTCGCAGTGTTCGTTAAGGCTCATTTATTCAGGTAAGTTCAGCCCCTCATTGGGCATGTACGTAGTGCGCTTCTTTCAATGCCTCTTGGGACTGGGAGTCCCTAAAGCGAGAAATCAGTGTCCCATTTTAGTAAATCGGGTGATTTGGCTGCAATTATTTATTTATATTTGTTACCTTAGTAGGTGGTGGGCCCGTTCGGCAGACTAATTAGCATATCCACATCGTGCTGATCCGTTTGGAAAGTTCAAAACGGCAATCTCTTCCAGCTGACAATTCAGTACTTGCAGCAGAAGATGGAGCTCCTCTCCACGGCCGGGCAGCCGTGTTTATAATGTTGTTCCGCAAAGGCCCTCAAGCATTGAGAGGTTTCTCGACGATGTTCAGCCACAAGGCTGTACGATGCAGTTTCCCTCACTTCGCCACCTCATTACATGTAGCCAACGCATTTCAAGGTGAACCTCTTCGTCAGGGCGGCAAACAAAAGACTCGAACTCGCAGTGTTCGTTAAGGCTCATTTATTCAGGTAAGTTCAGCCCGTAAGTGGGCTTATGCATAGTGCGCTTCTTTCAATGCCTCCTGGGACTGGGAGTCCCTAAAGCGAGAAATCAGTGTCCCATTTTAGTAAATCGGGTGATTTGTCTGCAATTATTTATTTATATTTGTTATCTTAGTAGGTGGTGGGCCCGTTCGGCAGACTAATTAGCATATCAACATCGTGCTGATCCGTTTGGAAAGTTCAAAATGGCAACCTCTTCCAGCTGACAATCCAGTACTTGCAGCAGAAGACGGAGCTCCTCTCCACGGCCGGGCATCCGTGTTTATAATGTTGTTCCACAAAGGCCCTCAAGCATTGAGAGGTCTCTCGACGATGTTCAGCCACAAGGCTGTACGATGCAGTTTGCCTCACTTCGCCACCTCATTACATGTAGTTAACGCGTTTCAAGGCGAACCTCTTCGTCAGGGCGGGAAACAAAAGACTCGAACTCGCAGTGTTCGTTAAGGCTAATTTATTCAGGTAAGTTCAGCCCCTCAGTGGGCGTGTGCATAGTGCGCTTCTTTTAATGCCTCCTGGGACTGGGAGTCCCTAATGCGAGAAATCAGTGTCCCATTTTGGTAAATCGTGTGATTTGTCTGCAATTATTTATTTATTTTTGTTACCTTAGTAGGTGGTGGGCCTGTTCGGCAGACTAATTAGCATATCAACATTGTGCTGATCCGTTTGGAAATTTCAAAACGGCAACCTCTTTCAGCTGACAATTCAGTACTTGCAGCAGAAGATGGAGCTCCTCTCCACGGCCGGGCAGCCGTGTTTATAATGTTGTTCCACAAAGGCCCTCAAGCATTGAGAGGTCTCTCGACGATGTTCAGCCACAAGGCTTTACGATGCAGTTTCCCTCACTACGCCACCTCATTACATGTAGGCAACGCGTTTCAAGGTGAACCTCTTCGTCAGGGCGGCAAACAAAAGACTCGAACTCGCAGTGTTCGTTAAGGCTCATTTATTCAGGTAAGTTCAGCCCCTCAGTGGGCTTATGCATAGTGCGCTTCTTTCAATGCCTCCTGGGACTGGGAGTCCCTAAAGCGAGAAATCAGTGTCCCATTTTAGTAAATCAGGTGATTTGTCTGCAAATATTTATTTATATTTGTTACCTTAGTAGGTGGTGGGCCCGTTCGCAGACTAATTAGCATATCAACATCGTGCTGATCCGTTTGGAAAGTTCAAAACGGCAACCTCTTCCAGCTGACAATCCAGTACTTGCAGCAGAAGATGGAGCTCCTCTCCACGGCCGGGCAGCCGTGTTTATAATGTTGTTCCGCAAAGGCCCTCAAGCATTGAGAGGTCTCTCGACGATGTTCAGCCACAAGGCTGTACGATGCAGTTTGCCTCACTTCGCCACCTCATTACATGTAGTTAACGCGTTTCAAGGCGAACCTCTTCGTCAGGGCGGGAAACAAAAGACTCGAACTCGCAGTGTTCGTTAAGGCTAATTTATTCAGGTAAGTTCAGCCCCTCAGTGGGCGTGTGCATAGTGCGCTTCTTTTAATGCCTCCTGGGACTGGGAGTCCCTAATGCGAGAAATCAGTGTCCCATTTTGGTAAATCGTGTGATTTGTCTGCAATTATTTATTTATTTTTGTTACCTTAGTAGGTGGTGGGCCTGTTCGGCAGACTAATTAGCATATCAACATTGTGCTGATCCGTTTGGAAATTTCAAAACGGCAACCTCTTTCAGCTGACAATTCAGTACTTGCAGCAGAAGATGGAGCTCCTCTCCACGGCCGGGCAGCCGTGTTTATAATGTTGTTCCACAAAGGCCCTCAAGCATTGAGAGGTCTCTCGACGATGTTCAGCCACAAGGCTTTACGATGCAGTTTCCCTCACTACGCCACCTCATTACATGTAGGCAACGCGTTTCAAGGTGAACCTCTTCGTCAGGGCGGCAAACAAAAGACTCGAACTCGCAGTGTTCGTTAAGGCTCATTTATTCAGGTAAGTTCAGCCCCTCAGTGGGCTTATGCATAGTGCGCTTCTTTCAATGCCTCCTGGGACTGGGAGTCCCTAAAGCGAGAAATCAGTGTCCCATTTTAGTAAATCAGGTGATTTGTCTGCAAATATTTATTTATATTTGTTACCTTAGTAGGTGGTGGGCCCGTTCGCAGACTAATTAGCATATCAACATCGTGCTGATCCGTTTGGAAAGTTCAAAACGGCAACCTCTTCCAGCTGACAATCCAGTACTTGCAGCAGAAGATGGAGCTCCTCTCCACGGCCGGGCAGCCGTGTTTATAATGTTGTTCCGCAAAGGCCCTCAAGCATTGAGAGGTCTCTCGACGATGTTCAGCCACAAGGCTGTACGATGCAGTTTGCCTCACTTCGCCACCTCATTACATGTAGCCAACGCGTTTCAAGGCGAACCTCTTCGTTAGGGCGGCAAACAAAAGACTCGAACTCGCAGTGTTTGTTAAGGCTCATTTATTCAGGTAAGTTCAGCCCCTCAGTGGGCGTGTGCATAGTGCACTTCTTTCAATGCCTCCTGGGACTGGGTGTCCCTAAAGCGAGAAATCAGTGTCCCGTTTTAGTAAATCGGGGGATTTGTCTGCAATTATTTATTTATATTTGTTACCTTAGTAGGTGGTGGGCCCGTTCGGCAGACTAATTAGCATATCAACATCGTGCTGATCCATTTGGAAAGTTCAAAACGGCAAGCTCTTCCAGCTGACAATTCATTACTTGCAGCAGAAGATGGAGCTCCTCTCCACGGCCAGGCAGCCGTGTTTATAATGTTGTTCCGCAAAGGCCCTCAAGCATTGAGAGGTCTCTCGACGATGTTCAGCCACAAGGCTGTACGATGCAGTTTCCCTCACTTCGCCACCTCATTACATGTAGCCAACGCGTTTCAAGGCGAACCTCTTCATCAAGGCGGCAAACAAAAGACTCGAACTCGCAGTGTTCGTTAAGGCTCATTTATTCAGGTGTGTTCAGACCCTCAGTGGTCGTGTGCATAGTGCGCTTCTTTCAATGCCTCCTGGGACTGGGAGTCCCTAAAGCGAGAAATCAGTGTCCCATTTTAGTAAATCGGGGGATTTGTCTGCAATTATTTATTTATATTTGTTACCTTAGTAGTGGGTGGGCCTGTTCGGCAGACTAATTAGCATATCAACATCGTGCAGATCCGTTTGGAATGTTCAAAACCGCAACCTCTTCCAGCTGACAATCCAGTACTTGCAGCAGAAGATGGAGCTCCTCCCAACGGCCGGGCAGCCGTGTTTATAATGTTGTTCCGCAAAGGCCCTCAAGCATTGAGAGGTCTCTCAACGATGTTCAGCCACAAGGCTGTACGATGCAGTTTACCTCACTTCGCCACCTCATTACATGTAGCCAACGCGTTTCAAGGCGAACCTCTTCGTCAGGGCGGGAAACAAAAGACCAGAACTCGCAGTGTTCGTTAAGGCTCATTTATTCAGGTAAGTTCAGCCCCTCAGTGGGCGTGTGCATAGTGCACTTCTTTCAATGCCTCCTGGGACTGGGAGTCCCTAAAGCGAGAAATCAGTGTCTCATTTTAGTGAATCGGGGGATTTGTCTGCAATTATTTATTTATATTTGTTACCTTAGTAGGTGGTGGGCCCACTCGGCAGACTAATTAGCATATCAACATCGTGCTGATCCGTTTGGAAAGTTCAAAATGGCAACCTCTTCCAGCTGACAATCCAGTACTTGCAGCAGAAGATGAAGCTCCTCTCCACGGCCGGGCAGCCGTGTTTATAATGTTGTTCCACAAAGGCCCTCAAGCATTGAGACGTCTCTCGACGATGTTCAGCCACAAGGCTGTACGATGCAGTTTGCCTCACTTCGCCACCTCATTACATGTAACCAACGCGTTTCAAGGCGAACCTCTTCGTCAGGGTGGCAAACAAAAGACTCAAACTCGCAGTGTTCGTTAAGGCTCATTTATTCAGGTAAGTTCAGCCCCTCAGTGGGCGTGTGCATAGTGTGCTTCTTTCAATGCCTCCTGGGACTGGGAGTCTCTAAAGTGAGAAATCAGTGTCCCATTTTAGTAAATCGGGTGATTTGTCTGCAATTATTTATTTATATTTGTTACCTTAGTAGGTGGTGGGCCCGTTCGGCAGACTAATTAGCATATCAACATCGTGCTGATCCGTTTGGAAAGTTAAAAACGGCAACCTCTTCCAGCTGACAATCCAGTACTTGCAGCAGAAGATGGAGCTCCTCTCCACGGCCGGGCAGCTGTGTTTATAATGTTGTTCCGCAAAGGCCCTGAAGCATTGAGAGGTCTCTCGACGATGTTCAGCCACAAGGCTGTACTATGCAGTTTGCCTCACTTCGCCACATCATTACATGTATTGTATTGTATTGTATTGTATTGTATTGTATTGTATTGTATTTAATATTTATACCGCGCATCTGTCACCCTACGGGTATCCTGGCACCAGAAAGGAAAAATCAGATGCAGATCAGATGTAGCCAACGCGTTTCAAGGCGAACCTCTTCGTCTGGGCGGCAAACAAAAGACTCGAACTTGCAGTGTTCGTTAAGGCTCATTTAATCAGGTAATTTCAGCCCCTCAGTGGGCGTGTGCACAGTGCGCTTCTTTCAATGCCTCCTGGGACTGGGAGTCCCTAAAGCAAGAAATCAGTGTCCCATTTTAGTAAATCGGTGATTTGTCTGCAATTATTTATTTATATTTGTTACCTTAGTAGGTGGTGGGCCCGTTCGGCAGACTAATTAGCATATCAACATCGTGCTGATCCGTATGGAAAGTTCAAAACGGCAACCTCTTCCAGCTGACAATCCAGTACTTGCAGCCGAAGTTGGAGCTCCTCTCCACGACCAGGCAGCCGTGTTTATAATGTTGTTCCGCAAAGGACCTCAAGCATTGAAAGGTCTCTCGACGATGTTCAGCCAAAAGGCTGTACAATGCAGTTTCCCTCACTTCGCCACCTCATTACATGTAGCCAACGCGTTTCAAGGCGAACCTCTTCGTCAGGGCGGCAAACAAAAGACTCGAACTCGCAGTGTTCGTTAAGGCTCATTTATTCAGGTAAGTTCAGCCCCTCAGTGGGCGTGTGCATAGTGCACTTCTTTCAATGCCTCCTGGGACTGAGTGTCCCTAAAGCGAGAAATCAGTGTCCCATTTTAGTAAATCGGGTGATTTGTCTGCAATTATTTATTTATATTTGTTACCTTAGTAGGTGGTGGGCCCATTCGGCAGACTAATTAGCATATCAACATCGTGCAGATCCGTTTGGAATGTTCAAAACGGCAACCTCTTCCAGCTGACAATCCAGTACTTGCAGCAGAAGATGGAGCTCCTCTCCACGGCTGGGCAGCCATGTTTATAATGTTGTTCCGCAAAGGCCCTCAAGCATTGAGAGGTCTCTCAACGATGTTCAGCCACAAGGCTGTACGATGCAGTTTCCCTCACTTCGCCACCTCATTACATGTAGCCAACGCGTTTCAAGGCGAACCTCTTCGTCAGGGCGGGAAACAAAAGACTCGAACTCGCAGTGTTCGTTAAGGCTCATTTATTCAGGTAAGTTCAGCCCCTCAGTGGGCGTGTGCATAGTGCGCTTCTTTCAATGCCTCCTGGGACTGGGAGTCTCTAAAGTGAGAAATCAGTGTCCCATTTTAGTAAATCGGGTGATTTGTCTGCAATTATTTATTTATATTTGTTACCTTAGTAGGTGGTGGGCCCACTCGGCAGACTAATTAGCATATCAACATCGTGCTGATCCGTTAGGAAAGTTCAAAACGGCAACCTCTTCCAACTGACAATCCAGTACTTGCAGCAGAAGATGGAGCTCCTCTCCACGGCCGGGCAGCCGTGTTTATAATGTTGTTCCACAAAGGCCCTCAAGCATTGAGATGTCTCTCGACGATGTTCAGCCACAAGGCTGTACGATGCAGTTTGCCTCACTTCGCCACCTCATTACATGTAGCCATCGCGTTTCAAGGCGAACCTCTTCATCAGGGTGGCAAACAAAAGACTCAAACTCGCACTGTTCGTTAAGGCTCATTTATTCAGGTAAGTTCAGCCCCTCAGTGGGCGTGTGCATAGTGCGCTTCTTTCAATGCCTCCTGGGACTGGGAGTCTCTAAAGTGAGAAATCAGTGTCCCATTTTAGTAAATCGGGTGATTTGTCTGCAATTATTTATTTATATTTGTTACCTTAGTAGGTGGTGGGCCCGTTTGGCAGACTAATTAGCATATCAACATCGTGCTGATCCGTTTGGAAAGTTCAAAACGGCAACCTCTTCCAACTGACAATCCAGTACTTGCAGCAGAAGATGGAGCTCCTCTCCACGGCCGGGCAGCTGTGTTCATAATGTTGTTCCGCAAAGGCCCTCAAGCATTGAGAGGTCTCTCGACGATGTTCAGCCACAATGCTGTTTGATGCAATTTGCCTCACTTCGCCACCTCATTACATGTAGCCAACGCGTTTCAAGGCGAACCTGTTTGTCAGGGCGGCAAACAAAAGACTCGAACTCACAGTGTTCGTTAAGGCTCATTTATTCAAGTAAGTTCAGCCCCTCATTGGGCGTGTACATAGTGCGCTTCTTTCAATGCCTCTTGGGACTGGGAGTCCCTAAAGCGAGAAATCAGTGTCCCATTTTAGTAAATCGGGTGATTTGTCTGCAATTATTCATTTATATTTGTTACATTAGTAGGTGGTGGGCCCGTTCGGCAGACTAATTAGCATATCAACATTGTGCTGATCCGTTTGGAAAGTTCAAAATGGCAACCTCTTCCAGCTGACAATTCAGTACTTGCAGCAGAAGATGGAGCTCCTCTCCACGGCCGGGCAGCCGTGTTTATAATGTTGTTCCGCAAAGGCCCTCAAGCATTGAGGGGTCTCTCGATGATGTTCAGCCACAAGGCTGTACGATGCAGTTTCCCTCACTTCGCCACCTCATTACATGTAGCCAACGCGTTTCAAGGCGAACCTCTTCGTCAGGGCAGGAAACAAAAGACTCGAACTCGCAGTGTTCGTTAAGGCTCATTTATTCAGGTAAGTTCAGCACCTCAGTGGGCATGTGCATAGTGCGCTTCTTTTAATGCCTCCTGGGACTGGGAGTCCCTAAAGCGAGAAATCAGTGTCCCATTTTAGTAAATCGGGTGATTTGTCTGCAATTATTTATTTATATTTGTTACCTTAGTAGGTGGTGGGCCTGTTCGGCAGACTAATTAGCATATCAACATCGTGCTGATCCGTTTGGAAAGTTCAAAACGGCAACCTCTTCCAGCTGACAATCCAGTACTTGCAGCAGAAGATGGAGCTCCTCTCCACGGCCGGGCAGCCGTGTTTATAATGTTGTTCCGCAAAGGCCCTCAAGCATTGAGAGGTCTCTCGACGATGTTCAGCCACAAGGCTGTACGATGCAGTTTGCCTCACTTCGCCACCTCATTACATGTAGCCAACGCGTTTCAAGGCGAACCTCTTCGTCAGGGCGGGAAACAAAAGACTCGAATTCGCAGTGTTCGTTAAGGCTCATTTATTCAGGTAAGTTCAGCCCCTCAGTGGGCGTGGGCATAGTGCGCTTCTTTTAATACCTCCTGGGACTGGGAGTCCCTAATGCGAGAAATAAGTGTCCCATTTTGGTAAATCGTGTGATTTGGCTGCAATTATTTATTTATTTTTGATACCTTAGTAGGTGGTGGGCCCGTTCGGCAGACTAATTAGCATATCAACATTGTGCTGATCCGTTTGGAAAGTTCAAAACAGCAACCTCTTTCAGCAGACAATACAGTACTTGCAGCAGAAGATGGAGCTCCTCTCCACGGCCGGGCAGCCGTGTTTATAATGTTGTTCCGCAAAGGCCCTCAAGCATTGAGAGGTCTCTCGACGATGTTCAGCCACAAGGCTTTACGATGCAGTTTCCCTCACTTCGCCACCTCATTACATGTAGGCAACACGTTTCAAGGTGAACCTCTTCGTCAGGGCGGCAAACAAAAGACTCGAACTCGCAGTGTTCGTTAAGGCTCATTTATTCAGGTAAGTTCAGCCCCTCAGTGGGCTTATGCATAGTGCGCTTCTTTCAATGCCTCCTGGGACTGGGAGTCCCTAAAGCGAGAAATCAGTGTCCCATTTTAGTAAATCGGGTGATTTGTCTGCAATTATTTATTTATATTTGTTACCTTAGTAGGTGGTGGGCCCGTTCGGCAGACTAATTAGCATATCAACATCGTGCTGATCCGTTTGGAAAGTTCAAAACGGCAACCTCTTCCAGCTGACAATTCAGTACTTGCAGCAGAAGATGGAGCTCCTCTCCACGGCCGGGCAGCCGTGTTTATAATGTTGTTCCGCAAAGGCCCTCAAGCATTGAGAGGTCTCTCGACGATGTTCAGCCACAAGGCTGTACGATGCAGTTTCCCTCACTTCGCCACCTCATTACATGTAGCCAACGCGTTTCAAGGTGAACCTCTTCGTCCGGGCGGCAAACAAAAGACTCGAACTCGCAGTGTTCGTTAAGGCTCATTTATTCAGGTAAGTTCAGCCCCTCAGTGGGCTTATGCATAGTGTGCTTCTTTCAATGCCTCCTGGGTCTGGGAGTCCCTAAAGCGAGAAATCAGTGTCCCATTTTAGTAAATCGGGTGATTTGTCTGCAATTATTTATTTATATTTGTTACCTCAGTAGGGGGTGGGCCCGTTCGGCAGACTAATTAGCATATCTACATCGTGCTGATCCGTTTGGAAAGTTCAAAACGGCAACCTCTTCCAGCTGACAATCCAGTACTTGCAGCAGAAGATGGAGCTCCTCTCCACGGCTGGGCAGCCGTGTTTATAATGTTGTTCCGCAAAGGCCCTCAAGCATTGAGAGGTCTCTCGACGATGTTCAGCCACAAGGCTGTACGATGAAGTTTGCCTCACTTCGCCACCTCATTACATGTAGCCAACGCGTTTCAAGGCGAACCTCTTCGTCAGGGCGGGAAACAAAAGACTCGAACTCGCAGTGTTCGTTAAGGCTCATTTATTCAGGTAAGTTCAGCACCTCAGTGGGCATGTGCATAGTGCGCTTCTTTTAATGCCTCCTGGGACTGGGAGTCCCTAAAGCGAGAAATCAGTGTCCCATTTTAGTAAATCGGGTGATTTGTCTGCAATTATTTATTTATATTTGTTACCTTAGTAGGTGGTGGGCCCGTTCGGCAGACTAATTAGCATATCAACATCGTGCTGATCCATTTGGAAAGTTCAAAACGGCAAGCTCTTCCAGCTGACAATTCATTACTTGCAGCAGAAGATGGAGCTGCTCTCCACGGCCAGGCAGCCGTGTTTATAATGTTGTTCCGCAAAGGCCCTCAAGCATTGAGAGGTCTCTCGACGATGTTCAGCCACAAGGCTGTACGATGCAGTTTCCCTCACTTCGCCACCTCATTACATGTAGCCAACGCGTTTCAAGGCGAACCTCTTCATCAAGGCGGCAAACAAATGACTCGAACTCGCAGTGTTCGTTAAGGCTCATTTATTCAGGTGTGTTCAGACCCTCAGTGGTCGTGTGCATAGTGCGCTTCTTTCAATGCCTGCTGGGACTGGGAGTCCCTAAAGCGAGAAATCAGTGTCCCATTTTAGTAAATCGGGGGATTTGTCTGCAATTATTTATTTATATTTGTTACCTTAGTAGGGGGTGGGCCTGTTCGGCAGACTAATTAGCATATCAACATCGTGCAGATCCGTTTGGAATGTTCAAAACCGCAACCTCTTCCAGCTGACAATCCAGTACTTGCAGCAGAAGATGGAGCTCCTCCCAACGGCCGGGCAGCCGTGTTTATAATGTTGTTCCGCAAAGGCCCTCAAGCATTGAGAGGTCTCTCAACGATGTTCAGCCACAAGGCTGTACGATGCAGTTTACCTCACTTCGCCACCTCATTACATGTAGCCAACGCGTTTCAAGGCGAACCTCTTCGTCAGGGCGGGAAACAAAAGACCAGAACTCGCAGTGTTCGTTAAGGCTCATTTATTCAGGTAAGTTCAGCCCCTCAGTGGGCGTGTGCATAGTGCACTTCTTTCAATGCCTCCTGGGACTGGGAGTCCCTAAAGCGAGAAATCAGTGTCTCATTTTAGTGAATCGGGGGATTTGTCTGCAATTATTTATTTATATTTGTTACCTTAGTAGGTGGTGGGCCCACTCGGCAGACTAATTAGCATATCAACATCGTGCTGATCCGTTTGGAAAGTTCAAAATGGCAACCTCTTCCAGCTGACAATCCAGTACTTGCAGCAGAAGATGAAGCTCCTCTCCACGGCCGGGCAGCCGTGTTTATAATGTTGTTCCACAAAGGCCCTCAAGCATTGAGACGTCTCTCGACGATGTTCAGCCACAAGGCTGTACGATGCAGTTTGCCTCACTTCGCCACCTCATTACATGTAACCAACGCGTTTCAAGGCGAACCTCTTCGTCAGGGTGGCAAACAAAAGACTCAAACTCGCAGTGTTCGTTAAGGCTCATTTATTCAGGTAAGTTCAGCCCCTCAGTGGGCGTGTGCATAGTGTGCTTCTTTCAATGCCTCCTGGGACTGGGAGTCTCTAAAGTGAGAAATCAGTGTCCCATTTTAGTAAATCGGGTGATTTGTCTGCAATTATTTATTTATATTTGTTACCTTAGTAGGTGGTGGGCCCGTTCGGCAGACTAATTAGCATATCAACATCGTGCTGATCCGTTTGGAAAGTTAAAAACGGCAACCTCTTCCAGCTGACAATCCAGTACTTGCAGCAGAAGATGGAGCTCCTCTCCACGGCCGGGCAGCTGTGTTTATAATGTTGTTCCGCAAAGGCCCTGAAGCATTGAGAGGTCTCTTGACGATGTTCAGCCACAAGGCTGTACTATGCAGTTTGCCTCACTTCGCCACATCATTACATGTATTGTATTGTATTGTATTGTATTGTATTGTATTGTATTGTATTGTATTGTATTTAATATTTATACCGCGCATCTGTCACCCTACGGGTATCCTGGCGCCAGAAAGGAAAAATCAGATGCAGATCAGATGTAGCCAACGCGTTTCAAGGCGAACCTCTTCGTCTGGGCGGCAAACAAAAGACTCGAACTCGCAGTGTTCGTTAAGGCTCATTTAATCAGGTAATTTCAGCCCCTCAGTGGGCGTGTGCATAGTGCGCTTCTTTCAATGCCTCCTGGGACTGGGAGTCCCTAAAGCAAGAAATCAGTGTCCCATTTTAGTAAATCGGTGATTTGTCTGCAATTATTTATTTATATTTGTTACCTTAGTAGGTGGTGGGCCCGTTCGGCAGACTAATTAGCATATCAACATCGTGCTGATCCGTATGGAAAGTTCAAAACGGCAACCTCTTCCAGCTGACAATCCAGTACTTGCAGCCGAAGTTGGAGCTCCTCTCCACGACCAGGCAGCCGTGTTTATAATGTTGTTCCGCAAAGGCCCTCAAGCATTGAGAGGTCTCTCGACGATGTTCAGCCACAAGGCTGTACGATGCAGTTTGCCTCACTTCGCCACCTCATTACATGTAGCCAACGCGTTTCAAGGCGAACCTCTTCGTCAGGGCGGGAAACAAAAGACTCGAATTCGCAGTGTTCGTTAAGGCTCATTTATTCAGGTAAGTTCAGCCCCTCAGTGGGCGTGGGCATAGTGCGCTTCTTTTAATACCTCCTGGGACTGGGAGTCCCTAATGCGAGAAATAAGTGTCCCATTTTGGTAAATCGTGTGATTTGGCTGCAATTATTTATTTATTTTTGATACCTTAGTAGGTGGTGGGCCCGTTCGGCAGACTAATTAGCATATCAACATTGTGCTGATCCGTTTGGAAAGTTCAAAACAGCAACCTCTTTCAGCAGACAATACAGTACTTGCAGCAGAAGATGGAGCTCCTCTCCACGGCCGGGCAGCCGTGTTTATAATGTTGTTCCGCAAAGGCCCTCAAGCATTGAGAGGTCTCTCGACGATGTTCAGCCACAAGGCTTTACGATGCAGTTTCCCTCACTTCGCCACCTCATTACATGTAGGCAACACGTTTCAAGGTGAACCTCTTCGTCAGGGCGGCAAACAAAAGACTCGAACTCGCAGTGTTCGTTAAGGCTCATTTATTCAGGTAAGTTCAGCCCCTCAGTGGGCTTATGCATAGTGCGCTTCTTTCAATGCCTCCTGGGACTGGGAGTCCCTAAAGCGAGAAATCAGTGTCCCATTTTAGTAAATCGGGTGATTTGTCTGCAATTATTTATTTATATTTGTTACCTTAGTAGGTGGTGGGCCCGTTCGGCAGACTAATTAGCATATCAACATCGTGCTGATCCGTTTGGAAAGTTCAAAACGGCAACCTCTTCCAGCTGACAATTCAGTACTTGCAGCAGAAGATGGAGCTCCTCTCCACGGCCGGGCAGCCGTGTTTATAATGTTGTTCCGCAAAGGCCCTCAAGCATTGAGAGGTCTCTCGACGATGTTCAGCCACAAGGCTGTACGATGCAGTTTCCCTCACTTCGCCACCTCATTACATGTAGCCAACGCGTTTCAAGGTGAACCTCTTCGTCCGGGCGGCAAACAAAAGACTCGAACTCGCAGTGTTCGTTAAGGCTCATTTATTCAGGTAAGTTCAGCCCCTCAGTGGGCTTATGCATAGTGTGCTTCTTTCAATGCCTCCTGGGTCTGGGAGTCCCTAAAGCGAGAAATCAGTGTCCCATTTTAGTAAATCGGGTGATTTGTCTGCAATTATTTATTTATATTTGTTACCTCAGTAGGGGGTGGGCCCGTTCGGCAGACTAATTAGCATATCTACATCGTGCTGATCCGTTTGGAAAGTTCAAAACGGCAACCTCTTCCAGCTGACAATCCAGTACTTGCAGCAGAAGATGGAGCTCCTCTCCACGGCTGGGCAGCCGTGTTTATAATGTTGTTCCGCAAAGGCCCTCAAGCATTGAGAGGTCTCTCGACGATGTTCAGCCACAAGGCTGTACGATGAAGTTTGCCTCACTTCGCCACCTCATTACATGTAGCCAACGCGTTTCAAGGCGAACCTCTTCGTCAGGGCGGGAAACAAAAGACTCGAACTCGCAGTGTTCGTTAAGGCTCATTTATTCAGGTAAGTTCAGCACCTCAGTGGGCATGTGCATAGTGCGCTTCTTTTAATGCCTCCTGGGACTGGGAGTCCCTAAAGCGAGAAATCAGTGTCCCATTTTAGTAAATCGGGTGATTTGTCTGCAATTATTTATTTATATTTGTTACCTTAGTAGGTGGTGGGCCCGTTCGGCAGACTAATTAGCATATCAACATCGTGCTGATCCATTTGGAAAGTTCAAAACGGCAAGCTCTTCCAGCTGACAATTCATTACTTGCAGCAGAAGATGGAGCTGCTCTCCACGGCCAGGCAGCCGTGTTTATAATGTTGTTCCGCAAAGGCCCTCAAGCATTGAGAGGTCTCTCGACGATGTTCAGCCACAAGGCTGTACGATGCAGTTTCCCTCACTTCGCCACCTCATTACATGTAGCCAACGCGTTTCAAGGCGAACCTCTTCATCAAGGCGGCAAACAAAAGACTCGAACTCGCAGTGTTCGTTAAGGCTCATTTATTCAGGTGTGTTCAGACCCTCAGTGGTCGTGTGCATAGTGCGCTTCTTTCAATGCCTGCTGGGACTGGGAGTCCCTAAAGCGAGAAATCAGTGTCCCATTTTAGTAAATCGGGGGATTTGTCTGCAATTATTTATTTATATTTGTTACCTTAGTAGGGGGTGGGCCTGTTCGGCAGACTAATTAGCATATCAACATCGTGCAGATCCGTTTGGAATGTTCAAAACCGCAACCTCTTCCAGCTGACAATCCAGTACTTGCAGCAGAAGATGGAGCTCCTCCCAACGGCCGGGCAGCCGTGTTTATAATGTTGTTCCGCAAAGGCCCTCAAGCATTGAGAGGTCTCTCAACGATGTTCAGCCACAAGGCTGTACGATGCAGTTTACCTCACTTCGCCACCTCATTACATGTAGCCAACGCGTTTCAAGGCGAACCTCTTCGTCAGGGCGGGAAACAAAAGACCAGAACTCGCAGTGTTCGTTAAGGCTCATTTATTCAGGTAAGTTCAGCCCCTCAGTGGGCGTGTGCATAGTGCACTTCTTTCAATGCCTCCTGGGACTGGGAGTCCCTAAAGCGAGAAATCAGTGTCTCATTTTAGTGAATCGGGGGATTTGTCTGCAATTATTTATTTATATTTGTTACCTTAGTAGGTGGTGGGCCCACTCGGCAGACTAATTAGCATATCAACATCGTGCTGATCCGTTTGGAAAGTTCAAAATGGCAACCTCTTCCAGCTGACAATCCAGTACTTGCAGCAGAAGATGAAGCTCCTCTCCACGGCCGGGCAGCCGTGTTTATAATGTTGTTCCACAAAGGCCCTCAAGCATTGAGACGTCTCTCGACGATGTTCAGCCACAAGGCTGTACGATGCAGTTTGCCTCACTTCGCCACCTCATTACATGTAACCAACGCGTTTCAAGGCGAACCTCTTCGTCAGGGTGGCAAACAAAAGACTCAAACTCGCAGTGTTCGTTAAGGCTCATTTATTCAGGTAAGTTCAGCCCCTCAGTGGGCGTGTGCATAGTGTGCTTCTTTCAATGCCTCCTGGGACTGGGAGTCTCTAAAGTGAGAAATCAGTGTCCCATTTTAGTAAATCGGGTGATTTGTCTGCAATTATTTATTTATATTTGTTACCTTAGTAGGTGGTGGGCCCGTTCGGCAGACTAATTAGCATATCAACATCGTGCTGATCCGTTTGGAAAGTTAAAAACGGCAACCTCTTCCAGCTGACAATCCAGTACTTGCAGCAGAAGATGGAGCTCCTCTCCACGGCCGGGCAGCTGTGTTTATAATGTTGTTCCGCAAAGGCCCTGAAGCATTGAGAGGTCTCTTGACGATGTTCAGCCACAAGGCTGTACTATGCAGTTTGCCTCACTTCGCCACATCATTACATGTATTGTATTGTATTGTATTGTATTGTATTGTATTGTATTGTATTGTATTGTATTTAATATTTATACCGCGCATCTGTCACCCTACGGGTATCCTGGCGCCAGAAAGGAAAAATCAGATGCAGATCAGATGTAGCCAACGCGTTTCAAGGCGAACCTCTTCGTCTGGGCGGCAAACAAAAGACTCGAACTCGCAGTGTTCGTTAAGGCTCATTTAATCAGGTAATTTCAGCCCCTCAGTGGGCGTGTGCATAGTGCGCTTCTTTCAATGCCTCCTGGGACTGGGAGTCCCTAAAGCAAGAAATCAGTGTCCCATTTTAGTAAATCGGTGATTTGTCTGCAATTATTTATTTATATTTGTTACCTTAGTAGGTGGTGGGCCCGTTCGGCAGACTAATTAGCATATCAACATCGTGCTGATCCGTATGGAAAGTTCAAAACGGCAACCTCTTCCAGCTGACAATCCAGTACTTGCAGCCGAAGTTGGAGCTCCTCTCCACGACCAGGCAGCCGTGTTTATAATGTTGTTCCGCAAAGGACCTCAAGCATTGAAAGGTCTCTCGACGATGTTCAGCCAAAAGGCTGTACAATGCAGTTTCCCTCACTTCGCCACCTCATTACATGTAGCCAACGCGTTTCAAGGCGAACCTCTTCGTCAGGGCGGCAAACAAAAGACTCGAACTCGCAGTGTTCGTTAAGGCTCATTTATTCAGGTAAGTTCAGCCCCTCAGTGGGCTTGTGCATAGTGCACTTCTTTCAATGCCTCCTGGGACTGAGTGTCCCTAAAGCGAGAAATCAGTGTCCCATTTTAGTAAATCGGGTGATTTGTCTGCAATTATTTATTTATATTTGTTACCTTAGTAGGTGGTGGGCCCATTCGGCAGACTAATTAGCATATCAACATCGTGCAGATCCGTTTGGAATGTTCAAAACGGCAACCTCTTCCAGCTGACAATCCAGTACTTGCAGCAGAAGATGGAGCTCCTCTCCATGGCTGGGCAGCCATGTTTATAATGTTGTTCCGCAAAGGCCCTCAAGCATTGAGAGGTCTCTCAACGATGTTCAGCCACAAGGCTGTACGATGCAGTTTACCTCACTTCGCTACCTCATTACATGTAGCCAACGCGTTTCAAGGCGAACCTCTTCGTCAGGGCGGGAAACAAAAGACTCGAACTCGCAGTGTTCGTTAAGGCTCATTTATTCAGGTAAGTTCAGCACTCAGTGGGCGTGTGCATAGTGCACTTCTTTCAATGCCTCCTGGGACTGGGAGTCCCTAAAGCGAGAAATCAGTGTCTCATTTTAGTGAATCGGGTGATTTGTCTGCAATTATTTATTTATATTTGTTACCTTAGTAGGTGGTGGGCCCACTCGGCAGACTAATTAGCATATCAACATCGTGCTGATCCGTTTGGAAAGTTCAAAACGGCAACCTCTTCCAACTGACAATCCAGTACTTGCAGCAGAAGATGGAGCTCCTCTCCACGGCCGGGCAGCTGTGTTCATAATGTTTTTCCGCAAAGGCCCTCAAGCATTGAGAGGTCTCTCGACGATGTTCAGCCTCAATGCTGTTTGATGCAATTTGCCTCACTTCGCCACCTCATTACATGTAGCCAACGCGTTTCAAGGCGAACCTGTTTGTCAGGGCGGCAAACAAAAGACTCGAACTCGCAGTGTTCGTTAAGGCTCATTTATTCAAGTAAGTTCAGCCCCTCATTGGGCGTGTACATAGTGCGCTTCTTTCAATGCCTCTTGGGACTGGGAGTCCCTAAAGCGAGAAATCAGTGTCCCATTTTAGTAAATCGGGTGATTTGTCTGCAATTATTCATTTATATTTGTTACCTTAGTAGGTGGTGGGCCCGTTCGGCAGACTAATTAGCATTTCAACATTGTGCTGATCCGTTTGGAAAGTTCAAAATGGCAACCTCTTCCAGCTGACAATTCAGTACTTGCAGCAGAAGATGGAGCTCCTCTCCACGGCCGGGCAGCCGTGTTTATAATGTTGTTCTGCAAAGGCGCTCAAGCATTGAAAGGTCTCTCGACGATGTTCAGCCACAAGGCTGTACGATGCAGTTTCCCTCACTTCGCCACCTCATTACATGTAGCCAACGCGTTTCAAGGCGAACCTCTTCGTCAGGGTGGGAAACAAAAGACTCGAACTCGCAGTGTTCGTTAAGGCTCATTTATTCAGGTAAGTTCAGCACCTCAGTGGGCATGTGCATAGTGCGCTTCTTTTAATGCCTCCTGGGACTGGGAGTCCCTAAAGCGAGAAATCAGTGTCCCATTTTAGTAAATCGGGTGATTTGTCTGCAATTATTTATTTATATTTGTTACCTTAGTAGGTGGTGGGCCCGTTCAGCAGACTAATTAGCATATCAACATCGTGCTGATCCGTTTGGAAAGTTCAAAACGGCAACCTCTTCCAGCTGAAAATTCAGTACTTGCAGCAGAAGATGGAGCTCCTCTCCACGGCCGGGCAGCCGTGTTTATAATGCTGTTCCGCAAAGGCCCTCAAGCATTGAGAGGTCTCTCGACGATGTTCAGCCACAAGGCTGTACGATGCAGTTTCCCTCACTTCGCCACCTCATTACATGTAGCCAACGCGTTTCAAGGTGAACCTCTTCGTCAGGGCGGCAAACAAAAGACTCGAACTTGCAGTGTTCGTTAAGGCTCATTTATTCAGGTAAGTTCAGCCCCTCAGTGGGCTTATGCATAGTGTGCTTCTTTCAATGCCTCCTGGGTCTGGGAGTCCCTAAAGCGAGAAATCAGTGTCCCATTTTAGTAAATCAGGTGATTTGTCTGCAATTATTTATTTATATTTGTTACCTTAGTAGGTGGTGGGCCTGTTCGGCAGACTAATTAGCATATCAACAACGTGCTGATCCGTTTGGAAAGTTCAAAACGGCCACCTCTTCCAGCTGACAATCCAGTACTTGCAGCAGAAGATGGAGCTCCTCTCCACGGCCGGGCAGCCGTGTTTATAATGTTGTTCCACAAAGGCCCTCAAGCATTGAGAGGTCTCTCGACGATGTTCAGCCACAAGGCTTTACGATGCAGTTTCCCTCACTTCGCCACCTCATTACATGTAGGCAACACGTTTCAAGGTGAACCTCTTCGTCAGGGCGGCAAACAAAAGACTCGAATTCGCAGTGTTCGTTAAGGCTCATTTATTCAGGTAAGTTCAGCCCCTCAGTGGGCTTATGCATAGTGCGCTTCTTTCAATGCCTCCTGGGACTGGGAGTCCCTAAAGCGAGAAATCAGTGTCCCATTTTAGTAAATCGGGTGATTTGTCTGCAATTATTTATTTATATTTGTTACCTTAGTAGGTGGTGGGCCCGTTCGGCAGACTAATTAGCATATCAACATCGTGCTGATCCGTTTGGAAAGTTCAAAACGGCAACCTCTTCCAGCTGACAATTCAGTACTTGCAGCAGAAGATGGAGCTCCTCTCCACGGCCGGGCAGCCGTGTTTATAATGTTGTTCCGCAAAGGCCCTCAAGCATTGAGAGGTCTCTCGACGATGTTCAGCCACAAGGCTGTACGATGCAGTTTGCCTCACTTCGCCACCTCATTACATGTAGCCAACGCGTTTCAAGGCGAACCTCTTCGTCAGGGCGGGAAACAAAAGACTCGAACTCGCAGTGTTCGTTAAGGCTCATTTATTCAGGTAAGTTCAGCACCTCAGTGGGCATGTGCATAGTGCGCTTCTTTTAATGCCTCCTGGGACTGGGAGTCCCTAAAGCGAGAAATCAGTGTCCCATTTTAGTAAATCGGGTGATTTGTCTGCAATTATTTATTTATATTTGTTACCTTAGTAGGTGGTGGGCCCGTTCGGCACACTAATTAGCATATCAACATCGTGCTGATCCGTTTGGAAAGTTCAAAACGGCAACCTCTTCCAGCTGACAATTCAGTACTTGCAGCAGAAGATGGAGCTCCTCTCCACGGCCGGGCAGCCGTGTTTATAATGTTGTTCCGCAAAGGCCCTCAAGCATTGAGATGTCTCTCGACGATGTTCAGCCACAAGGCTGTACAATGCAGTTTGCCTCACTTCGCCACCTCATTACATGTAGCCAACGCGTTTCAAGGTGAACCTCTTCGTCAGGGCGGCAAACAAAAGACTCGAACTCGCAGTGTTTGTTAAGGCTCATTTATTCAGGTAAGTTCAGCCCCTCAGTGGGCTTATGCATAGTGTGCTTCTTTCAATGCCTCCTGGGTCTGGGAGTCCCTAAAGCGAGAAATCAGTGTCCCATTTTAGTAAATGGGGGTATTTGTCTGCAATTATTTATTTATATTTGTTTCCTTAGTAGGTGGTGGGCCCGTTCGGCAGACTAATTAGCATAGCAACATCGTGCTGATCCATTTGGAAAGTTCAAAACGGCAACCTCTTCCAGCTGACAATCCAGTACTTGCAGCAGAAGATGGAGCTCCTCTCCACGGCCGGGCAGCCGTGTTTATAATGTTGTTCCGCAAAGGCCCTCAAGCATTGAGAGGTCTCTCGACGATGTTCAGCCACAAGGCTGTACGATGCAGTTTGCCTCACTTCATCACCTCATTACATGTAGCCAACGCGTTTCAAGGCGAACCTCTTCATCAGGGCGGGAAACAAAAGACTCGAACTCGCAGTGTTCGTTAAGGCTCATTTATTCAGGTAAGTTCAGCCCCTCAGTGGGCGTGGGCATAGTGCGCTTCTTTTAATGCCTCCTGGGACTGGGAGTCCCTAATGCGAGAAATCAGTGTCCCATTTTGGTAAATCGTGTGATTTGTCTGCAATTATTTATTTATTTTTGTTACCTTAGTAGGTGGTGGGCCCGTTCGGCAGACTAATTAGCATATCAACATTGTGCTGATCCGTTTGGAAAGTTCAAAACGGCAACCTCTTTCAGCTGACAATTCAGTACTTGCAGCAGAAGATGGAGCTCCTCTCCACGGCCGGGCAGCCGTGTTTATAATGTTGTTCCACAAAGGCCCTCAAGCATTGAGAGGTCTCTCGACGATGTTCAGCGACAAGGCTTTACGATGCAGTTTCCCTCACTTCACCACCTCATTACATGTAGGCAACGCGTTTCAAGGTGAACCTCTTCGTCAGGGCGGCAAACAAAAGACTCGAACTCGCAGTGTTCGTTAAGGCTCATTTATTCAGGTAAGTTCAGCCCCTCAGTGGGCTTATGCATAGTGCGCTTCTTTCAATGCCTCCTGGGACTGGGAGTCCCTAAAGCGAGAAATCAGTGTCCCATTTTAGTAAATCGGGTGATTTGTCTGCAATTATTTATTTATATTTGTTACCTTAGTAGGTGGTGGGCCCGTTCGGCAGACTAATTAGCATATCAACATCGTGCTGATCCGTTTGGAAAGTTCAAAACGGCAACCTCTTCCAGCTGACAATCCAGTACTTGCAGCAGAAGATGGAGCTCCTCTCCACGGCCAGGCAGCCGTGTTTATAATGTTGTTCCGCAAAGGCCCTCAAGCATTGAGAGGTCTCTCGACGATGTTCAGCCACAAGGCTTTACGATGCAGTTTCCCTTTCTTCGCCACCTCATTACATGTAGGCAACGCGTTTCAAGGTGAACCTCTTCGTCAGGGCGGCAAACAAAAGACTCGAACTCGCAGTGTTCGTTAAGGCTCATTTATTCAGGTAAGTTCAGCCCCTCAGTGGGCTTATGCATAGTGCGCTTCTTTCAATGCCTCCTGGGACTGGGAGTCCCTAAAGCGAGAAATCAGTGTCCCATTTTAGTAAATCGGGTGATTTGTCTGCAATTATTTATTTATATTTGTTACCTTAGTAGGTGGCGGGCCCGTTCGACAGACTAATTAGCATATCAACATCATGCTGATCCGTTTGGAAAGTTCAAAACGGCAACCTCTTCCAGCTGACAATTCAGTACTTGCAGCAGAAGATGGAGCTCCTCTCCACGGCCGGGCAGCCGTGTTTATAATGTTGTTCCGCAAAGGCCCTCAAGCATTGAGAGGTCTCTCGACGATGTTCAGCCACAAGGCTGTATGATGCAGTTTCCCTCACTTCGCCACCTCATTACATGTAGCCAACGCGTTTCAAGGTGAACCTTTTCGTCAGGGCGGCAAACAAAAGACTCGAACTCGCAGTGTTCGTTAAGGCTCATTTATTCAGGTAAGTTCAGCCCCTCAGTGGGCTTATGCATATTGCGCTTCTTTCAATGCCTCCTGGGACTGGGAGTCCCTAAAGCGAGAAATCAGTGTCCCATTTTAGTAAATCGGGTGATTTGTCTGCAATTATTTATTTATATTTGTTACCTTAGTAGGTGGTGGGCCCGTTCGGCAGACTAATTAGCATATCAACATCGTGCTGATCCGTTTGGAAAGTTCAAAACGGCAACCTCTTCCAGCTGACAATCCAGTACTTGCAGCAGAAGATGGAGCTCCTCTCCACGGCCGGGCAGCCGTGTTTATAATGTTGTTCCGCAAAGGCCCTCAAGCATTGAGAGGTCTCTCGACGATGTTCAGCCACAAGGCTGTACGATGCAGTTTCCCTCACTTCGCCACCTCATTACATGTAGCCAACGCGTTTCAAGGCGAACCACTTCGTCAGGGCGGGAAACAAAAGACTCGAACTCGCAGTGTTCGTTAAGGCTCATTTATTCAGGTAAGTTCAGCCCCTCAGTGGGCGTGGGCATAGAGCGCTTCTTTTAATGCCTCCTGGGACTGGGAGTCCCTAATGCGAGAAATCAGTGTCCCATTTTAGTAAATCTTGTGATTTGTCTGCAATTATTTATTTAAATTTGTTACCTTAGTAGGTGGTGGGCCCGTTCGGCAGACTAATTAGCATATCAACATCGTGCTGATCCGTTTGGAAAGTTCAAAACGGCAACCTCTTCCAGCTGACAATCCAGTACTTGCAGCAGAAGATGGAGCTCCTCTCCACGGCCGGGCAGCCGTGTTTATAATGTTGTTCCGCAAAGGCCCTCAAGCATTGAGAGGTCTCTCGACGATGTTCAGCCACAAGGCTGTACGATGCAGTTTCCCTCACTTCGCCACCTCATTACATGTAGCCAACGCGTTTCAAGGCGAACCACTTCGTCAGGGCGGGAAACAAAAGACTCGAACTCGCAGTGTTCGTTAAGGCTCATTTATTCAGGTAAGTTCAGCCCCTCAGTGGGCGTGTGCATAGTGCGCTTCTTTTAATGCCTCCTGGGACTGGGAGTCCCTAAAGCGAGAAATCAGTGTCCCATTTTAGTAAATCGGGTGATTTGTCTGCAATTATTTATTTATATTTGTTACCTTAGTAGGTGGTGGGCCCGTTCGGCAGACTAATTAGCATATCAACATCGTGCTGATCCGTTTGGAAAGTTCAAAACGGCAACCTCTTCCAGCTGACAATTCAGTACTTGCAGCAGAAGATGGAGCTCCTCTCCACGGCCGGGCAGCCGTGTTTATAATGTTGTTCCGCAAAGGCCCTCAAGCATTGAGAGGTCTCTCGACGATGTTCAGCCACAAGGCTCTTCGATGCAGTTTCCCTCACTTCGCCACCTCATTACATATAGGCAACGCGTTTCAAGGTGAACCTCTTCGTCAGGGCGGCAAACAAAAGACTCGAACTCGCAGTGTTCGTTAAGGCTCATTTATTCAGGTAAGTTCAGCCCCTCAGTGGGCTTATGCATAGTGCGCTTCTTTCAATGCCTCCTGGGACTGGGAGTCCCTAAAGCGAGAAATCAGTGTCCCATTTTAGTAAATCGGGTGATTTGTCTGCAATTATTTATTTATATTTGTTACCTTAGTAGGTGGTGGGCCCGTTCGGCAGACTAATTAGCATATAAACATCGTGCTGATCCGTTTGGAAAGTTCAAAACGGCAACCTCTTCCAGCTGACAATCCAGTACTTGCAGCAGAAGATGGAGCTCCTCTCCATGGCCGGGCAGCCGTGTTTATAATGATGTTCCGCAAAGGCCCTCAAGCATTGAGAGGTCTCTCGACGATGTTCAGCCACAAGGCTCTACGATGCAGTTTCCCTCACTTCGCCACCTCATTACATGTAGCCAACGCGTTTCAAGGTGAACCTCTTCGCCAGGGCGGCAAACAAAAGACTCGAACTCGCAGTGTTCGTTAAGGCTCATTTATTCAGGTAAGTTCAGCCCCTCAGTGGGCTTATGCATAGTGCGCTTCTTTCAATGCCTCCTGGGACTGGGAGTCCCTAAAGCGAGAAATCAGTGTCCCATTTTAGTAAATCGGGTGATTTGTCTGCAATCATTTATTTATATTTGGTACCTTAGTAGGTGGTGGGCCCGTTCGGCAGACTAATTAGCATATCAACATCGTGCTGATCCGTTTGGAAAGTTCAAAACGGCAACCTCTTCCAGCTGACTAAGCATGGGCGGATCTAGCGGATCTCGTGTACGCCAATTTGCGTATTTACGGATTCGCAATCCGTAAAATCCGCGAACTCTCGCGGATTTGCGGATTTTTGTGTTTTTTGTGTTCGCGAACGTTCGCGAGGATTTGTGGACCAGTTCGCAATTGCGAACTTACTTGTCGGCTCGCAACGACCGCGACTATGTTGTTTCTACGTCTGGTTTATCATCACAGGTTCACAGCACCCTCTGTTTCACCACTGCCACCCTCTGGTACACCCATGCCACCCTCTGGTACATCCTCACTGCCACCCATTAGGTTTGTTTATCACTGTAGATTATGGGGGAGAAAAAAAGCAAGGACACCTGCCCTGCTTCAACTGCCATGAATTAATTTGGGGTTGATTAATGTGTCAGTGATTTTGAAACTTCCAGTCTGGCTGGCACCTGCTTCCTTCCTTATCTGTAATTTGCTTTCTGTTGCAGTGAAAGCAAGCACACCTGCCCTTCTTCAACTGCCATGAATTAATTTGGGGTTGATTAATGTGTCAGTAATTTTGAAACTTCCAGTCTGGCTGGCACCTGCTTCCTTCCTTATCTGTAATTTGCTTTCTGTTGCAGTGCATTTTATTTTCACATGACCTTTATGTTCTACTTGTAGCTATTCTATGAGCCTGCTGTTTGGGTCATAGCAGGGTCATAGAATAGTTGCAAATAGGCAACTGAACTCTGGAGGGGCCCCTCAGGAAGCACTAGAGTGAATGGTTACTAATGTTAAGTTTGAACTTTTGCACCTGCTGATTGCTTTCAGTTTTGCAAAAATCGTTTTTCTGCAATTTCTCGCAATTTGCGGGGCGCGAATCCGAGCGAGATCGATTTCGGAAGCCGCGAATTTGTGCGAATACACTATTTTTTTTTGCGGCGTGTATGTTCGCGTGATTTTGTGCGTGTTCGCAAGGCGCTTGTAGCGATACGTTTGCGAAGTTACCCTAGCGGTCATACACGGGCGCGGCCATCTTGTTTGCATGACGTAATTCCGTTTCCGCCCGCTATGTGTAATCTCGCAAACGTGTGCGGCTCGCTAGTACAATTTCGCGCGTGATCGCGAGGAAAATCTCGCGCGAACTTACCCACGCGGTCGTGAACGGGCGCAGCCATCTTGTTTCTCATTCATTGCTATGGTTCTGGGCATGCTTTTTGTATCCTCTCTGAATCTCTGCCATCCTTTGCTTGTTTGAAGTTTTTTTGTGCTATTTTACTTATTATCTATCCCTCTATTTTTCTAGCTCTATATTTTTGTGTTTTCTGCTACTTTTTGTTAATTTTAAACTACTTTTTTAAACTCTTTTCTTTTCTTCTTCCCTATTCTATTTCTTCTTTATTATTTAACTTCATTTCTGCCCAGACCATGGTAAAGGGAGCCGGGAAGCATCCTGAGAAGGGGAAGGGTCCCACACCCCGTGCCCGGCTCCCGTGCGGGCGTTTGAGGGGGGAGACAGTGACAGCCCGGGAGATTTTTAGTGCGGAGGAGGTGGCCGCACTAATATTCCACGTCCAGCGCCGCCTCCCCAAGACCATCCTGGGAGGCGGCAAGATCGCAACCGGCTACGGCATCCGGGAGCGCCGGAAGCGGTGGGAGAAGGTGTGCCGGGCCATGTTTAAACTCTCTGGGGTCCGGCGCACTTATAACCAGGCTACCCACCGCTGGACGGATGTCATGGACCGGGAACGCGACTTGCTGGACGTGCTCGGCGTAGAGGTCCCCGGGCTTGGTGAGTAGTAGTAGCTATTTCTAGCTATTTCATCACTACTCCGTTTTATCCGGCTCTGTTATTTGCAAATCTTTGTTCTTTACCAAGAGCAATAATGCTGCCGATTACATTGTAGGTAAATTATATTTCAAAATCTTCTATGCATTTCAGGTGCACTGCTCTCCTTCTCAGTAGCCTTGCTACTATGCTTATTTCTTTTGTATTTTGTGTTCATTTCATTGGCCTGATAAATTATGTATGAGTGTAGTGTAAAGAACTGCTTAATGCTAGACACTAAGGGTCATATTTTCAATTACCGGCGCATCCCTGCAAAGTAGCAGGGATGCGGCAGTAATTGTGCGCCATGCCACCACCACCACCCATGGGCCCAAAACGTCACAGAAGCCTTACGCATCTGTGCCGTAAAGGCGGCGCATTGCTGGAGTTGCGTGCCAATGATGGCGCAGCTCCAGCAATGCTCTGGGGTGCCCTATCTCCCCAATGCTGCATCAAGCCGTACGTCGGCTTCAAGCAGGCGCAGGGTTTCAGTCACGCATCATTGTCCTAAAAGTGACTGATTGACATCTTGTAGATTTCCCTCAGCCACTTTTAGGATTCGTTCCTGCGCAGGAACGCCCTCCCTTGCGCCGGAACGCCCCCTGATGGCCTCCTGACGGGCTGCTGCCTGCCAGGCCTAGGCAAACCTTTTTAGTAGTCTGTTTAGTGAGTTACAAAGGAACTTTCAAAGTCAACGGTCCGCAAATCAGGCAATACGAATAACGTAGTAGTATACCACATGAGATTGGTCAATATATCCCGTGGAATAGTTTTCTATCTATTTGCTATTTCGCCAAAATATTTTGTTATTGTTCTTTTGAAAAGTTTGATTTGGTTGACAAATATCATCCATGTTTTCTGGTCTTTCTTTCTTTCATGTTGTACATCAGCTTCCACCAGGGGCAAGAGGACACAGGAGGAAGAGGAGGGTGCTGTTCAGGAAGATGCAGGCCAGGATCGGGCAGGCGAGGGCTCCTTTGCTGGCCCCAGTAAGTTTTAATTTTAATATAAAGTACCTATTTTTTCCTAGCGTTCCTCATTCGATTTTTTCTAAATCGTCTTTGATCTTCTTGTAGACTGGATCTAAAATCTTATCCTGCCTCGACTATGACTCCCTGTGGTATTACTAGATTATTCTTATTAGTCTGTCTGTGTAGCTAACTAAGATTGCCCATTTGGCAATTCCATTGGACTCCCATTCTAGTCAGCAATAGCTCTATGCACTGAGTGCAGTCCTCTGGGATTGTCCACAATGTCTTTTCAAGTCTTCTAAATGTTTATGCTTTGACAATTGCCAACAATAAAAAGGTGAATGACCACCAAGAAAGAATAACATACTACTTTACTTTTGGTTTGGATAGGAGGACAATCCATTCTACTACTGTTGCAGGGACAAATCTGCACAAACCGAACTATGAACACTAAATAGTGCATTGTTTATCAATTAAAATAGGCGCAGGTAGACTTTCTTTCCACATACCTCAGTGATATCAGACTTTGAAGAACCCCCAATCTCCTTACTGACTAGATAGTGTGGCAGAGTCATTTAGCTCCCAAAGTCACCGATGATTGATCCCCAATGATGATTAGATTATCCAACGCAGGACAAGAGTACGGAGTCAGAGTCAAGAAGTGTCAGAGGCACTCATGCTTGCAAAAATTCCAAAACCTTTAGCTCATCCACTGTAGTCTGGAGGACCAAAAACCACAGAGTCTATTTAAGTTTAAAAGCTTTATTAAAAGTAAACACATTTATGAAAATCAACTTTGTCATAAAAGTAAACGTTTAACTGAAAATGGAAAAGTGCTTAGTGCTAACGATTAATTGGACACATTTCTTGTGGTCGAGCTGAGCTCTCACCTGGTTTGAACTTGAGCTTGACCCTGATCGTGTTCTTAGAAGTCAAGCTTCTGTTAGGAGAAAAAGTGGTGTGTGTTAAAAATAAAAAGCAACTAAAGCAAGCATTCATCAGTTGTGCCAAAAAGTGCAGCAAGACAACAGCCTTCCCTGGAAAAAGGGAAATTTTTACTTTAGAGTAGACAGTTACAAATTATTACATTGTCTTTCGTTTTTTTAACATTTCTTTATTCCTCCTAGACCAAATATTATATACTAGTGAGTGGTGTATTCTAACATTCTTAAATGTACTTTGTAGGTGTAACATCTGGTGGCGGGGCCAGCGCGGAGGTGGTGTTGTTGGACGAGGACTCTGGGGAGGATTCGGTGCAAGTGCCGGACGTTCCTGTGAGGGTTCACACGGTGGTGGCGGGAAGAGGTAAGCTATATATTCCTTACTTATTGAGATTGAAGACTGCATAGTGTGCTTTCTGCACGGGTGTATTATAAATCAACCAGGTAGTAGCCTCCTCTAAATGTACTTCGACTTAGCTGTGAAGTTTTTGGTGAGAAGAATCCCAATAAGATCTTAGATGAACTGGATGGATGGGATGAACGAAAAGCGAAAGAAGGGTGTAATTAAGTGTGGAAGGACGAGAAATTTTATGATGGCTGGCAAAGAAGAATGATATGTGTTTGCTTGGTCCCCGAGGTGGCTGGGAAGGAAAGAATATGGTATGGTGCATGGCTGGGTCAATGATGAAGCAAGGATGGGTGGAAGGAGAACAGCCTGGGTCGGTGAAACAGAAACTGTATGTGTGCATATACTTTGAACGGATGGATGCCTGGAGCATGGTATTATCTGACTCTTAGATAGCATATGTGTATCTAGAGAGAGTAGATGGTCACTGGATGAACTAAGTGTTACCGTGAAGAGCATGTAACAACGCACCCACACGTCCGTTCCAGTGTAGGGAAGGCAAGGAAAAGAAGTTGTAAATTTTTCCAAAAACTACCATGAATAGTAGCAGTAGTTTGTATTGCAACTGCAAGCACAGCATATATCCGGTTATTACGGTGGACACTCCGTACCTCTCTTAATAACTTTAGTTTAGTAGTAGTGCGTCATTCATGTGTGGGTGTATCACTGTTCACTCAATAATAAGCAAAGCACCTAAAGTCATCCCATATGTCATCAAATACATCCCATGTGAAGTGATAGATAATCAAATTATTTAGCTTCTTCATTTTCCTTTTCTAGTACTCATTGGCACTGTAGGGTGAAAGCTAAATTAATTAAGCAGTAGCCCTTGTAACAGAGTATTCTCAGTGCCACCCGTAATAGAAAAGTAAGGGCTTCACCACCTGCATGTACTGGACCGGTACAGTAACGCAAGTCTGTCTCACTCATCATGGTGTGCGTCTGTTTTTCTCGGGTGCAAGTTCACTGCGCTGGCATTATGCCGGCTTGCATAAGATAACGTATCAATTTTCCTAAACAAGAGAGCAGAAGAAGAATAAGACTAGTGTACTGTCATAGTCGACTGTAATGGAAGTCCATAGTGGTCGTAGAATTTGTTCCTTAAACTCCCACTAATGTTAGAGCAAGGATGAAGAAGTGGGAGGTTAGATAGATACTGTCCTCAATAATTATGTACTGTGCTTTCAATTTGCTACTTGTACTGTGACACAACTTTCTGCTCAATCACTTTGTGTTATTAATGTTAAGGAGCATTGGTTACAGACTATGTCTTTCTTTCTTCATATAGTTGCTCCTTCCAAATCAAATCGACCATCACGGAGGGAGCAGGCTCGAATGGCCCGGCAACGGAGGCTGGATGCCACTGTCGCCGAATATCGGCGGCTGGTGGCCCTGGAGGAGGAGGACACGCAGTCAACCGGTGGAACCACAACATCCTCCACTGGGACAGCTGCATCCTCCTCCGTGCCCCCACGGGCTGCCAGCCAGCGCAGTGCTCCAGCGGTACGGAGCCGGGCTACCAAAGCCAACCTCCACCGCCAAGCAGCAAAGACACCAGCTGCCCCCCACAGGAGTTGCAAGGCACGCCAGCGCCGCTTAGGACTCAGAGTGTCCTACCTGGAGCAGGAGGTCCTTAGCTACAAGAACTTGGTGGAGGGCCTCCGCTTCGACCATGCCACCCTCCGCAAGGAGTATGATGCCCTGGCCGCTAAATTCAACAGCACCCTCCCGTAGTGTAGTGTCCCTTGCCCTTTTTTTAGAGACTTTTGGGGGATGGGATTTGGGAGTTGGGTTCTTTTTGGGACTTTTGAAAGACAATCGTTGGGGTTAGGGAGGGTCTTGAGGGAGATTATTTTGTTAGGGCTACATAAATATACTTTTTTAAACTTTATCTGACCATACCTGTTTTTTACTGCTTTTGAGTCTGGTGGGTGGGGGTTTAACAGTAAGTTTGTTTTCCTGAAGAGTCCTAGGACTTTAGTAGTACTACCGTCAATCTCTCGTCTAGTCCTAATACTCCATTATACTACCTCCCACCAAACGCTTATCTTACCTGGAATTTGTGTTTGAAAGTAGGGCTAGGCCCAGGGCTGGCTCCACGGGAAATGGGGATTAAGGTTGGCAATCCTGGGCGGATGAAATGTCCTCATTGCGGTGGTACTAGTGGTGTGACACAGTGGCAGTTGCATGCCTATGGAAAAAAGAAAATGAAACCTGGTTTGTCCTTACTGTAGCATTACAACGGTTACGGTACGATAGAGAATATAGCAGGTGACAGTACACTAGAACAGTGCCACAATGTAGCCTAACAAATGGTAAAGTATTGCAAGTATAACTAGTACTTGCGTTGAATTTATTTGACATTGGCTCCTACTACTACAAGAAATAGTACTGAAGCTGAGTAAGTCTAGAATATATCCTCGGATTCCTTCACCAGCCTGTTGCTATGACCTTATCCTCCCCAGCAAGTGTGTGGAATTATTGATGTCCTTTAGTCACACATCAAGCAAAACCACACAGCCCGGGGGAAGAGGGTTAGGGTTTGGAAAATGGATGGGAATGGGGGTTTCTTTTTGGGTAGGTTTTGTTGAGAGAAGAAAAAAAAAGCACAGCATGGACAAACAATAATTGAAGATAAAGAAATCTTTGGGTACAAAGCTAACCACAAATCTTTTAAGGGACATAAAGGAAGTGCATGCCCTACTGCATGCATTGTTACTGAAAAGTAAGTAGTACTAGAATGCGACAGTACAGGGCTGCAGCGTTTTCACTAGCCTATCTCTGCACTCAGAGAAACACTTCTTACATTACATTAGGTTTAGAAATTAGCCGAAGTAAAACCTATAGAATGGCTGTAGGGATCAATTTAGAAGCAGAGAGAGATCCAAGAAATGCAGTCACACTCATAGAAGAAAACAATGGATACTGTATCTGTATGTTGTTGTTGGAGTTGTCCTGTTGAATTTGGTAAGTAAGTTGCATGCAGCAAACAATTCCTCTTATTAGCGGCACTCCTCCATTCCAGCTGACGCTTCGTCCATCAATGTTGGTGACCACTGACAGAAGACACCCTGTCCACTGCCTGCCTGGCGGATGTTAAATTGCGGCTCGTTAATGTGAAGCCTGACTCCATCTTTTTTCCCCATTGCACAGACTGAAACCCGGCCTGTAATTATTGAACGGAAAACAGTAAGTGCTATTACAATACCACTGATAAATAAATATAAGGTATGTACGCTGTGTTGTCCAATTAGTCACACTTTGATTTTCGTAATAGACAGTACAATATTTTGGAAAGTGCGTAGTCTGTCTGAGTCACCTTTTGAAGGATAAATAAGTATGGCCAAATTAATTTAGCGGATCTTTCCCCTCAAGCTAGGTGTACTGTAAACTGTGTTTTAGAACAAAATTAGACCTTCCCAGGAATGCCCCAAGACCCGCCAACCCACCCGCAAAAAAGCATGACAACACCCCCAAACAGCCAAAAAGCTAAATCTCATACTTACAATATCTCTCGGCCTTCGGTCCAAAAGCGCTGTGCAGCTAGGTCATCATCATCATCATAACTCCTGTTTTCCACCACGGATTTCCTGAAAAGCAAATGCAATCAAGATTAGACTGTCGCAGCAGTGCTCCGACAAAGACCCCGAAACCCACCCACAAACACCAGGAAGCCCCCCAAACTGGCCCCCGAAAACGCTACATTGAGCAAGATGTCAGAAATAGCAAAAAAAAATTCTGCATGGATTTTGTCCAAACCACTTCTATCCGGTATTAGACCTTCCCAGGAATGCCCCAAGACCCGCCAACCCACCCGCAAAAAAGCACGACAACGACAACACCCCCAAACAGCCAAAAAGCAAAATCTCATACTTACAATATCGCTCGGCCTTCGGTCCAAACGCGCTGTGCAGCTAGGTCATCATCATAACTCCTGTTTTCCACCACGGATTTCCTGAAAAGCAAATGCAATCAAGATTAGACTGTCGCAGCAGTGCTCCCAGACCCCAAAACTCACCCACAAACACCCGGAACCCCGCCAAAGAGCACCTCAAAGGCAAGCAAGTCAGCAAAAACTGCAAGAAATTTCCGCCTCATATTTGGTCCAAACCACTTTTATCCATTATTAGAGCTTCACAGCAATGGCCCCAGAGCCCTCAACTCACCGCAAAGAAGTAGAACACCCCCACAAGTGCTGAGTCTTTCTTCATTGGGTGTAATCCAGCCCTCTGCTTTGAGGGAAATAGGAGTCTGGAGGAGGAGGATAGAGGAGCATGTTCTTCTGAACTTGTGAACCTGAGGAATGAGGACTGCGGCACCTTCAAATCAATAAGCAAACAAGTGAAGACAGTTCTGCTGATGGGCTTGTTTTTGTGATTAGGTGATTAAAGTTTGAATTAAATTAACTGTGCAAAACAAAGAAAGACAGACACACAGGAATAATAGTAAATAAGGACGAAAAAGAAAGTTATTGATTCATTGTCTCATTTTCAGGGCTCGGTGTCAGGGAATAAGAATAAGAGTTCGTCATCATACTCTGCGAATTCAGGCAGGATGCGGTCAGTGTCACCGAACAGAGAACAAATTCCCTCATCTACGTTGCTGTCCTCCTCGTCTTCATGCGGCGTGGTTTCTCGTACTTTGTAATCTGGTGGTATGAGGTGCTGATTCATCTTTATCATTGTTAACCTCTCCACATTTTTGGGCAAGAGGCGGCTCCGTTTGGGAGTTACAATGCCACCAGCAGCACTGAAAACACGTTCAGAAGACTCACTTGCGAGTGGGCAAGACAAGTAGTTTATAGCCAGGTTGGAGAGCTGTGGCCACAATTGTTTTTTCCCATGCCAATACTCCAATGGCTCATCATTAAGAAAGACCTCTGTTGAGTCATTCAGATAGTCCTGCACCATCGACTCAAGGTCCTCAACGGTTCCTCCACTTTGCTTACTTTTTGCTGTGCCTGTGACCTTTTTTCGAGAACCATACCCAAACCAAGTTAGCCAATCCCCTTCAGCAGCCAATGTTACTCTTGTGTGTGGTGCAGATGATCCGGTTGCCGGTGTCTTTAATGGCTGAGAGGTCACTTGTGCCACAGCCACAGGTGCAGAAGTGGATTCTTTTGACTGGGGATGGCCTGCTGATGCTGATGCTGATGTACTGCCTTCTCCTTTAATATCCTGCCGTTCTTTTTTAAACCTCTTGGCTGACCTGGCTAGCCAAAGTTTGTACTTTTTAACATCTTCATCAGCAAAAGGAAAGAATGCTCGGCCTGCCAGCGCCTTTTTGTAGCGTGGATCCAGAATAGTAGCACAAATGTAATGCTGTTCTGAGTTGATCATTTTAAGACGTTCATCACCACGTAGGCGCTCTAATAATTTCTCCGACAAAACAAAAGGGTCTTTGTTTTTTCATCTTTTTCTAACTCAGAAGACACCGCCTTCAGTTGGTGCTCCAGCATGCACAACAATGGGATAGCTTTTCCCAAATTACAGTCCTCCTTGCTGACTGCACGCGTGAAGACCTCAAAAGGACGAAGCATTTCTGTCATGCTTTTAACTATGTCCCATTGCGCCGCATCCATCCTCAGGTCCTTCTGAGCTGTACCCTGTTTTAAGAAATAGTGATCGAGTACCGTATACTGCTCATACAGACGCTCAAGCATGTAGAAGGTTGAGTTCCAACGTGTTGACACCTCCTGGATGAGTGCTTTCACAGGCATTCGACGTTGATGTAGCAGGCTCCTCAGATGCTTCCGGGCCTTAAAAGAATGGCTGAAATGGTTGCACATTTTTCGGCAGGTGGCCATTACCTCGCACGCTGGACTGTCTTTATCACTCAAGAATTTTTGAACTACCAGGTTGATACAGTGCGCCAAACACGGCACTCTGAAATAGTCACCCAGCGCCATGGCCTTAACTACATTGGCGCCATTATCCGTGGAAACATAACCAATCTGGCGTTTTTTTGGGGACAGCCAGTGAAAGACCTTTTTGTTAAACTCGTCCAAAATGTTTCGTGCTGTGTGACGTTTCTCCAAGCCAAACATGGCTAGTGTTGCATGTTTCCGAGCAGCTTTAAAAACGTGGTCAGGGTCAACACCTGCGTTTAGCTTTGCTTTAACCCCTGAAAAAGAGACCCAGTGTGCAGTGATGCACATGTAATCAGCGCCTGCGCCACTGGTCCACAAACTGTTGTCAGATGTATAGTGTGAACAGCACTCTTCTGCAAAGCTGCCCCAATCACCTCCAGCACATGTTCATGTAGTGCTGGAACCGCAACTCGGGCAAAATAGAACCGGCTAGGAACCTTCCATTTAGGGCAGAGTGCTGCCACTAATTCTAGAAAACCTACCACTTCTACAAAAGAAAAAGGGAGAAGGTCCAGAGCTAGCATTTTAGCCAGCTTAGTGTTATACAGACGCGTCAGTGGGGGGTTGCGTTCATATGGCGCGTCTGAACAAAACATGGTTCTAATGTTGCCCTGGACCAAGCATTTACGGGATGATAATGACTTCGTTGACCCAATTATGCTCGCTGGTGAACTTTTTCGCATTGGTGTCTCACTCGCTCCAACACTCTTAGTGTGCCTCACATGGGGTGTGCTGCTGACAGGGGTACTGGGTGTAAGTGAAGTGTTTGACACGTCTTCTTCCTCCTCGTCATCATCAGATGAAACATCAACGTTTTCTTGACTTCCAATTCGGACTTCCTTGATCTCCTTCAGGTGCGCAAACCATTGGACAGCGTGCTGTCTCCTAAGATGACCTCTCTGGCCTCCGGTACCATAGTTGGTACCAAACTTACCACGACTAACTGCAAGCTTACAAATGCTACAAATGGTGAACTTTTCCCTTTTTGGGCAAACAGTAAAGAAGTCCCAAACTGGGGACTTGAATTGTCTGTGGGGGCCGGAGGAGGCGGCGATACTGGTGGTGGTGGTCATGCTGCTAATGCCAGATGAAGTGGAGGATGTGGATTGCCGAACTTTAGTACGTTGTGCACTTTCACCGCCACTAATTAAGGTCGAGGTGGATGGAGGTCCCTTCTTGCGAGAAAGAAATATGGAAGCGGTACGAGTTGGTGTACTACTTAACTCAAATGATTGTGGTGTTTCCACTACCTCCTCATCGACAACATCATCATCATCACGCTCAGCAGCTCTTCGGGCTAGGGTCAAAATGTCTGTTTGCTGCATGCCCGCTGGGGCTGCAGTGACCTTTATGATGACTGGGTCGTCGTTGTCAGAGTCTTCATCAGCAGCAGTATCTGCCACTTCTTGTTGAGCCTCATCACACTCCATAACTCTGAGACTTTGGACGAGCTTCCTTTTACGCTTAACTACCTTTGTCAGATGCCTAGGTGTCCCCCCCACCCCCAAGGATAGTGTGAAGAGCCTGGGAGTATGGCTAGATAATAAGCTCTCCTTCTCCACTCAGGCCACCCGGCTGTCCGCCACATGCTTTGGCCTACTTAGATCATTGAGGAAGGTCCTCCCACTTTTGCCCCTGGACGCCAAGAAGGTGGCGGTTCAAGGCCTCATCCAGTCCCGTCTGGACTCAAACAACGCTCTCTACCTAGGGGCGCCTGAGATGACCCTCCGGAAACTGCAGGTGGTACAAAACTGCGCAGCACGTACCATACTCCAGATTCCACGGTCCCAGTCTGCTAGACACGCCCTGAAAAGCCTTCATTGGTTGCCAATGAGGCAGAGAGTGGCTTTTAAGGCACTGTGCATTACGCATCGGGCCTTCTGGAAGACCGGATCAGCAATTAACAACAGCCTGGTCACCCCTTACCATCCTAACAGGAACCTCCGGTCCACGGATGCCTTCCTGGCAACCGTTCCCAGAGTTAAGAGAGCCAGGTCGGGAGGCAGGCTATTCTCTTTGAACGCCGCCAAGCTCTGGAATGACCTCCCACTCTCTCTTCGGTCCACATCCGACCTGCTCTCATTCCGCAAGAAGCTGAAAACAATATTATTCGCCAAACCCATCTAGCCCTTGTACCTCTGCCCGTCACGTCTCTGTTTGAACTCGCAGCGCTTGGACGCCTCCGGGCAGCAACCGCGCTCAATAAATCGATAAATAAATAAAATATAAATAAATGGTGTGCCTCACTCTCAGACGGCAGTGGTGCTGGTTCCCAATTTTGATCCGTATCATCAGAAGGAGGTGTGCTTGAAGAAGATGTAGACACCACCCTTGATCTCTTCCTTGCTAGGGGTGTGGAAGACAATGAATGATCATCAGGAGGAGTGGCTTCCTCAAATGATACCTCGCCTTGATTGTCGATTTCCTGATGTGCCCCTACTTCGGAAGGAACAACTATTGTGGGCACTTGTGACCCTCCATGCACCTCTGCTTGCGCATCTCCTTGCGCTGCCTCTCCTTCCACATGTACTTGGGCTTGTACTTGCACATGTGGTTTTTGTTGCGGCTGTGGTTGTTCAACACTCGTCAGATGAGTTACAACAACCTGTGTTGATTGAGGGACATTGCTGCTACTTTCTTGCGATGAGCCAACATCACTGGTCGATGGTGATTGAACAACTAGACTAAGTGCCTCTGCAGCAGTGAAGGGCTTGGACTTAAGTTGGCGTGGTAGTGGTGGTGGCACTGAGCCCAATGGAGCGGGGGTGCTGCTCCCAGCTTGGTCCCCAGCAGATCCCGCTGCTGCTGCAGGCATACTTTTTTTTTTACTCCCAAAAAAAGGGGCGGCCGGCACACCAGTCTCCTTGGTAACTTGCTTCTTCTGCTCCTTACTGGCAACTTTCTTGCTGGTGGAGCTACGGGTAACTTTTTTTGGGGCCATCTTCTTCAGAGCAGGTCAGAACAGCAGGCAGCAGTTGCACGAGTTGCAGAGTTGTCTGTGTCCAGACGTGACGTCGCGTGACGTTATGCTGCACACACACACCGCTACAGGACTTCTTCCTGGCACTGGTGGTTCTCTTGAGTCTTGTGCACCTAAAAGCAATGGAAGACAGAGGAACATCAGTTCAGTTATACACCCCAAAAAATCGAAAAACACAGAAAAATCAGCACAATCCCATGCCATCCATGATGTTTACATTCAAGACACCCCACAGAAAGACTAGGCCCATGCAACACTCACTACCCCTGGGCATAAAGGTTGAAAGCTAAGCAAAATGGTTGCAGACCTAAGAACACTGCCTGCATTCAAAATGTCCGCCTGCCTCCCAGCACATGGCCAGGGCCTGCCTGTTGCAGCACTAAAAATGGCCCCCACCCACATGGCCAGTCCCCATGAACACCCCAAAAAATGGAAAATCACACAAAAATCAGCACAATCCCAGCCCATCCATGGCCTCAATGATGTTTAAATTCAAGAAGACACCCCACAGAAAGACTAGGCCCATGCAACACTCACCACCCCTGAGCAAAGGGCCCCACCAGCAGCCCCAAAAAACAACAAAAAAACACAAAATTCAGCACAATCCCAGCCCATCCATGGCCTCAATGGTGTTTAAATTCAAGAAGACACCCCACCGAAAGACTAGGCCCATGCACCACTCACTACCCCTGGGCATAATGGATGAAAAGTAGGCAAAATAAGTGCAGGCCTCAGACACTGCCTCTCTTCAAAATGGCCCCTTGCACCCCAAGCACATGTTGCCTGTACCAGCACTCAAGATGGCCACCACCACCACCCACATGGCCAGTCCACATCAACAGTACACCCCAAAAAAAACGAAAAACACCCAAAAATCACCACAATCCAATGCCATCCAGGATGTTTACATTAAAGAGAGTGAGACCCCACAGGCACACTCAGTCCATGCACCACTACCCCTGGGCAAAAGGCCACACCAGCAGCCCAAAAAAACGACAACAAGCACAAAAATCAGCACAATCCCAGCCCATCCATGGCCTCAATGATGTTTAAATTCAAGAAGACACCCCACAGAAAGACTAGGCCCATGCAACACTCACCACCCCTGAGCAAAGGGCCCCACCAGCAGCCCCAAAAAACGACAAAAAACACAAAATTCAGCACAATCCCAGCCCATCCATGGCCTCAATGGTGTTTAAATTCAAGAAGACACCCCACCGAAAGACTAGGCCCATGCACCACTCACTACCCCTGGGCATAATGGATGAAAAGTAGGCAAAATAAGTGCAGGCCTCAGACACTGCCTCTCTTCAAAATGGCCCCTTGCACCCCAAGCACATGTTGCCTGTACCAGCACTCAAGATGGCCACCACCACCACCCACATGGCCAGTCCACATCAACAGTACACCCCAAACAAACCGAAAAACACCCCAAAATCACCACAATCCAATGCCATCCAGGATGTTTACATTAAAGAGAGTGAGACCCCACAGGCATACTCAGTCCATGCACCACTACCCCTGGGCAAAAGGCCACACCAGCAGCCCCAAAAAATGACAAAAAGCACAAAAATCAGCACAATCCCAGCCCATCCATGGCCTCAATGATGTTTAAATTCAAGAAGACACCCCACAGAAAGACTAGGCCCATGCAACACTCACCACCCCTGAGCAAAGGGCCCCACCAGCAGCCCCAAAAAACGACAAAAAACCACAAAATTCAGCATATTCCCAGCCCATCCATGGCCTCAATGGTGTTTAAATTCAAGAAGACACCCCACCGAAAGACTAGGCCCATGCACCACTCACTACCCCTGGGCATAATGGATGAAAAGTAGGCAAAATAAGTGCAGGCCTCAGACACTGCCTCTCTTCAAAATGGCCCCTTGCACCCCAAGCACATGTTGCCTGTACCAGCACTCAAGATGGCCACCACCACCACCCAAATGGCCAGTCCACATCAACAGTACACCCCAAAAAAAACGAAAAACACCCAAAAATCACCACAATCCAATGCCATCCAGGATGTTTACATTAAAGAGAGTGAGACCCCACAGGCACACTCAGTCCATGCACCACTACCCCTGGGCAAAAGGCCACACCAGCAGCCCCAAAAAAACGACAAAAACCACAAAAATCAGCACAATCCCAGCCCATCCATGGCCTCAATGATGTTTAAATTCAAGAAGACACCCCACAGAAAGACTAGGCCCATGCAACACTCACCACCCCTGAGCAAAGGGCCCCACCAGCAGCCCCAAAAAACGACAAAAAACCACAAAATTCAGCACAATCCCAGCCCATCCATGGCCTCAATGGTGTTTAAATTCAAGAAGACACCCCACCGAAAGACTAGGCCCATGCACCACTCACTACCCCTGGGCATAATGGATGAAAAGTAGGCAAAATAAGTGCAGGCCTCAGACACTGCCTCTCTTCAAAATGGCCCCTTGCACCCCAAGCACATGTTGCCTGTACCAGCACTCAAGGTGGCCACCACCATCACCCACATGGCCAGTCCACATCAACAGTACACCCCAAAAAAACCGAAAAACACCCCAAAATCACCACAATCCAATGCCATCCAGGATGTTTACATTAAAGAGAGTGAGACCCCACAGGCACACTCAGTCCATGCACCACCACTACCCCTGGGCAAAAGGCCACACCAGCAGCCCCCAAAAAAATGACAAAAACCACAAAAATCAGCACAATCCCAGCGCATCCATGGCCGCAATGATGTTTAAATTCAAGAAGACACCCCACAGAAAGACTAGGCCCATGCAACACTCACCACCCCTGGGCAAAGCGCCCCACCAGCTGCCCCAAAAAAACGACAAAAACCACAAAAATCAGCACAATCCCAGCCCATCCATGGCCTCAATGGTTTTTAAAATCAACAAAACATTTGCATCATGCACCCATAACCAACCCTAGTCCTACTGGATACTGTGGCTGCCCACAATATATTTTATTTAATGTTCTGAAAAAGTTCCAAAATTGAAGTTGCAGCAACTGTAATGCCCCAAACAAACTTACTTGTGAAAGTTGATTTCTAATCCAAAAGTGATCCAAAGAAAGTCAAAAAGGCCTCAAATCCAAATATCCAGCAGCACCCACAAAAAGTAATCCTTCCAGGTCAAGGTCCAAATGAAAGTGACCAGCACATGAAGAAAGCACTGGGAGGGAGGAGCCTGCTGGACAGGAACAGGAAGTTGGAGACTGTGGGGCACTTCCTTCCTCCCCCCCCCCCAAAAATGGACTCCTTGCAAAAACAAAGTGCATGCAAATGTCAACCTGAGGAGTGATTCTGATACAAATCATCATTTTCTGAAGGTTTATGCTGTTTGCTGGTGGATTTCTTGTGCAGAATTGCAAAATATCTATTTCGCGAGTGCAAGATTGTTCCTGTCCGCCGCACCTACATGTTCGCAATTGCGAACTCTCGCGAGGTGTGCTGTGCAAGGTGGCAAGCCGCAATTACGTATTCGCGGGCGCCAAACTCCTGCGGGATCCCGCAGCAAGATCCAAAATGGCGCAGCACTCGCAAAATATGATCGAGAAAAACAACTCGGCAAACCCTTAATGACGCAATATTGTATCACCAAGCAAAAAATCCGCCGCGAGCGAATTCACGGATTTTAGACAAATTCGCGAGAGTTCGCAGATTGCAAATTTGCGGAAAATCCGCAAAATCCGCGAGCGGAACGGATTTTACGCCCATGCTTACAGCTGACAATCCAGTACTTGCAGCAGAAGATGGAGCTCCTCTCCACGGCCGGGCAGCCGTGTTTATAATGTTGTTCCGCAAAGGCCCTCAAGCATTGAGAGGTCTCTCGACGATGTTCAGCCACAAGGCTGTACGATGCAGTTTGCCTCACTTCGCCACCTCATTACATGTAGCCAACGCGTTTCAAGGCGAACCTCTTCGTCAGGGCGGGAAACAAAAGACTCGAACTCGCAGTGTTCGTTAAGGCTCATTTATTCAGGTAAGTTCAGCCCCTCAGTGGGCTTATGTATAGTGCGCTTCTTTCAATGCCTCCTGGGACTGGGAGTCCCTAAAGCGAGAAATCAGTGTCCCATTTTAGTAAATCGGGTGATTTGTCTGCAATTATTTATTTATATTTGTTACCTTAGTAGGTGGTGGGCCCGTTCGGCAGACTAATTAGCATATCAACATCGCGCTGATCCGTTTGGAAAGTTCAAAACGGCAACCTCTTCCAGCTGACAATTAGAAAACCATCAGCACATCAAGACGCGTGTCGGCGTTTAGCCTTCATCAATTGTTGCAACAATTGACGAAGGCTAAACGCCGAAACGCGTCTTGATGTGCTGACAGCTTTCTAATAAAATATCTGTTGAAAACCACCCCCATGAGTGCTGCGGTCTTTAACAGGTTTATGACCAGTTGGATGTTTGGAGCTGGATATTGTTGACGGGTACCCCCGTTATGCAGGCACCCGTTCTAGAGTGCGGCAGGCTGGTGTTTTGGAAGCTAACATATATATATATATATATATATATATATATATATATATTACCTACTGGCGGTCGCCAGTAGGTATATATAGTTAGGATTTTTTCTCTATGGGATTTTTGAAAATTCTATGTCTAATAACTTTGGCGTTTGTGGACGGAATTGGCTGAAATTTTCAGGAAAATGGCACATTTTGTTTCTGAGCAGCCCTTGAAAATTTGGGGGGGGTTCGTCAAGGGGGGGCCGAGAAAAAAGGGGGGTCCCAAAACGTGTTTTTAACATTGAGTTTTCCATAGGGCGGTTGGCCTCACTTTTAGCCCGAACGGCTGAATGGATTTGCACGAAACTTGGGAAAATTGTAGGGACTGGTAGCCCGATGTGCCTTTTGTAGGTCTCAATATATGTGCTCCAGTGGATTTTGAGAAATTAACGTTTAAAAAAAGATATATATCTGTAACAGCGGACCTGGCAGCGTCCCAGGACGCGTACTTTACGCGCAACGGAGCTTTGTGAAGCGAAGCTGATTGGTTCTCCGGCGTCTGTCAACATTCCAAAAAGTCCGTAGCGGCCGCCATCTTGTCTCTCGGTAGGATCGAGAGACAAGAGGAGGTCAAAACAAAGGGGGAAATAACTATAAGGGGGCATAGTAGATCCTCGCTGACCCCCTAGGTTTGATGTGGAGGTTTTAAAAGGGCCCCGCGGGGCAAAAAAAAATATAATAATAATAATCGAACGGCTGAATGGATTTGCACGAAACTTGGCAAAATATTAGGGACTGGTAGCCCGATGTGCCTTTGCTAGGTCTCAATATATGTGCTCCAGTGGATTTTGAGAAATTAACGTTCAAAAAAAGATATATATCTGTAACAGCGCTCCGCTTCGCGTAACGGAGGTTTGCGAAGCTGATTGGTCATTCTGTCACTGGGCTATAGTTGGGCTACATCTGGCTGATATTTGGGCTACATTTGTTTTTTTGTGTGTCTGGCGGCCATCTTTGGGCTACATTGGGCTACATTGGGCTTCATTGGGCTACATTGGGCTACATTTGGGCTCCAACATATATATAGGCCAATGTAGCCCAATATATATTTTTCAAAGTTAATTTTCGTAAAAACCACTGGAGCATATATCTTGAGACATAGCAAAGGCACATCGGGCTACCAGTCCCTACAATTTTGCCAAGTTTCGTGGAAATCCATTCAGCCGTTCGAGCTAAAAGTGAGTCCAACCGCCCTATGGAAATGAAGGAAATGAATGGGGAATTTGTAATTAGCAAATAGCTAATCGCAAACTAGGAATGGTAAAGAATCGCTATTTATTCCTTAAAGTTCGCTATTTAGGAAATGCAAAAAACTTTGATGATACATATGGCGGTTCATCTCTAACAAGATAAGAAGCATGGGGATACATTTATGATGACTGGTGCTTCACCAGGGATGTGTTAGTCATTCTGTACAGCTGTTCCGTCACCTATGGTGTGCTGCATTTACAATGCGGCGCATCATGGGGCAAAAACAGCACAGATGCGTGATGTATCTGTGCCGTAAAGGTGGCGGATTGCTGGAGTTGTATCGCAAGTGTGATGAAGCTCCAGCAAGGGTCGGGGGTGCCCCTGTCGCAGGGTTTCTGTTCTCACACAGAACTGTGGACAGAGGATTGGAACCTCGGCGAATTAGGGTGTCCCAAAACTCACGTTAGTAATCAAAAACTCCTTAGCAAGCTAGGTACAGTGTCACATTGGATATAACAAACTCTCAATGTTTAGACAATCCAGAATATGAACTTATAGTACCTCAGGATACGTGGAACTCATGAACAGTCGGTCGTTATATATTTCTTAGAAACCAGAACATGGAGTTAAGAAGAACACATGTGTATTTGAAATGTTTATTTACTAATGCCGTCTTCTCAGGCGTAGTATCTTAGATAACACAAGTACACATATTATCAGTAGCAAAATTACCAGCATAGTTACTAGTACATAAAAAGCGAATGGTGATAGTATGTTAACATGCTGTAAATGAATAAGAGTTAGCAACACTTATAAGCAGCCGCGGGCCGTGGAGGGAGTTACGGTGAGGCAGGGAGGCGGGGAGGGGGAGAAGCAGGGTGGAGAATACAAGTACACATATTATTAGTAGCAAAATTACCAGCATAGTTACTAGTACATAAAAAGCGAATGGTGACAGTATGTTAACATGCTGTAAATGAATAAGAGTTAGCAACACTTATAAGCAGCCGCGGGCCGTGGAGGGAGTTACGGTGGGGCAGGGAGGCGGGGAGGGGTAGGGGCAAGGTAGAGAGGGCTCCACCCTGCTTCTCCCCCTCCCCGCCTCCCTGCCTCACCGTAACTCCCTCCACGGCCCGCGGCTGCTTATATCTCACCCTCCCTAATACACATATTATATTATTTGCTAAGAAGGTCTCTTTGTGTTGGTTTAGGGCGTGCCCATACTTTAGTGTCTTAGATTTGAAGGAATCACATCAGCATACACCAGCTCTCTCTTCATGTGAACCGCATCAACTGTTGTGTATGTGTGTTCGGCAAAGCAATATAAAACCCGCCTCATGCCCAGAATTGGCAGAAGTTGCACTTATGTTATGAGTATGAAGTCGTGGAGATCAGACCTCATAACAATTCTGTATCGTGTTGTTCTTGAAACTTTAGCACTCGCTGTACAGATATAGTTTAACAAGCAAAGCAGATAGTAGAGCAATAACATATTATTCTCATGTAAACCACGATGAACTACTAGGTGGAAAGCTAAAGCAACAACTAAGTGTCGTGTGCAGAAGTTGCAAAAAAGGAAAAATGGCGTTTAAACCGGTAATGAGCCCATGCTAACTTAACACGGTGTAAAGATATCCAGGACCTAGATGACACCTCCCCATGATCCGGAAACTAACTGAATAAGATAATAGAAGTGCCATCTCATGAGAGCAGATTGCAAGTTTATATGTGGACGGTCCGCAAGGTAAAGCATTAAAAACTAGGAAAATTTAATGCTAAAGAAAAATAAAACAGCCAAGTACTTTATCGAGTCTTAAGCCAATAGGCAAGGTAAATAATAAAAACTTGACAAATAAGTCAATGAATTGTCAATGAAATGCTAGTACTCAGCATATCAAACATGAAAAAGGTCTATGACATAACTGTGTATGCAAAATAAGCTGCAACAGCCTCCAATAGGAAGTCACCGTCTTCATCCGAAAACAGTTCAGCCATCCAATTTAAAAGCGGAAAAGAACATACGTGCTCTCCCAGCACCGGATCCTCTATCACCATCAGAGGACAGCTCGGTGGGTTTTCAAGAAAGCTCTGTTCCAAGAAAGACTGTGCTGCCGCCAGTAAATTCCAGGGACCAAGTAGTCCATGCATCAATGCCACAGCCATAATCCTTTCGCCAGGACAAACCAACTCGTGAGTAATGATAGGAGTCATCAGCTGATTAAAGTCGACGTCAGGAGAAACCGGTCCGCAGAGACACAAATCAATGGCCCAATCGAAATCACAGGTCAGGCAGTGAAATACAGGCTGGACACAGGTGAAGTAGGAGAATCGAAAAGATAATCCATATGCCGTGCTTAATATCGCCAACGGCATTGTGCCATAATATTCTAGCATGCGATTGCGGAACAGTGTCAGCAGCTGCAGGGTGGGAGGTTGCATAGGAGGGACATCCATATTTAAAAATGTAAAAAAGCACAAGAGCGTCCGCTGGTAATGCAAGTAAAAATGCCAATCCATGAACCAGAGTGGAGAAAATAGAATGAAAGGAAGCAGGGATGACTCCAAAGATTTTCTCAAATGAAGTCACGAGACCACTGGTAACAACTTTAAAAAAGTGCGCCAGGGTCTTTGTGGAGGATGCGTTAAAGATAGTCGGAACCATCTTGCTGAAATTGAAAGGCAAATCTGAATTAAAAGTATTCCTTTTATCGTAACAGTAAGTGAACGGGTTATTTGCTGCAGAAATGTTCTATTTCCTCCCACACATGAACATAGGGAGTTTTCAATCTGGCCACAAATACCAACCTTGGGACAGATTTCAACGGCATGGCAAGAATAAGAGCTCTTTTGTCTCAGAGAGAGGTGGCCTTGAGTTCGGCCCGTGAAACTTTCGTGCTTCACATAGCGAACACCCGTACAGAGGTGCAGACCCTTTTCAATTAACTCAGAACAATCTTCATTATTGAGCATCAAATAACTACCATTTTCCAACAACTTGAACGTGGGGATGATAGCAGGAACTGGCGTGCCTTGCAACACGCAAGCCATATTTGGTCGGTGTTTGTTGCATGAACCGTGTAACTGTATGTGCCTACACATTAGTGAATGATCTGGCGTCTCAGTGCATTCCTCTCCATTCAGATAAACTTCTTGATCATCTTTGAAACATCTGTATGTGTATGGAAGCGACCAGACCTCATGAAGAAAAGCACTACCTAAAGGTTCATAACGACCTATTGGTATATATTTCATACAATTTGAAAACTTATATAAAGCAAAAGGCAGCGTTATTAAACCGTGGATAAGGCACGTTGCCAAAAAACCCGCAATCCTCTGCTGATGATGTCAGTGAGCATGTCATGAATGATGTAATATGTGACATCATCAGCAGTGGATTACGGGTAATAGTATCTCTAGTTTACTCCCCTATAGCTGTCTTTCTTTTAACATAAGTGTCTGTTTCCTTCCCTTATACTTACTGTTTTTGGTTCGCTTCTAGTTCGCGTACCGGCGAGCGAACTGGGAAGCGAACTAAGAGAAATAGAGGTTGGCACAGTTCCAAATATTGTACCAATTTTTTAATAACGGGGAGGTAGTTCTGAAAAGAACTTTTTTTTTTATTGTTTTTGTTGTTTTATATTTTTTTTATTATTTTTCGGAACATTTTTTTACTTTTTTTGAATTTTTCTGAACAGCTTTATATTTTTTTGGGTTTTTCTTGGAGGGGGCAATGAAAACGATTCATTGTAAAGGGCTCAACAGGAGCAACAAAACAAAAAAAGAAGTATTTATTATTTTGGGCGTTTCGTACAAACTTGCATATGATAGTCAATAGCTCTGTTGATCAGAGTGATGCTTTTTTCTCCGTAGGAAATGAATCCATCGCAAAATACGCAGATGTGTTTTACTTCACCAAATTTCATTTGTATATTTGGCACCATCTCCCTGCCCTTTGGTCCCGTTACTTCCGGTACAACAGATCTTCTGGCCATAATAGGGAGATTATCTAGGTCGTTCCGAAACTGTGCAGCACTGTAGTTGTTAGGATGCCACCTAGTCATATGGCGATGCATTGTGTAGTTTCCGAAACTGTATTTTTTCTCGGTTCCTCTGGACAGTCTATCTTGACATATAAGGCAAGTTACGTATCTTGCATTTACTTTTTTCTGACCTTTGGGAATTTTAAAAAATTGCCAAATGAAGTTTTCTTTCCGGTGAGACGTCCTGGGCTGCTCAGGCAAAAACTGCCTCTCTTCGTGCTCGTCGTCCTGTTCCTCTTCTTCTTCTTCTTGTTGAATTATAACTTGAGCAGGTGGTCCACTCTTCCTTGGATGTGGTGGAGGTGGTGGGGAAGCACCAGCTGAAGCTACTAAAGAAGCCATTGCTCAGTGATCACAAAGGGTCTTTCTCTCACAATGATGAAAGTCAGAGTGAGGAAAGAAGGAGGGATTTTCATCATTTGGGAAAAACAAGAGTTCTCAACCAATCAAAAGTGTTCATTTTAGATTATATGACCTAGTCTTACATCATTAGGAAACCAAAAGTGAAATGAACCAATGAAAAGTGTTATTACCAAGTCACATGACTTGCTGTGTTTACGTTAAGCGCTTTGCAGGGCCTCCCGGTTTGCTTCCAGAAACCTGCGCTTTGCGACTCGCTTCGCGTACCAGTTCGCTAACGTAGCACGTCATATGACGTATCACGCGACAACGTGAAACGTCATGCGGACGGGAGGCGTCACGATGTTGTTTTCTAACGCGGCACTTGCGGTAAAGAAACGTTTACCGGCTCGCGGTCTATTTCGCGGCATCAAGGTCAGCTAACGGGAAGCTTCCCGATTCGCGAAGCGGGAACGAAGAAAAAAAAATATTTAAAAAAAAAATTATTCATAAACATATAAAATATATTTTTGGATTTAAAGAAGAATACATTTTACAGCTACAGATATTAGCTGTTAAAAAACCAATGAAATTCACAGAAAAAACCATAGGTTATAGACCATATATAGTTAGGAATTAGCATTTACAAAACCTTGAAAATTCACTGAAAAAACCATAGGTTATAGACCATATATAGTTAGGAATTAGCATTTAGAAAACCTTATTTTACTCACACAAAACCATTGAAATTCCATATATAGTTAGTTGCACTAACTATATATCGCGCACCCGCAATCCACTGCTGATGATGTCACATATTACATCATTCATGACATGGTCAGTGACATCACTGATGACATCACTGATGACATCTCAAATGACATCACTGATGACATCACTGATGACATCTCATTTGACATCAATGACCACATCACTGATGATATCATTCATGTGACAATACAATGCATCTCCTCACATTTTAATATAACCTCTGTTTCACCCAGTGTTAAAAAGAGAGTATAATTTTTGAAACCATTGACACACCAATACTAGTTACTACATACGCACTCACTGATTGCTACGTCTACACACACCTTCACTCATTCACCCATACAATCATTCATACATACAATCACTCATCTTTACAACACTATCATATGCACTCATACACCTATACAGACACTCACAGTCTGCCACTCATCCATGGAGTTACTCACACACCTAGTCAGTCCTGTAAAGAATCAATGACACTTCCATTTTCTTGTCTATACAGTTAAACATAGAGCACCTTACATTTTCAAACATATACTAACACATACTTACCTTCTTATACAATCATTGATACAAGTACAGATTGATCTGCACAGAGTCACACACCTCCCAGCTAGCCACACACACACTCAGTCTCCCATACAAATACTTGGGCAATCAATCAATAACCCATATAGTTACTCATATAGCTACTGATCAACACATGCAGCAGTTTACAGAACAACAGACATAATGATGCACAAATTAAGACAGTTTAGTCACTAACCCATGCAGTCAGTGAGACACATTTAATCACTCACTCATACAGTCAGTCATGCACCTACTAAATCCTTCGTCCAGACACTTACACATCCACTCATTCTTCAATATGTAAGACATATTTAAACTTTATAGAAACAAAAAATCACTGGATGTTGTTATCAGTGATGTCATCAGTGATGTCATTTGAGATGTCATCAGTGATGTCATCAGTGATGTCACTGACCATGTCATGAATGATGTAATATGTGACATCATCAGCAGTGGATTGCGGGTGCGCGATATATAGTTAGTGCAACTAACTATATATGGAATTTCAATGGTTTTGTGTGAGTAAAATAAGGTTTTCTAAATGCTAATTCCTAACTATATATGGTCTATAACCTATGGTTTTTTCAGTGAAAATATATATTTATATATATATATATATATATATATATTCCAAGCTCTCTTCCCTGCCAGAACGACGGGCCACTCACGAGTGGGTGCAGTCTGCGGCGGCGGGGCCCCGCAATCACATCACGCTCAATTTCCTCCAGGTTAGTCAGAAAATCAGCACTCGTAGACACGTCGGTAATGCTCTCCTGAGTTTTATTTCACAGTGTCAACAGACGCGTTTCAGCTACAAGCCTTCGTCAGTGTTGTTTACGCGCGCTTAGCAGCCAAACTTTTAAAGGGGTGTCACGTGCCAGTATCTAACATAGAAGAGGGACTCAAACAGGTCGGCTAGGGGTCGCGCCATATTGGAAAGTGCAATACTATACAACTTTAATAGCGTTTTTGTGTGCGTCTCCCTGCTCTTCAAAGCATAAAGCCGTGTATCGGCTTTTCATCCTGCTATTAAAGCATATGTTATTAACGATCACCAATGTTATTATACATCCATAACACTTAATGTCATTATTCTAACATTCAGTCCATTCGTAGGTCTACATATCGCCGTGTATCGGCATGTCACCCCGTTAAGGGGTTATTATTATGGATGTTAGGCAAAAGTCGCTAAAACCAGGATGAAATAAAGGGCCCAACTTGCCCTGACCTTAGTCCCAGATGTCATCAGTGATGTCACTGACCATGTCATGAATGATCTAATATGTGACATCATCAGCAGTGGATTGCGGGTGCGCGAAATATAGTTAGTACAACTAACTATATAGGAGCAATTTCATTGGTTTTGTATGAGTAAAATGTCCAGCTAACTATAACACCACTAAAACTTATAGTTTTTTGAGTGAATTTCAAAGGTTTTTTAAAAACTAATTCCTAACTATATAACTCCTGAAACCTATGGTTTTTTCAGTGAATTTCAAAGGTTTTTTTAAATGCTAATTCCTAACTATATAAGGCCTGAAACCTATGGTTTTTTCAGTGAATTTCAAAGGTTTTTTAAATGCTGATTCCTAACTATGTAAGGCCTGAAACCTATGGTTTTTTCAGTGAATTTCAAATGTTTTTTAAATGCTAATTCCTAACTATATAAGGCCTGAAACCTATGGTTTTTTCAGTGAATTTCAAAGTTTTTTTAAATGCTAATTCCTAACTATATAAGGCCTGAAACCTATGGTTTTTTCAGTGTTTTAAAAAAAAAAAATTGATTGGTTAACTGGCTTGTTAAGTGTATCTTAGTGAATACATATATTAGGGAGTAATGTTTAAATATTTAAATATATGCATGAGTGATGTAATATGTGACGTCATCAGCAGTGCATTGCAGACGTGCAAGTTATAGTGAGTCCAACTAACTATAACGTGGGAATTTCAATGGTTTTATGCGAGTAAAATTTCCAGCTAACTATAACTGGTGTCAAACCTATGGTTTTTTCAGTGAATTTCAAAGGTTTTTTAAATGCTAATTCCTAACTATAACTGGTGTGTAACCTATGGTTTTTTCAGCGAATATATATATATATATATATATATAATTTCTATGGCAAAATGAAACCCCTCATTTTGTTCCTTTTCAAATTAAATGTATTAAGTGTTACCACTTTATTCCAATCAAGATGACTTCAGGTGTGCCATACTTTTGTCATAAGTAAGACTGTTAGCGTTCTAGTTGTTCTTTAGAACACTCTGGGACATTCTGTCATTGGGCTATAGTTGGGCTACATCTGGCTGATATTTGGCCTACATTTGGGCTCTTTTGTCTCTGGTGGCCATCTTGGGAGACTGCATATCAGAATTTTTTAATGAAATATAAGAGGATTTGAGAAGTCACTCAAAATGTGCCCTAATTTTTCTTTCTTCAGCACTAATCATAATTTCTATGGCAAAATTAACCCCCTCATTTTGTTCCTTTGCAAATTAAATGTTTTAAGTGTTGACACTTTATTCCAATCAAGATGACTTCAGGTGTGCCATACATTTGTCATAAGTAAGACTGTTAGCGCTCTAGTTGTTCTTTAGAACACTCTGGGACATTCTGTCATTGGGCTATAGTTGGGCTACATCTGGCTGATATTTGGGCTACATTTGTTTTTTTTGTCTCTGGTGGCCATCTTTGGGCTACATTGGGCTACATTGGGCTACATTTGGGCTTTAACATATATATAGCCCAATGTAGCCCAATATATATTTTTGCCACTGGAGCACATATCTTGAGACATAGCAAAGGCACATCGGGCTACCAGTCCCTCAATTTTGCACAAAACCATTCAGCCGTTCGGGCTAAAAGTTAGTCCAACCGCCCTATGGAAATTAACATGGGGAAAACACGTTTTGGGACCCCCTTTTATCTCGGCCCCCGCTTGACGAATCCCCCCCAAACTTTCAGGGAAGGAGCGGAGCGCCGCAAGGCAAAGTTAAGGAAAATTTCAGGAAGATTCCTCAACCAGCGCCAAAGTTATTCCCAATAGAATGTTGCGATTTCCCTATGGAAAACAATCCTAACTATATATACCTACTGCTATCGCCAGTAGGTAATATATATATATATATATATATATATATATATATATATATATATATATATATTCACTGAAAAAACCATAGGTTATAGACCATATATAGTTAGGAATTAGCATTTAAGAAACCTTTTTTTTACTCACACAAAACCATTGAAATTCCATATGTAGTTAGTTGCACTAACTATATATCGTGCACCCGCAATCCACTGCTGATGATGTCACATATTACATCATTCATGACATGGTCAGTGACATCACTGATGACATCACTGATGACATCTCAAATGACATCACTGATGACATCACTGATGACATCATCCATTGACTGTGTGTTTCTGTAAAGTTTAAATATGTTTTACATATTGAAAAATGAGTAGATGTAGAAGTGCCTAAATAAAAGATTTAGTAGGTGCGTGACTGACTTTATGAATGAGTAAGTGATTAAATGTGTCTCACTGAGTGCATGGGTTAGTGACTAAACTGTCTTAATTTGTGCATCATTATGTCTGTTGTTCTGTAAAGTGCTGCATGTGTTGATCAGTAGCTATATGAGTAACTATATGGGTTATTGATTGATTGTCCAAGTATTTGTATGGGAGACTGAGTGTGTGTGTGGCTGGCTGGGAGATGTCTGACTCTGTGCAGATCAATGTGTTCTTGTATCAATGATTGTATAAGAGAGTAAGTATGTGTTAGTATATGTTTGAAAATGTAAGGTACTCTATGTTTAACTGTATAGATTAGAAAATGGAAGTGTGAATGATTCTTTATAGGACTGACTAGGTGTGTGAGTAACTCCATGGATCAGTGGCAGAGTGTGAGTGTCTGTATAGGTGTATGAGTTCATATGATAGTGTTGTAAAGATGAGTGATTGTATGTATGAATGATTGTATGGGTGAATGAGTGAATGTGTGTGTAGACGTAGGAATCAGTGAGTGCGTATGTAGTAACTAGTATTGGTGTGTCAATGGTTTAAAAAATTATATTCTGTATTTAACACTGGGTGTAACAGAGGTTATATTAAAGTGTGAGGAGATGCATTGTATTGTCACATGAATGATATCATCAGTGATGTGACCATTGATGTCAAATGAGATGTCATCAGTGATGTCATTTGAGATGTCATCAGTGATGTCATCAGGGATGTCATTTGAGATGTTATCAGTGATGTCATTTGAGATGTCATCAGTGATGTCATCAGTGATGTCACTGACCATGTCATGAATGATGTAATATGTGACATCATCAGCAGTGGATTGCGGGTGCGCGATATATAGTTAGTGCAACTAACTATATATGGAATTTCAATGGTTTTGTGTGAGTAAAAAAAAGGTTTCTTAAATGCTAATTCCTAACTATATATGGTCTATAACCTATGGTTTTTTCAGTGAATTTTCAAGGTTTTGTAAATGCTAATTCCTAACTATATATGGTCTATAACCTATGGTTTTTTCAGTGAATTTCATTGGTTTTTTAAAAGCTAATATCTATAGCTGTAAAATGTATTCTTCTTTAAATCAAAAAATATATTTTATATGTTTATTAATAATTTTTTTTATTATTATTTTTTTTTGTTCGCTCCCGGTTCGCGAACCGGGAAGCTTCCCGTTAGCTCAATGTGGTGCCGCGACCCGGTCCGCGAACCAGTAAACGTTCCGTTTGCGCAACTGCCGCATTAGAAATCAACATCGTGACGCGTCACGGAAGCGCGACGTATCGCGTTGTCGCGTAATGCGTCTTATGATGCGCCGCGTTAGCGCACCCGGAAGTGCTCCGGTACGCGAACCACGGCGCGAAGCGCAGCTCCCCGGAAGCGATCCGGGGCGCGTCGCGAAAGCGCGACGTATCGTGTTGCCGCGTAATGCGTCTTATGACGCGCCGCGTTAGCGCACCCGGAAGTGCTCCGGAGCGCGAACCGAGGTGCGAAGCGCCGCTCCCCGGAAGCGATCCGGGGCGCGTTCCGCAGCGCGTAACTTAAGCGTAACAGGTCATGTGACTTGTTAATAAAACTTTTCATTGGTTCATTTCACTTTTGGTTTCCTAATGATGTAAGGCTAGGTCATGTGACCTAAAAATAACACTTTTCATTGGTTTAGACCTATTTTTTTTCCAAAATGATGAAAACCCCTCCTTCTTTCTTCACTCTGACTTTCATCTTTGTGAGAGGAAGACCCTTTGTGATCACTGAGCAATGGCTTCATTAGTAGCTTCAGCTGGTGCACCCCCACCACCACCACCACCTCCTCATAGGAAGAGAGGACCACCTCCACAGTTCATTACCAACACAGAGGAGGAAGAGGATGAAGAAGAGGAACAGGAGATACAGGAAACACCGTTTTTACAAGAGGAGCCCCAGGTATCTCATCATAAAACTAGTTTCATTTGGCAGTTTTTTTCATTTCCTGAAGGACAGAAAAAAGTTAATGCTCGATATGTGACGTGCCTGATATGTAAAGAGGACTTATCTAGAGGCACAGAAAAGAAGTATAGTTACGGCAACTATACTATGCACCGTCACATGCTGAGGTGGCATCCACTAAACTACAGCCGGGCAGAGATGCGTCACCTTCAGGACAATCCACCAACTCCTGTGGCCAGGACATCGTCACAGGTATCTCTGTCGGGGCCAGAGGCACGGGAAACCGTGCCAAACATTCAGGACAACTTTGTCCATATGAAGATTACCTGTTTATATTGTGGTACATTGCTCTCATTTGCCAATATGAGCATTAACTTAATAAACAGAGCATTTGAAAACCACAAGTGCTCTAAACGCCCCAAAAAGTAAACACATTTTTTTGCTCCTGTTGAGCCCTTTCCAATGCCTGTTTTTTGTTGTTTCCCCCCAAAAAAACATAAAACTGTTCAAAAAATACAAAAAAAAAGTTCAGAAAAAAAAAATATATATATAAAACAACAAAAACATAAAAAAAACAGGTCTTTTCAGAACTACCTCCCCTTTATAAAAAAATTGCTAGAATGTTTAGCACTCTGGCAAGCTCTATTTCTTTTGGTTCGCTTCCCGGTTCGCTCGCCGGTACGCGAAACCGGGAGCGAACCAAAAAAAATAAAAAAAATAAAAAGAAGAGTAAGTATAAGGGAAGTAAACAGAGAGTAATGTTAAAACAAAGACAGCTATAAGGACTAAACCAGAGATACTGTTTAATAGATTTATTTACCGAAGAAAAGATGGAAGAGGGTATAATTGTGAAAAAGAAAATAGATAAGGAAGTGAAAGAAAAAAAGGAGAGTAGAAGAATAAAAAGAAGAGTTTCTTAGAGAATGTGAGTGAATGTTCAAAATAAGATTAAAACATGTGGAATAACAGAGAGAAAAAACAGAAAGCAGAAAAGAAGAAGTAACAGAAAAGGAATAATTGAAACAGCAAAGAAATGTAAATAACATAGGGGCATATTATCAACATAGGCAATAAAAGTTTTGCAGCTTTTATTGGCAGAAATGTGTCGCTAAAGCCGCTTTTGCAGCAGAAAACTGCCGCTACAGCCGCTTTTGCAGCAGTTTTCTGCCGATAAAAGCAGCAAAAATTTTATTGGCTGTGTTCATAATATTCCCCTTAGTGTGCTTCAACTACACAGAGAAAGCATAATGAACAAGTAGTGAAAGAGTGATCAGTCAGAGACACTAAGAGTAATAGAGACGGAGTGAGTGAACAAGAGTGAGGAACTATGAGGAGAGGGACTGAGAAAAGGAGTGGAAGGAGTAGAGTAAGTAAGTAAGTAATAGAGAAAGGAATGAGGGAAGTAGCAAAGGCAGGAAAGTTAGGGTTAAAGAAATGAAGCAGTGGAACTAATAGTAGTTAAATGTGATAGAAATGTAACGAAAAGAGTACAAAACATTTACCTTATAATTGTCGTTAACTTAGTCACTTGTTATTTTTATACTTTCAATCTGTGAAAGAGAGAACAAACATTTGAAAAATATTAAAACATGTATTTAAAAATTAGAAAAGACAAGGGAAAAATTGAAGGACAAACAGTTTTTCAACAACTTTGACACTTACAGAAGCTTCTGCTTCTCCAGGCCCCCTACACAGTCCTAAAGATATACATTTTAAACTAACAGTATCTTGATGCAGATGAACTGAGGCCTATCTTGAAACATGGTGCATCTTTTGCACTGCTGTTGTCTCACAAAAGTGACGCAATCGCAGCGCAAAAGAGGTGCACAATCATCATAAAACTGTTCCTAACATTTTAAATGATTGTTTCAGGATGGCAATAAGGTGTGTCCTATCCAGACGTTTGTTTCAGGTGAGGCCTACTCAGGGTTGCAGATCAAATTTAGCCTTGTTGAAGAGTACAGAGGAGATAATACATGTGCAGGGCAACCAATAAAGTTCAAACTTCCTCTGTTTCCCTGGAGAGGCCTAAACTTCATCTGCACAATTTGATTCGTAATGTTACGAAACACAGGTAATGTATTTGAAAAATATGCAATTTCTTTTGCTCATTTCACAATCACATCACTTGTGTTTCCTTTGGTTAGGTATCTCATTATGCAGATGTAGTCCAGCATATGAAAGAGTACGCACTGAATGCAACAACTTTGACACTTACAGAAGCCTCACCTTCTCCATGCCTCCTACACAGTTCTAAATGTACATCATAAATACAAACAGTACAGAATTAACTATACATGTTAAATGGTTTATTTTTGCTGTTCTCAGAATGTATCAAATTTCACTAAAAACAGTGACTTGAAGGTATTCATCATATAACAGCGGGGAAAAAAAACACAATCAAAATGATTGTGCTTAAAAAACCCATATAACATAACCAATCAGAAATCAAAACTCCTCAAAAGTAACTTACTTTCCATGACGTCGAAGGATGTCCTATGAACAGCTTACACTCGGTTGTGCTGTTTTTTCAGCCCGCCACTTTCTGAAAGAAAAGCTCCATCGTTTTGAAAAATATGTTACATACAATAAATGACTTCTCGCTCTCTACCACATGTTTCCTCAAGGCCAAATCGTGTAAGAGCCATTTATAACTCTTGGAATTCTTGTAAGCAAATCCCGTCATTTTGTATTTCCGCAACTTTCAGAAAGAAAACGTTCAAGATCACTTTCACAATCCTAGACTAGTAATATCTTACCCTTTTTACTCACTCATGTTGTACATTTCCTATGACACTGATACTGCTTACTATGAAGCAGACTTACAGTACCTCTATGACTACTACAATTATTTAATTCTCTACATCACTTTTAATCACAAAGCAATATAAAACAGTAGATAAAATTATATCAACCCCTAGAATCATTATACGCCAGTTACCTACCCTAAATTCTCTTTTCTGAAAACAGAAAGTAAGAATATTTTTTAGTAAAAAGGCAACATTGTATCGTAGTCAAATGGCAATAATTTCCGAAACAGCGGATCTTGTCAAATGACCATCATGCAATATAATAGCTGCAGTTACAAATGTTCTTCCTAAAATCAACGACTGTGTAGCCACAACATTTGTAATTAAAGTTGAAGACTTACTTTCATCAGATTTATATAATTGGATTTTTAAAATGACATTATAATCAAAAGTTTGGACCAATAATTTAGACAGCATTGCAGACTTACATTCCCTCTACTCCATGTTTTGATTGGCTGCTTCAATTAGCTTATAAAAAGAAACAGTTTTTCTGAACTCATTCAAAGTGCAGTTATTTTTCCATGACGTCAAGTGTTATGGTAAGAAGACCGTTTGCTTTGGGAAATACTCTGTTGTCCTTCAACTAATCTGTGCCCACCACTTTCTGTAAGAAAATCTTCTTTTTTTCCAGGAACTATTGTCTCTGTACTACACTTATCCTCAAGGCCAAATCGTGTAGGAGCCATTAGAACCTCTTGAAATTCCTCAGAGCACATCCCGAGATTCTTTCCCTAAAATTTTGGTTTTAAAAACACCAGGTAAGAATTTTTAAGGTCGTACGGCAATTTTTTTTTTAAAGTTAAAACAGAATCGTTGCAGAATGACCAGCCATTTCTAGACTTTAAATAAGCTGTGTAATGTCCTGATGTTATTGAAGGACCATCATGATATATAATTGCTGCAGTTACAAAAGTCCTTCCTGATATTGACAACTGCGAAGCTACAAAATTTTTAATTAAAGTTGTCAATTTTGTTCCATCAGGCCTACATCGTTGGAACATTAAAATGACATACTGGCCATATGTCCGTATAAATAATGTTGACATCATTTCAGATTTACATTGGCTACACTCCATGTTGTGATCAGCTGCTTTTACTAGCTTATTAAAGGAGACTGATTTACTGTCTGGCAAAGTTAAATATATAAATCTTTCTGAGTCTACACTAGTAGTACTTGATACCCTACAGTTCTCGCAGTCATGCTGCCATTGATAAGAAAGCCCAAACAGGTGATCTACATCTACACCTTCAGCATGCAATACATCAAGCATATACATTAAAAACTCCTGACAATCTTGCTAAATATTTTGAGAGAATTGTGTTTGACCTGAACATCTGTCTAACAGATTTCGAATTTCAGACACACTTTCTATTTTTGTTTTTTCAGTGCTACATTTCTCTAACACAGAATTTAACAAACTGCAAAATCTTTGATCAGAATTGACCACAATCTCTTCTTTTAGATTTTCTAGAGAAAACAAAACATTAACCACTACATTAGCATAGCAGTTGACACCAGAACTGTTTTCAAATTGAAAACCAACAACATCTTCAACAGAATCCTTTTTGTTTCTGCTTATAATTTCAGGTTCATCGACTTTTCGTCTTTTTGCTACAACCTCCATAGTATTGGTGACATTTCTTCGTTTCCGGCCTACCACACGTTTCTCAAACAAAGGATATTGAGGCAAATGTGGCGCATACTCTCTTCTTAACCTATTGTATTCCTTAACACAATCTAGATCCGCACAAATGTTTGTGACATCACACTCAATCAAGTACGATCCCGATAAAGTTCTAACTCGTGACAATGCCACATATGCCATACCCTCCTTGAACACAGAGCTGCCAATATTCACCAATGCACTGTCTCCACTTAAACCTTGCGATTTATGGATTGTCACCGCATATGCCAAGCAAACAGGAAACTGTTTACGGCGAACATATAAGTCTTTTACAAGCAAAAACCTAGCAGAGCAGCGACCAATTAGCTGTACTTCCTCAATGCCATCAAATTTAATTTTTAAAAATTCAATTCCATCTCTATTTCTGTATTTCACAAAATCAACAACATTACCCATTGATCCATTTACCAGACCTCTTTCAACATGTAAATTCCTTCTTAAAATTATACGGCAATTTAAGCACACATTCAGAGTCTTTTCAAAACCTGCAGTTTTAGATATAGTCTTCTCTAATGAATCCAATTTTGTTTTCAAATTCTCAGACAAAATAATTGTAGATCCCATATGCTCTACTCTGTCAATAGCTTCCAGTTTCACAATCTCTTGGTTTTCTAAATGCAACATTTTGTTGTTGAAGATGGCACATTCTGCAAGAGTTGGCATCAAACATATTCCAGATTTCTTCTCAGTAATTTTCTGAAAAATATTCTCAGGCACAACGTCTTGTTCTGGATATAAATTTGACAGTAATCGTGCATGTAAAGCTTCTTTCCCATGCTCGGTCACTTTTCCAATTCTAACATCTTGTAGAATATTCTTGTAAACTTCATCCTTCGCCTGACGCATATTTTCATGCAGTTCAGCATAATTGAAGTTTAACCATATATTGACGTTGCCAATGCTCCCTAGGCACTTCCTGGTATCTTCATGCGTGAGCATTTTGAACACAGGTTGTCCTTTCACTGGTGTCAGCTGCAGAAGATCTCCAAAAACAATGATGTGTTTGCCACCAAATAACACATCACACTCTGTTTTAAGAACTTCTTGCATTCTCAAATGCACAAAGGCAAGCATGACATTGGAAACCATGCTTACTTCATCAATGATAAGAAGTTTCATTTTCCTCAAGACTCTTGAAACTTCACAACAAGCATCTCCAGATAACTTGTGGTATTGTAATTTGTTATCATGCTCCACTGGCAGCATCAGTAGACGATGCAAAGTAATACCTTTAATGTTATGTGCTGCCAGTCCAGTTGGAGCGGTGACAACACAAGACAGCGATGACTCAGTCCTTTCCTTCAAATAACATGAGATTGCTTTAATGAGGAAACTCTTTCCAGTTCCAGCTTCTCCACTCACGTACAGTCGGACAGGCTTCAACGACGTACATGAGCACTCTTTCTTCTCATGACTTAATCCGTGATCAATTTGCTTGGTAACTTCGTCATATATTTTCCTCTGCTCAACGTTGAGTTGTCTTTCCAAGTCTACTAAGTTAACCGCATCCTCCTGAGCATGTGCCATGGCTCTTTCCACTTCATTCATGGCAGTGGCAGCTTCATTTTCAATAACAGGGCCTCCTAGTGGATCCTGACTCAATGAAACAGAACTCTGACTGTCCTGAGAACTGTCTCTGGCAATCTCGGCTGCAATCGTTGCTTCCTGCTCGATTTCCGCATTTAACATTTCTACATATTTGGGAAAAGCAGGACATTCTATGGTCTCCTTGGCGGCAGTGAAAGAGTCTTCGTAACAGAGGAAATCTCCAAGCAGTTCCTCTTCTGCACGCCAAGGCTTCAAAAGTTGCAAAAGTGCTAAATAGAAAAACTCCTTTTTTTCAGGAGATTCGCCACTCAATTTTCGATGGTTTACCAAGTGGCATTTTCTTTGCTTTACCAGACATCCCTCACTTCCAATTACAGCATACACTCCTTTATCAATATCTTCTTTGATGTTCCTCTTGAATATATAATTTTGTACAACCTCATACAGACAAACATTCTCGAGGTGACTGCTTCGATTTGGATAATATGTATCCAACATGTTGGTCTTCAAAATGTCGGTACTGTTTGGCTCCTTTTCCGCCAAATACCCAATTTCCCGCACAGGTTTCAGAACTCGATTACGCGTTGCAGCAAGACCAAGACTCGCCCAAACGATACTCCTAGATTTGGCATAGAGACTTGCTGAAGACAAGCGGTCAGAACATTCGTAAGCTCCGATTTCTCGATGCGACAACATCTTCAGACTGAAACTGTACAACTTCTTACTGAGGCTCTTTTCATGGGAAATGTCCTCCCACATATCCTTCAATTCTGTCTTTTCTTTTTTGGTGATGTAAGATGTCACATACCGAGCCACAGCCATACAGTTATCAGCCACAAACTGTATATCCATGTTAGCATTCCACATAGACAAAATCACTGGGTTGTAGTCGTTGATGTACTTGGACTCTTCGTTCCTCTTCAAATTGTATGTGTTTTTAGGTGATTTCTTCATCACATTATGTCGCAGCGAAGACATCAAACTGTTTACTCTTCCTTTAGAAATCACCGGTCGTGGAAAGCCAAAACGACATTTGGTGTAGAACTTGTCCTTGTTTCTGAATTTACAACGACAGTACTTTCCACAACGATGGCTTTGGAAACGTAGAACTTTTTCTCTTAGGCTTTTCTTCTCCTTTGCGTTTGGAACAGCACACGTAGAATACTGTTGTATGAAACTCATCACTGAGTCTTCTGGATCTGTTCCAAATTTAGGTGCATCCTTGATCCACAGCAGCATATGTATATGAGGAGCACCTCTTGCTTGGTACTCCTTTCTCCAGAAGAAATCCAACACCTCTCCAAGAGGTGGATTCTTCTTATTCATGATGAAAGACATCATAGCTTCAAATCTATGATTGAAGTACCTGCATACATTGACTGGATCCAAAGAGCACAGTTCTCCGGGTGTCTTGAATTCGATGTTTTCGATGTTTCCATTTGCCTCTCGTAGAAATTCAAGTAAGTCTTCCCAGCCATACTCGGCACAGCTCAGAGTGAGAAACCATGTGGGAGTTCCTAAGTTCCTCAGCATACATTTTAAATCACCATGACAACGGTACCAGTACTCATTAGTACCACGCTGACACGCCATGAGATTAATCAGGTGATAATCCAAAATACTGTCTTGGACATTGACTTTATCCATAAAGTCACTTGCCGAGATGTTTTGCATCTGTGTACCACTTTTCAAGATGTGGTTCACTGCATATGACAGTCCAGACAGATCGCTTTCAAACAGGAGATGAAACAAATAGGGAATGCATTGTCGAAACCTAGCATCTTCTGCATACAATCGTAAAGTCCGGTATTCAGAAGCAGGAATTTGATGAGGTCGCTCATCATATCTTCCTCCTTGACCTGTTGGAAATAGCTGTGGGAAACACCGAGCTTCCAAACTTTCCTCCCAGACACTAATGGGACTCCCTTTGGCTTGTTTCATTTGAAACAACTCAATAGCATTCCCCATGACTTCCTTGGAATGCAAAGGATGAACACTATAATGTTCATATATTTCTTCACTTTTAGAGGGTTCTACTTTCTCAATTTGACCAGCACACAAATCGCTATCCTCTTCCTCACTTACTTCCTCTTCTGCAACATATACATTCTTATAGTACTTATTTTTTTTTTTCAAATACAATGTTGCTTTTTTGACTTTCCTAACATCCACTAAATCTTGCCATATTTTCTTATTCTTTGTCGGAACCCCATTAACTAAGATAACCAGAGGTTCCTCTTCCACTTTTTCTACTCCAATTGTGTTAATGTTTTTCTTCAAATCTAGAGGCAAATAAACAACTCTTCCCTTTAATCCTCTCTGTAAATCTGATGGAGGCAATTTCCCTGTCTTTGGCTCCATTCTTACAATAGCCTGAAAGGGATGGATACTTTGAATCAAAATAGATTCATAAGTATTTAAATCCTTCAATTCAGAAGGAATCTCAACCAATTCCAGATTATTATGAACCGCTCTAGCAGGCATCTGGTTTTGATTTAATTTATTACAACAATAAGTACACACACGTTGATCCAATCCCAAATCAAAACAATTTTCTACCATCAAGTATGTAGCGAAATCCTTCCATTCACTATTATTATCCCTTTCACTTTTTGCATATAAATCCACTAAATTAGTCTGATTCTTATAATAAGTGCGTCGACAACACACACAAGTGAAACTAGGCCTCTCACTTGATTTCGCCTGAAACGTGGCAATTTCCTTCTGAAAATTATCTGTACTGGAAACCTGTACACTATCTTCCACATTACCCTCTTCTTCTGGGTCAATTTCACCATTCTCCTCTTTACTTCCAAAGTAACAAAACTCAATTTCTTCACACATATTCTTCACATCTATTTCAGAACCATGCAAAAGAGCAGCGCATAATTGTTTAAGCATAACTGCTGGACTCTTAGCATAATACAACATTCTAACTAATTTCCTCACTTTATTATGATGCACTGCTAGCATCCTGAAATGATGAAAAACACTCTGGCATACTCTCCTGGAAAGACAAGCCAGTGAATGACCATGCAAACCTGTCACTTCTCTCACTCTGCAAGGGTCTAATTCTTGCAACAACTTCATTTTCTGCTTCAAACTTTTCTTATTAAATGTCCGTACAAAATCACAAAGCAAATTGATAGAATCCTGTCGCACACTGCAAATACTACTACACTTCCAGGTGTACACAGGTCCCTTAGGACGTCTTCCTAAAACCTCATTACCTAACACATCCTCTGCCTCTGTTGTCACAAGTTTTTCTTTTTCAACTGGACAACCATCTTTCACCTCATAAGCTCGACCGCTGGTGTCAACTGCATGCACCAAATCATTATCCTGGAAATAACTTTCCTCATTGAAAAATGCCTCACAACTTGAACTATGCATCCATTCTCCTGAAAAAACTTCACAAAAATTACTACGATTAACTGTTCTCTTCCATCTACTATTTCTTTTGAAATCATAAATTGCCTTGTTTAGCTTCCTAATTCTATTGATTATCAAAATAAATAACTTTCGTTTAATTTCAAACGCCTGATCAATAACTTTCTCAACTTTTTTTTTCTCTTATAAAAAACCACTTTCTGTTGACCTTTCTTAATATTTTTTAGCAAATTGCCAATTATCCTGTTGCGGAACATTCGTTTACGAATGTCCCTAAACTGTTGTTTCCTTCTACTATTATGCACAGAGTTATCTCTTGCTCTAGCAGTAACATTTTTGATTGGCCTTTCCTTTCCGTTTAAATTGCTTCTCTTTTTCTGGACAAAAACATTTTCTGTAGTACTACTTTTTTTTCTAGAAATGTTTCTTATGAATGTTTTCGTGGTCTTACCCGGTGCTTTCTTGGTGACTTGACGATTTTTTATTGTAGAGGACTGCTGCATTATTTCATGGACCTGCTGTCTTTGACGTTTTGCAGCCTTTTTAATTCTATCTTTGGTTGGCATTCTCAAATTTTGAAATGATCTGCAGTTGAATCTGTGGTAAAATATAATAAAAAATGTTATTAACCACTATTACCAAACAGTAAATCAATAACAGTCCTCAAAAACTTAACACACTACTTGACATTTTTACATAGAATATTTTTTAGTGCTTTGGCAAATTTAGAATACACAAATAGCAGAAAAGAAATGGAATTCTTCTTTATTTTACCTGTGCTGTTTTTTATGTGAATCTGATCTAATTTAATGAGCATATTTTAATATTTTATTGAAGACACTACACATAACCTGTTTTTGAAGGTGTGTTTAATTTTAAATGAAACCGTTTACATTTTTACTTTTAATTTCTTCTAACTTTTAAAAATAAAGGTTTATAGTTCCATAGGCTCAAGCAGGTCAGCTTCCCAACCTATGTCATACAATTCTGACAAATCAGCATCCTCATCATAGTCTTCTTCATCCTCAGGATTTAAATCATCTAAGGGATCCACTTCCACTGACGTTTCAATCACAAGTTCAACGATAAGATCAAGATCAACTGATTCCTCATTATCACTCATGCTTGATGTTGTTGTTATCCAGGGCCGGACTGGGAACTGAAAGCAGCCCTGGCAAATTTTGCCAGACCAGCCCCCGTCCCGCGCGTAGCTAGCCAGCCCCCGTCCGGCGCATGAACAAGCACTTATCTTATCAAAGTTTTATAAAGCGCTCGCACACCCAAGGGTTTCATGGCGCTAACCAACAGGACGCAAACACTACTGAGGGGACCATCCTACACTAGGCCGTCGCTTGGGTAAACAGCCATGTCTTTAATAGCTTCCTGAATGGAAGAAGAGAGGTACAAGAACGAATTTCCAAGGGAAGAGAATTCCACAGCTTGGGTGCAAGGGTGGCGAAACTGCGGCCTCCCTTGCGTGCTAGCTTATAACGAGGAGTGATCAAAAGGGTATGAGAAGCAGACCGGAGGCTACGGGAGGGGGTATATCTAAGAAGAAGTTTCTGAATGAACTTAGGACTACGAGTGTGAAGAGATTTGAAGACTATGCAGGCCAATTTGAAGGTGACACGGTGTTGAATAGGGAGCCAATGAAGTTGCCTCAGCAGAGGTCTGGCTGACTGCCATCGCAGGAGGCGGTGTATCAGTCTAGCCGCCTGATTTTGTGCCATCTGCAGACTTCTACTGAGTGTGACAGGGAGGCCGAGAAAGATGGCGTTGGCGTAGTCTAATTGAGACAGCACCAGTGCTCTGACTACCTGGGTCCGTGCTGATTGAGTGAGGATCTGACAGATCTTTCTAATTTTCCGCAGTAGAAAAAAGCAGGTGGACACAACAGAGTTGACCTGAGGTTTTAAGGAGAGCTCGCTGTCAATGAGTACCCCTAGGCTTTTGACTGATTTAGAGGGGACAGGTGGAGGACCTAATTTAGAAGGCCAGTAATGAGGGCCCCAAAATGATTGACTATTGCCGAACAAGACTAATTCCGTCTTGCCCGGATTTAGCTTGAGTTGCAGCAATAGATCTGGCTATGCTTCTTACGTGGGGAGGGGGGGGGGAGAGAGGGAGACAGAAGAAGAGAAAGGGAGAAGTAAAGGGGGAAACAGAGGAAGAGAATGAGAGAGAGGAAGGAGTGGAATGAGAGAAAGATGGGGAGAGGGATGGAAAGAGATAGAGAGGGATGGAAAGAGATAGAGAGAGGGAGGGGGAGAGGTAAGAGAGAAGGAGGTGGAGAGAGAGAGAGGAGAGGGAGAAAGAGAGAGGGGAGACATAAATACAGGGATATAACATCTAATACAGATCTGTTCTTTCCAGCAGGCACATTAACCATCAGCGCTACTTTGAGGCGAGTCAAGACTGTCACTAGATACAACTCCTGATCGATCTCTCTCTCTAGCAGGAACATTAATCACAAGAGTTATCTTTACAATTGCATTGTTGCCGAAAGCTGGACACACAAGGAACTCTGCAGCAGGTGCTTTTAAATCTTAAGTTATTGCGACACTGCACATTTCACATGCACACATTATTAACTATCTGTGACCTTAAACGCTGCCACATGAATCGCTCTTCTTTTTAAACATCAAGTCTTGGTTGGACCTTTACATTCCACCGCCCATTCCTCCACTTCTGGCTTGGACATAGTATTTCAAACCTTGGAGCAGTTCTTTCTAAGCCTTTTATAGCTGATCGGTGCCACCTTGTGCTGAACCCAGCGGAAGCGTCACTTCTTAAAATGACCTGCCCTCTCTTTTTAAAATGTCTCCCACCACCAAATCTAGCCTCAGAAAACCAGTTCCATTAATTCCAAAAATGAACCCCCCAACAACAATCACAAAACACAGAATGTTATATCCCATCATACGTCCCACACCTCTAAGAATTAGAATTTGTACTTCATAGAACACGGAGCACACGTCTCCCATTAAAAGGCCTGCCGTTCTACTCAGCCACCGATGCTTACGCCTGTATATCTAGATACATATGGGTCTTTGAAGCTGCTATCTAAGACTATATGTTGCTCTGGCACATTTTAAAGATCCTAACTCACATGCCACAGTCCTTATTGTCTTCTGTGCACACGTGTCATTTAAAATAATCCAACACTTTATTCTATAACATTATCGTAATGGTATTTCCCTTGCCCAGTCCTCCCTTCTGTTCAGTGTGGTACTGTGGTATGCAGTCGCGGCTGGCATTGACTATGAGGGGTGGTGGTGGTGGAAATGGGCGGTGGGTAAAAAAAGGCCCTTCCTAAAGTTTCTGACAGACTTTCCGCTCTGAGCATGCGCTGCCTTATTGCTCGGAGATCCGTGCTCGCCATGGACAAGCTGAGACTCTTTGTATTTCAGTCTGGAACACTACTCTGCATTTCACTTTGCTGAGGTCAGCAACAGCCTACACTTCATAGTCCTTTCCAATTTAGAAGCGAAAACAAATTGTCAAATAATCACAGACACTGCCTATTATGTAAAGCACCTCCTATTCAGGACCCAGGAGAGACAGCAACAGTAATACGCCTCCTTCTCACGTGTTTCAATCAGGCACCTTGTCTTCAAAAGTATAGCCAATCTTCTACCTTTTAGTGGGCTATTCTGTTTGAACGGCTCCGTTTTGTGGGACTCTCGGTCCGTCTAACATCAGCAAGAGCAACTAATTAACCTGGTGCCCAACCAGTCACAGTCCACAGTCCACAGTGAAATGCTGCAATAAATAGCCTTTGCATCAGAAACTGTGGAACAAAATCCAAGATGGCTGCTATTCGGCCTGGTATTACTTCCCACCCACAGAGTAACCAGTAGAATCACGAGTTGATTTCTGAGGGTTTCCTCAGAAATAGAGAATGTCCCTGGCTGCATTTGGTGCATAAACTCCAAAGAGTTACAAGGGGCTTTTCTTTGGGGGCAGAGTGCCACCCTCATTAAAGGCTCTGTGCCCTGAGATGCTTTAAGTTCTTGACCTTATGCCAGTCAGTAAGAGGCAGACCAGTGCTCTCTAACGTCATGCCCTGGTGAATGAATGAACTGAGAGTGATTAAGGGCAGATTATACTGTGTCAGAATTGCGTTCCACTGCCAGCCTCAAGTTTGGTTTGTCAGCATGGGCACTCGCCAGCCTGAAAGTCGAGACTTTCAATAATGCAGCATGCGGAATTTATTAAAAGGTGCTGGCATGCATACAATATGTGATTGTTTCACATACACAGTCACTGTGATGAAAACATATTCATATTGTTTCCTGTGGGCCCAATTCTGAAAGCTTTTAGCGCACTTAAACAAGGCGTTTCCCATATAGGGGCTAACCACGATTTGAGCAGTAATAATGGGATGGTAAGTCTCAAGTCTGTATCCCAATTTGCTATTTCAGTGTGTTATGACTCCACCATTTCGGTGCAGTTCTGTGTTTGACCTGGTAATAAGGAATAACATAAAAATATTAAAGTACTGCCTGTGTCTCCTCATACTTTCCCATTTACACAGCATGAATTTAACCTGCTTTTAAAAGGCAGAACTCTGTCTGGGTTTTACCATAACTTGCAATGATGGGCGAGGTAAAACCTAGAAACTTTTAATCCCGCCCCTTAGAGTTTTCAGCCAAAACAAGATTAATGTTTTACTCGGGACTGGGCCCTTAACTTGATATTAGGACATAACCCCATCCCTAATACCAACGACAGTAAACGTGGTGTTTGAGGAGGACAGGCATGAAGGCAGATTTGAAAATCGACGAGCCAGACAGGTGTCATCCTCCTCCGGGGCCGAAAGCAGAGCAAAATAATTATCAGAACAAGCCACTGGGTCGCATGACGGCACATAACATTTGCACCATAACCCACAAAAAATCTGTTATAATTTCCAATAAAGCTGCAAAGCCCAAGCACTTTACGAGAGAACTAGTACCCACGAGGAGAACGGAAAGGAAACAAGATCTGGAAAAGCGAAGAGCCAGATGGGTGGCACTCCCCCATGGGACTGGTCGCAGTGAAACAAGAGCGACAACTGCCCCAAGTCATATGACGGCACAAAACAATTGCACTTATATAAACTTTTAAATGTCACGAACAATGGTTCCTTTTTAATTTTTATTTTATTGTAGTGCAATGGTTTTATTTAACGTATGCAAATACATTTCAACAGCACACACACCCATCCCTGATTAAATTGTTCTACCCACGATATGCCACTTTTTGAGGTTCGTCTTATTCACCAACTGCAGCAGGTGTGTCCACATAAGCACACCATCACCACCAATTCAGAAGAATGGCCTAAGTTAAGCTCCTGTGACATTGTCTTCAAGCACTGTGTCTCTGTGGTCCGAAATGCTTCCTCCTGGTGCAGCAGCAACACGTGTTGGTAGTGGAAGGCCCTTTGCAAAGGTTGTTGTGTGTTAAACTGGTACTAATGAGGTGCAAGTTGCAACTAATGCCTAGACAGTGTTAACAACTTTAAACATACCAAAATGATTAAGTAAAACGTTAACAAAATGTGGCGAATAACGTCACAGTGACCTCCGCAGCATAACTCGTGTCTCGTGTTCAAAAGCCTGGCTGTGCCGGCCCGGATCTGATTCACAGACTAGTTAAAGCAGGGCGGGCGCTGTGTAAACACGTGGGCCCTCTAACATCATCCTACTCTGCAGTCCGACGCGGGCCCCAGTCCAGAGCTTTAAAAGTGTGCAGTGCATCACATGCCTGGCTCAGGCCTGGTCCCTCTGTCCAGACCACCACCACCACCACTGCGCGACGCCCCACCCGCCAACTTCAGTGTTTGTGCTAATGATTCTGATTTTGAATGAATGTCTTTTGAATGATTAATTATCGGTACGGTGGCCCGGAAAAAATACCCTTACTCACGGTCACGGACACGGCGGGTCATCGGGCCGCCGCCGGCTGGTGGCACTGGCAGCCACAGGAGTAGGGCGCCGAGGGCTACTTCCAGGGGCGGCCGCGGGCAGCCGGGTGGCAGGGCAGCGAGCGGCCTAGCCACCAAAGTACAATAGTTAAATTATGGTGGCCGCTCCGGTCCTCTCCTGGCTGGCTCTCGTGACGTCTGTTCTGATGATGGCTTCCTGCAACCTGGCTGTAGGGCACACTGACTGTCTGCGCAGTTTTAATTGCCCACTGTGCAATGCGCACCCACTGTGCACAGTGCAATGCGCATGCGGGAACATCAGTTGCACCCTAGGCGGCGGCGCGCAGACGCGCCGGAGGAGGCAGGGCATGATTGCGCGGTGCGCACAGGCACCTCCCTCCTCCCTCCTGGAAACGCTTCCGCTTTTTTTTAGATGGTTGCACTAAGTTACAGTGTGCAAACACACCGCCGGTCACAGGCTTGTTGCTGCTGCAGTATGGGCGGCGCACACACCTGCTGCTTGAAGGGAACTTGGACACAGACGGAGACTAAGACTCGGGTCGGACCGAAAATCGGCCCCTCACTTTCAAAACCGGCCCCCTGATCCAAAATCGGCCCCCCACCCCCTCCAGCCGACCGGGGGATTGCCCGGTGCCCGAAAGCACCAGTCCGGCCCTGTTGTTATCTTTAAAAAAAGAGAACAACAATGAGATGTTGCAGAGTAAGGCACAAATGTCAGAGACTATAATAGTAAAATTGTTTAACAAGAGTAACATTTTGCAGCTATTATTTAGCCATGTCCACCGACTCTTTTTACCCTGCTCATACTTAAATGTAAAGGGGCAGATTTATGTTAACTGGCGCATCCCCGGGGATGCACCAGTTAACGTGCACCGCTGCTCTGCCACCCATGTTGTGCCGCATTTACAATGTGGAGCACCATTGAGTAAAAACAGCACAGATGCGTCATGCATCTGTGCCGCAAAAGCAGCACATTGCACGAATCACGTCGTAAACACGACATGTCTACTGCAATGCACAGGAGGAAGCCACACATTGCATGGTGCTTCACTCCTTATGCCTGTTTCAAACAGGCGTAAGGATTTGATTCAGCAATGCTATAAATCTGACTCAGTGAAATCTTCTAAATTTCACTGTGTTAGTTTTACAGGGCTTTCATGCAAATGAATGCCCACCCTGCAACAAAACACCTATATGAAACCTGACGCAACTTTCCTGTGGCACAGGCCTTTACAGCATAACACATCTGCCTAGATGCTTCAAGTTGTAAATATGTCACCACATAGCAAATCTTTTGCACCGCCGCTGCGTCACAACAGTGACGCACAGTGACGCAAAAGAGGCATACACCTATCATAAATCTGTCCCTAACATTTTAAATGATTGATTCAGGATGACGATAAGGTGTGGCCTATCCAGAGGTTTTTTTAAGGTGAGGCCTACTCAGGGTTGCAGATGAAATTTACGCTTGTTGAAGAGTACAGAGGAGATAATACATGTGAAGGCCTACCAATGAAGTAAGTTATGTCCACTTCACTCTTCAAGAAAGGCCAGACCTCTTCTGTGTCTGTGGACAGACCTAAACCTCATCTACACAATGTCATTTGTAAACTTAGGAAACACATGTGATGTAATTGAAAAATATGTAGTTTCTTTTCCTCATTTCACAATCACATCACCTGTGTTTCCTTTGCTTAGGTATCTCATAGTGCAGATGGACTCTAGCATATCAAAGACTACACATAAGTTGAGCAGTGTATACAACAATTTTCACATTTACAGAAGATTCAGCTTCTTATCTTGTTGGAGATGAAATGAGGCCTGTCTTGCAACATGGTGCATGTTTGGATCACTGCTGCATCAATTTCATGTGGCACGGGACTTTACAGCATGACACATCTGCCTAGATGCATCAAGTTGTAAATATGTCACCACATAGGAAATCTTTTGCACCACCGCTGCGTCACAAAAGTGACGCACAGCGGCGCAAAAGAGTCACACACCTATCATAAATCTGTCCCTAACATTTTAAATGATTGATTCAGGATGACGATAAGGTGTGGCCTATCCAGAGGTTTGTTTGAGGTGAGGCCTACTCAGGGTTGCAGATGAGATTTACACTTGTTGAAGAGTACAGAGGAGATAATACATGTGAAGACCTACCAATGAAGTAAGTCATATCCACTTCACTCTTGAACAAAGGCCATACCTCTTCTGTGTCCGTGGACAGACCTAAACCTCATCTGCACAATGTCATTTGTAAATTTTGGAAACACAGGTGATGTAATTGAAAAATATGGAGTTTCTTTTCCTCATTTCACAATCACATTACCTGTGTTTCCTTTGCTTAGGTATCTCATAGTGCAGATGGACTCTAGCATATCAAAGAGTACACATAAGTTGAGCACTGTATACAACAATTTTGACATTTACAGAAGATTCAGCATCTTATCTTGTTGGAAAGGAAATGAGGCCTGTCTTGCAACATGGTGCATCTTTTGCATCACTGCTGCATCGGTTTCATGTGGCACGGTATTTTACAGCATGACACATCTGCCTAGATGCATCAAGTTGTAAATATGTCACCACATAGGAAATCTTTTGCACCACCGCTGCGTCACAAAAGTGACGCACAGTGGCGCAAAAGAGTCACACACCTATCATAAATCTGTCCCTAACATTTTAAATGATTGATTCAGGATGACGATAAGGTGTGACCTATCCAGAGGTTTGTTTGAGGTGAGGCCTACTCAGGGTTGCAGATGAGATTTACACTTGTTGAAGAGTATAGAGCAGATAATACATGTGCAGGCCTACCAATGAAGTAAGTCATATCCACTTCACTCTTGAACAAAGGCCAGACCTCTTCTGTGTCCGTGGACAGACCTAAACCTCATCTGCACAATGTCATTCGGAAACTTAGGAAACACAGGTGATGTAATTGAAAAATATGGAGTTTCTTTTCCTCATTTCACAATCACATCACCTGTGTTTCCTTTGCTTAGGTATCTCATAGTGCAGATGGACTCTAGCATATCAAAGAGTACACAGAAGTTGAGCAGTGTATACAACAATTTTGACATTTACAAAACATTCAGCTTCTTATCTTGTTGGAGATGAAATGAGGCCTGTCTTGCGATATGGTGCATATTTTGCATCACTGCTGCATCGGTTTCATGTGGCACGGGACTTTACAGCATGACACATCTGCCTAGATGCCTCAAGTTGTAAATATGTCACCACATAGGAAATCTTTTGCACCACCGCTGCGTCACAAAAGTGACGCACAGCGGCGAAAAAAAGTCACACACCTATCATAAATAAAATGACTTAAAAAGGCCTAAGACACATGAAAGCGTTTTTTTTAAGGCCCTTGCAACATTTTTGGGTCATTTTTGACATGGCTATGTTAGTCAAAGAATTAAAATCTAAATTTGCCAAGCACAGATGTGGGCATATTTACAAGGACCTTGCACCAAAGGGAAAGGTCTTAAATTAAAATGGAAAAAATAACATCAGAGAGACTCAAAGGCCTTATAAATATGCCCCAAGCAACCTATGAAGCTCTAGCAGTACATATCAAGAAACCTAATTGTTTTAAAACATCGTTTTTAAACACATCATCTAAATGAATTATATATCTACATTCAAGGAGAAATGACTTTAAATGGCCTAAGACACATGAAATCGTTTTTTTTAAGGCCCTTGCAACATTTTTGTGTCACTTTTAACATGGCTATTTTAGTCAAATAATTAAAATCTAAATTTGCCAAGCACAGATGGGGGCATATTTACAAGGACCTTGCACCAAAGGGAAAGGTCTTAAATTAAAATGGAAAAAATAACATCAGAGAGACTCAAAGGCCTTATAAATATGCCCCAAGCAACCTATGAAGCTCTAGCAGTACATATCAAGAAACCTAATTGTTTTAAAAAATCGTTTTTAAACACATCATCTAAATGAATTATATATCTACATTCAAGGAGAAATGACTTAAAATAGCCTAAGATACATGAAATCGTTTTTTTAAGGCCCTTGCAACATTTTTGTGTCACTTTTAACATGGCTATGTTAGTCAAAGAATTAAAATCTAAGTTTGCCAAGCACAGATGGGGGCATATTTACAAGGACCTTGCACCAAAGGGAAAGGTCTTAAATTAAAATGGAAAAAATAACATCAGAGAGACTCAAAGGCCTTATAAATATGCCCCAAGCAACCTATGAAGCTCTAGCAGTACATATCAAGAAACCTAATTGTTTTAAAAAATCGTTTTTAAACACATCATCTAAATGAATTATATATCTACATTCAAGGAGAAATGACTTAAAATGGCCTAAGACACATGAAATCGTTTTTTTTAAGGCCCTTGCAACATTTTTGTGTCACTTTTAACATGGCTATGTAACACAAAGAAACAAAATCTATTTGTAAAACACTTGACACCAAGCAACATTTTAAATACACAACTTTCTTCATAACTTTCTCCCAAAACCATACTATTCTCTATCTAAATTAAATGAATCTTTTCTCACCTTAGCAAATACTTTATGAGTTTCAAAACAGTCTCAGAAACACACCAAATTGTCTTTAGCAGAGCAAAAGGTATGCACTCCAGAGTCTGCAGCTATGAAAAGCACAGAAATGCTGTAACTCATCACACATATCTCTCATGTCACCCAATCAAAACTCTTCCCTCACTTTTTTCAAATCAACACCCTTCCCCCCTCTGGCCTTTCTGCCTTTTTTGCATAGCAACCACCTCCTGAAAGACCTCTGATGTTTGCAAGTTCACACAACAATGTTTCAATTGAACTCTGAACTCTCAGTGCACCTGCGTATCCAGTGCAATCTTTCATTAAATGATTTTTTCTTGACCATTCAAATTACATCTTTCAAAGAACACATCCATGCACCCTAACTTTCTGTTTTCAGCAATCAAAATCCACCAATCACTGCTACTGCTTCCTTAACACAGAAACTCCACAGTTTTTTTCATTTTAAACTCTTTTTTTTCCAACTGCCATTTCATTGCCACACTTCATCTGACTGCAGCAGAACCTTCTCTCACCATGTTTTCTGTCTGGATTGTTGGACATAGTTACATCTACTGGGCTCAAAGGTATGCTGAGAACAGAAATTTACCTAATCTCAATTTACAAGATGTGGAAATTAAGTGGTTTGGCCACAGAGGATTAAAATGTCACCAATTGATACCATTGGTGAAAACCTTTATGCATTTGCCTAAACCTGACCTGTTAATTGTGCACTGTGGAGGTAATGACTTGGGCACTTTGACTGGTGTAGGTCTGGAAATGCTTTTAAAGGACACCTTTGAGCAATTGATGGCACTTTTTCCTCAAACTGCCTTGGTATATTCAAATATATGCCAAAGACAGAAATGGAGGTGGTCGAACCAATTTTGTCCACAAATTGAGAAGTCGAGGAAGCATGTAAACAAATCTGTTTCAGCTTACATGAGAGACCATGGAATGGGCTCCATGTACAACAATAACTTGCGTTACTACATGCAAGATATCTACAGAGGTGATGGAGTTCACTTCTCAGATGAGGGCAACAGAGTTTTCATTTTGAATTTAAGACTGTGCATTGGTACCTACTTATAAGTACCTAAATGTACCATAAACCCAAAAGCTCTTCTCAGAGCTACCCTACATCTGATCACTCACAATTATTATTTTACTCTAACTTTTTTCACAAATTTTCAACAAAGTACGCTCCCGGAGCGCTACCCGGTACGCGAACCGGAAGCTAACCGCGCGAAATTTAAAAAAAAAATGGTTTTTTTCCGCACATATGGGCCTCCTCAGCCACCCTCAGAAAACCTAGGGGGTCAAGATACGTCTACCGTGCCCCCTTCTACCCATTCTGAACATTATTTGCCCTCCATCTTGTATTTTAATTCGACCGAAACACAAAATGGTGGACACCCGTAACGCTGCAGGTTCGCGTACCGGGGCGCTCACCGGGAAGCGCTCCATTAAAAAAGGTGGGAAAGTAATTTACAGAAGAAACCCTGGAGACACTTTCACCAAATATAGAATTGCTCATACTACATACCAATCCCTACCATTTTCACTAATTTGGTTGGAATTCCATTTAGTTATTTAGCCTGTAGACCTCTCTAAATACCCTGAGGTAAATTACTTCACAAAACACATCTGAAGTGTTGGAATTGACAACCAATTAAAATGTTACTTTCATTTTCTACTTTTTTTACCTGACATTTGATTGGTTATGTACCTGAATATATATAAAAAAAAGAAGAGAGAGAAACACAGCCATTTTGACTACTACTTCCTGGTGTACATTTTAATAGGATTTTCAGTAATTACTTCAACTTCTTTATAAAGGTAAGTTGTTATCTTAAAAACTGAAGTATATTGTGCACTTTAAGTTAATATGGTACATTTTTTCTGATAGTTATATACTATCCCTCTGTAGTAGTTATACATTTAGATAGACTTCTCTGTTATAGTTATGGATGGAGTTAGGCTTGTCTTGTATAATTATGAATTTATTTACCTTAAATCACATACACTTTTTTATATTCCTACTTCCACTCTGATACTATACACTGCCCAAAGATAAATTCACTGTTAAAAACTGCCTATCTAAAATTAATCCCAACAGTGCCCTATCTCTACTAATATATTTTTTTTAATGCAAATTTCAGGCAAAATGGAAGGCGAGCAGAAAATTTCATTTGAAATTGTCCTTCCAGAGACCAACGAAGAAATCATTGATCCAAATTACATTAATTTTATGGATGAAACTTGGGACGAAGAACTACTGCAATGTGTGCAATCAGTAGATGTCCTCCTTGAAAATGAGGACATTTTACACACTCAAACATTACAAGCTATGTTCAATGAAAATAACAACATTTCAGACAGTGAAATGTTAGACATTTTATTAAATTTTGAAACACAATCACAATAATAAATAATTGCTTAAAAAATTAAAGAAATTAAACAAAAATCAACAAAACAAACAATCAATTAACATACAATATTTGAAAAGTTTATCATTCTTTTTTCCTTATAGTACGCTCCACAGACCGCTTCCCGGTGCGCGTACCGGGCGCTCCCCACGCAAAAAAAACAATTTTTAAAAAAAAGATTTTTGCCCCGCGGGGCCCTTTTAAAGCCTCCACATCAAACCTAGGGGGTCAAGGAGGATCTACTATGCCCCCTTATGGTCATTTCCCCCTTTGTTTTGGCCTCCTCTTGTCTCTCGATCCTACCGAGAGACAAGATGGCGGCCGCTCCGGACTGTTTAGAATGTTGACAGACACCAGAGAGCCAATCAGCTTCGCTTCGTGAAGTTCCGTTACGCGTCAAGTACGCGAACCGGAGCGCTGCCCGGAGCGCGCTTACAGATATATATCTTTTTTTGAACGTTAATTTCTCAAAATCCACTGGAGCACATATCTTGAGACCTAGCAAAGGCACATCAGGCTAACAGTCCATACAATTTTGCCAAGTTTCGTGCAAATCCATTCAGCCGTTCGGGCTAAAAGTGAGGCCAACCGCCCTATGGAAATTAACATGGGAAAAACGTGTTTTGGGACCCCCCTTTTTTCTCGGACCCCCCTTGACGACCCCCCCCCAAAATTTCAGTGGCTGCTCAGAAACGAAATGTTCCATTTTCCTGAAAATTTCAGCCAATTCCGTCCACAAACGCCAAAGTTATTAGACATAGAATTTTCAAAAATCCCATAGAGAAAAAATCCTAATTATATATACCTACTGGCGACCGCCAGTAGGTAATATATATTCACTGAAAAAACCATAGGTTTGACACTCATTATAGTTAGGAATTAGCATTTAAAAAACCTTTGAAATTCACTGAAAAAACCATAGGTTTCACACCAGTTATAGTTAGCTGAACATTTTACTCATACAAAACCATTGAAATTCCCAAGTTATAGTTAGTTGTACTCACTATAACTCACGCGCCCGCAATCCACTGCTGATGATGTCACATATTACATCATTCATGACATGGTCAGTGACATCACTGATGACATCACTGATGACATCTCAAATGACATCACTGATGACATAATCCAGCGACTGTTTGTTTCTGTAAAGTTTAAATATGTTTTACATATTGAAGAATGAGTGGATGTATAAGTGTCTGGATGAAGGATTTAGTAGGTGCGTGACTGGCTGTATGAGTGAGTGATTAAATGTGTCTTACTGAATGCATGGGTTAGTGAGTAAATTGTCTGAATGTGTGCATCATTATGTCTGTTGTTGTGTAAGCTGCTGCATGTGTTAATCAGTTGCCCAAGTATTTGTATGTGAGGCTGAGTGTGTGTGTTGCTGGCTGGGAGTTGTGTGACTCTGTGCATAGATGTGGGAGCAGTTGATTCACTTGGTGTATGGGTTCAAGAGTGCATGAGGAAACAACTGTATGGGCAGTTGACTGTGTGCATTGGTGTGTTGGTGTGTGAATGGATATCTCAGTGCTACATGTCCAAGTAAGTACATATGTAAAACACAGTGCATGTGAGAGTTGGCATATATAAATGACTATACATGAGAGCCAGTGATTGTGCAAGTGGCTGTGTGGATCAATGTGTACTTGTATCAGTGATTGTAAAAGAGAGTAAGTATGTGTTAGTATATGTTTGAATAAGTAAGGTTTTGTGTGTATAACTGTATAGATGAAGAAATGGGAGTGTGATTGATTCTTTGCATGTTTTGTCATGTATTCCTATAGGTTCTGAATCGATCCCCCTATTCCTGACCCTATTCTGGTTAAACTAACTATCAAGTTAACTAACAGTCAGCCCATGAGGCAAGAAAAGCCCCCATGATGCAGATACCGTTATCTGACGCAGTCACACCACGGCACAGGAACGTGTTATCTGATTAGGTAATAACGCTTGAGATCTAATTAGACAAGCGACATTCCTCCAGCCCCTGATAAGGCATACGACGTTCTCATAACAAATCAAACCTATGACAACCTGGAAAATCCGTGCGGCCATTGTTTTGATTTCACAGAGAACTTCAGTAAAAGAATGTGCTAACGAGCAAGTCGTATGACATCTTTATTGACGTATCTATGTCCATCCTTACGTCAATCTCGGCACCTTTAAGGTATAAATATTGCCGATCTTGCCCTATGCAAACACACGCGTGGTGACGAGACGGAGCAGCCATACTTGCCGAAGCCAAGAGCAGAGCAGACCCCGCTGGCAGCAGCCCCGCCTTCCTGACACGCTGAGAGACGCGCTGCTATCTCCTGCCGAGAGACCCAGCACCGGCGCTTTCGGGCAGCCCTCGCAGGCGGCCTGGAATATCGAGAGCAGAGAAAGAGATACCATTCCTCATTTCATCCTAACTTCCAGGTACAGAACTGAATAACCCCTCACAGAGAATTCTTTAGTTATTCACTTGGCAAAAACAAACTTAACTTAAACTGTAACTTTCTATTCCCGCCCACGCATTAGACTTAGGTCAGGTACACGGGGTAGGCGTATTTAGAAACACCAGTTGAGTACGTTTAGTCAAATGTATATGTGTATGTAATATATTTTAATCATTTTAAACATCATATGGCTCAGAAACCATATCAATGTTTTTACAGTATTATTTTATACTATTGCTTTTAATGTATGCACTTTACTTAACTGTAAGTATTGCAATAATATCGATCCATTTCTCTTGTACGAGAAAAGAGACTGATCAATAAATAACACCTTTTTATTGAACACGCCCGTCTCTTCCTTTTCTCTACAATCTGATGAGACTAAGAATGCACGTACTGACTGAGTAAAATAATTGCCTTGTGCTCACACGACTCTGGAGATACACTCTTGATTAGGGGAGAGCAAAGTTGTCATGTTCTATGGTTGTCAGAAACTAAATCCCTTCTTGTCTAATCAGGGGAGGTAATTCTTTCCTGAACATTCGAGAAAGTTTCTAGCGAACTCTGAGCTACGCTGGCAAACCCAAAACTTAAGTCTAGTATCGACAGTAGTAGACCTAGTTAACGTCTGGCCTAGGCCTTTACTGCTGTAGGTATTATTCCAATGCGCAGAGCCTATTGGGAAGATAGGAACTACACTACAGTTTGACTAGGTGTGTGAGTAACTCCATGGATGAGTGGCAGTGTGTGAGTGTCTGTATAGGTGTATGAGTGCATATGATAGTGTTGTATTGATGAGTGACTGTATGTATGAGTGATTGTATGGGTGAATGAGTAGATGTGTGTGTAGAGTTAGGAATCAGTGAGTGCGTATGTAGTAACTGGTATTGGTGTGTCAATGGTTTCAAGAATGGTAATCTGTATTTAATACAGGGTGTATCAAAGGTTAGATTAGAGTTTGAGGAGGTGCATTGTATTATCTCATGAATGATGTCATCAGTGATGTCATTTGAGATGTCATCAGTGATGTCAGCAGTGATGTCATTTGAGATGTCATCAGTGATGTCATCAGTGATGTCACTGACCATGTCATGAATGATGTAATATGTGACATCATCAGCAGTGGATTGCGGGCGCGCGAGTTATAGTGAGTACAACTAACCATAACGTGGGAATTTCAATGGTTTTGTATGAGTAAAATGTTCAGCTAACTATAACTGGTGTGAAACCTATGGTTTTTCAGTGAATTTCAAAGGTTTTTTAAATGCTAATTCCTAACTATAACGAGTGACAAACCTATGGTTTTTTAAGTGAATTAGTAAGTTTTTTTAATAGCTAATTATTATAGCTATTAATTATTATATTTTTTTCTAATTATTCCAATATTCTATATTTTTATAATATTATTTTTGGAATGTATTTTTCCTGTTTTTTAAAAATATTTAAACCCTGGAGCGCTCAGGGAGCGCGTACCGGTAAGCGCAGCCGTACACGTAGCGTGAGCGCTATTCCCGTGATCGAAAAAAATATATATGTATGTATTTAAAGTAAATAATAATGCAAGACATTCAGTGGCATACTCACAAAAGTAGTATTTTTGATTTTTAATCACCGTATTTTGACTTTTAAACACATTTCCGAAAATCGAGCAACACGTCATACATTCGCGCCGCGTAAGCGCCCCCGGAAGCGCCTTCGTAAGCGCCTACGTACATGCCGCTTAAGCGCCCCCGGAAGCACCCCGGAGCGCGCAGCGTAAGCGCGCGTCATGCCATGTGACCTTAAAACAACACTTTTGATTGGTTAATAACAGTTTTTTACACAACTATGGAAAGTCTCCACCCATTTCCCTCACTACCTCTTTGCAATTGCTGAGAGAACACCTCTACTCCATTCTTCTTGAAAATACTTCTTTTTTTGGAAAGATGTCTGGTTCCAGGGAGCCCTCTTCGGACTCTGATCTGGAATTCCTACCTGAGGACACCCCCTAGAGAAAAGTGAAAGAGCACTTCATTTGGAAGTTCTTCAGTTTCCCAGAGGGGCAAAAAAAGTTAATGCAGCAAAAGTGACCTGCAAACTATGTGACACAACTTTGTCACGTGGGGATCCCACCCGCAAATATAGTTTTGGGAATGCCAACTTGATCCGGCATGTACAGAGGAGGCACCCAAATAATTTCGCAAGGGAGAGCACCAGGGACCTGGCACGCAATCCCCCAAGAGATGGCCCCTCCACTTCCACCGGAGCATCAACATCATCGGTGAGAGGAAGACCAGCAGTCATGATACCAAAAATAATCAGCCTGTTTTTGCAGACATTACAATTCGTTGTAAGCAGTGTGACAAACTGCTTTGTTATGGGGAGCAGAGCATTCAACTAATTGTTAGAAAAAGGGAAGAACACCGCTGCACCCCTCAGCCCTAATTTTCCCCTTTTTTTTGCTCCTGTTGAGCAGTTTTGCATTCCCTAGTTTTGTTTTTGTTCTATAAAAAATACCCCAAAAAATTAAAAACGTTCGGAAAAAGTAAAAAAAAAATTTAAACTAAAAAAGAAGAAAAAAAACAGTTCTTTTTAGATCTACCTCCAATTCTCCAAAAAGAGCTATATTCCTTACATATTCTCAAGGAGTGAGTGAAGTGGAGTACAGTGAGAGAGGAAAGGAAAATGAGTGAGGGAGGAAGGAAGGGACGAGAGGGGAAGGGAAGTGAAGCAGGGGGACTGAAAGAAGGTGAGTGTGGGAGGTGAGTGAGGGGAAGGAGAGTGAACATGGGGAATGAGGATAAGTGAGGAAAGCGGAGTAAGGCAACGGGGGTGAGGAAGGGTAAGAGAAGAGCAGTGAGGTTGAGGAAAGAGTGGTGATAGAGGGTGGATAAAGGCAAGTGAGCGTGAGACAACGGGAGTGAGGAAGTGAGGAGACAGAGGGAGTGAAGGAAAGAGTGAGAGAAGAGGACTGAGTGAGGGTGCATAGAAAGGTAAGTGAGGGAGTGTGGGTGAGTTAAAGGGAGTGAGCATGAGGGAAGGGGACAGAGAGAGTGAGGGGACAGAGGTAGTGAAGCTAAAAGAGAGGGAGTGAGGGAAGGAGAATGAGGATGTGACAGGACAGAGGGAGTGAGAGAAGGAGTGAGTGAAGTGGAGTAAGGTGAGTGAGGCAAGGGAAATGAGTGAGTGAGCGAAGGAAGGAAATAGAGGGGAAGAGGACTGAAGCATAGGTACTGAGAGAAGGAGAGTGGGGGATGAAAGTAAAGGGAAGGGGAGAGAAGGATGGGGAATAAGGGGTAGTGAGGAACTGGAGTAAGGGAACGGGGTGAAGGAGGGTGAGAGAAGGGCAGAGAGCGTGAGTAAAGAGGGGTGAAAGAGGGTGGATAAAAGTAAGTGAGGGTAAGACAAGGGGAGTGAGGGAGTGAGGGGATAGAGGTAGTGAAGGAAGGAGTGAGAGAAGGAGACTAAGTGAGGGAGCATAGAAAGGTAAATGAATGAGGGAGTGTTGGTGAGTTAAAGGGAGTGAGTGTGAGGGAAGGGGGAGTGACAAAGTGAGGGGATGGAGGGAGTGAGGGTAAGAGTGAGAGAGTGAGGGAGGAGGAGTGAGGATGTGAGAGGACAGAGGGAGTGAGAGAAGGAGTGAGTGAAATGGAGTAAGGTAAGTAAGGGAAGGGGACTGAGTGAAGGAGCGAAGGAAGGGAAGAGAGGGAAAGGGAAGTAAATCAGGGGGTCTGAAAGAAGGTGAGTGTGGGAGGGGAGTGGGAGAAAGGTGAGTAAACATGGGGAATGCGAATAAATGAGGGAAGCGTAGTAAGGGAACGGGGTGTGGGTGGGTGAGAGAAGAGTAGTGAGGTTAAGGAAAAGAGTGATGAGAAACTACATTTTGTTTCAAACTTACCGTATAAGTAATATAAACTTAATTACATATTTTTTTACTAAATTTAATATCTGTAAAAGAGGAAAAAAAATAAGTTATAATTTTTTTAATATATATTTCAAAATACAAGAGACAAAGCAGGAGATTAAAAGTCATAAAAGGGTACTAAGAGATAAAGTAGGAGTGAAGGACACAGAAAGGGAAACAAAGGAATGGTGAAGGACAGAGAGAGGGAAAAAGAAATAGACGTAGAGCAAATTACTAAGAGGATAATGAGGCGGATAGATTCAGTGACAGAGAGGAAAAGAGGGAGAGAGAAATGAACTGAAGGTGAGTAAGATATTAAAGGAATGTGAGTTAGGAAAACTAAAGGAGGAAAGGGGAGTAAGGAAAGGGTAGTGAGTGACAGGGAAGGGGGAGTGAGTGAGGGTGCATTCAAGACAATGAGAGATGGAAGGTGAGTGAGGGTGAGTGTAGGGGCAAAAGAGAGTGAGGGGACAATGGGAGTGAGGGTAACAAAGAGTGAGTGAGGGAAGAGGAGTGAGGAAGTGAGAGAACAGAGGGAGTGAGGGAAGGAGTGAGTAAAGTGGAATAAGGTGAGTGAGTGAAGGGGAATGACTGAGGGAGCAAAGGAAGGAAAGATGGGGAAGGGTATTGAAGCAGAGGGACTGGGAAAAGGTGACTGCGAGAGAAGAGTGAGGGTAAGGGGAGTTAAGGATGGGGAATGAGGATAAGTGAGGGAAGTGGAGTAAGGAAATGGGGGTGAGGGAAGGTGAGAGAAGGGCAGTGAGGTTGAGGAAAGAAGAGTGATAGAGAGTGGATAAAGGCGAGTGAGCGTGAGACAAGGGGACTGAGGGAGTGAGGACATAGAGGTAGTGAAGGAAGGAGTGAGAGAAGGAGACTAAGTGAGGGAGCATAGAAAGGTAAATGAGGGAGTGTTGGTGAGTTAAAGGGAGTGAGTGTGAGGGAAGGGGGAGTGACAAAGTGAGGGGATGGAGGGAGTGAGGGTAAGAGTGAGAGAGTGAGGGAGGAGGAGTGAGGATGTGAGAGGACAGAGGGAGTGAGGGAAAGAGTGAGTGAAGTGGAGTAAGGTGAGTGAGAGAAGGGGAATTATTGAGGGAGCAAAGGAAGGAAAGAAGGGGAAGGGGAGTGAAGTAGAGTGACTGAGAGTTGGAAAGTGGTGGAGGGGAGAGAAGGAAAGGGGAGTAAAGGAATGGGGAAAGAGGGGTAGTGAGAGAAGTGGAGTAAGGGAACGGAGGTGAAGGAGACTGAGAGAAGGGCAGTGAGTAAAGAGGGGTGATAGAGGGTGGAAAAAGGTGAGTGAGCGTGAGATAAGGGGAGTATAATATATATTTCACAATAGAAAATACAAAATAACTTGTACAACATGTTATATGCTTTATTTTTGCTGTTCTCAGAATATACTGAATTTCACTTTAAACAGTGAGTTCAATACTACTCATCATATGACAGCGGGCAAAAAAAAAAACACAATCAAAAAGATTGTGTTTAAAAAACCCATACAACGTTTCAATATATAATGTAAAACTTAGAAAAAACATATCTTAACTTATTTGTGATCCACTTACTTTTCCACGAGGCCAAATAATATATGGAAAGTCCTTTTCTTTGGAAATTACTCAATAGTAAACTTAAGCTTCCATTTACCCAACTTTCTGAAAGAAAAGCTGCAACATCTTTTACATCATGTAACAATACTTATATTTTCACCTCTGGCTCACTCATGATCAACATTTCCTATAATACTGATATCACTCACTATGTGATACACTTACACTACCTCTATGACAACTACAAGTTTTTTATTATCTTGATCACTCTAACTCACAAAGTAATTTTGAACAGCAGACTACGTTTTATTAACTGCTCCAATCTTCATAGGCCAATTACCTTTCCTAAAATTTCGGTTGTAAGAACACTAGGTAAGAATTTGGTAAGTCAAAAGGCAAACGTTGTTTGAAAGTCAATTGAGTATCATTACAATTAGTCCAGCCTTTTTCACATTTTAAATAAGCTGTGTAATGTCCTGATGTTGTCGAAGGACCATCATGGAAAATAATTGCTGCAGTTGCAAAAGTTCTTCCTGAAATTGATAATTGAGAAGCCACAAATTTTTTAATTAAAGTTGTCAATTTAGTTCCATCAGGTCTACATCGTTGGAACATTAATATTACATACTGTACTGTCCATATCTTTGTATAAATAATGTTGATAGCATTGCAGATTTACATTGAGTACATACCATGTTTTGATTTGCTTCTCTAACTAGATTATTAAAAGACACTGATTTGCAGTCTGGTAAAGTCAAATATATAAATCTTTCAGTGTCTATTGTAGTAGTACTTGAAAAGGAACAATTGTCGCAGTTATGCTGCCATTTATAAGAAAGGCCAAAAAGATTTTCTACATCTATACCTTCATCTTGCAATACAACAAGCATATACATTAGAAATTCCTGACAATCTTGCTGAATATTCAGTGAAAATTGATTTAGACCAGAACATATGTCTAAAACATTTCGAATTTCAGAAACACTTTGTATTTTTGTTCTATCACTGCTACATTTTTCAAACACAGAATTCAACAAACAACAAAATCTTTGATCACGATTTTCAACAATCTGTTCTTGTACAGTATGGAGAAAAAAAACAACATTAACCACTACATTAGCATAGCAGTTGACACCAGAACTGTTTTCAAACTGAAATCCAACAACATCTTTAACTGAATCCTTTTCCTTTATGCTTACAATTACTGGTTCATCTACTTTTTTTCTTTTTGCTACAACTTCACTACAATTTTTCTCATTTTTTCTTTTTCGGCCTACCACACGCTTTTCAAATGGAGGATATTGAGGTAAATTCGGAGCATACTCTCTTCTTAACCTATTATATTCTTTTACACAATTTAGATCTGCACTAATCTTTGTCTCATCAAAATCAATCAAGTACAATCCAGATAAAGTTCTGACTCGAGATAAAGCAACATATGCCATACCCTCCTTGAACACAGAACTTCCAATATTCACCAAAGCACTATCTACACTTAAACATTGAGATTTATGAATAGTCACCGCATATGCCAAAGAAACAGGAAACTGTTTTTGGCGGACATATATATCTTTCACATGCAAAAATCGAGCAGAACGACGACTGATTTGTTGTACTTCTTCAATTCCATCAAATTTAATTTTTAAAAATTCAATTCCATCTCTATTTCGGTAATTCACAAAATCAACAACATGACCCATTGCTCCATTTACTAAATCTCTTTCCACATGTAAATTCCGTCGTAAAATTATACGACAATTTAAACATGCATACAGAGTCTTTTCCAAACCAGCAGTTTTAGATATTGTCTTCTCTAAAGAATCCAATTTTGATTTCAACTTCTCTGACAAAATAATAGTTGCTCCTTCATGCTCTATTTTATCAATAGCTTCCAGTTTCACAATCTCTTGATTTTCTAACTTTAACATTTTGTTGTTGAAGATTGAACATTCTTGCAGAGTTGGCATCACCATATCACAGATTTGTTTTCAGGAATTTTCTTAAAAATATTCTCTGGGAGAATCTTTTCATTTGGAAACAAATTTGAAATTAATCGTGCATGTAAAGCTTCTTTGCCACGCTCACTTACTTTTCCAATTCTTACATCTTGTAGAATATTTTTATAATCTTCATCCTTTGACTGTCGCATATTTTGAAGCAATTCTGCATATTTGAAATTTAACCATATGTTAACATTTCCAATGTTTCCTAGGCACTACCTGGTATCTTCATGCGTAAGCATTTTAAACACTGGTTGTCCTTTCACTGGAGTTAGCTGCAGTAGCTCTCCAAAAACAATGATGTGTTTGCCTCCAAATAACACATCATACTCTGTTTTAAGAATTTCTTGCATTCTTAAATGCACAAAAGCAAGCATTACATTTGATACCATGCTTACCTCATCAATGCTAAGAAGTTTGATTTTCTTCAAGACTCGGGAAACTTCACAACAAGCTTCTCCAGATAGCTTGTGGTATTGTAATTTATTATCATGCTCTACTGGCAGCATCAATAAACAATGTAAAGTAATCCCTTTAATGTTATGTGCTGCCAACCCAGTTGGGGCGGTAACAAGACAAGACAGCGATGACTCCGTTCTTTTATGCAGATAAGTTGCAATTGCTTTAATCAGAAAACTTTTTCCAGTTCCTGCTTCTCCACTCACGTACAGTCGGACAGGCATAAATGACATACATGAGCACTCTTTTTTCTCATGATATAAACCATGCTCAATCTCTTCTGTGACTTCGTCATATATTTGTTTCTGCTCAATGTTTAGTTCTTTTTCCAAATCTTCTCAGTTAACTACATCCTCCTGAGCTTGTTCCATGGCTCTTTCCACTTCATCCATGGCAGTGGCAGCTTCATTTTGGATAATTGGTCCTCCTAGTGGATCCTGACTCAATGAAGCAAAACTCTGACTGTCTTGAGAACTGTCTCTAGCAATCTCTGCTGCAATTGTAGCTTCTTGCTGTATTTCCTCGTTCAACATTTGCAGATAATTTGAAAAAACAGGACATTCTATAGTATCCTTGGTTCCATTGAAGGAATCTTCATAACTGAGAAAATCTCCAAGTAGTTCCTCTTCTGTACGCCAAGGCTTAAAGAGTTGCAAAAGAGCTAAATAGTAAAATTCCCTTTTGTGAGGAGATTCGCAACTCAATTTCCGATGATTAATCAAATGGCCTTTTCTTTGTTTCACCAGACATCCTTCACATCCAATTACAGAATATACTCCTTTATTGATATCTTCTGTGATGTTCTTCTTAAAAGTATAGCTTTGCAGAACTTCATAGAGACAAACGTTCTCAAGATGACTACTTCTATTGGGATAGTATGTATCCAACATGTTTGTCTTCAAAATATCTGTAGTGTTTGGTTCTTTCTCCGCCAAATACTCAATTTCTTGTACAGATTTCAAAACTCGGTTTTGTGTTGCAGCAAGACCTAGACTCACCCAAATGATTGTTCTAGATTTGGCATATAGACTTGCTGATGATAACCGATCAGAACATTCATATGCTCCAATTTCTCGATGGGACAACATCTTCAGACTGTAACTGTACAACTTCTTACTTAGACTCTTTTCATGTGAAATTTCCTCCCACATTTCCTTCAGTTCCGTCTTTTCTGATTTTGTGATGTAAGACGTCACATATCGAGCCACAGCAATTGAGTTGTCAGCAACATATTGAATATCCATGTTAGCATTCCACATGGACAAAATGACTGGGTTGTAGTCATTTATATATTTCGACTCTTCATTTCTTCTTAAGTTGTATGTATTTTTCGGTGATTTTCTTGTCACAGTATGTCGCAGAGAAGACATAAAATTGTTCACTCTTCCTTTCGATGTTACTGGACGTGGAAACGCAAAACGACATTTTGTGTAGAACTTGTCCTTGGATTTGTATTTTCGACTACAGTATTTTCCACAACTAAAACTTGATGTCTTAAATTGTTTTTTTCTGTACTTTTAGGAACAGCACATGTAGAATACTGTTCAATAAAACTCATCACTGTCTCATCTGAATCTGTTCCAAATTTGGGTGCATCTTTGATCCATAGCAGCATATGTATGTGAGGAGCACCTCTTGCTTGATACTCCTTTCTCCAAAAGAAATCCAAAACCTCTCCAAGCGGAGGATTTTTTTTGTGATAAAAGACATCATAGCTTCAAACCTATGATTGAAATACCTGCATACATTAACTGGGTCCAAAGAGCACAGTTCTCCAGGTGTCTTGTATTCTATATTTTCAATGTTTGCATTTGCCTCTCGTAGAAATTCAAGTAAATCTTCCCAGCCATACTCGGAACAGCTGAGAGTGAGGAACCATGTGGGAGTTCCTAAGTTCCTCAGCATACATTTTAAATCACCATGACGACGGTACCAGTACTCATTAGTACCACGCTGACACGCCATGAGATTAATCAGGTGAGAATCCAAAATACTGTCTTGCACATTGACTTTATCCATAAAGTCACTTGCCGAGATATTTTGCATCTGTACACCACTTTTCAAGATGTGGTTCACTGCATATGACAGTCCAGACAGATCGCTTTCAAACATTAGATGAAACAAATAGGGAATGCATTGACGAAACCTAGGATATTCTGCATACAATCATAAAGTCCGGTATTCAGAAGCAGGAATTTGATCAGGTCGCTCATCATATCTTCCTCCTTGACCTGTTGGAAATAGCTGTGGGAAACACCGAGCTTCCAAACTTTCCTCCCAAACACTAATGGGACTCCCTTTGGCTTGTTTCATTTGAAACAAGTCAATAGCATTCCCCATGACTTCCTTGGAATGCAAAGGATGAACACTATAATGTTCATATATTTCTTCATTTTTAGAGGCTTCTACTTTCTCAATTTGACCAGCACACAAATCGCTATCCTCTTCTTCACTTACTTCCTCTTCTGCAACATATACATTCTTGTAGTACTTATTGTTTTTCTTCAAATACAATGTTGCCTTTTTGACTTTCCTAACATCCACTAAATCTTGCCAGATTTTCTTACTCTTTGTCGGAACAGCATTAACTAGAATAACCAGAGGTTCCTCTTCTACTTTTTCTACACCAATTGTATCAATATTTTTCTTAAAATCTAGAGGCAAATAAACAACTCTTTCCTTTAATCCTCTCTGTAAATCTGAAGGAGGCAATTTCCCTGTCTTTGGCTCCATTCGTACAATAGCCTGAAAGGGATGGATACTTTGAATCAAAATAGATTCATAAGTATTTAAATCCTTCAATTCAGAAGGAATCTCAACCAATTCCAGATTATTATGAACCGCTCTAGCAGGCATCCGGTTTTGATTTAATTTGTTACAACAATAAGTACACACACGTTGATCCAATCCCAAATCAAAACAATTTTCTACCATCAAGTATGTTGCAAAATCCTTCCATTCACTATTATTTTCACTTTCACTTTTCGCATATAAATCCACTAACTTAGTCTGATTCTTATAATAAGTGCGTCGACAACACACACAAGTAAAATTAGGCCTCTCACTTGATTTCACCTGAAACGTGGCAATTTCTTTCTGAAAATTATCTGTACTGGAAACCTGTACACTATCTTCCACATTACCTTCTTCTTCTGGGTCAATTTCAACATTCTCCTCTTTACTTGCAAAGTAACAAAACTCAATTTCTTCACAAATATTCTTCACATCTACTTCAGAACCATGCAAAAGACCAGTGCATAATTGTTTAAGCATAATTGCTGGACTCTTAGCATAATACAACATTCTAACTAATTTCCTCACTTTATTATGATGCACTGCTAGCATCCTGCAATGATGAAAAACACTCTGGCATACTGTCCTGGAAAGACAAGCCAGTGAATGACCATGCAAACCCGTCACTTCTCTCACTCTGCAAGGATCTAATTCTTGCAACAACTTCATTTTCTGTTTTAAAGTTTTCTTATTAAATGTCCGTACAAAATCACAAAGCAAATTGATGGAATCCTGTCGCACACTGCAAATACTACTACACTTCCAGGTATACACTGGTCCCTTAGGACGTCTTCCTAAAACCTCATTACCTAACACCTCTTCTGCCTCTGTTGTCACAAGTTTTTCTTTTTCAACTGGACAACCATCTTTCACCTCATAAGCTCGACCACTGGTGTCAACTGCATGCACCAAATCATTATTCTGGAAATAACTCTCCTCATTAAAAAATGCCTCACAACTTGAACTATGCATCCATTCTCCTGAAAAAACTTCACAAAAATTACTACGATTAACTGTTCTCTTCCATCTACTATTTGTTTTGAAATCATAAATTGCCTTGTTTAGTTTCCTAATTCTAATGATTATCAAAATAAATAACTTTCGCTTAATTTCGAATGCCTGATCAATAATTTTCTCAACTTTTTTTTTTCTCTTATAAAAAAACACTTTCTGTTGCCCTTTCTTAATATTTTTTAACAAATTGCCAATTATCCTGTTGCGGAACATTCGTCTACGAATGTCCCTAAACTGATTTTTCCTTCTACTACCATGCACAGAGTTATCTCCTGCTCTAGCAGTAACATTTTTGATTGGCCTTTCCTTTCCATTTAAATTGGTTCTCTTTTTCTGGACTAAAACATTTTCTGTAGTACTACTTTTTTTCTACAAATGTTTCTTAGGAATGATTTTGTTGTCTTACCCGGAGCTTTCTTGGTGACTTGACGAGTTTTTATTGTAGAGGACTGCTGCAAGCATTTAGTAATCTGCTGTCTTTTACGTTTTGTAGCCTTTCGGTTTCGTTCTTTAGATGGCATTATGTACTTTTGAAATGATCTGCAGTTGAATCTGTGGTAAAATATAATAAAAAATGTTATCAACCACTATTACCAAACAGTAAATCAATAACAGTCGTCAAAAATGTAACACACTACTTGTCAATTTTACATACAATAATTTTTAGTGCATTGGCAAATTTAGTAGTCACAAATAGTAGCAAAGAAATGAAATGCTTCTACATTTGACCTCTGCTCTTTTATATGTGAATCTGAACTAATTTTATGAGCATATTTGACTATTTTATTAAAGACACTACACACAAGCTGTTTTTGAAGTTGTGTTTAATTTTAAATGAAACGGTTTACATGTTTACTTTTCATTTCCAGTAACTTTTAAAAATAAATGTTTATAGTTCCATAGGCTCAAGCAGGTCAGCTTCCCACCCTATGTCATACAATTCTGACAAATCGGCATCCTCATCATGTTCTTCATCATCCTCAGGATTTAAATCATCCAAGGGACACGCCTAAACCTCATCTGCACAATGTGATTCGTAAAGTTAGGAAACACAGGTGATGTAATTGAAAAATGTGGAATTTCTTTTCCTCATTTCACAATCACATCACCTGTGTTTCCTTTGCTTAGGTATCTCATTGTGCAGATGGAGTCTAGCATATCAAAGAGTACACAGAAGTTGAGCACTGTATACAACAATTTTGACATTTACAGAAGATTCAGCTTCTCCATGCCCCCTACACAGTCCTAAATGTTTACAGTTTAAACTGACGGTATCTTGTTGGAGATGAAGTGAGGCCTGTCTTGCAACATGGTGCATCTTTTGCATCACTGCTGCATCGGTTTCATGTGGCACAGGACTTTACAGCATGACACATCTGCCTAGATGCATCAAGTTGTAAATATGTCGCAACATAGCAAATCATTTGCACCGCCGCTGCGTCACAAAAGTGACGCACAGTGGCGCAAAAGAGGCACACGGCCATCATAAATCTGCCCCTAACATTTTAAATGATTGATTCAGGATGACGATAAGGTGTGGCCTATCCAGAGGTTTGTTTGAGGTGAGGCCTACTCAGGGTTGCAGATGAAATTTAGGCTTGTTGAAGAGTAAAGAGGAGATAATACATGTGCAGGCCTACCAATGAAGTGAGTCATGTCCACTTCACTCTTGAACAAAGGCCAGACCTCTTCTGTGTCCGTGGACAGGCCTAAACCTCATCTGCACAATGTGATTCGTAAAGTTAGGAAACACAGGTGATGTAATTGAAAAATGTGGAATTTCTTTTCCTCATTTCAGAATCACATAACCTGTGTTTCCTCAGCTTAGTTATCTCATTGAGCAGATTTAGTCTAGCATATCCAAGAGTACGCAGAGGATGAGGACTGTATCCAACAGAGCAATGTACATTACTCACCTCCTTTGACACTTACAGAAGCCTCAGTTTAATATTTCTCAGTTCAATATTTATTTAAAGAAGCACACAAAATATGACCTTCTCATAAATGTGAAAAGCGTTTTTTTTTTTAAAAACGATTTTCTGGTCATAATTTGAAAACACAACACAGGTCCTATGTAGAAGCACATCCTATCAGTACTTAAATTAGCCAAGCACACATGGGGGCGTATTTACAAGGACTTTACACCACAGGGAAATAACTTAAATTAAAATGGGGAAAATAACATCAAAGGGACTCAAAGGCCTTTTAAATATGCCCCAAGCAGCCTATGAAACTCTAGCAGTACATATCAAGAAACTTAAATGACTTCAATAAACGTTTTTAAACACATCAAGTAAAGCAGTTATTCAACTACATTCATGGGGAAGTGACTTAAAATGCCCTAACACACATGAAAGCGTATTTTGAAGGCCCTTAAACCATTTTTGCATCACTTTTAACATGGCTATGTAACTCAAAGAAACAAAATCTAAATTTGCCAAGCACACATGGGGGCGTATTTACAAGGACCTTGCACCACGGGGAAATGTCTTAAATTAAAATGGGAAAAATAAAATCAAAGGGACTCAAAGACCTTGTAAATATGCCCCAAGCAACCTATGAAACTCTAGCAGTACATATCAAGAAACTTAAATGACTTCAATAAACGTTTTTAAACACATCAAGTAAAGCAGTTATTCAACTACATTCATGGGGAAGTGACTTAAAATGCCCTAACACACATGAAAGCGTATTGTGAAGGCCCTTAAACCATTTTTCCATCACTTTTAACATGGCTATGTAACTCAAAGAAACAAAATCTAAATTTGCCAAGCACACATCGGGGCGTATTTACAAGGACCTTGCACCACGGGGAAATGACTTAAATTAAAATGGGGAAAATAACATCAAAGGGACTCAAAGGCCTTGTAAATATGCCCCAAGCAGCCTATGAAACTTTAGCAGTACACATCAAGAAACTTAAATGACTTCAATAAACGTTTTTAAACACATCAACTAAAGCAGTTATTCAACTACATTCAAGGGGAAGTGACTTAAAATGCCCTAACACACATGAAAGCGTATTTTGAAGGCCCTTGCACCATTTTTCCATCACTTTTAACATGGCTATGTAACTCAAAGAAACAAAATCTAAATTTGCCAAGCACACATGGGGGCATATTTACAAGGACCTTGCACCACGGGGAAATGACTTAAATTAAAATGGGGAAAATAACATCAAAGGGACTCAAAGACCTTGTAAATATGCCCCAAGCAACCTATGAAAGTCTAGCAACATTTTAAATACACAAATTTCTTCATAATTTTCTCCTTAAAGCATACTATTCTCTATCTAAATTAAATAAATTTTTTCTCCCCTTAGCAAATACTTTTCGAGTTTCAAAACAGTCTCAGACACACACCAATTTGTCTTCAGCAGAGCAAAAGGTATGCACTCCGGAGGCTGCAACCAACAATGGCACAGAAATGCTGTAATTCATCACACATATCTCTCATGTCACCCAATCAAAACTCTTCCCTCACTTTTTTCAAATCAACACCCTTCCCCCCTCTGCCCTTTCTGCCTTTTTTCCATAGCAACCACCTCCTGAAAGACCTCTCATGTTTGCAAGTTCACACAACAATGTTTCAATTGAACTCTGAACTCTCAGTACACCTGCGTATCCAGTGAAATCTTTCATAAAATGATTTTTTATTGACCATTCAAATTACATCTTTCAAAGAACTCATCCATGCACCCTAACTTTCTGTTTTCAGCAATCAAAATCCACCAATCACTGCTACTGATTAATTACCACAGAAACTCCACAGTTTTTTTCATTACATACTCCTACTGTTTCAACTGCCATTTCATTACCACACTTCATCTGACGGCAGCAGAACCTCCTCTCACCATGTTTTCTGTCTGGATTGTTGGACATAGTTATATCCACTGGGCTCAAAGGTATGCTGATAACAGAAATTTACACAACCTCAATTTACAAAAAGTGGAAATCAACTGGATTGGCCACAGAGGATTAAGATGTCACCAATTGATACCATTAGTGAAAACCTTTTTGCATTTGCCAAAACCTGACCTGTTAATTGTGCACTGTGGAGGAAATGACTTGGGCACTTTGACTGGGGTAGGTCTGGAAATGCTTTTAAAGGACACCTTTGAGCAATTGATGGCACTATTTCCTCAAACTGCCTTGGTATATTCAAATATATGCCAAAGACAGAAATGGAGGTGGTCAAACCAATTTTGTCCACAAATTGAGAAATCGAGGAAGCATGTAAATAAATCTGTTTCAGCTTACATGAGAGACCATGGAATGGGCTCCATCTACAACAATAACTTGCGTTACTACATGCAAGACATCTACAGAGCAGATGGAGTTCACTTCTCAGATGAGGGGAACAGAATTTTCATCCTCAATTTAAGACTGTGCATTGGTACCTACTTGTAGGTACCTACATCAGCCACAGGACCCAAAAGCTCTTTTCAGAGCTACCCTACATCTGATCACTCACAATTATTATTTTACTCTATCTTTTTTCACTAATTTTCACGAAAGTACGCTCCCCGGAGCGCTACCCGGTACGCGCACCAGACGCTAACCGCGCGAAAATTTGAAAAAAAATGTTTTTTTTCCGCACATATGGGCCTCCTCAGCCACCCTCAGAAAACCTAGGGGGTCAGGATACATCTACCGTGCCCCCTTCTACCCATTCTCAACATTATTTGCCCTCCATCTTGTATCTCAAATCTACCGAAACACAAAATGGAGGACTCCCGTAACGCTGCCGGTTCGCGTACCGGGGCGCGCACCGGGAAGCGCTCGCTCAAAAAAGGTGGGAAAGTAATATACAGAAAAACCACTGGAGACACTTTCACCAAATATAGATTAGCTCATACTACATACCAATCCCTACCATTTTCACAAATTTGGTTGGAAATCCATTTAGCCATTTAGCCTGTAGACCTCTCTAAATACCCTGAGGTAAATTACTTCACAAAACACATCTGAAGTGTTGGAATTGACAACCAATTAAAATGTTACTTTCATTTTCTACTTTTTTTACCTGACATTTGATTGGTTATGTACCTGAATATATATAAAGAAAGAGAGAGAAACACAGCCATTTTGACTACTACTTCCTGAACTACATTGCAAGATCATTTTCACTGACAACTTAAACTTGTTTTTAAAAGGTAAGATGTTATTTTATAAATTTGAAAACATTTTCAGATAGTTATATACTATCCCTCTGTAAGAGTTAGACATTGAGAAAGGCTTGTTTATTATAATTATGGATTGATTTAGGTTTCTGTGGTATAATTATGAATTTACTTAGGCTTTTTCACAGGCACTTTTTAATAGTACTACTTCACGCCTGAAAAGTACCTGTCTGAACTTAAACCCAACAGTGCCCTATCTCTACTGATATATTTATTTTTTATGCAAATTTCAGCACAAAAATGGAAGGAGAACAGAACGTTTCCTTTGAAATTGTTAAAGAAATCATTGAACCCATTGACTTGGAATTCATGGATGAATCACGAGACCATGAACTTCTACAATGTGTAGAATCTGTGGATTTCTTACTTCAATATGAGGACGGTCAAATGTGGGAAGTTATGTTCAGTCAAAAAGAAGACATATCGGACAGTCAAATGTTAGACATTCTATTACATTTTGAAAAAGAATCAGAAACATAAATTTATATTTAATAATCAAAAATTGTTCGAGTCTTTAATCATTTTTATATCTAATTCATAAACTAGTACCAAATTGATTATAATGTAAAGTCAGACTTATAGTATACTGTGCAACTTTATATTATCTTCAATGTGTATTTAACATCTCTTTATCATCTCCTGCCTCCATATTGTTTCTGCTTTCCTGACACACTATGGTATGAATTCCATATTCCACAATAACTTCTGAAACAACATGCAAGATATCTACAAAGGAGACGGTGTATATTAATTTTTTGACTCTGCATTGGTACCTACATATTGCTACTTAAATAAAAAAAAACGAAAAAAAAAACAACAAAACGAACAATCAATAAACATACAATATTTAAAAAGTCTATCATTCTTTTTTCCTTATATTACGCTCCCCGGACCGCTTCCCGGTGCGCGTACCGGGCGCTCCCCACGCAAAAAAAACGATTTATTTTTTTCTTTTCCCCCGCGGGGCCCTTTTAAAGCCTCCACATCAAACCTAGGGGGTCAGGGAGGATCTGCTATGCCCCCTTATGGTCATTTACCCCTTTGTTTGGCCTCCTCTTGTCTCTCGATCCTACCGAGAGACAAGATGGCGGCCGCTCCGGACTGTTTAGAATGTTGACAGACACCGGAGAGCCAATCAGCTTTGCTTCGCGAAGTTCCGTTACGCGTCAGGTACGCGAACTGGGGCGCTGCCCGGAGCGCGCTTACAGATATATATATTTTTTTGAACGTTAATTTCTCAAAATCCACTGAAACACATATATTGAGACCTAGCAAAGGCACATCGGGCTACCAGTCCCTACAATTTTGCCAAGTTTCGTGGAAATCCATTCAGCCGTTCGAGCTAAAAGTGAGGCCAACCGCCCTATGGAAAATTGCATGGGAAAAACGCGTTTTGGGACCCCCCTTTTTTCTCGGCCCCCCCTTGACAAAACCCCCCCAAATTTTCAGGGGCTGCTCAGAAACAAAATGTTCCATTTTCCTGAAAATTTCAGCCAATTCCGTCCTCAAACGCCAAAGTTATTCGACATAGAATTTTCAAAAATCCCATAGAGAAAAAATCCTAACTATATATACCTACTGGCGACCGCCAGTAGGTAATATATATATATATATATTCACTGAAAAAACCATAAGTTTGACACTCATTATAGTTAGGAATTAGCATTTAAAAAACCTTTGAAATTCACTGAAAAAAACATAGGTTTCACACCAGTTATAGTTAGCTGAACATTTTACTCATACAAAACCATTGAAATTCCCACGTTATAGTTAGTTGTACTCACTATAACTCACGCGCCCGTAATCCACTGCTGATGATGTCACATATTACATAATTCATGACATGGTCAGTGACATCACTGATGACATCACTGATGACATCTCAAATGACATCACTGATGACATAATCCAGCGACTGTTTGTTTCTGTAAAGTTTAAATATGTTTTACATATTGAAGAATGAGTGGATGTATAAGTGTCTGGATGAAGGATTTAGTAGGTGCGTGACTGACTGTATGAGTGAGTGATTAAATGTGTCTTACTGAATGCATGGGTTAGTGAGTAAATTGTCTGAATGTGTGCATCATTATGTCTGTTGTTGTGTAAGCTGCTGCATGTGTTGATCAGTTGCCCAAGTATTTGTATGTGAGGCTGAGTGTGTGTGTTGCTGGCTGGGAGTTGTGTGACTCTGTGCATAGATGTGTGAGCAGTTGATTCACTTGGTGTATGGGTTCAAGAGTGCATGAGGAAACAACTGTATGGGCAGTTGACTGTGTGCATTGGTGTGTTGGTGTGTGAATGGATATCTCAGTGCTACATGTCCAAGTAAGTACATATGTAAAACACAGTGCATGTGAGAGTTGGCATATATAAATGACTATACATGAGAGCCAGTGATTGTGCAAGTGGCTGCGTGGATCAATGTGTACTTGTATCAGTGATTGTAAAAGAGAGTAAGTATGTGTTAGTATATGTTTGAATAAGTAAGGTTTTGTGTGTATAACTGTATAGATGAAGAAATGGGAGTGTGATTGATTCTTTGCATGTTTGACTAGGTGTGTGAGTAACTCCATGGATGAGTGGCAGTGTGTGAGTGTCTGTATAGGTGTATGAGTGCATATGATAGTGTTGTATTGATGAGTGACTGTATGTATGAGTGATTGCATGGGTGAATGAGTAGATGTGTGTGTAGAGTTAGGAATCAGTGAGTGCATATGTAGTAACTGGTATTGGTGTGTCAATGGTTTCAAGAATGGTAGTCTGTATTTAATACAGGGTGTATCAAAGGTTAGATTAGAGTGTGAGGAGGTGCATTGTATTATCTCATGAATGATGTCATCAGTGATGTCATCAGTGATGTCATTTGAGATGTCATCAGTGATGTCAGCAGTGATGTCATTTGAGATGTCATCAGTGATGTCATCAGTGATGTCACTGACCATGTCATGAATGATGTAATATGTGACATCATCAGCAGTGGATTGCGGGCGCGCGAGTCATAGTGAGTACAACTAACCATAACGTGGGAATTTCAATGGTTTTGTATGAGTAAAATGTTCAGCTAACTATAACTGGTGTGAAACCTATGGTTTTTCAGTGAATTGCAAAGGTTTTTTAAATGCTAATTCCTAACTATATCGAGTGACAAACCTATGGGTTTTTAAGTGAATTAGTAAGTTTTTTTAATAGCTAATTATTATAGCTATTAATTATTATATTTTTTTCTAATTATTCCAATATTCTATATTTTTATAATATTATTTTTGGAATGTATTTTTCCTGTTTTTTAAAAATATTTAAACCCTGGAGCGCTCAGGGAGCGCGTACCGGTAAGCGCAGCCGTACACGCAGCGTGAGCGCTATTCCCGTGATCGAAAAAAAATATATGTATGTATTTAAAGTAAATAATAATGCAAGACATTCAGTGGCATACTCACAAAAGTAGTATTTTTGATTTTTAATCACCGTATTTTGACTTTTAAACACATTTCCGAAAATCGAGCAACACGTCATACATTCGCGCCGCGTAAGCGCCCCCGGAAGCGCCTTCGTAAGCGCCTACGTACATGCCGCTTAAGCGCCCCCGGAAGCGCCCCGGAGCGCGCAGCGTAAGCGCGCGTCATGCCATGTGACCTTAAAACAACACTTTTGATTGGTTAATAACAGTTTTTACACAACTATGGAAAGTCTCCGCCCATTTCCCTCACTACCTCTTTGCAAGTGCTGAGAGAACACCTCTACTCCATTCTTCTTGAAAATGCTTCTTTTTTTGGAAAGATGTCTGGTTCCAGGGAGCCCTCTTCGGACTCTGATCTGGAATTCCTACCTGAGGACACCCCCTAGAGAAAAGTGAAAGAGCACTTCATTTGGAAGTTCTTCAGTTTCCCAGAGGGGCAAAAAAAAGTTAATGCAGCAAAAGTGACCTGCAAACTATGTGACACAACTTTGTCATGTGGGGATCCCACCCGCAAATATAGGTTTGGGAATGCCAACTTGATCCGGCATGTACAGAGGAGGCACCCAAATAATTTCGTAAGGGAGAGCACCAGGGACCTGGCACGCAATCCCCCAAGAGATGGCCCCTCCACTTCCACCGGGGCATCAACATCATCGGTGAGAGGAAGACCAGCAGTCATGATACCAAAAATAATCAGCCTGTTTTTGCAGACATTACAATTCGTTGTAAGCAGTGTGACGAACTGCTTTGTTATGGGGAGCAGAGCATTCAACTAATTGTTAGAAAAAGGGAAGAACACCGCTGCGCCCCTCAGCCCTAATTTTCCCCTTTTTTTTTGCTCCTGTTGAGCAGTTTTGCATTCCCTAGTTTTGTTTTTGTTCTATAAAAAATACCCCCAAAAATTAAAAACGTTCGGGAAAAGTAAAAAAAAATAATTTAAAACTAAAAAAGAAGAAAAAAACAGTTCTTTTCAGAACTACCTCCAATTCTCCAAAAAGAGCTATATTCCTTACATATTCTCAAGGAGTGAGTGAAGTGGAGTACAGTGAGAGAGGAAAGGAAAATGAGTGAGGGAGGAAGGAAGGGACGAGAGGGGAAGGGAAGTGAAGCAGGGGGACTGAAAGAAGGTGAGTGTGGGAGATGAGTGAGGGGAAGGGGAGTGAACATGGGGAATGAGGATAAGTGAGGAAAGCGGAGTAAGGCAGCGGGGGTGAGGAAGGGTAAGAGAAGAGCAGTGAGGTTGAGGAAAGAGTGGTGATAGAGGGTGGATAAAGGCAAGTGAGCGTGAGACAACGGGAGTGAGGAAGTGAGGAGACAGAGGGAGTGAAGGAAAGAGTGAGAGAAGGGGACTGAGTGAGGGTGCATAGAAAGGTAAGTGAGGGAGTGTGGGTGAGTTAAAGGGAGTGAGCATGAGGGAAGGGGACAGAGAGAGTGAGGGGACAGAGGTAGTGAAGCTAAAAGAGAGGGAGTGAGGGAAGGAGAATGAGGATGTGACAGGACAGAGGGAGTGAGAGAAGGAGTGAGTGAAGTGGAGTAAGATGAGTGAGGCAAGGGAAATGAGTGAGTGAGCGAAGGAAGGAAATAGAGGGGAAGAGGACTGAAGCATAGGTACTGAGAGAAGGTGAGTGGGGGATGAAAGTAAAGGGAAGGGGAGAGAAGGATGGGGAATAAGGGGTAGTGAGGGAACTGGAGTAAGGGAACGGGGTGAGGGAGGGTGAGAGAAGGGCAGAGAGTGTGAGTAAAGAGGGGTGAAAGAGGGTGGATAAAAGTAAGTGAGGGTAAGACAAGGGGAGTGAGGGAGTGAGGGGATAGAGGTAGTGAAGGAAGGAGTGAGAGAAGGAGACTACGTGAGGGAGCATAGAAAGGTAAATGAATGAGGGAGTATTGGTGAGTTAAAGGGAGTGAGTGTGAGGGAAGGGGGAGTGACAAAGTGAGGGGATGGAGGGAGTGAGGGTAAGAGTGAGAGAGTGAGGGAAGGGGAGTGAGGATGTGAGAGGACAGAGGGAGTGAGAGAAGGAGTGAGTGAAATGGAGTAAGGTAAGTAAGGGAAGGGGACTGAGTGAAGGAGCGAAGGATGGGAAGAGAGGGGAAGGGAAGTAAATCAGGGGGTCTGAAAGAAGGTGAGTGTGGGAGGGGAGTGGGAGAAAGGTGAGTAAACATGGGGAATGCGAATAAATGAGGAAAGCGTAGTAAGGGAACGGGGTGTGGGTGGGTGAGAGAAGAGTAGTGAGGTTAAGGAAAAGAGTGATGAGAAACTAAATTTCGTTTCAAACTTACCTTATAAGTAATATAAACTTAATTACATATTTTTTACTAAATTTAATATCTGAAAAAGAGGAAAAAAATAAGTTATAATTTTTTTAATATATATTTCAAAATACAAGAGACAAGGCAGGAGATTAAAAGTCATAAAAGGGTACTAAGAGATAAAGTAGGAGTGAAGGACACAGAAAGGGAAACAAAGGAATGGTGAAGGACAGAGAGAGGGAAAAAGAAATAGACGTAGAGCAAATTACTAAGAGGATAATGAGACGGATAGATTCAGTGACAGAGAGGAAAAGAGGGAGAGAGAAATGAACTGAAGGTGAGTAAGATATTAAAGGAATGTGAGTTAGGAAAACTAAAGGAGGAAAGGGGAGTAAGGAAAGGGTAGTGAGTGACAGGGAAGGGGGAGTGAGTGAGGGTGCATTCACGACAATGAGAGATGGAAGGTGAGTGAGGGTGAGTGTAGGGGCAAAAGAGAGTGAGGGGACAATGGGAGTGAGGGTAACAAAGAGTGAGTGAGGGAAGAGGAGTGAGGAAGTGAGAGAACAGAGGGAGTGAGGGAAGGAGTGAGTAAAGTGGAATAAGGTGAGTGAGTGAAGGGGAATGACTGAGGGAGCAAAGGAAGGAAAGAAGGGGAAGGGTATTGAAGCAGAGGGACTGGGAAAAGGTGACTGCGAGAGAAGAGTGAGGGTAAGGGGAGTTAAGGATGGGGAATGAGGATAAGTGAGGGAAGTGGAGTAAGGAAACGGGGGTGAGGGAAGGTGAGAGAAGGGCAGTGAGGTTGAGGAAAGAAGAGTGATAGAGGGTGGATAAAGGCAAGTGAGCGTGAGACAAGGGGACTGAGGGAGTGAGGACATAGAGGTAGTGAAGGAAGGAGTGAGAGGAGACTAAGTGAGGGAGCATAGAAAGGTAAATGAGGGAGTGTTGGTGAGTTAAAGGGAGTGAGTGTGAGGGAAGGGGAGTGACAAAGTGAGGGGATGGAGGGAGTGAGGGTAAGAGTGAGAGAGTGAGGGAAGAGGAGTGAGGATGTGAGAGGACAGAGGGAGTGAGGGAAGGAGTGAGTGAAGTGGAGTAAGGTGAGTGAGAGAAGGGGAATTATTGAGGGAGCAAAGGAAGGAAAGAAGGGGAAGGGGAGTGAAGTAGAGTGACTGAGAGTTGGAAAGTGGTGGAGGGGAGAGAAGGAAAGGGGAGTAAAGGAATGGGGAAAGAGGGGTAGTGAGAGAAGTGGAGTAAGGGAACGGAGGTGAAGGAGACTGAGAGAAGGGCAGTGAGTAAAGAGGGGTGATAGAGGGTGGAAAAAGGTGAGTGAGCGTGAGATAAGGGGAGTATAATATATATTTCACAATAGAAAATACAAAATAACTTGTACAACATGTTATATGCTTTATTTTTGCTGTTCTCAGAATATACTGAATTTCACTTTAAACAGTGAGTTCAATACTACTCATCATATGACAGCGGGCAAAAAAAAACCACAATCAAAAAGATTGTGTTTAAAAAACCCATACAACGTTTCAATATATAATGTAAAACTTAGAAAAAACATATCTTAACTCATTTGTGATCCACTTACTTTTCCACGAGGCCAAATAATATATGGAAAGTCCTTTTCTTTGGAAATTACTCAATAGTAAACTTAAGCTTCCATTTACCCAACTTTCTGAAAGAAAAGCTGCAACATCTTTTACATCATGTAACAATACTTATATTTTCACCTCTGGCTCACTCATGATCAACATTTCCTATAATACTGATATCACTCACTATGTGATACACTTACACTACCTCTATGACAACTACAAGTTTTTTATTATCTTGATCACTCTAACTCACAAAGTAATTTTGAACAGCAGACTACGTTTTATTAACTGCTCCAATCTTCATAGGCCAATTACCTTTCCTAAAATTTCGGTTGTAAGAACACTAGGTAAGAATTTGGTAAGTCAAAAAGGCAAACGTTGTTTGAAAGTCAATTGAGTATCATTACAATTAGTCCAGCCTTTTTCACATTTTAAATAAGCTGTGTAATGTCCTGATGTTGTCGAAGGACCATCATGGAAAATAATTGCTGCAGTTGCAAAAGTTCTTCCTGAAATTGATAATTGAGAAGCCACACAATTTTTAATTAAAGTTGTCAATTTAGTTCCATCAGGTCTACATCGTTGGAACATTAAAATTACATACTGTACTGTCCATATCTTTGTATAAATAATGTTGATAGCATTGCAGATTTACATTGAGTACATACCATGTTTTGATTTACTTCTCTAACTAGATTATTAAAAGACACTGATTTGCAGTCTGGTAAAGTCAAATATATAAATCTTTGAGTGTCTATTGTAGTAGTACTTGAAAAAGAACAATTGTCGCAGTTATGCTGCCATTTATAAGAAAGGCCAAAAAGATTTTCTACATCTATACCTTCATCTTGGAATACAACAAGCATATACATTAGAAATTCCTGACAATCTTGCTGAATATTCTGTGAAAATTGATTTAGACCAGAACATATGTCTAAAACATTTCGAATTTCAGAAACATTTTTGTTCTATCACTGCTACATTTTTCAAACACAGAATTCAACAAACAACAAAATCTTTGATCACGATTTTCAACAATCTGTTCTTGTACAGTATGGAGAAAAAAAACAACATTAACCACTACATTAGCATAGCAGTTGACACCAGAACTGTTTTCAAACTGAAATCCAACAACATCTTTAACTGAATCCTTTTCCTTTATGCTTACAATTACTGGTTCATCTACTTTTTTTCTTTTTGCTACAACTTCACTACAATTTTTCTCATTTTTTCTTTTTCGGCCTACCACACGCTTTTCAAATGGAGGATATTGAGGTAAATTCGGAGCATACTCTCTTCTTAACCTATTATATTCTTTTACACAATTTAGATCTGCACTAATCTTTGTCTCATCAAAATCAATCGAGTACAATCCAGATAAAGTTCTGACTCGAGATAAAGCAACATATACCATACCCTCCTTGAACACAGAACTTCCAATATTCACCAAAGCACTATCTACACTTAAACATTGAGATTTATGAATAGTCACCGCATATGCCAAAGAAACAGGAAACTGTTTTTGGCGGACATATATATCTTTCACATGCAAAAATCGAGCAGAACGACGACTGATTTGTTGTACTTCTTCAATTCCATCAAATTAAATTTTTAAAAATTCAATTCCATCTCTATTTCGGTAATTCACAAAATCAACAACATGACCCATTGCTCCATTTACTAAATCTCTTTCCACATGTAAATTCCGTCGTAAAATTATACGACAATTTAAACATGCATACAGAGTCTTTTCCAAACCAGCAGTTTTAGATATTGTCTTCTCTAAAGAATCCAATTTTGATTTCAACTTCTCTGACAAAATAATAGTTGCTCCTTCATGCTCTATTTTATCAATAACTTCCAGTTTCACAATCTCTTGATTTCCTAACTTTAACATTTTGTTGTTGAAGATTAAACATTTTTGCAGAGTTGGCATCACGCATATCACAGATTTGTTTTCAGGAATTTTCTTACAAATATTCTCTGGGAGAATCTTTTCATTTGGAAACAAATTTGAAATTAATCGTGCATGTAAAGCTTCTTTGCCACGCTCACTTACTTTTCCAATTCTTACATCTTGTAGAATATTTTTATAATCTTCATCCTTTGACTGTCGCATATTTTGAAGCAAGTCTGCATATTTGAAATTCAACCATATGTTAACATTTACAATGCTTCCTAGGCACTTCCTGGTATCTTCATGCGTAAGCATTTTAAACACTGGTTGGCCTTTCACTGGAGTTAGCTGCAGTAGCTCTCCAAAAACAATGATGTGTTTGCCTCCAAATAACACATCATACTCTGTTTTAAGAATTTCTTGCATTCTTAAATACACAAAAGCAAGCATTACATTTGATACCATGCTTACCTCATCAATGCTAAGAAGTTTGATTTTCTTCAAGACTCGGGAAACTTCACAACAAGCTTCTCCAGATAGCTTGTGGTATTGTAATTTATTATCATGCTCTACTGGCAGCATCAATAAACGATGTAAAGTAATCCCTTTAATGTTATGTGCTGCCAACCCAGTTGGGGCGGTAACAACACAAGACAGCGATGACTCCGTTCTTTTATGCAGATAAGTTGCAATTGCTTTAATCAGAAAACGTTTTCCAGTTCCTGCTTCTCCACTCACGTACAGTCGGACAGGCATAAATGACGTACATGAGCACTCTTTTTTCTCATGATATAAACCATGCTCAATCTCTTCTGTGACTTCGTCATATATTTGTTTCTGCTCAATGTTTAGTTCTTTTTCCAAATCTTCTCAGTTAACTACATCCTCCTGCGCTTGTTCCATGGCTCTTTCCACTTCATCCATGGCAGTGGCAGCTTCATTTTGGATAATTGGTCCTCCTAGTGGATCCTGACTCAATGAAGCAAAACTCTGACTGTCTTGAGAACTGTCTCTAGCAATCTCTGCTGCAATTGTAGCTTCTTGCTGTATTTCCTCGTTCAACATTTGCAGATAATTTGAAAAAACAGGACATTCTATAGTATCCTTGGTTCCATTGAAGGAATCTTCATAACTGAGAAAATCTCCAAGTAGTTCCTCTTCTGTACGCCAAGGCTTAAAGAGTTGCAAAAGAGCTAAATAGTAAAATTCCCTTTTGTCAAGAGATTCGCAACTCAATTTCCGATGATTAATCAAATGGCCTTTTCTTTGTTTCACCAGACATCCTTCACATCCAATTACAGCATATACTCCTTTATTGATATCTTCTGTGATGTTCTTCTTAAAAGTATAGCTTTGCAGAACTTCATAGAGACAAACGTTCTCAAGATGACTACTTCTATTTGGATAGTATGTATCCAACATGTTTGTCTTCAAAATATCTGTACTGTTTGGTTCTTTCTCCGCCAAATACTCAATTTCTTGTACAGATTTCAAAACTCGGTTTTGTGTTGCAGCAAGACCTAGACTCACCCAAATGATTGTTCTAGATTTGGCATATAGACTTGCTGATGATAACCGATCAGAACATTCATATGCTCCAATTTCTCGATGGGACAACATCTTCAGACTGTAACTGTACAACTTCTTACTTAGACTCTTTTCATGTGAAATTTCCTCCCACATTTCCTTCAGTTCCGTATTTTCTGATTTTGTGATGTAAGACGTCACATATCGAGCCACAGCAAATGAGTAGTCAGCAACATATTGAATATCCATGTTAGCATTCCACATGGACAAAATCACTGGATTGTAGTCATTTATATATTTCGACTCTTCATTTCTTCTTAAGTTGTATGTATTTTTCGGTGATTTTCTTCTCACAGTATGTCGCAGAGAAGACATAAAATTGTTCACTCTTCCTTTCGATGTTACTGGACGTGGAAACGCAAAACGACATTTTGTGTAGAACTTGTCCTTGGATTTGTATTTTCGACTACAGTATTTTCCACAACGATGGGTTTGAAAGCGTAAAACTTGATGTCTTAAATTGTTTTTTTCTGTACTTTTTGGAACAGCACATGTAGAATACTGTTCAATAAAACTCATCACTGTCTCATCTGAATCTGTTCCGAATTTGGGTGCATCTTTGATCCATAGCAGCATATGTATGTGAGGAGCACCTCTTGCTTGATACTCCTTTCTCCAAAAGAAATCCAAAACCTCTCCAAGCGGAGGATTTTTTTTGTTTGTGATAAAAGACATCATAGCTTCAAACCTATGATTGAAATACCTGCATACATTAACTGGATCCAAAGAGCACAGTTCTCCAGTTGTCTTGTATTCTATATTTTCAATGTTTACATTTGCCTCTCGTAGAAATTGAAGTAAGTCTTCCCAAGCATACTCAGCACAGCTAAGAGTGAGGAACCATGTAGGAGTTCCTAAGTTTCTTAGCATACATTTCAATTCCCCATGACGACGGTACCAATACTCGCTGGTACCACGCTGACATGCCATGAGATTAATTAGGTGAGATTCCAAAATACTGTCTTGCAGTTTGACTTTATCCATAAAGTCCCTTGCAGAAACATTTTTCAGATGTACTTCACTTTTCAGTATATGGTTCACTGCATAAGAAAGTGCAGACAAGTCACTCTCAAACAGTAGATGAAACAAATATGGAATGCATTGATGAAACCTTGGATCTTCTCCATATAATCTTAAAGTCCGGTATTCAGATGCAGGATTTTGAACAGGTCGGTCGTCATATCGTTCACCTTGACCTGTTGGAAATAACTGAGGAAAACAACGAGCTTCCAAACTTTCTTCCCATACACTAATGGGACTTCCTTTTGCTTCTTTCATTTGAAACAAGTCAATAGCATTCCCCATTACTTCTTTGGAATGCAAAGGATGAACACTATAATGTTCATAAATGTCTTCACTTCTAGAGACATCAACTTTTTCAACTTGCCCAGCTGATAAATCACTGTCCTCTTCTACAGTTGTTTCCTCTTCTCCAACATATACATTTTTGTAGTAGTGATTGTTTTTTACCAAATACAACGTTGCCTTTTTGACTTTCCTAACATCCACTAATTCTTGCCAGATTTTCTTACTCTTTGTCGGAACAGCATTAACTAGAATAACCAGAGGTTCCTCTTCTACTTTTTCTACACCAATTGTATCAATATTTTTCTTAAAATCTAGAGGCAAATAAACAACTCTTTCCTTTAATCCTCTCTGTAAATCTGAAGGAGGCAATTTCCCTGTCTTAGGCTCCATGCGAACAATAGCCTGAAAAGGATGCACACATTGAATCAGAATAGACTCATAGGTATTTAAATCCATCAATTCAGGATACATGTCTACCAACTTCAGATTATTATGAACAGCTCTAGCAGGCATTCTGTTTTCATTTAATTTATTATAACCATATTTACAAATACGTTGATCAGACCCCAAATCAAAACAATTTTCTGCCAACAAATAAGTTGCAAAATCCTTCCACTCATTATTATTTTCCATTTCACTTTTTACATATAAATCAACTAACCTAGTCTGATTCTTATAATGAGTTCGTCGACAACACACACAAGAAAAATTAGGCCTTTCACTTGAATTGACCTTATACTTTGTAATTTCATGGTCATATTTTTCTGTACTTGAAATCTGTACATTCTCTTCCACATTACCTTCTATTACTGTATCAGTTTCTGCACTGCCCTCTTTTTCACCATAATAACAAAACTCAATTTCTTCACAAATGTTCTTCACATCTAATTCAGATCCATTCAAAATAGCACTGTTTAACTGTTTCAGCTTAAGTGCTGGACTTTTTGCATAATACAACCTTCTCACTAATTTCCTCACTTTATTATGATGCACTGCTAACATCATAAAATGGTATCACAGCAACAGTGCAGTACAGTTTCATTATTAATCTCACTCTCTGCCTGTCCCATCTCACTCTTTGCGTGTCTCATCTGACTCTGTGCCTGTGTCTCACCTGACTCTGTGCCTGTGTCTCACCTCACTCTGTGCCTGTGTCCCATCTCACTCTGTGCCTGCCCCATCTCTCTCTTTGTGTGTGTCATTTCTCTCTTTGCGTGTCTCATCTCACTCTGTGCCTGTGTGAAATAAGGACACTCAGTGTGATCCTTGTCCAAAATGAGTGAGATGAGACACAGACACAGAGTGAGATGAGACACAGGCACAGAGTGAGAAGAGAAATGCAAAGAGAGAAATGACACACACAAAGAGAGAGATGGGGCAGGCACAGAGTGAGATGAGACACAGTCACAGAGTGAGTTGAGATACAGGCACAGAGTGAGATGAGACACAGGCACAGAGTACCGTTTAAGCTAAGAGATGCAAACTGTGAGCAGACAGAGGTGACATTATTGAAAAATGTGAAAATATAATTCCTTATTTCACACAGGCACTCAGTGTGATCCTTGCCATAAATGAGTGAGATGAGACACAGGCACAGAGTGAAATGAGACACAGGCACAGAATGAGATGAGTGAGGCTTAAAGGGTACTCTGTGCCTGTGTCTCACATCAACTAAGCAAATTATTCACCCAAATTCATTTTAAATCAAGCTTGACACACAGTGTGATCTTAGGCACATGACCAGGATGTTACATGTAATCTACCATGTCTGTCTCTGCATGCAATATGTGTCTCTCTGCTCATACTATCTCACTGTCTCTACTGGCAAAAAACAGGCCATATATATATAAGCAAGACACAACATTCCTTATTCATTTCAACAGCACACCCTTGATCTTTATTGCACAGCTTAGAGCCTATTTGGGAACTAAGAGGCCAGACAGACATGCTGCCTAAGATTTTCTACTAGTACATAGCCTAAAGCCTAACTGACTTCAACAATACATGTATTCCCATATTTTTAAACACATCAACTAAGCAAATTATTCACCCAAATTCATTTAAAATCAAGCTTGACTCACAGTGTGATCTTAGGCACATGACCAGGATGTTAAATGTAATCTACCATGTCTGTCTCTGCATGCAATATGTGTGTTTCTGCTCATGCTATCTCACTGTCTCTACAGGCAAAAAACAGACCATATATATATATAAGCGAGACATAACATTCCTTATTCATTTCAACAGCACACCCTGGATCTTTATTGCACAGCTTAGAGCCTATTTGTGAACTAAGAGGCCTAACAGACATGCTGACTAAGTTTGTCTACTAGTACATATCCTAAAGCCTAACTGACTTCAAGACTACATGTATTCCCATATTTCTAAACACATCAACTAAGGAAATTATTCACCTAGATTCATTTAAAATCAAGCTTGACTCACAGTGTGATCTTAGGCACATGACCAGGATGTTACATGTAATCTACCATGTCTGTCTCTGCATGCAATATGTGTGTTTCTGCTCATACTATCTCACTGTCTCTACTGGCAAAGAACAGACCATATATATATATAAGCAAGACATAACATTCCTTATTCATTTCAACAGCACACCCTGGATCTTTATTGCACAGCTTAGAGCCTATTTGAGAACTAAGAGGCCAGACAGACATGCTACCTAAGATTTTCTACTAGTACATATCCTAAAGCCTAACTGACTTCAAGAATACATGTATTCCCATATTTTTAAACACATCAACTAAGCAAATTATTCACCCAGATTCATTTTAAATCAAGCTTGACTCACAGTGTGATCTTAGGCACATGACCAGGATGTTACATTTAATCTACCATGTCTGTCTCTGCATACAATATGTGTGTTCCTGCTCATACTATCTCACTGTCTCTACTGGCAAAGAACAGACCATATATATATATATAAGCAAGACATAACATTCCTTATTCATTTCAACAGCACACCCTGGATCTTTATTGCACAGCTTAGAGCCTATTTGGGAACTAAGAGGCCAGACAGACATGCTGCCTAAGATTCTCTACTAGTACATATCCTAAAGCCTAACTGACTTCAAGAATACATGTATTCCCATATTTTTAAACACATCAACTAAGCAAAGTATTCACCCAGATTCATTTAAAATCAAGCTTGACTCACAGTGTGATCTTAGGCACATGACCAGGAGGTTACATGTAATCTACCGTGTCTGTCTCTGCATGCAATATGTGTGTCTCTGCTCATACTATCTCACAGTCTCTACTGGCAAAAAACAGACCATATATATATAAGCAAGACATAACATTCCTTATTCATTTCAACAGCACACCCTGGATCTTTATAGCACAGCTTAGAGCCTATTTGTGAATTAAGAGGCCTAACAGACATGCTGCCTAAGTTTGTCTACTAGTACATATCCTAAAGCCTAACTGACTTCAAGAATACATGTATTCCCATATTTTTAAACACATCAACTAAGCAAATTATTCACCCAGATTCATTTAAAATCAAGCTTGACTCACAGTGTGATCTTAGGCACATGACCAGGATGTTACATGTAATCTACCATGTCTGTCTCTGCATGCAATATGTGTGTTTCTGCTCATACTATCTCACTGTCTCTACTGGCAAAAAAACAGACCATATATATATATAAGCAAAACATAACATTCCTTATTCATTTCAACAGCACACTATGGATCTTTATTTCACAGCTTAGAGCCTATTTGGGAACTAAGAGGCCAGACAGACATGCTGCCTAACATTTTCTACTAGTACATATCCTAAAGCCTAACTGACTTCAAGAATACATGTATTCACATATTTTTAAACACATCAACTGAGCAAATTATTCACCCAGATTCATTTAAATTCAAGTTTGACTCACAGTGTGATCTTAGGCACTTGACCAGGATGTTACATGTAATCTACCATGTCTGTCTCTGCATGTAATATGTGTGTTTGTGCTCATACTATCTCACTGTCTCTACTGGCAAAAAACAGACCATATATTTATAAGCAAGACATAACATTCCTTTTTCATTTCAACAGCACACCCTGGATCTTTATTTCACAGCTTAGAGCCTATTTGTGAACTAAGAGGCCTAACAGACATGCTGCCTAAGATTCTCTACTAGTACATATCCTAAAGCCTAACTGACTTCAAGAATACATGTATTCCCATATTTTTAAACACATCAACTAAGCAAATTATTCACCCAGATTCATTTCAAATCAAGCTTGACTCACAGTGTGATCTTAGGCACATGACCAGGTAATCTACCATGTTTGTCTCTGCATGCAATATGTGTGTTTGTGCTCATACTATCTCACCATCTCTCACCATCTTACATTTTACCAAAAAACATGTAGCATAGTAAATCGTTTTACACACAGAGCAGAAGCTGAAGAGCTGAACAGGGCATGTTTTGCTTTCCTCCTGTTTTTCACACTTTTCTGACTGGAGAAACCGGCTCTTATCGGAGGAATGTGCAGGCTCCTTCTCGAAGTCATAGCAAAGGCCTGATCAGCTGATGCTGTGTCCTTGGCACGGAGTGGTATGGAATCTGATGGGAAAAGGAGGCGAGGCTTGCTAGAAGCTTCGACCAACGTTTCCACTTGTATTAGAAGGGGGAGCCTCCACTAATCTGGTGGAAGTTTGGGAGTTTAGATTCCGAGTAAGGGCAGACGTGTCTATCTCGGATTGAACCCTGATTGCTGAGCTCTGATCCCCGGCTGTGTGAAGACTTCTCCACCAGAAGTGGGCAGTGTATGCATCAGGTGATGTATTGAGTTTTGTGGTTATTGCCATTGTGATGTGAGCCAGTGGCTGTGATCATTTGAGGTGTTTTCTTTGTGATTTGGGAGGTGCACATCCAGAGTGATCGTCTACTCTGTATATATATCTTTCTGATCTCTTGCAGGACGTCCAGTGTATCTTATCTTGTATCAGTTAATGCTTGTTTATTAATTAGTATTATAGTTTGGTCAGTTATTGATTCATGCCATTTAGATTATAAGTTTGCTCATTTATTGACTCATGCCTTTAGATTATAAGTTTGCTACACATATTTGAATCTTATGCATTTGGTATCTGAGACCGCCTTTGTTTAGAGAGTATTATGTAATAAACCCCAAGCCTTATTCTAAAAGTGATAGAGTCTTTGCATGTTGTTAAATACAACTCCTTTTCAAAATGTGCTGTTTGTTTTGTGTTGAAGTCTTGCTGTGCCAGAGGTGGTAAAACATACTCAAAAGTGTATATTATTCAAAGGTGTAATGATATATTTCCCTCCCAGATGGGAGTGCAGTGATTGGGTATGGCTTATTGGTGAGGAATGTTTTGGCGTAGTCGGTTGCAGGATATGAACATTGATTTAAAAGGGGAAGAAATATGTTTTCTAGAAATTGAAAGTGGACTCTCAGATACCAATTGATATATGTATATATTTGGATGGGAGGTAGCCCATGTGGTGTGCTAGCCTGTGAGTGAGCTAATTGTGCTGGGTTGAGTGAGAATTGGAGTGTGTGTTTAAGTGCATTTTGTAAAAAGTGTTCATAAATGATTTGCTGCGTTAGGCAGAAAGGGCTGGATCCCTTTCAAGCCTTTAGTAAGAAATGTATACAAAACATGTTCAGCTGCAGTGTGAATTTGAGACATGAGAGACATGGTTTGTGGAGCCAAAAATACCTCTGCAATGTTAACATGTCAGAATAAATTATTGCAAAGATAAGTGGGAAACTTGCCAGACTGTTGCAGAAAAAGGATATTGTTTGTATCATGCAAAATAAGTAAAGGAAAAGCAGAGGAAGGGTCAATAGGACAACATTGCGTTTAAAGGTTGGAATGGACTGGAACCTTGAAATGTGGGATGTTCTTCATGTGAAGTCTTTGGAAAAAGCACTTGAAATTGTGTGGTTTCTTTGAGAACATGATAAAATAAAAGTAGCGTTTGCAATTGCTTTCTCAGGCAAATTAATGAACTTGGTCCTTTTCTGAAAATGCCTGGAAAGAGTTTCTCGTTGTCCTGGTTGTTCTTAATTTGTAAAATGTAACCAATGTAAAAATATGGTCTGATTAAAAGTACTAAAATAGAATGTACATTATTTTAACATAGGAAGTGATTCCACATGAGGTGTGAATTTGTGCTGCACAGACACGCATTTTAAATGTGCACTAGGACAAGTGAAATACAGACTCATGGTCTGACAGGGGGCAGTTTATAGCTTTGAGATAAGAACAGAAGAAAGGTAGACAGTGGTGTATTAGAGTTGAATAAAATGTTTAGCTTGTGAATTCTGTTTCATTCTGACAAGAGGTGAAAGGGTTGAGAAAAGAATGTGAGTCTGTTTTCCGTTTCAGACATGAAATGTCCTGGGAGTGGATGGCACGTAAAAATCTGGTGCAGGAGGAGAAATGAAATACACAGTCAGTGATGGTGAAGTGCTTGCATCTTTGAGTTAGATGTTTGGGAGGCTTGCAGTGAGATCATCCAGTAGCGCTGAGAAGAGGTCAGGCTTTCTGGGAAGACTGAGGAGAAATTCCAATTGGAGGGGTCACCCCAGCAGACAGAGACAGCTTCTTTCAGATGGATATTTGGGAGGCTTGTAAATGCGCAGGTTTACCCCCCCCCCCCCATGAGGAGAGTCGCAGAGCAGATAGGAGCAGACGAAAGTTGGCAGACGTGCATGGCACTCCGGCCTTGGAGGAGATAAGGTGGGGGCCAGAACGAAGGCTCTGCTTGTTATTTTTGGCAATAGGCCGCAGAAATCTTAAGAAGGAGGTGCAGCGCTTAAGGGGGATTGAGAGACAGCACACAGAGAGCAGCTTCTGATAGTTCGAAAAATGAAGTAGGAAAAAGGTACAGAGAATAGGAGTTAAAAGGTGTCCTTTTGCCATCCTTGAAGCAGATTTGAACATTAGCTGAAGAGATGTGTTTTTAAAGCAATTTGAAAACAAGTTGTTGTTTTTTTTAAGAGAGAATTACACATGTACCCAAGCCATTTGTTTTGACCAGCTAGGATGAGTCAGATGTGAAAAAACGTGAGTTTAGAGAACTTGAGGAAAATGAGCAGACCAGTTTTTTTTATTCGAGTTAACGATCACTGTTCGTAGGTATAAATTAGACATGTTGGTGAATAATTAATTTTGTTTTACAGGGAGGAATGTTATCTTAGGAAATGAATGCAGCAATGTTTTTAACTCTACACAAGCAGTTTGTGTAGAATGGTTTTAAAATGTAGTCAATTTAGAAATGTGGCAGTCTTTTTTGTGTGTCAGTTCAAGAGAAATGTGTTCTTTATAGTTTTTGTAAGGAATAGGGAAAGGGAAAATATGTTTTTAAAAGTTACAGATACTTTTGTGTTATTGCGCATTGACAGATTCTGGACAGAGAGTATTACAATGAAATACAATGTTGTTTCTCAGGTCCTCGTGAAAAATCCAGGGGTAGAGATTGAGAATATAAGATTCCACAGAGTGTGCTGATGGTGCATGACTGAAGCTTTGATTTCCTTACAGATGACAAGGCTAAAGTCTTGGAGACACGATTCAGATTTGGTGTGCATACCTAAATACGAGCACCTAGGAGATAAAGATCATACAAGCAGGTGAGCAGAAAATAAAGGGATTTCCCCAAGATTTCATCTGAATTGTGATTCTTATGTGCCAAAATGCACAAGCCAGACAAGTCCCATAGAAAGTGAAATGCCGGTTGAGGAAAGGAAAACTACCGGAGCAGATGAAGTGTCCTGGGTTTCTGCCAATAGATAAAGGGAGCACGTATCCAGCAGTGAGTGGAGAAATATTCATGAAGGATACTGCCCCAGCCCTTCTTGCTGTGCAGAGAAAAAGAGAGTTTTATTCTCATACCAAGGGTCATGAGATTAAAGCGTGGGTAGAATTCTCAGATAATTCCCCAGAGCTAGAGGAGAGCTGTGCAGACAGTGATGAAAAATGTTTTTTGCAAGAAGAGTGATGCTTTTTTTTTCCAGATCATCATACTGCAGCGCCTTGATGTGTGTGTGGCGCCCAGTCCCCGTATGAGTGGGATTCCCGCCCTTTTCCTTCCCTCCCCCCCAAGCCTGGAGTGATCACCGGACAGTGGAAGCAGAAGTCCTGTGGCTGACCGGACCGGATGTGGTCCTTCTATGCCAAGCGAACTGAACTGATGCGCTGGAGATGGAGATGACGCGACTAGTGAGAAGGCTGTATGCCTTTCACACAGATGACTGTTGGTTTTTACGTGAATAGCAGGATGTGCTGCAATTGGAGTCGTTTTATTGACCTGTGAAGGAAACAAAATTCAAGAGCTGTGTGTCTTTCACACAGATGAACTGTTAGTTTGAGCACAAAAGAAGGTGAACAACTGAGATGTTGTGCTGCAATTTGAGCAGATATTTTCTGAGCTAGAGACTGAACAGAGAGACACCTGTTGATGATGCTTTTATTTTTCAGCGGGCAATTCATATTAGTTTGGCTGCCTAAGCAGTAGAAGTTCAAAAGCTTGATTCATTTATTTTGTGTATCCATTAAACAGGTATCCAGATATGTATTTTTGTGCTTTTCAGTTTAGCACCAGAGTTAATGCTTTTACATGTATTTGGGAAATGCAGTCTTCTTTTAATTATGACACATAGTTTTAGATGGTTTGCTTTCAATTGAGAAATGACATAATTGTGTCTCAGATGAGACTTGCTTTGGCATATGCTTTTGTGGTTTTACTGAGTTTTTCAATCATAGTGTTTTTTAGTTGAGAAATGCAGTTTTTATGTCTTTAGTTAAGTGATTCAATTTTCGATATATGTGAATGGTGATATTCGAAGGTCATGGGGTGGAATGTAGTGAAAGAGCCACTTTTGTAGTCTGGCACCCTATGATGACCTCCAACTACCACCATTTTAAATGATTTTAGTGTGTTATTTTACCCTAGCCTTAATGTAGGATGGTCCTGCATTTGCCTGCTTCGCTTCTGTTCTGTAATCTTGCTGTCTTTCAGTGGGAGCTGTAACGGAGTGGAACAGTCTTGCCAAGAGCAGAGCGTGTGGGATGTGTATTTGAAGGTGTGCAGTTGTGCAGGAATGTGTATTGTATTGTGTATTGGTGAGAATTATGAGTTCTTACTATTGGCTTTGACCATTCTGTTTTCTGACTTTACCTTGCTTTATGGCAGTGCTGACTATTGCCTTTGACATGCTCTCATGTGATCTTGCTTTTCAATTTCGTCTTGCTTTGGGCCTTTCTGTGTGCATGGCTTAACTAACTCCATTTTCATGGCTGAAGCCATTTTCTGTCCCTGCACAAAGCTGCAGAGCTGAACACGGCATGTTTTGCTTTCCTCCTGTTTTTCACACTTTTCTGACTGGAGAAACCGTTCTTTATCGGAGGAATGTACAGGCTCCTTCTCAAAGTCATAGCAAAGCCCTGATCAGCTGATGCTGTGTCCTCAGCACGGAGTAGTACGGAATCTGATGGGAAAAGGAGGTGAGGCTTGCTAGAAGCTTCAACCAAAGTTTCCACTTGTATAAACAGGGGGAGCCTCCACTGGTCTGGTGGAAGTTTGGGTGTTTGAATTCCAAGTGAGGCCAGACGTGTCTATCTCGGATTGAACCCTGATTGCTGAGCTCTGATCCCCGGCTGTGTGAAGACTTTCACCGGCCAGAAGTGGGCAGTGTAAGCATCAGGTGATGTATTGAGTTTTGTGGTTATTGCCATTGTGATGTGAGCCAGTGGCTGTGATCGTTTGAGGTGTTTTCTTTGTGGTGTGGGAGGTGCACATCCAGAGTGATCCTCTACTCTGTATATATATCTTTCTGATCTCTTGCAGGACGTCCAGTGTATCTTATCTTATATCAGTTAATGCTTGTTTATTAATCAGTATTATAGTTTGCTCAGTTATTGATTCATGCCATTTAGATTATAAGTTTGCTCAGTTGTTGATTCATGCCTTTAGATTATAAGTTTGCTACAGATATTTGAATCTTATGCATTTGTTATCCGAAAGAGCCTTTGTTTAGAGAGTATTATGTAATAAACCCCAAGCCTTATTCTAAAAGTGATAGAGCCTTTGCATGTTGTTAAATAAAACTCCTTTTCAAAAGGTGCTGTTTGTTTTGTGTTGAAGTCTTGCTGTGCCAGGGGTGGTAAGACATGCTCAAAAGTGTATATTATTCACAGGTGTAATGATATATTTGCCTCCCAGGTGGGAGTGCAGTGATTGGGTGTGGCTTATTGGTGAGAAGCCACATTCAAAACAGAAGGGAGGAAGATTGTATGCTTGGCACAGTCATTGAGGTAGACCATAGTGACCCATATGTCTTTTCGGATTGACCCTGGAGCCACCAGCTTTACTGTTAAATCTGAAGAGGACCCAAACCTACCACACTCGTAAAAACAAGTCCAACTTGTAGGTACATCAAATAAACAGATTGGGAATCCTGTTTCAGCCAAAGCCTCCCCCATGAAAATGGGCCGTCTTGAAGAGGATCATCAATTTGTAATATGCAACTTAAGTCCAGTCACTCTATAGGGCAGGAATCTACTCTGCAAAGTTAATAGTGGTATCTATTGCAGCTGCTTGCTATTACTGTTAAGCTTCAGATGCATAATGAAGATGCAGACTTTAAACCGAGTACTCAAGAGTAAGCCATGGGATTGCTCCTGGCTTTGACAAGAAACATTTACCTCCTGACTTAAAAGACTCAATAAAGAAGGACTTCTGGGATTTTATTGGCAAATATATTGGTCTAATCAAGGATGTTGAGCCTGTGAGAATAACCATCAAGCAAAATGGAGAGTATCCCCGGACTCCCCAGTGCAGCCTCTCACCAGAGGCTTGGCTGGAATTACATCTGTGATTGAATCCATGCCGAGCAAGACAATTTACAGTAATTTCTAGGGGTTCCATGCAATTCACCTATAATGGGTTTCCAGAAAAAAAATCAAGAATTGTGCTGGAGCTGCGATGGGTCAATAATACTGTTGTATTATGTTGTCCCTTGGTACTAAATTCTGCTGTGATACTTTTTTAACTACCCTGCGATGCTGAGTGGTTCATGGTTATCAACCCATGTCAAACATTCTTTTCTATTCCTCTACAAGAGGATAGTTGGATGCGTTTTGTGTTCCTATTCCAAAATAAAGTTCTGACATTGTGCCAAACTCCACAGGGGTATACAAAGAGGCCTGGTCCAGTATATTTACGGCCTACTTTTGGCGGCGACAATACAAGTTGCATGTAAGTAACACACAATCGCCCTGTTGAACCATTTGGCACAGAATGGACACAAGATATCCCCTATGATACTGTCAGAGAGAGGTTCTGTATCTGGAACATCAAGTTGAGAAAGGAGCCAGAAAGGTGTCCCCTGACAGAATCTCGACCATTCTGACAAATGAACCCTCCCACGACACAAAGAGAAATCAGGTTGTTTCTGGAAATGGTTGGCTACTGTCTTCAGTGGATTCCCATCTTTTCCCTAGTGGCAAAACCTCTACAGAGGCTTACGCAAAAAAAAATCCTTCTCATAATGAAGCATTCTTAGATCATACACATAGAAATGTGTTTTCCTTAATCTTGCCACACTATTGCCTTTGCCTATGTCTGTTGAAGATGATGATGGGGTTGACCATGGCTACCTGGACGTTACAGAATTCTGTGACAAAAAAAAGACCTGAAATTCGATATGTCCCTCTGGAACAGCCAGATTGTACCTTGTTTGTAGACGGCTCTTGTTTGAAAGATGGACGAGGAATTGTGAGAGCAGATTATGCCGTTTGCACCTTAGAAGGTGTTGTGGAAAGTTTCCTACTCATGCAATGTAACTTCAGGTTGCTGAACTGATTGCTCTTACTAGAGCTTGCTGTGTCTTTAACTATTTGAGAGTCACCATCTATACTGATAAGATATAAGATGTGTGTGGTCGATTACCTTTTGAGAACTAATGCATGAGTGCCTTTACTGAGCTGAGAGAAAGTCTCTATCATGACTCGGATCTAAGAATGCTTCATTATGAGAAGGATTTTGTCCTGTACTGCTGTCAATGCAAAGGGTGTGCACTGTCTGTTTCAAAACAGACCGATGGAGAATCTTAACATCCTGTCGCCTACTTCTCTGCCACTCTTAACCCGATAGCCGCAGCATTGCCAGGTTGACTAAAGACTGTGGCTGAGGTTGTTGTCAGCATTCAGCCATGTTAAGTGTCGTCATGGTGTACCAGCTTACAGATATGGATCAGCATTCTGTTGAAATCTTGCTAACTTGCACTCAAACTCAACACATGACTAACAGCGGGAATACCTGCTATGAGTAGGTGATACTTGCTACCAAGTAAAATACACATAGAAATGTGTTTTCCTTAATCTTGCCACACTATTGCCTTTGCCTATGTCTGTTGAAGATGATGATGGGGTTGACCATGGCTACCTGGACGTTACAGAATTCTGTGACAAAAAAAGACCTGAAATTCGATATGTCCCTCTGGAACAGCCAGATTGTACCTTGTTTGTAGACGGCTCTTGTTTGAAAGATGGACGAGGAATTGTGAGAGCAGATTATGCCGTTTGCACCTTAGAAGGTGTTGTGGAAAGTTTCCTACTCATGCAATGTAACTTCAGGTTGCTGAACTGATTGCTCTTACTAGAGCTTGCTGTGTCTTTAACTATTTGAGAGTCACCATCTATACTGATAACCTGTATGGGCCAGGGTCGGACAGAGACAAACATAGGCCTGGGTGCCAAAATAAAAGTGCTGACTTAAATAGCTCAAAAAGTGACCCACATTCGTAAATCAGGTCAGCTTCCAACTAGTAAAGTCATGCTATATGGGTATTTTGCAAGGTATATGAGACGGCATGCATTTGTGTTTGCTTCAGGCAAAGCTTGTGGTAATATCAGGGGAATCCACAGTACAAACCGGCCTACCTGACCATACATCGGCCCACAAACTGATAAAAAAACAGCCCACACCCTGCTCATCAAGCACTGCCAGCACTGCCTGAATAAACTATTGGCCAGCTTGACCCTAGTATTGGTCACATTTTGAGCAGTAGTGGTCCCAGAGAGGCTTCATGACTGGTAAACAACCTTTACAACGAAACTTTTACAACGCACTACCATTACAACGCAGTCATTACAACGCAAAACATTACAACGCATTGCGCTGGGGGGCGCTCTAGGATAGGGAATAAGTTTAATTTACTATCCAACACCTTCCCTAGTGTCCACGGGGACTGGTGTTGGAATAGTAAATTAAATAATTCACTATCCAACACCCAAAAGCACTATGCGTTGTAATGGATTGCGATGTAAAAAACGCGCTGTAAAGGCAGGCGTTGTAATAGCCTGCGTTGTAACGTCATACATCCTTCATGACTGCCTCTAGGTCTCCGATATGAAATGGGAATTATATGATGGACCTGGTTGTTGCTTTAAAGCTGCCCACTAAAATAGCATTAGTCAAATGTGCAGTACATTATGGATGTGATTATGCGACAGCAGGAAGACACTACGCGGACAGGAAGATAACATACTGTGCTCTTGAGTCTTGTATATTGAATAGAGATCATTCATGTGAATCAGAACATGATTTTGCCACAAACCTGTTGTTACGTCTTTTCAGGGCGTATTGATTCCATACCCATTTCCGTGTCATTGTAGAGAATCTGTGCCACAATGTGTTATCTGCCAGCCGTAAATGTGGGCAGGAGGACAGTTGTAACCATGAGTCTCATAGGAAGATCAGCTGGTCCCTTCAATTGTATGCAACTTGACGTTCTCGAGATGCCTGTTTGCAATGGGCTTCGCTACATCTTAATGGTAGTGTGCATCTTTTTCCATTTAGTGGAAACATATTGGCTAGAAATAATGACAGTCTCACTATGGCCAAACTATTGTGGAGGGAGTTGATTCCTCAGTTCAACCTACTGGCTTTTAAGAAGTCAGATGTCAGGACACATTTCAATCAGGAAGTCATGTGAATGCTGTGTGTAGTCCTGCAAGTAGATCAGAGGTTCCATTGTTGTTACAGGCCAGAGGTGCTGGCCATTGTCGAAAAGGTCAACAGGATGTTGAAGTTCCAACTTAGCAAGGTGTGTGTGTTGCTGTCCCTCAAATGCCCTTCCCCTGGTACTGATGAGTCTCCAAAGCACTCTTGATCGTTAAACAGGACTGGCTGTACCCCAGGAGATTCTAATGGCAAGAGCCATGAGATTTCCCGCTATGCCTCTAACTGCACCTGTGAATATAACTGATGATATGATTCTTGACTACCGCAAATGACTATTTGATGTGGTCCATTCTGTCTCTCACCAGGATGAGTTGGTGACTCCCCTTCCAAGGCAAGAACAATTCCATGACCTTAGTTTGGGAGACTGGGTTCTAGTAAAGAAAAACACATTAGGAAAAGTTGCCAGGAGCCCCGCTGGCTTGACCCCTTCCAAGTCATCTTTGTGACGAACACTTCTGTGAAGTGTGGAGGTCTTCTAAATTTGGTATATGCTTCCCTCACCAAGAGAGTGAGACAAGCTGATGAATCAGTAGTGATAGCAACACTTGATTTGCAGAGTCAAGCTCCAATGCAAACTGAATACTCAGAGGTGGACGAAGATTGAGCACAAGTATCTCAGAGCCAACCTGAAGCAAGTCCAGAACCTGTGGTGAATGAGCCAAGAGTAGCCACAGTGAACCAAGCTGAAGAGACTGTGAGCGAGCTCTTTGAGCTTGAAAAAGGAGCAAGCAGCTTGGTCAGAGAGAGGTTGAGAAGAGAAAGATGGCCAAGAAAGGGTAAAGACAGCTCTGTAGTGTCAGAGAAAAGCATCCTAGGAACGATCAACGAAAAGACAGAGAAGTGAACAAAACAACAGTGACTAGCAACAGCCAATAGTGAAGCGATCGAAGATAACACAGGTGCCAAGATGAAGGTACTCAGCTGCTGAATGGACATACTTTGCTGAGAGTGAGACTGGCTTAAGGAAACTTGAGACTGGGGCTCAACAGAACGTTTTTGAAAACCCTTCATGAAACGGTCTAACACAATGCATACTGATTGATTTTGTATTGTGGCTGACTTGATTCATGCGATCTATCCAGATGATTAAAGACTTTTGCCCGCAATTTGTGAAACAATTTAGGGCTTATGCTCCAGTAGAAGATAGGCTTGTCACTATGAAAAGAAGCTGATATAGGGTTAGGGATAACTTCTGAAGTTAACTGAACTTGTATACTCATTTTGAACTAATCGACGTTTGCCACTTTACACGATTAGAAAACCTTGAGTAGAATCTGCTTTGATCTTTGTGCTATTTTGGCCTGACTTGAGAGAAATTATGGTGTCTAATTTACTAAACAACCATAGAGTCATAGCCATAGTGGCAATTGCCTCAGTTATCTTGATGGTTGCTCTACTAGTGGGCTTAAATTCTTCTGTTGAGTGTACTTCCACTAAAACTACACCTAATTCAACTTATATAGAGCAACAGCACTGATTTAATATGAAGATTTTACTTTGAGATGGATCTGTGGAAAATTTCCCTTACACTGTTTCCTTTAATCTTTTGCTTGAATACTCACAAGTCATGCATATGCATGAATGTTAGATATGCACCTGATCCAGCGGTTCACCAACAACAGATACTCCACTACCATATACTCACCTGGGCCCATAAATTCACAAGTGGTGAAAACCACTGGTCGGTTAAATGTGTGATTTCCACAGTGCTCAAGATTAGTTACTTAATACTTCTAACTAACCTTTCACTGATCAAAAGGTTCTTTCTTCTGGTCAATGGACCACTATTTGAACTAGTTGATGGTGAAAATTAACATAAAACTAACTGTTCTTTTATTCAATGTAAATAACCACAGACTCAGGAAAGTTTTAAATCTTTACCTAAATTAATGTATGTGAAACCATTCCAAAATACAGTGCAGTCACCGTCACTCATTGGAGAGAAAATTCAATTCATAAAACACCAAGCATATACTTCGGACTCATACAATAATCAATGCTTTGAAAGGGAGAGGACAGAGAGAAAAGGACTTCAACAAATAACAAGAAAAATATAGTTACCAAGGATGGTGTGAAAGACCAACCCCCTGGCCAAAGGGCTGGTGAGGGTCCCCCGTAATAGGGCAGGAGACAAAGACTCCAGGATAGGATTCAGGACAGGATAAATGACTTCTCTAGAATTTCGATGATTGGGCTGCACCCCTCTCTGACACTCTCTTCCTCCTCGAGATTCTTCCACGATCTTCTGATCTAACCCAATTTCAATTAGGATGGAAGGTTCTGCTTCAGGTTCTGCATTAGATTCAGCATCTCACAGCATCTCTGCCAGCAACAGCATCTCTCGCACTCTCTGCAATTCTTCATCCGCTTCTCTCAGTTCTCAGCTCTGACTAACTAACTAATGCTATCTTAGTTATACCTTTCGTTCTGCATGTTCCAACAATTAATGTTTCAATATCATAAAAATACGAAATATGATTGGTCAGGCAAGGGAGGAAGCTCCATCACACCATGCTTACATGTCAATAAAATCAGTTCAACTATTGTTCGCAAACCAATCCCCTTAATTTTTATTCATAAATGTAGTACTCATATGTCTTTTAGTTCACTTTGCAGCATTTTATTAACATTTTGAATACGAGTCTTCATAGTTGAACTCTTCACCATCCATTCTCATGGTGTAACACTTGTTATTGGCTCCCTTTCAATAGCACAGTCATGACCTTCATGGCTTCCCTCAGTGGGCATGTGCGGAGTTTGCATCACTCAGCTTAATTCAGTTATACGAGAGAGGCCCAAATATGCACTAGTGATAAAGTCAGAAAGACAAATATTAATTTCACAAATAAAGTGGTTGCACTGTATACCACCCACCTCTACTCTATTCCCCTTTACTTATTAATACTTTTCCCGCATTAGCATTAGTAGAATAGCTTGTTTTCGTTTCAAGTAAGCAGATGCCATGCACGCGAGTCTTCAAGACTACATTTTAGTGTCTTCTGCTCATGCGCCCGAATTTCCCTCCAAGCATTAATACGTCATTCTACGTAGATGTAGTTGACAAATGCGCAAACAATTCCCTGTTTAAGGTGGTATTAGTCCGTCTTCATTGTTATCCGCATTAGTACACACTTATGCAAGCTACACTAACCCGTGTGTTCAAAGTGGTGCATATTAATTATTTATGACACTTTGTTAATGAATTCGTTAGTAAGTTAAACAAGTGGATTGCATCCGAGCAAGTCTCTTTTCCACGAAACCTTGCTCCATCACACCTACCTAAGTGCATCCACAGCAATGAGAGTTACATATCACCATTTGGTACTTTTCTTTTCATTCTGTTGTAGCATAAATCTTAGTCTTCTTGATCAGAAAGGTAGCTATGAGTATTATTTTGTGAACTATGACACCTTCTTCATCTACATTATAACGCTAAGTATATAAAGAAAGTGAAACGTTGTTTAAGTCTCTCACAGAAATTGATGTTCTCTGCTTCCTTAAAGAAAAAATATCCTGTGATTGACTAGACCCAAGATAGATTTTATTGAATAATTGGAAGAAAGAAGGGAAGAAATTGAGCTAAAGGTCACTAGAGGAACTATGAAAGATTAGGACAAAGAAGTAGAAATGTTGATATATGCTGGAATTCATCCAAAGTTAGATTTGGATTGGCAATGGGAGAAAATCTCTTTTAAGGAGAAAAAAGAATAAGGTTAGAAATCCTCAGATGGTGGGTTGGAGGTAATGTGTAAAGAGATTTGAAGTTCTGGGAGAGCAGATATTTGCTAGGAAGGAACCTGTTGCTCCTCGAGTTCATGTGGGCAGGAATAATCCTTCCTACAAAGCTACTACTTAGCTTTGATGTTTCTTGAGGTATGCCATGTAGATGTAATAGATGCCAATGGAATAGTGAATCATGGAAAAACCTAACATAATGTTCCTCAAATAGTGGGGGACATCTTTGGCACTATGATTAGTTCTGTTTGAGTAGTTTAAAATGGCCTGAAGTTAGGGAAACGATCTATATTGGTTGACCATCTGGCAACCAATGCTGCAGGGGCACTAACTGCTATCAATATGGAGCTTATGGCAATTAGGGCAATTGTATTGCAAAACAGGCTTAATTTAGATGTATTACAAAAGGGGCTGAGCCTATCCTATGTGGCCAGCAGTGCTTAGTGCCTAACAAGGGTAGTGAGATGAATAAGTTTGTTACTAATATAGCAGATGTTTCCTAATATTTGATGCAGTTAGAAGAAACAGGTGCCTGGGAGGCACTAGAGAAAGAATTATCTGCAGATGGCTTGGTGGCATTGACACTGGGCTTTTTGGAACTATATGAACTCCTCTATTAATCATTGCAATTACTGTGATATGCTAATTTCTTTTTGTAAGGGGAATTAAACAAATTACTGCAAAGAGTGGGTCAAAATGTAATGGCTGAGAACAGTTGACAAAACTGAATGAAAGAAAAAGAGAGAGAACAGGTAGGTAGAGTTGAGAAGTTGCAGAGCCAATTTATAATGAGGTGAGAGATTTAGAGGAGTAGAGATGTAAAGAGCAAAAGTAAACAACTGGTATATGAAGTACCGTCTCAATGGGATTTGTGAGTGTAATGAGGAATTACTCTCAGAGTTATCAGAGGGAGGATTGATGGTGATTTTATTACTAAATGCTTTTCCACACATTTATTTACATTAATCTACATCATGCATAGAGATTACATTGTTTGATATCCGCTTAAAGTTGACCATAGGTAATGAAGACGTCAATTTAAAATGACTCCTATTAGTTGCAATGTTTTATGCCTGCTGTGAATGTCTTTCCTCTTTCTCGTTGGAGAATAAATGCTTATTGAAAACGTACCAGCAAACGTTAATTAAAATGAATTTCTTGTTTGTTTTTAGTATGAATGTTTGTCTGTGTATGTTCCGTGGATAGTGAAATAATGAGAACACACCCGCAAGCGCGAATGTCCTAATATAATTGTATCATCCTACTATGGTTATCTAGCTGAAGGTCATGCAGCAAAGACTGCATGTAAGTTAACTTTGAAAATTAATCAAACCTTTATTATCGTAACATGTTTGATCATGATTGGTTCTCTTCATTGGAATCGTAGGAGTTGTAACTTCGTAGAAGACATTTTTTTAATTATGCATTGCTGGGTTATTTATGCCAGATTCCTCTTTGCACTCTCCTCTGAGGAGATGCATTCCTTGATCTTGCATGAAAGAGTCAGGCTCGATTATGTGTACAGGTGCTATTAAGAGCTACTGACTCTTGGGCAAATCTCTATGTCACTTACCTGATTGAATCTTCATTTGAATGGTAAAAACTTTTATTATCATAACATTGTTTTTATAGAACCTTATTTAAAATAAAAAAACATGCTTTTGAGTATTTCTTTCAACATTTTTCAGATCACAAAGTGCAGCCATAGAATCCACCACAAGGGTTCCTGTACTCGAGCAGAAGAGCATACAGCTTCAAATCGGAGTGCTTTAAAAACTACTGTAAGCTCACTGGGGTCCTGGATTAAATGACGCAGGAGACTTTGTTTGTTTAACGTTGTTTTGGGTCTGCTGGACTTCCCGGAGCCCCCCCCCCCACAAGAATTAAAAAAAACTCTTGATTGTGTGCCTGGCCTTTCTAGGGGCATCACCAATCTCCACAATTATATAAGTAAAAAGCCTGTGCATGACATTAAGGGGCTCTCCTTCTCTGGAGCAGTGAATATAAATAAGTGTCTCCTGATTGGCAGGAGCTAAACCTTTTTGTAACACACACATCACAGCCATTATTGAGGTTTGGGGGAAACCCCAAGGCCCCACAATGCCAGCTGCCTCCCAAGCCAGTATCCTTGAGATTTGGTCCTCTGGGGCTTCAGAGAGCCTGAGGGAGGGAGGCTGCACTTCTCCATCCCTCAAATTGTGTTTGTACTACCCCCTTGGGCCCGGCTCCTCCAGGGTTTTTTAAATCAAAGGCAAGAGATTGACTTTTTTTTTTAAATTGAAGTGGATAATCCGCGACATCAATAGAAACCTTTTGTTATATTTGGCTCCACTATGAATCCCCCTCACCAGGCATAGGGGGCAAGGTAGAGATCTTTTTTTACTTTTACGTGGGACAGGGTCTGCGTTCCCGAGTCCTAAGATTTCTACCGCCACATCATTGTTAAACTGTTAGCAGCAAGTCAGATCTTATCTTGAGATCTGCCGTTTCCACGCATCCTTCGCAGAATAAAATATACAGATTTTAAGCCTTAATGTCTCACAAACTACTGAACAGATTTACATCTGGACCAAGATCTAGCTTTCTTCTAAATTTGGCATTTTTGTGCTATCACTGTTCAATTTTCCTATGTAAAAGTGAATGGGGAAAATACGTTTTGGGACCCCCTTTTTCCCAGCTCGCGCTTGACAGATCACCCCCAACATTTTCCAGGAGTATGGTGAGGTGAATGAGAACTTTTAAAAAAAGCTTTGTGAAGATTCGTCAAACAGCTCGAAAATTATAAGCAAACTCAAAAACGCTTTTCCTATGGAGACCTAACTGTAACTTCCCAGTGGCCTATAGTGCAATATTATTCAGCTTTTTTATTGTATATTCTAATCTGAATTATATGTTTTATTGGTGATTGTTCTTTTGTTGAGTTGTTATGACAAGGGCAATAAAATAAACAAGACTTGACTATCAACTACATCAGAATAAGGATAAATATAAAAAGGTAAACTATTATTGTTCAGAACCTTTGAAAAACATGTTGATCCCCTAAGGGCACATTGTTTTGAATGTATGTAAATCTAATGGCTAATGCTTTGCACAAGGAGTGTAACTATTTGCAATAACATGCAGAGTAGAGGTGTGTTGATAGGAACACAACAGCATGTTGGACTTGCGCCAACAAGCTTTAATCTATTTGTTTCACACCTCAGTTTATCATTTAATTACTTGAGGCTTTTGACCTCGGTAAACACATTTTAGTTTTTATTGAATTTATTAAAACATCTGTTTGTAGAATGCAACAAATGTGTGTGGATAGTCGAAAGAACCTTTCACAGATTTTTTTGTTCAAATCGTTAATGCTGTCACTGGCAAATTCACCTCTCTACAACGTTACTTTAACCTTTAATTATTTTTCAGTACATTTCTATGGTTTAAAAGAAAACGCAAACAGATCGTCTTATCACACCTAAAGTCCTTAAGGATAGGATTAGCACAGTGTCATCCAGGCCAAGCTAAAAAATAACAAAAGCCTTTTACCACTCCAGGCACAGTATTACAGCTTTGGATTTGTAAAATACCATCCAAGCCAACCTGAATGAACAAAAGCAACCCTTGACACATGTTTTGCTATCATTATAGCTCTTCAGAGAGGTGTAGCTTTGTCCAGACACAAGAGAGCACCCAGTATAAGTCAAAACAATACCCTTTCAGGCATAGAGTGCTGCATCAATTATGCTAAAAAGAAGGAGAGATCTCTGGGAAGTTCCAATGTTCAGGTGGAAAGCATCTCCTGTGTGGGGCACCCTAAAACACCAGCAACACTCTAAATTTGCTCACTTCAAATGTCTGCTTTTCTAGCAAAGTTTTTAAGCAAAGGATTATCACAGTGTCACCCATGCTAAGATAGAAAGGGACAAAGTATTTTGCCAGTTCTATAGCAAAGTCTTTAAGCATAGGATTATCACAGTGTCATCGAAGCCGAGCTGTAAAATGACAAAAGCGTTTTTACCACTCCAGGTACAGTATTACAGCTTTGAATAAGATGGTGGATGTGGGTTCTTACAATTGTCAGGCAATTGAATTCACTGCTCACAGCTCGTTTAAAGTGTTGTTTGTCAATTTTTATAATTCAGGTGAAAGTAGCTTTTAAAAACGAACATTTACTTAAATAGAAATGTTTTTTAGAAATGGATCGATTGAAGCAAACCACGTAATATTCAATAATAATTATGGGCGATTTTAATATTCAGGTATGTGATTTGAACTGTCAGGGAAAATAATTTTTAGGGCCGGCAAATCTGCCAACGCCACATTTTGAGCATACACCACATGGGGGATGTTTGGAAGAGCTCTTGGCTACTGTAGATCTTTTTGAACTAAGCTCCATTGACACTGAGGAGAGGATTCCTACTTTTAAATCACGGGGAGGAATACTAGTATAGATTTCATTTTTATTGCCTCTACTCTTCTATCTCAAGTAACCTCCTATAATGCCAACTGGTCTCATTTTAGCTACCATAATCCGGTAATTCTTGTGTTGGACAGAGGCTGCGGCCTAAAGGGGAAATCGGAAAAGCTAGAGGGTGAAATCTGCCAGTAAACAACTGATCAAGGACGGAGGCTAAAATGGGCCAAAGTACTCCTGGACCTCTTTTTCCAGGACCTTTGTGAGAAGGCTGGGATATAATTGTAACCTGTCTCAATTACTCCAAACAGGGGCCGGGGGTCCTTTTAGCCTTTGAAGGCAGATAAGCGCAGGTAGCGTCAGACTTCACCCTACCAACAAGATTTAGGCACACCATAGGAGAGAAATGGTTTGACAGTAACTGCTCTGAAGCCCATTGAAAATTGATAGCAGAACTGAAAAGGGCCCCACGAGACCAAGATTACATAGCTAGGTTACAAAAGGAGTACAAGCTAGCCCTATCTCTACGGAAAAAGGAAATCAGAGAAGAAGCTTGGAGTGCTCTACTATCAGTAGAGGTTATAAAAGATAGCTTTAGCTTCTGGGCCATTGTTAATAAACCTTTTTTTAACCGGGGCAGGAAATGCCCCATTGAATGCAATATCACAGAATCACAGTCGCTTTCTCCTTTTGAGGCGATATATAAGGCCACCGATAGCCCAGAAGCACCGACTAGTTGCGAACTCAGGAGGGCCTCCCCCACAATCATTTTTAATGAAGGTGAAGTAGAATCAGCAATTATACGAATGCCTAGTAATAAGGCCCCCAGCCCTGATGGTGTCCCGCCGGATTTATATAAACAAAATCCATCCTTCTGGGCCAAAATCCTGACAAATGTTTTTAATGTGTAAAATTGTCAGGGTTTCCCGTCATTGTGGGCATCTTCTATCATCATTCCGGTTTTTAAAAAAGGTCAGAGAGGGGACCCTCTCTGTTATAGGCCGATTTCACTAATAGATTCCACAGTTTAAGTTTTAGGGAGAGTGATTTTAACTAAGTTAATGGATTGGCTGGAAGAAAATGAGGTTTTAACTAGTTTCAAATATGGTTTTAGAAGTGGTAGGTGTACTTTGGATCAGTGCCTAAATTTATTTCTATTAACAGGCAAATATACTATAGCTAACGAGGGTACGCTACAGCTGGCGTTTATGAATCTTTCGTCGCCTTTCGACTAGGTAAATCGATCCAAACTCTGGCATATCCTGCTAGACATTGACATTGATTCAATTTTAGTTTACTTCCTGGCTGATCTACACTGGGATCTCACCGCAAGGGTGAGGGTTAACCAAGACGGAAAATGCACTAGACACTTTACATCTGGTAGAGGTGTTTGCCAAGGTTGCATTCAAGCACCACTACTTTTTACTTTATATATTAATAACTTAGGCAAGTTTTTAGAAGGGGCTAGTCTGGACGTACGACGTATAGGGGACAGCTCCATTCCTGTGCTCCTATACGCGGACAAGGCCGTCTTATTAGCCCGCACAGCTGTAGGGCTCCAGAGGCTTTTAGATTCCTTAAGGGCCTATATGAAATCTTTGGCTCTAGTGGTTAACATAGCCAAATCACACATAATGACCATGGGATGGAAACATCTAAAACAAAAACATTCTTTTGTAAAGGTGCTGAAATGACTAAGGTGACCTCCTTTACTTATCTAGGAGTACTTTTAGATGAGTGGGGCTCCTGGGTTCCACCACAGAAAGTAAAAATAAATGCAATGGCAAGGTCTATGGCTGCCGTGAATGGATTTGCATAGCGACTGAGGGCTAAACCAATAGAGGCCATGCTCAATATTTACAGGGCCAAATATTTAGCCATTGCACTATATGGCTCAGCCATTTGGGGTTACAAGTCAGTTGGGATACAGACAGCTGAAAATAAATTCCTACGCACCCTCTTGTCTGTCCCCGAATCCACTCCTACTTTTGTAATTCATCAAGAGTTAGGTGTTGGTGATGTGGCAGACAGGCTGAGACTGGCCCTGGTGCTCTGTTGGCTTAACACTTGGCTCAACCCCCAACAAACTCTGAATCATAAGATCATTAGGGATTGTGTCACCCTGGACCGTGTTAACAATATTCCATGACTAAATTATGTTAAGAGCATTTTAACTAACCTTCGACGTTCAGACTTATTTTATTTCCCTGATAAAATAAGAAAAGTTGACTTGGCGTGGGTAAAAATACACTTTCTGAATTTGAAGTCGGTAGAGCGAGAGGAGATCGAGTTAATGAAACTGTCTGTTGAAGCCCATTTCTTGTTAAAAACCTCCCCCGAAATTGAACCTTACTTGAGGATTGTCACAAAGCTGTTCCACCGCCTGCTTTTAACCAGATTCATCTTAATTTAATTTATTTTTTCTGGGTAATTCGCAAGGCTGGAGCAGGACGTGTGATTTAGGTCCCTGTACCTGTGACAATTTTTCGCTTCAGGACACAATGCATTTTGCCTTTTACTATGTACTGTGACCATTATCGTGATATTCGCAGCAGGATCCTAGTTCCGATTTTAAAGGGGAAAGGTTTTATACAGGTCACACCCACTTTACTGTACTTACAGCTGCTTAATGACCCATGGGAGATTTTTAATATTGCAAGCTTTTTTGTCGCTGCTGTGAGACTTAGGAAAATACAGCACCCTATGTTATCTTATGAGTATTCGTAAAGCTCATGTTATTAATCCTTTAATAATTGCCTTTTTAATATTCAATTATTTTATTGCAATGATGCACTGTTTTAATTGTTTTATCTACAGCCAAGATTTTAAGTAACTTCATGAGCTCTGATTTATAGCCTTCCAGTATTGTCTTATGTCGCCCTTATTTTTGATGATTCGGTTATGACATTTTATTGTGTGTTATATGTGATTTATGTATCGTTTTGTAATTTAAGTATGGTATTTTTATGGTTTTTATTAACTGAATAAAGTGGTTTGACTGACTGACTGACAAAATCCTTTTACCACTCCAGGCCTAGTTCTGCATAAATCATGCACAAAAATAAAAGCTTAATGCATGCTGCAAATAAAAAGATTGATGGTGAATTATGGAGTTGTGCCGATTACTTTCATTCTCGCTGGGTGTAAAGTGGGGACGCATTAAGGAGGGAGGCGGGAGGCTGAGAAGTGTTCATTGTTACATAAGTATAAATAAATATATATATATATAAATATTGCCTACTGGCGGTCTCCAGTAGGTAGTTACAGTTAGGACCTATTATCCATAGGAAAAGCGTTTTTTGATTTGCCAATATCTTTGGCACCAGTTGACGAATCTTCACGTAATTTTCAAACCTAATGGGGGGCATTAAATTTTCATGTCATGAAAGTTTCGGGGTGATTCTTCAAGCAGGGGCAGATACATTTTTTTAATTTCCATAGGAAACTTTAGACAAAGCTACAGCCCGAACTGCTGAACGTAATTATACCAAATTACACCAAATTTGGCAAAAAGGTAGGTCTTGGTCTAGAAAGCGTGCTTTTTTTAAAATGGCGTAAATCCGTTCAGTAATTGCTGAGAAATTCAAAAGATAAAAATATCAATATCTGAGCACCAAGGTGGATACACGAACCCTCCTGGGCACGAGCTTCACTCTGATTGGCTGTCACACTCTAAACCAGAATGTGTTGGCAGCCATCTTGTGACTCAGTAAAACCGAGTCACAAGAAAAATGTAAAACAAAGGCAAAAAACAAGAAAAGATGCTGGGTACAAACACCCTTCCCCCCTAGGCCTGCTCAGGGGGTCTCTCAAGGACCCCCAGGGCAAACAAAGCATTTTTTGTAAAACAAAATTGGAGTGCGGGCTCCCGCGCTTTGTTAATTATAAGCCCCCAGGTGGACCAGGTACCAGTGGCAATACCCAGTTAATTAGTGGGGGCCCCTGGGGAGGCCCTGTTCCCCAGGGGCCACCTTCTGGGGCTTAGATACATGTATGTGGGTGGGACACTCCCTGCCCTGCAGCCCCAAGACCGCCACCTCCCCGGGGCTTTTTTAAAATAAAATATGTGGGGGCTACTGCCCCCAAATGCTGCCCCAGGGACCGCCACCTCCCTGGGGCTCAAAATAAATTAAAGTGTGGGGGGCTCCTGGCCCTCCCCACACTACCCCGGGGACCACCACCTCCCCGGGGCACACATTTTATTTAATGGCAGGGGCCTCACGAGCCCCCCAAGCCCCAGGGACTGCCACCTTCCCGGGGCTTCAATAATTAAAATTTGTGTGGGGGGTTCTTGCCCCTCCCCACACTGCCCCGGGGACTACCACCTTGCCAGGGTAAACTTAAATTACTGGTGGGGGTCCGTTGAGGACCCTCGGGCCCTAGGGACCACCACCTCCACGGGTGTCAGGACCCAAAGATCAGCTTCTGTGGTTGGTAGCGTAACATTCACTCGAGCCTACCCCGGAATGCATGAGGCCAATTCTTGGTCCACTTTAGTGAATTGCTGGAGAACCAAGATCGCCGCTGAAGTGCCCTCGCCTCGGAATGAGGTGGCGGTCTAGACGTTCTATGCAGCTGCGGGGAAGATAAGGTGATGCGCGAGCGCTCTGTTATCTGCGCACTTCACCACAGAAACCCACATGAGTAGACTTATTTTGAAGGAACCCGAATACAAGTAGAATTTCCCTAGTCATCCCAACAGTTCGAGTTCAAGTTTTCGAATATAGAATATTTTCAGAGTTCGTAGTAGATACTGCGCGTGCATTCCAGCGCGAGTAAAAGGAAACGGAGTTTTGAAGCGACGGCGTTTTTCGGAAGCTGAAGGGTCGTCGACGTCGGCATTTGAAGAAACCGAGTAGCGTTCGGGTCGGAGAGACGAATTAGCCCAGGAGTGACAATGCTGGTGTGCAAAGGCTATTTCTACAATCAGAGCTAAGTGAAAGTATATTATAAAAAGACTTAAGTGTATTGCTGATAAAAAAAAAACTTACCTGTCATGTGAAATACAGTGCCGGTTCCCAAGAACTGAAAAAACAGGAAAGGCACGTGTAAGAGAAGGTTACAAGAGTTAAAAGTGTTTAGCACAAAGAAAAGACTTAACGCATGATGTCAGCATTATATGTGTAAATACTCACCTGCCATATACCTTTGGATGAAATCTCAGCCACAGAATCTGCAAAAAACATAAGAACAATTAGAGGAATTGATGGCAGATATTGTACAGAAAATAAAAGGCTTAGAAAATAGATAACAGAACCCCAGATATAAAAGACATCTCTTCTGATCAGTGAAGTAAGTGCACTTGCTACATTAGATAATAGAGAGTATAGGTATCATAAGACCAGAAGCTAATTTGTTATTTATTCTGAATAGTACTACTGTCAGATGAGGAAGATTATTCACACAACCAAGAAGACGAAGAGAAGCTAGAGTCCAGTATAGCCAGGGTGGGTGAAGTATACATACAAGTCAGAATATTACAAAATGATAGGAAAAAGATGTAGAGTATAACGGTATATTAATTTACAGGTTCCCAAGAAAGAATAGAGGAACGCTGGCAAGTAACTGAAGAAAGAAGTTAATTCTGGACCAGTCTCTTCTCTGTTTATTATTTTATCCAATTCCCCCGTCCCTTGAGGCAATGACTGGAAGGTTCTGATGAAGACCTTACTGCATTGCTAAGAGGGATTTGGGACCTAGCATCTCTGTTCCTGTGCAAGACTCGGTAAGAGAAAGTAATTCTAGTCTGAGCCCTGACAGAGTGAAGTGCCCAATTTGCCTTCGCACCCGAACAGAGATGGCAGAAGGAATTGATATGCAATCTTTAGGAACTATTCTAGATGCTATACAGAAAGAATTAGGAGCAGTAAGGGAAGAAAATCGCAACCTTAGACAAGAGGTGGTCAGTGCTAGGAAGGAGACAGCTGAGCTAGCGATAAGATTAAGGCAGACTAGTAGCCTAGAGAGAGAGGCGATGAATCCTGTATTAGAAGCCACAAATAGGTCAACTACTCAGGTCATTCATTCCCTGTCCCCAGTTATACCCTTAGCTGCCCCAGAGAGATTTAATGGGGATCCACAGAAGGCGCAAATATTTCTTTCCCAATGCTCCTTACATTTTTTGTGCCGCCCTTCGATATTCCCTGATGCGCAGTCAAAGGTGGCCTTCATACTCTCTTATCTGAGTGGGGATGCAGCCTCATGGTCTATGCCTTTAGTTACCCGGGAAGATCCTTTATTGAGAAACTTCGAAGAATTTAAACAAGAATTCCTTCGGATATTCGACAGACGAAGAATATCACAAGTGGTGGATAACGAACTACTCGACCTGCGACAAGGAAATCGAGATCTAATTGCGTACTTGGCCCAGTTTAATAAGCTGATTGTGGAAACAAACTGGCCAGAAAGCAAAAGGGCAGCAGTTTTTTACCGCGGTTTAAGAGATGAGTTAAAGGACACCTTAGCTCAAATTCCGAATCGACCAACGGAAATCTCAGCTTTGATAGATTTGGTCTTGGAAATAGATTTCCGCCAAGGAGAAAGAAGAGGAGAAAAGAAAAAAGACTTTAAAACAATAGTCCCCCGTTTTGATCGAGCTCGATCGGAAAGCACAAGAAGTTCAGATGCTCAATCTGGAACCGAGCCAATGCAGATCGGGACGATACGAGGACCTCTATCCAAGGAAGAGAAGGATAAGAGGAGAGCAAGCAACCTGTGTATGTATTGTGGATCCAACGGGCATTTTGTTAGGAATTGCCCGAAGAAACCCAAAAACACCTTCAGGCCGAAGGAAAACTAATGGCACCACCTGTGGATGGAGTTGAACAGGTGGGTGCGATCTCAGAAAAGACTCCACAGGAACATCAAGTAGCAAACACGTTGCAGTCGGCAGCTCCGCATTTGAATCGTCCATGGAAGTGAGATTCAGACAAACAACCTTGACAGATGTGTCGGTCATGATTGATTCTGGTGCCACTGGGAATTTCTGCGATCTAAAGTTTGCAGCCAAAGTGGGCATTCAAGCCATCCAGAAGAAAAAGAGTGAGCCAGTTCGGGCCGTGGACGGAACCAACCTTTCGTCGGGACCAATAGTAAGCCACACAGAAGTAATTCAATTGTCTACAAGTGACGATCACAAAGAAAAAATCCAGTTCAATTTGATTGACGCTCCACAGTTTCAGTTAATTCTTGGACTTCCGTGGCTCACTGAACACAACCCAGTGATTGATTGGAGCTCCAGAACCATCGTGATGGATTCAAGCTATTGCCACGAAAATTGTTTTGGCATGAAAGAAAAACCCTTGGAGAGCAATCCAGCCTTGTCTCTATGTTCCATAGGGCACTCCATGTGTGTGATAAACGTCCAAGAGGTTCCTGAAGAGTATAAAGAATTCAAAGAAGTGTTCAATGAAGTGGAGGCTGAGCAATTACCTCCACACCGGCCTTATGACTGTAAGATAGAATTCGAGCCAGGTTCAAATCTACCCTGCAGTCGTGTGTATGCTCTGACGGAAAAAGAACACCATCACTTGAAAGAGTACTTGGATAAGTATTTAGCTAATGGGTTTATTCGGCCTTCACAGTCCCCAGTCTCATCTCCGTTATTTTTCGTGCCAAAAAAGGAAGGAGACTTGCGGATGTGTATCGATTATAGAGCCATCAATAAGATCACCAAGAAGAACCGGTATCCCCTACCGTTGATATCAGTCCTTTTGGATCAAGTGAAAGGTGCCCAGATATACACCAAATTGGATTTGAGGGGGGCGTACCATCTAGTTCGAATGCGTGAGGGAGATGAGTGGAAGACGGCATTTCGGACTAGGTTTGGGCTGTTTGAATATCAGGTGATGCCCTATGGTTTATGCAATGCGCCAGCAGCCTTTCAACACTTCATCAACGACGTCCTGAAGGAGTTTATCGACCAGTGTGCCATCGTTTACATAGATGATATTTTGATATATTCATCCGATGTCGCGAAACATCATGAACAAGTAAAGGGAGTTTTGAGAAGACTGCAAGAAAATAAGCTGTTCGTAAAGTTGGAAAAATGCGCTTTCGACGTCTCACAGGTAGAATTCTTAGGTTTTGTCATTTCACCCACAGGAATACTGATGGACCAGCGAAAAGTAGAAGCAGTCACGAACTGGGAATCTCCAACAAGTGTAAAAGAAGTCCAAGGTTTCATTGGATTTGCAAACTTTTATCGGAGATTTATTAAGGAGTTCTCTCGGAAGATTTTACCCCTTACTAAACTGCTGAAAAAGGGAACCAAGTTTGATTGGTCCAAGGAGTCGGAAGAGGCTTTTCAGTCCTTGAAAGAAGACTTTACCACTGCACCTGTTTTGTTACATGCTGACCCCACGGAACCCTTTTATGTGGAAACAGATGCATCAGATCAAGCAGTGGGGGAGTACTCTCCCAGCGACACAAGACCACGGGTCAGTTACATCCAGTTGCTTACCGATCCAGGAAGCTGACTCAGGCAGAAATCAACTACACCATCACAGAGAAGGAATTATTGGCTATAAAAGATGCCTTTAAGGAATGGCGACATTATTTGATGGGGGCCCAACATCAGGTGACGGTGTTCACAGATCACCGCAATTTGAAGTTCTTAAAGACTGCTAGAACCCTTACTCCCCGGCAGTTGAGATGGTCTTTGTATTTTGCCGACTATGATTTCGTAATTACATATCGTCCCGGAGCCCAGAATGGAAAGGCGGATGCCTTATCCAGATTAGGCACAGAAGCTCAGAAAACCTTCACGGAGAATCAACCAATCATTCCTAGTGAAAAGATTATTGGAGTCACAACCTCAATTGGCTTAGAAGAAGATATCTCTAAGGTTATGAGTCCAGACGCCATGCAGGAGTGGACAGAAGAAGATTCGAATAGGAGGATAATTCGACAACTGCCTTACTATCGTGATGCTTTATATGTTCCCACTGCAGAGCTACAAAAACAAGTTATGCGCGAGAACCATGATGACAAGATGGCCGAACATAAGGGAGAAGCCAAGACAGAGGAATTAATAAAGAGACACTATTGGTGGCCCAAGATGACTTCAGATATTGAGAGGTATGTTAAGTCATGTGAAATCTGCGCTCAGGGAAAGTCCGAACGGCAAACTCCAAAGGGCCTGTTGCCACCCTTACCCACTCCTCCTTACCCATGGCACACAGTAACCCTTGATCTGATCACTGAATTACCCATTAGTCAAGGATATGATACCATTCTTGTAGTGGTGGATGCCTTCTCCAAAATGGCCCATTTTACTGCATTAAAAGGGATTCCAACCGCCAAACAGGTAGCCACCCACTGCAGTTCCCAGATAGTTAAATTACACGGAATACCCAAGATTGTAATATCAGACAGAGGTTCTCAGTTTGTGTCGCATTTCTGGAAGGCCTTTTTGGAGGGACTAGGTACGGAGGTCAGGTACTCCACTAGCTATCACCCTGAAACTGATGGGCAGACAGAGAGGGTTAATCAAGAACTAGAACAATATCTGCGATTGATTCTTCTGAAAGAAGGAGGGAATTGGTCAGATTACCTGTGGACAGCGGAGTTTGCCCACAATAATGCAAAGAATAGTTCAACTGGCTACTCTCCCTTTTTCGTGAACTATGGCAGACATCCGAATGCTACCATTCGACAAACGGATATATCCGTCCCCGCAGTCAAAGAAGTAATCACACAACTACGTCAAATACAGCATCAGGCAGTGAACAATCTCAAGGTAGCTAAGGAAAAATACAAGAGCTATGCGGATCGAAAAAGGAGAGAAGGTCCTTCCCTAACTACAGGAGACCGAGTTTGGCTAAGCACAAAGAACCTAAGATTAAAAGGAAATCGAAAATTTCAACCACGTTTTATTGGTCCATATCCAATAGAGGAACAGGTTAATCAGGTCACTTATCGGTTGAAGTTACCCACGGGGTTGAGAATCCACCCGGTATTTCATGTTTCTTTGCTAAAGAAGGCTTCCAAAGAATTGAGAATCCAATCACCTCCAAAACCAATCCAGTTAGAGACAGGAATTGAGTTCGAAGTTAAAGAGATCTTAGATTCAAAAAGATCCAGAGGAAAATTGTACTACCTAATAGACTGGAAAGGTTATGGACCAGAAGAACGATCTTGGGAGCTGAGTGAGGATGTTCATGCCCCTAGGTTACTTAAGTCTTTTCATCAGCGGTATCCTCTGAAGCCCCGGGAGAGAGAACCTGCCTTGTTGGGGGGTACTGTCAGGACCCAAAGATCAGCTTCTGTGGTTGGTAGCGTAACATTCACTTGAGCCTACCCCGGAATGCATGAGGCCAATTCTTGGTCCACTTTAGTGAATTGCTGGAGAACCAAGATGGCCGCTGAAGTGCCCTCGCCTCGGAATGAGGTGGCGGTCTAGAAGTTCTATGCAGCTGCGGGGAAGATAAGGTGATGCGCGAGCGCTCTGTTATCTGCGCACTTCACCACAGAAACCCACATGAGTAGACTTATTTTGAAGGAGCCCGAATACAAGTAGAATTTCCCTAGTCATCCCAACAGTTCGAGTTCAAGTTTTCGAATATAGAATATTTTCAGAGTTCGTAGTAGATACTGCGCGTGCATTCCAGCGCGAGTAAAAGGAAACGGAGTTTTGAAGCGACGGCGTTTTTCGGAAGCTGAAGGGTCGTCGACGTCGGCATTTGAAGAAACCGAGTAGCGTTCAGGTCGGAGAGACGAATTAGCCCAGGAGTGACAATGCTGGCGTGCAAAGGCTATTTCTACAATCAGAGCTAAGTGAAAGTATATTATAAAAAGACTTAAGTGTATTGCTGATAAAAAAAACTTACCTGTCATGTGAAATACAGTGCCGGTTCCCAAGAACTGAAAAAGCAGGAAAGGCACGTGTAAGAGAAGGTTACAAGAGTTAAAAGTGTTTAGCACAAAGAAAAGACTTAACGCATGATGTCAGCATTATATGTGTAAATACTCACCTGCCATATACCTTTGGATGAATTCTCAGCCACAGAATCTGCAAAAAACATAAGAACAATTAGAGGAATTGATGGCAGATATTGTACAGAAAATAAAAGGCTTAGAAAATAGATAACAGAACCCCAGATATAAAAGACATCTCTTCTGATCAGTGAAGTAAGTGCACTTGCTACATTTGATAATAGAGAGTATAGGTATCATAAGACCAGAAGCTAATTTGTTATTTATTCTGAATAGTACTACTGTCAGATGAGGAAGATTATTCACACAACCAAGAAGACGAAGAGAAGCTAGAGTCCAGTATAGCCAGGGTGGGTGAAGTATACATACAAGTCAGAATATTACAAAATGATAGGAAAAAGATGTAGAGTATAACGGTATATTAATTTACAGGTTCCCAAGAAAGAATAGAGGAACGCTGGCAAGTAACTGAAGAAAGAAGTTAATTCTGGACCAGTCTCTTCTCTGTTTATTATTTTATCCAATTCCCCCGCCCCTTGAGGCAATGACTGGAAGGTTCTGATAAAGACCTTACTGCATTGCTAAGAGGGATTTGGGACCTAGCATCTCTGTTCCTGTGCAAGACTCGGTAAGAGAAAGTAATTCTAGTCTGAGCCCTGACAACGGGCCTTTAAAGACTTGGGCCAAGCGGCCCCCTCCTGGAGCCCTTGATTGTCCTGAGGACCGCCACCCCCCCAGGGCTGGCTCCTGCAATGTCCCAGGGTGCCCACCCCAGGACATTGCTGTTTGCTATGGCAGGGCGAGCACGGCTCCCGCCCTGTCATAGCAAACTCTGCTTTGCTTCATTGAAGCGAGAGCAGGAAACCTGCACTCGCTTCAATGAAGAAAAGCAGAATCGCTTTTGTCCAAAAGCAATGCCGGCTGCCACAGGAGACGGGGAGCCGGCTGGCACCATGGGGGCATTGGGTCTCCCCCCACTGTCCCCAACGCTGAGGTCCGGCCCCGGGGGATGGGGTACCTGGGGCCATAATTGGCCTTAGGAGGGGACCTTAGGAGGGGACCAGGCGGCTCTTTCATGTAATTTATTAATTTTTAAACGTCAGGCTGGCCCGGGAATGGGGTCCCCGGGCCCATAATTGCCCTTAGGAGGGAGGCCACGTGGCCCCCATCCACAGAAAATTCAGGCTGGCCAGGCCCCGGGGGATCGGGTCCCCGGGGCCAGAGGTGGTCCAGGGGAGGGGGGCCACGCGGCCCCCCTCCCAGCAGAAATCTAAAAAACAAGGCTGGGGATGGGGCCACTGGGGGGCAAAAATTAAATAAAAAATCTGAGACAAGTTAGTGAAAGATTCCTTACCTTAGAATATCCCCAGGTATCAGACTGGATCCGGAAAGTTTTTCGCCAGCAGTATACCTGCGCGTCGGAAGGTGGCGTCGTGCGGACACTACTTAGGTGACACCCATGCGTGCTGACGGTAGTTCTTTCTTTTTCCACAACAGCAAGCGCAGGTCTGGGTAGAGCACGTACCCTAGTCACTTTTTGACTAACTTTTTTTTTTGAAAACAGATTTTATTGGCTGTAAAGAAAAAAAAACATACCATGCATAGCTCTGCCATCCAGAGTCAAATGCCCTCATCAATGCAACAACATTAACGGTAGCCATTTTCCATAATGATGCATATTAGCAAGTGTACAGAAACCAAGGAATAGACCCCCCCACCCTCCCACAACCCCTCCCCCCACGTGCCGCTGTCTTCCCCACATAAACAAATCGGATCGTAAATGAAGCATGCCAAGTACACCAATGCACAAACAACAACATCGCGGTTGGCAACATATCAGATAGTCGGGAGGACAGAGCCTTCAGGCGGTGGGTCCAGCTCTAGTCCCCAATAGTCCGCCCTCATCTTCCAAATTTTGAAGTGCTTTCGGGGGCAGCCCCTTGCAAGAAAGATAGGTAGTTTGAACCCCATGCAGAAGTCCAGCCCAGCCTTCCAGGCCACAAGCGAGGGGGCTCGAGTTGCCTTCCAGGATTGTGCAATGTCCCTTTTGGCCAGCGTGAGTCCTAATAGAAGTCGGTGACGCTTATATCTATTGCCCCCCCACCCCCGCCATAACATGTAGCAGGGCCAGCTTAGGGTCCCTCTGAAGCACCAGGCCAGAACCTCACTGAGACATCGGAACACTCCATCCCAAAATCCCCTCAGCACCCCACAATCCCAGACCGTGTGTAGCAGTGTGCCTACCTCCGTCCCGCACCGAAGACAGTCGGGAGACGGCACCAAGCCCGCCCTCCACAAGCGCTGCCGAGTATATTTTGTGCGATGTAGGTATCTGAATTGGACGAGCCTCAAACGTGTAGATATTGCCGCCCCTCTGGGACCCTCCAGCGCCTCCAGCCAATCCTCCTCATCCAGGTCCCCTACATCGTGTTCCCAGGCAGTTTTAAGTCTTTGTAAGTCCGAGGAGCAATGCCGCACCAGAGTCTGGTTAGACGCGTGACAACTTGTTATCCGGTAGGTCCCCCATAAAGAGTTTAGCTTCCAACGGACTGAACTCAGGGAGTCGCTCCAGCCCCGCCAAGTATGGCGTCAGGGCGCGACGAAACTGGTGATACTTAGAGAACTGGGTTCGAGGCATTCCAAACTCATCCCGCAAGTTGTCAAACGACTTGAGGACCCACCCCGACATAACATCTCCTAAAGTAGAGATGCCGATCGCATCCCAGCCCCGGAAGTCCAGCAGTCTGTCCAACTGGGGCAGCCGGCCATTGCGCCACAGCCATGTCACCTGGGTTCCACCAGCCCATCCTACGGAGGGCCTGCCACCACACCTGAAAGACCACCTGCGTGATAGCGGGAAGGGACTTCCTGAGCGGTGCAGAGTACAAGAGCGTGTGCACGGACGGGGGGCCCATCAAGGCCCTCTCAACCGCGTACGCCAGATCCCCCCTATCTCCATACCACCAGTCATTTAAGACTAAGAGGTGGGACGCCTGATAGTACGAAAGCACGTCAGAGGTGGCCAGGCCCCCAGTGTATGTCGAGAGGAAGCACGTCTGCAGAGCTACCCACGCCGCACCCCCTTCCCATAGGAACTCGCTCAGTGCCGAGTTAAGGCGCCGGAACCAACAGGGCGAGATCGTCAGCGGGTGATTTTGCAACTGGTAGACCAATCGCGGGAGCACCACCATCTTAAAGATGGCCGACCTTCCAAGTATAGATAGTGGCATCTTAGACCACACTTTCAGGTCTTCCCGAGTGCGGTCCCACACTGGGCTCAGGTTATGCTCACGGGCCACCGCCGCGTCCTCAGACAAGAAGACCCCCAGGTATTTCACGCCGACCGTGGCTAACTGAAGTCCCTGTGCCCAGTCCCCCACAGACTGCGGGCCTCCCAGGATCCAGAGCGTGGACTTCTCCGGGTTCATGTAGAGACCCGATGTTTCACCGAAGATTTGAAGGATACGCAGGAGTCTTGGCCCAGAGCGAGTCAAGTCAGTAAGGAAAAACAACACGTCATCGGCGTATAAGGCTATCTGATCCGTGAGGCCTGGCGACCACTGAAATCCCTTAAGCTGGGCGTCTATTCGCACCCAGGCCGCGAGGGGCTCCATAGCCAGCGCGAACAGGTAGGGAGAGAGCGGGCAACCCTGCCGCGTCCCCCGCCTAATAGAGAAGGATCGTCCCCCCCCGCACCGAGGCTGTGAGGTCGGTGTAGAGGAGTCGCACATATGCCAGGAAGCGCGGGCCGAGGTTGAGGCGTCCCAGCAGAGCAAACAAATATGTCCAGCTCAGGGTGTCAAGCCCGGTCCATATCTGCAAGAAACAGTGCCGCCTGCTCCCCCAAGCGCCGCCACGCAGATATCGCAACCTGGGCCCGTCGAATGTTATGACGGGTGGCTCGCTGTGGCATAAAGCCCGCCTGATCCGGGTGGACTAGTTCCGTAATATACCGCTTCAGCCGGTTGGCCAATGCCTTCGCCAGGATCTTAGCCTCTATATTCAGTAAGGAGATCGGGTGGTACGACTCATGGCGCTCCGGGGGTCTCCCTGGTTTCAGGAACACCACCACCTCCATGTGGCCCCAGTCCCGGGGGAGCGTTCCAACCTCGCACGCCTCCTCTATCACCGGTCGGAAGTGAGGGCTCAACTGCGTCGCAAAGCACCGAAAGAATTCACTGGGGAACCCATTAGGCCCAAGCAACTTACCCGGGTTTAGTTCCCCCAGAGCCTCAGCCAATTCGGTATCTGTCAGTGGACGGTCCAGTAGGTCACGAGTCTCGTCTGACACCGTCCTCGGCGGGAGGTCATCAATGATCTCTGTACGACCCCCGCCTCTAGGCATTCCCGGGGCGCATACAGCTCCTCATAATAGTCCGTGAAGCTTTCGGCAATCACTACAGGGTCCAAGATAGGGTCCCCACCTGGGCCCACTATCTGGGGCAGTGCCTGCGCGTGCATGATGCCCTGATATAGGCGGTGTAGCATCTTGCAGGACTTGTCGCCCCATTGGTAAACCCGACTGCGTGTGGCCAACCAGGCCTGCCGTGCCTCGTCCAAGAGCACCGCAGCATATTGTTGTTGCGCCAATGCCAGCTGCCTCCTAGCCTGCCCGCCACCGTCCTCCTGACCCCTGCGCTCCAGCATCTCCAGTTCCGCCTCCCACCACACCAGGTCACTCCGCTTCTCTCTCCTCGCCGCCGCACACCATGAGATGTCTACCCTCGCAAGGTGGGCTTCAATGCCTCCCAGAACATTTCCGGGGAATCCACCCTGCCCGCATTGGTGGACAAATAATGGTCCAGTTCAACCGTCATATGGGCGCGATAGGCGTCTTGAGTCAAGTGCCAAGCCGACATCCTCCACCGAAACTGTTGCCGAGCACGCCCCATGCTCAGCGTCACCAATAGTGGCTAGTGTTCGGAGAGTGCTCGTGGCAGTATCTCCGCGGACAGTACCCTGTGGGCCAGTTCCCGCGGGACAAATACATAAACTAATCTCGAAAACGACTCTCGCGACGTGGAGAAAATAGGTAAATTCCCTGCGGGACCCCTGCTTATGTCACCATGTGTCTACCCAGTCCAGCCCCGTGGCCAAAGCCCGCAGCTTAGTGACAGGACCTTCCACCTCCCCGGATCTTGGGCGACGGCTGCACTGCGCCACCGATCATTCGTTATGTCCATGACGTCGTTCCAGTCCCCCCCTATTATGGACAGAACTGTGGGCATATCAATCCAGAGGGACAGTATCTTCTCTACTAAGGTCCTCTGTAGTGGCGGTGGGGCATAGACACTACCAAGGATTACTGTGTCCCTCCTCAGGACCCCTGCACAAAGACATATCTACCCTGGGTGTCCGACCAGGTGCGCTTGTGTGTAAACTGGACCGGTCTATGTATGAGGACCGCAACCCCCCTGGAGCCCCTTGTAAACCCGGAGTGGTATGTGAGTGTAAAGCCACATCTCTGAAGGCACAGTGCGTTCGAACCCAGCAAGTATGTCTCTTGCAGGAAGAGGACATCCGTCCCCGCCTTCCTAGCATAGGTAAATACAGCTCCCCTCTGCACCTTGTCCAACATTCCCCGCACATTCCAGCTCAAGACTCGCAACCCGCCTGGGCCTATCCGCCCTCCCTCTTTAGCAATAGACATTGACACAAAAAATCAGATAATAACCTGGCAAACCGCCTGCACATCTGGTGTATCTCAAGGCAATCAGTAGGCAGCTTTCCCGGCATGACCCCCCCTCCCCCAAAAAACCAAACCCCCAACTCCCTCCCTCCTCCCCCCACCCCGCACCTCCCAAACATGGAAGCACCTGTCATGGTCAGGTCATGGCCCCGTCCCCAACGGGGAACCGCAAGCCACCCCCTCCAATGGATCCCCCTGCGCCAGCCCATGAAGAACTAGGCTGTCGCTCCCTCCCCCAACTAGGCCAGGTGTTGCTTCCAGCATAAGCATTGTAGCACCTGGCCATCCAAGTCAGGCACAAACGGAGAAGTACGGATCAGGTACCCCACAGTCAAGGCACATCTTCTTGTCTTTCCGGCGGCTCTTCATCTTGGCGGGGGGTCGATCCATGGCACGAGCCCCGGCCCGAGTGCGATGTCCTGCGGCGTCGACGTTGACTTCGGAGGCCCCCCTGGCAATACCACTCGAGGAGGAGTCAGAGTCCCCCCTCTCGCTGGGTTGACTTTGAGCTTCACAGTTTCGTCCGTCCACTGGAACACTTCATCCGGTGTATCGAAAAACAACGTGCAGGACTGGAAGATAACCCGCAGCCGTGCCGGGTAGAGCAACGCATATTGGATCCTAAGGCCCCGTAGCCGGGCCTTGGCCGCGGTGAAGGATTGTCGCTGCTGCTGCACTAGCTTCGTGTAGTCCGGGAAGATGAGAATGGTGGCATTTCCGTGAGTAAGCGTACCTTTCAGTCGCGCCTGTCACAGGATAGTGTCCCGGTCGGCGTAATTGAGAAATTTAGCGATCATCGGTCGCGGGCGCGCCCCGGCCGGGGGCTTCTGCATCAGCGCCCGGTGGTCCCTCTCAACCACGAAGCAGCAGGAGAGGACACCCTCCGGAATCCAACTTTCCAGCCATTGTGTAAGGAATTTCTCCGCATCGCCCCCTTTGCAGTTCTCTGGAAAGCCAACAAAGCGGAGGTTATTGCGCCGGGCGCGCCCCTCCGCATCTTCAGCGCGCAGAACCAGACCTTTCTGCGTTTTTTCCAGGGCCAGGGCCCTCTTCTTAAGAGTAGACACGTCATCCTCCACCTCCGATATCCGCGTTTCTGCCCCTCTGTTGCGTTCCACGGCGTTCCGTAGGTCTTGGCGGAGGAGCATAACGTCGGAACCAACTGCGCCAATCTTAGCATCCAAGGTGTCTCTCGATTGCGTAATCGCCGCCAGAAGCGCTGTATTGTCCGGTACCTGCGGCTGGGATCCCCCAGGGCCGACCGCCTCTGTATATTTATCCATCGGCCCTTGCTTGCCCTGGCCGCCGCCAGCTCCACCTCGCGTCATAGTGCCTGTTGTAGGGGAGCCAAGCTGTGACTTGAGCCCGTCGGGAAGTCAGCACCCAAGTATGCGGCCGCCAAGTCCCAGGACTCCCTACGGAGGCGAGTCCCACCGGCCACCGCCTGCTCCAGACCACAAGGAACTGCCGTGTGGCCCCACAGTGAAGAGCTCACGCGAATCAGATTTCAGCCTCCTCTGCCGCACAGTCTCCAGCACTGCAGCCCCTCTCCTCTCGTTCCGCAATCTGCCACTCAGCCACCCTCCCTTTACAGGTCATGCATGTCACGCATCCAGGCAGAGGGCAGCCCCTTGTATCCACAATGCGCCACCACTGCAGCTCCGGCTACTGAAGCAAGCGCTGTTCGCCACCCAAGGAGCTGCTCACAAGCTGCGCCTCCCTCCACAGCTCGACCAGGCCCAGGCTCCAAATGTGCAGTGTCCCATCCAAGCCCAGCAGCCAGGGCCCTGAGGAGGTCAAAAGCCCACTGTGGCCGGGCGACACCAACTCTCCCCGCAGGCTCCCCCAGCTCTCCCCAGGCACTGTGTGACGTCCCCGCCGGGGCCCGACCTGACCCCCGAGACCCCGGGCACCAGTCCCTCCACTCACTGCCTCTCCTCAGCTGCTCCGGTGGTGGTCACGCTATCCATGCAGGGCAGCCTGCAGCAGGACCCCAGCGCCGCTTCACACGCGCGGGGTGTCCCCACTGACCCAGAGAAACTCCCGGCCGCGCTCCCACCCAGGTCCGGCAGGGGAGTCACAAGATGGCGGTGGCTCCCGCCGGCTGCCCCAGGTCGCTGCCTCCTTCCTCGCCCTGTGGAGGCCACCGCTCCTCAGCCACTGGGTCCTCCCACTGCCGCGCCACAGGCCAGAGGGCTCCGGTAAATCGCCCAGTCCCCAAGCTCAAGCATGCCCATACGCCTCTCGCCGCCGGCACCAACAGGCTCGCCCGGCCAGGCTCACCAAAATCGAGGCCCTGGCTTCACCGGGCACGCTGGGCCACACTCCCCTCGCTCCGTCACCAGGCCGCCTCTCCGCACCCGGGACCAGGATCACACCAATTCCCCACCCGGACAGCCTCTCCAGGTGCGGGGACCGTACTGCCTTGCAGGATGCCCTCGTAGATGGCCAGGGCAAGGATTCATGGTCAGGATATCTTCAGGCTGGTCGGAGCTCGCGCTCTACACGACCACCATGTACGCCGGCTTGGCCACGCCCCCACTTTTTGACTAACTTTTGAGACTTTTTGTCTTCCAATTTTAGAGTCTTTGACTCCTGGTGCCACATAGGGATGCCTGGGTTTAAATCCTGCGGGGCCTGTCGCCGTACGATGTCGGTGGCCGACCCCCATGGCGTCTGACTCTCGGTCATGTCTGGCCATGGCTCTGAAAGCCATGCAGTGGTGGTCCTATAAGCTGCTGGAGGCCCGGCAGTAGTCTCCGCGCCGTTCGAGGTCCAGGGGTCGATCGGGGGACTGACCGTGGAGCCATCCTCATCGCTCCTTGGGGTCAAAGTCTGCACACTCTGAATCGGGTAAGAGACGTCTTTAGAAGAAGTTGAAGAAGCGCTTACGCTCTCCGACTTCCCCCCATCGGTCTCGGATGCGGACGAGGGGGTCGGGGGTACTACCCCCATCGCACCTTTGGAGCCTGTGAGTCCTGCGGCCTACCCACCTTATCCGGGTCTGTTGGCTACTCCTGCCCAGGTGTAAGATTTTCTTGCTGCCATGGACCGCCTGTTCAGGCCTCGGGCTCCCGCCGTCGTGCCTCCGTCCCCCCTGTCTCACTTGAGGGCCCTCCGTTGCTACAGGCTCAACTGTGGGCTCCACCGGTTGCTCCGGTCCAGGCGCCGCAAGGTCGTCTGCCGGCGGGTCCGGTCCTAGTGCCGTAAGGTCCTCCGCCGGCAGCTCTGGCCTCAGCGCCGGCTGCGGCTCCATTCCTGCCGCTGCAATAGGTTCTGTTCATCCTCCACCGCCCTTGCCTGGGTTTCCAGACAATTTTGCTACTGGTTGGGACCCTAATTGGGACATCGATCCGGATCTGCGCCGACCGTCGCTGTTCCCGGCACCATTGGACCATTTATATTCCGCTGTTCCTCCCCCACTGCCACAGCCTGTGCCACGGGCAGTTTAGGTAGAGGATGACTGGGGGGGCCTGAGTACCCTCTTGCATGGAAGTGCGAATCGGAAGAGGAATGGACAGAAGAGTTGGAGGATGCAGGTGGCCTTGACCTCTCCTCTGAACCCGGTTTTCTTTCTCCTCCTGCTGTGGCCATGGAGGGAGGAGGGTGCCACATACACTGTGGTGCTCCATAGAGCAGCTGAAGCCCTTGACCTTGACCTGCCTACGGTGACCCTCAAAACTAACCTCCTCACTGAAGTCCTTCAGCCTGCAGCAAGCTCTATGGAGCCCCTGCTACCGTTCAGTGAGGCGTTAACTGATGTGTTGATGGGCACCTGGTCTAGACCAGCCACGGGGTTCCCATGGATAAAAACGTAGCCAGGTGTCATCGTCCGGCCCCTGGTGACCCTGCCTTTTTAACAATGCACCCAACTCTGGAGAACCTGGTGATCCAGGCCTCCACTTCCCAAAGCGAATTTCCTACTGCTCCGCGGGATAAGGAATCCAAGAAGCTGGAACAGTTTGTCAAGAAACTATTTTCCTCTGCCAGCTTAGGGCAGCGGTCGGTGAACACCGAATGCCTCTTGGCCCACTATTCTCATGCTGTGTGGGACACGGTTGCGCAGATGCTACCTCAGTGTCCGGAGGAGGTTTGGCAGTGCATTCCCAAGCTGTTGCTGAGGGGAAAGATGCAGCAAAGTTCGCCATCCGGTGTGGACTGGACGCAGCGAACTCATTGGGTAGGGCGATTTCCACGACAGTGGCCCTCCGTCTCCACGCCTGGTTGCGGTCCACTGGGTTTTCAGGGGATGTTCAGAGTTCTCTTATGGACATTCCCTTTGATGGTACTCAATCAATATGATGTGTAACCGCACAGCCTTATTTGTAACTTAACGTTCATCAGATATATAGATAAATATTTGTAAGATTAGGTTGCTCCCAGGGTAGCGTTTACCGTCAATAACGCCTCTGATTTAATCCAACATTGTGTGCTTCCAAGCGTACTTAGTCGCAAATCCCTTATTGGGGCACTCCTATAGGTCATTAGGCTCCAAAAAAGTTCAAAATCAATTTACTTTCTTCAGTAAACAGTTTATTCATTCAATGCTTCATTCAAGTTTCTGCATATTACGTTCCATATGCCCTTTTTTGTATTGTATACAACTTGCAAATTCATCAATTGAAATCTTCCAATCTCCAATGCATTTCGAGCACCCCTGTGCTCTTCATCAGGGAGTCAAACTAAAAAAGTAAATAAATAATATAATGCTTAATCTCATTGTGTTGAGGCGTCAATCTTTGTATAACATGTACATAGCAGTATTCAAACCAATCGTGATTGTCAGTGTAGTTAGTAAACACTCGTGATTTAAGTGTATACAAATGTGTCAGTACTCACTTATTGCAGCATAAATGATACGATTATTCCAATATTTTTAGATACTAACTGCTGAAAATATGAAGGAAACTCATGGTCGAAATTGGTATCATACCCCAACTCAGTTTGGACAAAATACAAGCAAGCATGTCTGTCGTGCTACCATTCCTAACATACTCGTGATGGCATTCTGTGTATTGTGTTGTGCCTGGCATCTGACATCATTATAATGGGCGTAGCATGTGACGCGGGCTTCTATGGCAGGAAACTAAAAACGGACTAAAGTGTAGATAGTGTGGTGGCAGCCATGATGTGGGTATTCAAGCTATTCTATAATTCATGACATAGGTCCTTCACATGTAACGGGATGGCTCGTATTTTGCAATAGAAGACATAACGGTAAGACCCTCAGAATGGAATACTAGTGCAAAGTGCGTTGCGCACCGACATGTAATATGATTCTTAATAACTGGAGACGATCTAAACGCCACAAGTTAAACTTATTTCATCACGAGTATGTTAGGAATGGTAGCACGACAGACATGCTTGCTTGTATTTTGTCCAAACTGAGTTGGGGTATGATACCAATACAGTGCGCTGGAGTGTTTTAAGGACTCCCAGGCTATGGCCAAGTCCGTGGATCTCTCCACCACGCACCCAGCCACGTCTGCTTTTCGTTCCTTTCGTGGCCATAGAAGGGGCACCCCAACACGTTTGTTCAGCCAGAAGCCTGCGCAGAACCAACCTAGGCGCGGATGTGGTTTCCGCCGCGGCGGGACAGGGGGCCAGCGTGTGGGTCAGTCCACCTCCGCTCCCACAGCATCCGCCTGAAAGCCTTCCTAGTCTGAGCTTTGGGTTGCACCCCACGCTGGTGGGCAGCAGGATTCGCCATCACCTCCCCCACTGGCGTTCTGTCACCTCGGACAGGTGGGTGCTGCAAATCATCTGCCCCTCCAGCCCTGCTACCTCAGTTCCACTGCATGTCGGGGGATCACTTTGCGCTTCTCCAACAGGAAGTCACTGCCCTCTTGGCCAAGGGGGCCATTGAGCACATTCCTGGGCCAGAAGTAGGACATGGTTGTTATTACCACTACTTTCTGGTCCCCAAGAAGGAGAAAGGGGGCCTGCGCCACATCTTGGACCTCAGGAACGTCAACCGCTTCCTCCGGAAGGAGAAGTTTAAGATGTTAACTCTTGCTCAAATCTTGGCTGCCCTCGACCCTGGAGACTGGATGGTAGCGTTGGACTTGCAGGACGTATATTTTCATATCCCCGTCCTGCTGGCCCACCGGCGTTACCTGCCGTTCACGGTGCCAAGAGCACTTTCAGTTTGCTGTGCTCCCCCTTCAGCCTTACCAATGCCCCTCGGGTGTTCATGAAAGTGATGGCAGTGGTCACAGCTCATCTGCGCAGATCAGGGGTTCCAGTCTTCCCTTATCTCGACGACTGGTTGTTGAATGCGGGCTCGCCTCAAGCAGTTGTTTCCCACTGCCAGACAACGGCCGACCTCCTGCATTTCCTGGGGTTCTCCATCAATGTGCTGAAGTCACACCTGGCCCAGAAGCTCCCCTTCATCGAAGCGGTTCTGGATTTGACGCAGTTTTGGGTTTATCCTCCCGAGTAGCGAGTACGGGATATTCAGGCTATGATTCCGATCTTTCAGACTCTATCCCGGGTTTCAGTCAGGATGATCCTCCGGCTCCTGGGCATAATGGCCTCCTGCATCCTGCTGGTGCAACATGCCAGATGGCATATGCGGGCTCTGCAGTGGGACCTGAAGTTCCAGTGGTCTCAGCATCAGGGCAACCTGTCCGATCACATACAGACCTCGGAGGGCACTGCACGACAATTGCAGTGGTGGCTCACAAATCGAGATTGTGTCAATGGCAGATCCCCCTCCCTTCGCCAACCAGAACACACACTGGTGATGGATGCGTCCCTCCTGGGATGGGGCAGCCACTTGGGAGAGGCGGAGATCAGAGGCCGCTGGTCTCTGGCGGAGTCCCGGCTCCATATCAACCTTTTGGAGCTTTGGGCGATCTGACTTGCACTGAAAGCATTCCTTCCATCTGTCTGGGGAAGTGTAGTGCAGGTGTTCATGGACAACACCACCGCCATGTGGTACTGCAACAAACAGGGCAAGGTGGGGTCGTGGACCCCATGTCAGGAGGCTCTGCGCCTCTGGACATTGCTGGAACATCAAGGCATTACGTTGGTGGTTCAACACCTGGCAGGTACACTGAATGCCAGGGCGGACAAACTCAGCCGCCGGTGCATGATGGATCACGAATGGTGTCTGAACTCGGACGTGGTGCAAGGTCTCTTTCTGCAGCGGAGAGAGCCTTGGTTAGATCTATTCGCCATTGAAGAGAACGCGCAATGTCATCAGTTCTGCGCGTTGGAATTTCCAAGGCGGCACTCGCTCGGCGACGCTTTTCATCACGAGTGGAGCTGTGGTCTGTTGTACGTCTCTCCGCCTATACCTCTTCTGCCCAGAGTGTTGATGAAGATTCGGCCCGAGCTACTCAGCATTGCGATCAATCCCTCGATTTGACTGCCTCTTCAGGAGGATCTTCTGTAGCAGCAGCAGGGGACGGTCCTCCACCTGAACCTGTCCAGCCTCCACCTCCATGCGTGGAGATTGAGCGGTGACAGTTGACAGCTTTCGATCTTCCTCCCAAAGTCTATGATGTCATTCTGGCAGCCAGGATTCCCTCCACTAAGACAGTATACGCCTGTAGGTGGAACAAATTTGTGGCATGGTGCACAGCAAAGGCTGTGTATACCCTTTCTCCCCCTCTTTCCGAGGTCCTTCTGTTCCTTCTCTCTTTAGCGGGGCTCTGCTCTGGGCACTCTCAAAGGTTATCTTTTGGCCATCTTCGCCTTTCTACGGCTTCCAGATCAGCTGTCTCTTTTTAAGACCCCGGTTGTTAATCGCGTCCTCAAAGGCATTACAAACACGTTTCCTCCCGTGCCTTTCAAAATGCCTCAATGGGAGTTAAATCTTGTCTTGACCTATCTAATGTGCGCTCCCTTTGGGCCCCTTCATAACTGTCCCTTACGTCTTCTCACTCTAAAGACGGCTTTCCTGGTAGCTATCACCTCTGCCAGAAGAGTGAGTGAGCTCCAGGCTCTTTCTTCTAAACCTTCTTGTCTTTCTGTTCATCCGGACAAGGTGGTTTTAAGGACTCATCCTTCTTTCTTGCCAAAGGTTGTCACACCCTTCCACATTGGGCAGACCATCACTTTGCCCACCTTCTTTTCGCCTCCGCATCCTTCAAAGGAGGAAGAGAGGGTCCACCATCTGGACCCAAAATGTGTGCTCTTGTTCTATCTGAAGCGCACACAACAGTTCCGGGTGGATGACCACATTTTTGTTGGCTACTTGGCGCCAAAAAAGGTTGAGCCGTGCACAAACGAACCATCTCTCGGTGGGTCGTTCTGTGCAGCAAAGCACGTTACTCGTTGGCTAAGAAGGAGCCTCCTGTGGGGCTGCATGCCCATTCTACCAGGGCAATGGCAGCCACTACTGCCTTGGGACACTGCGTTCCCTTGCAGGACATTTGTCAGGCAGCTACGTGGGCCTCCCTGCACACGTTTACCAAGCATTATTGCCTTGACAGTCAAGTCCGGAGAGACTGATTCTTTGGCCGTTCTGTTCTCCGTGACTTTCCGGTGTAATCTTGTTCGCAGACCCTCCACCGGGGTTAGTATTGTTGGGGTATTTATTCTAAGGTAAGGAATCTATCACTAACATGTCTCTTTCAGATGCACAAGTTACTACTTGTGTAATGATATATCTGTAAGACACATTAATTAGTGATAGATTCCTTACCACCCCACCCATCCTCCCCGTTCTGCAAACTGATTTCTAGGGTTAAGGTCATCCCTTTCAAGGCCCTGATTTCATGGCACCAGTGGTCAGTTTCTTGTATGGCTCTGCGTTCCTGGTGCGAAAAGTTGTGTACAGAACTGACGTTAGCGCGCATGGGTGGCGCCTAAATAGTCTCCGTGACATCATATCGGCGCCAGCGATGCCAGCGACGGACGCAAAACCGCACAACGCCACCTTCCGACGTGCAGGGGTACTGCTGACAAAAAACTTTCCGGATCCAGTCTGATTCCTGGGGATATTCTAAGGTAAGGAATCTATCACTAACTAATGTCTCTTACAGATATATCGTTATACAAGTAGTAACTTGTGCAACAAGGCCAGACCCCAGGGGATGGGGTCCTCGGGCCAATAGTGGCCCAGGGAAGGGGGGCAACACAGTCCCCTTTTGGTTTCTTTTTTTTTAATGCTCAGGCCCTGGGGGATGGGGTCCCCAGGGCCCAAAAAATTTGAAGAGAAGGCCCAGGGCCCAAAAAGTGTATGAAGAGAGAGGGGGACTACACAGACCCCCTCCTAAAAAAGAAAAAAGAAAACAGAGGCCGGCATCTCGCCGGAGGCCCCACCCCCTTCCTGCAGCACTCTGCAAACGCACCTCCTGGCATGTTTTCAGTTGTGGAATGAAGTCCCCTAGCATCTTATGGGTCCTTAGGGGCCAAGTAGCCCACCAGGTACCTCCAGTAAGACCCACACAGTGGGATTGTTGAGAGGTGGTCCGAGGCCATGCACCGTTTTACACCACTCTGCAAACGCACCTCTTGGCACATTGCTGGTGGGCCGATGACGTCCTCTTGTGTCCTGAAGACCTCAGGACCAAGTTGGACTTCATCCCCCGAGCAGCAGTGCGACAGGAGCCGCATTTGCAGAGTGTTCTAAAAAGGGGGCGTGGCCTTTGAGCACTCTGAGCAATCCAGCTGTATAGGGCTTACTGGAGACAACAGGAGGGCTAGTGGGCCCCAGGGACCCTCAGGAGGAAAGGGGACTTAATCCTCCAACCAAGAGCGCACCAAGAGGTGTGTTTGCAGAGTGGTAGAGAAAGGGGGCATGGTCCTGTGTCCACCTCTCAGCAATCCCACTGTTTGGGGCTTACTGGAGGTAAGAGGTATGCTAGTTTGCCCCTAAGGAGCCCCAGCAGCGAAGGGGACTTCAATCCCCATCCAAGAGTGCTACAGGGAGTGCATTTGCAGAGTGGTGGGCAAAGGGGGCGTGGCCTGCTATGAGAACTTAGAAATCCTGCTCTGTGGGAGTTACTGGAGGGTAGTTGGCCCCCAAAGTTTCCTTGGGGGCCAACTACCCCTCCTGTTACCTTCAGTAAGTCCCACACAGTGGGTGGGCTAAGACGTCTTCGGAGGCCCGCCTTTCTCCACCACTCTGCAAATGTGTCTCCTAGCAGACTACTGGATGGAGTCCACTTTACTCCTGAAGGACATTGGGGGCCAAGAAGCCCTCCTGGTACTTCCTGTAAGTCTTATGCAGCGGAATTCCTGAGCGCTGGTCGGAGGCCCAGCATCCTTTCGCCACCACTCTGCAAATGCGTCTACTAGTTAAAGAATTTTTGCAATGCAATTGCGAGAGTTAGAGCTATTGGCGTTGTAAATGTAAATGTTTTTTACTAATGTTTTTGGGAGTTGAGTGGAGTGGAGTGGATGTACGTTGTGGAATTATGTGGTAAATTGTACAGTGAAATTATGTGGATATTAGTGTGTAGGAATTATGTAGAGTGGGATTATGTGTTATGGAGAGGAATTATGTGGTATGGTAGTCTTTGTTGTTGAGTGGTAACCTCAGGTTTAGTCTTCCTTGTTTCCATAGAAGCTCAACGAAGAACTCACTGAGATAATAAAAAAAGGAATAACTGAGGAGTACTTGTTGACCTAGTTAGAGGTATGAGCAGGGCCACTGGAATTATGCGACTGTTTGGCTGGACCGACTTTCACACAATTATAAATTTTCCGCATTAGCCAAATAATCCAATATCTGCTCCCTCACCGGCAGATTTAAACAAAAAAAGCCTTGTTTTTAGGTCAAACGTTACCAAAACAATGCAGCGACAAGTGTTATAGCGCGTGGAAGGCCCTTTGCAAAACTAGAATGGTCACCTGTTACTTATTACTAAATGTGGGTCTTAAATTGGTACTAATTGTGTGCATGCCACTGTTGCTTCCTTATGCACCTCTCTTGCCTCTTTCAGCACCTCTTTTATTTCTTTCTGCACTTCTCTTCCTTCTTTCTGCACCTCTCTTGCTTCTTTCTGCACTCCAAGTGCCTCTTTCAGCACCTCTGTTGCTTTTTTCTGCAGATATCTTGCCTCTTTCTGCACTTCACTTGCCTCTTTCAGCACCTCTGTTGCTTTTTTCTGCATATCTCTTGCCTCGTTCTGCACCTCTCATGCTTCTTTCTGCAACCCTGTTCCCTCTTTGTGCACATTTCCTCCCTGTTTCTGCACCTCTCTTGCCTCTTTTGGTACCTCTCTTGCCTCTATCTGCACTTCTCTTGCCTCTTTCTGCATCCCTCTTGCCTCTTTCTGCATCTCTGTTGCTTCTTTGTGAACTTCTATTGCCTCTTTCTGTACCTCTCTTGCTCTTTCAACACCTGCAGATCTTTTGCCTCTTTCTGCTCCACTCTTTTCTCTTTCTGCACCTCCCTTTCCTCTTTTTGCACCCCTGATCCCTCTTGCTGCACCTTTCTTCCTTCTTTCTGCACCCCTCCTGCCTCTTTCTGTACCTCTCTTGCCTCTTCGTGCACCCATCCTACTTTTTTCTGCACCCCTCTCACCTCTTTTTGTACCTCTGTTCGTTCTTTCTGAACTATTCTTGCTTCTTTCTACACCTCACTTGCCTCTTTCTGTAGTTTTCTTGCTTCTTTCTACACGTCTGTTGCTTCTTTCAACAATTCTCTTGCCTCTTTCTGCTATTCTCTTGCTTGTTTTTGCACCTCTCTTGCGTATTTCTGTACCTCTGTTTCCTCTTTCTGTACTTCACTTGCTTCTTTCTGCAAATCTCTTTCCTCATTCGACACTTATGTTGCTTCTTTCTGCACCCCTCTTGCCTCTTTCTGCACCCCTGTACTATCTTTGTGCAACTCTCTTGCCTCTTTCTACACCTCTCTTCCCTGTCTCTGCACCACGCTTGCCTCTTTCTGTACCTCTTTTGCTTCTTTCTGCACTTCTCTTACCTTGTCCTGCATCCTTCGTGCCTCTTCCAGCACCTCTGTTGCTTGTTTCTGCATTTCTCTTCCTTCTTTCTGTACCCCTCTTGCCTCTTTGAGCACTTCTTTTACGTCTTTCTGTACTCCTCTCTCTTCTTTCGGCACCCACTTGTCTCTTTCTGTAACTCTGTTTCTTCTTTTTACACTTCTGTTGCCTCTTTGTGCACCTCTCTTGCTTCTTTCTGCACCACACTTGACTCTTTCAGCACCTCTGTTACTTTTTTCTGCAGATCTTTTGGCTCTTTCTACACCCCTCTTTTCTCTTTCTGCATCTCTCTTGCCTCTTTCTCCACCCCTGTTCCCTCTTTTAGCACCCTTCGCGCCTCTATCAGCACCTCTGTTTTTTCTTTCTGAACTTCTTTTCCTTCTTTCTATACCTCTCTTGCTTCTTTCTGCTCCTCACTTGCGTCTTTGTGCACCTCTGTTGCTTTTTTGCTGCAGATCTCTTGCCTCTTTCTGCACCCCTGCTCCCTCTTTCTACACCTCTCTTTCTATACCTTTCTTGCTTCTTTCTGCACCTCTCTTGCCTCTTTCTGTACCTCTGTTGCATTTTTCTGCATTTCTCTTGCCTCTTTCTACACCTCTCTTCCCTCTCTACGCACCACTCTTGCCTCTTTCTGTACCTCTGTTGCTTCTTTCTGCACTTCTCTTACCTCATCCTGCATCCTTCAAGCCTCTTTCAGCCAGCCTGTTGCTTGTTTCTGCACTTCTCTTCCTTCTTTCTGCACCCTAGTGCCTCCTTCTGCACCTCTGTTGCTTCTTTCTGCACTTCTCTTGGTTCTTTTTGCACTGCTCTTGCCTCTTTCTGCATCCCTCTTGCCTCTTTGAGCACCTCTTTTACTTCCTTCTTTACTTCTCTCCTCTTTCTGCACCTCTGTTGCTTCTTACTGCACTTCTGTTGCCTCTTTCTGCACCTCTCTTGCTTCTTTCTGCACCTCACGTGCCTCTTTTAGCACTTCTGTTGCTTTTTTCTGCAGATCTATTGCCACTTTCTGCACCTCACTTGCCTCTTTCAGCACCTCCGTTGCTTTCTACTGCAAATCTCTTGCCTCTTTCTGTACCCCTCTTTTCTCTTTCTGCACCTCTTTTGCCTCTTTCTGTACCCCGGTTCCCTCTTTCTGCACCTTTGCGGCCTGTTTCTATACCTCTCTTGCCTCTTTCTGTATCTCTTTTGCCTCTTTGTGCACCCCTCCTACATTTTTCCTGCACCCCTCTTGCCTCTTTTTGTACCTCTGTTGGTTTTTTCTGCACTTCTCTTCCTTCTTTCTGTATCCCTCCTGCCTCTTTCTGTACCTCTTTTGCCTCTTTGTGCACCCCTCCTACTTTTTTCTGCACCCGTTGCCTCTTTCTGTACCTCCGTCCTCACGCCCCGCAATGCACTGCTGATGACGTCACATATTACATCATTCATGACATGATCAGTGACATCACTGATGACATCTCAATTGACATCACTGATGACATCACCCACATAGCTAATCTGATGCACCTCCACATACCCTAATATAACCTTTGATACTCCCACTCTAAAATATAGACTACCATTTTCGAAACCATAGACACACCAATACCAGTTACTAGATACCCACTCACTGATTCCTAGGTCTACACACACATCTACTCATTCACCCATACAGTCACTTATACATGCAGTAACTCATCAATACAGCACTATCATATGCAGACAGAGGCGTAGCTAGAGCTATCCCTCAGATTGTCGCCCCTGGTGAGGGGGGTGAGGGGTGCTGGGGAAAACGGACCGAGAGACACGTTGTATTGCCGCTAATAGTTATCTCGATCATGCAAGTTACATGCACATACATGACAGAGTCCAAGGCTATTCCAGTGACTGGCAGTACAAAGTAGAACACACAGACTGCCACCCTGCAGGATTTCAAGAAGGGCCTAAAACATGGTTATTCGATTAACGTACCTGATCAGCAGCAGCGCCTAGATACCCTCACAGGTGATAAGTTAAGTGACCCCTTCAATGGAGGTTGTGCTGTCTATAAATGACAGTGCGCGAACACACCATGCTTTAATGATATATATGCTACATTGTGAGTTCAGTGAAGTAGCATTGATGGCAGCGACGCCACTCTGAAAATTGTTCAAGCAACACTGGGTGTTCCCAATCCTGTTTCTCTTGGTTATTACCTTCAATGACTCAACGAAATTCTAGTCCCCCTCCCATATGAATATGTCACAAGCCCTCTGGATATTATTAAGGCAGGTATTGTCCTGATAATGTGGTAACCAGATATTTTACTCATTTTCATTTTTAAAGAAGGGCGCATGTTGTGTGTGTTTTTAGTGTCTCACCAGAGTGGCCAAAAAAATAAGCGTGCTGTGGTAGGCCCTTTATAGTTTTCAGAGCTCGATAGTCTCTGACAATTCTATGTTTATTCGTAAATTGCTGGCCTTTGTGCTAAGGCTGGGTGTTCAGCAGTCTGGATTCCTCCTTGCTCAATTGTTGGCGTGCGCAGGCCTCTGTTGCGTTTCCTTTTTATCCTCCTGTCATTAATAAGACATGATACATTGGCACGACATTAATGAGCACCATTTAGCCTTATCTCCTTGATATAATCTTTTACTAGAGTTTAGTAAAGTTATTGTGACACATCGGCCCCTATTGTTGCAGTTAATTTCACGGAACCTGACAGCAGATCTGCGCGTGATACCTTGTTTTTTCTGTCAGATTCGCCAAATTAGTGTCACACTAACACACTCTAGTCTAGCCAGTCGAAAAATTACTGACTAAAGAGACAAGAAAATATTTGCGCCAAACGGAAATTTTGAAGCAAAAGTGGGTATTTCTCACCGCAGGCACTGGGGTCATAAAAACAGGCAGCACAGTCCACAGGCGCGCATAGGCTCTGAGTGGCAGCATATACCGTGGTATTAGTGGTTGAGGTTGTGTTTTTTTTAAAACACGCAAGCAAGTCCCATGACGCATTGCAGTGGCACAGAGAAAGAGAGCCGTGCCTTGTTAGCCACTGTGCTGCTTTTGCTCACACCCATTCCCAGCGTCTCGAGCTGAAATGTGGCTGCTTTTAAAACTGTGATGTAAAAACAAATTTAATCTGGGGTTGCTGAGCAATCTGCCACAATCCTTTCAGGTCTCAGTACCTCTCACAGGCGCACAGGTGCATATCCACAAGGTCGTCAGCTTAATTACTTTAACTGTAACTCTAAACCTAGAAAACAAACCCTAACCACAAACCTGCGGTAAGACCCAATCGAAACACTTGTGTTTATCCAAACCTTTAAAACTAACACACAATCTAAGCATAATCATACATGTATCTCTAAACCTATTGTTCATCTAAGCAATTCTAATAATTCCAGTCCTCGTTCCACCCCTATCCCATTCATCTAACCATCACCCTCATCCTAGATGTAACCTAATTCTTTCTAACACTAATATTAACTGTCACTCCAACTCAAAAACTAATACCAGCTTTAAGGCAACCCCTATCTCATGCCCTAACTCGAGAATAGCAGATCTTTTTCAGTGCAAGATTTGTGCATGCTGTGGTGCCTTATGTTAAAAACAAGATCTGCAAACCTTAGTCCAGTCTCTAGATGTCACCAGGTAGGTATGTGAAACTGGCCTAGTCACTGGCCTATCGAGCCTGGCTTCCCCAACATTATTATTAATCTCAGCAGCAAGGCTTACTGCAAACATGGAATGGGCAGACCACAGCTCATCAGTTAGAGAATGTCTGAGTTCGCTCACAGTGGAAAAACACTGCATACTCAAGACGGTGTGCATAACCTTCAAAACCCTTCACCAACCTACCTAGCATCAGCAATTACACGTCGCTGGGCAAAACAGAAACCCCAAACAAAGAAGCATTGATGCTTGTAGCTCTGAAATTCAACATACAAAAATTTGTATGGCCTTATTTAGAGATTGGTGAATAGAATACTCTGCCACACAGTGGCACATACCCTGTGCTCTGTACACAAAAGCTATAGGCTACAATGCACCTGTAATACATTTGTGTCTGAGTATCCCATTGGCCAAACTCCAAAGCAGGCACTTACTCCATCTCAATAACAGCACCCAGAATATGGATTTTTTATGTATCCAATAAAACTACATATTCATGCATCATAACACCTAATTCTAACAGCTACGTTTGTGACATTTAATTGCAGCTCTCTCCAGCACCTGCACTGCCACATATGCAGTGTCATTCTTAAATCAAATATTGTAGCGTGAAGAACAAAATGACGACTTAATGTTCACTATAAGACAACACCTCTTTGCTAACATTGATTTCTATGACTTTGATGCATTTCTCAGAATATGTATCTACAAATTGCAAAATGCGCTGACGTCATCCTGAACATTTCTTTGTAAATATGTATGTTTATTAATTGGAATCATTTCTCATATTTTTCTGTAAAAAAAAACTGTAGAGTACTTTAACATCGTCTGCGTGTGGTATAACATTTCAAATAAAGAAATAAAAACATAGAAATTACCAGCATTCGCAGGGTTCTATACTTTATGGAATGTTCTCCGACATCCCATGTCTACGTTTTCTGCAGTTGCAGGGCAATGTCTGGTATGTTCAGCTCATGGTTTGTACACGTGGAGGGGCACAGCTGGCACCGGAAGTACAGCTAACAACAGCACGCCAGACATAGAGGAATGCAGAGTTAGTCACATCTGAACTAGGGAATGATGGAGTGAGAAAGGTGGGAGTGGCGCACCCCAGCCCCCACCTTCCCGCCAGTCTTCCGCCGCGGTAGAAAAGAATCTGACTGCGTGATCTGCCATCTGTCCCTCTGCTCTCTCTCTGCTGTACTCTCTTCCAACATGAAGAGCCCACTAGTCTCCCTTATGCTGCCGATCTGCAGCCAGCAGCCGGCTTGCTCAGGCCTGGTCCAAGAATACTGCCCCCTCACCACCCGCCTACCTTGTATGTGAAGGAGAGGAACTTGAAAGAAAAGTTGTTTGGCCTCCGATTCACCTGGACGACTTGCAGGACTGGGGCAGAGGAGAGAGACACCAACACCCCCTCTATCACTGGCTGCATTCCCTTGGTCTCATTGCTGTCAATATGCCGAGTCAAAGGTGTCACACCGGCCCGCTACTTCCGCGCATGAGGGGCAGGGCGCCAGAAGAGGCAGTGCGCGGGAGGTTGGCTTTACCCAGGAGAAGCGTAACTGTTCAACCACTGCTGAATATGAAAAATCAAAACAACAAGCAAAAGTGAGGTTCAGTAAGAGAGGGTATCAGAAGGCAGTAGTTGAAAGGGCAGAGGGAAAAAGTGACAAAGTAGAACGTAGTTCATTTTTAATTGACAAACCAGTAAGTGTAGACGTCAGCGGAATAGGAGTTCAGCCAAACGTCCAACTCATATTTATCACTGAATTTTCAGACAAATCACCAGAAGTAATTCAGATTCTACGGAAAAATTGGCGATTACTGAAAACCGATAATGTAGTAGGAAAACTCATTCCTGACAATCCTTTAGTTACCTATAGGAAGGGATCCTCCTTAAAAGATCACTTGGTTAGAAGCCATTATAAAGTAAACCAAAAAGGAAAGATGCCATTATGGGATTCTTCCCATGCACTAAATGCAAGGCATGCAAAAAGAGCAAAAAGGTAAAAGAAGATATCATTCCAGGAGTGAAAGCCAAAATGAAAATCGGCAAATTCCTCAATTGCAATTCAGACCATACTGTATATTGTCTAGTGTGCCCCTGCGGAAAAAGGTACGTGGGGAGCACCAAACACCTTACAAAGAAAAGAATTCTCGAACACCTTCGGGCAATCAAGAACAAAGACCAAACATACCCAGTTGCCCGCCACTTCGAACAACATCACAATAGTGATAGTGAACAACTACAATTCTTTTGTTTGGATCAGATTGAGAGAGGAGTGAGGGGTGGAGATAGAGTGAAACGTTTGCGCACTCTAGAATCTAAATACATAATCAAATTGCAGAGTAAGGCCCCATGGGCTTGAATAATGAAGAGGAGATTTGAGTGCACATTGGATAGTATTGTCTGTATTTCTACTTATGTTTAATCTGTACTTTTCCTTTCTGAAAAACTTATCAATCAGAACAAGTTTTTGGTTGTTTGAATTGTATATAGAAATGATATAGATTTTGAATAGAGTGTCTCTTGTTTTCCCTTTGGATAATGACATTGAAATTTAAGTTGAAGTAGGCATGATTAGGAATGGCAATGGGGGCAGTGTAGGACGTATTGAAATGCTTTAAAAAAGAGAGGGATATTTTGGATAAAGATAGAAGCCCATTCAGGGCAGAATAACCGTAATAATGAGGACAGCCCATTCAGGGCAGAATAACATATGTGGGCTGAGGTATCGATGAGAAACAATCGAGTGGTCCGCGCAAGACGAATGCAATATTGACTGTGAATTGAAGAAATCAAGCTTTTGTTTACTATGATTGTGTTGCATTTCCCTCAAAAGTAACAAGTATTAACAGGCTAAACATTGAATGAATTGTAAATAATTGAACTCTCCAATATGGCCGCCGTGCCGAAGGAATTTTCGAAGTATTGTTTCTATGTCACTGACATTGGACTGTTTGTTTGTGGATAACTTTATTTAAACATGGTAATAATGTTAACAAACTGACACCGAGGAAGGCGGTTTCTCCGATAGGCGTTTGTCAGTCTGATTCCCGATTAAAACCTACTTGATAGTAATTGCTCCAGTGTGCCCTCGAATTTTTTCAGCGTTAAGGATTAACGGTGCAGTTTGTGGCATATATATATCTATATATATATATATATATATATATATATATATATATATATATATATTACCTACTGGCGGTCGCCAGTAGGTATATATAGTTAGGATTTTTTCTCTATGGGTTTTTTGAAAATTCTATGTCTAATAACTTTGGCGTTTGTGGACGGAATTGGCTGAAATTTTCAGGAAAATGGCACATCTTGTTTCTGAGCAGCCCCTGAAAATTTTGGGGGGGTTCGTCAAGGGGGGGCCGAGAAAAAAGGGGGGTCCCAAAACGCGTTTTTCCCATGTTAATTTCCATAGGGCGGTTGGCCTCACTTTTAGCCCGAACGGCTGAATGGATTTGCACGAAACTTGGCAAAATTGTAGGGACTGGTAGCCCGATGTGCCTTTTGTAGGTCTCAATATATGTGCTCCAGTGGATTTTGAGAAATTAACGTTTAAAAAAATATATATATCTGTAACAGCGGACCGGGCAGCGCTCTGGTTCGCGGACTTTTCGCGCAACGGAGCTTTGTGAAGCGAAGCTGATTGGTTCTCCGGCATCTGTCAACATTCCAAACAGTCCGTAGCGGCCGCCATCTTGTCTCTCGGTAGGATCGAGAGACAAGAGGAGGTCAAAACAAAGGGGGAAATAACTATAAGGGGGCATAGTAGATCCTCGCTGACCCCCTAGGTTTGATGTGGAGGTTTTAAAAGGGCCCCGCGGGGCAAAAAAAAATAATAATAATAATAATCGAACGGCTGAATGGATTTGCACGAAACTTGGCAAAATATTAGGGACTGGTAGCCCGATGTGCCTTTGCTAGGTCTCAATATATGTGCTCCAGTGGATTTTGAGAAATTAACGTTCAAAAAAAGATATATATCTGTAACAGCGCTCCGCTTCGCGTAACGGAGGTTTGCGAAGCTGATTGGTCATTCTGTCACTGGGCTATAGTTGGGCTACATCTGGCTGATATTTGGGCTACATTTGTTTTTTTGTGTGTCTGGCGGCCATCTTTGGGCTACATTGGGCTACATTGGGCTTCATTGGGCTACATTCGGCTAATTAGCAAATAGCTCATCGCAAACTAGGAATGGTAAAGAATCGCTATTTATTCCTTAAAGTTCGCTATTTAGGAAATGCAAAAAACTTTGATGATACATATGGCGGTTCATCTCTAACAAGATAAGAAGCATAGGGATACATTTATGATGACTGGCGCATCACCAGGGATGTGTTAGTCATTCTGTGCCGCTGTTCCGTCACCTATGGTGTGCTGCATTTACAATGCGGCGCATCATGGGGCAAAAACAGCACAGATGCGTGATGTATCTGTGCCGTAAAGGTGGCGCATTGCTGGAGTTGTATCGCAAGTGTGATGAAGCTCCAGCAAGGGTCGGGGGTGCCCCTGTCGCAGGGTTTCTGTTCTCACACAGAACTGTGGACAGAGGATTGGAACCTCGGCGAATGCATTGCTGGAGTTGTATCGCAAGTGTGATGAAGCTCCAGCAAGGGTCGGGGGTGCCCCTGTCGCAGGGTTTCTGTTCTCACACAGAACTGTGGACAGAGGATTGGAACCTCGGCGAATTAGGGTGTCCCAAAACTCACGTTAGTAATCAAAAACTCCTTAGCAAGCTAGGTACAGTGTCACATTGGATATAACAAACTCTCAATGTTTAGACAATCCAGAATATGAACTTATAGTACCTCAGGATACGTGGAACTCATGAACAGTCGGTCGTTATAGATTTCTTAGAAACCAGAACATGGAGTTAAGAAGAACAGATGTGTATTTGAAATGTTTATTTACTAATGCCGTCTTCTCAGGCGTAGTACCTTAGATAATAAAAGTACACATATTATCAGTAGCAAAATTACCAGCATAGTTACTAGTACATAAAAAGTGAATGGTGATAGTATGTTAACATGCTGTAAATGAATAAGAGTTAGCAACACTTATAAGCAGCCGCGGGCCGTGGAGGGAGTTACGATGAGGCAGGGAGGAGGGGAGGGGGAGAAGCAGGGTGGAGAATACAAGTACACATATTATCAGTAGCAAAATTACCAGCATAGTTACTAGTACATAAAAAGCGAATGGTGACAGTATGTTAACATGCTGTAAATGAATAAGAGTTAGCAACACTTATAAGCAGCCGCGGGCCGTGGAGGGAATTACGGTGGGGCAGGGAGGCGGGGAGGGGGAGGGGCAAGGTAGAGAGGGCTCCACCCTGCTTCTCCCCCTCCCCGCCTCCCTGCCCCATCGTAACTCCCTCCACGGCCCGCGGCTGCTTATATCTCACCCTCCCTAATACACATATTATATTATTTGCTAAGAAGGTCTCTTTGTGTTGGTTTAGGGCGTGCCTATACTTTAGTGTCTTAGATTTGAAGGAATCACATCAGCATACACCAGCTCTCTCTTCATGTGAACCGCATCAACTGTTGTGTATGTGTGTTCGGCAAAGCAATATAAAACCCGCCTCATGCCCAGAATTGGCAGAAGTTGCACTTATGTTATGAGTATGAAGTCGTGGAGATCAGACCTCATAACAATTCTGTATCGTGTTGTTCTTGAAACTTTAGCACTCGCTGTACAGATATAGTTTAACAAGTAAAGCAGATAGTAGACCAATAACATATTATTCTCATGTAAACCACGATGAACTACTAGGTGGAAAGCTAAAGCAACAACTAAGTGTCGTGTGCAGAAGTTGCAAAAAAGGAAAAATGGCGTTTAAACCGGTAATGAGCCCATGCTAACTTAACACGGTGTAAAGATATCCAGGACCTAGATGACACCTCCTCATGATCCGGAAACGAACTGAATAAGATAATAGAAGTGCCATCTCATGAGAGCAGATTGCAAGTTTATATGTGGACGGTCCGCAAGGTAAAGCATTAAAAACTAGGAAAATTTAATGCTAAAGAAAAATAAAACAGCCAAGTACTTTATCGAGTCTTAAGCCAATAGGCAAGGTAAATAATAAAAACTTGACAAATAAGTCAATGAATTGTCAATGAAATGCTAGTACTCAGCATATCAAACATGAAAAAGGTCTATGACATAACTGTGTATGCAAAATAAGCTGCAACAGCCTCCAATAGGAAGTCACCGTCTTCATCCGAAAACAGTTCAGCCATCCAATTTAAAAGCGGAAAAGAACATACGTGCTCTCCCAGCACCGGATCCTGTATCACCATCAGAGGACAGCTCGGTGGGTTTTCAAGAAAGCTCTGTTCCAAGAAAGACTGTGCTGCCGCCAGTAAATTCCAGGGACCAAGTAGTCCATGCATCAATGCCACAGCCATAATCCTTTCGCCAGGACAAACCAACTCGTGAGTAATGATAGGAGTCATCAGCTGATTAAAGTCGACGTCAGGAGAAACCGGTCCGCAGAGACACAAATCAATGGCCCAATCGAAATCACAGGTCAGGCAGTGAAATACAGGCTGGACACAGGTGAAGTAGGAGAACCGAAAAGATAATCCATATGCCGTGCTTAATATCGCCAACAGCATTGTGCCATAATATTCTAGCATGCGATTGCGGAACAGTGTCAGCAGCTGCAGGGTCGGAGGTTGCATAGGAGGGACATCCATATTTAAAAATGTAAAAAAGCACAAGAGCGTCCGCTGGTAATGCAAGTAAAAATGCCAATCCACGAACCAGAGTGCAGAAAATACAATGAAAGGAAGCAGGGATGACTCCAAAGATTTTCTCAAATGAAGTCACGAGACCACTGGTAACAACTTTAAAAAAGTGTGCCAGGGACTTTGTGGAGGATGCGTTAAAGATAGTCGGAAACATGTTGCTGAAATTGAAAGGCAAATCTTAATTGAAAAGGGTGTGCACCTCTGTACGGGTGTTCGCTATGTGAAGTACGAAAGTTTCACGGGCCGAACTCAAGGCCACCTCTCTCTGAGACAAAAGAGCTCTTATTCTTGCCATGCCGTTGAAACGTGTCCCAAGGTTGGTATTTGTGGCCAGATTGAAAACTCCCTATGTTCATGTGTGGGAGGAAATAGAACATTTCTGCAGCAAATAACCCGTTCACTTACTGTTACGATAAAAGGAATACTTTTAATTAACTCAGAACAATCTTCATTATTGAGCATCAAATAACTACCATTTTCCAACAACTTGAACGTGGGGATGATAGCAGGAACTGGCGTGCCTTGCAACACGCAAGCCATATTTGGTCGGTGTTTGTTGCATGAACCGTGTAACTGTATGTGCCTACACATTAGTGAATGATCTGGCGTCTCAGTGCATTCCTCTCCATTCAGATAAACTTCTTGATCATCTTTGAAACATCTGTATGTGTATGGAAGCGACCAGACCTCATGAAGAAAAGCACTACCTAAAGGTTCATAACGACCTATTGGTATATATTTCATACAATTTGAAAACTTATATAAAGCAAAAGGCAGCGTTATTAAACCGTGGATAAGGCATGTTGCCAAAAAACCCGCAATCCTCTGCTGATGATGTCACTGAGCATGTCATGAATGATGTAATATGTGACATCATCAGCAGTGGATTACGGGTAATGGTATCTCTAGTTTACTCCCTTATAGCTGTCTTTCTTTTAACATAAGTGTCTGTTTCCTTCCCTTATACTTACTGTTTTTGGTTCGCTTCCGGTTCGCGAACTGGGAAGCGAACTAAGAGAAATAGAGGTTGGCACAGTTCCAAATATTGTACCAATTTTTTAATAACGGGGAGGTAGTTCTGAAAAGAACTTTTTTTTTTATTTTTCTGAATATTTTTTTACTGTTTTTGAATTTTTCGGAACAGTTTTATATTTTTTGGGGTTTTTCTTGGAGGGGGCAATGAAAACGATTCATTGTAAAGGGCTCAACAGGAGCAACAAAACAAAAAAAAGAAGTATTTATTATTTTGGGCGTTTCGGACAAACTTGCATATGATAGTCAATAGCTCTGTTGATCAGAGTGATGCTTTTTTCTCCGTAGGAAATGAATCCATCGCAAAATGCGCAGATGTGTTTTACATCACCAAATCTCATTTGTATATTTGGCACCATCTCCCTGCCCTCTGGTCCCGTTACTTCCGGTACAACAGATCTTCTGGCCATAATAGGGAGATTATCTAGGTCGTTCCGAAACTGTGCAGCACTGTAGTTGTTAGGATGCCACCTAGTCATATGGCGATGCATTGTGTAGTTTCCGAAACTGTATTTTTTGTCGGTCCCTCTGGACAGTCTATCTTGACATATAAGGCAAGTTACGTATCTTGCATTTACTTTTTTCTGACCTTTGGGAATTTTAAAAAATTGCCAAATGAAGTTTTCTTTCCGGTGAGACGTCCTGGGCTGCTCAGGCAAAAACTGCCTCTCTTCGTGCTCGTCCTCCTGTTCCTCTTCTTCTTCTTCTTGTTGAATTACAACTTGAGCAGGTGGTCCACTCTTCCTTGTATGTGGTGGAGGTGGTGGGGAAGCACCAGCTGAAGCTACTAAAGAAGCCATTGCTCAGTGATCACAAAGGGTCTTTCTCTCACAATGATGAAAGTCAGAGTGAGGAAAGAAGGAGGGATTTTCATCATTTGGGAAAAACAAGAGTTCTCAACCAATCAAAAGTGTTCATTTTAGATTATAGGACCTAGTCTTACATCATTAGGAAACCAAAAGTGAAATGAACCAATGAAAAGTGTTATTACCAAGTCACATGACTTGCTGTGTTTACGTTAAGCGCTTTGCAGGGCCTCCCGGTTTGCTTCCAGAAACCTGCGCTTTGCGACTCGCTTCGCGTACCAGTTCGCTAACGTAGTACGTCATATGACGTATCACGCGACAACGTGAAACGTCATGCGGACGGGAGGCGTCACGATGTTGTTTTGTAACGCGGCACTTGCGGTAAAGAAACGTTTACCGGCTCGCGGTCTATTTCGCGGCATCAAGGTCAGCTAACGGGAAGCTTCCCGATTTGCGAAGCGGGAACGAAGAAAAAAAAATATTTAAAAAAAAAATTATTCATAAACATATAAAATATATTTTTGGATTTAAAGAAGAATACATTTTACAGCTACAGATATTAGCTGTTAAAAACCAATGAAATTCACAGAAAAAACCATAGGTTATGGACCATATATAGTTAGGAATTAGCATTTACAAAACCTTGAAAATTCACTGAAAAAACCATAGGTTATAGACCATATATAGTTAGGAATTAGCATTTACAAAACCTTGAAAATTCACTGAAAAAACCATAGGTTATAGACCATATATAGTTAGGAATTAGCATTTAAAAAACCTTATTTTACTCACACAAAACCATTGAAATTCCATATATAGTTAGTTGCACTAACTATATATCGCGCACCCGCAATCCACTGCTGATGATGTCACATATTACATCATTCATGACATGGTCAGTGACATCACTGATGACATCACTGATGACATCACTGATAACAACATCCAGTGATTTTTTGTTTCTATAAAGTTTAAATATGTCTTACATATTGAAGAATGAGTGGATGTGTAAGTGTCTGGACGAAGGATTTAGTAGGTGCATGACTGAATGTATGAGTGACTGATTAAATGTGTCTCACTGAGTGCATGGGTTACTGACTAAACTGTCTTAATTTGTGCATCATTATGTCTGTTGTTCTGTAAACTGCTGCATGTGTTGATCAGTAGCTATATGAGTAACTATATGGGTTATTGATTGATTGCCCAAGTATTTGTATGGGAGACTGAATGTGTGTGTGGCTAGCTGGGAGGTGTGTGACTCTGTGCAGATCAATCTGTACTTGTATCAATGATTGTATAAGAAAGTAAGTATGTGTTAGTACATGTTTGAAAATGTAAGGTGCTCTATGTTTAACTGTATGGACAAGAAAATGGAAGTCTCATTGATTCTTTACAGGACTGACTAGGTGTGTAAGTAACTCCATGGATGAGTGGCAGACTGTGAGTGTCTGTATAGGTGTATGAGTGCATATGATAGTGTTGTAAAGATGAGTGATTGTATGTATGAATGATTGTATGGGTGAATGAGTGAAGGTGTGTGTAGACGTAGCAATCAGTGAGTGCGTATGTAGTAACTAGTATTGGTGTGTCAATGGTTTCAAAAATTATACTCTTTTTAACACTGGGTGAAAGAGATGTTATATTAAAATGTGAGGAGATGCATTGTATTGTCACATGAATGATATCATCAGTGAGGTGGTCATTGATATCAAATGAGATGTCATCAGTGATGTCATCAGTGATGTCATTTGAGATGTCATCAGTGATGTCATCAGTGATGTCACTGACCATGTCATGAATGATGTAATATGTGACATCATCAGCAGTGGATTGCGGGTGCGCGATATATAGTTAGTGCAACTAACTATATATGGAATTTCAATGGTTTTGTGTGAGTAAAATAAGGTTTTTTAAATGCTAATTCCTAACTATATATGGTCTATAACCTATGGTTTTTTCAGTGAATATATATATATATATATATATATATATATATATATATATATATATATATATATATGCAGCTCCACTCGTCCCTCTTTGCAGAAACGATAACGCACTCCCGGGGGTTATTTCTGAAAGCAATCCTTTATTCGGCTTCAGGACAAGAAAACAGACGCGTTTCAGACATCACGTCCTTCGTCAGTGTTTACATGCGCCGCATTCCCCAGCACAATATATACAATACACTCTCTGTTTCATGAAAAGGAAAGATGGACAGCTCGTTCTACATCCAAAAGGGGCAGCCATTACTGAGTGGGTTATACTTCACACAATCGCATATTTACATTGTGTTGTTTACCAGATGTTATACTCATGCCGGTTTGACTGTTAAAGTAAATTAAATCTCGCTGTGTATCGGCATGTAAATGGCATTTCAGATGCCCTATTTACAGATATTTACAATGTATATACAAGATTCAACCCCGTTATTCAAATACTATGATCAACTACTGTGATCGGATCCTCGTTGTTGGGGAATTAAATGTCTTCCATCATTTATTGATCAACCATAAATTCATAAGATATAAATTAAATTATTTAATTAATTCCCTAGTCGGTGAAATTTAATCAAATCCAGCCGTGTATCGGCACGTCACCGACTGGTACACCTAGGACAGGACCACAGTATAAATGAACCAACACCTTTCTAACACAATTAATTCCTCATGGTTTCCAAGTTCAACAAATCGTTTCTCCCGCTATACTGTTACAAATCAAGCTCACATAATTCGGCCATCAATCAATATTTACAGATTCACAATTATATGATCAATCACTATTCCACATTGAAATGCTTTAAATCAACATCAACGTATCATTTACTCTTCAGACAATGTTGGACCTAATGGTCTGAAATTTCATTTTAATCATGTGGATGTGTATGGAGATAAAGGGAGCCTAACCACAGAATCTATCTATCTGGTTGGAAGAAAGAAATATTTCAATGGAGAGGAATAAATCTTGAAAAATTAAGCGGAGGAAAGTTAGGAATATGAGCGAGTGAGGAAGAAAAGAAGAAAAAGAAAAAGAAAAGAGAAGGGCAAGGAAATGAGAGAATAAAGGCAGGACCAAAATAACGAAACGACGTTATAAGGAATAAAATATGGAATATGCATGGAATAGGCATAAGGAGGAAAGGGTACAACAAGAAACGGGAGAGGTCGTGGTCAGGACAATATGTCTGCAAGTAAATTAGTTCTTAGTTCATTGAATTCTGCTTGCATGTCCCAATTTGAAAACAGACTTTCCATATAATCTGATTATCTCCCCAGGTGTACCCCAAGTTCCTCTCCAATGTTAAGCCCGCCCGGCTGTTTTGTCTGCATGTCAATTATGTGACGCGATTCTAATCTGCGTAGGCGTAATAATCTGTCCCCCCCTCTGGTATTCGATGGTACATGGTCTAAACCAAAGTATTGGAGTAATTCTCGATTGCTATGGTGGACTTGGGCAAAGTGCCTCGCCACAGGGTAGGACACATCCTTATTCATTATGGCCCGTTGATGTTCTAAGACTCGCATCTTAACCCCATTAATCGTACTCCCTATATACTTGAGACCACAGGGACACATAAGACAATATACCACATATGAAGTTGTACAGGTGATAAAATGCTTGATCTTTTTCGGTTGGGCTAGACCTGGAATAGAGTAAGAGAGCACCCTCCGGCTGTTTTCGCATGCGCGGCATTTCCCACACGGGAAAAATCCCGCCATGTCTCTCAACGTACTCTGTCCGGTTGTTTTAATTGGTGAGAGATGGCTGTGGACTAGCATATCTTTTATAGATCTTGATTTACGGAAAGTGATGAGCGGTCTGTCTGGAACATCGCATCCAATCACTGGATCCGTCCGTAATATATGCCAACTTTTTGAGAGCATACCCCTAAGAGCATTAGCCCCATCTGAAAATGTAGTGATCATCCTAAATTTATTTGCAGTGTCAGAGTCTTCCACTCTTTTAGGGCTGGATCCCAGAAGTTGTGATCTGGGAATCCGTGTCACTTTTTTGAGGGTTCGAGCTAGCATGTCTTGATCATACCCTCTCAGACGGAACCTCTGTATGCTCTCATCTGCTGCTTTCCTGAAATCCACATCACGGGAGCAGTTTCTTTTAAGCCTCAGTAATTCGCCATATGGTATGCTTTTTACTAGGCTAGGTGGATGACTGCTTTCAGCATGTAATATGCTGTTCCCTGCCGTCGGTTTTCTATAGAGGGCAGTCTGTAGTTTGTTCTCACTAACAAAAACTCTAAGGTCCAGGTAATGTACTTCCTTATTACTGATTTCCGATGTAAATTTCAGATTAAGATCGTTACTGTTGAGATCCACGATAAATTTATTCGCTTCTGTGGAGGAGCCCCTCCATATTACAAACAAGTCGTCAATGTAACGACGCCACATCACGATGTTTTCTGCCCATTTGCTGTTATGTCCGGCGAGGGCCACCTGCTCCTCCCACCAGCCCACGAATAAATTCGCGTAGCTGGGGGCAAAGCAGGTTTCCATCGCTGTCCCTGAGATTTGCTTAAACATTGTACTTTGAAACAAAAAGATGTTATTTTGTAAACAAAACTCTAGCATCTCAATTATCATTGTACCATGCTCTCGATATTTTCCTGATCTCATATCAAGGAAGTATTTAACAGCCTCAACCCCCTTGTCATGCTGTATGCAAGTGTACAGGCTAGTGATGTCTAGAGTAATGAGCAAGAATGAGTTGTCCCATGTGATGTGTTCAATTTGTATATATATATATGGATTCCACAGTCCTGCAGTGCAAGCAACCAGGCAAAGGCTCCAACACAAAACCAGGTACAGACCACAACGAGGGTTTTCGTAGTCAAAGTAAAGTGCTTTATTCCATCGATGGGCACGGCAACATGACGCGTTTCGTCCGGGGAACCCGGACTTGATCACATGACAATCCCAGAGAAACATGTGGTTAAATACTGGCAGTCCCTTCATTTGACTCCTCCCACAAAAGCAGAAACATAGTAAAAATACTATATATATTATAATCGAATGGCTTAAAAAGTTTTTCACAACTTTTAAAAGGTCTTCTACAACTTTTAAAAGAACCCCATAAATGTATGTTCATAACATCATTGTTTACAGAGAAAATTCACAGTAAAGGAAAAAAGTTTAAAACCATAATAATTCCTAAACAGCCTCTATATATACAATGATGAAAATGATGAACAAAAGAAATAAAGGGCAAGTGCCCAAAGTCATAGCCAGCAAAATATCAGTTAATGCTTTTAGTCCCAGGAGGTAAAACGGACAAAGTCCAGAAAAATTCTGTAAGAACCACATGAATAATAGAAAAGTGCAGAAAATGAAGCCCCTACAATGGGCCAGAGCATGATAATTTCTAAACATTACAAATTATCAACAGCCAGACCAAATTTATATAGTGAAAAGTGCAAAGTGCAATAATGTGCAAAAACCGACTGATCTGTCAGATTTAGCGGAAAATAATAAAAGACATGTGCAAATATGCAATAGTTTCAAAAATGATTTGAAAAAGAGTTTTAGAATACATTAAATCTGTTAATATAGAAAGGATAATACTGCATAAAAAATACCACATCAAAAATATCGGAGACAATTTCATCAATCCCATATATATATATATATATTCACTGAAAAAACCATAGGTTATAGACCATATATAGTTAGGAATTAGCATTTACAAAACCTTGAAAATTCACTGAAAAAACCATAGGTTAGAGACCATATATAGTTAGCTGGACATTTTATTGACATAAAACCAATGAAATTCCATATATAGTTAGTTGCACTAACTATATATCGCGCACCCGCAATCCACTGCTGATGATGTCACATATTACATCATTCATGACATGGTCAGTGACATCACTGATGACATCACTGATGACATCTCAAATGACATCACTGATGACATCACTGATGACAACATCCAGTGACTGTATGTTTCTGTAAAGTTAAAATGTGTCTTACATATTGAAGAATGAGTGGAAGTATAAGTGTCTGGACAAAGGATTTAGTAGGTGCATGACTGAATGTATGAGTGAGTGATTAAATGTGTCTCACTGAGTGCATGGGTTAGTGACTAAAGTGTCTTAATTTGTGCATCATTATGTCTGTTGTTCTGTAAACTGCTGCATGTGTTGATCAGTAGCTATATGATTAACTATATGGGTTACTGATTGATTGTCCAAGTATTTGTATGGGAGACTGAGTGTGTGTGTGGCTGGCTGGGAGGTGTGTGACTCTGTGCAGATCAATGTGTACTTATATCAATGATTGTATAACAAGGTAAGTATGTGTTAGTATATGTTTGAAAATGTAAGGTGATCTATGTTTAACTGTATAGACAAGAAAATGGAAGTGTGATTGATTCTTTACAGGACTGACTAGGTGTGTGAGTAACTCCATGGAGCAGTGGCAGAGTGTGAGTGTCTGTATAGGTGTATGAGTGCATATGATAGTGTTGTAAAGATGAGTGATTGTATGTATGAATGATTGTATGGGTGAATGAGTGAATGTGTGTGTAGACGTAGGAATCAGTGAGTACATATGTAGTAACTAGTATTGGTGTGTCAATGGTTTCAAAAATTATACTCTGTATTTAACACTGGGTGAAACAGAGATTATATTAAAATGTGAGGAGATGCATTGTATTGTCACATGAATGATATCATCAGTGATGTGGTCATTGATGTCAAATGAGATGTCATCAGTGATGTCATCAGTGATGTCATTTGAGATGTCATCAGTGATGTCATCAGTGATGTCACTGACCATGTCATGAATGATGTAATATGTGACATCATCAGCAGTGGATTGCGGGTGCGCGATATATAGTTAGTGCAACTAACTATATATGGAATTTCATTGGTTTTATGTCAATAAAATGTCCAGCTAACTATATATGGTCTCTAACCTATGGTTTTTTCAGTGAATTTTCAAGGTTTTGTAAATGCTAATTCCTAACTATATATGGTCTATAACCTATGGTTTTTTCAGTGAATTTCAATGGTTTTTTAATAGCAAATATCATAAGCTGTCGAATGTCAAGTACGTGGTAAGTGAAAACATTTTCGTGTTTATGCACACTGATCTGCTTTGAATGGTGCCCCCCCCCCCTCATTTCTATTAGGAGTACTCTCTCTTTGCACATAGTGAAGGGTAGTTAACGCAGGCCTTTGCCCCCGTTGTAATACGTCGTGCCTGCTTCTCTCTCCATTTGATTGATTGTTATCCAAGTATTTACTGTTTTAGAATTGGTTCTCTTTGGTTCATTCTCTATTTACAAACAAACACAGAGTCGCAATACTCTGTTTAGTATTTGCAGATAAGGAAAAATCGTGTAAAAAAAAAAGAAAAGGAATCGAGCAAAATCAGTAGGCCACTAATGGGATCTCTTTTTGACCTCGCTAAAATAGAAACATTAGGAACAACCCCTCATGACAAATACAAAACTAGTGAAATGAACTGAACTCCACACAATGATGGCTGCAAAACAGCTCGGCTCCGCCACCCACCCCGCCCAAAATAACGATAAAGAGCGGCTGCCATGATTGGTTGCGGAATGGCCACGACGGAGCTACGAAATGGTGCTGCTCTCATGCTAACCCCAGCTTCAGTCTGAAACATCCAGAAACACTGTAGACTACCAATTCGATCAGTTCCGGTAGCGCCCCAATGTAACCCGGTAGAGAAAAACTAGCCCTCCCCTCTTTCACTAATGGTTCTTGTTGCCTGTCCCTTCTGTTGTCATTTAACAGAACTATTTAGCCTGCTGAAAGGGGTTGTGTTCCGACCGCTGGTTGGTGGAGACATTTTGACTATATTCTGGACCTGCGTTGTCGCGTAATGCGTCATATGACGTGCCGCGTTAGCGCATCCGGAAGTCATCCGGGGCACGCAGCGCGTAACGTAAGCATAACAAGTCATGTGACTTGTTAATAAAACTTTTCATTGGTTCATTTTACTTTTCTTATTCTAATGATGAAAGGCTTGGTCATATGACCTAAAAATTACGCTTTTTATTACTTCCGAACATTATTTTTTCTTAAATATATGTTATAATGTTCCAGGCTAATGTACTTTCCCGGAAAATGTACAACTGTCCTGCAAGTAAAATATATTCTTTTTTCGAGAAAAAGAGCGTTTCTTCGTCCCATGACGGAGCCGTTGAGCAAAAGAGGGTCGACCTGCTGTCTTAGTCGCCGATACGCCTGAATATGAGATTCTTATCGATCACTTTATGTTGCAGGAATAGAAAACACAACAGCCCTTGACCATTTATCTTTACTGCGTTCCTTCGTATTATACCTTTTACCCTTCATGTAATTGGTCTGCTTTATTTCACTTGCCTTTTAATGATTCTAAAACAGTGACTATTATTAAAAACTTTACCAATGTATATACTACTACCATGTTTTCTTTTAAAAACCTTTATTGTGAAAATTTCATTATACAAATACGAGCCTATAACCACGTGGGCCGGCCACGGAGCAAACTGTAATCGTATATGATGAGTAGACATTTACACTGTAGAGGAACGTAACGGGCGGGCCATTAGGTTGCAAGAACTAAGGTGTCTAACAGTTACGGAATCGGTGGACGTACATTTTATAATTAAAATACGACAGGGCCAGTTACAATAAAATTATCTAGATATACATTTGCGGGCAAGTACCATGGGTGACGTTAATTCGAACTTTCAATAGTACAGTAATCAATAACACATCAGAACTTAATATCAATAGGGATGTCGAAATATTCAATCAATTCTCGTCCCCGCCCGCCATGTGCTTCAAAACTGCATACGTATCTCGTGATTTCAAGGTTCTGCAACCAGTACACAACAAGGAGTTACGAGTCCCATTTATTCCGGCGCCATTTTGGGCGAGGACGGGCAGGTCCAGGATATAGTCAAAATGTCTCTACCAACCATCGACTATGATGATGTTCATATGCTGTATTTATTAGAGTAACACTCATCTGTCCACATGAAATTAATTTGCCACAATCTAAACATGTCATTTTATTTTTTCCAAAGTTCTTCTAAATATTTGGGACCGTTTCCCTTGCCTCTGATGCTGTCAGTGCCACTTCTTTGATGAATGTACTAGCAGGTCAGGGGTTCTCCTCCAAATCTCTCTTTTATGCAGCACTATAATTAATTGGTGCCACCTCTCCATATGACGATGCATGGTATAGTTACCATAACTATATTTTTTTTCGGTTCCTCTGGAGAGTTCATCGTGGCAGATGAAGCGTGTAACGTACCGGGCATTTACCTTTTTTTGCATGTACAGGAAAGGAAAAAAAAATTGAGCGTCCGAGTTCTAAGGTGTCCCAGGGCCATTTTAATGGACCAGGCCCAAATCCAAAGAACAGGCCGCCATTTTGAGAGTCCTGTTGCAGCCGCCTGTCGCTGTAGCATCAAGAGCAGCCGAAACTCAGCTGAATGGCAACTGAAACGGTAAAGGGGCGCCCCACTACAGCAGACGAGCCTCCACCTAGGAAGGCCCGTTCACGCCGCCTCCCCCCCCCCTTCGGGCACCCCACGCCGTTATTCGGAGCAGTATTGTAGGATGGCCACACCAGTGTGGCAACTTGCTAGACATCACCTCGGTGGTAACCGAATCTCAACGCCTTGTGGTGTCTTCTATTCAGAAAACATTGTTATGCTGCCTTCGACCTATTCGCCGCAAGAGCGCACGCAACTCAGGTGCATAGCTTGCTAGACACCACCTCGGTGCTAACCAAATCTCAGCGCCTTGTGGTCTCTTCTATTCCAAAAAAATTGTTGCGCTGCCTTTGGCCCCATTCGCACATCGGTCCGCTACTGACGCCATCTCACAGGCTAATGGGGCGCCCCACGCCGAGTTTCAGCATTGTAGGATGACCACACCAGTGCACCTTACTAGACACCACCTCGGTGCCATCCGGATCTCGGCGCCCCACTGCAGATGAAGTGCCTCTCAACTATGAAACCACCACGGTGACATCCGGATCTTGGCGCGTTGTGCTGCCTTCGGCCTATTCGCACATCGGTCCGCTACTGACGCCATCTCACAGACTAATGGGGCGCCCCACGACGAGTTTCAGCATTGTAGGGTGACCACACCAGTACAGAAACTTGCTAGACATCACCTCGGTGCCATCCGGATCTCGGCGCCCCAATGCAGATGAAGTGCCTCTCAACTATGAAACCACCACGGTGACATCCGGATCTTGGCGCCTTGTGCTGGTTCCGGCCTATTCACACATCGGTCCGCTACTGACGCCATCTCACAGGCTAATGGGGCGCCCCACGCCGAGTTTCAGCATTGTAGGATGACCACACCAGTACAGCAACTTGCTAGACATCACCTCTGTGCCATCCGGATCTTGGCATCTCAACGCCTAGTGGTATCTTCCATACAGAAAATATTGTTGCGCTGCCTTTGGCCCCATTCGCACATCGGTCCGCAACTGACACCATCTCACAGGCCAACAGGGCGCCCCACGCCGACTTTTACCATTGTAGGATGGCCACACCAGTACAGCAACTTCCTAGACATCACCTCGGTGCCATCCGGATCTTGGCATCTCAGCGCCTTGTGGTGTCAGTCAGAAAATATTGTTGCGCTGCCTTTGGCCCCATTCGCACATCAGTCCGCTACTGACACCATCTCACAGGCCAACAGGGCGCCCCACGCCGACTTTTACCATTGTAGGATGGCCACACCAGTGCCACAACTTGCTAGACACCACCTCGGTGCCATCCGGATCTTGGCATCTCAGCGCCTTGTGGTGTCTTCTATTCCGAAAATATTGTTGCGCTGCCTTTGGCCCCATTCGCACATCGGTCCGCTACTGACGCCATCTCACAGGCCAACGGGGCGCCCCACGCCGACTTTCAACATTGTAGGATGGCCACACCAGTGCGGCAACTTACTAGACACCACCTCGGTGCCATCCGGATCTTGGCGCGTTGTGCTGCCTTCGGCCTATTCGCACATCGGTCCGCTACTGACGCAAACTCACAGGCCAACGGGGCGCCCCACGCCGACTTTCAGCATTGTAGGATGGCCACACCAGTGCTGCAACTTGCTGGACACCACCTCGGTGCCATCCGGATCTTGGCGCGTTGTGTTGCCTTCGGCCTATTCGCACATCGGTCCGCTACTGACGCCGCCTCACGTGCCAACTTATTTTCTCCGCATTTTATACCCTATGCCGCATAACAGGTCATGTGACTTGTTTATAAAACTTTTCATTGGGTCATTTTACTTTTGGTTTCCTAATGATGGAAGGCTTGATCATATGACCTAAAAACAACACTTTTCATTGGATGAAAACTTTTTTTTTTTCCCAAACGATGAAAGCCCCACCTTGTTTCTGGCTGTTTCAGACTGAAGCTGGCGTCAGCATGAGAGCACCACCATCTCGTAGCTCCGTCGTGGTCATTCCGCGAGCAATCATGGCAGCCGCTCCCCACCAGAAGCCTACAGGAGTCGGGGGCCCCCAAAACTTTTGATGAATCCTCAAGGCGGAGGGGACGCTTTCGAGAATGGGGTCCAAGACCTAGCAGACAAGCGTCCGATTTCCAAGGTGTCCCAGGGCCATTTCAGTGGACCAGGCCCAAAAAGGAAACAGCCTGCCGCCATTTTGAGAGTCCTGTGACAGCCGCCTATCGCTGCACCGCAAGAGTGGGCGCAACTCAGCTGAATTGCGGCTTTTGACACAGTGGACCAAAAACGGACGGAATGGCAACTGAAACAGTAAAGGGGCGCCCCACTACAACAGATGAGACTCCACCTGGAGATGCCCGTTCACGCCGCCTCCCCCGGGGCGCCCCACGCCGTTATTCGGAGCAGCATTGTAGGATACCAAAACCAGTGCGGCAACTTACTGGACATCACCTTGGTGCCATCGTTCTGCTGCCTTGGAACTATTCGCACAACAGTTTGCTACTGATGACCCACCCCCCGCGACGCCCCACGCCAGAAATCTGGACGTTGTGCTGCGTTGGGACTATTCGCACAGCCGACCGCTACTTCGTTGTTTTTCCCTAAAAATGTTTATATGTTATTACTGTTTTTGTTTTCTTGTATATATTTATAAGTTATTAAAGTTTTATAATCTTACTACTTTGTCGGAGTGCTATATATTTTTAATGTGACACATAATTGTAAAAACTTTGATGTACAAAGAGTCATCCCTGGAATCTTCCGCTTCAGGCTCGGTCCCCTCCCCAATCACAATACAGAATGGTTTTCAGATAATAGGAACGCGTCTGCTGTGACGGATCTCATTGAGTGTGGGCCTTGATCTACTATAACTCCTTTGAAGAGGGGTGATTCTTTACAGCTGGGGCCATAAACTACATCTGCAGGGCTAGCTGATACCCTAGGACCGGCCTGGACAATCGGACACAGAGGAAAAGGAGTGTCAGAGGGTGCGGTAGTGAATAGGGCGAAAGGGAGGTGTCGGGCGGGCACAGGGTGTGATTCTCAGGGAAGAGCAGCGCAGATGGGGGGAGGTTTATTACCCATGCATAAGACAGAGAGCGGGGGTAACCACTGCCTGGGGGAGATGCTTGCGAGGGTGGGGAGCCATGCTAAGGATCGACAGCGTGCACAGAGTGGGTCTGGTCAAGGCATCTAAAATGACTGCCGTGCACGACAAAAGTGTGGCATTTGAAAAAAGACAAGATGGCGCAGACAATGTTTTTCAACACTTCCTGATTTCCTTCGAATCGAACGTTAACAGACGTTGGGGCATATTACCAAAGTTAAGCGATATTTATCTCTAACGATGCTTAGCAACGATTTTTTTACCGCTAAGCATCGTCAGAAATTATCGCAGATAAACCTTGCTATTATCAAGGTTTATCGCAAATACGATAAAAAACGACCGCAATGCATTAATATCGCTGAAAACTCAGCGATATTCATGCATTACCGAGCTAATGCTCTTAGCCATGTTATCCACCTCCCATTGGATAACATGGCTAAGAACTGCTCAGGGCAGGTGCTAGCTTTTGGAGATATTCGCGCTTATCGCGAATATTTCCAAAAGTTGATAATAGGAGATAGCGATGTTAGCGACTGTTTCCAGTCGCTAACATCTTGGCATGCCCACTTTGCATGTCATTAGTGATAAATATCACTCACATGCAAAGTGGGGCCCAAGATGGTCGCTATCTCCTACTAGCCGTCGCTAACTGGTGTTAGCAACAGCTAGGTAATACAGATATAATTTTATCTCCGCGAAGCGGAGCGCTGTTACAGATATATATCTTGTTTTTGAACGTTAATTTCTCAAAATCCACTGAAGCACATATATTGAGACCTAGCAAAGGCACATCGAGCTACCAGTCCCTACAATTTTGCCAAGTTTCGTGCAAATCCATTCAGCCGTTCGATTATTATTATTATTTTTTTTTTTGCCCCGCGGGGCCCTTTTAAAACCTCCACATCAAACCTAAGAGGTCAAGGAGGATCTACTATGCCCCCTTATGGTCATTTGCCCCTTCGCTTTGGCCTCCTCTTGTCTCTCGATCCTACCGAGAGACAAGATGGTGGCCGCTACGGACTGTTTGCAATGTTTACAGACGCCGGAGAACCAATCAGCTTCGCAAACCTCCGTTACGCGAAGCGGAGCGCTGTTACAGATATATATCTTTTTTTGAACGTTAATTTCTCAAAATCCACTGGAGCACATATATTGAGACCTAGCAAAGGCACATCGGGCTACCAGTCCCTAATATTTTACCAAGTTTCGTGCAAATCCATTCAGCCGTTCGATTATTATTATTATTTTTTTTTTTTGCCCCGTGGGACCCTTTTAAAACCTCCACATCAAACCTAGGGGGTCAGCGAGGATCTACTATGCCCCCTTATGGTCATTTGCCCCTTCGCTTTGGCCTCCTCTTGTCTCTCGATCCTACCGAGAGACAAGATGGCGGCCGCTACGGACTGTTTGGAATGTTCACAGACGCCAGAGAACCAATCAGCTTCGCTTCACAAAGCTCCGTACCGCGAAAAGTCCGCGAACCGGAGCGCTGCCCGGTCCGCTGTTACAGATATATATCTTTTTTTGAACGTTAATTTCTCAAAATCCACTGGAGCACATATATTGAGACCTAGCAAAGGCACATCGGGCTACCAGTCCCTACAATTTTGCCAAGTTTCGTGCAAATCCATTCAGCCGTTCGGGCTAAAAGTGAGGCCAACCGCCCTATGGAAAACTCAATGTTAAAAACACATTTTGGGACCCCCCTTTTTTCTCGGCCCCCCCTTGACGAACCCCCCCCAAATTTTCAAGGGCTGCTCAGAAACAAAATGTGCCATTTTCCTGAAAATTTCAGCCAATTCCGTCCACAAACGCCAAAGTTATTAGACATAGAATTTTCAAAAATCCCATAGAGAAAAAATCCTAACTATATATACCTACTGGCGACCGCCAGTAGGTAATATATATATGTGTCTGACTAGACAAATCCATAAACGAGCCCAATAAATTAGCAAAAAATCATCCTCAGCACAATATAGAAATAGGTAATTCCATAAATATAGGTAAAACCATTAAGATACTGTGCACAATAATGAGACAAGCTAAAATATTTACAGAAAATTGTGAAGATCTTCTCCCATATTTAACCCGTTAGGAATCTTGGTATTGAGGAGGACTATGTAATGACTTTCCAATTGTCTCAGTTTCTTTTCCCTATCACCACCTCTTTTGGACAGAGGGACAGCGTCAATTACAAAGTATTGTAAATCATTCAAATTATTATGGACTAATTTAAAATGACGCGCCACCGGGTAGTTAGGGTCAGAATTGACTATGGCCCGTAGATGCTGTAAAATGCGGTTTACACTTGTAATTTAGTGCTACCAACATATAGCAGCTCGCAAGTGCACTTTAAAACATAAACCGCATGATCAGTTTTGCAGGTGTAAAGACTGTGCATCTTAATAACAGCATTAGTAAGTCCTTCAGAGTATTCAGTAGTGTTAACTCCAAATTTACATGCCCTGCATGAGCTGCATTTACGGAACCCTGTTCTATTCGATAGCCAATCAGGTTTAGTGCTGATCTCAGGACTAGTTTTTACCAGAGCATCCCTCATAGAGGGTGCCCTACGAAATGTGATGCATGGCATGTCCTCCAAAAGGGGAGCTAATGTTATGTCTGTTTTTAAAATGGGCCAATTGGATTTCAGTATTTGTCTGATCTTCCTTTCTTGATTATTAAAAGTGGTGATTAACCGAATAGTAGACTTATCAGTTTTAGTGGGTACCGACTCAAGTGTCTCAGTAATAGTAACCACAGAATCGAGACTAGAATCCGTCTGATTTGACATCACCTTTTTAAGGGAACTAGTAAGTGCTTCTTTGTCATATCCCCTACGTAAAAACCTTTGAAAGGAACCATCAAGACATATTGCAAGATCAATCTCATTATTGCATATACGCTTAATCCTTAAAAATTCCCCATAAGGAATACTCTTAATAAGATGGCGAGGATGATTACTTTGGGCGTGTAAAATAGAATTACCTGCCATGGATTTTCTATGCATCCTAGTCATGATGTTATTGTCCTTAATATAAACTTCTACATCTAAGAAGTCTACACTCACATTGTTCACATTAGCTGTGAATTCCAAATTCAATGAGTTGATATTAATGTTCCTCACAAATTCTTCAGCAGAAGATTTACATCATTGCCAGATTATGAATACGTCGTCTATATAACGCCACATTTTAACAATGCCAGTCTCACCGTCCCCCAAACAATCACGGAGCCCACCAAGAACATGCCTCTCCCACCAGCCCACGTGGAAACACGCGTAGCTGGGGGAGAAGCATGCCCCCATCGCAACACCCCGCAATTGCTGGTAGACTTCATTGTTAAACAAAAAGAAATTGTTTTTAAGACATAAATCAATCATAGTAATCAACATTTTGCTGTGTTCAAAATACTTAATGTCCCTTTTAGACAAAAAATATTCAATAGCTGTCAAACCATCACCATGATTAATCGATGTATAGAGAGAGATGATATCCATTACCAAAAACATATAATTTGGTTTCCAAACAATGTCTTTCAATTTGGTCAAAAAGTCACCAATATCTCTTAAATAAGTAGGAAGAGCCTCCATAAAATCATGAAGAAAATAATCCACATATTTGGATAAAGGTTCCAAAAGTCCATTTTGGGCCGAAATAATGGGACGCCCAGGTATAGGTGAAGTACCCTTATGGATTTTAGGTAATAAGTATAACGTAGGAGTAATGGGAAAATTCTTCTTCAAAAACTCGAACTCTTTTTTACTTATCAAACCTTCCCTTTTCCATTGTGCTAGATTCGTATGCACCAATTGTTTAACTGTATTCAATTCATTAAAAGAGGCTTTTCTGTAGCAAGCTGGATCACTCAATTGTCTCTCTGCTTCCTTGACATACAAATCGCGTGGGCATAAGACGACGTTGCCGCCTTTGTCTGCTTTATTGACAATAATGTTACCATGAGAATTGATTTTCCGAATAAGAGTAGAGTAATGTTTGTCTCTATAACTTCTATGTTTGTCCTTCCTAGCAACAGTCCGATTCAGTTCTTTTAAATCCTCAATTACACGATCATTAAAAATGTCAATAGCGTCCCTAGGCATAACCGGGACAAACGTGGATTTAGGACAAAAGGGACTGTTACCTGCACTGCCACTGATAATTCCCATAGATCTGAAAACTTCCTGAGTATTGGTTGTAGAATCAATGTCATCATTCGCAAGTGAGTGAGCAGTTTTCAAAGCCGTGGTATCTGCAATGGAAAAAGTCTTGCTCACTTGAGATTCTTTCAAAATAGTCACAGCTAACTTACTCTTTTTATTCAGTGTATGACATTTTAGAAGTTTCAATTTCCGGATAAACTTAAAAGTGTCAATTCTCGTTTGTACATATTTAAATCAATTTTTTGGGCAAAAAGAAAGTCCCAAAGCAAGAAGCTGGATTTCAGCAGCATTTAAATCCAATTCTGTCAGGTTAATCACCGTATTTTCAACATCAGTATTTTTAAGACTTTAGATTCATTATTTTCATTTTTATCATTTTTTTCATTTTTTTCTTCTTTTTCTTTCTCTTTTTCTCTTTTATTTTTCTCTTTTTCTTGAGTTTTGTCTTTGTTTTGTTCAGTCTCTGTTATATCATGCAAAATCCTTGTGGTGGGGGAATTATTAAATTCTACTTCGCTTGTTGCTTCCCCCTTCCCCTTTTCCCTTTCGTGAAGCCGCCGGCGTTTCCTCATCTCTTTACGAGATTTGTTTCACCTCCTCTGCCTTTCACTTGTTGTGTGCCCCTCGATCTTAATGTATTTCGTCGATCTTCCACCATATATATCGACACGGAAGGTTGCCCCTCAAAAGAAAGTGCCACACAGGTACGTGCTTTTGCATTCATTTACTGCAGAGAACAGGCGTGCATATCGGGAACTTCACACCACAAAAAGTATCACGCCAGACGCGTTTCAGGATCATTTCCTTTTCTCAATGGCGTTCATATCACAAATGAGACAGTTTCTTTTCTTGTCCATTTAAATGCTTGTTACCACAATGGGCGTGGCCCGCTCGACCTTCTGGTATATGTATTGCTTGCTCAGTGAGCGTGTCTCGTTATCCATGCTTTACAGTACAATAAGCTCACCCCAGTGGGTTGGTGTGACAGTCCAATACGCTACGGCTGCTTTTCACCCGCCTGCAGTTTGGAATACCTCCCGCTGTTCTGTGACTGTGCTTCTTACACCACGGGTCCACTTGTCATGGCAGGTCACTCCCTGTTCGGCCGAGACTGGCCGCTATACATCCATACGGAAGGTTGCCCCTCTAAAGAAGGTGCCACACAGGTACGTGCTTTTCTATTCATTTACTGCAGAGAACAGGTGTGTATATCGGGAACTTCACACCACAAAAAGTATCACGCCAGACACGTTTCAGGATCATTTCCTTTTCTCAATGGCGTTCGTATCACAAATGAGACAGTTTCTTTTCTTGTCCATTTAAACGCTTGTTACCTCAAATATATATATATATATATATATATTTATATTCACTGGAATTGGGCGGAGCTAGCCACGACACGAGATAGTCGCGTAGTGCACGAGCTCCTCGGGGAGGCTGAAAAACATCATCCCTATCCTACATGTAGCCTGGCAACTATGACCGAAAAACACCACTAACTGATCACTGAAAGCACCATTAACACTCGACTGAAGAAGGAGCTCGCTGAGGCGTGCAGAAGAGACTTCAGCCCCGCCGACGCGGAGCAGCCTGCGGCGTCCGGACAGACGGGACGCACCGCCCTGCAGTACCATCGGGAGCACGGACGTAAAGCATGTAATCAGGCCTGAGGGACACGCGAGAACCCGGATGTCGGGGCCGAGCAGGCACAACGTCACGACGGGTGCGGAGTAACTGGAGTCCAGAGCGCCATCCCTATGAAGGCACGAACACTGAGGGGAGCGGTGAGAGCAACGCGACATAGTGACCACGGGCGCAACTGGTGGCGCTGCGGAGAAGCGGACAAGGCGCGAACGAAGGCCCCCGACGATATACCCCAGAAGGCTGCACATCGGGTCCCATACGGCCACGAGGTGATTCGCGGGGGGGCCGGAACGGTGACTGTGACCTGCTAGACACCCAGGATCAGTGTTGGTGCACTGCAATGTCGCCTGCGCTGCGGATGGGGCATAGTCTTTGAGCACAACCTGCCTTGCTGGGATCCGAGAGCTAAGAAGGGGCCCGCTCAAGGAGACATGTAGGTCAGATCACGTGGTAGAGGCCTGACCCGCGAATCCTGTGAAGTAGAGTGTGGACATATGAGCAAGAAGCCGAGAGAGCGGCGATGAAGGTAGGATAGGGCGCATACGCAACTTGCACAGGCGCACCCCCGGCGGCAGCCCTGCGATTGCTGAGTGATCTACACCGCACTATTGTGAGGTGGGCCGTGGGAACACAGAGTGGGGAAAGAAGCGACCGGTGGCCGTTCAGAGAGGAACTGCACTGATTGAAGGGAGTTTGAAGTGTGCACCACCCACAGTGACCAGTCACCAGGCCCCCCAGGACATCCCGAATTAGGACTAGGAGGGCAGTGTAAACCGTCCCGACCACCGGCCACCATGGGTAAGCCGGACAAAAATCAATTCAAACTCACCTTCGAGGCCCAAAAGAAACAGCCTGGGCAATCGGAGGCAGACCAGCAGCTGCACGCGCTGCCGGAGACGCAGCCTATAGAACAGCCAACGGACAATATCCAAACCATGTTTATGTCCATCCAGACTGCGCTATTAAACATAGATGGCAAACTTGATACGCTCACGCACCGAGTGGATCGGATGTCTGAGAGACTGGACCAGCAAACGGAGAGGCTGGACATGGCGGAACGACGAATCTCGGACGTGGAGGACGCTGCCAACCAGATGAGTAGCAAGCAAACCGGAGTGGATAAACAACTAGCAGCCCTGCAGGCAAAGACCGAAGATTTGGAAGCCAAGTCCCGGAGATCAAACATACGAATTATGGGAGTGGCGGAAACGACAAACACAGGACTAATGCAACAATACGTAGAGCGCCTCTTGATCACACTCATGGGAAGAGACACGTTCTCGGAGGTCTTTCTAGTAGAGAGGGCCATTAGATCCCTGGCCCCAAAACCACCGCCAGGAACCAGGCCCAGACCTATAATAACAAAAATTCTGAACTATTGGGACAGGGATGCTGCGCTCCGCAAAGCGAGGGAACTAAAAACTCTGCGCCATGAAGGAATGGATATAGCCCTGTATCCGGATTTTACTCAAACTGTGCAAGAAGCGAGAAAGAAGTTCAGCGCGGCAAAACAAAAATTGCGCGACCTTCGAATCCCATACGCTATGCTCTATCCGGCGAGATTGAAGATTACTGATGATGGTAAGGTGAAACTCTTCAATGAGCCCAAGGATGTCCTGAAATACCTGCAATTGCGAGGGCCAGCCTGAGGGCGATGGAGATCACAGAGGGAAAGGCCCCAAGACAGGGAGGCCATGTCTGATGTGGAATGACTCACGCGAGTAGATTTAATCGAATTGCTTCTGGTAGCTGGCGGAACATTGCGCACACTCGAACATCGAGTAAGTGACAGCGTACACGCCAAGGCCAGGAGACATTGGTGAAGACGGCGACCAGAGCCTATGGCACGAAAGATACAGACTTCAGAGACTCTCGGAGGTCCGGAATACCAGCAGAGTCGAGGACCTCTGCTTGGCAAGCTAAGTGAATGTTACAACTGATGTTATGTACTATTTGATTGTGGTGGATTGGGTCTGGAGAGTTGTGGTATGCTATGTAGCACACTGGAGTTAGAATCCATAAAAGGCTACAGTTGAGTTATGATTTACTGTGTAAGCCTCCCCCCCTGAATCTCACCGTAGGGGGAATAGTCAAGGCAGCTCCTGCCCACAAGGTAATACACCAAGTTCTTGTTTGTTTCTAAGGAGGTACAGCTGGGGGGGGTTGTCAACATGGCTTCGTTAGGTTGGGGTGAACGAAGTGGGAGGGGGGAGGGGACGGGGAGAAAAAGCAAAACTCACCGAACAACAGTGGAGATGTGCAGCGTAAAACGCCGAGGTCAGAGTACTCGACATGATACACACATATGCAAGTACAGATGGCAACAGAAGATATACTATGGCACAACACTTGACGCAGATTAGACCCTTGTCCCTACTGACATGGAATGTGAGAGGGCTTCAGGACCCGCGTAAGATCAGGAAAGTGATGGCATACCTAGTCAGACATGAGATTGATGTAGCTTGTCTACAGGAGACGCACCTAGACCCACAGCGCGAACTTAGGGTTGGGAATAGGTGGGCCCAGACCTCTGTGACATCGTCATATTCGAGCTACGCAAGGGGGATCCTGCTGCTGGTTCGACGGGGGGTCCCTTTTACTCTCATTGACACAGATACTGACGACCAAGGGTGCTATGGTTTGCTACGAGGCAACTTTGGGGGAACGTTCCTAACCATAGTCTCCATATATGGCCCTAATGTAGACGATCCACAGTTCTTTGCATCTGTCTCTGCCAGACTACGCGCTAAGCAGCCTTCGCATGTAATATGGGGGGGAGACTTTAACACCTGCCTAGATCCCGCCATGGACAGATCCACGGGTCTGCACAGTACAGACAGACAATCCGCTAGGGAAGTATGGGACGGTATGGCTGAATGGCAGCTGGTAGATGTGTGGAGGATGAGACACCCAGAGGTGAGGGAGGGAACATGCACATCGCAGGCACACAATTCGTGGTCCAGATTGGACTACTGGCTCGTCACGCGGGTGGTGAGCAATTGGGTTAGAACGGTGGAGCACCTACTGAAGACGCTCTCTGATCACTCACCGGTGCGGTTGAGCCTTGCAATACCCACGCACACCCCACGAGATTTTAAATGGCGTCTACCACACAATGCACTACGAGATCCAGTTTTTCACGAGGAACTGAAGCAAGCCATAATAGATTTTTTCCACATCAATGCGGGGACAGTTGAAAGCTCCCGCACACTCTGGGAGGTCTCCATAAGGGGACACTGTATTGGGAAACAGGCAGGCATACTCAAGGATATTCGGCAACAATTAACTATGGTAGAACGAGACATTAGTAGATTGGAGGCAGACTACGCAGCTATGCCCCAACCCTCGATACAGGCCGACATTAGGCGGAAAATCACTACATATCACGAGTTTGCGGACACGGAGGTTAAGTACCTCTCGAAACACTACCGAGCGCGAGCATACGGAGAGGGTGGGCGACGGGGAGGATATTGTCACAGAGAATCAGAGCCATGCACAACAACGCGCAAATAACACACATCAGGACCGGGGAGGACGTGATGGTCTACGATACTCCCAATATTCTGGACTGCTTCCGGGATTTTTATTCCTAACTATACACTGCTAGGTCCATGAGAACAGGACAGGAAATTCATGATTATCTGGATGATATAGGGCTTGCCTGGCTCTCGGACGCAGACAGACAATTTCTGGGGCATACCATAACTGAGGACGAATTTAAGGATGCAATAAACTCTCTCCCTAATAATAAGGCACCGGGGTTAGATGGCCTACCGGGTGAATTTTATAAAGAGTTCCGTGACCTGCTGCTCCCACACCTAGCCCTTATGTACGAGGAATCTTACGAGGAAGGGATCCTCCTAGAGACGCTGAGGGAGGCACTGCTGATAGCACTTCCTAAGCCGGGGAAGGATCTCACCAGATGCGAGGCCTATCGGCCCCTCTCCCTCTTTAATATTGATGTGAAGGTCATGGCCAAAGTGATAGCCACTAGAATACAGTTGCTATTGCGGTCTTTGGTGCTCCCCAATCAGGCGGGCTTTATTCCCACACAATCTACTACACAGAACATCCGCACCATATTCGCGATGTATCAAAGTCTGGATCCCGATGTGCCGGCTGCTGCGGCACTACTTGATGCTGCGAAGGCCTTCGATTCCGTGGAATGGGAGTTTATGTTTACAGTCCTAATTAGAATGGGATTCCCGCAAACTTTTCTAAAGTGGATAGCTGTCCTGTATAACGCGCCAACGGCGAGAGTGCGCGTAAACGGAAACACCTCCAGCAGCATTGCTATAGGCCGTGGCACCAGACAAGGGTGCCCCCTGTCCCCCATTTTGTTCGCGCTTATTGTCGACCGTTGGCGTGTAAAATCAGGCAAAAACACCCCGAAACTGCATTGCAGTTTGAGCTGCGACCTGTCGGCATCTCGCTGTATGCGGATGACATGGTCCTATATACCCGTGATCCGGACACAAACCTGAACCCACTGATCCGGGAATACATAAAGTATGAGCAATATGCTGGACTCAGCATAAACTGGAACAAATCAATGGTGATACCACTGGCGGCAGTGACCACACGGCCTACACTGGACTACCCCCTGACCTGGACCACAGAACCGGTGAAATATCTCGGTATTTGGATTCACCGTGATCCCGAAATAGTGGTGCGACAAAACTATGGAGTGGCCCTGACCAAATTGGAGGAGTCAGTAGACAGGTGGATTAAGCTCCCACTGTCGCTGGCTGACAGGATAGCACTGCAGAAAATGGTCATTTTGCCCAGATTCCTTTATCTGTTTTGGAACATTCCAGTGTGGCTCTCGAATGCCTTTTTTAGGAAACTACGTACGACACTACAGCGCCTGACCTGGGCCGGGAAACAATCACGAATAGGGTGGCAAACACTTACTAAGCCCTACCATCAGGGGGGCTTCGCAGCCCCAGACCTGCAATTAAAATATTATTGTGCACAGGCACAGCATGCGCATTACTGGCTACAGCCTCATGAGCACATACCACACATAGCGATGGAAACAGATAGTGTCCGACCCAAAAAACTGACACAGTACCTCGCAGACACAGTGAGCTATTATCCAAATGACAATGTATATCCAGTTAAGTGCACATCCCGGGCCTGGCACACACTGGCGATGCGGGCGCAGAAATTGCCTACATACGCACCTGCGCTCCCATTAGCAAACCATCCCAAAATATCAGTGACATGCGAGCGGAAGATGTACGAGGTGTTAGGGGACATGGGCCTCCGGACGATGAGCGCGATATTTCCACATAACGAGTTTATATCATTACAAAGCCCAGAACTTAGCGCACACAGAACACCGCTGAAGATGTTTGCATATCATAGGCTGAGAGCAGCGATAAAAGACTTATATGACACGTTTCCACACGAGCCGCCGGCTCTGCAGGCTTTGCAAATTTTATTGACGGCACCCACATGCTCCAACTTGGTCACGAAACTATACGCTGCATCGCAACAAGAACAGAAGGTGGATGACAATAGATCATTACTCAGATGGGAAGAACAGACAGCGTTGTCAATATCCGAGGCCAACTGGGACTATAGCTGTGCACAGCTTCAGCTGCTTACATCGAACTGTAACCTGCGCATCATACATTTTAAATTCCTACACCAAACGTATTACACTCCAGTGAAATTGCATAGGTTTGGCCTTAGAGATGATGACAGGTGCCAGAGATGCCAGTCGCCAGGCACAGAGTTTGTTCACATAGCCTTGGGTTGCTCCGTATTAGAGGACTACTGGGGGTAGGTGACGGATGCACTGACACACATGATAGCCGATCACTTTCCGAATTCCCCATTGTCTTGCCTGTTGGGAACACATAGGGTAAAGCAAGTCAGGAGATGGAAGCTGCTGGCGGTGGCACTCCTGTTGGCCAAGCGGCGGGTTGCAATTAAGTGGGGCAGCAAAAGGCCACCTAGATTTAAGGACTGGGTGTCAGACATGATATATTGTAAGGAAACTATGGGAACGTACAAAGAGTATATACCGGTACCCTCCAGACCGAAAGACTTCTGGCAGCCGTTGGTAGACTACTTACGGACACAGCGGGAGGATGCGGGAGAGTGAGGGGAACCCTGTGAACTAGCACACTGACGTACGTACGCCTGGTGGAGGAACATATATGCACAATGCCCTACACGTGGTGGATAGCAAGGCCTCCAGTATATTAATACAAGATAAGACTGGACAAGGTGTAGACTCTATATTGAATCTGTTTGGCGGGGCGTGGGAAGGGGAGCATTGGGCCGGCATGATAATGTACATTACCAAGTACGATGAGATCAGTGATTTTAAACGGCATATGTAGACCTCAAAATACTAAAATAAACTGCTGAATTTGTATGTCTCTGACTGTTTGTTTTGGTGAACAAAAATAAAATAAAAAAATAAATATATATATATATTCACTGAAAAAACCATAGGTTTCACACACGTTATAGTTAGGAATTAGCATTTAAAAAACCTTGCAAATTCAGTGAAAAAACCATGGGTTTCATATCAGTTATGGTTAGCCGGACAATTTACTCATACAAACCCAATGAAATTCCCACGTTATAGTTAGTTGTACTCACTATAACTGGCGCGCCCGCAATGCACTGCTAATGACATCACATATTACATCACTCATAACATAGTCAGTGACATCACTCATGACATCACTGATGACATCTCAAATGACATCACTGATGACATCACTGATGACATCATCCAGTGAATGTGTGTCTTTCTGAAAAAAAAAATGTTTTATGTATTGTACCTAAACGTCGATGGAAGAACAAACGGTTAAATAAGTGTCTACATGGATGTTTTTTTTATTTGATTGTATAACTGACTTATTAAGTGTATCTTACTAAATACATGTATTAGCGATTATTGTTTAAATTTGTAAATATCTGTATCACTGTCTCCCTTTATCTATAGACGGCTGCTTGGGTTGGTGAGTATCTACATGAGTTTCTATATGGGTTATTAGTTAGTTTTTTGAGTATTAGTATGAGTGTCTGTATGGTTTGGTGGGGGTATTACTTTGTGCATAGATGAATGAATGAGTGGCTTACTGTTTGTATATGTTTTGAAGACAGCATATGTGCAGGACTTTATGGATGGATGAGTGTGTGTATGGGTGTGTTAGTGAGTGAATGACTGTCTCAATCATATCTTTATGAGTAACTACATATGTTTTAAATTAGTATATGTGAGCATTGATGCATATAGGTAAGTATGTGTGAGAGTGAGAGATTGTAAGAGTTCCTGAATAAATAAGTTTTTGTTCCTATAAGTGATTGTTTTAGTAAAAAAGTATGTGTACGTTTCTGTAGAAGTAAGAGTAGTGGTGTATGTACAGCTGTATAAGCAAGTGAATGGTTGTTTTATAATTTATTTGCATGTGTGAGTATGTGTTTGAGTAACTCTAAGGATGAGTGTCGGTGTGTAACAAAATGTATAGGTGAATGAGTACATATGATGATTGAGTATGTGTATGAGTAACTATATAGAAATGTTGGTGAATGAGTGAATGTGTATGTAGATTTTGCAATTTCTCAATAGGTTGTTGTAACTGGAATTAGTTTCTCCATTGTTTTGAAATTTTTTGATTCTATTTTTCAATGGGTGTATCAAAACTTATATTACACTGAGAGAGGTTCTGTCACTCTTTCACAAGGATGATGTCATCAGTGATGTCATCAGTGATGTCATTTGAGATGTCATCAGTGATGTCATGAGTGATGTCACTGACTATGTCATGAGTGTTGTAATATGTGACGTCATTAGCAGTGCATTGCGGGCGTGCCAGTTATAGTGAGTACAACTAACTATAACGTGGGAATTTCAATGGTTTTGTATGAGTAAATTGTCCGGCTGACTATAACTGATATGAAACCTATGGTTTTTTCAATGAATTTGCAAGGTTTTTTAAATGCTAATTCCTCACTATACCGTGTGTGAAACCTATGTTTTTTTCAGTGAATTTGCAAGGTTTTCCAAATGTTAATTCCTAACTATAACGTGTGTGAAACCTATGTTTTTTTTGTGAATTTGCAAGGTTTTTTAAATGCTAACCCCTAAATAAAATATGTGTGAAAATCTTTGTTTTTTATTATGAATACAAATACAACATCAAAACACTCAAACTAGTTTTTTTTTTGTTTTTTTTTTTTGTGTGCGCGCACCCCTTCACCCAGTTTAAAAAAACACAAAATGGAGGCTGAAGGGTGCGTCTGGGGTGCGAGCACCGTGCGCGCACCTCGCGGGTTTTTAAAAAAAAAATGTTTTTTTGGCACGTCGGGGTCTTTAAGGGACCCCTGAGGAAACGTAGGGGGTCAGGGAGTCTGTTCCTTGCCTCCTTTGTGTGTTTTGAAACTTTTATAATAATCAAGTAATACGTCACTTTCGTGCGCCGTGCGCGCACCGTGCGCGCACGTCAAATCATGTGACTCGAAAACAACAATTTTTATTGGTTAATACCAGTTTCTATTCTGGAATCTTCAAAAACCCCACCACTTCCCTCACTATTCGCTTTATTCTCCTGAAAGAAGGACCCTTTTTGGAGCTGGAAGCAGAAAAATCAACAGGATGGCAGAGAGACAGGAAACAACATATTCTTCTTCTGACTCCCACCTACAATATCCGCAGCGAGCCAAGAAGGGAAATCTTCTTTTATTTAGAATTTTTTTACTTTTCCTGAGGGACTAAAAAAGGTAAATGCCCCTAAAGTAACGTGTACCCTTTGTGGTACTGTTCTTTCAAGGGGAAACCCTCTAAAAAAATACTCCTTTTCAATCCATACCATGATCAGACATGTAAAAAATTTGCACCCTGTGCAATATGCCCAAGCAGCCACAAGAGCTCTGGCCCAGCAGATTCCATCAGCTGTGGCCAGCACATCTACAGCTCCACCTCCATCACCAGCAACAGCAGAAATGGACCTTAGGCCATATTTGGCGCATGTGCATATGCGATGCAACAAATGCTTTGATCTTATTGTTTTTGGAGAACAGAGCCTGAATCTAATTGAACGCAGCATTCAGAACCATAAATGCTCTGAAAGGAGTTATTTTTTTTTTCCATTTATTTTGTTCTTGTTGAACAGTTTCCATGTTGCAGTTCCTGACTTTTCTTCAAAAAAACAAAAAAATATATAAAACTTTAAAAAAAGGAAAAAAAATATAAAACAACAAAAGAAAAAAAAAGTTATTTTCAGAACTCATTCATTTCTCTAAAAAGAGTTGTATTCCTAACACACTGTGTCGTTAATTTTTTTTAATGAAAGCGTAGTGCATAAATGAATGATTGAAATGACTGAGTGAAGGGGAGGAAGGGACTGAGGGAAAGAGTGAGAAAAGGGGAGTATGGTGAGTGACAAAAGGGGAGTCGAAGAGTGACTGAAAGAAGGGGACTGCGGGTAGGGGAGTGAGTTAAGGGGAGTGAAAAACTAAGGGAAGGGCAGTAAAGAAAGGAGAATGAGGGAGGGGGCGTGAGAGAAGTAGAGCAGGGGCAGAGACAGAGAAGGGGAGGAAGAGACTGAGGGAATGAGTGAGGAAAGGCGAGTATGGTGAGTGAAGAAAGGGGAGTCAAAGAGTGACAGAAAAAAGGGGACTAAAGGTAGGGGAGTGAGGTAAGTGAAGAGAAACAGTAAGGGAAGGGCTGTAAGGAAAGGAGAATGAGGGAGGAGGAGTGAGAGAACTGAAGCTGGGGCAGAGACAGGGAAGAGGAGGAAGGGACAGATGGAATGAGTGAGGGAAGGGGAGTATGGTGAGTGAGGAAAGGGGAGTCAAAGAGTGACTGAAAGAAGGTGGACTAAGAGTAGGAGAGTGAGTTAAGGGGAGTGAAAAAGTAAATCATCCATGTGACATTCAAATACACCTCATCACACACATTAGTATAATTTATCATCACTCAATGTAAAATAGTAAGTGCCATATTTGAAACCATTGACACACCAATAGAAATTTCTAAACACCCACCCAGTTATTCATAGAGCTATACACACATCTAATCACTTACCTATAGATTCAGTGTTATATGCAGTGAATAATCAACAGAACACTATCAAATATACTTATATGCCTATTTCAACATTACACACCTGCACACATTGTATTCACTTATAAAGACATCCTTCTGACTTATGCAAACAATTGATTATACTTACATTTACTCATCTACACACTTATACAGACACCACTTCATCTATTTATATAGATAGTAACTCACACTTGGTGTGTTATAAAATCACTATTACAAGTATACAGGTATCCATATACTGACTCATACAATCACTAAGTCTTAGGCACACTTAATTAGATATAACTGTCACATACACTGCCTTTTTTTCAGGTTTAATGGAGATGTACCATTGAGAGAAATATTTCATCACCACCACACCCATAAACATATACACTAACTGAAACAACTGTTATAATATGTACTCTTAACCTCATATACCTACTGAATGAACTATTCACACATTTTCTGACAATCATACACCCCCCACCAAACCATATAGATATACATTTACCCAAACAAATACTCAGTTAAGTAACCAAGGGTCCTACTCATGTCCTTTCTACGTTCACGTGTCTCAGACCTCTTTGGACTGTACTGATGCAATAAAGCTCTGAAGTCTTTGTGAACTCCTCCCTATGACTTACTAGTTGCCGGATGGGTGAGGCATTTCTTTATAGATTTGCTTTGTTCTTACCTACTGTGTGGAGCCGTATTTCAGTTCTCAGTCCATTTGTTACTAATTTTGCCTGCTTTAAATGTGTTATTGAAATTGTCAGTTAGATAGTGATAATGTATAAAAAGTGCATGGTTTCATCTTTCTTGATATACGTGTGGAGAAGTGTGGCTCAGGGTGTGGAGAAGTGTGGCTCAGGGGTTAGAGGCAGCAGACCCGGAAGCTGAGATCAGTCCTGGACCAGGGTTCAATTCCCCGCCTCAGCGGGGTCTTGGGCTAAAAATTCCACGGACTCGATAATTCTCGCCCCGGTGCCTCCTCGACTCACGGGTTCTCACTCTGCGACTCTGGGCAATAGCTTGCTTAATCTCCACAACAGCCCCTCGCGGCGGGATGCCTGACTTTCACCTTGTGGATACCCTGCTATCTCACAGGGGAATACCAGGAAGGGTTCCCTAAGCAAGCGCCGGGAAACCCACTGCGGGTAGCTGTGCGCTATATAAGCTCAACTACATTTACATTTACATTTACGATGGTCGTTGGCTCTTTGATGTCCAACAATCCTTTTACAAAAGTATGGTGCACATTATATAAAATATGATTTGAAAAAATTAAATATATTCAGGTGTTTTCTTAGATAATAATGAAATAATAATAATAATAATAAAAATTGTTTTTTTTTAGGCATGCGCGCCCGGGTGCGCGCACCTCACGATTTTGGTGCGCCCACCTCGCGATTTTTTCACAGAAAAAAATGTTTTTTTGCCCGTCGGGGTTCTTCTGGGACCCCCTGAGAAGGTCTAGGGGGTCAGGGTGTCTCTACCTTGCCTCCTTTTCACGTTTTGTAACTTTTATGAAAATCGGGCAAAATGCCAATTTGAAGCGACATGCACACCCGAGCGCGCACGTCAAGTCATGTGACTCGAAAACAACACTTTTCATTGGTTAAAAGTAGTTTCTGTTCTAGAATCTTCAAAAACCCCACCCACTTCCCTCACTATCTGTTTCAGTCTCATGGGAGAAGAAGCCTTTGCAACTTTCCTGAGAATTTTCTGAAATGGCTGCAAGACAGGATTCATCTTCTGATTCTGGGGAAGAATATCGGCTACCTCAAAGAAAAGGGAAGGAATCTTTCATTTGGAAATTTTTTACTTTTCCTGAAGGGCTAAAAAAAGTGAATGCCCCGAAAGTCACATGCACTATATGTGGCACTGTTCTCTCAAGGGGAAACCCTTCAAAAAAGTACTCCTTTTTAATACATACAATGATAAGGCATGTTAGACAAGTGCACCCTGTGCAATTTGCACAGGCATCAACAAGAGCCCTTGCCACACAAATGCCACCAGCTGTGGCCAGCACATCATCTGCAGGACCACCTGCATCTCCATTCACTGCAGAGATGGACTTAAAACCATTCTTGACAAAAGTCCATATGAGATGCAACAAATGCTTTGAAATTGTTGTGTATGGGGAGCAGAGCCTCACTTTGATTGAGCGGAGAATTAATGAACACCAATGCTCCCAGAGAAGATGATTTTTTTTTAATTTTGGATTTATTTTGTTCCTGTTGAACAGTTTTGCAGTTGAAGATTCCTGTTCACGTTGGAAAAAAACGAAAAAAATATAAAACTTTCAAAAAAGAAAAAAATATATAAAACAACAAAACAAAAAAAAGTTATTTTCAGAACTAACTCACTTCTCCAAAAAGAGCTGTATTTCTAACACAATGTGTCATTATTTGTTTGAATGAATGTGTAGCGAATAAATGAATGACTGAAATGACTGAGTGTAGGGGAGGAAGAGACTGAGGGAATGAGTGAAGAATGGGGAGTATGGTGAGTAAGGAAAGGTGAGTCAAAGAGTGACTAAAAAGAAAGGGACTAAGGGTAGGGGAGTGAGTTAAGGGGAATTAAAAAGTAAGGGAAGGGCACTAAGAAAAAGAGAGTAAGGGAGGGGGAGTGAAAGAAGGAGAACGGGGGCGGAGTCAGGGAAGGAGTGTAAGGGATGGAGAGAGGGAAATAGAGTAGGGTAAGGGGAGTGAAGATAAGAGAAGTGGAGTGATGGTGAGGGAAAGGGTATGAGGATGATAAAAGGAAGGTAAGTGAAAATGAGAAGTGGGGAGTGAGGGAGACAGAAATTAAATGGGGGAATGGAGGGACTTTGGAAAGCGTAGTGAGGGAATGTGATTGAGGATTTAAATGAGTGAAGGAGAGTGAGGGAGAGTGAGGGAATGAGAGCAGAAAAGACAACAGGGGTGACATAGATACAGGAGGAAAGGTAGTAGGGGAAGGGGAGTGACGGTGAATAAAGGGCAGTGACAGTTACAGAAAGGGTATGAGGGTGAGGGAAGGAGAATGAGGGAGAAAGAGAAGGAGAGCAAGTGAGTGAGAGGGAGTGAGGCGGTTAGACTGAGTGACACAGACGAAGAGAGGGAGAGTTAAATGGAGTGAAGGTAAGTGGGGGACTAAACGAATGGGAGTTAGCAAAAGTGAATGAGGAAAATGAAGTAAGGGAAGAGGAATAACAGATGGAGTGAGGGAAAGAGAGTAAGGGGCAGTGAGAGAATAGAAGCAGGTAAAAGAGAATAAGAATGTTGCATAGAGATAAGAATATGAAGTAGGAGAAGATGAGTGAGAGTTAGTGAAGGGCAGTGAGAGGGAGAGAAAAAGAAGCATATTAAGAGACAGGAAACAGTAGTAAGAGAGAAGGAGTTATGGAATGAGAGAGAAAAGAAAATGAAGACTGGTGGAGAGAGAGGCAGACAGTAACAGAGACAAACAAAGAGAGAGTGAAGAAGTGTGAAGGATAAATTAGTTATACTGACTGAGACAGAAGAAGAGACTTAGAGACAGATGAAGGAAAGGAGAAAGAGGGAGACAATAAAGGAAGGGGAGTGTGGAAAAGGAAGAGAAAGAGTGAGAGAAGTGGAGTGACTGAAGTCAGTGAAGGATGATGTAATAGAAACAGTGTAAGGGGGAGTGAGAACAGATTGAGCGATACAGCAACACAAGGTAGGGATTGAGGAAGATAGGAAAGAGAAGTGAGAGACAGGCAGTGGAAAGAGGGAGCTAGACAAGGTCAGTTATGGTGAAGGAAGAGTACATTTTGGAGAGAAAAGGAGTGTAGAGGTGAATGAAGAGCAGTAATGACAACAAGAAAAGGAGAGTAAGATCAGTGAAGGAAAGTTAGTAAGAAAGAGTTTAAAGAATGTGAAAGAGAGAAAGAAAAGTAAGAGACTGATGAGAAAGTATTTTTTGTTTGTCAAACTTACTTTATAAATAATAACAACTTTATAGTATGTTTTTTAAAAAAAATATACTATCTGTGGAAGAAAAGAAAACATTTAGTTATAATATATATTTTTATAATATAAAAGAAAATAGGAGTAAAGGAAACAGAAAGAGAAAGAGAGGAAGGGTGAGGGAGTAAGAAAGAGAGAGAGAGAGTGAGAGAGAAAGAGAGGGAGAGCAAATGACTACAAGAAATGAAGTGATTACACTAAGTGAGACAAAGGGAGAGAGGGAGAGAGAAATGAAGTGAAAGAAGTGAGAGACTAAAGGAAAGGGAGTTAGCAAAAGTAAATGAAGAAAGAAGAGTAAGGGAAAGGGACTGACGGATGAAGTGAGGGAAAGACAGTGAAAAAAGTGCAGAAACTGAAAGAGAGTGAGGGATGATGAGTAACAGGAGAGTGAGCAGAGACAAATCAATACAGCAAGACAAGGGTAGTGATGGAGGAAGATAGGAAAGAGAAGTGAGGGACAGAGAGGGGAAAGTGGGAGTTGGATAAGGTACTTCAGGGTGAAGGAAGAGTACTGATGGTGAGAGAAGGAATGTAAAGGTGAATATAGAGGAGTAAAGAGAATGATGGAAGAGGACTATTATAAACAAAAGGAAGGTGAGTAAGAGAGAGAGAGTGAAGAAAGGAAATAAGAGAAAAAGAAATAATAGAGTGATGAAAAGATATTTTTTATTTGTCATACTTACCTTATAAATAATGACAAATTATATTTTATCTGTGGAAGACAAGAACAAATTGAATTATAATATATATTTCACAATACAAAACAAAGTAGGAGTGAAGGAAACAGAAAGTGAAAGAAAGGAAGGGTGAGAGAGAGAGAGAGAGGGAGAGAATGTGTAGTATATAAATGAATGACTAAAATGACTGAGTGAAGGAGAGGAAGGGACTGAGGTAATGAGTGTGGAAAGGAGAGTATGGTGAGTGAGGAAAGGAGAGTATGATGAGTGAGAAAAGGTGAGACAAACAGTGACTAAAAGAAAGGGACTAAGGGTAGGGGAGTGAGTTAAGAAGAGTGAAAAAGTAAGGGAAGGGCACTAAGGGAAAGAGAGTGAGGGAGGGTGAGTGAGAGAAGGGGAGCAGGGCAGAGACAGGGAAGGAGTGTAAGGGACGGAGAGAGGGAAATAAAGTAGGTTAAAGGGAGTGAAGGTTAAGAGAAGTGGAGTGATGGTGAGGGAAGGGGTATGAGGATGATAAAAGGGAGGTAAGTGAAAATGAGAAATGGGGAGTGAGTGAGAGAAAAATTGAGTTATAGTGACTAAAATTGTGGAGGAGATTTCGAGATGGATGAAGCAAAAGATAGTGAGAAAAGGAATTAAGGAAGGGTAGTGAACAAAATGGAGTGAAGGAATTAAATAAGTGGAGTGACTGAAGGTCACTGAGGGATGATGTAATAGAAAGAAAGTTAAGGGGAGTGAGAAGAGATTGAGCGATACAGCAACACAAGGAAGTGATTAAGGAAAAAGGAAACATAAGTAAGAAACAGACAATGGTGAAGGAAGAGTACTTTTGGAGATTAGAGGTGAATGAAGGGCAGTAATGAAAACAAGAAAAGGTGAGTAAGATCAGTAAAAGAAGGTTAGAAAAAGTGATATTAAAGAATGTGAAAGACAGAAAGAAAAGTAAGAAACTGATGAAAAAATATTTTTTGTTTGTTAAACTTACCTTATAAATAATGGCAACTTTATAATATATTTTCTTTAAAAATATATGCTATCTATAGGAGAAAAGAAAAAATTGAGTTATAATATATATTTCATAATACAAAAGAAAGTATGAGTGAAAAAATAGAAAGAAAAAGGGAGGAAGGATGACAGAGAGAGATAGAAAGTGAGTAAGTGAAACACAAAGAGAGGTAGAGTGTGTGACTGAAAGGAAATGAAGTGGTTAGACTGAGTGAGAAAAAGAAAGAGAGGAAGAGAGAAATGGAGAGAAAAAAGTGAGAGATTCAAGGTATGCAAATTAGCAAAAGACATTGAAGAAAGGGGAATAAGGAAAAGGGATTGACAGATGGAGTGAGCAAAAGAAAATAAGTGAAACTTAGGAAATAGGAGCAGGAGAAAGGGAATGCCAATGATGAACAGAGAAGAAAATATGAAATGGGAGAATATGACTTAGATTGAGTGAAAGGCAGTGACAGTGACAGAAGTGATAGAAGGGTGAGGAAAGAGAGAAACATAAGTAAGAGATTCTTAAAAAAGTTTTTTTTGTTTTTCGTACTTACCTTATAAATATAATACCTGTGGAAGAGAAGAAACAATTCAGTTATAATGTGTATTTCGCAATCCAAAATACAAAATAATTTGTACAATATTTTAATTATTTTATTTTGCTGTTCTCAGAATGTATTGAATTTCACTTAAAACAGTGAGTGCAATACTACTCATCATATGACAGTGGGCAAAAAAAAACACAATCAAAAAATTGTGTTTAAAAAAACCCATACAACATTTGAATACATAATGTAAATATTCGAAAAAAACATATCTTAAATGTTTTTCTCTAATTCACAATTTCTTGTTTAAGTATGCTACATCTCCAACAATCACAAAGTAATAAAACAATATCACTTATGTTTTATACCCTCTAAATAAACTTCCATACAAGCATGTTCTAACAACATTTTCCCGAAGTAGTCATTTTGTTCTGAGATACTTCTCCTCACGGCCAATTAGTATGTGTAAAGTCCTTAGTTTGCAAATTACTTAATTGTACTCTTAACCTTTCTTTTCCCGACCTTTAGAATCAAAAGTTCCAACGTGTTCTCTACCATCTAACATTAGTAAAACCTCTACCTGATGCTATCACTATCTCAAATACAAGTTGTTTTTTATAATTTGGTCACCCTCACTTACAAACTAATTCTGAACAACAGAGTATTCTTTTTTTAACAGCAGTAATCTTCCTAGGCCAATTAATTGTCCTAATATGTGGGTTGCAAAAACACTAGGTAAGAATTTGGTAAGTCAAAAGGCAAACATTTTTTAAAAGTCAATTGAGTATCATTACAGTGTGTCCAGCCCTTTGGAGATTTTAAATAAGCTGTGTAATATCCTGATGTTGTAGAAGGACCATCATGGAAGATAATTGCTACAGTTACAAAAGTTCTTCCAGAAATTGATAGTTGAGAAGCCACAATTTTTTTTATTGAAGTTGTCAATTTTGTTCCATCAGGTCCGCATCGTTGGAGCATTAAAATTACATACTGTCCATATCTTCGGATAAATAATGTTGATAACATTTCTGAGTTACATTGAGAACAGACCATGTTTTGATTTGCTTCTCTACCTAGATTATTGAAAGACACTGCTTTACAGTCTGGTAATGTTAAATATATAAATCTTTCAGTGTGTATGTCAGTACTACTTGAAAACGAACAATTGTCGCACTCATGTTGCCATTTATAAGAAAGGCCAACAAGACTATCAATATCTACACCTTCATCTTGCAAAACAGCAAGCATATACATTAGAAATTCCTGACAATCTTGCTGAATATTCTGAGAAAATTGATTTAGTCCAGCACATATGTCTAAAACATTTCGAGTATCAGAAACATTTTCTATTTTAGTGTTATCACTGCTACATTTCTCAAACACAGAATTCAATAAACAACAAAATCTTTGCTCCCGATTTTCAACAATCTGTTGCTGTAAAGTTTCAAGAAAAAAAAAAAACATTAACCACTACATTTGCATAGCAGTTAACACCAGAACTGTTTTCAAACTGAAATCCAACAACCTCTTTAGTAGTATCCTTTTTCTATTTGCTGCCAATCACAGATTCATCTACTTTTTTTCTTTTCTCTACAACTTCACTACATTTTTTCTCATATCTTTTTTTTCGTCCTACCACACGCTTTTCAATTAAAGGATATTGAGGTAAACTTGGAGCATATTCTCTTCTTAACCTGTTATACTCCTTCACACAATTTAGATCTGCACTAATCTTTGTCTCATCAAAAGCAATCAGATACAATCCAGATAAAGTTCTAACTCGAGATAAAGCAACATAGGCCATACCCTCTTTGAACACAGTACTTCCAATATTTACCAAAGCACTATCTACACTTAAACCTTGAGATTTATGAATAGTCACCGCATATGCCAAACAAACAGGAAACTGTTTTCGTCGGACATATAAATCTTTCACAAGCAAAAATTGATTTGAACAACGACTGACTTGTTGCACCTCTTCAATTCCATAAAATTAGATTTTTAAAAATTCAATCTCATCTCTATTTGGGTAATTCACAAAGCCAACAACATTACCCATTGCTCCATTCACCAAACCTCTTACGACATGTAAATCTCTTCGTAAAATAATCCGACAATTTAAACATACATACAGATTCTTTTCTAAACCAGCAGTTTTAGATATTGATTTCTCTAAAGAATCCAATTTTAACTTCAACCTTTCTGACAAAATAATTGTAAGTCCTTCATGCTCAATTCTATCTTTAGCTTCCAGTTTCTTAATTTCTTGATTTTCTAACTTTAACATTTTTTCATTGAAGATTGAACATTCCTGTAGAGTTGGCATCAAGCATATAACTGACTTGTCTTCTGCCACTTTACTATATATATTCTCTGCCACATCATTTTCATTTGGAAACAAATTTGAAAGTAATCGTGCCTGTAAAGTTTCTTTGGCATGTTCACTTAGTTTTCCAATTCTTATATCTTGAAGAATATTTCCATAATCAGCATCCTTTGCCTGTCGCATATTTTGAATGAGTTCTGTATATTTGAAATGCGACCATATATTAACATTTCCAATACTTCCCAGGCACTTTCGGGTGTCTTCATGTGTAACTGTTTTAAATACTGCCTGTCCTTTCACAGGAGTTAGCTGCAGTAGATCTCCAAAAATGATGATGTGTTTGCCTCCAAATAACGCATCATACTCTGTTTTAAGGACTTGTTTGATCTTAAATGCACAAAGGCAAGCATTAAATTTGATACCATGCTTACCTCATCAATAATGAGAAGTTTCATTTTTTTAAGGACTCTAGAAACTTCACAACAAGCTTCTCCAGATAGCTTGTGGTATTCTAATTTATTTTCATGTTCTACTGGCAGCATCAATAAACGATGTAAAGTAATCCCTTTAATGTTCTGTGCTACCAACCCAGTTGGAGCAGTGACAACACAGGAGAGTGATGACTCAGTTCTTTGCTGTAGATATGTTGCAATTCCTTTAATTAGAAAACTTTTACCAGTTCCAGCTTCTCCACCCACGTATAGTCGGACAGGTTGAAAGGACATACATGAGCATTCTTTTTTCTCATGACGTAAACCATGCTCAATCTGTTCTGTCACTTTATCAAATATTTGTTTTTGCTCAAGATTTAGTTGTTTTTCCAATTCTTCTAAGTTTATTACATCCTCTTGAGCTTGTTCCATTCCTCTTTCCACCTCATCCATGGCAGTGGCTGCTTCATTTTGGATAATTGGTTGTCCTAGTGGATCTTGACTCAACGAAGCAGAACTTTGACTGTCTTGAGAACTGTCTCTAGCAATCTCTGCTGCAATTGTTGCTTCTTGCTGTATTTCGTCGTTCAACATTTGCAGATAATTACTAAAAACAGGACATTCTATACTATTTTTAGATGCGTTGAATGAATCTTCATAACTGTCAAAGTCTCCAAGTAGTTCCTCTTCTGTACACCATGGCTTAAAGAGTTGCAAAAGAGCTAAATAGTAAAATTCCCTTTTGTCTGGAGTTTCGCAACTCAGTTTTCGGTGATCAATCAAATATCCTTTTCTTTGTTTCACCAGACATCCTTCACATCCAATCACAGCATATACACCTTAATCGATATCTTCTGTAATATTCGTTTTAAAAGTGTAGCTTTGCAGTACTTTATACAGACAAACGTTTTCAATTTGATTACTTCTATTTGGATAGTATGTATCCAACATGTTTGTCTTCAGAATGTCAGTACTATTTGGTTCTTTCTCTACTAAATATTCAATTTCTTGAACAGGTTTCAAAACTCGGTTTCGTGTTCTTGCAAGACCTAAACTCACCCAAATGATTGTTTTAGATTTCGCATATAGACTTGCAGATGATAATCGATCAGAACATTCATATGCTCCAATTTCTCGATTAGACAACATCTTCAAACTGTAGCTATACAATTTCTTACTTAGGCTCTTTTCATGAGAAATTTCTTCCCACATTTCCTTTAGTTCCGTCTTTTCAGATTTGGTGATGTAAGACGTTACATATCGAGCCACAGCAATAGAGTTGTCTGCAACATATTGAATATCCATGTTAGCATTCCACATGAACAAAATGACTGGGTTATAGTCATTTATGTATTTGGGCTCTTCACTACTTCTTAAATTGTAGGTATTTTTTGGTGATCTTCTTGTAACAGTATGTTGCAAAGATGACATAAAATTGTTCACTCTTCCTTTTGAAATTACTGGTCGTGGAAATCCAAAACGACATTTGGTATAAAATGTATCCTTTGATTTGAACTTTCGTCGACAGTATTTGCTACAACGATGGCTTTGAAATCATAAGACTTTTCCTCTTAAGTCCTTATCTTTTGTACTTTTGGGTATATCACATGTTGCATATTCTTCAATGAAAGACATTACAGTGTCATCTGAGTCTGTTCCAAATTTGGGAGCATCTTTGATCCATAATAGCATATGAATATGAGGAGCACCTCTCGCTTGATACTCTTTTCTCCAGAAGAAATCCAGAACCTCGCCAAGAGGAGGTTTTTTTTGTTTGTAATAAAAGACATCATAGCTTCAAATCTATGATTAAAATACCTGCATACATTAACTGGATCCAAAGAGCACAGTTCTCCAGGTGTCTTGTACTCTATATTTTCTATGTTTGCATTTGCCTCTCGAAGAAATTCAAGTAAATCTTCCCAAGCATACTCAGCACAGCTTAGAGTAAGAAACCATGTAGGAGCTCCTAAGTTTCTTAGCATACATTTCAAATTCCCATGACGACGGTACCAATACTCGTTAGTACCACACTGACATGGCATGAGATTAATTAGCTGAGATTCCAAAACACTGTCTTTCTGTTGGACTTTATCCATAAAGTCCTTTGCCGAAACATTTTGCAGATGTACTCCACTTTTTAGTATATTGTTCACTGCATAAGAAAGTCCAGACGAGTCACTCTCAAACAGAAGATGAAACAAATATGGAATACATTGACGGAACCTCGGATCTTCTGCATATAATCTTGATGTCCGGTATTCAGATGCAGGAATCTGCATAGGTCGGTCATCATATCATGCACCTTCACCTGTTGGAAATAACTGAGGAAAACAACGAGCTTCCAAGCTTTCTTCCCATACACTAATGGGACTTCCTTTTGCTTTTTTCATCTGAAATATTTCTATAGCATTCCCTATTGCTTCTTTGGAATGCAGTGGATACACACTATAATGTTCATACATTTCTTCACTTCTTGACACATCCACTTTTTCAATTTGTCCAGCTGACAAATCATTATCCTCTCCTACAATTGTTTCCTCTTCTCCTACGTATACATTTTTATAGTATTGATTGTTTTTGACCAAATACAACATTGCCTTTTTGACTTTTCTAACATCCACTAAATCTTGCCAGATTTTCTTACTCTTTGTAGGCACATCATTAACTAGAATAACTAGAGGTTACTCTTCCACATTTTCAACACCAATTGTCTCAATGTTTTTCTTAAAATCAAGAGGCAAATATATAACTCTTCCCTTTAATCCTCTATGTAAATCTGAAGGATTCAATTTCCCTGTCTTAGGCTCCATACGAACAATAGCCAGAAATGGATGCACACATTGAATCAGAATAGTCTCATAGCTATTTAAATCCATAAGTTCAGATGGAATATTTACCAACTCAAGATTATTATGTACAGGTCTAGCAGGCATTCTATTTTCATTTAATTTATAATAACAATATTTACAAATACGTTGATCAGAACCCAAATCAAAACAATTTTCCACCAACAAATAAGTTGCAAAATCTTTCCACTCACTATTATTTTCCTCTTCACTTTTTAAATATAAATCAACTAACCTGGCTTGATTTTTGTAATGAGTGCGTCGACAACACACACAAGAAAAGTTCGGAATTTCACCTGAAATGACCTTAAACTTTGTTATTTCTTGTTCAAAATTTTCTGTTTTAAATTCTTTACATTTTCTACCACATTTCCTTCTATTACTGTATCAGTTTCTGCACTGTCTTCTTCTGGACCAAAGTAACTAGCCTTAATTTCTTCACAGATGTTCTTAACATCTAATTCAGATCCATGCAAAAGAGCACTATTTAACTGTTTGAGCTTAAGTGCTGGACTTTTTGCATAATACAACCTTCTCACTAATTTCCTCACTTTGGTATGATGCACTGCTAACATCCTGAAATGGTGAAAAACACTCAGGCATTCTTTTTTAGAAAGACAAGCCAGAGAATGTCCTTGCAGACCTGTTTTTTTCTCTCACTCTGCAAGGGTCTAATTCTTGCAACATTTTAACCTTTTGTTTAAGACTTTTCTTAGCATACTTACATAAGAAATTGCGAAAAAAATCAATTGAATCCTGTCGGACAGTACAAATACTACTACAATTCCAAGTGTACACTGAAGCCTTAGAACGTCTCCCTAAAACTTCATCAGCTATCACCTCTTCTGCATTTCTAGGCACAATTTTCTCTTTTTCAATAGGACAACCGTCCTTCAACTCATATGCTCGACCACTGGTGTCAACTGCATGCAACAAATCATTACTCTGAAAGTAACTCTCTCCATTAAAAAATGGCTCAGAACTTGAACTATGCTTCCATTTTCCAGAAAAAACATTACAAAAATTACTGCTATTTATTTCTCTTTTCCATTTACTCTTAGCTTTTAAGACATTGATTGCCTTATTGAGTATATTTATTCTATTAATTACTAAAACAAACAACTTCTTTTTTGTATCAAACGCGCGTTCAATAATATTCTCAATATATATTTTTTTTCTTATAAAAAGCTACTTTCCTTTTAGAAATCTTTACATTTTTTAATAAATTCGAAACAACTCTGTTATAAAACATGCGCATCCTGATTTGTGCAAACTGATTAGTACGTCTATTATTATAGACTATTTGATCACCACATAGTTGGGAAATATTTTTCTTTTTTCTCTTATTTTTCCTTGTAGATACTGACAAGTGTTTTTCATTTTCCATAATATTCGAACTTTTTTTTCTTTGAGTTAATTTCTTTATGAAATCCTTGGTTGTCTTACCAGGAGCACTCTTCTTTTTGTCCGTACTTTGTTGATTACGTAAATCTTCTAATTGTTTTTTTTCGGAAAAGTAAGTCTGTTTATAATATTTTCTTTTTTCATTCTTGTTCGGCATGTTGATTTTTCTTTCTGTAGAAAATTACAATCTGTTGTGAAGAAAGAAAAAAATGTTATAGACCACTACTAATATACTACATAGAAATTATAACCACTAAATAATGTAAACACTGGTTCACTTTATAAGTAAAATTAAGGCATAGCAACAGTCTCTGAACAGAGTAGGAAATCATGTAGTGAGTACTGTTTCTGACTTTATGGCAGTGCATTGCTGTTTCAACATTATAGAATTATTTGCTGAGAATAATATTTCAGGGTTAAGAACAGTACAGTGGTTTTCAGGCAGTGTAGGGGGTCATAGTGGGATTAATATTTCTGACCCTAAACCCTAACACACTTCATCAGAATATCTATTCTCATTTTTATTAAACACATCAACGATCCAAATTTTTACAATACTACAAAAAGACTCACTCAAATAATTTTTAATTATAAACTTATTCATCAAACATTTCATATTGCAATAAAACTTCCAACATGACTTCGTCCGGTATTTCATTTTCATCAAATACAAAATGTACATCTTCAAATTCAAAATCTTCTACTGCTTCCACAAAATCACTGTCCAAACTCTCAGCAAAGAAATCTTCATTTTCAGTATCAATTTCCTCTGGAAAAGGTCCATCTTTGACATCCTCTATTAATTCGCATGAGATCTCAAAATTTAAAGCAACGTTCTCTTGATGCTCTTCCATTGCACCAATATGATAATGTTGCTGGTCCATGCAAAAAAATATAAACACTTAATTATATCGTTTTCACTAATAGTTAATAAAAAACTACCTTTATCAATTTTATAAGTACATATATTCCCATACTTTTAAACACACTAACTATGCAAATGAATCTGCCACCTTCCCCTTAAATGAAAACAGACTCACACTGTGATCTTAGACACATAACACTATCTCTTGCAAAATAGTAAAATAATTACTACAGTCAAAGGGGGTCTTACTGTGACTGTTGTTTCAGGGTTTTCAGGACTGTAGAACTGTTGAAAGAGTTTATAATTTGTTTCTAGGGATGGAATTTCTGGGTTTAACACAATACACTGATGTTCAAGCTGTGTAGAGAGTGAAGGTGGGACTCAGAATGTACCAATGAAAATTCACTGAAATGATTACTACTTGCTACAGAGACAGTTGCTTTTGCATTTCAACAGCACACCCGGCATCTAAATTGCACAGCATGAACACAATCTGAAAATTAAGAGGCCTGAGATACATACTGCTTTGAACTTTCTACAACTATCTCTCCTAAATCATGACACAGTCCATGGTTTACGTGATTTAGCCCACAGAGGGACAGATAATAGAAATAGAGAGAAAATGGTACAAGCAGTGGATGTAAGACTACAGACAGAGAGGGAAAAGTTTTAACATGATAGCACTGTCTAATACACACAAGCAACCATATCATAATAGACTTGTGCAAATGCATATGAAAGGGTGCAGACAGATAGTACAGGCACAGATAAAGAAATGTTGCAGATAAAAAATGAAATAACGCAGGCAGAGATTAAACTGTTTGAGACAGAGGATAGATGGTGCAGGGCTGCAAGCAGAGGAACAGATGGAGCAGTCACAAAAAAGATGGTGCAGAGAGACGGTGAGATGGTATGAGCACAGACACATACAGTGCAAGCAGACACAGACATGGTACACACAAAGGATAAAATGATAGAACAGAGAAGAAATGCTGGAAACAGACATTGAAATATTACATGCAGAGACTAAATTGAGCACACAAAGGCAGAGATAGAGAAGACAGAGAGAAAACAATATAAGCAGAGGGTGCAAAACTACAGACAGAAAGGGAAAAGATTTATCATGGAAGCACTGTGTAACACACACCAGCAGCCATATCATAATAGGCCTCTGCAAATGCACATGAAAGGGTGCAGACAGATGCTATAGGCAGAGGTAGAGAGATGATGCACATAAAAAATGAAATAACGCAGGCAGAGACTAAACTGTTACAGGCAGAGGATAGATAATGCAGGGCTGCAAGCAGAGAAACACATGGAGCAGTCACAAAAAAGATGGTGTCGAGAGACGGTGAAATGGTATGAGCACATACATAAATAGTGAAAGCAGACACAGACATGGTACACACAGAGGATAAAATGGTACAACAGAGAAGAAATGCTGGAAACAGTGAGATTATTATCTTAAACTGCACAAAAATAGATCTCCTTTACAAATTAGCAACTCACCTTTATAAATGGTTTTGAAGATTCAAAACACTCTCAATCACACTCCAGAATCTTTGTTTTGAGCACCAAACACTAAAAAAACAAAAAAGCACTAATTTCATTACCATGTTACATGCTACATAGAAATAACTTATACTACATGTTCTAAAACCTTACTCAGTTCAAAAATACATAATTTACAGATTTTTAAACACAAATTATTCAGATAGATTCATCTAAAAACAAGCTTGACTCATAGTGTGATCTTACACCCATGACAGTATGCCTTGCAATTCATTAAAATAAATACTATCTGCTACTAAAAACACAAACAAGAAAGATTACAGAAAAACGTGCAAATACAATTCCTTCATTCAGAGAAACACTCACTGTGATCCTGGTCAAAAACTTGAAAACCGCCCATTTTAATAAAACACATTTACCACAATCATTTCTTTAAGACAGACAACACAGCCCATGTGTTCAATATTAGACAGATTTGTTGGCATGAGCTGTAAGCCATTTTGTATTTTTAGCAGCCATTTTGTTTGCCATGTGCTCTCTCCTACCTTTCTGTTAACTGTCCTTGTAGCCTGCCTAGAGACAAAATATGTTTAACATACTCCACTTCACATATGCCCAGAAGGGCCTAACTAACAGAATGCACGGGGCTCTCAGCTGTTATTATTCACACAGCTCTGATGATGCACCTCAGGCCCGGGGCTGACGGCTGTTATTACTCACACAGCTCTGATGATGCACCTCAGGCATGGTGCTCACAGCAGTTATTATTCACACAGCTCTGATGATGCACAATGGCTGCCACAAATACAAAATGGCTTTCAGCTCATGCCAACAAATCTGTCTAATATTAAACACATGAGCTGTGTTCTCTGTCTTAAAGAAATGACAGTGATAAATGGTTTTAGTAAAATGAGCACTTTTAAAGTTTTTCACCAGGATTTTACATGTAATCTACCATGTCTGTGTCTGCTTGCACTATCTGTGTCTGTGCTCATACTATCTCACTGTCTCTACTGGTAAAAAACAGACCATATATATATAAACAAGACATAACATTCCTTTTCATTTCAACAGCACACCCTGGATCTTTATTGCACAGCTTAGAGCCTATTTGGGAACCAAGAGGCCTGACAGACATGCTGCTAAGATTCTCTAGTAGTACATATCCTAAAGCCTAACTGACTTCAAGAATACATGTATTCTCATATTTTTAAACACATCAACTAAGCAAATTATTCCCCCAGATTCATTTAAAATCAAGCTTGACTCACAGTGTGATCTTAGACCCTTGACCAGGATGTTACATATAATCTACCATGTCTGTCTCTGCTTGCACTATGTGTGTCTGTGCTCATAGCATCTCACCGTCTCTCTGCACCATCTTTACAGATTAAACCAAAATGTGCAAATATAATTCTTTCTTTCACCCAGACACTCTCTATGATCCTGGTCAAAATAGTCTGACACTTATACTAGAGAAGTAGGTGCATTCTGTTAGTTAGGCCCTTCTGGGCATGTGAGAAGCGGAGTATGTTAAACATAGTTTGTTTCTAGACAGGCTACAAGGACAGTTAACAGAAAGGTAGGAGAGAGCATATGGGAAAGAAAATGGCTGCCAGAAATGCAAAATGCCTTCCAGCCATGCCAACAAATCTGTCTAATATTCAACACATGGGCTGTGTTCTCTGTCTTAAAGAAATGACTGTGATAAATGGTTTTAGTAAAATGAGCACTTCTAAAGTTTTTCACCAGGATTTTACATGTAATCTACCATGTCTGTGTCTGCTTGCACTATCTGTGTCTGTGCTCATACTATCTCACTGTCTCCACTGGCAAAAAGCAGACCATATATATATAAACAAGACATAACATTCCTTTTTCATTTCAACAGCACACCCTGGATCTTTGTCTGCGTCTGTGTCTGCTTGCACTATCTGTGTCTGTGCTCACACTATCTCACTGTCTCTACTGGCAAATAACAGACCATATATATATATATATATATATATATATATATATATATATATATATATATATATATATATATATATATATATATATATATATATATATATATATATATATATATATATATATATATATATATATATATATATATATATATATAAGCAAGACATAACATTCCCTTGTCATTTCAACAGCACACCCTGGATCTTTATTGCACACCTTAGAGCCTATTTGAGAACTAAGAGGCCTGACAAACATGCTGCCTAAGATTCTCTACTAGTACATATCCTAAAGCCTAACTGACTTCAAGAATACATGTATTCCCATATTTTTAAACACAGCAACTAAGCAAATTATTCACCCAGATTCATTTAAAATCAAGCTTGACTCACAGTGTGATCTTAGACACTTGACCAGGATGTTAGATGTAATCTACCATGTCTGTCTCTGCTTGCACTATGTGTGTCTGTGCTCATACTATCTCACTGTCTCTACTGGCAAAAAAACAGACCAATTATATATATAAGCAAGACATAACATTCCTTTTTCATTTCAACAGCACACCCTGGATCTTTATTGCACAGCTTAGAGCCTATTTGGGAACTAAGAGGCCTGACAGACATGCTGCCTAAGATTCTCTAGTAGTACATATCCTAAATCTTAACTGACTGCAAGAATACATGTATTCCCATATTTTTAAACACTTCAACTATGCAAATTATTCACCCAGATTCATTTAAAATCAAGCTTGACTCACAGTGTGATCTTAGACACATGATCAGGATGTTACATATAATCTACCATGTCTGTCTCTGCTTGCACTATGTGTGTCTGTGCTCATACTATCTCACTGTCTCTACTGGCAAAAAACAGACCATATATATATATAAGCAAGACATAACATTCCTTTTTCATTTCAACAGCACACCCTGGATCTTTATTGCACAGCTTAGAGCCTATTTGGGAACTAAGAAGCCTGACAGACAGGCTGCCTATGATTCTCTAGTAGTACATATCCTAAAGCCTAACTGACTTCAAGAATACATGTATTCCCATATTTTTAAACACATCAACTAAGCAAATTATTCACCCAGATTCATTTAAAATCAAGCTTGACTCACAGCGTGATCTTAGACACATGACCAGGATGTTACATGTAATCTACCATGTCTGTCTCTGCTTGCACTATGTGTGTCTGTGCTCACACTATCTCAGTGTCTCTACTGGCAAAAAACAGACCATATATATATAAGCAAGACATAACATTCCTTTTTCATTTCAACAGCACACCCTGGATCTTTATTGCACAGCTTACAGCCTATTTGGGAACTTAGAGGCCTGACAGACATGCTGCCTAAGATTCTCTAGCAGTACATATCCTAAAGCCTAACTGACTTCAAGAATACATGTATTCCCATACTTTTAAACACATCAACTAAGCACATTATTTATTCACCCAGATTATTTAAAATCAAGCTTGACTCACAGTGTGATCTTAGACACATGACAGTATAGCTTGGAAATCAGTAAAATAATTACTATCTGCTCTTAAAACATTTTCTATGGCATTTGTACAGTACACCAAAAATGGTTACAAAATTACAAGGTGACAAACTGAAAATTTTAACAGTTGTAAGGAAGAAAAATGGGGAAAAGTAAAGAGAACGAATAAATGAAAAGGAATAACTGAGATGAAGTGAGGAAGTCAAGAAAGAGAGTTGAAGGAAAGAAAGTGAGGAAGGAAAATAAGACTGAGTGAATGAAAAGCAGTAACAGTGAGGGATTACATATCAGGATAAGGGAAGAGGAGTAAGGAAACAAAACATAATAAGAGAAAGTAAAAAGTAGTAAGTGAGAGGAAATCATGTATAGAAAGAGAGAGGAAAGAAAATGAAGAGTAGTGGAAAGAAAAGAAAACAGTGAGAGAGAGAAAAATAAGGACAGTGATAGACTGTGAGGGAGTGAAACAGTTATAGTGACTAAGGCATAATACAAGGAGAAATGCAGTGAAAAAGAGTTATAGACTCACCTTTAAAAAGGCTTTTGAAGATTTAGAACAGTGCCCATCACAAACCAGATTTTCTTATGCAGAATCTCTGAATAATGCTTCTGTCACTGCAGCCTCAGAATAATGGCACAGATTCCCTCTCATTTCAGACCCATATTCATGTACATAACCAATCAAATTTTTTCCCAGATGCCTAAAGTGTGGATTGTGGGACACAGTTATATTTACTGGAGTGAGAGGTATGCAGCAAACAGAGGTATTCCCAACCTTGATTTACCAAATGTGGATATTATGTGGATTGGCCAGAGAGGATTGAGATGTCACCAATTGATACCATTGGTAAAATCCTTTTTGCATCTCCCACACCCTGACCTCATAATTGTGCACTGTGGTGGAAATGACCTCGGCACATTGACTGGGGTAGGTCTGGAAATGCTTTTAAAGGACCCCTTTGGGCAATTGATGTCACTTTTTCCACAAAATGCCTTTGTATATTCAAATATATGCCAAAGACAAAAATGGAACTGGTCCAACCAATATTGCCCACAGATTTAGAAAGCAAGGAAACATGTGAATAAGTCTGTTTCTGCTTTCCTCAGAGACTATGGCATGGGTTCTATATACCACAACAACTTGCGTTACAACATGCAAGGCATCTATAGGAGAGATGGTGTACATTTTACAGATGAGGGGAATAGAGTCTTCCTTTTGAATTTACGACTCTGCTTCGGTACTTACTTGTAGGTACCAAAAACACTTTATAAACACAACAGCTCTTTTTAGAGCCAACCAACATCTAAACTCTCAAACGTGTTATTTAACTATATTTCAACGCGCGCGCACGGTGCGTGCACCTCGCGGTATTTTTTCCTCGAAAAATTGTTTTTTTGCCCGTTGGAGTCCTTGAGGGACCCCCTGAGAAATCCTAGGGGGTCAAGGAGTCTCTACCTTGCCCCCTTTCCAAGATCTCCACTATAGTTTTTCACACTCTTGTAAATCGAGGTGCGCGACCGGGTGCGTGCAACTCGCAACTTTTTAGAAAAAAATAAATACGTTTTTTGGCCTTGGTGGTCCTTAATGGACCCCCTGAGAAAACCTAGGGGTTCAAAGAGTCTCTACCTTGCCCCCTTTCCAAGATCTCCACTATAGATTTTCACACTCTTGTAAATCGAGGTGCGCGACAGGGTGCGCGCACCTCGCAACTTTTTAGACAAAAAAATTTTTGGGGGGCCTTGGGGGTCCTTAAGGGAAAACCTAGGGGGTCAGGGAGCCTCTACCTTGTCCCCTTTCCATGTTCTGCCCCTTTGTTCTCTACAATATGTTGACTCGCACTGACAAAATGGCGGTCAACACTTCCTGATTTCCTCTGAATCGAATGTTGATAGACGTCAAACAGCAAATCAGAATTCCGCTCGTGTACCCATGCGCGCTTATAGATATATAATTGATTTCAACTTTAATTTTCTCAGCAACTACTGGAGGGATTTACACCATTTAAAGAAAAGCGTCATCTGCCAACCGGGCTCTACCTTTTTGCCAAATTTATTATAATTCCATTCAGCCGTTCGGGCTGTAGCCGTGTCTAATCGTCCTATGGAAAATAACATGGGGAAAACACGTTTTGGGACCCCCCTATTATCTCAGCCCCCACTTGACGAATTCCCCTTCAAACTTTCAGGGAAGGAGCGGAGCGGAGCGGGCCATCTTCTTTGAGAAATTCGCAAAGATTCGTCCACTGGCACCAAAGTTATTCCCAATAGAATGTTGCGGATTTCCTATGGAAACTAGGGGCCAGATGTAGGTAGGGTTTTACCGGTCGGTAACGGCCGAATTCGGCCGTTACCGACCAGTAAAAGGAATTTGAGATGTAGGGGGCAGAATTTTACCGAATCTGTAAATATACCGGTCGGTAAATTTACCGACCGGTATATTTACAGAATCTGTAAAATCGATATGTAGGTGGGACTCTTATGAGTCCCACAAGGCCTAAGAAATCGGTATTTTACCATCAAATTCAATTTGATGGTGAAATACCGATTCAGGTGTGCATGCACATGTGTGCATGCACACCTGTGCCATATGACGGGCAGACCTGCCCTTAGGGCAGGTATGCCTGCCATATGGCCCCCGAACCTTTTTTGGGGGTGCTAGAGGGTGTCAAAGTGACACCCCCTGCACCCTTGCCAAAAATCGGTATTTACCGATCGGTAAATACCGACCGGTAATGCCCCATTCATTCCTATGGGCTTCAAAGCCCATAGGAATGAATGGAGCATTACCGGTCGGTATTTACAGAATCGGTAAAAACCGACTTTTAAAGAATCGGTAAATCCACATCTGGATTTACCTACATGTCGGTACTTCATATTTACCGACTCTTAAATACCGAATCGGTAAAATTCGGTATTTAAGAGTCGGTAAATATGATTTACCTACATCTGGCCCTAGGTCCTAACTATAACTACCTACTGGCGACTGCCAGTAGGTAATATAGATATGTATATATATATCCAATTTCATCCAGCATAAAAGTTATGCCAATGCACTCCGACCAAGCAAAATTATCACTCCAATGCAGTGTTGTTTGTTTCATTGCCATGATTCATCACGCTGGAAATGAGCTAAACGAATAAAACCTTGAATCGCATGAAGCGCATTGGAGTGATAATTTTACTTGGTTGGAGTGCATTGGCATAACTTTTATGCTGGGTGAAATTGGATAATAATGATAGGGAATCCTCCTACCCTGTGGTGCACCGGTGTCCTGGCGTCCCGGCAAATTTTGGAGGAAGTGGAACACGATGTATATATATATATATATATATATATATTTCTGCAACGTCAAACTTTCTTGCTGTTTGAAATAGAAAAGGCACACACGAAGGATCTAAAGCAAATATGCTTTATTGGTGCTGACCCCCCCCACCCCTCTTTGACAGACGCGTTTCGCCTCACGGCTTTCTCAATGTCAAATTGCAAGTGCCACTTCTCAGCCATTTTAAAACCACCACACGTCATAGATGTTACTAGACATAAAAGACGGACTCCTGCATAACATAATACTGAAAATCCATAGCAGCCATCTTGTGGTGTGTTTCAAACAAAATTTGTTTACCAAATTATATAAAGTGCTTGTGCAAAAACCAAACAAAAATAATAATCGTGATAATCGCAATACCAATAGCAATAAATTCATATGGTATTTTGCTACAATCATCTAGCATAGGAAGAAAAAATATATATATGTATATACAAAGATATACTTAATCATGATAAAAATATCAACATTCCCTAATGCTGTTTCCATAATTGTGCCCTGTATGGGCATAACCCTCGTCCAGTTTATATTTTCCATTTTCCAATCTCTTAGCACAAATGCAAATTAGATAGGAGAAAGGATTAGAAGGAGAAAGAGAAGATGGAAATAGAGAGAGAGAAGACAAAATATATTCAAAATATTTTCAAGATATGTACATATATATATATATATATATATATATATATATATATTCACTGAAAAAACCATAGGTTATAGACCATATATAGTTAGGAATTAGCATTTACAAAACCTTGAAAATTCACTGAAAAAACCATAGGTTATAGACCATATATAGTTAGGAATTAGCATTTAAAAAACCTTATTTTACTCACACAAAACCATTGAAATTCCATATATAGTTAGTTGCACTAACTATATATCGCGCACCTGCAATCCACTGCTGATGATGTCACATATTACATCATTCATGACATGGTCAGTGACATCACTGATGACATCACTGATGACATCTCAAATGACATCACTGATGACATCACTGATGACAACATCCAGTGACTGTATGTTTCTGTAAAGTTAAAATATATCTTACATATTGAAGAATGAGTGGATGTATAAGTGTCTGGATGAAGGATTTAGTAGGTGCGTGACTGACTGTATGAGTGAGTGATTAAATGTGTCTCACTGAATGCATGGGTTAGTGACTAAACTGTCTTAATTTGTGCATCATTATGTCTGTTGTTCTGTAAACTGCTGCATGTGTTGATCATTAGCTATACGAGAGGCTATATGTGTTATTAATTGCTTGCCCAAGTATTTCTATGGGAGATTGAGTTTGTGTGGGGGTGGCTGAAAGGTGTGTGACTCTATGCATAGATGTGTGAACAGTTTATTCACTAGGTGTATGAGTTCAAGAGTGCATGTGGAAACAGCTACATGGGCAGTTGACTGTGTGCATGAGTGTATTGATGAGTAAATGGATATCTCAATGCTACATGTCATAGTAAGTACATATGTAAAACACAGTACATGTGAGAGTTGGCATATATAAATAACTGTGCATGAGAGCCACCGAATGAGTGAGTGGTTGTATCGATCATTGTGAACTTGTATCAGGGATTGTATAAGAGAGTAAATATGTGTTAGTATATGTTTCAATAAGTAAGGTGTGTTTAACTGTATAGTTGAAGAAATGGAGATGAGATTGTTTCTTTGCATGACTGACTGGGTGTGTGAGTAACTCCATGGATGAGTGGAAGTGTGTGAGTGTCTGTATACACTGAGTGTATCTAAGATTATATTAGAGTCTGAAGAGGTTTATCGTATTAGCACAAGAATGATGTCAAATGAGATGTCATTAGTGATATCATCAGTGATGTCATTTGAGATGTCATCAGTGATGTCATCAGTGATGTCACTGACCATGTCATGAATGATGTAATATGTGACATCATCAGCAGTGGATTGCAGGTGCGCGATATATAGTTAGTGCAACTAACTATATATGGAATTTCAATGGTTTTGTGTGAGTAAAATAAGGTTTTTTAAATGCTAATTCCTAACTATATATGGTCTATAACCTATGGTTTTTTCAGTGAATTTTCAAGGTTTTGTAAATGCTAATTCCTAACTATATATGGTCTATAACCTATGGTTTTTTCAGTGAATTTCAATGGTTTTTTAATAGCAAATATCATAAGCTGTCGAATGTCAAGTACGTGGTAAGTGAAAACATTTTCGTGTTTATGCACACTGATCTGCTTTGAATGGTGCCCCCCCCCCTCATTTCTATTAGGAGTACTCTCTCTTTGCAGATAGTGAAAGGTAGTTAACGCAGGTCTTTGCCCCCATTGTAATCCGTCGTGCCTGCTTCTCTCTCCATTTGATTCATTGTTATCCAAGTATTTACTGTTTTAGAATTAGTTCTCTTTCGTTCATTCTCTATTTACAAACAAACACAGAGTCGCAATACTCTGTTTAGTCTTTGCAGATAACGAAAAATCGTGTAAAAAAAAAGAAAAGGAATCGAGCAAAATCAGTAGGCCACTAATGGGATCTCTTTTTGACCTCGCTAAAATAGAAACATTAGGAACAACCCCTCATGACAAATACAAAACTAGTGAGATGAACTGAACTCCACACAATGATGGCTGCAAAACAGCTCGGCTCCGCCACCCACCCCGCCCAAAATAACGATAAAGAACGGCTGCCATGATTGGTTGCGGAATGACCACGACGGAGCTACGAAATGGTGCTGCTCTCATGCTAACCCCAGCTTCAGTCTGAAACATCCAGAAACACTGTAGACTACCAATTCGATCAGTTCCGGTAGCGCCCCAATGTAACCCGGTAGAGAAGAACTAGCCCTCCCCTCTTTGACTGATGGTTCTTGTTGCCTGTCCCTTCTGTTGTCATTTAACAGAACTATTTAGCCTGCTGAAAGGGGTTGTGTTCCGACCGCTGGTTGGTGGAGACATTTTGACTATATTCTGTACCTGCGTTGTCGCGTAATGCGTCATATGACGCGCCGCGTTAGCGCATCCGGAAGTCATCCGGGGCGCGCAGCGCGTAACGTAAGCATAACAAGTCATGTGACTTGTTAATAAAACTTTTCATTGGTTCATTTTACTTTTCTTATTGTAATGATGAAAGGCTTGGTCATATGACCTAAAAATTACGCTTTTCATTACTTCCGAACATTATTTTTTCTTAAATATATGTTATAATGTTCCAGGCTAATGTACTTTCCCGGAAATTTTACAACTGTCCTGCAAGTAAAATATATTCTTTTTTCGAGAAAAAGAGCGTTTCTTCGTCCCATGACGGAGCCGTTGAGCAAAAGAGGGTCGACCTGCTGTCTTAGTCGACGATACGCCTGATTATGAGATTCTTATCGATCACTTTATGTTGCAGGAATAGAAAACACAACAGCCCTTGACCATTTATCTTTACTGCGTTCCTTCGTATTATACCTTTTACCCTTCATGTAATTGGTCTGCTTTATTTCACTTGCCTTTTAATGATTCTAAAACAGTGACTATTATTAAAAACTTTACCAATGTATATACTACTACCATGTTTTCTTTTAAAAACCTTTATTGTGAAAATTTCATTATACAAATACGAGCCTATAACCACGTGGGCCGGCCACGGAGCAAACTGTAATCGTATATGATGAATAGACATTTACACTGTAGAGGAACGTAACGGGCGGGCCATTAGGTTGCAAGAACTAAGGTGTCTAACAGTTACGGAATCGGTGGACGTACATTTTATAATTAAAATACGACAGGGCCAGTTACAATAAAATTATCTAGATATACATTTGCGGGCAAGTACCATGGGTGACGTTAATTCGAACTTTCAACAGTACAGTAATCAATAACACATCAGAACTTAATATCAATAGGGATGTCGAAATATTCAATCAATTCTCGTCCCCGCCCGCCATGTGCTTCAAAACTGCATACGTATCTCGTGATTTCAAGGTTCTGCAACCAGTACACAACAAGGAGTTACGAGTCCCATTTATTCTGGCGCCATTTTGGGCGAGGACGGGCAGGTCCAGGATATAGTCAAAATGTCTCTACCAACCATCGACTATGATGATGTTCATATGCTGTATTTATTAGAGTAACACTCATCTGTCCACATGAAATTAATTTGCCACAATCTAAACATGTCATTTTAATCTTTCCAAAGTTCTTCTAAATATTTGGGACCGTTTCCCTTGCCTCTGAAGCTCTCAGTGCCACTTCTTTGATGAATGTACTAGCAGGTCAGGGGTTCTCCTCCAAATCTCTCTTTTATGCAGCACTATAATTAATTGGTGCCACCTCTCCATATGACGATGCATGGTATAGTTACCACAACTATATTTTTTTTCGGTTCCTCTGGAGAGTTCATCGTGGCAGATGAAGCGTGTAACGTACCGGGCATTTACCTTTTTTTGCATGTACAGGAAAGGAAAAAAAAATCGAGCGTCCGAGTTCTAAGGTGTCCCAGGGCCATTTTGGTGGACCAGGCCCAAATCCAAAGAACAGCTATCTCACAGGCTAATGGGGCGACCCACGCCGAGTTTCAGCATTGTAGGATGACCACACAAGTACAGCAACTTGCTAGACATCACCTCGGTGCCATCCGGATCTCGGCGCCCCACTGCAGATGAAGTGCCTCTCAACTATGAAACCACCACGGTGACATCCGGATCTTGGCGCGTTGTGCTGCCTTCGGCCTATTCGCACATCGGTCCGCTACTGACGCCATCTCACAGGCTAATGGGGCGACCCACGCCGAGTTTCAGCATTGTAGGATGACCACACCAGTACAGCAACTTACTAGACATCACCTCGGTGCCATCCGGATCTCGGCGCCCCACTGCAGATGAAGTGCCTCTCAACTATGAAACCACCACGGTGACATCCGGATCTTGGCGCGTTGTGCTGCCTTCGGCCTATTCGCACATCGGTCCGCTACTGACGCCATCTCACAGGCTAATGGGGCGACCCACGCCGAGTTTCAGCATTGTAGGATGACCACACCAACTTGCTAGACATCACCTCAGTGCCATCCGAATCTTGGCATCTCAACGCCTAGTGGTATCTTCCATACAAAAAATATTGTTACGCTGCCTTTGGCCCCATTCGCACATCAGTCCGCAACTTAGACATCACCTCGGTGCCATCCGGATCTTGGCATCTCAGCGCCTTGTGGTGTCAGTCAGAAAATATTGTTGTGCTGCCTTCGGCCTATTCGCACATCGGTCCGCTACTGACGCCATCTCACAGGCCAACGGGGCGCCCCACGCCGACTTTCAGCATTGTAGGATGGCCACACCAGTGCGGCAACTTGCTACACACCACCTCGGTGCCATCCGGATCTTGGCATCTCAGCGCCTTGTGGTGTCTTCTACTCCGGAAATATAGTAGAAAATATTGTTGCGCTGCCTTTGGCCCCATTCACACATCAGTCCGCTACTGACACCATCTCACAGGCCAACGGGGTGCCCCACGCCGACTTTCAACATTGTAGGATGGCCACAGAAGTGCGACAACTTACTAGACACCACCTCGGTGCCATCCGGATCTTGGCGCGTTGTGCTGCCTTCGGCCTATTCGCACATCGGTCCGCTACTGACGCAAACTCACAGGCCAACGGGGCGCCCCACGCCGACTTTCAGCATTGTAGGATGGCCACACCAGTGCGGCAACTTCCTACACACCACCTCGGTGCCATCCGGATCTTGGCGCGTAGTGAAGCTGCAGCAGCTGCAAATAAGCTTCAGACAGTGTTACAACCGCTGCTCAGAACTCTCAACTATGACACCACCTCGGTGCCATCCGGATCTTAGCGCGTTGTATTGCCTTCGGCCTATTCGCACATCGGTCCGCTACTGACGCCGCCTCACGTGCCAACGTATTTTCTCCGCATTTTATACCCTATGCCGCATAACAGGTCATGTGACTTGTTTATAAAACTTTTCATTGGTTCATTTTACTTTTGGTTTCCTAATGATGGAAGGCTTGATCATATGACCTAAAAACAACACTTTTCATTGGATGAAAACTTTTTTTTTTCCCCAAACGATGAAAGCCCCACCTTGTTTCTGGATGTTTCAGACTAAACTGGCGTCACCATGAGAGCACCACCATCTCGTAGCTCCGTCGTGGTCATTCCGCGAGCAATCATGGCAGCCGCTCCCCACCAGAAGCCTGCAGGACTCGGGGCCCCCAAAACTTTTGATGAATTCTCAAGGCGGAGGGGACGCTTTCGAGAATGGGGTCCAAGACCTAGCAGACAAGCGTCCGATTTCCAAGGTGTCCCAGGGCCATTTCAGTGGACCAGGCCCAAAAAGGAAACAGCCTGCCGCCATTTTGAGAGTCCTGTGACAGCCGCCTATCGCTGCACCGCAAGAGTGGGCGCAACTCAGCTGAATGGCGGATTTTGACACAGTGGACCAAAAGCGGACGGAATGGCAACTGAAACGGTAAAGGGGCGCCCCACTAAAACAGATGAGACTCCACCTGGAGAGGCCCGTTCACGCCGCCTCCCCCGGGGCGCTCCACGCCGTTATTCGGAGCAGCATTGTAGGATACCAAAACCAGTGCGGCAACTTACTGGACATCACCTTGGTGCCATCGTTCTGCTGCCTTGGAACTATTCGCACAACACTTTGCTACTGATGACCCACCCCCCGCGACGCCCCATGCCGTTATTTGCTGGGTGGCAACTTACTAGACATCACTTTCGTGTCATCTAGATTTCGGCGCGTTCTGCTGCCTTGGAACTATTCGCACAACAGTTTGCTACTGATGACCCACCCCCCGCGACGCCCCACGCCGGAAATCTGGACGTTGTGCTGCGTTGGGACTATTCGCACAGCCGACCGCTACTTCGTTGTTTTTCTCTAAAAATGTTTATATGTTATTACTATTTTTGTTTTCTTGTATATATTTATAAATTATTAAAGTTTTATAATCTTACTACTTTGTCGGAGTGCTATATATTTTTAATGTGACACATAATTGTAAAAACTTTGATGTACAAAGAGTCATCCCTGGAATCTTCCGCTTCACGCTCGGTCCCCTCCCCAATCACAATACAGGATGGTTTTCAGATAATAGCAACGCTTCTGCTGTGACGGATCTCATCGAGTGTGGGCCTTGATCTACTATAACTCCTTTGAAGACGGGTGATTCTTTACAGCTGTGGCCATAAACTACATCTGCAGGGCTAGCTGATAGCCTAGGACCGGCCTGGACAATCGGACACAGAGGAAAAGGAGTGTCAGAGGGTGCGGTAGTGAATAGGGCGAAAGGGAGGTGTCGGGCGGGCACAGGGTGTGATTCTCAGGGAAGAACAGCGCAGATGGGGGGAGGTTTATTACCCATGCATAAAACAGAGAGCGGGGGTGACCACTGCCTGGGGGAGATGCTTGCGAGGGTGGGGAGCCATGCTAAGGATCGACAGCGTGCACAGAGTGGATCTGGTCAAGGCATCTAAAATGGCTGCCGTGCACGACAAAAGTGTGGCATTTGAAAAAAGACAAGATGGCGCACACAATGTTTTTCAACAATTCCTGATTTCCTTCGAATCGAACGTTAACAGACGTTGGGGCATATTACCAAAGTTAAGCGATATGTATCCCTAACGATGCATTGCAAAGATTTTTTTACCGTCAGAAATTATCGCAGATAAACCTTGCTATTATCAAGGTTTATCGCAAATACGATAAAAAACGAGCGCAATGCATTAATATCGCTGAAAACTCCGCGATATTCATGCATTACCGAGCTAATGCTCTTAGCCATGTTATCCACCTCCCATTGGATAACATGGCTAAGAACTGCTCAGGGCAGCTGTTACTTTTTGGAGATATTCGCGCTTATCTCGAATATTTCCAAAAGTTGATAATAGGAGATAGCGATGTTAGCGACTGTTTCCAGTCGCTAACATCTTGGCATGCCCACTTTGCATGTCATTAGTGATAAATATCACTCACATGCAAAGTGGGACCCAAGATGGTCGCTATCTCCTACTAGCCGTCGCTAACTGGTGTTAGCAACAGCTAGGTAATACAGATATAATTTTATCTCCGCGAAGCGGAGCGCTGTTACAGATATATATCTTGTTTTTGAACGTTAATTTCTCAAAATGCACTGAAGCACATATATTGAGACATAGCAAAGGCACATCGGGCTACCAGTCCCTAATATTTTACCAAGTTTCGTGCAAATCCATTCAGCCGTTCGATTATTATTATTATTTTTTTTTTTTGCCCCGCGGGGCCCTTTTAAAACCTCCACATCAAACCTAGGGGGTCAGCGAGGATCTACTATGCCCCCTTATGGTCATCAGCTGTTCGATTATTATTATTATTTTTTTTTTTTGCCCCGCGGGGCCCTTTTAAAACCTCCACATCAAACCTAGGGGGTCAGCGAGGATCTACTATGCCCCCTTATGGTCATTTGCCCCTTCGCTTTGGCCTCCTCTTGTCTCTCGATCCTACCGAGAGACAAGATGGCGGCCGCTACGTACTGTTTGGAATGTTTACAGACACCGGAGAGCCAATCAGCTTCGCTTCGCAAAGCTCCGTAACGCGAAAAGTACGCGAAGCGGTGCGCTGTTACAGATATATATCTTTTTTTGAACGTTAATTTCTCAAAATCCACTGAAGCACATATATTGAGACCTAGCAAAGGCACATCGGGCTACCAGTCCCTACAATTTTGCCAAGTTTCGTGCAAATCCATTCAGCCGTTCGATTATTATTATTATTATTTTTTTTTGCCCCGCGGGGCCCTTTTAAAACCTCCACATCAAACCTAGGGGGTCAGCGAGGATCTACTATGCCCCCTTATAGTTATTTCCCCCTTTGTTTTGACCTCCTCTTGTCTCTCGATCCTACCGAGAGACAAGATGGCGGCCGCTACGGACTGTTTGGAATGTTGACAGACGCCGGAGAACCAATCAGCTTCGCTTCACAAAGCTCCGTTGCGCGAAAAGTCCGCGAACCAGAGCGCTAACCGGTCCGCTGTTACAGATATATATCTTTTTTTAAACGTTAATTTCTCAAAATCCACTGGAGCACATATATTGAGACCTACAAAAGGCACATCGGGCTACCAGTCCCTACAATTTTGCCAAGTTTCGTGCAAATCCATTCAGCCGTTCGGGCTAAAAGTGAGGCCAACCGCCCTATGGAAAACTCAATGTTAAAAACACGTTTTGGGACCCCCCTTTTTTCTCGGCCCCCACTGGACGAACCCCCCCCAAATTTTCAAGGGCTGCTCAGAAACAAAATGTGCCATTTTCCTGAAAATTTCAGCCGATTCCGTCCACAAACGCCAAAGTTATTAGACATAGAATTTTCAAAAAACCCATAGAGAAAAAATCCTAACTATATATACCTACTGGCGACCGCCAGTAGGTAATATACACGAGAAAAATATAGAAAGAATGTAGAAAAAACTAGTATATATATAGAAAAAGATATTAAAAAAGATATATATAGAAAGAAATTTAGAAAAATAACAAAATAGAAGAGAAATGACTCAGGATATTCCTATCTCATTCACATTGCGATACTAAGCATCAGGCTACTTTTATTCCAAGTGTGTCCACAGTTCTTCATCATTGTTGAGTCCCACTGGGGTCATGCTTTGTAACTCAATAATATAGCGGGATTCCATTGCCCTTAATTTTCTGACTCTGTCTCCACCCCTCTCATGCTTCTCCAGTCTGTCATTACAAAAGAATTGCAGGAGACCCCTGTTGCTCTGGTGGTGTGTTTCAAAATGACGGGCAACAGGGTACGCCGGATCTTTATTAGTGATGGCACGCATATGTTCTAGTATACGCTTTTTGGTTGGGTTTATGGAACTGCCTATATATCGTTTTTTACATGGGCAGATTAGACAGTAAATTGTAAAGTCAGAATTACAATTGAGGAACTGTTTGATCGCTCTGATAGGCCTAGGGTACCCTGGTCTGCCTTCAAAGGTGGTCATTTTACTACTGTACTTGCACGCTTTGCAATTCCTACAAGGAAAGAAGCCATTGATTCCCAGTTTGTTTTTTACTACTGTAGACTGGCTAAAATGGCTATGGATTAATTGATCCCCAATAGATGGGCATCTTCTGTAGGTGATTGGTGGGCGATCTGGGAGATGATGTTTAAGGACGCTGTCTGTCTGGAGGATGTGCCAATTCTTTTTAAAGATTTGGTCAATGTTTGCTGATTTTTCATTATATTTTGTAATCATGCGGGCAGGAGCTTCAGTGAGGCCTGTGTTCTTATTCTTTGGAATCAAAAGGTCTCTACTTTCAATTTTTTGGACCTTGATTTCTGCCAGTTCTAAATCTCCCCTTCTATACCCCCCTTTCCCTGAAGCGCTGTAGTGCTTCATCTTTAGCTAGAGTGTAGATTGCTTTATTGGTACAATTGCGCTTAAGGCGCAATAGTTCCCCATAGGGTATATTTTTAATTAAGCTTTTGGGGTGGTGGCTTCCTGCGTGGAGAACAGCGTTCCCTGCCGTTGGTTTTCTAAAGAGTCGTGTCGACAGCATGTTGTTCTCAATATAGACCTGTAGGTCAAGCTAATTGACTGCGGTGTTGCTGATAGTTCCTGTAAATATCAGATTAAGATTGTTGTTATTAAGAGCAGCAAATATATATAAATAATATATATATATATATATATATAACTGACTGACTGACTGAAGTTTTTATTAAGCGCTCGAATGCCGCGGCGTCTTGGCGCTGTAGAATAAAAGGTGATGTGAGACAGATCAGGGCAGGGAGAACAGCCATGTTTTCAGGGATTTTCTGAATCTCAGTTTGGAGGCTTGTGAGCGAAGTTCGACAGGCAATGAGTTCCAAAGTTTGGAGGCCTGATTAGAAAATGATTTTCCACCCCAACGCACTTTCTGGATTCTAGGCACGCAGACCAGGTCTTGATTAGCCGATCTTAGAGTTCGGTTGGGCACATAGCGCGGGAGAAGTTTGGCCAGATCGTCTGATCCTTTTCCGTGTACGGCTTTGTGGGCCAAGCAGAGGGCTTTAAACTGGACTCTGCGCTTAATTGGCAGCCAGTGCAGCTCTCGAATGGCCTGGGAAGTGGGGTGACGCTTTGGCAGGTTCAGGAGAACCCTGGCGGCCGCGTTCTGGATAGCCTGCAGCTTGATCAATTGCTTCTCTCCCGTACCGAGATAGAGAGAGTTGCAATAATCAACCCGAGACATTACTAGGGCAGCAATGACAGTCTTTTTTAAGGTGGGTGGAATAAAAGGCAAGATCTTTCTAAGTACCTTCATCATATGAAAACAAGCTGAAGTGACTTGGTTCACCAGCGCTGTGCAGGAGAGGTTTTTGTCCAGTAAGAATCCGAGGTTTCTGACCTTCTCGGCTGGGATAGGACAGCAGCCGGCTTCCGGGGGCCACCATAGCTGACTCCATATTGAGGGCTTTTGACCGAATTCTATGATTTCAGTCTTCTCAGTATTTAGTTTGAGAAAGTTTTGGCTCATCCAGTTTTTTACACTGAGAAGGCAATTCCTGAAACGGCCTGCGGTTGCTTCAATGGAATCGGAGACCGACACTATGATTTGTGTGTCGTCTGCATAAGACACTAATCTCAAGCCATGGGATTTTATCAGTTTCGCCAAGGGGGTGACATATAAATTGAACAAGGTTGGTGATAATGCCGACCCTTGTGGGACTCCTCCGGGAAGAGTGAATTCCTCTGATTTAAGTCCATCCCAGTGGACTTGTTGGATTCTGCCTGTCAGAAATGATGCTAAGAGGGCTAGAGCGGCATCGGAGATGCCCAGATTTTACAGACGACTTAGTAGGACAGAATGATTGACGGTGTCGAACGCCGCGGTTAAATCAAGTAATATGAGGGCCGTTCTTCCACCGTCATCCATGGTCTTCCTGATATCTTCTGTTGCCATGATAAGGGCTGACTCAGTTGAATGGCATGCTCGAAAGCCATGTTGCGTAGAGTCAAGAAGATTATTCTTCGTGAGGAAAGTCATCAGTTCTAAGTTCATGGCTTTCTCGAGGATTTTAGCTGGTAGAGGCAGACAGGAGATGGGCCGATAGTTTTTAGTTTCGGAGGGATTGAGTGAGTCTTTTTTCAGAATCGGGCGGATACAGGCCTTCTTCCAGATTGAGGGGAAGGAGTTCGAGCATATAGCCTTGTTTAATAGAGAGGTCAATACTCCAGTTATAGCTAATGGAATAGAATGCAAAATGTGCGGAGGGCATGGATCCAGTGGAGATCCTGATTTCATCTGTAGGAGAAGGTCCCCGACCTCCGACTCCTTTAGCATAGGAAATCTAGAAAAGACAGGGAAAGTGGGAGGTGAAGATTCCTCAGTGTCCACTGCCGGGATCTGGGTAGGAGTGACCGAGATGTTAAGGCTGGTATTGGAGTTGGTGGCTTCGGTGCCGAGACCGTCATAAACGGCCTGTACTTTGCTCTGGAAAAAAGCAGCAATATTCCCGACAAAGTTCTGGTCCGGTGTAAATATAGTGTCTCGCCGGGTTTTTGCCAGAAGGGTAACAGTCTTAAAGAGCTCTCTGGCAGAGTTGGGGGCTTCTTGGATTCTGGTGGTGTAAAATGTGGATTTGGCCTGAAAAATCGCTGCCTTGTACTCCTGCAGAGCTTTGGAGTATTCGGCCTTTTTAAGAGCGCAGTAGTTGGACCGCCAAATGCGCTCAGCTTTGCGGCATTTGAGTTTGATTAATTTCAACTCAGCTGTATACCACTGGGCGGTGGCCAACCGTTTCTTAGGCACTCGGGACTCCAGAGGAGCTAGCTCATCGGCAGCCTGAGCAATCCATCTGTTAAAGCTGGAGGCTCCAGTGTCGATGCTACATTGCTCAAATGTTGGGGGGTCGTTGGCAAGAGCCTCTGCTAGCAGATTCGAGTCTAAGTGTTTCCATGAACGCTTGCTTTCCAGGGGCAGGAAGCGTCTTCTGTGTCTTGCAGAGTCATGAAATTTTAGATTAAAGAAGACAGCCCTGTGATCAGACCATGGGACAGGCAAAGTGGAAGAAAATTTTAAATTATTGTTGTTGGTGAAAATGCCGTCAAGAGTATGTCCTGCAATGTGGGTGGGCATAAGGACTAGTTGGATCATATCAAAACTAAGCAGGTTGTCAATGAGAGTTGCGGAATCCGAAACATTAGTAGCTTCGAGGTGAAAATTAAAATCTCCTAGAATTGTAAAAGTGGCGGAGTCCGTGGTGGATTCCAGATATGTATGGAGAGCAGTGATGAAGGGAGCTTTTGGCCCTGGGGGTCTGTAGAGCAGCAGGCCAATGAAAATCAGACGGTTATTGCATTTGATTTTGAAGTTCAAGGCTTCAGCCTCCATATTTAACTCTGGTAGGCAGAATATTTTTAGATGGGACTTGTAGATGATACCAATGCCCCCGCCTGTTCTTCTAGGTCGGTTGAGGTACTCTACAAAATATCCCTCCGGAACTGCTATGTTCCAATCTGGACCAGAGGCCTCAGATGACCAGGTCTCAGTAAGGAACATTACATCTGCATCGTGATCGGTTATAAACGCCTCAATTTCGCATTTATGTTTTGGCATGGATCTAATATTCAATAGAATGCATTTTAGAGTCCTTCTCCTGACAGCAGGAGAGGCTTCCAGGCTCAGATGATTGCAGATGATAGGTCGATAGCCACAGGTCAGGCATGTAGAGACTGTGAGGGAGTCTGAACAGTTAGCTCTGACCAGATTTTTACAACTAGGACGATTAAGCAGAAATAGCTCTTTGGCTGAGTAGCGAAGGGGCGAGGATCGGGCAGGGGTCACGGCACATGACGCTGGCCCGGCGCGGACGGGCGCAGATGGGCTTGACTTTGGCGCAACTTCGGCGCGTTTCCGGCGCGCCCGCTGCGCTCGTCCGCTGCGCTGCCGGGAGAGCATTTGGCTAAGTAGGCTCGTGTCAGGGAGGTGCTTGTGAGCGCTAGACCGCGTCCCTGCACTCCCCCACACCTAAGATGGCAGCGATGTGTGGGTGTTGGTGGATTTCAGCAACCCGGTTCTCCCTCCGCACAAACGGGACTTCCCGCGGCAGAAACAGGGATAGGGTAGCAGGTAAGGGTGACAGAGCACTATTAAACAATTTAGCAGTCAAATTGCAAAAACGAAATATTTTTTTAAAAAACGAGATTTCAGCAAGCAATAAAATACAATTTATCAATCAAATTGCAGAGGGATTGAATCTTTAAAAAACGAAGCTTTACACACAGAGAAAATACATTTTCTAGCGTGAGCTCTGATTGCTCCAACAGGCTTCTATCTACTGATGAGCCTGGTGTGGTGCTTGCTTAAGTAGGCTCGTGTCAGGGTGGTGCTTGTGAGCGCTAGACCGCGTCCCTGCACTCCCCCACACCTAAGATGGCGGCGATGTGTGGGTGTTTGTGGATTTCAGCAACCCGGTTCTCCCTCCGCACAAACGGGACTTCCCGCGGCAGAAACAGGGATAGGGTAGCAGGTAAGGGTCATAGAGCACTATTAAACAATTTAGCAGTCAAATTGCAAAAACGAAATATTTTTTTAAAAAACGAGATTTCAGCAAGCAATAAAATACAATTTATCAATCAAATTGCAGAGGGATTGAATCTTTAAAAAACGAAGCTTTACACATAGAGAAAATACACTTTCTAGCGTGAGCTCTGATTGCTCCAACAGGCTTCTATCTATATACATATATATATATATATATTACCTACTGGCGAGCGCCAGTATGTATAGTTAGAACCTACTTTCCATAGGAAAAGCATTTTTGATTTGGCTATAACTTTGGCAATGGTTTGACCAATCTTCATGAAATTTTCCAAATAAATGATCAAGGTAGAGTCTGTGTGTCATGGAAAGTTTGGGGGCTGATCTGTGGATTGGGGACGAGAAAGTGCTGCACGATTAAGGGTGCATTTGTAATTGTAATTACCATAGGAACCTTTAGTCACAGCTACAGCCTGAACTGCTGAACAAACTTACACCAAATCTGGCAGGAAGGTAGATGGTTCAAGGAACTGCTTTTTGCTTATTTGGGGTAAATCCGTTCAGTAGTTGTTGAGAAATGTAAGTTGAGAAATATAGATATATATCTGGCTGTGAAGCCTTTATTAACAAAGATGAGCTTGTGCAGGGAAATGCACAGCTCTGATTGGCTGCCAACACTTTAACCGGGAAGTGTTGGCAGCCATCTTAGGACTTGGCTTCACCGAGTCACCCAAAAAAAGAAGTGAAAATAAAGAAAAGGGGGCAAGGTAGGAATACCCTGACCCCCAAGTCATGGTCTTGAGGACTCCCTGGTAACCCACCATGGTATAAAAGATTTTGCTGCACAATTGCGATATTCACAAATTTGTGGGGAAAAAAGCAAGCCCAGGCTATGTGCTGGCTTTTAAATAACCCCTGGGTGGACCAGGTTCCAGGGGCATGCAATAAATATAGGATGAGGCACATGGGGCCCCCTCCTAAGGCTTATGATAGCCCCGGGGACCACCACTTCCGGGGGTACTTCTCATTACTAAATTGGGCCCGCCCACAGCCCTGGGGAGGTGGCAGTTCAATTAAGTTGGCCCCCTCACCAGGGACAGCCATTGCGCCAGGGCAAATTAAAACAATATTAGGGGCCTCGCGGATCTCCCCTGCCCCAGGACCGCTACCTCCCTGGGGCTAATTTCTATAATAAGGGGGGGGCCTTGTGAACTCCCCCTGCCCAGTGGAACGCCACCAACCCTGGGCTAAAATAAATACTAACGCGTGGGGGAGCTCCATTCCTCCACACAGTCCTGGGGCCACCACCTCCGGGGAGCAAATTTGAATAAAGGAGGGGGGCGTACCGCCCCCTCCAGGAGCACTACATGGTGCTGGGGACTGCCCCCCCCTCCCCCCAGGCTGGCTCCAGCAATGTCCCAGGCTGTACACCCCCAGGACATTGCAGTTTGCTATGACATGGCGGGAGCACTACTCCGGCCATAGCAAACAGTGTGCTCCGCATTGAGCAAGCAGGAACATTTTGCTCTCGCTTGTTCAAAGTGGAGCACACTTTGCACTTTGCTTTTTACACCCATGGAGCTGCATGTTAGCAGGTCCCTGGGTGTAAAAAGCAATGCCCGCTCCTGCAGGAGGCGGGAGCTGGCCAGGACCATGTTGGCCATGGGGTTCCCCGCAGTCCCCAACAAGGTGGCCATTCCCCAGGGGATCGGGTCCCTGGGGCCAAAAATGGCTAGGGAAGGGAGTCCTCCTACCCTTTTTATAAAAAAAGTAATAAAGGACGGGCCCCAGGGGATGGGGTTTCAGAGGCTGAAATTGGCCCAGGAGGGGGGCTACGCGGCTCCCTTCCTTTTGAATAAAAAAAGGAAAAAAATAAAGGCCGGGGCATAGGGACCCAGTGCAGAAATCGGCCTTTAAAAAAAGGTCAGGTAAAGGGAAAGGGGGACACGCGCCCCTTCCTAAAAATGAAGAAAACCCACAACAAAAAAGCCTTCAGCTCACCGGAGGCCCCGCTCCATTTCTCCACTACTCTGCAAACGCGCTCTTGGTTGGGTAATAAAGTCCCCTAAGCCCCACAAAGTGGAATTGCTGAGGTGGTTGGAGGCCACACCCCCTTTCTCCAACACCCTGCAAACATCCCTTTCGGTGTACTGCTGGTGGGGGATGATGTCCCCTTGCTTCCTGAGGGTCTCTGGACTAAAAAAGTCTTCATTCTAGAAGCAGTAGTGCACCAGTAGCTGCGTTTGCAGAGTGGTGGAGAAAGTGGCGTGTCCTCTGACGACCTCTCAGCAATGCAGATGTGTGCTTCTTACATGAGGTAACTGGAGAGACAGTTAGCCCCCAAGGACCCTGAAGAGCCCAGGGGACTTCATCCCCCAACTAGTAGTGTGCCAGGAGGTGCATTAGCAGAGTGGTAGAGAAAGGGGACATGGCCACTGAAAACCTCTCAGCAAACCCACTGTTTGGAACTTACTGGAGGTAACAGGAGGACTTCTTGACCCCCAAGGACCCTCTGGAGCCAAGGAGACTTCATCCCCCAGCTAGTAGTCTGCCAAGAGGCGCGTTTGCAGAGTGGCGGAGAAAATGAGCGTGGCCTCTGACAACTTCTCAGCAATTTTGCTGTGTAATACTTACTGGATGTAACAGGAGGGGTTGTTGGACCCCCAGGAAGTCCTTGGGGGCCAACTACCCCTCCTGTTACCTCTAGTATGTCCCACACAACTCCCAGCACCACATAATCTTTATAGTATTGCTGCACTTACAATGTCTAAGAATTGGCTTAGACACTGTAGGGGTACAGGGCTCATGCACCTGTACCCTTACCACTGGTATAGTGCACCCAGCTAGAGGGATAGCTGACCTATGCCAGGGCAGTGGATTGTAGGCATGGCATACAGAATTGTGTGTCATGTCGACTCTTCACTTTTTTTCTGCACCATAACACGCAGCCTGCAATGGCAGTTTGAGTGTGTAAAGGTACACGACCTTTAAGGGTGGCACAGTACGTGCTGCAGCCCTTAGAGGCCTTCTCTGGTCACAGTGCCCTTTATAACTGGGGGACCTTTTACAAGGGACTGACATGTGGCCAGAGAAGTGCCGATTGGGTTTTGCATCAGTACAATGTAGGGAAAGAACATAGGCCCTGGGTACCTGATTAGCAGGAATCCAGGGCACACTCAGTCAAAGTACATCAACAGTTTGGCAAAAAGTGGGGCAACCATGCAAAAATGGGCACTTTCCTACACTCAATGCTGAGCGACCCGCACACTCCCAGATCTGAGCTTCATTTCGCCTATCTGCAGAAGCTGGAGCTGTGGCACTGTCCTGAAGTGTGCCAGAAATGGATGACACCGCTGTAACCACGAGGCTTGTCTAAAATTGTGGCAATGTCATGAAGCACACCTGAAGAGGACGATCTTGATGTTACCCATGGTGTGACCAAATCCTTGGCACTGTCCTGAAGGATCACTGAAGCGGATGATGCTGTTCTAACCCCAAAGTATGGCCAAAGTTGTGACACTGATCTGAAGTGTGCCAAAGCAGATGATGCCACTGTAATCATCAAGTGTGGTCAGTGCTGAGGCACTGTCTTGAAGTATGATAAATGCGAGCAATGACCCTGTGACCACAAAATTTGGACAGCAGGATACAGTGGCTTTCCAGCTCTATAACTACTTCAGAAAATGTTTTCTATGTATCAAAGAACATTCTTTTTACAAAAGACAAGTGCTAGGTTGTATAATCAGTTATTGCACTATTGGGTGATTGTTGAGTTCTGAGCTTGTTGCAGAGTTAATACAGCAAAGAATTATGTGCGGGTTCCGACTACCCATGATTATGATGCACCCATACAAATTAAAGAGCAAAATTTGCACTACATCACCATCTACATGGCCTGATAGCAAAAGAAAATAAGCAGTTCTGGGTGCACAATCAGCATTAAACGAGTAGCCCTGTCAATCGGAGTGTCATTACCACCCCAGCCATCGTACACTCATTAGGCTCCCCAGGTCCATGCACCGGCCAATTGTTTTCTAAACCAACTAAAACCATTTACAATTGTTGAACTCAGTGGAGGGTGGGGTGTCTATGCCTCCAGTGGATGGAGGCACCCCTCGGGCTGCACCATCTGGCCTAGGAATTCTCTGCTCAGCCTAACACCAATAGCAGCAACAGTATCAACAGTGTTAGTAATGTGGCAGCACGCAAGTGGCCCTCGTTTTGGTGGAAGTTGGCGTGGACAAACCAGTAGACTCCCTAATCTTACAGGAGATGGAATCAATCCTCCTTAGCCCTTTTAGACCCCATGAGCTGAGTTTGAGCAGGACTCAGAAGAGGAGGAATATGGTGGATTACAATCATATGCTTAGCCCAATACATTTCTCTCTTGCAAAACCACCTCTTTCACCTGCCTGTCCAATGTAAGATCCCCAAAACGTATCTATTAATGACCAGCTTATGACATCTGGATCACATCCCTTATTCCTCCTGTCTCGCCTTCTATAGTAGAGGAAACTGCCAAAGTAGCAGCAGAATGTAAAATGGTTGGGTCATCTGATACCACCAGCTTCTTTAGCAACATTTATAACCTTGCCTGGCTGATGTCACCACTTTGGAACTCTCTTCTACATAACATGGAAGTGATATCTTCGGCCCTCAACTTCCATTCCGATAAATTAGATCTCCAGGTGGCCTTTCTGAATGCATTAGCAGTTACCGTCATTCGAATAGACAGCAAACAAAAGGCGCTAGCTGAAATGGTCCAGAGAGTCCAAACACACCCTGCCACCACTTACCATACCTGCTTGTGCTCATTCACTCCTGACATGATTACGTCTGTCCCGTCCACTCTACCTGCCATATTGAAGGGAGTTAAAGGTCCTAGACTCTAATGTGATACTTTCTCCTTGAATTCAAACAGCAAGGATGACACAGCAAAGGAGGCTCAACTTCCTCTCTTACCAGCTTTGGTTGAGCACAATAACAATAAACAGAGATTGAGTACCAACACTGCAGCCTCATCTTATGACCTAACACCAGATATTGGGCCGATAAATAATTCTAAAGGGAAGGGTGGTCTGTCAAACTCCCCGCAACCTTTGCTCCGGAGTTCATTTTAAAAAAGGGAGCGAAAACGGCTGAGAAAAGAGAGAAAGAATCAGGGAAACCAACTAGGCCCTGTTAAGGCCAATTTGGATATTCCTCCTGCGCAATCATAAAATATCCCCATCCAGGGACATATATCCACACCCTTAGAAGTTTTTATAAAAGAGAACATATCTCCAATTGGAAAGTTCAATCATCCAATGTTCCCAATGTTTCAAACGAATACTGCTCCAAAGGCAGGGCAATTGCATGCCTGGGCAGACCAGAGCAACCAAAATATCCAACCAACTCACTTGCTCTGTGTCAACCTTCCCCACTTTGCAATACTCTGGCCCCCAGAGGGTCTCCTCCTTCTATGAAGCCAGGTAAGCACATCTTAGTTCCCCTCAGGAACAGTAATGATATACTTACTCCTAAGGAAGAAACTCTGCCTACACACCAGCAATCTGTTTATGGTATTGAGACCCAAAGCACTGGTATCTCAATGTTCCTCAGGTGAATCTCTATCTTAGTATTTACACATGGAACAACAGTATAACCATCTGTACAAGGGTCACGTCATCTATAGGGTCTTCGAGCACTGCACTTGGGGAACACAGCTAATAACCCAGTGAGACAAAATCCATAGGGCCCGAGGGGACCAGGTGACCCAGTCTGCAAAGAAAGAATCTAGTGTTGCTTTTCAGTTATGTGTCCACTGGCATACATCACATCCTTTAGAGAGGAGCCATACTAAAATTGATTGGAACCTTAAAGGGTCTGGCACACATAACCTCTAGCCATCTAGAATTTCTAAGTTTTAAGCTCCATCCAATGTTGCAAGGAATGGAGATCACTGTGACTAACTGGTTTAACAAGGAAATAGCTAACCAGATCTGGAAATCCAGGGACAAGTTATCGGATTGGGGCATAGAAGTTCAAATGCCCTAGCCCTGAACCCTATTAACCCTTTCCGACCTTGTAGAGGCACCCTTAGAGGTGCAGTTGGCCCACAATGGCACAAGTGCAACTTGGAATACCTGCAAGTCACCAGTGCTGCCTCAAATCCGTCTCTTCCTCATATCAACATAACAGTCTGATTTATTTGCTTTGCGAGTAAAGAAGAACCCTCTAGATTTTGCTGCCTTAACCTAAACGTGATTAAGACAGTGCTTACCTCCACTGTGATACCCAATGAGGTGGAGATGGTCTTACACACAGCAAAATGTTGGAGAAAGAGAAGGGTGGGACCAGGAGCCAATCTTTAAGCAGGTCCTGCACATGTGGGTTCAAGGAGAACGCGTTAAACAAGGGGAGTGCAGTTCCTAGAGGGTCGATGGAAGGGGAAGGGGAAAAGACAAAACTTTTGTCATGTTGCCCTCACACACCCCGAGAGGTGTCATGCTTCATCATTGGGCCTTGCTCTTCGTCCGGCTGGCACTGCAATGCTTGACGGGCTCCCCGTTTCCGGGGCTCTTTGTCGGAGATCTTTTTTGGAGAGTCTGTTGGGTGCGTGCAGGTGTGGGGGCAGTGAATGGTTATGTGCGTGTGAGAAGTGATCTAAAATTGGTCAGGTTCAATCCTAATCTCAATAAGTTTAATGGTAAAGGTAGATCCTGCCTAAATAAAAATAATTGGACGCCCTGTGGGAATGTAATGTTCCTAGCAGGCAGTCTCTAAAGTGGGGTCGACATGTTTCGTGCCTAGTTGTTCCAAAGGAATTGGGTGGCACTTCTTCAGGACCCATGTGAAATATAGTGCACAACTGAAAACAGGCTCCCAGACTTTTGGGGGTAGCCTGTTGTGAGGCCCTAGTAGTCCTGTACTGGGCGTAGTGGGAACCTGTGGAGAAAACCAAAGGAACACTGGGTTTAAGGGCGGGGGAAGGGAACAGGGATAGATAAGTTAACAGTAGAGGGAAGGGAGCATAGTAAAAACTACAATGGGTATAAGAAGACCCCGTGGCCCATTGATGGGTCTCGCCAAATTTACCGCCCTTACCTGTTTGGCAAAGGTCAACTCTGTGTTTGGCTGGCCCCTGCCTTGTTAGAGTGAGGGTACGCGTTGCGAACTACCTAGCGTCAACCCTGCCTTCGGCTCAAAGTGCTCCTAACATATCCCCTCATGGCCCGGGTGCTATCAGTTATGCCCACCATAAACAAGATACATCCCACATGACACATAGTATGTCCATGACTCTTTCCTTGAGATACTGTCACATGTGTTTACGGGGCCACAGCAACTACCTTAGGCTATATATTGGCTCCAATTAGCGATCTCAAAATCACTAAGTACTCCAAAGATACCCCCTCTGCGCTTTGATGTATGCCTATAACACAACAAATCTCACATAACACATAGCATGTCCTACACGGACTTAACTTCTTGGGATGGTGCCACTCATGCAAAATTGGACATAGTGGCTCAAACAGGCTGTTCCAAATAGCGACCGTGATTTCACTCAGTCCCTACCTCGAGAAGCTCAGGCTTTTGTCTCAATAAAGCTTATTCAAAAGTCACACACCACCCCAAGATGGCGGCTCAGGTTTACGCTCTAGTCTATGCAAGACTTTCCACCCAAATACGCCGCTTCCGGGATCAGAGTTTACGGGAAACCGGAACCAGGGTTGGCATACCAGCAAGTTGCCGCCACCCTTCTGTGAGTATGAAAACTAGCTCTTGGTGTCACGGTAAGCTTTACAAGCGCGTTTTAACCTATCCAGCCGCACTAACCAAGCTCTCCTTTCCCCCGAAGGAGTGAAGCAACATCGTGCTCCCTGACACCCCCGTCGGGCAGTAGATCCTATACCACGGGTGAGTGGCCATACAGGAGCACTAACCTCCTTTGCATCTTAGTGGTTGTTTGGTTTTTCTTAAAAATACTTGCGGGGGATACCACCAGTTGTTGTACTTTACTGACAGGCGGGTACATCCGGCTCCCGTCCAACCTGAATTTGTGTTTGTCCTCCGTAACATGCCGTAGTTACGACTCGCTGCTATGTTTGTATCGCCCAACCACCTTGATACGACGTAACGTTTGTTAACTAGATATGTGCGCATTGCTGTACTTCAGAAAGTGCCTCAACTTTGCATGATGTGACGGTTTCTTAAAGAGGGGCACAGGAACGTCCACATTGTTGCTTATAATTTGTAGTTCACCCCCGGGGCTTGCATAAGGACACGCAAATTAGCCCTCACATCATATAGATAGAACTAGCTGAGTAGTTACTGCCAATATACTTCATTGTCTTATAGTCCTCCAGCACCCCCATTCGGGGACCAATCACCATGGGTATAACCCAATTCTTTAATTTTTTGAACTGCCAAATTTGCAGCATGATATATTTGTAAAACCAATTTGTACATTTACATTTGGCCTCTTGACTATTTCTATAGAGGCTTGCTGAGACACACGCATCCACTAGCTAAAGCCCATGTCTAGTCAAACTCCTCGGGGATCACTGTTTTCACCAGCAGCTAAAGGTGCTTGTCCCTTATATAGGGGCCAGGGGGTCTTCTTATACCCATTGTAGTTTTTACTATGCTCTCTTCCCCCTACTGTTACTTATCTATCCCTGTTCCCTTTCTCCGCCCTTAAACCCAATGTTCTTTTGGTTTTCTCCACAGGTTCCCACTACTCACAGTACAGGACTACTAGGGCCTCACAACAGGCTACCACCAAAAGTCTTGGAGCCTGTTTTCAGTTGTGCAGTATATTTAAGATAGGTCCTGAAGAAGTGCCACCCGATTCCTTTGGAATAATTAGGCACGAAACATGTCGACCCCACTTTAGAGACAGCCTGCTAGGAACATTACATTCCCGCAGAGCGTCCATTTATTTTTATTTAGGCAGGATCTACCTTTACCATTAAACTTATTGAGATTAGGATTGACCCTGACCTATTTTAGATCACCTCTCACGTGTACATAACCACTCACTTCCCCCACACCCGCACATCGGCTTCTCCAAAAAAGCTCTTCGACAAAGAGCCCCGGAAACGGTGAGCCCATCGAGCATTGCAGCGGCAGGCCCGACGAGGAGCAAGGCCCAGTGATGAAGCATGACACCTCTCGGGGTGTGTGAGGGCAACATGACAAAAGTTTTGTCTTTTCCCCTTCCCCTTCCATCGACCCTCTAGGAACTGCACTCCCCTTGTTTAACACTTACACACAGCAAGCCAGAACTCTTCTAGCTTTGGACAAGTAGCAAACATATGCATGTCATCCGTACCATTTCTTCCACGCCGTTTACATTTGGAGTCAGAACTTCCCCTTATTTTCACCAACCTTTTCGTTGTTCAATAATCTCTATGAAGAGTAAAAACAAATGTCTTCCATAATGCAGCAGATCTGACTACCGTATAACGTGTAGATAAGATACTGTTCCACCTCGGCGTTCAGCATGTATCCATCCCATGCGGAGAATGGGGCATTCATCTTTTCGTTGGCCACTGTGAGTAGATGCTTCCTTCTTCTGAACCCGTTGGTCTTAAAGTTTGATTTCCATTTGGCTAGATTCCACACTTGTCCAATTATGACTCTTAAGCCATGAATTTACTCTTCAATACAAACATTTATAATTTCGTAACGTGATCAATACCTCTACACACCTATGGTGCATTTGAAGCACATGCATTTTGTAAATACTTATACCAATTAGCTGTACAAAAACTATAGAAAATGTGGTAGAAAAGTAATTTGATAGTTACCCTTCACTATATAAACTATAAAACAAACTAACTCACTCATTGGATGATATCATCAGGGATATCATTAATTATGTCATTTGGGATGTCATCAGTGGGGTCACAAATGATGCCATAGAACATGTCATGAGTTATGTCAAATGTGAAGGGACAACTTCCCTCAGATTAAGGGACAGGTTGTTCTTGGGGTTACAAACAAACAACAAGGTATCATCCGCGAATGCCGATATGATGAACTGATGCGTGGTATTCCCTCAGAGCGAAAGCCAGTGGCTCAGCTACAGTGGCGTATAACAAGGGAGAAAGGGGGCATCCCTGGCGGGTTCAGCACTCTATATCAAGTGGGGCCGTGACAAAATTATTTACCCATAATCTGGCAGAAGGAATATTATAGGGTGAGGCAATTAGGCATAAGAACACTTCACCCACCCCAATTCTGTGTGGTACAGGTTTCATGAAAACCCAATCTACCGAGTCAAAAGGCTTTGGGCATCTAAAAAGACAGCCGCAGCTTCCACATGGGGGTCCACCTGTTTGAGCAAGCCAAATAATGTGCGAAGGTCGTAGGTGTTGCTCCAGACTATACCCGGTACGATGGGGGCAAGGGGGATTAGCAAGTATCTTGGCAAAAAGTTTGGCATCAACATTCAGTAGTGAGAGTGGCCTATACAAGGCACAGTTATTGGAAAGCTTGTCTGGTTTCACAAGGATTACTGTGAGTGCCTCCCTCATGGAAGGTGGCATGACCTCCTTCTCTGCCATTTCCTTAAAAAGGGTAACCAGATGCGGGATTAATAGATCCTGGTAGGCCTTATAAAATAGAGGCGTGCATTCCCCTTATTGCAGTACAGATCTCTGATGGTGTAAGGGGGGCCATAAGGTGTTCCCTGTGTTCTACTGTAAGCCATGTCATGTGTATATGTTCTAGGTAATCCTTCACGGCTTCCGCATCAGCTGTAATGCGAGATCGATAAAGTTCGGCATAATAGCTGTGGAACCGTTCAGCTATATTTTCCGAGTCATGTATTATTTGATTGTCCTCATCCAGTTTTTCAGTAATGATGCCAGATTCTCATCTAGGGCATGGTATTGCAGCTAGAGTGGCACCCGGGCGTTCTCCTTCCCCAAAAACTCTAGCCGAAGCATATTTGCCTAAATGCTTGGCTTCAGAGTCTGCTGTTTCTTTAAATTCCTCCAACTTAGATTTGATGTCTTAGAGCACACAGGGATTACCTGTTAGTTGGTGCTCTTTTTCCAGCTGAGCAATTTCTTTCTCAAGCGTAGCTAACCTGGTATGTAAAGACTTAAGCACCCTTCATGGTTCAAGATTACCGTACCTCTAATACATACCTTAAAGGTTTCTCAAACTGTGCTAAAACTAGCAACTGAACCAGTGTTATTTTGGAAAAAGTCTTCAATAGCCTGCCCTGAATACCCCCTGAATACCGGGTCCAACAAGTAGTGAGGAGGAAAGTGCCAAGCAAATGTGGGTACTCTTCGAGTTCTCAGGTCTATGTCAAGAACTATGGAAGAGTGAACCGATAGTGTTCTCGGAAGTGCAGTTAGAAACTCCAGACACTAGACTTTTAGATACTAAACAAAACTCAATACGTGTGTGTATGTCACGCGCTGCTGAGTAGTGGGTGTAGCCTACACATACTGGGGAACAAAATCTCCATATATCAACCAGGTCTAAAAGTTCTGGTATTTCAATTATAGCTTTGGCTTCAGCAGAAGTGTGACGCGAGGTACCCCCTGACCGATCTTTAGCAATATCTAGTATACAATTAAAGTTGCCACCTCAAATCTGTGGTAGATCGCCCCATTGTAGAAGACGGGCAGATAAAGATTATTTTTTCTTTCACTTCAACTTCTGTTCGGGCAGATAAAGAATTGTAGAACTGTGGATCATTATGATTGGGCCTGTATACTTCCACCACTAGAAACACATCTCCATCTTTATTACACCACTCTATCACATAGCTGCCATATTGATCGATGCTAATTTCAGGAATTGTTAGGTTGGATCTATTATTGATCCACATTAGCAACCCTTAGGCATGTGACGCAAAACCCGCCGCACAAAAAAGGACCTGCAATCTCCGTTGTGTTAACAGCCTACTATTTTTTGGATAGATACGTCTCCTGTAAGATAGCAAGGTCAACTCTGTGTTTTCTTAGATGTGCTAGTACCTTATGAAGTTTTCTATGGTCATTTAATCCCCTCATATTCCATGTGAGGAATCTAATAAAGGTGGGAACCTGTTGTGAGTTGGATGTATTCTGAGAGTCACTCTTCACTCCACGACAGAAACTGGTCCGTATGCATACTCTGCCGGCTATTGCAGTGAACAATAGAAATTGGAATCTTCAATGTTAAATGTCCCCCACATAAATCCTCCCACTCTATGCATACCACAACATTGCATAGCAGAATGTACTCCCTGCCCAGATGGCCCATCCAAACCCTATAAACAACAAACACAAAAGCTTAACAACGTCATGTGGGACACACATGGGGGCGAATGTTACCAGAATTGGGATCTAAGTTACCACCCATATAGCCAATACCCTCTGTGAACATATTCTCTCCAAAAAAAAAGGGGGGGGAATGACATACTCCCTGACGTACCAAAGGCTCTTTCATAAACTCCAGAGAAAGCACTGTAGACTAATGCGCTTGAAAAGCACCTATAGCTATTGAGATGGTTGCCTGATTTGCCCCTTGAATTATGTCAAGGATTATTTTCAGCACATTGTTATATGAAGCAGGAACAGGCTACCCATGTCCAGGTCATAACCCAACATGAACAGTAGGTCACAGCAGGAACCCAGGCGCAGTTACCGAAGGCACCTGAGCAACAAACCAGCACCCCATGATCCCATCAAATCCAAAATGGATAACAAGTAAACAATCATGTCAATGCGACATATCAATGTTTTCATTAGGAGAACTCCTAGGAAAGCCTCTGCGGGGACTCTGACTATTATGCCTTTTGATGAACGAGTGTACCTGCTTTGGGTCAGTGAAAAAGAGTGGTTTTTCTTATGAGAAAATCTGGAGCTTGGCTGGATAAAGCATGCTATATTCAAAGTTCAGTTCTTGTAGCTTCTTTTTTACTTGGATAAATTGTTGATGGGCTTGCACTTGTTGCGTAAAGTCTAGGTAGTGTAACAAGTCCATTACCTCGTAACCCAGAGACTTCAGCTCTATGGCTTTTTAAATGGCAGCGTCCCTGTCTCTGTAGATCATTGGATGTGCAATAATGGGACGTGGCTATAGCTAGGGATGGGTCTTGGCATAATCCAATCGATAACTTTATTTCGGCCACCAAGGACCATAAAAGCACATAATAAAATACATAAACACATTACAATACAAATATAAATAGGTTAAAACTTTCGCACTGCAGCTACATTAGCAATAGTTTACAATTTTCCAAAAACATTTCCTGCTTAAAAACTTATTAAACCGTACAAATAGTTATCGAGAAGATACAAATAGAATTTAGTTGCAACCATTTCATCAACTAGTCATTTCATAAGGGAGTTTTGTCACTTAAGCCACATTGCATTTAGAAAACGGGACACTGCGAAGACTATCAGGGGTGTGTATCAAATTTTAGGACTCTAAAATCCGTGGAACATTCCCTGAATCCAAGATTCCTACAAAATGGTTTAACCCAGCATCTACGTGCTGCCTGATATTTAGGACAAATGAAAAGGACATGGATTCTAGATGGTGATTGCATGATGGGCACTCAGTGTTTTTATTTGTATCCCATTTACTGGTAAATGATTTCAGTGGCAAACAACCCATCCTGAACTGCATGTACAGTTTCCTTGACATGGCTGGGTACATCAGGTCCAGATACTTTTCCAATTTGTACTCTACTTTAACTTGAAGAAACTGCAATGTCAGCTTGCCAATATTGGAGCTCCTGTGTAGGAGGGTTAGGTTGTAGTACCTACAATGGTGCACAAGGTGAACCCTAGATATTGCAGGGCAGGCTACTTCTGGTGTTGCCCACAAATCGGGCAGGCCAATCCTACTGCTGTATTTCTTAATGTGTATTAGCCAGGGGATCTTTTTGGCTCTGATGTCCGCCCACACATCTCTGAACTCGTTCTTATAGGCAGATAATTCTGGGGCCGTCCACAGTCTTCTCCAGAATGTAATCGGCCTTAGTGCTGCCTTCTCCTCAATGGGTGGGAGCCCTAGGTCCAATCTGAGGGGTACTAGGGGAGTGCTGACAGGCAGCCCCAGCAAATTCCTCATAAATGTGTGTTCTATCTTAGTGAGGCTGGTAAGCTTTTGGTGATCCCATTACTCAGCCCCATACATGGATGCAGCTCTAACCTGGACTTTGTACATTTCCATTACCGGTGCAGCAGGCTTATAATCAGAGCATCTGTGCATTTTGGCTAACCCACCGGCTTTTTGTGTCATTTTGAGTGCTGCCTTTGACACCTGGGTACCCCATTCGAGGTGTTCTTCAAGCGTGATACCCAGGTACTCAAAGGTTTTTTCCCGCTCTAGAGGAATACCGTCTAGTACAGGATTTTGGCGGGTCTTGCTAGGAGGATTGAAAATCATAAACTTGGTTTTGGCCAAATTGATTTCCAATCCTCTCAGTGCACAAAAATTGGCGAAGCCATCCAGGATGCGCTCGATCCCCATTGGTGTCTTGGATAACAGCAAAGTGTCATCCGCAAACATCAGTGTGGGTGCGCGTCCTGTGGCTAGCCTCAGGGCATGAATATCCTTTAGGCCTAATAAGTGGTCAACAAGGCCATTTATATATATGCTAAAAAGAGTGGGGGCCACAACGCACCCCTGGCGCACTCCCTTTCTTACCGGGAAGCATTTGGACAATTCACCTTGCTTCCCACACCTCACCTGGGCGTAGGTTTCTGTATGTAGCCTAATCAGCACATCAAGAAGGTAGGATGGTATTCCTAAATCTACAAGAACTTTCCACAGTTTACCCCTAGGCACAAGGTCAAAAGCAGACCTCAGGTCCACGAAAATGAGGTAGAGGCTGCCACCCTCTACACTCAATGCTCTCCAATACAGGACCTGAAGTCTGAATAGCTGGTCAGTAGTTGACGTGCCTGCCCTAAAGCCGGCCTGGAGAGGACTCAAGATCTCATTTTCCTCAATCCAGGCCTGGACTCTTTCCAAAATAATTCGACCCATCAGCTTCTGCATGTTATCTATTAAGCTGATGGGCCTATAGTTTGTTGGTAGTAGGGGGCAGCCTTTTTTGTGAATGGGTACTATTTCTGCACCCCGCCAGGTATCCGGCGGGTCCATTTCCCTCAAGATGGAGTTATAGAGGACACAAAGATAGGGGGCCCATATTTTTGGTTGCGACCTAAATAGATCCCCTGGCAGCCTATCCAATCCAGGCGCCTTATTTGGCACTAGCTTGGCAATAGCAGATTCAACTTCGGCAAGAGTAATTTCCTGTTCCCCACCCAGTCGATACTCGTGGGTGGGGCACGAAGCTGAAAATGCCACCGCATCCTCACCTGTACAAGCTTACAAAGATCCAAAATGTGTCTCCCATACAGTAGGGGCTATATTTGGTTCAATTGCTGTTTTGGACTCTCTCTCGCCACCGCTAACTATAACCCAGAAGGATTTCAAATCCTTATTCTGGAGAGCAGTTCTCAGTTCCTCCCATTTCTTGGCATCCCAGTCCTTGTTTGTGGATAGGATGGCCCGCTTATATAGGTACCTCTGTTCTTTAATACCTATCCTATCCTTGGCTTTAATGGCTTTCAGTAGCTCACTCTTGCTTCTATGACAGGATGAGTTATACCAGGGATGCAGCGGGAGAGGTTTTACCTTAGTGCTAACTTTCGGGTAGAATACCTCCAGAAGGTTGGCAGTCAACTGACTATGGATTTCTAGCGGCCTGGTGTCCTGTCCTGCTAGTTGGCCCATATGCCCCACCTCTGCCATTTCCATAAGGTGTCGCACGACCCGCTGGTAGATACGTGCCAATTTGTCTGGTGAATCCTGTATGTGGGGCCATTTTACCCTCCGCCTGTTGTTGTGCAGCAGGAGAGGTTGTTGTACTGGTAAGGGCAATTCAGAATTGTTCACCAGGCCCCAGGTTCCTGGCTTGAGTGTCATAACTAGAGCGTTATGATCACTATCACTCTGTCTAACAATCTGGAAATCATAGACCCTGTCCCAGGACCTACACTCGACCATAATATAATCTATCGTCGAAGTGTGCCCTTCTCTATTGAACGTGGGTAGACCCGGGCTATCTGATTTAAATCTCCCGTTGCAGGCCTTCAGGGTAAAGGAGAGTGTGAAGGAATTAATTTGGAGGACCAATGGTGTTCATGCTCTAACAGCTGGAATTCGTGGTTCCAAGATGTTCCAATGCTGGTTCTCACTGTCCTCTTCACGCTCTGTACTCAAATTGTTAAGAGGTTCGTACTGGCAATTGAAGTCACCCCCAACTATTAGAATAATCTCGGGATCTAAAGTTGATAAGTAATTACTAAGATTTTCAACGGTTGTAGCCTCTAGCCTGCTCTGAGTCGGCCTTGAGTAAACATTGTATGTCCCTTGAGTTGGTGGGCAGATGCTCTGCTGTTGCACTCAAGTGCGTGCCCACCCAGATACTAAGGCCTCCCGAAGGTCTGCCCCTGTGCTTCTTCGTGGCTGGTATATCAAATATTGCAAAGCCAGTTTGTTTGTTGCTTTCTAGAGCCCAGGTTTCTTGAAATAGACAGATGTCATATTTTCCTATGAACATATCCCAGGCAGGACACAACAATTTGCTTTTAATCCCTGCCAGGTTCCATGAGAGGATTTGGGTATTGCCTTTTGCCTCTCGCAATCCATCCCCGTGCCCTTCCCCCAGATCTAAATCTACTGGCACTACGGTCCCCTCCTCTATTTGGGCTGTTTCACTAAACCTCCCCACCTCCATATTCGTTCTCAAGGTACCAAGAACGTCCTGCCTTACTGGAGACATCACCCCATCTGAGTCTCTTGCGGAATTGCTCCTAGTACTCAACCTATCAGTACTCCTACTTCTAGTTGCCACCTCCTTATTCTCGCTACTCTGGAAACCAAACTGCGTATCAGGGCAATCAACTCCTGCTGGAGAACAGGGAACTTCGTCTGTATCCTTTCTAGCGGGACTGACAGGTGTTGTCGGGCTACACCTCGACCGTCAATCGACAAGGTCCAAGATGCTGTATCGATTATCATGATGGAACATGGCCAATGGGGGAATCCAGGAAGCTTGGTGACATTCAGATAGACAATGCCACGGTGATGTTTTTTCCTGATTACACAGTGCAGGTACAGAGACAACGTCACTCCTTCCTAGCAGTGAAGAGACGGCTGCGACAAGCGGACTTTAGATATTTGCTGCTCGTCCCCGCCAAGTTGCGAGTGGTGGCAAAGGACAAAACGCACTTCTTCACTAGCCCTGAGGAGGTCGAGGCCTGGCTGGATGGAGGAGCGGCTGAGGCGCCTCGGAGGGCACAAGGAACCACCATAACTTCGCGCACACGGGGGCCAAGGCGGCGTCGTAGACGCAGAACGCCCACACCCCCCCGCACCCAGGAGGTGCCAACTCGTTCCCCGCCAGCGGATTTGATCATACAGGAACAGCAGGATGCGTTGCGCAGGGTTACGAAGATCAGCAGCTCCCCCACCCCGTCTAATGCCCCGAACGCCAGCCCGACCACGTTTCCAAGCGACGATGAGGCGATCTACGGTCTGCCGGACTCCCAACAATCTACGTATCCTCCGGACATCACGCCACAGACAGTGGACCTTCTCGGCTGAGAGGGACCCGAGGACCTTCCTTCCCTGCGATGCTGGGCTGGCGCAGCAGTGCTGGTGCTGTTCTGGCTTGCCCTGAGGTGAGCGACCTGCAGTATTGCCTGACGCAGGGATTTCCCTGCCTTGAGGGGTCGAGCGACAATGAGACACAGTGAGTACTGTCTTGATATATACACATGACTCTGTCCTCCACCCTGGTGGGACCAATACCCCACCTGTAATCCCACACCTGCTGGAGACCTCTGTTCTGGCCCCTCTGGGGATGGGGACTCCTTCCGAGCTCTTCCTCTGTTTTCTAGCATTGGATGGCCCCGCCCTCACCTTCTTGTCTCCATCATCCTGGGCGGGCGGATTCATGGGCCTGCCTGTCAGCCATGGCCTCTCCTTTTCGGCCCGGGAGAGGTGACATTCCTCTTGTGGACACCATTGTTCTTCAGACTTTTGTTGCAAAAAGCCACTCATTACCCCCCTAGAACTGTATAGTTTACTATAGCTCATTTGAGTGTTTGGACGGCGACATGTTGTGCAGCCGACCTTTTGGTATTATCTATCATGTTGCCTTTTCTTGGCTTTGTATGTTCCCTTTTTCCCCTACCCTTAAGCGCCTGTGGGGGTCACTGCGTATTGTGTTAACGTCTAGATGTGGTCTGGGGTGAGGATGGGACCGGGGAGCCTGCGGGGCACATCTCCTGGAGGGCTGGGCCTGGCTGGTGAGCGGGGGACTGACACAAACGGTGATCATGGCTGAAATCCGGATCTGTACTTGGAATGTCAGGGGCATGCACACACCAGCTAGGCGGTATCAGATTTACTCCTATCTAAAACGTCATAATATAAATGTAGCGTTGCTCCAAGAAACACATTTGAACAAGGCGGAGGTGCGTGCTATGCATCGTAGGTGGCGTGGACAGCTCTATGCCACGGACTACTCCTCCTATGCACGAGGTGCCCTATTATGGGTCCGTCCTGGGACCCCCTGGGTGGTCACGGACACACAGATAGATCCCGAAGACAGATACGTTGCGGCCCGGGGCAGACTAGATGGGCAACAAGTAGCGCTAGTCTCCCTATATTCCCCAAACACAGACCAGAGCAGATTCCTAGCACGCCTCTCAGCAGCAATGGCGACCTGGCATGCAACCCTATGGATATTGGGGGGTGACTATAATTGTGTATTAGACACAACACTTGACCGCTCCTCCCCGCCCCTAGCAGGTGCACCGACACATGGCGCCTCGAAGGCTCTGCTAGGCTGGGCCGCGCAGTGGGATCTCCATGATGCTTGGCGCGCTCACAACCCCACAGCACAGGTATACTCCTATTACTCCGGCGCGCACCACCTACACGTACGCCTGGACAGATTCATGGTGTCCGCTGATCTTCTCCCACTAGTCACTGACACACGATACATGGGACGCACTCATTCGGACCACAAACCCCACTTCCTGACCATCAACTGGGAACGCCCACACCCACCCATCCCCACCTGGCGATTCCAACCGGCGCTGTTGCTGGATGCGGCTTTCCGCGATTCCCTTCTCATGCAAATAACCCAATATTTTGAGGAGAATGCTGGTACGGCGTCCACTCCCCAGGTTGAGTGGGACGCCTTCAAAGTCGTGATTCGCGGCCACTGTTTGGGCATGCAGGGGCATATGGAGGGCGACCTGACGCGACTGGAGGCTGGCCTGCTTGATCGGGAGCAAGACGAGGCCGCCCGTACCACTGACCCACTGACGGAGGCGCGTGTGGAACATGCGTGCCTCCTGGAACGGTTACGCGTTCTTAACTACGCTGCCCACTCGGTGCGGACACACCACCTGTGATAGGTCTGGCAAATTGTTGACATGGCTGATTTCACAGGAGGACCGAATGACCCCAGTGGCAGCGATACACGTAGACGGGAAGGGCTTGCTATACTCACAACGTCACATTCATGAAGCATTCACGACCCACTACGACGCTCTAAATCGCTCCCGGCTTCGTGACCCATGCCCTGACATAGCTGGATATCTCTCCCCCCTCCTGATGCCACAGCTAACGATTGCGCAACAAGACAAGCTTGGGGCCTTGCTCACATCTGAAGAGCTCCGTGAAGCCATCTTTAATTTATCCAATGGCAAATCCCCCAGCCCGGACGGGTTGCCAGCCGAGTTTTACAAGGCTGGTTCGGACATTCTCATCCCGAGACTCCTAAAGGTATATGCTGCGGCCATAGATGATTCCTCTCTTTCTTCCACATTGAATGACGCCAACCTGATATCCATACCTAAACCCGGCAGAGATAATACACGAGTGGGCTCTTATCGCCCCCTGGCCCTCCTAAACACGGACTACAAAATTCTTGCTTCCACACTGGCTCAAAGACTGGCCCCCCTGGTCCCTCTCCTGGTACACCATGACCAAAATGGTTTCGTTCCGGCACGCCACACCTCTTATAATATCCGTCGTTTGTTCCGTCTACAGAAATAGGCCAGTCAACGCTGGCCTCGAGCAGGGTGTCTAGTCTTGGACCTTGAAAAAGCGTTCGATTCTGTTGAGTGGCCGTACCTGTGGGCGGTTATGGAGAAGTACGGTAAACAACCTTTACAACAAAACTTTTACAACGCACTACCATTACAACGTGGTCATTACAACGCAAACCATTACAACGCATTGCGCTGGGGGGGGCGCTCTAGGATAGGGAATAAGTTTAATTTACTATCCAACACCTTCCCTAGTGTCACCAGGCCCCAGAGGTCCGGGTCCGGACTGGACGGTTGTTCTCGGACAGGATTCGCATCGGGAGAGGTACAAGACAGGGCTGCCCCCTCTCCCCCATATTATTCGCCTTAGCGATGGAGCCGCTGGCCGAGATGCTCCGCAACTCCGGAGACACCTGGGGCATACCGCTGGCGGATGGCGTCCACTCGGTGTCTCTGTATGCCGACGATTTGTTGCTATATATCAGGGATCTTACGAATGTACCTGCGGCAATCGCGGATATGTTTCAGATGTTTGGCGACAGGTCGGGGCTCCGCGTCAACTGGGCCAAGTCGGGGACCTATGCGTTCGATAGCGAGATGCCACAGTGTGATGTGTGCATGATGGGAGAGACGCTCCGCTGGCACCCGACGGTCTTTGGGTACCTTGGGATATTCATATATCGGGACCCTGTGGACCTCCTGGAGGGGAATCTCGTACGAGCCATCTCCTCGCTCACGGCCCAGGTCACGTTCTGGAACTCCCTCCCGTTAAATGTGCCCGCCAGAGTGGCGCTGACCAAGATGATAATGCTTCCCCGGCTTCTCTATTACTACACCAATCTGCCGGTGTATGTGCCGGCGCGCATCTTCAGAGAACTGGACTCCCTCACCAGACGTCTCATCTGGAATAAGGGGAGACCCCGGGTAGCACTACAGACCTTGTATGCACCCACAGACGCTGGAGGCCTAGCGGTTCCCAATCAGGAACTTTATTACTTGGCAGCACAGCTACAGTGGGTCGCCTACTGGCTGAGCGGTAGGAACCTAGTGGACACGGCCACGGCTGATGACATCCTCTCTCCCGTACAGGCGCTTGCACTCTTCCACCCGCTGGCGCGGGGCCGCCCCCCCCACGCAGGTCCTTGTGGCAGTGGCGAGGCGATGCTTCCTACGGAGCCTCCGGCTCACCAAACTAACGGTGCCCTATGCCCCAAACCTGCCTTTGCTGGGGACGCCCATAGGTGCGGGCACGCTGTCTTCGGCCGAACTACGCAGCTGGACTGCGGCAGACTTGGACGACCTAGGCGGCCTGTATAATGACGGGGAGCTGTTACCCTTCGAGGCCCTGGCCGCGGACACAGAACTGCCGGTGGGTCAATTTCTGACACACGCCAGACTCCTACATGAGCTAACGAAGGCGTGGGGTGACCTCAGCCACGAGCCGTCCACACACCTACTCAATCAGTACTTACACGTGATGGGGGACGGTTCGCACCTTGTACATTGGCTTGCACAAGCCTTACACGGCCACACGCAATTTTCTTCTCGGAGATTGAGGGACAAATGGATGGCCGACCGTGGCACAGATTGGACAGACAAACAGTGGAATGTTATTTTAGCAGGCGCCAGGGTCGTCCCCCGCAATGCACGATTCAAGATAATACAGTATTACATCATCCACCGTGCATATCTATCTCCAGACAAACTGAACCGTTACTTCGGGCTCACTTCCTCGGCGTGTCCCAGATGCGGTCTCCGAGACTCGGACTTCCTGCATGCACTCTGGAGCTGCACACATCTTACCTCGTACTGGTCTGCGGTCGCGGACATGCTGACGGCGGCCACAGGCGAAACTCTTCCCAAGACTTGGGAGGTGTGCCTATTGGGACTCTACAAGAGGACCAAACAGACCAAGCTGCAGGCGCGCTTTTGGGATTTAGGCCTTATCACGGCCAAGCGTCTTATCACGCGACGTTGGAAGAGTGCCGACCCACCGCGACCTGCGGATTGGCGCCGTTCTTTTGCCGCCTGGGCCTGTGCGGAGAGTGTGTCACTTCACAGGGAGGAAACCGCTGGACTCCGGAAATACCCGATCGCCCAGGACTGGGACGTTGCTCTGATTGCGTTTCACCGCGCATGCACACAAGCTGAAATAGAGTGCTGTCCCGTCGTGGCATAGGGAAGGATCCCTTGACTACTGTCTGCACCTACCACGAGCTCCGCCGGCCCTCTCCCTCTCCCCCCCCCCCTCCTGCCCTCCCCCCCTTTCCCCCCCCCCCCCCCCATGTCTTTCCCCCACCCCCGCTCTGCGCGCCCCCCCCCCCCTCCCTTTCCCCCCCCCGGTGACCGAGACCGTGTGTGACGGAGACGTCCCCTGCCGCGTTTGCCTCCCTGCCGCTTGTGGCACCCGGCCCCCCCCCCCCCTTGCCCTGCAGCTGAGGTGACGCCGCCCCCTCACATGTCCCCGCCCCTGCATGACCCATATTGGATGCACCACACACAGTAGAATCCTGGGTACATTACCACACACACGAATACTAGTCCAACAGTTTTTTTTGGTATGTTTTTCCTTCCCCCCTGTACTAGTCTCCCCAGTTCACTCTTTGGTTGACACAGAGGCCAATCATACAGTACCCCTAATCATGCCCGACTACACTTCCTCGTCTGTATCTCGCATGGACCTGTTTAGAAACGTCTGGGACTAGGAAGCGGGCGCCCAGCAATTCATGAGCCATGGGAAAGTATGTTGTTGCCTATATTCTATGCTGCATTGTACGGGGAACTCAATTTCATGTACCGACTGTTGACTTTTCTTTTTGAACGCTTTGGACCCTCTCTGCAGTGCTGCAAACTGCGGGCACTGCATCATGAGTCACTCCCTGGCACAGTCACTTATGTACCAATGCATTTCTACTAGCGACTGTTTAATTTCACCCATGTATAACTGCTGTGTTCACATGTGCAATCTGCTAGGAACTGTTGTGGCGATGATCTGTGGTTATGGCACTGTATGTACACCTACTGGCTTATCTGTGAATTTAAATAAAGTTTGGGACCATTGGTCTTAAAAAAAAAAAAAAAAAACACCTTCCCTAGTGTCAACGGGGACTGGAGTTGGAATAGTAAATTAAACTATTCACTATCCAACACCCAAAAGCACTATGCGTTGTAATGGATTGCGATGTAAAAACCGCGTTGTAAAGGCAGGCGTTGTAATAGCCTGAGTTGTAACGTCATACATCCAGAAGTACAAACTAGGAGGCGGCTACGAGACCATTGTTGATCTACTCTACCGCAGACCGACGGTCCGGGTCCGCACTGGCAAACTGCTCTCTGACGCCATTCGTGTGCGAAGAGGCACCAGGCAGGGTTGCCCCCTGTCGCCCCTACTGTTCTCCTTGGCCATGGAACCCCTGGCCGCGATCCTCCGGATGCAGGGCGATGAATGGGGAATCCCAATGGCAGATGTACTTCATGTGGTCTCGCTGTACGCAGACGACCTGCTATTATATGTCAGGGACCTGACCAATGTCCCTGAATCACTTACTGACATTTTCCGAACCTTCGAAGATATGTCGGGACTACGGGTCAACTGGTCCAAGTCGGGAGCCTACTCCTTCAGCCCGGACATGCCTGAAAGCGATATCCGCCTGGGTGGAGAAAGGCTGCAATGGTATCCCGCTACGTTCCGCTATCTGGGAATCCATATCTACCGACACCCAACAGATATCCTAGAGGGGAACCTTATGCGGGCGATTGCTTCCATTCGTGCCCAAATCGGCTTTTGGAAGACCCTTCCCCTTAATGTGCCTAGTCGTGCGGCACTGGCCAAGATGATAGTCCTACCAAGGCTATTGTACTACTTCTCCAATATTCCGACATATGTCCCCAATAAAGTGTTTCGAGTCCTTGAGGTCCTGCTTCGTGGCCTTGTCTGGAACACGGGCCGGCCCCGTGAGGCACTGACTAAACTGTACATGCCCACTGCCTCGGGAGGCCTGGCAGTCCCCAACATGGAGCTGTACTACCTCGCGGCACAGCTGCAGTGGGTGTCGGGATGGCTTTGTGGAAAAAACTTAGGGGACACTGCCTCGGATACCGCCACCTGGACCCAGATACAGATCTGCGCATTGTTTCATCCCCTGGCTCGACCCCCCTGTCCTTCTCAATTGCACATAGCAGTGGCACGAAAATGCTTCCTTCGATGCCTACGGCTTACCCGAGCAACGACACCCTATGCCCCGATACTCCCCCTGCTGGGCGCCCCCGGGGCAACAGGAATATTGACCGAGGCCCAACTGACCAGCTGGACACGGTCGGGAGTGGAGACGCTGGGTGACCTATACGCTGGCGGTGCGCTGCTTTCTTTTGCGGACCTCGCTGCAAGCACGGACCCCCCAGCTGGGCAATTTTTGCTACATGCGTCCATAGTACGCACGCTGACCGCCTCCTGGGGCGATATGTCGGGGGAGTTGCCGATGCATCAATTCATACAGTACTTGCATGTCATGGGCAACGGCTCCCATGTAATACATTGGCTGGTACAAGCCCTGCTGACTCACACACAGCCTTCCACCTTGCCATTAAGGGAAAAGTGGGCGGCCGACAGGGGACGGGACTGGTCTGATAAAGAGTGGGCGATGATACTAGTGGGGCCGACCAACATCCAGCGCAACCCCAGATTCAAACTCATCCAATTTTACATCCTCCATCGAGCCTATCTGACGCCCAACAAAATTAACAGATATTTCTCAATCGCTGACACTGCCTGCCAGCGTTGTTCCCTGGTGGGAGCGGATCTCCTACATATGCTCTGGCACTGCCCCAACATTCAAACGTACTGGAACGAAGTCACAACACTGCTCACACAATGCACAGGCGAACAAGTGCCGCGAACGTGGGAGGCCTGCATCCTGGGGCTCTACAAACGCACGAAATTGAACAAGGTGCTGACACGGTTTTGGGATATGGGTCTTATCACCGCCAAACGTTTACTTACCAAACATTGGAAGGCCAGCAATCCCCCACACATCCGACATTGGCACACATCCCTCATTAACTGGGCAAGGGCGGAAAGCGCGGTGCTCCTCCGGTAGGAAACAGCGGGCCTCCGGAAGTTCCCTATTGCACACACATGGGACGGTCCTTTCAACAAGCCTGCCAGGAACAAGTGATAGCTTGAGGTGACATGGCCCACCGCTACCGCGCTGACGAGAGACACTGCGAGGCACCGCAACACTCGCCTCCTCCCCCCCCTCTAGGCGGCGATGCACCTATGCCAACGCTCATGCTCCTGCCTCTCACCCAATTTGCACACGCTTGAGCTGCGCCATACCCACACCAATATTCTCGCTCCTGATTGCCTATACCACATACCCTACCGTTAGCGATAGACGGACTTCTTCTTTACACCCTGACACGCCCCTGCGTGCCAGACCCTGCCCATGCCCCTCAACACATAACAGCTGCCCTGGCTCCACACTGGACATATCGCTTGAGGGCCCTACTTGGACCCCCCTCATGCTCACTGGATGGCCCGTTGCGTCCCGCTCCGAGATCACTGGCCTCCTTGCTGCGCCCACAAAGACCCCCCCACCCCATATCACGCTGACAGGCGCTACCGCTCTTGTACTTCCCACCCTTTGTTGTTCCATCATTGTATTGGTTGACGTATTTGTTCCTTCACCGGTCACGTTCCCCGACCAGGCCTTTTCTTGCTATGGACGACGGCATTCTACATGCCGTGACGATGTTGCAGGACGTCGCGTGCCTGCTGACACAACACACTCCCGATACAATGGCACGCCACAATTCCCTGCACATTTGGGCTGCACATCACGGCTGAGACGGGTGCCGTCCCCGGCACTGGAAGACCGCGCCTGAGTGCTGACTCTTGCCTCTGACGTACACACCCACGTGGCCGCTACTAAAGGGTTCCACACACACCAGGCTGACAGACGACTCGGTCTTAGCTGCAATGGTCATAACCTGGCGTCGCCTATACGAGCCCACTCCCATGCATTAGTGAGTTATACCATCACGCACCTGTTCTCGTCTTAGCGGCGTCTCCAACACAGGATTTTCATTCCCTCTGTTGCCTGTCCACACGGTGACTGCTACACATTGCTGCTATTTGATACTCCTTGTGGATATGGACTGTTGCTCATATGATGCAGATGCTGGGGACACACTGATGTAATTACACTAACGAAAGAAGTAAATGGAAAATCTACAGACCTACTTCTTTACCTTGCTATGTATTATTATATGTCTTAGTGCTCTATCTCAACTACGCCGCCGGACCCCAGGGTTGTCGGCTAAATGGCTGTGTCATTTCGCCCATACTTCCTTTTATTACCAACATACGCTGCCGTCCCTGGTGGGTTGTAGGCTATGTGCCGTGTGTATGCAACACAAACTGTCTTGAGCAATAAAGGTCTTTAAAAAAAATAAAAATAAATTATGGAACATGGCCAAATCTGGCATGTGATTCTGGAGCCCCATCCCTATATCACTCCCTGCCTGCGCATAGTAGTAAAAATTGTCCTCGGCCACCCAAGGTCGCCTTCTAAAGACAGTATCAGAGTTGGCAAAGGTAGTTGCAGCCGGGTAAAAATGGGTCAAGGGAAGAGATTGTATCTGTGTTACGGAACTTCCAATTGCCCAGTTACAAATGTGCTCTACGGCCCTTCTGTCCCTGAAATTTATCACTACATAGTCACCCTGTTTTTTTTTACCCGTGAACCTACCCAAACTACACGTCTGGCAAAAATGATTTCACCTGAGACTTGGTTTGGAAGGGGCCTATTTTGTCTCAGCCAGTGAATGCATTTATTTTTAAGGTCGCTATATGTTTCCTTTTTCTCTTGTTTCAACTCTGGGACCCCTGCTAGGACAACCAAATAAGGTGTGGACTATGGGGGGAGGTCTAAGTGTGGGAGCACATTCGGGTCATCTAAAATATTTGCCGAATTTGCTAGGTTGTTAGTTCTTCCCCCGCCTCTGCCCACCCCCTGTTCAGCTCTTTTTGGAATTTCCGCACTGTTAGGCCGATCATTGCTCTCCACTCGGTCTTGGTTTAGGGGTTGTAATGCAGGTATTTCTACTGTAGCATTACAGACCTGTGGTATTGCAGGGTTACAAACTACGTTAGTTAACCTTGAGGGTCCCTTCGTGCTTCCCGACCCACATTCGACCCGCGTTCCGCCCTCAGCCTGCACAGTTGTAAACAGTGTTTCCAGGTGGGTAAGCCTAGCTTCTATAGAGTTCAGTATGTCATATATAGGCAGACAGGTCTCGGTAAAAACAATTTCCAGTTTAACCCAAACTCTTCCCCTAGATCAGTTGGAGCCATTTCTCCAGTGCCTGGCGTTGTCATAGGTCTATGCACAGGTAACTGAGAAGGCTCCGGGCTAGATATAACCCTTGGTCGCTGGTCTGGCTCCCGGTTTTCGTGCGCTTGGGTTTTTGCCTTCTTGTTCTTATGCTTCGTTATGGCCCCACCACGCTTTCTTTTGACCGCAGGATCAGGGACCAGATGCGTGGGCCCCAGTTTAGCGACGGTAGCAGAACGGGTTGTCAGACGCAGTCTCTCTATTCCAGGATTTTCATGGATAACTGGAGAGATAGATAGACCAATTGCAGCATTGTTCATGATCACAGGGGCACTAGACACACTGTCAGGTACTATCACTGGTTGCGCGCCCTCTCCTTCATGTCCAGGTGCTGTGGACGCAATCTCTATTGTCTGTGAGGACGCCGGTGACAAAGCTCGAGCTATCCCACCCAATGATGACTGTTTGTGGAACAGTGGTTCTAGGGATAGCCTTTTTTCTGTTATCTCGATCTCATGTGACAGCAATTTAGATGCTCTGGTTAAGAATTGATCTAATGTACCCACAATTGTTCCTCCAGATAGAGATTTCCTCCCCTTTCCCGCCTTGACTGTGTCCATGTCTGCCTATGGATGGTACTTAGATGCAAATTTTTGAAGAAGCAGAAATGGAGGCAGGAAACTTGGAGTCACTGACCTTTTATGGTGTGTTGGTGGCGGAATCAAAGGGAGTGGCCCCGTCCCGTCCTTTGCCGTTCTCGGATGGGCTCAGACGGGCCCGCCCTTGGCCCGGGCTTCGCCCGGAGCGCGTCCCGCGACGCGGGGGGCTTGGTGGGGCTACATGCTCTTTCTGGCGCTGCTGTTACGGCGTCAGAGCGCACCGCTGAGGCTGCCGGGAATAGCAGTTCCGGGGCGGCGACGGCGCTGTTGGTGGCCTCTATGACTCTTGGTGGTGGCGGCAGCAAAAGGTAGGGCCCCCCGCTATGGCTCCGATGGTTTTCAGGACTCTTTGCGGTGTCGGCAAGCTCCCTCCTGCTTCGCTAGTCTCCCGCTCTGCCGGGGGCTTGGTGGGGCTATATGCGCCTCCTGGCGCTGCTGTTACGGCGTCAGAGCGCGCCGCGCCGCTGAGGCAGCCGGGAATTGCAGTCCCGGGGCGGGCACGGCACTGTTGGTGGCCTCTATGACTCTTGGCAGTGGCGGCAGCAAAAGGTAGCCCCCCCCCGCTATGGCTTAGGTGGTTTTCAGGACTCTTGGTGGTGTCGGCAAGCTCCCTCCTGCTTCGCTAGTCTTGGCATAAGAACGCGGTACGCTTGTTCTACCCCGAGAACTTCCGATAATGTATTTCTCCAAAGGAGTTTCACTAGTAGTTGCTCCACAAAGCGTTCCATGTTATCAATATTAGTTGATTCCACCATACCAACCATGCAAATATTGTTCCACCTTGAGCAAACTTCCAAGTATTCGACTTTGGCTTTTAGGGTGCCCAGTGTTTCGTCTAGCTTAGTGTGGACAGTTGCACTCGCTATCACAGTGTCCTACGCATCTGAGACTCTCTTTTCAACCCCATCCTGTCTCTTGGTGTGCTTGTGAAGTCTCTTGGTAATGCGGTCCATTCTGCAAGTTAGGGCACTTATTTTACCATCCATTTTGTTTAAGGTACCTTGCATTCAATCAATCAATCAATCAATCACATGTTTGTTAAGCACTCCTACTCAAATCAAATCAAATCAAAAGAGACTTTATTTCGGTTATATTTCAAACCATAAAAGTGCACATATATACAACAATTTAAAAACATTACACACATTATTGCCATATATACAATCATACACTACTCACCCGTGAGGGTGCCAAGGCACTGGGGGAGGGGGGTTTCGAAGGTTCCAGTCCATCAAGGAGGGGTTCTGTCAAAGAGCCAGGTTTTGAGGTTTCTTGTGAAGATGGGGAGAGATGTCTGTCTGAGGTGTAGAGGGAGGGCGTTTCAGGCTCTGGCCGCGAGGAAGGAGAATGAGCAGCCGTCTGATCTGGTCTTTCTGGTGTGGGGGACCACGGTATAGGAGAGCTGGGCTGATCGTAGGGTCCTTTGGGGTGCGTGGAATTGGAGTCCGCTGTTCAGGGATGCCGGTCCGGTGTTGTGGAGGGCCCTGTGAGCTTGGGTGAGCATCTTGAAGGTGACTCTAGCTTCGATGGGGAGCCAGTGGGTCTTGGCAGGTTGAGGACCAGTCTTTCGGCAGAATTCTGGATGTTGTGTAACTTGCGTGTGAGGTTTTTTGTTTATTTCGGCGTAAAGTGCATAGTCGAGCCTGCTGGTGATCACGGAGTGAGTGATCCATTTGAAGGTCTTGCGTAGGAGGCGGAGGGTGTGGAAGCAGGAGGACGAGACGGCATTGATTTGGTGGTCCTTTTTGAGTTCGGAGTCCAGGATGATTCCCAGGTTGTGTGCGTGGTCCGTGGGGGTGGGTGGACTTCCAAGGGCGGGGCGCCACCAGATGTCATTCCAGGCGTCGGGGTGTGGGCTCATGATGATTACTTTTGTTTTGTTGGTGTTTAGTTGAAGGCAGCTGTTTTTCATCCATTTGGTGACGGCTTCCATGCCTTCTCAAAAATTGTGTCTGGCAGTGTTGGGTTCGTTGGATAGGGAGAGGATGAGTTGGGTGTCGTCTGCGTGTAACACAATGTTGAGTCTGTAGGTTCTGACGATGGGGGCGAGTAGAGCCATTTAGACGTTGAAGAGCGTAGGGCTGAGGGATGACCCCTTGGGGACTCCACAGGTGGGTTGGTGAAAGGTGTAGGAGAGTAGGATCTGCTTACTATGGTTACCCTCACTTTATGCTGGTATTTCACTGGTTTTCGACTTTAGTCTGGCTGAGGCCCTGCTAACTCTCTAAAATGATTGCATGCACTTAAGGTACACACAAGATTGGTTACTGGGTTACTATTGTGAGGCCCTAGTATATGGTACCTTAGGTACTAAGGGCATAGGTACCCCAGAGGCCTGCCAGGGGCTGAAGCATGTATTATGCCACCCCTGGGAAGCCTTCCAAAATGGCACCACAGGTCTGCTACTGCAGCCTGGGTAAGGTGGTGCATGCACCCCTTACTAAGATAAAAGTTACCTATATCTACCTTTAATCACTGACACATATAAACCTATAAGTCAGTCCTATGGCAGGCCTTATCAATCCTAAAGGCAGAGTGCTTGTTTTTGTGTGAGAGGGTGCCTATGCATGAGCAGGACCCCTCTGCAGCTTTCGGAATCTATTCTCTGAAGCTGTTCTGTGATGCAGCCAGACCATATACTCTCGCGGTAAATGCTAACTTTGGAATGGCGCATGGAAACATGTCGTGTTTGGTTTTAAACACTTTGGAATCCTACTCCCCCACCAGTCCTGGTGCTGGGGGTAGAATTCCACCCTTCTAGAGGGATAAGACATGTACACACTTACCTAACCGGTAATAGTTTAAAAGAGCCCCAGCATCACAAAATGGATGCTGCAGCCACAGACACAAGTCTGACCTCCTGCTGCTGGATGAAACTCCGGCAGGGGAGGCCTGGACAACAGGTTTCCTGTCACAGGGAGGTGTAACCACATCCCAGACATGCTTTAGTGTATTGGGGCTGCGTGGGTGCATTCATAGAATGCTTTTCAGACCGTGCTTAGGGCACACTTGGTGTCCCTGTGCATATCCCAGTTCAAACCGGTTGCAGGGGCACTCAGCCCCTGCTCTGGCGTGGAACTGGACAAAGGAAAAGGGGTGTAGCCACCCCTCTCCCTAGATCCTCTCATAGGTGGGTTCCCAGAGTATGTCCAACCCCCTAATTTAGTATAAGAATGGGACCCCGGTCCTTAGGACTTCAGATTACACCTGGATGAAACTCTGCAACATATATCCTGGAACTTCAACATTCTATATCGACTAGAAGACGGAAGAATCTCCCTTGGGGTCAAGGAGTGACTCCCCTGTTCAAACAGGCACCAAAGAAGCATCTTGCCGATCTGCATTTCCGAGGCTCCCGCCGGACCCTGAAGTATTTGCGACTCAGGACATAGACTTTCAGATTTTTCAGAGGCCGACACGAGATCCTAGTAAAGCTGAGACCCGCAGCCCTCACGAGTGACGTGGGACTGGATCTCCTGGACACTGTGCACATTTGCTAGTGCATCCACTTCCTGAGCTTTCCAGAGGTTGTGCATTGGGCTACTAGTAGTCCAAGCCCCGAGCACCATCTGCACCGAAGGTTGTGGACCTACACTCCACGAGTGTTCCGTGAGCCTGCTTCTAGCATTTCTGCTCGAGGCCCCTTTGCGATCCCTGGTCCGTCGACTGGTGGGTCCCCACGAAGGTAACTCTTCTTTTTCTTGGGCTTCTCTGGTTGCTCCAGACATGCCCTGACTCTCCTCCAAAGGGTGAGTCCCTCAGTCCTTGATGGTCTGCACCGAAGCCATTCTCTGCTTTCTGTGTGGGTTGCTGTTGCCAAGGCTTGTTGGGTCCAATCCGGAAACCGACACTGCAGCACTCGACATCCTTTGTGGGACAGCTCGAATCCAGCTCCTAGTCATCTTCGACACCTCCTGGTCCTCGTGGCTGAAGAGTCAAGCTTCACCTTCTTTACCTGAAATCACCCGACATCGGTTGGCATCTTCTCATCGCCTTCCTGGTCAATGGCAAGTGACCCAGACTCTGTCCCCTCTGCTTTCAGGTTCTTCTCATCTCCGATCCACCCTTGGATCAACCCGGACACTTTCCACTTGGTCACCAGCAGCACTTTGCAGCAGCTCACCATTGAAGTCGACGACAAAACCCGACACGAAAAGAGACCTCTGCATCCGGCTTCCCTGGGTGAGGTAAATCGAGTTCTCCGGCGCTCCCATGGGTTTTGACTCTAGAACCTCCTAGTTCTAAAGGGGTTTGCTCCAATTCCTCTTCTAAGTGTCCTTAATCTGTAATTTTCCAACCACGACTTTCCCCATAGAAGTTATTGATGATTCGCGGCTGTGCTTAGACACTGCACTCGTCCCCCGTGGGTCTGCTGTGTCACTACCTTAGGTGGTTCCTGGTGGCCCCAGTCGTTCTAAAGGCTCTAGGCCTCGTATCTATGTCAGTCATGGTTCTTATTCCACTTTCTTAATATATGGTTTGGTACGCCCCTAGGGCTCAATGTATATTGTGCTAATTTACTGTGTGCTAAATAAGTTTACTGAATGTACTTTTGCCTCTGACCTCATAAAGAGACTAGAGGTATGTGATTAGAATAAATACATATATTATATATATATACCTGGTGTGGTTCTCCTTTCATTTGGTCATTCATGAAATTATAGACTGGTAAAACAAGTTGCTTTACATTCCTTCAGGACTTAGTCTGAAGGCTGCTCTCCACAGCTACCACTAGAATAGATTTCTATATAGGTTGTATTTAAACCTACCATCAATAAGAGTCATTTGGATTGGTACAAGATGCCCACTAGAATAGTGGACAGCATATGCCAGGCCAACTTCTCACATAGGGGCAGAGAGGAAAAGGGGGAGACTGACCCGCTGCGTTCTGCCAGAGAGGAAGGAGCGGATCCAGTCGAGGGCCTTGTCGTGAATCCCTGCGTCGTGGAGTCTGTGTAGTAGGGTGCGGTGAGAGCCTGTTTAGAACGCCGCTGAGAGGTCGAGGAGGATGGGGGCTGCTGTTTCTCCTTTGTCCAGTAGGGTGAGGACGTCGTCTGTTGCGTCGAGGCGGGTGGTTTCCGTGCTGTGGTTTTTTCTGAAGCCTGATTGGGAGGAGTCGAGGATGTTGTGCTCTACGATGAATGTGGCGAGTTGGCTGTTGATGGCTTTCTCGATGACCTTCGCTGGAAAGGGGAGCAGGGAGATGGGTCTGTAGTTTTTGAAGTCGTTGGGTCCGCCTAGGGTTTCTTGAGGAAGGGGTTAAACTCTGCATTTTTCCAATCGTCGGGAAACGATGCGGTTGCCCGGGAGCAGTTGATAGTATGGTGCTATGGTGTCGGTGGCTCTGTTGAAAATGTGGTGGGGGTAGGGGTCCGTCGGGGCCCCGGAGTGGACTTAGTTCATCGTCTTCAGTGTGTCTTTAGTGGTGAGGGCTGTCCAGTTGTCGATCATTGGCTGCATGGTGTTGGGGTGGTTGGTGACGGTTCAGTGTGTTGGTTGTCTTCATCGAAGTTGTCGTAGATGCTCTTGATTTTGTGGTGGAAAAAAGTGCTCAGTTTGTCACAGAGGTCTTGTGAGGGTGGGATGTCGGTGGACTCGCTGGAAGGTTGGGCGAACTCCTGGATGATGTTGAAGAGTTCTTTGCTGTTGTGTGAGTGGGTGGAGATTCTGTCTTCGATCACTTTATCCCTTGTTTTTCTGATGAGTTGTTACTGGACTTTGGTGGCGGCTCTGAAGTTGTCGTGGGCTTCTGTAGATTTGATGTTCCTCCAGTCCTTTTCGAGGCTGCGGCAGGTGCGTCTGGAATCTCGAAGTTTGGTGGTAAACCATCTAGCTTTCTTGGCATGGGTGTTGTTGTTTTTCTTGAGGGGGGCTAAGGTATTGGTACTGTCAGTGAGCCATCTGTGCAGGGTTCGGGCTGCTGCGTTGGGTGTCGTTGTTTTCTGCGACCATAGGGGTGGAGTTGCTGAGTGATGAGGTTAGTTGGTTGTCGGTGATTCTAGTCCAATTTCTTCATGGGAGCAGGTGCTGGTGTCTGTGGATGGTGGGTGTTCTGAAGGTGAAGTGGACGCATCAATGGTCGGTCCATGGGAATTCGGTGGTGTGGCTGAAGGTGATGGAGTTTCCTGGTGTGAAGAGGGGGTCGAGAGTGTGTTCTGCTGAGTGCGTGGGTTCGGTCACGATCTGGCGGAGTCCAATGTTGTGGAGATTGCCCAGGAGGGATGTGGTGCTGGGGTCCAGTAGGTTGTCGAGGTGCAAGTTGAGGTCTCCCAGCAGGGTGCAGTTGGTGGATGCGATGGCCTGCAGGGTGATGATGTCCGTGATGGTTTCGGCAAAAGGTCCGTAGGGTCCAGGGGGTTGGTAGATGAGGGTTCCTTGGGGGGTGGTGGTGGGGCTGGCCAGTATCTTGAAGTGAAGGTGTTCCATCAAGTCTGTGGACTCGTCGGGGAGTGTGCTCAGGCGGGAGGGTGGATATATGGACGATGGCGATTCCTACTCCCGGGCAGTTTTGGCGGTCCTTCCTGGAGATCTTGTATCCTTGGGGGATGGCAATGGCGATGTCCGGTCCCGAGGAGGTGTTGGTCCATGTTTCGGTGAGGAACGCTACGTCCTGGGTGGTGCTGTTGAGTAGGTCCCAGATTTCGGTGGCGTGCTTGTGAAGTGATCTGACATTAAGGAGGATGCATTGCAGGGTCTTCGGTTCAGGCGTGTTCTTGCTGGCGGGTTGTGCTGGGTTCGTGTTCCTAGCAGTGCTGTAGGTTTGATGGCAGCGGTGACAGCTGAAGGGTCCGTGGGTGTTGTCCGGCGAAGCTAGCTTGCAGTTGTTGTTGCGGTCTGGGTTGAGTGCTTGGAGTGCCGCTGGGTTGTAGCGTTGGCGGGGCGGAGATCCAGGGTTCCTGGTGCTGGTTGCTGTTGGGTCACGGACGGGCACAGACGGGCATGACTTTGGCGCACCAGTGGCGCGGCCACACAGCTGCCGCCTTTAAGTAGGGGTCGGGGAGGGCTGGACAGCTGGGAGGTGGGAGCTGGGAGGTGGGAGCTGGGAGGTAGGAGTGGGGAGCTGGATTGGGCCAGTCTCGCTGGTCATACTGGGAGGGAGGAGCTGCGGGGGCAACAGCGGCGGGGGAAAAAACGGGTCAAAAAAGGCAGAGAAAAAGGTCAAAGAGAGAGGGGAAAGTGCCAATAAGTCAGCAAATTTGCACGCAGAGTGGAGGAAAGACACAGAGGACACAGGGGGAAGATTGAGATGAGGGTGAAAAACTAGTGAAAAACAGAGGAAAGACACAGAAGGAGAGTGAAGGGGAGCTTGAAATGAGGGGAAAAACGAGTGAAAAAGGAGGAGAGACACATAAGGAGAGTGAAAGGGGGAGTTATAAAATAGGGAAAAAACGAGTGAAAAAGGAAAGAAAAAGTAGAGCGAGAGAAAGGAGACAGAGGTCCATTGGACCACCAGGGATGCGGCGTGGGTAAAACCTGCGGGTGAAGGAGGACCTCAAACACGAACACTCAAGAGTGCAGGGTCTCAGAGAAAGGCCTCAGTTAATGGTGAAGCTGTGCGGGAGGGAGAGCAATTTCACTGACAATGAGTCAGTGGTCTTGCTCCTGTCAGCATTTGTTTTAAATTTTGATCCACATGGAAGTCGTGGAAGTCGTTAGAGTCCGAACCATACTCTGCCATGCCAGAGTCCATGTCTTTATGTCTTGGTGTCTTACGGGGCTCAAAAAGCAGCTTACACTGGGATTTGTCAGCTTTGCCCATGGTTCATAATGGTGCGTAGTGGTGAAAAGAGCACAGTAGTAGGGAATCTGAAATAGCTATCGCGTTTTCAGTTAACACTGTTGTGTGTTCCCGGTTTGAAGCAAGGTCTAATACGTGGCGCAGTGTAAGACTGAGGATGATGTAATGCTTATGGACAGTCAGCTGGATCTAAAAGGGAATGGGTGCAATTTCACAGGTAAGTAGTTTACAGACATGCCAACCCTCCCGATTCAGGCGGGAGACTACCGATTTGAAGGCTAGCCTCCCGATTCAAGCATCCAGAAACCCGATTTCAGATTGACTAGGCAGCTCGACTGGTAAATATGTCAGAGGTAGGTGCGCTCTCAATAAGTGGAGAGACCTCCTCAGTGCTTTTTTTGAGCTGGTAGTGGGGCCCGGCAGGACTCAGTTTTGGTACTTATTCTTCAGCATTAAACTTTCACCCGGTGGAAGAGAGAAAGACACAACAGGTGAAAAAGGAAAGAGGAAGAGAAAACCTGTAAAATAGCGACAAACTGACAAAGCAGAGTTGAAAAAGAAGCTGCATGAGAGACAGAAATGAGCAGGCATGTTTGGTGGTGGAAGAAAGAGGCATGGGGAGGAGTGAAGAATACAAAGCCTTGGTATTCATAGCCCCCAGATTCGTAAGACCGACCGCTGGGTTTTGAGCAAAACATTGGGCCTGGCACTTATGTTTTACAAATTAATCACTAGGCCTCTGAGGTTTGATGCAAACTTTTCTTTCTTTGGTTAGGAGCTTAGCAACAGAGTACACACCACGTCCAGGAATGGGTACTCAGTGGTGCTTAACTTGTGATAAGAAGTGCAGGGGCCCACGGTTTTTCTTAGGAGCCAGCCGCCAGAACTGCACAATGCTGGGGCTGACAACTGCCTAAACCTGATTCCTCATAAAGACGTTTTCTTCCTCCAATTGCCGTTTCCTGTCCCTTCATCGCATTCTTTGGGTTCGTGCTCGCCCCTGCTTTCTCTGTTTAGCACTGTTTTCCAGCTTTTCTCTTTCCCTCGCTTGCCTTTTTGCCTTTTTTTACCTCTTTTCCCAACAAATGAGTGCTGGTGCCCGCCACTGGCCCAAATTAGCCACTAGGCATTCACACTGTGGCAGCTGGCCAAATATATCAAGGCCTAAATTAACTTTGTAAATCGAGCAATGTAGAAATACCTTTCCATCACAGGCTTGTCACTAAGAGCTGGACATCATTGATATATAACAACAACGTAATTGTTTGGATATCAGTCACTGTTTAATTTGTTAAAATTGATAGATGCATAAATAAGTAAGTAAGTGAGCACAGGGACCCAAATGTTTCTTAGGGGCCTGTGGCATGCTGGGGTTGCTGAACAGTAAATGTGCCTCATCTTGGTTTCTTCCTTCTAACACCTGATACTTTCTGTATTTCACTCTGTCAGATTCTTGTTCATCCTTCCTTTCTTTCGCTATCCCTGTTTTCCTCTCTTTCTGCCCACCCTTCTTTCCCCCAGTGCTTCCTGTCTCTCTCTATTAAACTGATGATGATATCAATGAGGGTTGGCTATCTCAGGCAACCACAAGAAAAAAAAAACGACGCAGCGTATCGCAGGCACAGCGGCCACACAGGCCCTGGAGCAGCTACTTCGGGCCTCTGGCCTTCACCTTACTACACTTAATCTGAGTGGCAATAAAGGCAGTGACAGAAACAGAAACTAAACAGTGTTTATCTTCTGTAGTTTTGCTTTGTTGTCCTTTCCTTGGCCCATTAGCAACAAAGGGAAGGCTTTTCATGGTATTAAGTAGGGTGACCAGGGTTTTCCCCAGACAGTCCCGGCTTTTGGAGCAGTGTCCCAGTGTCCCGAAACTTTGCTGCAAATTAAAGAAATGTCCCGGTTTTTGCGTAGTTCCCGGGTTAAGGAGATAAATCAGACATGCCAACCCTCCCGATTCAGACGGGAGACGACCGATTTGAAGGCTAGTCTCCTGCCTCCCGATTCAAGCATCCAGAAACCCGATTCCATAGGATGCAGCGGGAATTACAGAATGACCTGCTTTGGGTGCTTAAAATGACTCAAAGTTGAGCTAAACTGAGAGCTCAAAATTACGTTGGCTCTCCAGCATTTGTTTTCCTCCCCACATCCCGTATTTGTGAATATATTATTGCCTGAGCCAGCCCAAAAGCTATTGGTTTAGAAGTGAGCCTGGGCGGGCCTAAGGTTCAGGACTCCGGAAACAAATGTATTTTCCTGCCTCCGAGTCCTACGCCCTGCATAATAATATTTCTGGGTGGGCTTCAGCACTGCAGGCATCTCTCCTGAGGATGAGAGTGAGGCTCGAAGTACTGCACTGTCTGTAACCTGTTCCTGCAGGCCAGTGCACAAAATTGTCAAGTTTCCTCTGCCTGCTATAGCGTGCTCCTGACACAGGTTAAAGAAAGGTAAGGAACATTTTTTTTTGTAAAGTTACCAACATTAAAATGTTGATGCCAGTCTTCATTCACACATGCTACAATCGTAGTCTCTATGGCCCAAACGTACATTTTATCATTGACAGTCAGAGGCAATTGGAACAATTGAAGGACAGTTGCACAAATCAAATGTACGCCTTCATCCAAAGCAGTTCTGAATTACCTTTGGGTCACGTTCCCACTCTAAACACTAACACTCTTTGAAGTGCAGAGTGACACTGCACTTCAAAGATTGTTAGTGTTTATAGAGTGAGAAAGCAGACCAGTGCAGAAAATATTTCTCACTCTGAAGCTACAGGCCCTGCCCCGCGTGATGCACCTCTGAGAAGCATGCACTCTGAGTGCTAGCACTGGGCCTAGCTTCAAAAACATAACAATAGAAATGTTTCTGATGCTAGGTCCTACTGGCACACAGCGTGTATATTGCTCAGAGGTGCGTGGCACTGGCAGGGCCTAGCTTCAGAAACATTTCTATCTACATGTTGTTATATGACATCCCTTTATTAATGTAATAACTGTACTTTCACAATTGCTTTATTAACCTTCTTGCTTCTCAAATTTGCTTGAAAATGCACCATTTAACCACTCTTTTTTCAAAATTTTCTCAGGGTGAAAACCATCCCCGAAACCCCTTAAGGTGTTCGGGCTCGCACACTTCGCTCGCTCGCTGCAGTCTACTCCTACAGATGTTTACTGCCCACCACTTTCAAATGTCACCCATTTTGTGTTACTCATTATTCAGATCTTTCCACCCACGCATATTTCTCTCTCTTATTGAAGTTCAAATGTTGGCATGTATGGTAGTAGTCAGATGTTAGCTTAGAGTCTGTTATTGTCGGGTTTCAGTCAAGATGGTGCAGGGGTTGTCTGTGAGCAAGAGGCCGGAAGGACCCAGCCCACCCTTCAACTAGATATATGGCGATCTCTTGGTGACCACAGAGGAGAGTGAGGGATATATGGATCCCTCAAAGTGATGCTTCACTTGGATCGGATAAATCATAGAACAGCTGTGTCAAATAGCAAAGTGAGCCCCCGCAATGCCGAGCCCGCCCGGCCCAAAATGGCATCTATGTGGGAGCCCTCAGAGTGGGGAGACCTCAGGGGGTCGCCTGACCACCACCGGACGCTGGCGGAGTCACCGCTCTGGATGCCACCCGGGGAAGACAGCAGGCCCGGTCCTGTCCGACAGACCAACGCACAGCACCACACGGAGGAGGCCCGGCGACTATGAAGACATAGCTCACCTTGTAGCTGGGCATCTCATGCCCACTCTAGTCCAATTGAGGAGAGCAAAAGGTACAAGGTGCGTCTCCTGCAGATCCGCTGGCCTTTTGCTCGGGGAGCCTTTATTTCCTTGAAACTTGAGTTCTTGTCCGTGCGGTGAGGCCGCAGGTCTGCTGCAGCAGCGGTGATAAGTAATGCAGGTCTCCACTAGCCGTATCGTCGAGCTCCCCAGACTCCGTGCAGTGTCCGCTCTGACATGAGCCTCTCCGGAAGGGGGTTCCGATTTTATCCGCTTGGTGCGAACGTTGGGAGGCACCGGCGGGATCACGGCCCAGGATGTCTCCACAGATTTAATGGTAGGCCAAGTCAGGTACAATGAGTCTATGGGCGCCGTTCGGTGCTTGGAGGGTGGACTTAATGGCAGCGAAACCTGCACTTGTGAGCGTTTTTCAGGGGCAGTGAGTATCCTATTTGTCAGAGCACTGGGACACTGCAGGGCTGTAAAATTGTGTTGGATTAATGATTGGGCTCACTGAGCTCCGCTAATCTGCAGCGATCTTACAGCCAGGCAAGCTCCACCCCAAAGAAATGAACTGACTTCTTTTATATTTTATAGGAGCCTTTGTGTTCTGTTTGCTGTTCCATGGCCTTTCTATATATTAATCTGTTAATTTCACTATACGCCACACTTTTATGACAGTGTCCGAAGTATATGCAGAAATGATACACATCTTCATCATTTTCTTGCTCTTCTTGTTGCAGCACTTCCTCTGAGCAGTAGGTTGTCTTTTTAGGTCTCACCTACACAGCGCGCATGCGCTACATAGGAAAAAGACATCTTGTAAACGATTCAGTTTTGAGAGCAAAAACGTGCACACGTTGTATTACTTTGAATGCAACAAGTGCACGTTTGGTGATTCCCTTGCGGGAACGAGCGGCGCCATCTGGTAGCACTTATCGCGCTCGCTCCCGCAAGGGAAATGCTGGGCGTTCCTGCTCTTGGCCGTACTCCCACCACCTCCTACTTGCACGAGGCGCTTGTGTTAGGTAGGTGATAAGGAAGGGTTGCCTTCAAGGGATTTTGTTTAAGTAAAATTGGATTCTCAAATTTTAATAAGAAATGAATCTTGGGCCTGTATTATTCTGACCCTAACTAAACAATAGCATTACAATTCACAAATTTTACCATAAATATGGATTGAATGAAGCAAAATAGCACAGTAACCGGTGTATATTAAAAGTATTCACTTTATGAATTTGAAAAGGGTACTGAAAATGTATATATACAATGTAACAAGAAGGAAAATCATATGCAATTAAATGTCACCTTCACTGTAACATTTTGTATCACTTTTCCTCTTTAAAAATAAAATACACAAATTAATAGAGGAAAAAGCGTAGGTCGATGTTTCGGTCTCTATCTTTCCAATTCAGAGACCATCTTCAGGACAATACAGATATACAAGAGTTGACCCCTGAGGAGGGAAAAAGCAACTGTATTCCAAAGTGTTATACAGGTTTACTTCCACGAAGATAATCGGATCTGTCTGAATCGACGTATCAGTGTTTATTCCTTATTTTCTTCACTGAACGTTAAGACGACGGTTTAAATATCAATGAGATGGAGTTCTTAGTCACTCCATACAGCGACACAAGTATTTTCTAATGTCTCTAATTGTTTTTTTCTTTATGGAACAAATGTACCAGGTCGATCTATGTAATTTAATCGGACGACCTTCGAAGAAGGACCGGAGCCTCACGTGACTCACGTAGCAGCAATTCATGCAGAGTTAGGTAGGAGCAGCTTAATTGTGTTGCAGAAACGCCGAGGTCATGTGCACACGGGCACCCTGCAGAACATTACCATTTTTCAGATTATTTACTTGGAAAAAAGCATAACACCTTATTTTGTTTCCTGATTGCCATGTCCTGTGAGGTAAACACTCAGAAAACGTCATGTACATTTATAGTCGAAACCCTAGAAACAGCGAATGTGCACAAAGGGGCAAAGCAACAGGGACAGGAATGCTAGATTTCTTTCATGACCACTCTTGTGTGTTTAAAACAGATTTACCTCCGTGTTTGCCTGCCATATGTCTTGGAAAATATCATAACCTAGTCCTGTGTAACTTATACTTGATTCACAGAGTGCAACATAGGCGTAAATGTATGAAATAAACTACTGCACTAAGTAATGTGTAGCGTACACACTGTTAGTGTTCCACATATATTACATATTTGGAACATTAACATTCTCAGGAGTAATGTGCATCATACATTACATATGTGGAACATTAACATTCTCAGGGGTAATGTACATCAGGGCGACCAGCCTATAGTTAGATGGCGAAGATTTGTTCCCGTCCTTGTAAATTGTGGCATGACACGAGCCCCGCTGGCTGTCGGGGATCACCTGATGAAGAACATGGTTGAAAAGCAGACACAGACATTTTGCCCAGTACTGCGGATGGCAGGCCGTTAGGGCCAGGTGTTTCATCTATGCGACCTTCCATAATTACTTTTGTGACAGACTGTATCGGATTCATTTTTTTTTTCCAGTCAGAAGAATTTTGTGATGTGTGGGAGATGATGACCGTTTTTGTGTCCCCTGTATCTAGTTTTGCTGGCAGCACCTTTACACCTGTAAACCTTTCTTGCAGGTAGACCACCCATACTCCTTTGGCTATATTGGATGCAGCTACTGGCAGTCTAATTCCCATGGCATTTTTCACAGGCCTCCAAAACTCACATGCATTTTTTCTCCTTGTGGCTTCCAACAGCCAAGAATATCTGGAATACCAGCTAGAGTCTCCAGAACAGAGCGTTGTTCGGTAAGAACAAATGTTTATTGTTGCAGCCCATTTCTCCATATGGCAGGTGTGCAGACGAAGCAAAGTTTTACCTGCCAGTGGAAAAAGAGGTCTTTGTTTACTTTGAAGTGTTGCCCTGAAGCCTCAAAGACAGTGTTTGTTCTTTTCCCCACACTAGCAGTTTCTTTACATTTCCATAGAGGGGGATGTAGGTTGACACCCTAATCAGGTAATGCCATATTGCGGCCTGAGGTGGCTGGGCCAAAAGTGAGACAGCATGGTATGCCAAGCATTGTCATAGCCAATAGGTCTAGCCTTTGGGACCTTATAAGTCTTTAACCATGTAACAGTTCATGTTGTTGCACCAAGGATATTGTGCTGCATAACTAAATACTTATAAGGTCCCAATGGCGAGACCTACTGGCTATGCCAATGCTTGTTTACACTTGCTTCTACTGTATCTCAATACACATTATGCTGTTTGGGTATATAGCCCAACATTCCAGTTGTTCCCACTGAATACTGGTCAGTCTTCTCTCTGTGCAGCACCTTCTGCCATAAAGTGCACGTCACCTCTAGCACACAAATAATTTTTTCCGCCAGCTAGAAGATTGAAAAACCACCACACCAGGGATCCCTTTGCTGGCCTTGCTTCTTTTGGTGCTTCAGAAGTGTTTGAGAGAACACAGACATTGTCTTAAGTTGATGTATCTTGCATAGGCCTGGTGGATGATGCACTTGGTGTTTGCTGGTTTCCATTTTTGTATGAAGCCATTATGGCTTCTGATTGTATTTACTGCAAACTGTCTCTGTTAATCACCAATTTAGTAATGTGGTCAGCAAAAGTATTTGAGGTGGTTTCTAAAAGACAATGCACTGTTTTTTAGTGTTTCCTCCTGAGAAACCAATCAAATGACTGTTTTAACTTTATTTCAGTTTTTTGACCTCCTACAGGTACAGCAGTACTACTGTGGGACCTATTGAACCAATTAGTATCCCACGAGAATACAACATGGGTTTACTCCCAGTTCCGAGTCCTGCGGGAGTACCGTAGAAACTGAAACTTCAAACAAAAAATGTTCTGTTTACTAGAAAGAGGTGATTATCTTTCAATTTTGAAACTAGAGGTTTCCTCACAGAACAAATTAAACTATGTGCCTGGTGTTTTTTTTAATTTTTATAACTCTTTTTACTAACCAATCCTTGGCAAAATTATAAAGTACAGAGGGTCGAACACATTTGACATCACAATACATATGGGAAGAAGTACTCACACAGATTGCACAAGAGATGAACATTACGGGAAACTAGGGTCATCCTGTTCGATGCTGTGGGGTGGGGTACAGATGTCACCTCTGTAACTATTCCATAAGCTCCAGACATGTGACCATTTCCTGGGTCACCCCCTTGCCAGATACACTGTCTTCTCTCTGAACATACACCAATCGAGATTGCCCTCCCAGGCATCCAGGTTGGGTGGATCTGTGGCCCCCCATAATTGAGATATATTTCTTTTAGCCAACATGAACCCCAAAGTTGCCCATTGTGTCTGTGAGGCATTCAAATCCGTGGGCTCCCAAATGTTTAGAAGGCATCTCCTTGCCTCTGGACGGAGTGTGATGCTTAACACTTTGCTGATAATCTTATGAATTTGAAGCCAGTAAGTGCTGATGAATGTACACTCCCAGATAGTAGGCATAAAAGTACCAGAGAGGCCACAACGCCTTTTGCATTCTCCGAGCCTGCCCACCCCATGCTCACCAAACGAGGCCCCGTCATGTAAATTCTATGGAGGATTTTTAATTGAACCAGTCTTAAGTGAGCGGGAATGGTGACAATCCTGGGGGAGGATACCACTGACTGCCAGTCCTCATCATCCAGTTCTATCCCATCTTGCACCCACTTGTCCCTCAGTGTCTGCAGAGGGTTTGTCATATGGTTAATTAGCTTTTCATATATCAGTGAGATCGTCTTTTCAGGGAGATGACCATCCAAAACTCTGTCTTCTAGCGGGGAGACCTCAAGGGGTTCAGTTCCCACGGGTAGCGAGGACCGGAGTGAGTGTTGGGCCTGCAAGTAGCGGAAATATTTTGAATCCGCCAGTTCATACTCCGTTTGAAGCTCCTTGAATGACTATACCCCTCCCTTCCCCATATATCTTTAATGACTGAAATTCCTATAAGATCCCACCTGTCAAAGGCCTTCGTTTTCCTGAGGTCACCCAGCTTCTGTGCGTCCCAAAGGGGGGTAGCTAGTGTTAACTTATGACTCCAACCCAGAGAGCTGGTGGCATTGTGCCAAATTTGTACTTAGTGCTTCGTGGGGACTGTTAACAAGAAACAAGTAGGTCTGGACTAAAGAACCCTGTTATAATTCCTGCCCGGGAAGAGCCACGATCCATGGCGTGGCCCAGGTCGTCTGCACGACCGAACGTGCCATGGTGGATACCAGCAAGCTGGGAGGCCCAATAATACTTCCTAATATCCGGGAGACTTATGTCCCCGTCATACCAGTTCAGAGTTAGTTTGTGTAGCGCAATTCGAGGTCTGCCGTCCCATAAAAGCTCTCTTTGCAGGCCCTCAATTTCCTTAAAGTAGGATGTTGGCACTATATCTAAGGTATTTTGCAGGACATAGAGGAATCTTGGCAGGGCCATCATTTTAAAAAGAGAAGCCCTGCCCAGAAGTGAGATAAGGAGCTTTTACCAATTGTTTATGTTACTTTTGAGTTTTTGGAGCGGGGGACAAAGATTCTGGGTGTACTGAACCGAAGGGTCAAGGGAGATGAAAATCCTCAAGTACTTAAATCTGTCATTATTAATTTGTATATGGCAATCTCTCGGAGGCGTAGTAGGGCTTCCCCTCAATACGAACACCAGGGATTTCCCCCAATTAATGATGAGCCCCGAAAACCTTCCGAAAATTGTCAGGATGTCTAAAACGACTATGAGGGACTTCTGGGGCGAGGCCATATAAAGTAAGATGTCATCTGCATACAGTGATATGCGGTCCTCCCATCTAGGGGAACACCTCAATCCCCCTATCATAGGATCCCAGTGAATCCAGGCCGCCAGGGGTTCCAAGGCAAGGGAAAAGAGTAGAGGGGACAACGACTAAGCTAGAATGAGGCTGACACCTTATTGTTTACTACCACTTGTGCCAGAAATGCCGCATATAATAAACGTACCCACCGAATGAACTCAGGACCAAACCCAAACTTAGCCAGAACTGCCCAATAATAGGGCCACTCAATGGTATCAAAAGCCATAGTTACATCGAAGGACACAATCGCTGCTGATTCTCGAAGGGTGTGTGCCCTATCGATAACCCCATGTACCCTACTCACTTTTATCAAGGGGTTAGCTAGGAGCTTAGCCAAGATTTTGGGCTCTGCGTTTAAGAGGGAGATGTGCCTGTAGGAGGCACAATCAGTCATGTGTTTTCCCTCCTTGTGAATAGTGACAATAGTAGCCACCCTTTGCTCTGGCGGAAGTATCTCTATTTCTTTAGCTTCCTCATACATTGTCTTCAAGTGGGGGGTGAGTTTATCAGGCCTGAGTTTGTAGAGCTCGATGGGAAGCCCATTTGGGCCCAGCGCTTCCCCGAATTTAACGAGCGAATTGCTTGGGCAATTTCCTCAGATGTAAGGGGGCTATCAATGTAACACCGATCTTCCAAGGAGAGACACGGAAGTTTAATGTCACAAAGCAGTTCATGCGAATCCTCCTCTGAAGAGGAGGACTTAGTCGCATAGACCGCTTGAAAGTGCTCAGCGAAGCTATCCACAATTTCTTGCGGGTCTGTGATTGGGACATCTCCTCGTGTTCTGAGCTCAGGTACCAGGCAACTCGCCTATTCCTTTCTGTCCAACCACGTAATGAGTTTCTCATCCTTGTCTCCCAGATCATAAAGTCTACCCTGCTGCTCCCTGCTAAGGGCCTTAGCCCTCTCAGTGACTAGTGTTTTGTAGTTGTGCTGTTTTAGGCCCAGTAGATGAAGCTTATCCGGCATTACCCCCTTCTCCAGCTCACCCTCCAGTCTATAAATTTCGGTCTGAAGCTCAAGAACCTCTTTTTGCCTGTCTTTCTTAGTGCCAGCAATTAACGATAGGGCCTGTCCCCGGACTACCGTCATGAATGCTTCCCACAAAGATTGGGAAGAGGATACGGATCCCATATTATTAGTAAAGTATTTGTCTATAGTCTTAATGAGATCTTTACGAATCTTTGGGTTACGCAGATACCAGGGATTAATTGGGGCCAATCTCCCAGCCGTTCCCTGGCCCAATAGTAGGTGCATCTAGAGTGGTGAGTGATCAGAAATACCTCTGGCTAAATGTGTGGCTTGCGCGGCCGGTACCAGACAGTAGTCTAGTTGAGAGAGACTGTGGTGAGCTCCTGAATGAAAGGTGTGCTGTATCTGGTCTGGGTGATCGAGCCTCCAATCATCGACTAGGCCCATGGTTTCCAAGAAGTCGGGGAGCCAACGGGTACCCCGTCTCATCTCCCATGGAGGGAACCTATCTAAAGTGCGTGAGACAACCGCGTTAAAGCCACCTCCCAATATCAAAAGCCCATCTGGGACCACGAACAGGACTGCACCTAAATCAGCAAATATGGTTCCCTGTAGGCCCGGGGGGACATAGATTGACATGAGGGTGGTAGAACGGCCCTCCCACATACCCGTCACACCAACATACCTGCCTCGATCATCAGTCCATGTGGAACTCACTGACAATGGGAATGTGTTTCTCATCTTGATACCCACCCCCCTGGACCCCGTAGTGAACCCCGCATGTGCAATCATCTTATACCCCCTCCTGTGCATTGCTTTGCATAGGTTTCCGAACAAGTGCGTCTCCTGTAGCAGGACTACATCTGGTGTGTGTCTCTTAATATATTGGACTACAACACTCTGCTTGATTTTATCCCCTACCCCATTCACATTCCAGCTTAGAATATTTATATCCTTATCCCCCATCATCTTTGGTGCGACTATTAACATGCCAACAATCCTTTGCGATTACTTTTGTGGTAGATCTTCCGCCGATACAGTCATATACTGTGCCGATTATACACAAAAGATATGAAACAAACCAACTTGATTCTCCCACCCAACAACCCCTCTCCCTGCTGCCCTGCACTCTGGGCTTGAAACTGCCCATTGAGGAACTTGCAGAGTGCCTGTCGCCCTAACAGATTCAAAGGAAGAAAAAACAGGGGGAAAGTAGCGGGCTCTGTGTCCCCGCCCCAGACAATACCTTCGTTACACCATCATTTGCGATATTAGCTGAAAACAATAGAAAGGTACCAGTCCCTTTGAGTAAGGCGCCGGTGTCCCCCCCCCCCGACCCCGCACAACTGTTCCATTGTATTATAGAGAAAGTTGCCTGCATGGAAGGTCCATCATCAGCGCGGCTGAGCGGCCGCCTTATCCCATGTTCCGCATCCTCTGGGCTCCTTGCACCTCTATACTCAATCCACTCCACCACTGCCTCCGGCCAGTCGAAGAACCACGCTTTCCCGCCAGCCTCAACCAGGAGGCCACTCTGGGAACAAGATTGAATATTTTAGGCGTTTATCTCTCAGGTCGCGGTTCACCGACAGAAACAACCTCCTCTGCCTTTGTACTTGTTGAGTAAAGTCCAGGAAGAAGGAAATGTCTGCATCTTCATAGCGGAGGTGGGCTCCAGCCCTGGAGTTTTGGAGAATAACATCTCTATCTCGGAAGTTTAGGATCCTAGCCAACATGGGCCGCGAGGGAGCACCCGGTTTGGGACAGCTGCACGGGATCCTGTGAGCCCGCTCAATCACCAAAAATTTACTGAGGCCTATAGGTTTCAAATGGTTGAGAATGAGTTCCTCAACAAACAGGTCCGGGGTTTGCCCCTCCGCTTTCTCCAGAACTCCTAGGATACGCAAGTTGTTTCGGCGAAAGTCGGCCTTAATAGTCGACAAGCTTGAGGTCTGTAGAGTTATGAGAGTCCTGGAGTTCACGGACCTCCCTCTGAAGCTGCGCGATGTCTCCCACCAGACTGGTAGCTGTTATTTCCACCTGTTGACTTTTTCAGTTAGCTTTCCCATATCCACCCTGATAAGGTTAATGTCAATGGCCATGGTGTCCATTTTGTGTTCCAAGGAGGTCTTAACGCCAGTGATCTCCTCCATGACGTCCCTGATGGAGAGTTCCTGCTCCTCTTCCTGCGGTCTCCCACGTGCAGTCTCTTCCGACAATCGGCCCGCTGCGTCTCCTTGGAGATCGTGTATTGGTCCAGTTTTTTTAGTTTGAATGGATTTTGGCCCCCAGGACCCAGATCCCTTAATGCGCTCCATTATAGCGTTCAAGGCGAGTGTTGGGCCAGCCGGCAGCGATGTATGGGGAGGGGGCACCATAGCACGACAACGCACCCCGCTCCAATCCAATCTCGACGCGTGACTCACCGCTAGTCTCGGTCTCAGGTCTGTGCCCTGCAGCTGTTAGGGTCTTTACAGCCGTTTCCGAGGCCTCACCACCCCAAGGCCGCAGCAGGAAGGACAGGCTGGGAGGCGATGTTCATGGGGCAGTGGGTAGCCTCAAGTGGCGAAGCGCGCTGTTCCACAGGATTACAGACGCCACCCCCCCGGCCTTGGGTCCTCCAACTAGCAAGACTTCAGCGAGGCACCAAGCGGTCCGGGTGTTTTTTTTTTCCCTAGAGCCCAGGGGAATCTACTTTGTGCAGTTAATATGGCCTCCTGCTGCTGGCAAGTGGTGGTGAGATGCACTCCAATGTAGTATACCACCAGAAGGGGCGACAAGTGCTCAGGTGGTGGAGTCTCTAGCGCCCCGTGGTGCCTGCTCTGCACATCAAAAACTCATCAGCGTGCTTACCGCAGTGTAATTATGCACCCCACCCTGGTCCGCCTTTGCGGGCCGGGAGTGTCTTTGTTGCCTGATTGACGGGCAGCTTCGCACAGCCGGGGGTCAGTAACCACGCTTCAGTGCGGCATACAACAGATGAGTTTGCCGCAATGGAAACGTGCCACCGCCATTGTATTGTGGCGGGGCCGGCGCTTTATATCGGCCCCGATTCTGACTTCAGAAGGGGTGGTGGTCTTCAGGGACGCCGGTGGGTCTTCAATTCGGCCACCGCCGCAGGTCACGGAAGCTGCACAGACCTCTTCAGCCGCACGGAGGACGGTGGTGTCACCCTAGACAGCGGCACCTCCGCTCAGACACCCCGAGACAGCCAAGGCGCTCCCACTGTAGGCCGACGTACCATGGGCCCCGGCTCCAGGCCACGATCCAGGCCGCGGCTCCAACAGGACCAGATCTCTGGCGTCGGGTACAGTCACAGCGCCAGAGAAGGCGGGTTGGGCTCCGCCGGCGCTCCGGTGATAGAAACTGGTAATTGGTGCCACGGATGGTTGCTCAGGATAGACAGGGGCTAAGAAGGGTGGCGGAGCTCACTCGCTACGCGGCCATCTTCTTTCCACACTTGGCCACATGCCTGGTGGTTTTAAGTCAAGTTTTCATGTTTTAGGTGTTGTGGTACCACCAACCATGAAAATTGTACTGTGCTGCCTGTGACACTGAAGATAGCTATCTGATTGATTGTAATAATTGTTTTAATACATTTACAGGAAGTTCCCATCCTTTTCTCTTCATTAGGGATTCACACTTGGGTGTATCAGCATTCTGTGCTGTGTCCTGACCCACTTTTTGTAGAGCTCTTTTTTGGGGCAGTATAATGTAAAAAAAGATACGGCATCTGCAGGAGAAGACAGTCCTGAGCACTATGCCAGAATCAATCATATGGCAAATCATTTCCAACTGGGACAAACAACTTTCTGGCAAGATCACAACATGTAACCTATGCCAGAAGGAGTTCAGTAGCTATATTGGGAAAAAAGTACTTTTTTGGCACATTGGGGACATCTGAAGGCCTAGTATAGCAACCAACTTGCCTGCCCAGATTGAAGACGTGAAGAAGAGGAGGCTCTAATGTCAGGTGCATTACCCTCCCTGCTAGCTGGCAACTGTGTACTATATCTTGTCTTGATACAACAGATGGATATAAATCCTCTCTATGCTAATATAGCAATGTACGAAACCAAGTGCTCAAAATGTGCTGCAGTTGGAAAGCAAGATGCCCCTGTAGGGAAAAAGTTTCTCTGTGCTAATTACTCAGAATGCAGAAAATATTTTTGGGTTGAATCCCAAGTTCTGATGCCCTATTTTCTTTTTTAAGTTCAAGCCCTAAACATATGAAAAACTTCCAGAAATATTCTTTTTAGAACCACCTTTATCTTTTAAAAGATAGAACTCAACTTTAGTTGTTTGTCATTTCTGTCTGTTATTGTCAATATACTTTAAAAGACAGACAGTAAGACCGAAGGCTGTGCACTGCAGAAGGTTGGGTATCCACTGGGGGGAGGGAGCAGGTGGGGGGTTTGAGTCTGCAGCTAATCTACTGTTGCACATGGTCAAAAGATTGGGTTGACCAGCTGCGTCAAGGCCACCCAACCGATCCATGCATGAAATATGGCAGTACGTGGCATGGGGATGGCCTGCAGCCAGTCCTTGCACCCAATCTCCCACAGTCAGCTAACCACCATCACTCATCGCCTATGGCCAGGCATAGCATCAGGTTAGCTGAAGGGTATTGTCTGCCACCAGGCCCTGCACCCGAATCCTCACAAGCAGCTACCCCGCGCACATAGCCTTGGGGCATGTACAGAGTGGGGGTTTGACAACCCCACACTCTCCCCTAACCCACAGCTTTTCTATTTACTTTTGTTAAGTTTTTATGCAGCACTGTGGTACTCCCACCGAATCGTTGAAAAACCTCAACACTCAGTACCATGAGAGTGTAAGCTTCAGTTTGTCCAGTTTGTCCAGCTTGTGAAAACTCGTACCTAACTATAACTACACAAACTACATGTAAACTTTCACTGAAAAAACACAAAGGTTAAAGTGACATTACAGTTAAGATTTGTAATAATATAAAATCTATCTTTTTAAAACAAAAAACAACTGACATTCACCAGTAATAATTTTCTGAGATAACTATAGCTTGTGCCCCAGCCATGCTTTGCTTATGACCTGTTACATCACTCATGAGATGCTAAATGACACCATTCTCATGACATCTCAAATGAAATCAGAGAGAGATAAATTGAGAGCAATAGTTAGAGAGTTGGTCGAAATGGTCCAGCGTGTTAAATTTTGTCCATTGTGTGGTACAAGAAGTTAAGGGGTTTGTCACTAAAGCTGTGATATCCCATTTTTAGCTCCCATGGATTTTTTACTTACAGCTACAGGAAAAGCCATCAAAAGTAGTTAAGCCAAACATGGCTTGAGAGTAGAAGTTCACTTAGAAAACCTGATTTTGTTGGTTTGGTGTAAATCCTCGCAGTAGTTTAACAGTTATTATAGTTTGAAAAAGATGCCTTGTGGGCTTCAGAGGTTTAAAATATCAGCACATCATGTATGCAAACAATCGCGAATCAGTGAATCTGGACTTCTGTCAATCATATTTTAATTTTTGACAAATGTGATTTGCAGGTTAAGAGACAGCATGAGACAAAGGCATGGAGGGGAAGCAGAGGACACAAAGACAGACAGAAGTAAAGTGTAATGGAGCGATGGGAGGGATTGTGGAAGAGATAGTGCAAGAGGCATAGAGAAACAGCGAGGGTGAAACAGAGACACAGAGGTGAAAAGAGAAGTAAGTGGAGTGAAAGTAAGAGGGATAGCGCATGATAGAGAGAAAGCGCTTAAGACAGGACTAGAGTAAAAGAAGCGAGACACAAAGGTAGAGAGCCACAGTGTGATAGGGACAGAGCGGGAGTCAAGAAGAAAGATGGATAGAGGCTGACAGAGTCCTTGAAAGAGAGGGAGAGAGATGTAGAAGGTGAGAGACAGAGAAGACAAAGACAGTGAAAGTAGAGTCAGCAAAGAGAAAGACGCAAATACAACAGCAAAGAGGGAGAAAGACATAGAGATGGAGAATGAGAGAGAAGGATGGCAACCGATTGGAAGACAGGTAGAAAGGGGCGAAATTCAAAGAGAGGGAGAAACAGAATGATATAGAAAGAGAGAGATAGAGCGGCACAGAGGCACAGAGAGACCAGGAGAGAAAGAGTAAAAGTGGAAGAGGAATATATGGTGACAGAGGATAGCAAAAAAGACACACAGAGTCATTGAAGGAGAGACAGTGAGAGAGACACAAGGAGAAACTAACAGAGGGAGCAAATCAGAAAGAGGGGTGGAGATTGATTGAGACTGTGATAATAAAGGGAGAGAGATGGAGAGGATAAGAGACTAAGAGAGACAGAGAGGGAGAAACAGAGACATGCACACTTGAAGGAATAAGTCAAACAGAGAAAGATCCAGAGACAATGTCAGGGAGGTAGAGTGACTGACACAGAGACAAACATGGAAAGTCATAGAGAAATGCGAATGAGAGGAAGTGAGATAGAGAGTGCAAGAGGCAAAGAGAAACAGACAGACACACACCCAGAACAGGAGTAAAAGAGGCAAGGGCAGTAAGGGAGAGAATCAGAAAGACACAGCGACAAAGGCACAGAGAGATAACGAAAGACAAAGCAGTAGACACTGATGTAGGGGAAATTTTGTATTTGCATTTTACTAATTTGTAGGGATGCATCATAATCACATGTAGAGAGTATCCGCATATAATCCTGTCTTGTGTAAATGTGAGTGTTAGAATTGTGAACCGCGTTAATGTATTTACGTGACATTGTTTAGTTTACTGACAGGTAGTATGAAGATTTAACATAGGAAATAAATGCAACTAGCAGAAAAAGCTAGCTATGTAGAATCGTGTTGTGAAGTTCGACATTACTCATGATGTCAGATGTGTTTAATATTAATGATACTTTTCATAATTAGGTAAATGTGTTAGTTGGAATGCAAGATTAATTATGTAGCTCGTAATGTTTAAACAATACGTTCTTATGTGAGCTCAAGCTGTAGGCTTGAAATGCAACCCCTGACAACTCTTGCTTTAGGATTAATGATCCGAATTTCATGTGCATTGTGGAGCTGTTCTGTCTCACATTTTAGATTGCAGGTGGAGAAGCATCCTTTTAAGAAAAGTAATGTCTTTGTTTTAGCAGCTAAGCAAGGAGAGAAGAAGTTACAATACATGACTTTTGGGCGATAAAGGAAAGAAGTTGGGTTCACACAGGAGACGGCACGAGAACCAAGGACGAATAGTTACAAAGGATGTTCATGGAGAACACAGTAGAAAAGTACACTCATGACTGTACCCATTGTGGAGTACATGCAAGGTGTGCATCATGGGAAGTCTACCTGTGGATAACTGGTTATTGGAATAAGGGATAGCCCCCACATCTCCCTTGCCTTTGGAGAGGGAGCATCCCAGAACAAGCTCTCTTGCTCTTGTGACAGTGGCTTTATGCTGCTAGACTTCTTAGGAAGATTTCATGACTGACACCTTTCCTCTTGAATCAAAATGCGTACTCATTAACGGTGGGATGTCACAATAGCGATAGTGTAGGCATAGATTAATTGCTCTTCATTCATCAGTTCACAATGCAGGGAAATTTGGACTCTTGCTTCTTGAATGTTTGTATCCTCCTTCTCGAGCTAATAGTCTTGTTCATGTTGCACGTCTGAATTGGGTGATTAGATCTGCCTTTAGGTTGTTTCCTTTGTATCTCTATACCCACGTGTTGAGGTGTGTTTACGTTCAGTAAATTTTGATTTTGTAAAAAACTTTACTAAACTTTCTTAATTGTCCTATGGTTATTATGTATTGGAAAGCGGTATTTCTAAATGGACTGCATTAATGATTTTCTCCCCTTCACACTTTCATGCCGCTTAAAAGACCCATCGGAGTGTGTCTCTAGAAAAGTTTAAGAACACCCAAAAAAAACCTTTTAACACTGATAGGGAGACAGCACAAAGAGGATGAAAGACAGTGAAAGTGGAAGACAAAGAGAGTCAAAAAGGAAGCAGCAGAGAAAAAGACAGAGAGAAAAAGAGACTGGTAGAGAGACAGCTCAAAAAAGGGGGAAACAGAGAGATAGAGAATAGGCAACACGGATATACCATAGAGAGAGCAAGGAAAAGAGGTATAAAAATAGTAAAGCAAAGTGCAAAGCAGAGGGACAGCGAAAAAGAGCATAAGAGATGACAAGAGGGAGAAGCATTGAGAAAGAGACGGCAGAGAGCCAGAGTAAGAGATTGATAAGGCAGAGAGAGAGATATTGATAGAGGCAGAGTCACAGATGGAGTGACAGACAAAGATATAGAGAATTTAGCACAGAGTGACAGAGATGGAGCGTAACAAACTAAAACGTACTCATAAAAAATAGTTAACACAAATAAGTTGTAAAATACAAATACAAAGGCCAAATGCCTCCCGGAACTAAATGATAAACTGGGTTGCTAAATAACATATAATAAATGCTGGGTGGTGCAAGTCATGCTGTTGTGCTCTTATCATTACAACTCGGCATGTTATTGCAAATAGTTGCTCTCTGTGTGCAATAGATTAGCCAGTAGATTTACATTCATTCAAAACAACGTGCTTTCAGCCTTGGGAGGATTAACTACATTTGTTTAAATATATAATCTGTGGGTCTTGGGAAAAATTGCTAAATCATATTTTTCCTTTTAAAGTTGTGAATTATTTTGGGTTGTTCTGATGCTGGTGACAGTCAAGTCTTTTTGGCCCTTGTCCTAGCAACTCAACAAAGGCTCAATTAAAACCATAACATATATAAATAAGGATAAACTCAGTTATATTTCACAATACAAAGTAAAGTAAAATAACACTACAAAAATGCTGCACATGCTCTACAATTTTAGCACTTACTACAGTGTTCATACTGTTTGATCCTTGGCTAGTTACTCAATATTAGATATTGGAGGCGGGGAATTTTCCAAAAACTACGAAAATGTATGATAATTATTAATGATTTTGTCTATACTGTCTTCATTTCTTCATCCATTTTTTCATTCTTTCAGGCTGTGAATAAAACTCGGGTAACTTCATGTTAGACTACAATAGTAAAAGAGTGAAGATAAAGTGATAGAGAAGATTTGCATGTTAAAATATTATAATTAAAAAGCAATACAAATTGCTACTAAGACTTTTCAATAATATCACGCTGCAAAAAATAACTCATGCCACGAGCCATGGATGCTCTTTCTAGTCTGCGATATTTCCGTGTGCCATTGCCAAATTGATGTATTGAGTATGATGCGATATCTTAGGAGGTTAGTTGTGTCTGCTTTGGACCCTAATGGGCAAATTTCTCTGGTTTTACACGTTCGTATAGTCTGAAACATAACTAACCTTTAGTCTAGTTTTTTGGGGTGTGAATTTTTATTTTTTTATAAGGCACTATATTCATCTATCATGTTCCAGTTTGTCTCATGTGGCTAAACCTGGCTGTACACGTCATTTGGCTATGTGCTGCAGGAGTATGCCACAGTTCTTGGCCTTTGGCCAGGCCTTGCACTCAATCCACTGCAGCCGGCCAACCACAGAAGGCAGTGAAATTTAGCTTTATCCCGCTTCAGAGGGACCTCGCCGACCAAATATTTAACTTTGAAGGACCCTCGTCTGCCTCAGCTTGGAGGACTTTGACTTCTAAATGAAGAATAAGGGCCTGATATATATGTTGGTGGAAAGGTAACTCCATTGCAAAAGTGACGGAGTTCCCTCCCCACAAACATAATGGTCCACCCGCTCTATTTAGATTCGAACAGACCATAGCTTTGATGATGGGAAAAACTACTGCTACTCTCCTGCTGTGGTCAGACCCCTCTGATGGCCTGCTGGAGTAAGGGCCATCTGAGGTTCGGCTGTATGTCCAACCACCTAATTTAGAAGGACGGACATACCGCTGAACTCAGTGCCCATCATTACCAGGTAAAAACCTGTCTAAAAGGAGCATTGGAAAGTACTCAATGCCCCCCTCACCATAGGAGAAGACTCCCATGGCAACCAGGGCCATTGTATTTGTTTTATTTTCAGAAAGAAAGTCCTGCTTTTCCCCCAACCAAACTAACAACAGGGGGAGATGCAAGAGATGTCCTCAGGGTAAGCAGACATCTCTAAATTTGGCAGGTAGAGTACAGTAATCCGCCATAGAAATTGCAATAATTCCATCCTCCTAATTATAAATCAGCCCCAACTCAGAGTGTTAAAACTTTGCCCAGAGTGCCCAACCACCATCAATCAATCAATCAATCAATATATTTCTAAAGCGCGCTACATACCCGTAAGGGTCTCAAGGCGCTGGGGGGGGGGGGGGGGGGGGGTGGAAAAGGAGGGGGGGCTGCTACTGATCGAAGAGCCAGGTCTTGAGAAGTCTTCTGAAGGCCAGCAGGTCCTGGGTCTGTCGTAGGTTGGTAGGGAGAGTGTTCCAGGTTTTGGCAGCGAGGTAGGAGAAGGATCTGCCGCCGGCGGTGGTTTTCCGGATACGAGGAACTGTGGCATGGGCAAGGTTGGCAGAGCGGAGACTGCGGGTGGGGGTGTAGAAGCTGAGTCGGTCATTGAGGTATGCTGGTCCGGCGTTGTGAAGGGCTTTGTGTGCGTGGATGAGGAGTTTGAAGGGGATCCTCTTGTTGACGGGGAGCCAGTGCAGGCCTCTCAGTTGGGGTGTGAGGTGGCTGTTTCGGGGGACGTCTAGGAGCAGTCGTGCCAAGGCATTCTGGATTTGTTGTAGTCGTCTCAGGAGCTTGGTTGTAGTTCCTGAGTAGAGGGTGTTCCCGTAGTTGAGTTTGCTGGTGATGAGGGCTTGGGTGATGGTTTTTCTCGTGTCGGAGGGGATCCATTTGAAGATCCTGCGGAGCATTCGGAGGGTGTTGAAGCAGGACGCGGAGACGGCGTTGACTTGCTTGGTCATGGAGAGGGCGGAGTCGAGGATGACTCCCAGGTTGCGTGCGTGGTCGGTGGGTTCCGGGGCTGTACCTAGCGATGTGGGCCACCAGGAGTCGTTCCAGGCTGATGGGGTGGGTCCGAGGATGAGGACCTCCGTCTTGTCTGAGTTCAGCTTCAGCCTGCTGTCCTTCATCCAGTCGGCGACGTCCTTCATTCCTCTGTGGAGGTTGGCTTTGGCGGTGTGGGGGTCTTCGGTGAGTGATATGATCAGCTGGGTGTCGTCGGCGTAGGAGATGATGTTGAAGTTATGTTGTCGTGCGACGTGGGCGAGTGGTGCCATGTAGATATTGAACAGCGTCGGGCTGAGGGAAGATCCCTGTGGGACACCGCAGATGATCTCGGTGGTTTTGGAGCGGAAGGGTGGGAGGCGGACGCTCTGAGTTCTGCCGGAGAGGAAGGATGTGGTCCAGGCCAGGGCCTTCTCTTGGATTCCGGGGTCATGAAGGCGTGCTGATAGGGTGCGATGGCAGACCGTGTCGAAGGCTGCTGATAGGTCCAGGAGGATGAGGGCGGCTGTTATTCCTTTGTCCATCAGGATCCTGATGTCGTCGGTGGCGGTGATGAGGGCGGTCTCGGTGCTGTGGTTGCTGCGGAAACCGGATTGGGAAGGGTCCAGGATGTTGTTGTCTTCGAGGTAGCTGGTTAGCTGTTTGTTGACAATCTTCTCCGTGACTTTCGCCGGGAACGGGAGCAGGGAGATGGGCCGGAAGTTCTTGGGCGTTGATCATGGCGTGCTTCCAGCTTTCCGGGAAGGTTGCTGTCTCGAAGGAGATGTTGACTGTTTTCCGGAGGTGGGGCGCGATGGCTGTGCTGGCTTTGTTGAAAACGTGGTGAGGGCAAGGGTCAGATGGGGATCCGGAGTGGATGGAGTTCATGGTCTTGGTGGTTTCTTCGTCGCTGACATTGGACCAGGTGGTCAGGCGACCGGTGCGGGTGGGGGTCGCAGGGGTGGTGGTCTCGGCGGTGAGTGCGGGAGTGTCGGAGTTGAAGCTGTCGTGGATGTCGGTGATCTTGCGGTGAAAGAAGGTGGCCAGTGAGTCGCACAGGTCTTGTGAGGGTGGAATGTCGTTGGTGTTGGAGCCGGGGTTGGAGAGTTCTTTCACATGGCTGAAGAGCTCTTTGGTGTTGTGTGCGTTGTTGTCTAGGCGGTCCTCTTGGCGGTCCTCTTGGCGGTCCTGATGAGTTGGTGGTGTCTGCAGGTGGCGTTCTTGTGGGCTGTCTGGCTGTCTGGTGTTCGGTCGCGGAGCCATTTCTTCTCTAGCTTCCGACAGGTGCGCTTGGAGAACTTCGGTGAACCAGGCGGCTTTCTTGTTGGTGTGGTTGGTTGTGGAGGTCTTGAGTGGGGCGAGGGTGTTGGCGCAGTTGTTAATCCACTGTTTGAGGTTGGTAGTGGCGGTGTCTGGGTCGATGGGGTCAGCGGGTGGTCTCAGGGCGAGGGTGGTGGTCAGTTAGTCCTCGGTGACCTTGCCCCAGCAGCGGCGTGGCAACTGTTGGGTGTGGTGGTGTGTGGTGGGTTTCCTGAAGGTGAAGTGGACGCATCTGTGGTCGGTCCAGTGGGGTTCGGTGGTGTGGTTAAAGGATACGTGGGGACTTGCGAAGAAGATGGGGTCCAGCGTGTGTCCAGCGGCGTGGGTGGGTGTCGTCACAAGCTGTTTGAGTCTGAGGTTGGCGAGGTTGTCGATCAGGGCGGTGGAGTTGGCGTCGTTGTTGTTCTCGAGGTGGAAGTTCAGGTCCCCGTGGAGGATGTAGTCCGTGGAGGCGAGGGCGTGGGTGCTGACTAGGTCGGCGATGGTGTCTCTGAACTGTGGTTGGGGTCCGGGTGGTCTGTAGATGAGTGTTCCTCTGAGGGTCGTGTTGGGGTCGGTGTGGATCTGGAAGTGCATGTGCTTGGCCATGGTGAGGGTGTCGTCGGTGTTGGTCGAGACTCTGAGGGTGTCCTTGTGGATGATGGCGATTCCCCCTCCAACTCCGTTGGTGCGGTCTCTGCGGGATATCTTGTAGCCCTGTGGGATGGCTATGGCGATGTCTGGTGCTGAGGTGGCGTTCAGCCAGGTCTCCGTCAGGAAGGCAACGTCAGGGGCGGTAAAGTCTAGGAGGTTCCAGAGTTCGATGGCATGCTTGCGAGCGGAGCGGGTGTTGAGAAGGATGCAGCGGAGGTGGTTTGGTTCTCTGGTTAATGTTTTGGCGGGCTGGATGCTGGTGAAGCTGCAGTTCCGGCAGGTGAAGGGCCCTTGGGTGTGCTTCGGGATGGCCTGGTAGCAGGGGTGGTCTCATCAGGTATTGAGTGCGTGGAGGGTGTTGGAGTCGTAGTGCAGTCTGGTGTTGTGGTGGCCTCGGGGTCCAGGGGTTCTGGCACTGGGCGCGGTCCAGACACGGACGGGCGCAGACGGGCTTGCCTTTGGCGCACCTTCAGCGCGCAATCGGCGTGTCCGCTGCGCGTGTTTGCTGCCCGTCCTGGTGGTGGTCGCCATTTGAAGCGGAGTGTGAGGGAGGAGCAGCTGGGAGGCGGGAGTGGGGCGGCGAGGGGGCATGGCCGCAGAAGGCAGCGGCGGGGAACCGCTGGTTGAGGAAGGCGACAAGGGGCGGCGGGGGAGGCAAAGAAAGCGGCACAAGAAATTTACAGGGCACAATTAACCAAAAAACAAGAAATACAGTCAACACAGAAGCGGCAGCAGTGAAAACAGGGCACTTGCGGAAATAGATCAGGAGCGTTCCAGCTGGCCTCGAACTCGCGCTGAGGGGCAGCCGCGAGGCGAGGTCAGGAGGAGCAGGCAGGGGAGGCGACCTGGCTCGCGGGCGGGTCAGGAGTCACCCCTGCAGTCGGCCGAAAAGACCTTAAGAGCGGAGAGGGAGGGAGGAGCAGCTGGGAGGCGGGAGTGGGGCGGCGAGGGAGCGTGGCCGCAGAAGGCAGCGGCGGGGAACCAGGGGTTGAGGAAGGCGACAAGGGGTGGCGGGGGAGGCAAAGAAAGCGGCACAAGAAATTTACAGGGCACAATTAACCAAAAAACAAAAAATACAGTCAACACAGAAGCGGCAGCAGTGAAAACAGGGCACTTGTGGAAATAGATCAGGAGCGGTCCCGGTGGCCTCAAACTCGTGCTGAGGCGCAGCGGCGAGGCGAGGTCAGGAGGAGCAGGCAGGGGAGGTGACCTGGCTCGCGGGCGGGTCAGGAGTCACCAACATATACCTTAAAGCGGTTGGTATGAAACTGTATGCAGAAAAACTCATGAGACTTAGTCAAAAGCGTTCTCAGTGTCCAGTGCATAGCAATCGACTGGGACTTTAGAAATTGGTCTCTTTCCATATTATGGGTAAATAGTTTGGTGTTGTACCAGCTATATCTACCCTTCAAGGTGTCCTCTCAGAGTAGAATGTCATTGAATGTTCAATATTGGTTTAGCTCTGTTTTCTAGAATGTTTATGTTGATCTTACATTCTACGTTGATGAGGTAGATGGATTGGTAGTTCTTCAAATCTAAAGGGTCTTTCCTTTTTTGGGGATCGCTATAATGATAGCTTCAGTGTGGGATTCTGAAATGATCACCCATGTACCATCAAAGAGTGACATAAAGGGGTTGAGCAGAATTTTTCTTTCAGATAGTGTAAAAGAATGCTGGGAGCCCATCAACTACTGGTCCTTTCCATTATTTTAGTGGTGGTTGAAGACTTTATGTGGTTTATTTGGCTGTGGACAACACAGATAAGTAGTTTGCTGCATAGGAGATTGTATTGCAAAGGCATAAGGTAGATGAGGAACATTTGGTTACTTGCTTGCAATGACAAATACTTATCTAAAGGAGGGACATCATATTGAACTTTTGGAATGAAAGTAGGTTCAGTATTAACCCATAGTAATTATTCAAAAGTTTGGTCTCACTTCTGAATACTGTAGCCTGAAATTTAGGGACACCCAAAGCAGTCACATCAGTCTTGGGATGACTTTTGGATGTTTTCAATCAAGCTAATGACAAGTTCGGTGAAGGACAGCAGAGTATACTTCTATATTGGGCTGTATAACTCATTTAAGTGGAAGTACATTTTGAGTCACTGTTTTACAGAGTTGCGCCAGCACCTGATTGATTTTAAGTTCACAGGACCCAATATGCCTGGGAAAGAAGCTGTCCTCTGTTCCCAGAACCAGAGTGTCTAAGAAGGTGCTGGGTGTAACCCCCCGGCAAAAAGCTAAAATGAGAACGTGTTAGAGTCCAAACTTCTGACAAGGCAAAATAATCTCAACTTCAAAAATGCAGGAAAGCGCCAATTAAGGTCGGATGTGACCCTTTGAGAGGGACAGGTGCTTTCACTATCACCAGTCTGGTCAAATAACTCCTAAAGCCCCCAAAAGAGGTTAGCATATACCCTAGTGTCCCATGGTTGGGAGGTGTACACAGATAGCAGGCTTGTGATCTGTGATAGGTCTAGGGAGTTCTTCTAGAAAGTCACAGCGACTTGGGTCTCTGTCACCGCTCTGTGAGATACCTGTGCTAGTTGAACCCTTTTGGTGGAACGGCTGGTCACCCAAGACCAGTAGCTATGGGAGTTATCTGCCGGGTTAAGAATGTCCTTTGGGAAGTAGGACTGCTGTTTGGCCTTGGTCTCCTTAGAGTATTGAGGAAAAGTTGCCCAGTCCTATATGACCATAAATTGCATTCTTAGTAGTGACCTACCAAAGGCAAGAAGAGGATCAGTGGGCGATTACACCCAAGTTGCCATCCTCAGGCCCCTGTGGGTACTGACTGTAAGGTTAGGGGATGAAGCTTACCAGAAACTGAATCCAGCATTCACGTCAGCAACCATATTGAAACACCTAGATGGGCTTCTGTTCTTCGTCGTACAAAATGATGCATCATCATTTTACACTGGAGCACAATAGTCACATTATGATCCTTAGACCCATGCATTCCATTCAGTGTCATACATTTCACTTGAAAGAGCTACACATTCTATGACAGCGAACTAATGGCTATAAGTATAAAATTATCTTTCTTGCATTGGAGGCACTCTTGAAGGTGGCTCATGACAGGATAACGGAATGGGCTAATCACAAAAAATAAGTGTACCTCTCATCTATGAGATGTACAATTACAATGGGGTAACCCTGTGTCACTCAGAACCTGGGTATTTATGAGTAGAACTACAATGGTTCTGTTGGGAAACAAATAATTTCTTTGCAAAGACGTGTATAATTCAAATGGCATCATTCGATTTTTATACTATTGGAACACAAAACAAACAAGAATGCACTTCTTAGAATAGCAATTTTACTTCTTACTAAGTAAGGCAATCAGAGTATGCATTTATAAGGCTGTCAAAAAATAAATGTATAAATATAGTGACATAGATTACAGTGAGCTGGATTGCTCAGTGACTGTGGTCCTGTGAACGTTTTATATACAGGTGTAAGAGTGAATTATATACAAGTTATCAAGAAGGATTTACAAATGAAAACATGGTTGTCCAGAAAGAGGAAAATAGGGCTGGACATCCAGGATAAGGTCAATGCTGTTGGTGTGACCCAGCGCACTGTGGAGGACCTCAGAAAGAGATGGTATGATATGCGCTCCAGGTCAAAGGAGAAGGTGGCAACCAGGCTGGCGGAGGCTAAGAAGACCGGTGGGGGACCACCAACTGCAACAGAGTCAACACCCCACGAAGAGTTGCTTGAGTCCACCCTTCAGCCCGAGAGCTTCAGTGGAGTGGCTGACATAGACAGCTCCAACCTTGCAAACACCAGCCAAGGTAAGATGCATGCCAAATCCATCCTCACACATCACTATCCCATGCACACACTCAGGAATGCACCAACTACAAAGTACATATGCTACTCCGGTACACGTTTTCAAGCACACACAGCAATGCATCATGGGAGATGTAGTCAGATGCATCAGACTGTGGGGCAATGAAACACAGCAATGTAGAAACAGTATGAGAAATCCAGTAAATGCAAATAGTGGTAGACAGCAGTTAGCTAATACAAATTGAGAAAACGTTGAGTGAGAAATGCAGATCATGTCACAAAATCAAAATGTGCCTTTTCATTCACAGCACAACCTGAAACACAGGATGACAGTGCAGGAGCTGAGGAGGCGGCACATATGAGGTGCAGGCAGGGCAGGAGGATCCCGATGATACCAAGCAGACCACATCTGTTCCACCGAGAAAGCGCACCATTGTGCCCCCACTGCCACTTCTTGAGGCAGAAAGCCAGTCCATAGGGGAGGACAATGCTCAGGATGAGTCAGGGCAGCGTGAAACGCAGGTCCAGGAACAGCACACACTACAAAATAGTGAGGACGGATCTGTGAGACACAAGCCAAGGGTGAGCACCAGCGCTGACGCAGATGGTGAATACAGTATTTTCATGACTGAAGGGCAGCATGCTGAACGTACAGCGCCTGCAACAAAGATCAATGCAGTCAATTAACCGGCAGCTGGTATCAGTAAACTACAGCCTACGCGACGTGAGGGAGGGCATCAGGGACATGGCAGGTGCAATCCGTGAACTGTTTGCCACAATGACGCAGGAGCAGGGGGAGACAACGTCACAACAGCCGTTTGGACAGCTACACCAAGGAGGTGAACCGCCTGTGCACTGCCACAAGCCTGCTGTCATGTCGCTCCATGAGCATGCAAGTGGAGATGGCCCACCGCAGCAAGGATGTGGCGAAAGGCTTAGTGCAGGTCACCACCGCCGTGGAACAGATGCAGACAGCCACCACAGGTGGCACAGGACTCCTGGGCTCAGGGGAGAGTGAGGAGCTTTCCAGCATGAGCAGCATAACCCCACCAGTGTCTGAAACAAGACGGCGCAGTGGGAGACAGGGTGCAACACCTGAGGAGTCAAGGGAGGGCAGTCAGCACCCTGAGCGTGCACCAGCAGTCCGTTCCAGGAAGAGGTGAACTGCCATCACTGTGGATAGCAAATGGGTGAGGCAACCCATTATAACTGGACTTGTGACTTGCCTATATACCTGCACTGTGGACATAACAAGTGCTACATCTAGTGACACCCATGATGTGTCTGTCAGACTGTGTGACTAAATTTGTACTGCAGTTTAAGGGTTGAATAAACACAGACCTGCACCAAAGCATATTTTGCATTATGTTATTATTTCTCACCTAAAAATAGTTCTGTGTGATATCATCCCGGCTCTGTCGTCCGGCAGCTGGCCCAACTCCAACTGCTGGTCTGCAAGGCGGGCCTGGGCCCTCATCCTCAGAAGTATCTGTATCAGTTAGTTTTTACTAGAATGCCATTTTCATAGCTATGTTGTGGAGCATTGCACAGGTAGCCACAATCTTGCAGCAGGTCTCAGGGCTGTATTGGAGTGCTGCTCCGCTTTTCTGCAGGCAGCAGAACTGGCTCTTCAGGATCCCAAATGTCTGCTCAATTACACAGCGCGTTGACTTATGTACGCAATTGAATCTCCTCTCCCTTGCATTGGCTGGATTGAGGTATGTTGTCATGATGAAGTCCCTCACTACATATGCACTGTCACCTACATGATTGAAAACTAGAGGTAAGTTACTGTCCTCCCGCCCCAGAGATTTTCTGTATGTTAGAATGTTTGACATGCAATTACCTAGCAGGTAGCCCTCACCAAACTCGCCAGCATTGAGACGTCTGTATATCCCACTATGTCTAAAGATAAAAGAGTCGCGAGTACTGCCTGGGTATTTCGCTACAATATCATTGATGATATATTTTGCATTGCAGATGACCTGTATATTTAGCGAATTATAAGACTTTCGGTTTTTGAATATATATTCAGTGTTTGATGGGGGTGTGAGGGCCACATGCGTTCCATCTATGAAGCCAATTACATGGGGGAATTGTGCAATCTGGTAGAAGTCCAGTTTTGTTTGCTGTAATGCCTGCTGTGTGCTGGGGAATTGTATGTGATGTTGTAGCCACTGTAACATTGCATCCAGGAATGCATGGAAGAAGCGCAACAGGCAACGCTGGGAGACCCCACCTGCTGCTGCTATCACCCTTTGAAAACTCTCTGAGGCCAGTAATTTCAGTGAGCACAGGATCTGCACATGGGTTGGAATTGTTTGGGTCCTGTGTGTTGGGTGTTCCAGCTGGGGCTTCAGCTCCTCTATCAGATCCAAAATGGTGGCTGAGTCCAGCCTATACTTCTCATGGATCTCCTCATCAGTCTGCTGGAATAGAGTGATGGGCACTCTGAAGATCCGTTCCTGTCGCCTCCTTCTCTGTGCTGCAGCCCGAATTTGCAGCCTCCTGGCTATCACATACAGCGCTGCCATTGTGGAAGTCCCTGTTGCATTGTGGGCTTCTTTAAATAGGTTACACCTGGTTACCACCTGCTCTGAGTTGGTGATAAAATAAATGTGCAAAATTGCAATTTTCCTGAAATCGCAATTAGCGATTTTTCATACATAGATTTGCAAATTTGCTTTTTGCGATTTCTCTTTGCGATTTTCGCGGGTTGCGTGTCACAACTTGCGAATTCGCAGATTTTGGGCCTCGCAAAAAAGGTATTCGCAAAATTTGCGAATTTCTATTTTGCGATCCGAAAATGTGTCATGCATGGCACCAGTCTATTTCGCGGTCTCAAACACTGCTTTTTTTCCGATTTGCAGTGTTTGCGATCGCAATATAGCTTAATACATATGCCCCAATGTCTTTTACCTGTGTGTTTTGGTTTGGCTTGTAGTGGATGTTGGTGGTTTAGCATGGAATTATGTGGGTTGGATTGGAATTATTAATTGTGGTATGATGTGTAAATTTGTGGTGTGTTTTGGAAATATGTGGGTTTTTTGTGAAATTGTGGTGTGTATCTGAAATATATTGTTTTGTGTGGAATTATGTGGTGTATTTTGTAAATGTGTGGAGTTGAATTGTGTGACGTTGAGTGAAATTATGCTTATTGGCTTATTGGAATTATGTGTTATGGTCTGGCGTGCATTTATATGGATTGCTGGTATGTGTCATTGAGGTGTATTTATGTTGGGGGTATTTATGTTGTATTGAGTAGAGTGTCATTATGTTTAGTGTAATTATGTGGAGCTGAGTGGTATTATGTGGAGTGTAATTATGTTGTGTGATGCAGAACTGTGTGGCATTGAATTGTGTTGTGTGAAATGATGTGGCATGGTTGGTAGTGGTACTATGTAGCATGGGGTGGAGTAGTATTTTATGGTGTGGAATCATGTGGCTTGTTGCAAAGTTGATTTTTTTTGTAGAGTGTAATTATGTGTTTTGGAATGGAGTGGACATATTGTGGAAATTAGCCTTTTTAGGAGCCCACCGGTACAGGGTTTCACCCTTCTCTGTCCATGGGTCCTTAGACTAACAAAGTAGAGATTGACGCAGAAGCTGAAATATCAAATAACAAGTTTATTAATCACTCAGGAGTGGGACTACATTAATACAACACTCTCGGGCACTGTAGGAGGTAGTCCATGGAATACAGAAACCATGGGTCTTTTATATACTGGGTTTGTTGCTGAGAAAGCATGGAGACTCAAATAGAAGGTACAGGCATACACAGGAATAGCTATTGAATAACATGGTCAGACAAATATCACTTAGTCCGCAAAGTTGGAGGGGAGACAGAACTGCTTACATCAGTGGAAATAGCCTGAAAGTTACATTCTAAAACAGGTGCATTCTAGCAGCTACAGGCCTTTCTGAGTTTACACTGTGCTCTGGCTCAGTACTGAAGGAGTTAACTAGAGTTGATGAGACAAGCAGAATAGAAAGGCAAGCAACAGTGAAGATGGAAGATATCACATGGCTATCAAAATGGATCCCACAACAAAAGTGGCTTCAGCTTATGTTAACAGCAGTTATCTGCAATTTCCACAATATGTGCATTGTAAATATGCTGCATGAAATGTATTTTGGAGTGTAAGAAAGGTGTAGTGAAATTGTATGGAGTTGAATTGTGATGTGTTGAGTGTAATTATATGGTTTGGAGTGAAGTGGAATTATGTGTAGTTTATGTTAATGGTTTGTAATTGTGTGGCATGAAGTGGAATGATGTGGTGCGGAATGTGTGTAGTTGATAAATTGTGTGGCATGTTAATATAAGATGTTAAAATGTATTGTGTGTAGTGGATTTATGCGGAATGGATTTGAGGTTAAGGATATCTGTGTATGTGTGATGTGTACCAATGTTTGCAGGGATGTTGTGTGTGTGGGGTGGGAGCTCAATAAGTTTAACATTAGCCAACATTCATTGCTCGAACAAAGCAGATGTTGCCAGGTCATGAGTCTGAATTAAGATCAAATCACTCTTGCATCATAAACTAAGTATCATAAATTGGGTAACTAAAAAATTTACAGCGCTTAGAAATGTCAGAACAGTAGTATGACATGCTCAAAAGTAATTAAGTTATTTGTGAAGTTCATATTGTGCCGCCCTCTGATCCAAGGCATCACTGCAGCACGGCGCCATATATAAAGTAAAGCGCACCCACATGCCTTGCTGCTGAAGTGGCACATGCATTCATTGAAGACAGATTAGTAGCACAGTTCCTATATTCCCAATAGGCTCTGCGCATTGGAATATCATATCCTATAGATTGGACGTAGGACTGAGGTCAACTACGTCTCTATCGAATATATTAAACTTAATAGTGAATGCCAGCTAGCTCAGAGGTCATTAGAAACGTTCTCGAATTTACAAGAAGGGATTCGTTTCTGACAACCGCATAAACATGACAACTTTGTTTCCCAAGAATAAGAAATATATCTCTAGAGTCGCGGAAATAATAGATAAGAATTTCACTCAGTCAATCTTGCATGCTTAGTTTCAACAGAGGTGCAGAGAAATAGAGAGACAGGCATTTTCAATAAAAAGATTTATTGAACAGTCTTCTTTCTCATGCAAGTAAAGTGAACTGCTACAATCGTAATGCAGACTGTAAAGTATAATGCGTACAGCGAGAACAATATTATAAAATAATACTGCAAGAGCATTGTATGGTTTTTAAACTATATCTAAATACATACATAAATGAGAATGGCTAAAAATACTCAACTGGTGCTTCTAAAATATGCCTACCCCAATGTACCTAACCTAGTCTAGTACGAGGGAAGAAGTAAGTGTGGTGTAGCATAGGTTTTTAGTTTTCTTTGCCAAGAATCTATCCACGATTTCTCTTAGGTTCTAATCAGCTCCATACCTTTAGTTTAGAATGAAGGAGGTCTGGTATCTCTGTCTCAGGACTCGATTTCCCAACACCCTGCAAGGGGAGCTTTGAAGCACTAAAGCTGGGTTCTCGGCAAGAGAAGGGCAGCCTCTTGATCAGTGCGTCAACTGGAGGGTCGGCTTCCTTCGGCACTTGCTGTAGCGAGCTGCGTCGTGCAAGTAGATAGTCAAACTGCTCCGAACTCGTGTCTTGCTAGAGCAAGTGAGGGCATATTTATACCTTGAAGGTGCCTAGTTTGACGTAAAGTTGGGCATAATAACGTCAGTAAAGATCCCCAAGGGAATAGTAGTTCTTTGTAAAGTACATTAGTTCTTGGACAAATCAATATTCAAGCAAGGGGAGGTCCCTGACTGCTTAAGCTGATTTTCCAAGAAATCGTTGTGACATTTTGGTAGAGGTGGAAGCAGCCATGCCTGTATTTGGACTGCATGGGCTATGCCTAAATAAGTGAATGATGTTTATGCCTATATTAGGGTAATGTGAATTGTACCTATATAAGGGCATGAATCGGGAAAATTCACTCGGATCCTGAAACGCCATACAACACCCACTCCATTTTATTATGTACAACGTTACTAAGTCCTAAGCACATAATACATATCTAAAACATGAAGTGTTAAAACCCCACCCAAAATACATAAAAATGCATTCGAAATGGTTGTACACGAAAAGAGCATTTGTGTTTGTACGCATTTAAAAAGCAATGTTTCATTCAAAGCATATAGACGACATTTGAAAATGCTATCCGAATGAATCATGAGAATACATTCATGAAATGGCTCTTAAATACAGGTGTTAAGTCAAGACCATTCCATGACAGAATATAGAAATTGTTTGGTTGTGGACAAGGTCAAATATTGTCTCTTGGACATATTCAAAGAATTCTTTTTCTCTTGGAATAGTTCTTCTTTTAGCAGATAACTTTGTGCCCCAAAAAAAAAAATCAATTTTGGAAAAAGTAGAAAAATAGAGTTCCAAAGTTAGAAGTTTGTTTTGGAAAGCGAAGGTCGAATTCAGAGTCTCACAGAACACTATGTGCTAACTTGAAAAGTCAGTCTCATTGTTTGGAGAAAACATCAAATCTTCTAAGCTGGTAAAGAATTTGTCTACTACTGTAGGTGAAAGTTGGACAACCTCATTAAGCAGATCTATAGCAAATAGATGCGAAGCATCGCCGTCAGCGTCAGTCCCTTTAGCAATGTTCGAAGTAGATGGTACCTGTGTGCCTGTCGCTCCACGTATCTCACGGTCTGCAGTTTGCGTCTGTGAGATCTCAACGAATGCCGTCATCAGGATTGGTAGCCGCTGGGGACAACACAGCACATGAACCGTTATGGTTCCAAGCAAAGTATCAACATCTGTTGGCGGGACTGATGGGAGTGTCAGACAGATGCCTAGCATGCATTCTTCTCCACACAGCAGGCACCATAGAACAGGTAAGATGCAATCTTGCCAGATTGGTCGGAATGATAGAAACCATGTGGTATTTAAACGAGTAAGTCCCAGAATCTGTATCATGTGCTCACGATACTTCATTGCCATGAGAGTGTTCTCTAAGGTAATCTGGGTGTCGCTGGTGATTTGACTTGCCATATCGGAGCAGAATGAATAAAAATAGTATTCCTGCTACGAGTCCCAAAATGAGAGGCAGGCCGCCAAACACTGAGTGCACAAAGTTTGGAAATATACCCAGGACTGCTTCAAGGGGGGCTAACAGTCCCGAATTTTTTTTCTTAAATACATGTACAATACCACTGGCATCAGACATGTGTAAGATACGACCCAACATTTCTGAGAAATGTACGGGGCAGTTTGTTGCTAAAAGGGCATGTATCTCAGCAGAAGTCCTTGCAACTTGCAGATCATACGTCTCTTTGGATGAGGTCAGTGGCGCCGTTTTTTGTAAAAGAATGGCTTTCATTCTGCTTAAAGTATCAATTTGTATAGAAGAGATGTTCAGTGAAGGCCATAACGGCGACTCCCCATCTGTCTTGGTTTTAGGAAACAATACTTGCATACAGCAATTGACCCTGCTGACACGCTTACGAGATAGGGTATTCCTGGCAACATGCCACAGCAGCTGTGATCATTCAACATAATATAACTTCCATTAGAAAGCTGCCTAAAAATTGGCTCTATCACTGCAGCTGGAGAACCTTGCAGGTGGCAGGATAAGTTGGTCGAAGAACCCTCGCAGGCCCCGTGTAAATTAATACCCTGGCATAAAAGTGTTCCGTAAAGGTCTAAAAACCTGGCTCTTCGCAGAAGCCTACCTGTAACCCCTCTTCTGTGCTCACATCTCACTCAGCTGTTTTCCATCTTATGCGCTTTGATGCCTTCGGGCTAAGTCGCGCAATACAAATCCCACATTCATTCATTCATTCATACTGCTTAGTGCGTTTTTGCAGTTTGTACCACTAAGAAATACTTCTTTTCCCCCACTCCAACATCTGTGTGTATATGGTAAATCCCAGGATGTCTAGATGTATTCTTTACCCAACCTTTCATATACGCCTGCTGGTATATGTTTCAAACAATACTGAAAATGGAAAATTGTAACCGACAGAGTGATTGTTCCATGTATTATCCATTCTGTCACTGGCTTTTCAGAAGCAGTTAATGGTAATCTTTCCATTTTTTCAATGCTCAGCACCGTATAGTCTGCTCTTCTTTGTGTCAAAGTGATTTGTTTATCTGTAAGGTTAAATTCAGAAAACAGTGACGTGGTGTTGATTAGACGCCATGACACATAGCCAAAACGAAGATTTTGTAACGTCCAGCCCAAAAGCATTATAGAGCGTAATTGTGACTGACCATGCTGCAACATGACCAAGTCCTGTTCTATTATGTCAATGGCAGAGGATATATTGCTGTCCAAAGAATAAATTCTGGATGACAGAGTCGTTAACCCATTGTCAACTACAGAGAGAGATTTCTCTAAATTAATACGATCAATTTCTCGTATTCATTCTGCAGTCTCTGCTTGAGTCATTTTCCATGCTTCATTATAAATGATATAGATACCAGCGTATATAAAACGTTTATGACGCAGGTTTGCAGGTCCTTGCAAAAAGTCCCTTAAATCAACCCCATCTTAAGTAGGGGTTGTGGGGAAAGGGGTTGGCCTAACGGCTAAGGCGCTCGACCTCGGACCTGGGGATCTGGGTTCGAGTCTCGGTAACGACGCCAAAAACCCCCTGTGATTCTGGGCAAATCACTTAATCTCCCCGTGCCTAAAATGAAAGTGTGTCCTCATGTAACGTAACTGGTGCTATGTAAAGCGCTCTGATAACTGATTCGGTTCGGTTCTAGTTCGCGTTATATAAAACTCTGCAAAAAAAAAAAAAGTAAAGATAAATGATGTTTTACCTCTTTTAGTGTAGACTTTTGTAGCCACTCAAGGCACAGTTTTCCTGCACTGTATGATGTTACTATCCCTGGATGTTGTCTCTGGACATATCTTTGGCCTAGTGAATGTGAACCCCTGTGTCATGCGGATGCGCCAGTACAGTAAGGCGGTAGCGAGCGGTGGTGCGGCAACTGTATTGTTCTTTTCTCTGGAACTTGACCTTAGAAGTTTCGAGATACCTACTTTTTAATATACTGTATATACCTTAAATTGTTCTTTTTTACCTCATTCCTACATGTGTCTTTCTTCCGTTCTGAGCCCCGGTCCACCACGGCTTGTGCCGCTTGCGTGGAGGGCGTTGACAGACCTGGCTCGGCCCCTCGAGGGTGACGCACTACCGCCTGAGGCGGGTCCGGCGCCCTCATAGCCACTTTGCCAGCACGCCCGCGTAGCGGATGCGCCAGCACAGTAAGGCGCTAGCGAGCGGTGGTGCGGCAACTGTATTGTGCTTTTCTCTGGAACTTGACCGTAGAAGTTTCGAGATACCTACTTTTTAAAATACTGTATATACCTTAAATTGTTCTTTTTTACCTCATTCCTACGTGTGTCTTTCTTCCGGTCTGAGCCCCGGTCCACCACTGCTTGTGCCGCTTGCGTGGAGGGCGTTGACAGACCTGGCTCGGCCCCTTGAGGGTGACGCACTGCGCCCGTCCGCGCTAGTCCGACGCTAGACGCCGGACCTCCTGGTTGTGGGATGGCCCATAAGCCCCAGTACTTTCGGGAGGACCTGCTTGCCCTCCGCTCTCAGGCCCCTTGCGCTTTTCATCGCTGGTGTTTAGACATCCCAGTCACAAGATGCAATAAATGCGGTTTTAGAGCTACAGAGGATGCACCAACTACCATAGAGTCTTCCAACCCCACGAGCTTAAATGTCTATAGCCTGAACTGCAGGTCCCTCGTGAGACACCATGAGGATGTATTTCAGTTGCTTCAGGACAGCTCACCAATGATGCGACTGCTATCCCAGCCTTGGCCCTCCCACCAGGCTACTCTATGTATACTCAGAATAGGCTCAAAGGTAGGGGGGGCGGGCTAGCTGTGATAGCTAAATCTACCTTTGCCTGCGTCCTTTTTCCTGTGAAAATACCAGATTGCGAATGCACGCAATTTAAGATCAGGATTTCAGACAATTGCACCCTCACGGGGCTCCTCATTTACCGCCCCCTCCGGGATCAGCAAGTGCCTTCCAAGAAGCCCTACCTCAGATCACCTCCTCCCTGGCCCTACAGACGCCCAACTTTAGCATATTAGGAGACCTTAATTTACACTTAGAGCGACTTGACTTCCGGGACATTACTAATTTCCTCGGAGATCTGGAAGCCTGCCAGCTATTTTAGCTGGTTAAAGGTCCCTCTCACCTAGCGGGCCATCTGCTCGACCCGGTATTCTCGAACATTGAGGGAATTAAAGTGCATGCTCCCCTCCCCCTCGCTTGGACGGATCATTTTCTTATTCACACATGTATCAATGTCACGGCTATCGTCCGTCAGAACCCTTCCCCTCCCCTTTGGAGACGCCCGTGGCACAAACTGGACGCCCTCAGCTTAGAGTCCAGCCTTATATCCTCCCGCCTGGACTGGCCCAATAACCTGGAGGAAGCTGATATAGCATTCAGGGACTGGATTAACAGCTCCATGGACCTCCAAATCCCCAATAAAATGTCCAGACCGAAACGGGTGCAGTCACACCCTTGGTATACTGAGACATTAGCGCTAGAAAGAAAGCACTGTAAGATTCTTGAACGCGCCTGGAGGCGTTCCTACGACACCTCAGCAAAGAATAGTTATAGGTCTGCCACCAAAGCATACCACAAACATATTCGAGAAACTAAGGCAGCGCTCTATTCCGACATGATCAATTCCTGTCATAACCCCTCCAAAACCATTTTTTCTTTAATAAAAAATTTGACTAAAACGCCTGAGGGAACTAGCAACCTAATTGCTTCAAACTCGCAGTGTGAAGACTTGGCTATTCTTTTTACTAACAAAATTCAGGAGATGTATATCTCTCTGGAAACTAGAAAGCCCCTCCCCACCCCCAGCTCAGTGACCCACCCACTCGTCTTCCCCGTTCCTTTACATACTCTCCCTCCTATCTCGACTTCCTTGCCACCAAGGTGAAATCTGGATCTCCTGATGATCCTGTCAAACCTACTACCTTCCGGCTCTTTCATGACTCCATCCTGAAAGAAGGACAGGTACTGATTAATAGATCACTTCAGTCCTCCACTATCCCCAGGTCCTGGAAGCATACTAAAGTTGTTACCTTGCTGAAGAAGCCTTCCCTCGACCCTTTCCGCCCAGAAAACTTTAGACCAATCTCCCTCTTACCTTACCTGGCCATGGTAATGGAAGCTCATGTGAATGTCATCTTGACTGACCACCTGGTATCTAATAGAATCCTGGATGAGTCTCAAAATGGCTCCCGGGCTAATCACAGTACGGAGTCCGCTCTTATGGCTGTCTCGGAACAACTGAGGGCCGCACAAGATCTAGGAAACACCTCTGCTCTGGTCCTGCTGGATTTGAGTGCTGCGTTTGACACGGTCTCTCACGAGATGCTGCTTAAGCGTCTCGGGGAGATCGGGGTCAAAGACGGGGCTTTGGCCTGGTTCGCGTCTTTTCTATCTGACCGTTCCTTTCAAATCCACGCCCCGCCGTACTCATCCAGCAGGTTTCCCCTGGAGTGCGGCGTCCCTCAGGGATCTGCCCTTAGCCCCACGTTGTTTAACGTGTACGTCTGCCCACTGGCCCTTCTGGCCAGGGAACGAAAGATCAAAATGATCTCTTACGCGGATCACACGCAACTTATTTGTACTTTTCCCAATGATACTATGCCCGACCAGGCCAAATTCCAGGAAGACGTTCTGGCCATTTCTAACTGGATGGCGGATAATTACCTCCAGCTTATCTCCTCTAAAACGGAGGTACTTTGGCTGGGATGTGACTCACAGAAGTGGGACCACCAGTGGTGGCCCCCTTCAATGGGTCTTCCCCCTATTCCCAAAGAGGTTGTTAAGAATCTGGGTGTCCTAATGGACAAGTCTTTGTCCTTTGAGTCCCACGCTAAGAAGGTTGCGGGCACTTGTTTTGGTCGCCTGCGCTGTATTAAACCTATCCTTGGTTTCTTTGAGCCACCCACCCGCCAAGTTATAGTCCAGTCCCTGGTTCTCTCCCACCTAGACTACTGTAACGGTCTCTTGCTGGGTGCTAACAAGTCAGTTGTTAAGAGACTCCAGAGGGCCCAGACGCTGCGGCCCGTACCCTTTTTGCCCTTCCCAAATGCTGTCACGCCTCTCACCTCCTTCGCCAGCTTCACTGGCTTCCGGTGAAACAAAGAATCAAATTTAAGACCCTCTGCCTCACCCACAAAATTCTACACGGCCAGGCCCTCAAATACTACAGGACCTCTGTACCCCCTGCGTTCCCACTCGGGCCCTACGCTCTGCTGACCTCCATCTTGCCCTGACCATTCGAGTACGCAAGAGCAGAGCGGGCGGTCGATCTTTTAGGGCCCTCGCCCCGGCCCTTTGGAACTTTATCCCCACTGAGGCACGTGCCACTTTCAGAAATATATCAAAATCTGGCTGTTTGCCTCCATTCAGGGGACCGACACTTAAGCCGCCTTCAGTGTCCCATCCCTATGCCGCGTCTTTCTGTCTGGCTGTTCGCAAGGGCTGGGACGCCCCGCTGCTGGGGCAGCCATGCGCTATATAAGCCCATTTAACATAACATAACATAACATAACATATTGAGGAATCTATCTTGACAGTTGTTTATGTCTGTGGGCCAGATTAACCATTTTTTCCAATCAGGATCTGTTCTGTTTTTAAGTAAAATATTTTTTACGTCGACCACCCCCTCTGTAGTGTTCTTACTATCAGGTGTAGGTATTGACGGTTTGTTTAAATCTTTTATCTTAGCTAAGACAAGATAAGATGTCTGTTGAGCAGTGTCATTTAAAAACATTATTTGTTCAGGGATGATGCAGGCTCTAAATAAGGCTTCTAATCCCTGCACCTGCAAGTCTTTTGTGCCCCAGACAGTTTTTGTCTCAATGTTGTCTTTCCAAAAGTTGAAACCTAATGTGGACAGCTGAGCATAAAAGGCTGCAGAATAAATTTGATTAGTATTAGTCAACATACTTTTCATTCCTGTCTTATTAACATTTTTAAAGAAAAATGTTTCTGGATTTGAGACAATAAAACCTGAAAAGTATGGAAATTTGTCATAAAATGTTTTTGAGCTACCCTTTGGTGGCGTTGGACAATGTTCCCATTGATTATAAGTATAAACATTTCTAAGTTTTGCAGATTCGTGCAAAAAATGATGACCATAATGATTATAACAGTACATTTGTTCATAATCTGATGAACCTTCTAAGTATTCATGATTTTTTAATTTTGCAGACATTTCTAAGTCTGACATCATATTATTAACAGTCTCAAAGTCCCAATTGTCAGAAAACCTGCCGGGAGAAACAAAGTCACTCAATAAAATCTTGAATTGGTGTGGAATCTTCAACAACTCCGCAGGACCGTGAATGTCATATTCAGTTCTGTCCCAAGCTATACCCCCTGGTATAGGAACGGCTGTGATGTTCACTGCTGACAAGTCTCTTTGTTCACAATGGGATGATTTATGTGACTTGAGGAGTAAGTTGATGTTCTTTCTCACTGTGTCCTTTGTAATATATTTTCCACTGATCAGCAGTGTCAAGGTAAATACCATAGTCAACCAAAGTATAAGAAAAAATTCACCTAAGACGATCCATACTTCAACCCATGGTGAAACCAGATAAGTCTTTTCTAGTAGATGGAAAAGTTCTGAACTTTCGGCCACATGCATCATTGTTACATTTTGCGATTTCTTAATTGCGAAAATTAAGGAATCGCAATTAAGAAACCGCAAAATGCTATGTATTAAGAAATCGCAATATTTTTTGCGATTCCCTAATTTTCCTTAATTGCGATTCACAATTTGCGAATCGCAATTAAGGAATCCCTTCACATTGATTCCTATGGGCCTAGAGGCCCATAGGAATGAATGGGAAGCCATTCTCATTTTGCGATTCGCAATTAAGGAATCGCAAAATGAGAATGCTATTTCAAGGGTGCAGGGGGCGTCCCAAGGACCCCCCCTGCACCCCTGAAATGTAACTTTTAGAAAAATTTTCACACACACATGCCCCAAGGGCATGTGTGTGTGTAAAATGAAACTTTAAAAAATGCACTTTTGTGCATTTTTGAAAGTTTTTGCAAATTACCATGAAGTTCAACTTCATGGTAATTTACCTCTTCCTATTTGCGAATTCGCAAAGAAAAATATTCATGCATTGCATTTGAGAAATCAGAAATTGCGATTTCTTTAAATGCAATCGCAATTTAAGAAATTGCAACATAATTGCGATTCCTTAAATTGCGAAAAAATAAAAAAACGTGATGCCTCCCGAAAAAGGAAATTGCATTCGCAAACGGCCGAATTTTGCGATTCGCACCGTTTGCGAATGCAATTCCGGTTGATGCATGTGGTCGTTGGCTTCTGCAATGTGTTGCTTTGACTTCTCCTTGTTTCATTTAAGTCCTGCAGAACAGCTAAACGGTCTTTGATATCAAAAGGTTTTTGTTCTACCACTGAAGTGTGACGATCAAGGTCCTCAACAATCATTCTAGTTCCAAAAAGGATTTCATATGGAGTGATTCCACCCAGAGAACTTTTTGGCAGATTGTTAAGACTACGTTGGACACTTATTAGATGTTTTACCCAACCGTCACCTGACCCTAATACCCTAGCTGTTATAGATTGCTTTATGTCCCGTTTTTTTCTCTCCACAACCGAATTTCCCTCAGGATGGAATGGACTAGAATACTGCAATGCAATGCCCAGATTGGCCATGGCCTCATTGTAAGCTTTTGAGCTAAACGCAGGACCCTGGTCAGAATATAGCGTACCGACTGCGTATGTGCCGATAAAGACTTGCAAATCTTTTATAACAGTTCGGGCATCAGACGAGCGCTGAGGCCAAATCCAAATTAATCTTGAGCACGAATCCACTGCGACCATGATATATTTATAGTTACCATCCTTTTGTAAGGGACCACAGTGATCTAAACACAAGCTAATGGTTTATCTGATATTAACAGGGGTGTCTGCGCAGGAGGTTTCAGTGTAGACACTTTAAACTTGTGGCAGATTTCACATTACAAAGCATAGTTTCTTGTTTGTTTCCTCATGCGCGGCCACCAGTATCTCTGTTTTAATAACGATACTGTGGCAGAAACACCTGCTTGTGCAGAGGCAAGCCCTTTGTGTGCTGCTAAGATTAGTCCTAATCTATGTTCCATGTATGGATTGACTCTATCCCCCACTCCAGGGATTCGAGCAAAAGGAACGTTATTTGCATCAGTTATGTATGAGTATTTGAGTGGATAGCCTTTTGGTAATGTTTTTCCATTGTTTTTGCTTGTGGCATTGACAGCCAGCATTATTTCGCCGTCTATTTTCTTTTTTGAATGAGTGATTGCAGCTACGGAAGCCGTTTGCACAGCTGCCTTCGCAGCTTCATCAGCCAATGAATTCCCTGCAACGTGAACGCCATCACGTTGATGACTCAGTGTACGGATTACGTGAGTTTTTTGTAGTTCTTTTTGTAGCTGAACTACTTGTTCACAAAGCAATTTATGCTTGATTGTGCCACCTTTTGCATCTTTGAAACCGTTTTGAATCCAGTTCTGCAAGTATTCATTGTAAGATTGAACGCAATAATAGGAATCGCACACTATGAGTGTGGGGAATTCGTGATCAGTACTTTCAAGCGTCATCTTGAATGCTTGTAGTTCAGCCCTCTGAGCTGTACAATCTCCGAGAGATTGCGTTTTTGTGACGATAGGTCGGAATTTACCATTGGGCCAGCGACCTTTAACGGTCGCATTGGCAGCACTATAAGCTTGTTTACCCCCCAATTGCGGATTGTGCTGATCCGTCTGTATAAATTATACATTCATACTGTTCTAGAGGCAAAATCTCAGTGGGCAGAGGACATTCATGTTCATATTGTAGAAATTCTTGTGTTTTCAAATAGGGGTCAAAAACGTGTTTAACGTCTGTTGCAGCAAGAGCATTAACCCATTGTATCCATCTCGGATGTAAAGCCTTTGCATTTGGAATGCTCGCTTTTGTCACTGTTTCTAGAGCAGGTACAGGGGTAACAACCATTATACGCTTACCCTGTGCGAGGGCTCTCTCTTTTGCTACAGCAGTTTGAACCGCTGTCAGAATTGTTTCTGTAGCAGTGAATTTCATTTCGGCTTGTGTGTACAAGTGTGATTTATAAGCTATTTCTTATTTCATAAGTCTTTATTTCGAATATTTCATCATAAAAGACACAAACATAAAAGTAAAACATCATATTGAACACATCAAATTTAAAAACAATGGGTTAAAACTATGTGTACACTTAAAACAATTTGAATCATAGAAGGTGCTAGCAGCATAAGATATAGCAGCATATAATGATTTGTAGAATGTAATATCATTTCTAGATGTGAACATTACAGGACAGTGCACAACCAACCCATATCTTAGTGTTTAGCCCTAATGATCCACATCCAGCCTAAGAATTTTGCTACCGCTATTACCAAAGGTTCCTTTGTGTCGATCCTAAGGATCCTCAATGCCTCTATCCCTACCCGTGTACCAATATTCCGACAAACCGGTTTAAGCCATTTGTTCCGTGGGGCTATATAGGCACCTTTTCTCCTTTATTAAAGGTTAAGTATGTGAATCCACTTCTTCCTGGAATGATTTGGATTACAAGGTTGCGTATATTTACGCACGTTTGTAAATGTGTTGTTGCTAACATGTCTGTTTGCACTGAACGCACAATTTCTGTGTGTTTTTGAGTCCAATTAGTTGTTTTGAAATCAGGTTTGATTAATTTGTAGAGAGGTTTAAGCCTTTCTGCGTAGTTTAAAATGTAAGTTCTTCCGAAATTTAGGAAACCTAGAATTGACTGTAAGTTTTTCAGAGTTTTTGGAGGTTGGAGCAGCGCACATTTCTCTAGAAAGTTGGCTGCCAGGCTTTTGCCTTCACTTGATAATTTGTATCCCACAAAAAGGACATTTAGATGGGCAATTTGTTATTTTTTAAAATTGAATTTGTACCCTTCAGATTCGAAACCAAGTATTATGGTGTTCACTCTGTTCAAGTGCCTATCCAAGTCGTCATCCGTTAGATAAATGTTATCAACATATGATAATGCCTCTTCATCATAGGTTTGTAGTAACTCTGTTACTCTGCCTGAAAATAACCCTGGACTATCTTGAATCCCTGGGAGAGACGACAAACTTGACGCTGTGTCCCCATTATTGAGAAAGCGGTCAAATACCTACTTTCTGGTGAAATGTTTTGACAGAAGAAACCGTTAGAAATATCTAATGTGGTTTTATATTTTTTACGCACAATGTTATTCATTAGTGCTGCACTGTGTGCATTTTGTACTGCAAATGTTTTGCAACAGGAATTTAAATGTCTGTAATCCAAAACTAGACAATATGTATTGTCTGGTTTGGAGACAGGAAACAAAGGATTGTTCATGGACGAGGTGCATGTTTCAATCACCCCTTGGTATTCAAGTTGATCTAAGATCTCCCTGACCTGTTTTTTAGCTTCTTGCTTAACTAGGTACTGCCTTTGAGCAGTTGGTTGATGTTTCAATTGTATTTTATGGTGAGGGGAATCCTCATCCCATCCTACATGATTTTTGTCTATTGCAGGAGCCTGAGCTACAGTCCATTTTCTGGCATAAGTATATTTAAATTAATTGGAATATGATTGAAGAAGGCTGGCATAATGATGTTTTCACCATGTGGGCACTCCCTGACAAATTCAGGTGGCCAGTCTTTTTCAGCTAGAAGAATGTCATAACCCTTAGAGAGCTTCTTCCAAAAGAGTGCTCTCATTTTCCTAGATATATCCCCCTCCATCCGGAGTGTTACTTCATATAACTTATGTGGGACACTAACCCTGGAATCTGCAGTTTCAACTTGGATGTATTCATTCAAGCCCACTGTCTCCAGATTATCCTTCAAGATCTTGCGAGTTATGCTTACTTCTGCTGTGCTGTCCAACATTGTCTGAGCCCACTCCAGATTCTTGAGTTGTGTCCTCAAGACCCTCGGCATGTCTGATTTTTAGACCTGCCACCTTCTTTTTGGTGAATTGGGTTTTCTTATTTTTTGGAACATGTTGATCATCTTTGGACTTCACACGTTCTTCTTTCTTTCCAATTTCTGTGAGGAAGTCTGAAAGGTACGAGAGGAACGTGTATCAGTATCTTGATATCTATCAGGTTTTCCAAATTATCCATGTTCCTGAGGTTATACCTCCCCTCATAGGCCTCCTTTTGAGGAGACCTACCTCGGGATTGAGAACGCTTCTCTTTAGAAGTTTCTTTAGTGTTCTCCCATTTCTTTTTAGGAGCTGTGAGAGTGTTTTTAATAAAGACCTTCTCAGGACTTTCAGTTAGTTGGGGTTTATCTGGTTTTCCACCCAAACTATCTCTACCTAGTTCTTCATAGGATTTTTCAATTATTCTGGCCAGTTCATATGGTTGCTCAGTTACGTCAAATTCTCTTAATTTTTGGCGTATCGCCACAGATGCTGCCTCACCTTTAATATTAGCTAATATTATTGTTAAGACCTGTTTGAAATCTTTCAGAAGTTTCATACCTAGATTTAAAGCAGGCTCTGCCCCGTATTCATTTTGAATTTGTTTCAGGACGTCTGGTATTACCACCATAGATGGAACACCATGTGTTTTTGTGTAGATTGCAGCAAAGACTGTACCCCAAGTGTCACAGTCCTCCAGGTGTGGTGCGATCCCCATTGGTAAACAGATTGTTAGAATCCTGTGTTTCTCATGAGGAGTAGTATCGGGAAATACTGCCTCGATTTGAGTAATTTTTTTAGCTATCCAGAATGGAATTTGTTCCCGTTTTGCGGGCAATTTACCAATGACTGATTTTATAGTCTGTGGTGTTATTTTATTTGTGTTCCCCTGGTTAGGGGTGTGTTGTGGAATCCTTATAGGAGGTTGGACTGTTAAAGTCTGCATGACATACTGAACCAATTGTCTATGGATTTTGATTAGTTGTTTTAAATGAACTAATAGTTCCGCATCTGTCATTTCTTGAATGGCAGGATGTGGTGTATAGCTGGCTAAAACTGTCCATGTTGCTCCTGGTCTACCTAGTGGACCGAGCCTGGTAATGTGATTTTGATGTTGTAGCGCGCCTTTAAACCAGAGCGCATGCTCTTGTATGTTAATGGAATTTCAATATCCTCAGAAGGAGTGTATTCCTTGGATATTCCTCTACTTTGTAGAAGTGAAACACATGTGTTACTGGATTTGCTTCAGGGAAGATAGTCCATGAATAGAATACCTCTGTCTGCCCATATTCATGTGCCTCTATGACAAAGATCACCCTACCACCTCTTGATGATAGGCCATTTGTTATAAGTTTTATAGTGATTGTTTTCCTTAGATTTTCCGGAAAGATTATAGCATCCGGGTCATCTTCATTTAAGCCTGTAGCGTCTAAGCCTGGTTGGGCTGCAGCTGCTGAAGCTGCTGCAGCTCCACCGTTTGCATTGTTTTCGTTATTCAACATTGTTTAATGAAAGTTGCAGAGCAAGTTACAAGGAGACAAAGATAAGGTGCACAATATTTTGGAACACTGTATCATTCAACATTGAACAAACCAAAAACGAACACATAGGATTTTCATCCTACTCAGTTATGGCGGATATTTTATCCTTTTACCCACTCCAGATCTCTATTGGAGTATTTTACGGGAAAAAGGGGTCTCTGAGAAAAGTACAACTGAGTTACTTTAGTATCTAGCGTTAAATTAGTGCCTTACCAAACGTTGGGCGCCATGTAGTATAGTTCCTATATTCCCAATAGGCTGTGCGCATTGGAATAACATATCCTATAGATTAGACGTAGGACTGAGGTCGACAAGGTCTCTATCGAATATATTAAACTTAATAGTGAATGCCAGCTAGCTCAGAGGTCACTAGAAACGTTCTCGAATTTACAAGAAGGGATTAGTTTCTGACAACCGCATAAACATGACAACTTTGTTTCCCAAGAATAAGAAATATATCTCAAGAGCCGCGGAAACAATAGATAAGAATTTCACTCAGTCAATCGGGCATTCTTCTTTTCAACAGAGGTGCAGAGAAATAGAGAGACAGGCGTTTTCAATAAAAAGGTTTATTGAATAGTCTTCTTTCTCATGCGAGTAAAGTGAACTGCTACAATCGTAATGTAGACTGTAAAGTATAATGCGTACAGCAAGAACAATATTATAAAATAATACTGTAAGAGCATTGTATGGTTTTTAAACCATATCTAAACACATACATAAATATGAATGGCTAAAAATACTCAACTGGTGCTTCTAAAATACACCTACCCCAATGTACCTAACCTAGTCTAGTACGAGGGAAGAAGTAAATGTGGTGTAGCATAGGTTTTTAGTTTTCTTTGCAAAGAATCTATCCAAGATTTCTCTTAGGTTCTTATCAGCTCCATACCTTTAGTTTAGAATGAAGGAGGTCTAGCATATCTGTCTCAGGACTCGATTTCCCAACACTGCGCAAGGGGAGCTTGGAAGCACTGGAGCTGGATTCTCGGCAAGAGAAGGGCAGCCTCTTGATCGGTGCGTCAGCTGGAGGGTCGGCTTCCTTCGGCACTTGTTGTAGCGAGTTGCGTCGGGCAAGTAGATAGTCAAACTGCTCCGAACAACCGTGTCTTGCTAGAGCAAGTGAGGGCATATTTATACCTTGAAGGTGCCTAGTTTGACGTAAAGTCGGGCATATTAACATCAGTAAAGATCCCCAAGGGAATAGTAGTTCTTTGTAAAGTACATGAGTTCTTGGACAAATCAATATTCAAGCAAGGGGAGGTCCCTGACTGCTTAAGCCAATTTTCCAAGAAATCGTTGTGATGTTTTGGTATGGGTGGAAGCAGCCATGCCAGTATTTGGACTGCATGGGCTATGCCTAAATAAGGGAATGATTTCTATGTCTATATTAGGGCAATGTGAATTGTACCTATATAAGGGCATGAATCGGGAAAATTCACTCAGATCCTAAAACGCCATTCAACTGATTGAGCCCAGGAGAAGTCCCAGCCTTCCCGGGGGGCAGAGATGCAGCAGTGATCACCCCTGCCTGCAGCCTGCTGCTGTTGAGTCTGGTGCCAGCACTGCGGTCCAGGGCACAGTACTGCCTCTGGGAACAAAAAGCAAAACCCAAAGGCAGAGATCGGAGAGTTAAAAAAAGGCACAAGTGAAACAGTGGAGGGAAAAGCAATGAGATGTGGGAGCTCAAAGGACACCAAGTTACTGCCACGAAATACACCACCTTCCTACAGGGAGACATGGCTGTAGAAAAAACAAACTGCATCTGAAAGGCCTCACAATGAGAGCAGAAGTTCACTGCCTGTATGTCCCTCATAGAGGTCTCCAGAGGATGTTTGTGCTTCCCAAGATTAGGGTCCCTCAGGAGAGCCCATAATGACTCCATCAGAATGAAGTCACAGGGCTTCCTGCTTATGTGTGCGTCATACAAGTTGAGTCATGTCACTTCCAGCCTCAACAAAAACAAAAGCGACTTCAAAGTATGCAGTGCCACACTAGCACATTTTACTCCAGCACGGCATGGCTCTGGATGCAAAGACCAACGCAAGATATCACCAGTACAGTAGTTTAGTGAGCCATGCACCAAGTAGATACACACACAGACCTAGGTAGCATCAGATGTTAACCTTGCATAGAGATGCTGTGCTTGTGAGGAAAATTATATTTTGCCTTGTCATATGTGCCTACGTGTTCCCCATCCTATGTTATATGTGCATGATCGATATGTATGTATTCCCCTATGATCGATTAAAGACGCAATTATAGTTGTGTCCAACTTTAGTATGTCAGTATCGAGTTCTCGTGAAAACAACGAGTATTAGGCCTATATTGCCACGTTTTACAGTGTGCACGTTAATTCACCACATTGTCCCCGTTTCTAGGCCTCAAAGGGCCCGGACACCAGATTCAAGCTCCAGTCTCCTGAATCCACTCTGAGGAGCGATGCAGCCCCCACCTGCATCCCTGACCCTTCACTTACTTTCTGCCTCGCAGCGCAGTGCCCGGCCTGGCTCTGCCTGCCTGTCTGCCAAGAATATGTTATGCTTCCAGTTATCAGTCCAGCTTTCCTTCTCTGCATTCCTAAGCTACTGAACCGCATAAACAGTTCAGCTATAGTCTAGTCTTTCTGTCTCCAAGTAAGAGAAATACTGTATTAATATTCATAGAATATTCCTAGCACACGCAATACATGTAGAATATATGCATGCACCAGCCTTAGTGTCAAGTAGCCTTTGCCCTGATAACTTTTAGATTCTATCAACATGTACTCCAAACACCAGATACCAGATATGATATAGGTACATGTCGTCCTGACACCGCAGACTTTAGTCTCCTCTTCTAGTGCAGAAGTCATAGCCCCCAGTTCTCCCTAGTAACACGTCATAGCCCGTTTGCGCGCACCACTAGGTTAAAGGTCCCAGCTGCTCTCAGGTAGCCTTCTCCATGTTTCCGCCCATTCATGACATTTCTATGACGTTTCACATCACATGTCTCAGTGCACTCCCTGTACACGCCTTCTGTTTCCGCCCATGTGTTCTTATCTTACGCTTGTCACAAGTTACGCCTACTGTATGTAATGTATTTGAAATGTCTTACTATATATACGCTGCACTGTTAATGAAATGGTGCAGCTGCCTTCCTTTCTATTTTTATTTCAGGCTGTCCCGTTCCAGTCCCTTCCCTTTTGCCTGAATAAAGCCTGTTCAAACTCGGACACATCGGATCCTGCCTCTTATTTATTGAGCTATCTGTTATTGTTAATATATTCAAAAATAGTACTGGTAATTAATTATTTATTTACCACATAAATGGCGCCCGAAGAGTGACGTACCCCTTCCTCACGCGCTGGCGATGCAACGCCGGTCCCCTGACCCTCTGCAGCCGTGACGGAACAATACCGTGCACGTGCAGATATTTCTGCTTCAAGTCTCCCTCAGGCCCACGGAGGAGACGGAGACTGCGGTCCGACATCCAGACGAAGCGGTGTGGAATGCGGTTCGTCCCGACCAGAGCCCAAGCCGAGAGAGCAAGGTCCGAAGTATCTGGAGGCCCACCTGTTTCCGAAGTTTCCGAAGTATGTAGTAGTCCGACGTCGTAGCAGTCCAGTCCAGTCCGAGGCCTTCCAGTTTCTGCTTCCCGGTGAGTACCGTCGCGGGGGAAGTATCTAGACAGGATCATTAGTTTGTTCCTGGTCCGTTGGGTTTGGGTACGCAGATCCAGTCCGAAGTATTCACCTAGGTGGATACGGGTCCTGACGTGTCTCTTTATGGGACCGGTATGTTCTGTGCTGTTTTAGCAGTGCATCTAGTAATTCTAGTAAGTTTCGTTCTCGAGAAATTCATGTGTTCTGTTTTCAGTGTACCAGGTAGTATTCTGTTCGAACTGTTATCAATGTATTTTTATGTCGTGGTATGAGTGTTTTGTTTGCTATTCTATTACTGTGATTATTGTGTATTGTGTCCCAAGTGTACTACCGAAATGCCTCTGTTCTCGAAATTACGTCAGTTAAAGACCAGAAAAGGGTTACTCGAAGAAGCAGTTCCTGTCCCGCCTAGGGACAGTCCAGGACATTTTATGTATCACAAGCATGGCCTAGATGCCATAATATATCTAGACTTATGGGTGGACTATACTAAGGAACTAGAAGAGAAATATAGATGGCCCGTATCAGGTACATGGGATGCCGAGTGCATCATGCGAGTAGAAGAAGCATTATGGAAAAAGAAAGCCAGACAGTCCCAGAAAGATGCCATCGAGTTATGGCGCAAAGAATCTCATAAAAGAACCGAAAAAGAATTCAGAAAAACAGAATTAAGTAGGGAATCCTCAGAAAAAGCCCAAGAAAGGGAATTAATTGAAGAAGGTGAACGAGTTAGAGCAGAACAGTCAGACAGACAGAGAAATGCCCTTATTAAAGGTATGTATCCTCTTCTTGCCGAGGGCTTGCCGAAGGCAACCCCGGAAGCACCCTGTAATTTACCGCCGCCAATGGTCCCGATTAAGCTACGTCATAAACCGACCGCAGCTGATTTTTTTCTTTCGTCCTATTTGGACGACACAGTCCCAGCATATGCAAATCATGTTCTGCCTGTTCCGCCTGCTCCCGTTAATAATGTAATACCTGTCCCGCCAACTACTGTTCCCGGGGGTCAAGTTCATGTTCCAGCACCCCCGGACCAGCCCACAGTAAATGTACCCGTTATGCCAGTCACTCTACCAGCCCGTACAGTATTCACCGACGATTCTAGTTTAGGAGCCGCGGGGGGAAGTGCTCCTCGCACCCCGCCTCAACCGAAACGTCTGACGCTGCACGACGTAGCGTTACAGCGTACGCCAAAAGTGGCGACATACACAGATCTCAAGCGACTTCTTACTGATTGTATATATGATCCAGTTCCAGGCGAAGATCACATGATCTTATATTCAGTACGTTTAAGACGGGTGGCCAGCTTTTTGATCACCCTGCCCGATATGAAGGAACATCTGAATAGAATATATCGTTTCATCCGTACAGGAGAGAATCCAGAAAGTATTCACGAAGCTATGTCACAAAGGAAAGCCGAGGTTCAACTTATGATTTTAAAGTTCCTGATTAACTGTTTAATAAGAGAGCAAGATTATCCAGATAAAGACCAAGACGAGATGAAAGTCCTAACCAGGTGGAGTGACAATATAGCCGAGGGAAAACACAAGACACAAGGTTGTATAGAGAGTATGTATAAGAAAATTCGTAAGGAAATAATACGTATACACAAGGAACGAGAAGCAAAAAGAGCAACCGAGAAAGAGAGTGACTCTTCTAGTGAAGAGGTAGACAGCGAGAATCCCTCCAGAATAGCGTATGTAGGTAGAACTAGACTTTCCGACCGATATTCACGCCTAGATTACAAGAAAGCTTTTCCTCCTCCTGCACCAGAACAGTGTTCTCTTGAGCAAGTATTCCAGGCCACCGATCAAATTCTGAAATCACGAATAGGTTATAGCGAGCTTAGTACAATGCATGAACAAGAACTAGCCCGATCAGCAGTCCGATGGACTAGTGATTCTACCACTTTTCCAGACAAAATAGTGGCACAAACGTTTCTGAAACTGCCCCCAGCCGAGCAACGTCTGGTGGGTACATATATGATTCAGCACCTCATTACACTGTATGAGGAACAGCATTCTGACCCAGGTCCTCTACATGATGTATTGAACGAGTTACTCCAATACAGATGGAAAGGTCTAGGTACCGATTTAATTAGTGTCATTCTAGAACAGCGCCACAAATACCGAACATTTCTGAATCCACATTTTGTTCACGCCTCACCCCCAGAAAGAAAATCATTCTACATAGACAGACAGAATCCGTTACGGGAAGTGCATCCAGTTAAGGGAGAAGATGGTAGTCTAGAACGAGTATTTGTTTACACCCCTATCACGAAAATAGAACTCTTAGAAATGAAAAAGTTAATTCCTTGTCATGATAAAGATCCAGCAGGGTTTCACCGTGAATTAAAGGACATGCTCCGTATGGGAGAATACACGTATCCTGATATCATTAAAATGTTAAAGGTCCTGTTGCCTGCGGGCATATATGAAAAACTCAAAGAAAAAGAATTGAGGTGGGAGAGAAAAAGATAGATTGGACAGCATTAGAAGCTGAAGATAATACACGAGTACCAGGTACCGGTCTTGGGGATAAAGCTAAAGCTTTGCCCGAATTGTTAATACAAGTTTTGCCAAGATTACTAGCCACGAAAAAGGAAGATTGGGATGCCATCTCAGCCTGTAAACAGAAACAAGACGAAGACACTAGTGATTTTTATTCTAGATTTGAGAAATGTTTCATTATTAATAGTGGTCTGAAAACAAGTAGTGAATCGTACCCTCATCTTTTTGTTACCAAACTAGTCGAGAATTCAAGTCCACAAGTTAAAAATCGAGTACTGAAAGTCGAAAGTACATGGCAAGCTAATACTCCGTCACAGATGCTCCAGATGTTACAGTATCACCAGAACAGAATCAGGGAAGAGCAGGAACACGAAAAGAGACGTATGAAAGACACGAAAATGAAAGTACTAGTTGCACAGTCTGTTCCACAAGACAGTCAGAAGAGGGGTCCGAATCAAGCCAGTCATCCTGCAGCTCCTGTTAAAGGGACATGCAATTACTGTAAACAGCCAGGTCATTTTATAAACGAATGTGCAGTTCTGAAACACAACATAGCTACTGGTAAGACTAAAGAGAGACCACGTCCGTCTAGACAAGAACAAGTTTCACAGAATTCCCAGCCACCACAGAATGCACAACAGACAGTTACAGTACCGCAGCCTATCGCTGCAACACAACACGTTACACAGCAGATGTACCAGTATGCACAGTCAGAGTATCCAGATTATCAGCCATATTCATGAAACAGCCTAGAGAGGGAGGTAGGCTTGCCTCTCATCGAGATTCCTGTAGATCAAGAGGGTCCCTATGTACACAGTCAAGTATTAGGGAAAGACAGAAAGTTTCTGATTGATACAGGGGCAAGTAGGACTACCATCAGTCATGACGAGGTTCCAGGGGCTCCACTCTCAGGCTCTAGAAATGTTTCCCTTGGATTTTCAGGAAAGCCTATTGTTAATGAAATATCGAAACCAGTTACTCTAGTAGTCGGTCCATTGTCCCGAACTACAGATTTGTTACTCACGAAATCTTGTCCAGAAAATTTATTAGGCATTAAAACTCTGAAAGAATTAGGAGCAGTCATATGCTGCTCCCCAGAAGGGGTCCGTTTGTTTCTGCGTGATTTTAAAGGTCATTATGTATTACGTGATTTTGATCCAAGATTATTGAATGTACCACAGCATTTATGGGCGCAAGGTCCAACTGATGTAGGTTGTATGCATATCACACCCCATCGTGTCACTCTGAAGCAAGGTGTGGTATTACCACGAATCCGACAGTACAAATTGCCACCTGAGGCTGTAGCAGCCTTATCCAAAATTATTGACGAGCTTATTGCTCAAGGAGTGGTTGTAGAAACTGACTCCAATGTATGTAATTCTCCTATCATTCCAGTCCTGAAACGTACTGATCCAAATGCACCTCCAGTTTATCGATTAGTGATTGACCTTCGAGAACTTAATAAATGTATCATACCCCAATACCCAGTGGTCCCTGATATTTCCTCACTCTTGACAGCCATTGATTCTGAAGCCACGTTCTTTACAGTTATCGATCTCAAGAACGCATTCTTTAGTGTCCCTATTCATCCAGACAGCCAGTTCCTTTTCGATTTCTGTTTAAATGGAAATAGCTATAAATTCACACGAGCTCCTCAAGGTTTCACAGAAAGTCCTAGTATTTACAGTCAAGCACTGAAAAGACAACTAGACAATATTCACATGCCAACTGACACTGCCCTGCTCCAGTATGTCGATGATCTACTGATCACAGCCCGTTCTGAACGTGACTGCGAACGTGCGTCACTTACAGTCCTGTATTTTCTGGCCGAGATGGGGCACAAGGTGTCCCCTTCCAAATTACAATTCTGTGTCCAGCAAGTGGTATACTTAGGACACTTACTGTCCAAGAGGGGTAGGCAGTTGACACCTGACCGTATCCAGTTAATAGCACATCTTCCACAGCCCAAGACTCAGAAGGAGGTACGAGCTTTTATCGGCCTCACTTCTTACTGCAGACAATGGATTCCTCAGTATGCATTTCTAGCCAAGCCACTGATACAGTTAACGACACAGGAGGCAGCCGTATCGACTGTCCTCCCTTGGACCCAGGAACATACACTTGTTTTCAATGAATTAAAGAAAGCTTTATGCCAAGCACCTGTTCTAGCAACACCGAACTACAGTAAGCCCTTTACACTTTTTGTTACTGAACGTGATGGTACTGCATTATCTGTTCTCACACAAGATCAAGCAGGACAATACAAGCCCTGTGCTTATTTTTCTAGCACATTAGATCCAGTAGCCCAGGCTCTGCCTGCGTGCCTCAAGTCAGTTGCAGCCACAGCTCTAGCTATCAGACAAAGTGATTCCATAGTGTGAGGACACTCCCTAACAGTACAAGTTCCACACTCCGTGGAGGTTCTTTTAAACCGAACTCAGACTCAGCACTTGACAATTGCACGTTTAACAGGTTATGAACTGACACTGTTCCAGCCACACATAGAAATCAAACGCTGCAACATTTTAAATCCAGCTACACTGTTACCGTCAGTTACCTCTAATCCTGCCACACATGACTGTGTGGAAGTTGTTAACACCATGACAAAGCCAAGACAAGACTTGACAGACATTGCATTACCTAATCCCGACCTGACACTTTATGTGGATGGTTCATGTATGAGAACAAGTACAGGAGAACTAGTAGCCGCGTATGCAGTGACTACTGACACTGAAGTTATAGAAACACATCGTATTGACACCCTGTCTGCTCAAGCAGCAGAGCTTGTCGCTCTGACCCAAGCCTGCATACGAGCGAAGAACTTGAAAGTAAACATATACACAGATTCACGTTATGCATTCGGAGTCGTACACGACTTTGGAGTCCTCTGGCAAGAAAGAGGTTTTATGACTTCTCATGGAACCAAGATTCAACATGGCCCCCTCATTCAAGCTCTATTAGATGCAATACATTTACCGACAGCTATCGCTATCATGAAGTGCAAGGCACATGCGAAAGTCACCGACATCATTTCCCAAGGTAACGATCTAGCAGATCGAACAGCCAAGCTCACAGCTCAGACTCCAGACAGTCCAGTTAACACGACACCGACACACATTCCAGATCAGACTACTTGTATGACAGTTAAGGACCCAACACAAGATGTAATAGATATACAGTCACATGCTACTCCCGATGAAATCAAGAAATGGTCCGAACAAGGAGGGGTCCAGACAGATCAAGGATGGTTGACGAAGGGAAAAGCCACATGGTTTCTCCCCGACTCTATGGTTCAAGTCATTATTAACACCGCACATAGTCCAGCACACTTAGGAGAAAAAGCCATGTTAGACAGTATCCAGAACATCTGGTTTAACAAGCATTTACGAGCAGCAGCCAAGCAGAAAGTGCGTACCTGCATGATATGTTGTCATTTCAATCCAGGTAAAGGTGTCCCGGTGAAACAAGGTGGATTCCATCCTCCTGACCACCCTTTTGAAGTCCTCCAGATGGATTATATTCAGATGGAGCGATGTCGAGGTTTCAAGTATGTCCTCGTAGTTGTATGCGCTTTGTCCAGGTGGACAGAAGCATATCCAGTTCCAGATTACACAGCTGCGACCACTGCCAGGCAGTTGGTTCGTGAGTTTTTCCCCCGCTATGGATTACCTAGGGTCGTGTATTCAGATAACGGCCAGCCATTCTCATCCGAGCTCATGAAACAAGTTTCCCTTCTGTTAGGGTACCAGTGGAAGTTCCATTGTGTACGCCATCCTGAAGCAGCCGGTCTCGTAGAGAGACATAACCAGACTCTGAAAATCCGCATTGCTAAAGTGTGTGCAGAGAAAGGTGTAGATTGGATAGTAGCACTGCCAGTCGCCCTTTTCTATATGAGAATGGTCGCTCACTCCCGTTCAGGTCTGTCCCCGTATGAGATAGTGTTTGGACGTCCCCCCAATATGTGGGGTACACCTAGACCCCGTATCATTACCGATGTTGACAGTAATATGCTGACAGATTACCTTGCTTCCTTGATGTCTGCACTACAATCTTGTCGTTCACAGGTTGCCGCTGCATTTCCAGACAACACCGAAGTGAAACCGCACGAAGTCATACCAGGCGACTTCGTCCTCGTGAGAAATTTTGATCGTTCAAGTCCGCTGCAGCCCCGCTGGAAGGAGCCCCGCCTCGTTCTCCTCACCACCCGGACAGCAGTGAAGATTGAAAACCGAAAAGGGTGGCTACACGCCAGCCACGTCAAGAAATTCCATGGACTCAAAGCTAAATCTTTTCTCAAAGACTGCCCCGTTCTCAAGGACTGCCCAGAAACTGAATCTAAAATTCCCCTGTTAGAGAAAACTCCGCAGCAGGAGTATAAATCCAAGTTGAGGTCTAGTAAGTCAGCCAGTTTAATTGTCTAAGTCCCTCTCGGGTGAAACGGTTGGACAGGTTCCTGACATGTATAAGACAGACCCAGACAGTGAGAGAGTTAGTCAAAACTCTAAGAGAATACGCTATCGAAAGAATCTTTGCAGTCGATGTATAGCTACTCTGTTCTTTTTATTATTTTTAAGCCTTATGGTTACATGCATAAGTTATGCGTTGCATTTATGCTTTCCTATTTCACATGTACATATGTTTTCTAATGTTACAGTAGAGCACACATTTAGTGACCTGCCTCCTCACGAGTTATCCTATCGTCTTGCTATGCGTAATAATACTTTTATCCGAATGCTGCATTATTCACACCAGACCAGCAATGCCACTAATTGTTGGGTTTGTGGTCGACTCCCCCCTTTCCAGACATCGAAGGGAGTTCTGCCACTCTTTCCTTATCATTTTTCACATAATGGTTCGTGTGGAGCATGGTCCACGTTAACGTCATCCCTAACTGATATGTCCCTTCTGAATCGAACATGTTTCCCAGACAAGGAAGGTCTTTCCCATAGAACAGGGTTAGATCTAGAAAATGAAGTATATGATCTAGGTAATTATTCCTCGAATTTCATGGTTCTGAATGTTCAGTCGGATACTACTCCAGATTTGCCTGCTATTTCAGTTCTACCAGTTAAAGGCGAATTATGTGTCAGAAAGAATGGTTCCGCACATGTAGGTCATAGTGATTGTACTACTGTAGTCGAGTATAGTGACAGTGGGAAATCTATTTTCAAAGCCTCACGTCATTCTTATTTTGTTTGTGGTCAGACCGCATATGTTCGTCTGCCCCTAGATTGGGATGGAACATGTTACATTGCCTTCCTACTGCCACCAGTTTTTCTAGCCCCATCTGATTATCACCGAAACACACATCTAGTACACGTTAGACATAGAAGGGAGACTGAGTCCCCAATTGTCGATCAAACTGAAACTACCTTAGAACAATATCAAGACTTCAATAAAGGTTTCTTTTTCTTCATAGGTCCTGTCCAGAATAGTAAGTTAATACGTAGGCTAACCAGAACCCTTGAAGCAGTAGTGAATGAGACTACTTCCGCTCTAGGTAATTTAACCGAAGAGCAATCTGCCATTAGATTTGTCGTGCTCCAAAATCGTCTCGTTCTTGACGTCATACTGGCCGATAGAGGAGGAGCTTGTAGAGTCATCGGATCTAGTTGCTGCATTTTCATTCCTAATAACGCGCCGTCTGTTTATTCAGCTATAACGAGACTTCATAAAATTGCCCATCAGTTACACCAGAATCCAGGCACCTGGACATGGTCTGGTTGGCTCTGGAGTATCATATCTGCCTGGGGATGGAAAGTATTGTCATTCCTAGGTATAGCAGTAATGATCATATTCAGTTGCTGCCTCTGTTTACAATGTGGCCCTGCGATTTGCGGCTTGTGTGCTACCTCTTGTATTCCTAGTCCTAAGTCCCGTTCCAAGACAATTCGAGACGAGCAAATGATGCTATATGAACAGATAGATGGTATCATGAATATTGATGTTTCCTGATGGAAACGTAGGTCACAAGGAGGGAATGAGGAAAATTATATTTTGCCTTGTCATATGTGCCTACGTGTTCCCCATCCTATGTTATATGTGCATGATCGATATGTATGTATTCCCCTATGATCGATTAAAGACGCAATTATAGTTGTGTCCAACTTTAGTATGTCAGTATCCAGTTCTCGTGAAAACAACGAGTATTAGGCCTATGTTGCCACGTTTTACAGTGTGCACGTTAATTCACCACATTGTCCCCGTTTCTAGGCCTCAAAGGGCCCGGACACCAGATTCAAGCTCCAGTCTCCTGAATCCACTCTGAGGAGCGATGCAGCCCCCACCTGCATCCCTGACCCTTCACTTACTTTCTGCCTCGCAGCGCAGTGCCCGGCCTGGCTCTGCCTGCCTGTCTGCCAAGAATATGTTATGCTTCCAGTTATCAGTCCAGCTTTCCTTCTCTGCATTCCTAAGCTACTGAACCGCATAAACAGTTCAGCTATAGTCTAGTCTTTCTGTCTCCAAGTAAGAGAAATACTGTATTAATATTCATAGAATATTCCTAGCACACGCAATACATGTAGAATATATGCATGCACCAGCCTTAGTGTCAAGTAGCCTTTGCCCTGATAACTTTTAGATTCTATCAACATGTACTCCAAACACCAGATACCAGATATGATATAGGTACATGTCGTCCTGACACCGCAGACTTTAGTCTCCTCTTCTAGTGCAGAAGTCATAGCCCCCAGTTCTCCCTAGTAACACGTCATAGCCCGTTTGCGCGCACCACTAGGTTAAAGGTCCCAGCTGCTCTCAGGTAGCCCCCTCCATGTTTCCGCCCATTCATGACATTTCTATGACGTTTCACATCACATGTCTCAGTGCACGCCCTGTACACGCCTTCTGTTTCCGCCCATGTGTTCTTATCTTACGCTTGTCACAAGTTACGCCTACTGTATGTAATGTATTTGAAATGTCTTACTATATATACGCTGCACTGTTAATGAAATGGTGCAGCTGCCTTCCTTTCTATTTTTATTTCAGGCTGTCCCGTTCCAGTCCCTTCCCTTTTGCCTGAATAAAGCCTGTTCAAACTCGGACACATCGGATCCTGCCTCTTATTTATTGAGCTATCTGTTATTGTTAATATATTCAAAAATAGTACCGGTAATTAATTATTTATTTACCACACTTGGAGTCACTCAGAAGAAGTCGGTCACTGACTAGACTTTTCTTCAATCCAGGCAAATATTAAATGCATCAGGAGAGGGGGCCTGCACAGCCTCAACACCTGGATTTGTTGTGGTCTTGTGCAGATGGCATCGGCCTATACATATACTGTAGCCATCCAGTCTCGCTTGGATCAAACAAACACCTTACTGAAAGAGCTTGGGTGCGAAACAACTCGATCTTTCTAAGTGGTCGCGAGATCACATACTGCCCTACTGCGAAAAAGTAACATGGAGTAAACAAAAAAAAACACCACAGGCCCAGAAAAGGGGGAGGCGGAGGGAGGTGGTCAACATAGACAAAGAGTGGGGGGCGGGAGCAAAGGAGACACAGACAACGGGATGCACTAAACTTTGAGATAGGAGCAAAGCTGGAAGACAAGTAGGAAACTAAAAAAGCAGATGGGGTGCAACAGAAAATCGGGTGCCGTGCTGAAACCTAAAGCTCGACGCCTGTGCAAATAGCTGTGTGTTCCTGCAAGACACTCCCTGGCAGCAGGAATTAGCAATTAAAAAACAGATGGGGTGGGGGTGCCAATAGAAATTTGTGACCGGCGGAAAGCAATATTTTAAAAAAGAGTTCTCCCAAAGAATGCATGGCAAGGAACCTGTACTTGGCCGGTGCTCCTCAGCCTTAAACGGAAGTGAGGTATTTGCTGAGCTAACCAGTTAGGAGGTAGCCAAACAGTGCAACACTGGACTGAACCTATGGCAAGCAGGAGTCAGGAAAAAAGTGGTTTGTATTGAATACAGCAGTTCTTGTCGCCAGCGCATGTGCGCTTATGCTTGACCTAAACAGAGCAACTGCCACTCCTGACCTCTATAACGCAGGAGCGGCACTGATGACATTGGTGAGAACGAAGGAGACAAAGAACAGTGCCACCCCTAATCGCTCAGCAGAGGAGCGGCGGTGATTACAAAAATGCGAAAAGCAAACCACCCTCCCAATCCCCCAGCACAGGAGCAGTGGCACAAAGGAAACAAATATGCAGACTCTATAGCAGTCCTGCCTACTATAACAAGCATTTGCAAAGTAATCGGTCTCGCCTTTGGGACCTTATATGTATTTAGCTATACAGCACATTACCCTGGGTGCTGAAACATCTATTGTTCTTTTACATGGAGGGAAAGTAAGCACCAAACTGTGTGAAACGCCAGGTATGGGAACCCATGGAGAGAAATATTGCCTTTCAGCGGGAAATCGTATACTCCAAAGCTCTGTTTTTAATATAAAATCAGGGCCTTCGGTGGTTAATCACTGAAAGTAAGAGATTTGAAAAAAATATTATTGTCTGCGGGTGCTTGTAGAAGACAATTTCTATTTCTATGGACTGGAATCTAGAGAATGCTAACGTGATTCGGGTATTTTACTGACCTCTGCTGGTCGTTTTCCATCAAGAAAGTCAAATAGAGGCAGTTGCCAGAAAAATTAAAAAAAGAAAGTCTCTCAGAAAAAAAGCAATGCTGGTACTTTACTGACCTCTACTAGTCATTTTTTTTCTTTTAATTTATTTTTAACAGAGTTTTATATAGCGCAAGCTTGACCTGAAGTTATCGGAGCGCTTTATACGAGAACCAGTTGCTTTACATTAGGAAACATTCGTTTTTGTTAGGCACGGGGAGATTAAGTGAGTTGCCCAGAATCACAGGATGTTGCGCGGCCTGGCCGAGCCTCGAACCAGATTCCCCAGATTTGATGTGGCGCACCCTTGCCATTAGGTCAACTCCTCTCCCTAAAGTTTTCTGTCAAGACAGTTAAATAGAGGCAGTTGAACAAGCAGAAAGCAATTCTGGTATTTTACTGACCTCTACTGGTCGTTTTCTATCAAGACAGTTAAATAGAGGCAGTTGAACAGAAAGAAAAATCCCTAAGCAGAAGCAGACAAGTCCTAGGGCTGATCGCCAGAGGCCACAAAGTACATACACATATAGTATATATTAAAGTATATACAAGAGGTCTCAAATGCTCGACCTAAAATTAAATAAAAACATACTTACTGTTGCTTCAAAGCACATTGCGCTGGCAGCACAATTTATATAGGTTTGGCCCACCTTCATAGGTCAGGTGATAGGTACTTCCTATCAAACCACCATGTTGGGTGGGGATCTTTGTTCAATGGGTCAATGCTAGGTTCCAAACACATAGTGCTCAATGGTGACTGTGACGAGGAAGACGGAGGACAAAGGTAATGTAGATTATTGTTAAATAATCGGTGCATTATCCTACTCCGCTACATGAAATATGCGGGTTCCCTTCCAACCCAAGCAGGCCGTGATGATACAGCATCCTAACGGGACCCCCCAATAACAAGCAGACCACACTAACTGTGACATTCACCCCGTGACCTGGTCACAGCACTCTCATGCCCACTCGCTCCCTGCAGTGTAGCAGCGTTTTCATTAAAAACACGTTCAAAAGACAAGAACCTTGTCTATAAGTATTGGGATGAGGATAGATAAGAGATTTTTAGTGACTCCACAACTATTTTACTGTGAGATTAAGGAACAAGGTGTCATTTGAGCGTGCAAACAAGTTTACACCGAAGCGGCTAAAGTTCCCCTGAAATAAAAGTGCTCTGGGGGAACCTGTTGCAACGATGTTCTCAGTTTAAGGAATGTCTTTTCTTGAGGCTAAATCTTTGAGTTGACAATTTAGTAGATCTGTGTTCTAATCCCAGCTCTACCCTGTTGACAGCAAGCTTTGTGTGATCCTGGGTATTGCCCTTCTCTCCTTTCTTTTGCCAACACAGTGGCCTCCCTCCTTCTCTACCTATCCCTTTACCTCAGAAGAGGTTTGATGCCCATTTGTGGGCAGGGACAGTAGTGCAGGCCTCAGTACTTTCGACCCTACACCCTTCACTGCATTGAATGCACACTCACTCCTTGAAACAAGAAGGAAGAGATAATTATAGGCCTTTCACACCTGACAAAAATCACACATTCTAACTTATCACACATCTGTTCATGCGTAGTCTGTGGCGCAGGGTTGGGTTTTAGTACACTAAGTTAGAGGCAGAACATCTGGAAATCATTTCCGATGGTGGTTCCCCAAAATAAACACAAATTGAATTGGAATGATTACTAGTGGCATTCATGCATTACACCTAAACCAAGATCATGGCTAGTTTGGACAATCTGTGATTCAATCTGGTTTCCACCTCCAATTTGTGTGATCCTGGGCAAATTTGTATGACTTTTTCCCTGCCTGGTTTATTTTCTCTGCCAAAAACTGAGTGCTCAGAAACAGACTACCTCCGAGAAATAAACGCAATGACATAATCGTCCATGTGACAGGCTACCGCTCAATGAATTAAAAACCAGTTATGAGCATGTTGCAGAGATGTGTGTGTTTCATGGGGACACCAGGTTTCAATCCATGCAGAGGGATGATTGCAGGGCGAAAATAAGGAGTACCATTGGGTTGGAAAATAATGACACCTGCTATTTAAACAAATAAATAAGCAAAATGGGTCGTAGCATGCGCTAAAATAAAAGACTTTTAAGAATAGTGGTCCCTAGAAAAACAACATTAAAAAGGGGGTAAAAGGAATATAGACCCAGTTCGTACTATATTTCTATATAATTTTTCCAGCCGGACAGAGGTCAGATATTTAATATTTTACATTCAAATAGGAACAATACAGACAAAACAATTTGTAAGTGGGACACAAACCTGCATCCAACTAAACCAAGAGGGACAAACAAAAGAACACAAAAGGCTCAGGAAAAGCTATAGGTTTGTTAAATACACACATTTCAACGTAACAAACAAATTGCAAGAGAACACCTTTACGCATTAAATGACAATTTAGAGCAGTATATAAGGTGTATTGGGTGTCGACAGTGTTTTGATCCATATATCCAATAAATGTTTCATCATCAGTTCATTTAGAATAAGCATGCCCGTGTGCAATTGCCTATAATGAATGTTGGCAACTCCCGCATGGGTATTAACAAATATGGAACTAAGGGCACAAATAGTGAACAGCCAGACCAAGAAAAATACAATCAGAGGTGTAGGGGAACCAGACCGCTTAGAGCGTCAAAGGTAATGGCACGGTATTAGTGAGACCCATCCAGTGATGGGAAGGGGAAGGCGTGATGGCTGGAGTATCCCAATGGGGGAGGGGGCCGCAGCCGTGTGCTCCTAATTCCAGATATAGGGTTGTGCTAGGTCCGTGTTCCTGGGTTGCAGACAGTAAATGCCGGCTTCCGAGCTGCGGGAGGCCCTTCCCCTTCCCATCACTAGATGGGTCTCACTAATACTGCGCCATTACCTTTGACGCTCTAAGCGGTCCGGTTCCCCTACACCTCTGATTGTATTTTTCTTGGTCTGGCTGTTTACCATTCGTGCCCTCGGTTCCATGTTTGTTACTATCCATGCGGGAGTTGCCAACATTTATTACAGGAAATTGCAAACAGGCATGCTTATTCTAAATGTCCTGATGATGATCCATTTGGGAGACAGCCATGAACGCAGGCTTTACCCCGCGCTGCCATTACGACGCTGCCATCACAACGAAAGTCGTTACAACGGCTTGCGCTGGAGGGCGCTCTTGGTAAAGGAATAGTTTTATTTTTTATTCCAACACCTTCCCTACTGTTATGTGGGCTGGAGTTGGAATAGAAAATTAAACTATTCCACAATCCAGCGCCTACAGCGCAAGTCGTTGTAACGACTTGCGTTGTAATGGATGCGTCGTAATGGCAGCGTGGGGTAAAGTCCGCGTTGTCATGACATCCATCCATCCATTTATTGGATATATGGATCGAAACGCCGTCGACACCCGATACACCTTATACACGGCTCTAAATTGTCATTTAGTGTGTAAATCAATCAATCAATCAATCAATACATTTGTATAGCGCACTACTCACCCATGAGGGTCTCAAGGCGCTGGGGGGAGGGGTGCCGCTACTGCTCAAATAGCCAGGTCTTGAGTAGCTTCCTGAAGGTAAGTAGGTCCTCGGTCTGCCGTAGGAGAATGGGGAGGGTGTTCCAGGATTTGGCGGTGAGGTGGGAGAATGATCTGCCACCGGTGGTCGCTCTTCGGATGTGGGGTACAGTGGCGAGGGCGAGGTCGGCGGAGCAGAGCTGGTGGTTCAGGGTGTAGAAGGTAAGTCATCTGTTGAGATATGTCGGTCCGGTGTTGGGGAGTGCTTTGTGTGCGTGGGTGAGGAGCTTGAAGGTGATCCTCTTGTTGACGGGTAGCCAGTGCAGGTCTTTTAGGAGGGGTATGATGTGAATGGGGCGAGGGATGTCGAGGATCAAGCGTGCGGAGGCTTTCTGTATGCGTTGTAGTCGTTTCAGAAGTTTAGCCGAGGTTCCTGCGTAGAGGGCGTTACCGTAGTCCAGTCTGCTGCTGACGAGGGCCTGGGTGACCGTTCTTCTTGTTTCAGTGGGGATCCACCTGTAGATCTTGTGGAGCATGCGGAAAGTGTTAAAGCAGGAGGACGAGACGGCGTTGACTTGCTTGGTCATGGAGAGTGTTGAGTCGAGGATGAACCCTCGGTTGCGTGCGTGGTCAGTGGGTGTCGGTTTTGTTCCCAGTGCGGTCGGCCGCCAGGAGTCGGACCATGCCGAGGGAGTGGCGCCGAGGATGAGGACTTCCGTCTTGTCTGAGTTCAGCTTCAGGCAGCTGATCTTCATCCACTCGGTGACAGCTTTCATTCCTTCGTGGAGGTTAGTTTGGGCTGTGAGGGGGTCCTTGGTGAGGGAGAGGATCAGCTGGGTATCGTCGGCATAGGAGATGATGTTGAGGTTGTGCAGTCAGGTGACGTGGGCGAGTGGTACCATGTAGATGTTGAACAATGTCGGGCTGAGAGATGATCCTTGGGGTACGCCGCAGATGTTCTCGGTGGCTTTGGATCGGAAAGGGGGAGGCGGATGCTCTGGGTTCTGCCAGAGAGGAAGGAGGTGGTCAAGTCCAGTGCTTTGTCTCGGATCTCATCATTGTGGAGGCGTGTGCTTAGGGTGCGGTGGCAGACCGTGTCGAAGGCGGCTGACAGGTTCCGGAGAATGCGGGATGCCATTTTGCCGTTGTCCAGTAGGATCCTGATGTCATCAGTGGCAGCGATGAGGGTAGTTTTGGTGCTGTGGTTGCTGCGGAACCCGGACTGGGACAGATCCAGGATGCTGTTCTCCTTGAGGTAGCGGGTCAGTTGTCTGTTGACGGTCTTCTAGATGACCTTCGCAGGGAACGGGAGCAGGGAGATGGGTCGTAAACGTGCTCTCTAGCAATTTGTTTGTTACATTGAAAATTGTGTGTTTAACAAACCTACAGCTTTGCCTGAGCCTTTTGTGTTCTTCATTGATTGTCCCTCTTGGTTTAGTTGGATGCAGGATTGCGCCCCACTTACAAATTGTTTTGTCTGTATTGTTCCTATTTGAATTTAAAATAATAAATGTCTGACCTCTGTCCAGCTGGACAAGTTATACAAATATAGTTCTGACTGGGTCTATATTCACCCCCCCTTTTTACTGTTGATTCTCTAGGGACACCTGTTCTTAAAAATAGCTTAATTCCCAAGGTCCCTGTCAGACCTTACTTGAGTTCCCTTTTATCTCTACAATATATACTAAAATAAAAGACGTCAGTATCTTGTCTCCAATTATTACTGTACAATTTCACTACAATATTGGAGCAGTGAAGTCTGGCGGTTAAATTCTCGACCGGGATACCAGCAGACCCCTGCTCTAATTCCAGCTTCCCTGCCATTCTACATAGTGTGAACCTGGGCAGATTGCTTTAGCTGTCAAAGTTGGAAGCGCTTAGAAATGGGCTAAAGCCAATATTGTGTTGTTTATAACTACCAAACACATTGACTTATCTAAACCCAATGAACGTGTTGCTTCATAACAAATACACAAAACACAGATAATGAATAATTCAGAAAGGACACACCCATCTGCACTGTCTTTGTTGCATCATTAGACCGCACATATTCAATGACCCAGTAACATGTTGGTCTTGGAGGGGTGCTACACAGCAGAGGTCTCCTGCAAGTGATGGCAGAGACACCCTTGGGTGGGTGAAGAAAGTGAGGGGACTCCCAGTACTGTTATAGAGAGTGGATGTTGGGTAGTAGGAGAGCAAGGGGTGGAAGGTGCTATCATGTTCCCTTTTTTAGCTCATCTTGTGCCCTCTTCACACACATGCACAAAACTTTCATAATAATCCTGGAGAGCAAAGAAATCCTCAGGACACATCATAGGTGTATCAACAATTCGTTGAGTGCCCGATGTAAGCACAAATTATACACAAGTTATCTCAATTCTTATTTTCTTTCTTTATTCTTTTGGTCTTGCTTCAGACTGCCAACACGTGTTTCATCGCTTACAAAGGAAAATCGTCCCGCGACTTTCTCAAGGCTATGTCCTTTTTGATAAAGACCTTTCTTTTGTGGTGATATTTCCAACCCACAAAGGGATTCAGTATCTTGTGCAACGTCAAAAAGGCAGTCCATTCATCTGAGGGATCCTATCTTTTCCCCAAATCTTGAGCTCGTGAGTCTGACGGTCTCGTCCCAAACGTCGCTCTCCGTGTAGCTCGAGTATGAGAACACCTTACAGCACCGTCTTCCAAATAAGTGGGTTTATGTACAAATACATGTGTTAACCTCCTGAGTGGCGCCAATATACCTAACTATTATACCACTGTTCATTAGTAGTTGCATAATCCTGGAGAGCAGCCACACACAAACACCACTGACCCCTCACAATGTTGGGCGTACACGTAGCTGCTCCACAAAACAATTGGATAAAAAAAATAATAATAATAATAATTGTCACGAATAAGCAAAGGGCTCTGAGGAAGCTCGGAGTGCTGTTGTCATGATGTTTGCACCTGGTTACCATAGACCCTCATGTTATCCTTGCTGGCCACATGAACCTGTCAGAGACATTATGACAACACGTATATGAGCTCCAGAAAGTGGCGTCTCTGGGCATTTCTTGGCTTGGAGCTAGAGAGGAGCGAGCTGAGTCCAGGTTGGAGACTACCTATTGCGATACTCGGTGTTTCACAACTTGTGGAACATACATTTTGTTATAGTCAGTGTTTTACAAACACCAACTGATTTTTACGGCCTTCATTTCATTGTTCCCCCGTGCCAGCCCTTTGAAGAAGAAATGATTGGTGACTACCTCGGTCCCTTGCTGGTGATAGCAGCACACATAGCACATCTGGTGTTCCACTATAACCATGATAGAAAGGGACGTAAGGTAGGAGAACACCTTAAACATATGATAAAAGCATAACAGCTACACAACCATTTAGGTTTCAGGTCACTGTCAACCCTGTTGCCAACCCTGTTTTCACGCTTTATTTTTTAAATCACATTTTAAGCCCAAATCAATACTATCTCACAGTTACCTTTTTAGTAACATTGACATTTTACTAAGATATCAGAGAAGAATTTTTTTTTATAATTGCCAGTTTTTTAATGATATAAAAAATTGTGTCATACTTCACTCTTTAGTCTTGTCACCTGCCAGCTTATTCACTGATTAGGAAGTTGGAATACTGAGGAATGATGGATTTAGATACACTTTACTGAATAGAAGCAAAATACTGAAGGCAAAGGATGAAGTTGTTGTACACATATTTTTGGAAGAAAAATCTACATGTTTTTCTCCAATGTTGTCTCCGATTTGGCTCCCAGATTTAACTCACTTTGCTCTAGTGTATTCTTCCTTACTGTATTCTTGCTCACTAGATTACACAATCCACACCACAAGGCACCTTGTATATCCCTGTCCCACAACAAACACACATATCACTCAGAGATTTAACCCAGCACATTACACCGACTCATGGACAACATCAAATTCCCAACACATACACAGCTATGCCGCTATTTCTCACCACCAGCGAAACACTCACTATACGTAATACAGCAAACAATCTACTCAAACTACTCTGCGAATCTTGTGCTTCATTTGTATTAATAAAATAAACACTGCTTTTCTTAGGAGTCTGATGGGGCTGCTGAACTTCAAGGCAGTTTATTCTCGACTCCACCTATTGCCTCTATCTTCCACTCTTACTTTTCCTGGTTCTTTACTTCCACCCCTACACTTTCATTTTCTTTAATTTAATTCCTGATATTACTTTTCAACACTGCTTTCCCCATGTGTTACTACTTTCCTATATGTCTCTTCCTCCTTATTTCACTGTTTCTGACTTTATTTCTCTTGCTCTGGGTCAAAACAAGTGTCAAAATACAAACAGAGCGCTAATGTCCTACTACTTGCAACCACTGTTGCAAAAAAGCTTTCTTTCGGTCATTACAGAATTACGATATTGGATATGTGGCAATAATTCATTAGATACATCACAGTAATTAATGATAAACGTGTGACAGATAAATAATAAAACAGATAAAACAGCAGTTAAAAAGACAAAAAATGTGGTGACCACAGGGTAAGCCACAGTTAGATGCACAAAAGGTCCCACTATAAAATCACAACAGGAAAAGTTGATCCATATTCTACAATATAAAAACCTAGGGCTACTATCTAACTCTAGCTAAAAGGATTGGGAAAGTGTAGAAAAAGAACTAGGAGGCACCCCTTATCACATCTTAATGTGTGCCTTCTAATAATCCACATTTTACTAAGAAACTTTGCGACTGCACAAGCAACTAGCAATTTGCACAAGCAATTTGTTTCTTGGGGAGTTGCACATCGGACAAGCAAAGAGGATATAGGTAATTGATTCAACATAGCAAGGGCACCCAGGACAGTACAGTTGTGCAGGGTAAGGCCGTCGCCTAGCTGCTGTGAAGGAGTTCACAGGAAGGGAGCCAAATCTAAATTGGATGTAGAACTTCCTGTCCTGTGGAATCGTAATGACCTCCTTATATTATTTGTATGTGCTTAGCAGTTTAAAATTTATAAATTCTAATGTGAGGTGGCCTCCAGAGCAAGACCTCTGACCTCCTTGTCAGTGATCAGCTCTCCCCCCCTGCAGCTCCACTGTTAAGTGCAGCTGCTCTGTGCACTGTGCTCTGCCTGGTCAGGTAGGTGTTTGAAGCCCTCCTTCACCCGCAGGCTCCTGCATGCACCTCATCCCTGGTTGTCCAGCGGGAGAGCCTTGCTTTTGTGCTGGCCGCTTCTGTCTGTCTCTGTGTTTGTGCTGTTTTTCTGCCTTTCTCTGCCTGTTTTTCTGTCTTCCTTCTAGCCTCTTCATTGTATTTTCTATGGTGCCTTTCTTGTCTTTTCTATCTTCTGTGCCTGTTTGCTCTCTGTACCCTTCCCGCTGCTGCTGCCCTGCGGACCCTCCCCCCTGGTGGTTCCCACTCTTCCCTTCCCCTCACCTACTTAATGGTGGTCGCAGCACGGGCGGGCCAAAGGCAAGCTTGTCTACGTCCGTCCGCGACCCGACTGCGGCCAATGCCAGGAACCCTGGATCTTCAACCTCCCACCGCTACAACTTCACTGCCCTCCTCGCACTCAACCCCGGAAGGAACAACAACTGCCAGCGGTCGACGCCGAACACCACCCATGGCCAGTTCTCCTGCCGTCACTGCTGCCATCCTTCACATCCGATCGCACCCTCACGGCCCCCACACTGAACGCCGTGAACACTGACGCCCTGAAGTGCATCCTCCTCAATATGCGCTCCCTGCACAGACATGCCTAGAGATCTGGAACCTCCTCAACTCTCTCTTGCCAGACATTGCCTTCATTACAGAAACCTGGACCAACGCCTCCTCCACCTCTGACATCTCCACCGTCATCCCCGACGGATACAAGATCCAGAGGGAGGGCTCGCCATCATACACAAGAGCTCCCTCTGACTCTCCACCTCCACCACTAAGGACTCCTTCCCCTCCACCGCACACCTTCACTTCCAGATGCAGACCAGCCCCAAAACCACTCTCTGTGGCACCCTCGCCTACATACCCCCTGGACCCCGTGATTCGTTCGCCACTACGTTGCTGACCTTATCGCTCCCCACGCCATCGCCTCCATGAACTACATACTTATCGGAGACCTGAAATTCGACCTCGACAACCCCAGCGACCCAAACTCCACCACCCTCCTGGACAACCTCGCCAACATCGGACTGAAACAGCTCATCACAACGCCCACCCACAAGGCAGGACACACCCTCGACCCCATCTTCGCAGGAGGAAACAACATCCACTCCAGCCACACCACGCAACCTCCATGGACAGACCACCACTGCATACACTTTCACGTCGATAAACCCAAGCCGCCCAAGCCTGCACCACATCCCCCACAAAGGAACTGGAGCAAAGTCACTGAGGAACAACTCAACTCCACCCTCAACTGTGAAGACCCCACCACGTCGACCGACACCAACCTCACAGCCAAAAGACTCTACAGATGGATCTCTAGCTGCGCAGACAAGCTTGCACCACAAAGCAAACCCAACAGACAACGCCCCAGGTAAGCCTCCTGGTTCACTGCCGACCTCCAAGAATCCAGACGCACCTGCAGACTCCTTGAGAAGAACTGGAGAAACAGCAATGCCAGAAGAACACACCACCTACAAAAATGCGATGACGGAATCCACCAACTCATCAGATCCACCAAAAGGACATTCATCCAAATCAAGATCCTCGCCAACGCCAGCAACTCCAAGCAACTCTTCAGCGTCATCCAGGAATTCACCAAGCCCCCAGCGAAACCACGGACATCACCCCTTCCCAGGACCTCTGTGAGAAGCTCGGATCCTACTTCCATCTGAAAATCAAGGCACTCTACGACAACTTCAACGACCAGACACTCCACTCTGAAACCACTTCCTGCTCCAGCAATGCCATCCAGCCCACCATCTCCTCCTGGACCCAAATCACCACTGAAGACACCACTTCGACCATGAAAGGCATCCACTCAGGAGCCACCACGGACCCCTGCCCCCTGCACATCTTCCACAGAGCCGCCACCGCCATCGCTCCCAAACTACGACACACCATCAACACCACTTTCAAGACCGGCATCTTTCCTGATGACTGGAAACACGCAGAAGTCAGACCCCTGCTCAAGAAGCCTTCAGCAGACCTCCCCGACCTAAAAAACTACCAACCCATCTCCCTCCTCCTTCATGGCCAAAGTCACAGAGAAGACTGTCAATGCACAACTAATCAAATTCATCGCAGAACACTACATCCTCGACCCCTCCCAATCCGGATTCCGCAGCAACCACAGCACTTACACCGCTCTACTCGCCGCAACAGATGACATCCGCACCCTCCTCGATCAAGGACACACCGCGGCCCTGATACTACCCGACCTCTGTGCAGCAGACACTCACCATCAGACTCCATGATAAAAGGAACCGCCCTCGACTGGATCCGCTTGTTCCTCACCGGCCGAATCCAAAGAATCAGACTACCACCTTTCCTCTCCGAACCCACCTCCCCCTTGGCATGGGACAACACCTGGTGGCCTATGGCCCTCGGCAGTCCTCCCAAACCCACGAAGCACACCCAAAATCTCATCATCATACTCAAGTCCTCCCTCTCCATGACACGACAGGTCAACACCGTTGCTTCCAGATGTTTCAACACCCTCTGTATCCTCCGAAAGACCTTTGAGTCAAGGAAGGCCGTCACCCATAACCAGCAGACTGAACCATGGAAATGCCCTCTACACCCGGATCAACAAGTCTCTGCTACGCAGGTTCCAGACCATACAGAACACCACAGCCAGACTCGTCCTCGGCATTCCTCGACACGAACGCACCACTCAACACCTACGGAACCTCCACTGGCTCCCCATTGAGAAGAGAGTCACTTTCTCAATACTCACCCACGCCTACAAATGCCTCCACAACACCAGACCCCAATGCCTCAACAAGAGAATCTCCTTCCAAATACCCAAGAAAAACCTCCGATCTGCCGACCTCGCCAAAACCCAGTGCGTCCGCAGAGCCAGAACAGGTGGAAGAACCTTCTCCTACATCGCAGCCAAGACCTGGAACGAGCTCCCGCTCAACATCAGATGTTCCCTGAACATCTTCATGAAGACGCTCAAGACTTGGCTTTTCGACTGATAGGGAGTGGCTCACCCCCCACCTCAGCGCCTTGAGACCCTCACGGGTAAGTAGCGTGCTTACAATTCCCCTGATTGATTGATTGAATGTGTAACAGTGGACTGGGCCACCCAGTTCCAGTATTGGGTCTCAACTAGTCCTTTTCTTGGTAATAACGTCCCACGACCTCCCTAAGCCTATTGCTGTAAGTAGTGACTTGACTTTGGTGAACCACCCAATTTTATTAAAACGGTCAAGGAAACAAACTTCATCAGTTGCAGCAGCGTCGTGAGAGAGCTATAGGGTTAATTTCAAGTGCAGACAAAAAAAGCAGGGGGCGAAGTCATGCTTTGTCCACAATAGATGGTCTGCCCATGTCTAACCTTAGTGGAAGGAGTGGAGTACTCTGGGGAAGAGGACAGAGGGATCTCAGAAATGTATTCTCAGTGATAAGGGGACCTTCCAAGTTTTCAAACCCTCAGAGTTCTGCCCCGTAGAGAGCAGAGCCCCCTACTTTGTGGTCATGAATCTGAGTGATGCTGCTATTGGTCTTGACTGGCGATTCTGTGCTCCTTTATCAGAGCCCAGGCGGTCTGCTTCTGCTGGAGAATCCGCCTCACAATGTGGTGCTTCCAGGCCATTTCCTCGGAGAGGGTCACGCCCAAATAGTCGAATGTTACTACTCTCTCAAGGGTGGTCCCCCCCAGAGACAGTTTTCCTTTAAACAATCTACGGGGGTTCATCAATAAAAGTTTGGTTTTCGATGTGTTGACCTCCTGGCCTCTCAACCCACAAAAACGTTGAAGCGATCTAACAGCAGTTGGAGACCGCTAGGGGTCTTAGAGACCAACAGCGTATCGACTGCAAACAGTAGGGTTGTTACTTTGGCACTCCCCAAGCTGGGGGTATCAGTGGGGACTTCCGCTAAGTGGTTGACCACTCCATTGATGAAAAGCTAAAACAGAGTAGGAGCCAGCACACTGCCCTGTCTGACCCCCCTGGGACAAGGGCAACTGACAGACCTTATTAGTGTTGACTAATCGGGTCCGTCAGTTGCCCTTGTTCCCCCAGCAGACCCTCATGAATTATCCTTGTGAAGGTGAATGACCAGTCCAGGGATAGGGGGAGGGAGACCCAGCTCCTAAAGGACATGCCTTAATTTGTGCATGGGGATGAGAACGAAAGCCGACTTCAAATCGATGAATGCTATGTAGTGACTACCCCTTTCTATAGTCTCTGTTTTCCAGGCCAGTAATCAAAATAAAAAAACCTGATAGATGGTGCCAACTTTCTTTCTAAACCCTGCTTGGAAGGGGGATAGAATGTTGTTCTCTTCCATCCTAGCCGTGATCTTCATGAGACGTGCACGGGTGAAGATCTTTTGGGCACCATCGATCAGCCTAATGGGCCTGTAGATTGATGGCAGCGAGTGATCACCCTTTTTAAATACTGGTACTACCTTGGCTTCCTTCCACGAAGGCACTATTGGAGCTCCAGCAGAAATGCCATTACCAAGTGCCAAGATATACTTAGACCAGTTGACAGTGTCATTAAGGAAAACATCACCGGGAACACCATCAGGCCCGAAGCTTTATTCCTAACCACTGAGTTTATACTTTGTGAGATTTCATCTAGGAAAAATAACTCAGAGGTCTGGGGACTAATATGATTGGCGATCGAAACTTCACTAGCCATGGCTCCTGTTCCAGTTGAAGGAATATAAAATCGATATTATATGATGTTGGCTTAATGTATCCAATATATCTATGCTACCTTAGGAAAACCCCTTGTGTATACACTCAACCCATGCATATCTTAAGAATCGGGCCTAGACTGAACAAACGCCATTTTGGTTTCATTCCCCGGGGTCTCTTTCGTTAGTCAGGAAAGCACATGACCTGTTCCTGTGTAGAGGGCCTGAGAGGCCGGCCTGGGCTATGAAAGGACCATTGATTCTAACTTAGGAAACTCAAGGCTGCATCTGTCTTTCTTGTAGGATGAGCACATTCTTGTAGGCGCGATGCCTGTACTCCCGTGCCCCAGAACGAAAGGGAGGCACCTTTACTGACCTACCCCTGGAATAACTTGAGCTGAGTTTTGAATCAATCAGTTGTGCTTTATATGGGTTTTTCTGCTGGCTTCACGAGAAGTGGTACTTTTCCATGTACGGGGTTTCCATGAGGTATGCTGAAAGTATATATGCACTGTTTTGAATATAATCCAGCAGTCTCCTCTGCGCACCTTTGAGGGTTGTGTCGAGAGTGAGACTCCCCTATATAGGGCGCTTTTGCAAAATAAACGATTGAATCTTCTCCATTGCTGACTGACTTATTCTTGGTAAATCAGGTATATGGGCTATCGATAAGTATAGCTCTATGATATATCATTTTTGGTACTTCAGTTGGCGACTCCGCCGGGACTCCGCGATATGGTTGTCCCCTCCTGTAAGCAGGAGAAGAGGGACGGGGAGGGGTTGTGGTCGAGTTGGTGGACTGAAAGAGGATCCTAATTGAGAAACCAGTTTGTGGTAGAAAAGGGAAATACCTCTCTCGAGCCCAGTGACCTTCCCTGCTGCTAAATAACCCTTCGCCGGAGTCCTTCGGGCTTAACTCGGAACAGCTGACCGTGTTGGTCTATAAAGGAGTCCTCAGTGGAGAACGGACAGTCAGACCTGAGTGCACCAGGTGAGTGAATTGTATTGTAAGTCCTTCGTTGACTTTGGAACGAGCACTTTGGAGAAGTGGCTCAGAGAAACAGTTAACTGTGTATGGAATTTGGTGGTTAGTGAACCACAGGGAATCTGGGGGTCTGACGTGGCAGAGGAGTGACTGCACGGGTGGATGCCCCCCAGACTTGTTTGGTGACTATTTGAGCCAACATCGGACGCCTTAGTGTTGCACGGAGGGTGCTCACTCGGCTGAATCCTCTTCAGAAAAGCCCTAGGAGCAACTGGGTAAGCCTGGGTTCTGGAGCTACGCGCCCAGATGCCCGGCCCAACCAATACAGGACTATGGGATGGTATGTAAGAGGGTTCGTGGGTCGCCTGTCTGGTGATCTCAGGGCAGTCTTTGGACTGTCTCTTTTGTGAATCTTTGTTGGTCTGGAATCCGGCGTGATCGATTCCCCGAACAGGAGTCGACGGGCTCTGTTCGAGTAGACATGTCATTTGGTATTTTGAATTTATGACCGAAGTATTTCTATCGATCGAAACTTATGCACTTTATGTATGTTAAGTGAGTGGAATTATCTGAGTCAGGAGTGAAAGAGTATGTGTTGAACGGACGTGTCCATGTGAGTAAGTCTGGCTGGAATGGTATGAGTTATTGAATTCATAAATATGTTGTGTTTTAGTAAATTTTGTTTTGGATGCAGCCGTCGGCGGAGTGGACGGCTGGAAGAAAGACAGCCTGCTCCTCCGGAAGGCAATCCCAGTTTTGATATGTACGTTAAACATGGTATTCCTCCCATTTTGTTTAATACACTATGGAACAAGTATACTAAAGATAACTAAGAATTACAATGGCCTTTAACGGGGTCCTTTGACGAAAGAAAAATTAATTACTTGCAGAACCAATTGTTTTTGAAAAGGAGCCATCAGACTATGTTCGACTCCCTGAACTTATGGTTAAAGGAGGTGAAACAGCGGCGAATAAGAGAAGAAAAATTGGGAAAAATTAAAGCAGGACAGACTGTTACTCAAATGGCAGTGGCATATGTAAAGGAAAGAGTAGAAAAGAATATTGAACAAATGGATAGACAGTTTCGATTACAGACAGATAAGAGTTATGTGGCACGGACTGAGGCAGAGTATGAAATAGAGGAATTATTAGAGACCCGTCCGCCACCTCCATATGCCCCCCAAGGTTTGTATCCGGCAGTCCCAGTGGATAGGACAGGGAAGGCTGGAGCCCCATCTCTCGCAGCAGTGCCCTCAGTTGCACTGGTAGCCACGCACCCTCCGGCTCCATTTTCTGCTCCTCCTACCCTTCGTCCAACTACCTCAGATTTGATTACTTTGTGGGCCGGTTGCTGCCTCTCCCTTGTCCCAGGTATTTTTAACGCCCTCAGCTAGAGGACCAACGGTCACCCCTATGGGAATAACCACTGCCTCTTCAGATGTCACGCCACGACGCCCCGTAGGAGGGTTGGAAGGTCGACGAGTTTTTACTCGATCGTCCTTAGGAACTGAAGAGAGACGAGCTGTATTGATTCAGGCATCCCAATGGATGCGGAATCCGATTTATACTTTGGAAGACATTTGGAATACTATGAAAGATTTTGAACCAGTTACGCAACAATTAGCATTAGAACACATGGCAATCCGATTTCTTTCCTTGTGGGAGCAATGTTTTCAGGAAGATCTGGCCCCTCAGATATTATGTGATATCAGGGACCCAGCTTTTAAGTTCGAACTACAGGTCGAAGAAGTGTTTCAGAATGTTGAAACCTTGATACAATACCGGGACCGGATGAATAGGAAATGTCCAGATTTGGGGGCACAGTATCCCATGAGAGAAGTGCACCCTCTTTTCCACCCAGAAATTCCCGAAGTAGTAGACGGAGGTGGCCAAGTAACCAGAAATCGTATAGAGGCACGTTTCCAAGAGCAGTGGGTTTATACCCCTTGGAAGCGAAGTGAGGTTCTTACTTTAAAAGCCTAACTTCCTGACCCTCGTAAAAACCCTACGGCCTATTATAAGGAATTAACAGAAGCCGAAAATTTGGCCGTTATAACTTTAGCCGATATTGAGTTATTTTTCGGCCTCTTGATCCCAGTAGATATATGGAGACAGGTACATGATTCGGATCATGCTACAGAACTTGGAGGGACCTGGGATCAGATTAAAGCATGGGACAAAGATCGGAAACCGGGTGATAAGACTAAGGAGGAGATTTTACCTATACCCGCCCGAATCATCACGTATAAGCAAACTCTTATTCCCCCTCGAATGGAGGATTGGGATAAATTAACGGCTTGTAAACAGAAAAAGGATGAAAGTGTATCTGATTTTTTCACTCGGTTTGAGAAAGTATTTGACTTTAGTGGGCAAGACCTGTCCACGGAGGGTGGAATAAGATTATTTGTGAATAGGTTTGTCACTAACTTGTTGCCTGAAGTAATTGCCCGATTACAGGCTGCTGAAAGTACATGGACCACCTCGACCCCTTCAGTTATTCTTAGCATGGCCCAGTATTATGAACATCGAGAAAATGAGAGCAAAGACAGGTCTGATAAAAAGGTTAAGGAATTAAAGACCAGAGTGCTGTTGCAACAGGTTAGTAGAGGACAAAACGGTGGAGGTAGAGGAAGAGGTTCATTCCCAAGAAGGGCCATGATGGGTCGAGGTGGAGGAATGGGTCCGACCCCAAGTATAGGGATAAATCAGTGTTCTAATTGTAGACAAGAGGGGCACTGGTGAGCTCAGTGTCCATTATTATGTGGACGAGGAACTTTTAACAGAGGAAGGGGACGAGGACGAGGCAGTACTGATCGAAATAGTATGAGACGCGGGGATAGTGGCGAGACGGGAAGGAACTATTTTGATGATCCTCAAGGGAGACAATACTATAATGAGGATTATCGGGAAGATGGCTATGACAGAAACGGTTATGCATGAGACAGCCACGGACAGAGCAGGGGCCATATATCAGTACCAGTTGACCAACAGGGATCTTATGCACAGGGGCAATTGATGGGGATATCTGAAAAGTTTTTGGTGGATACTGGAGCAATGAATAGTTCAGTTGCTCATTCATGGGTCCCGGGGGCTGCTCTGTCTGGGCAAAATAACGTATCAGTTAGTTTCTCAGGAATTCCCGTGGTAAGCCCCATTTCTAAGCCACTCCCATTTACTATCGGCCCTGTTACTGTCACTCACCATTCTTGCTTACTTCCAGTTGTGGCAAGAATTTGTTAGGATTGGATGTATTAAAGAAATTGCATGCTCGTATTTATTGTTCTCCTGATGGTGTTTATTTAACCATGCAGCCTCCTACTGAATGTACGTCTCAATGTTTGGTCAAAAATTAACCTCTCCCTCCTGAATTTTCTGAAATTCCCCAGACCCTTTGGGCTAGAGGGGACACAGATGTAGGATTGTTAAAAATACCCCCTGTATCAATTACATTAAAGCCAAATGCACATTTGCCATGTATTACCCAATATCGAATTTCTCCAGAAGGTGAACAGGCATTTTTGCATGTAATCCTTGATTTAATTAAGAAAGGAGTGGTAGAAGACACAGCTGCTAATATTTGTAATAGCCCCATTTTACCGATTCTGAAAAAGGCCCCACTAGATGGTGACCCTGATTATAAAGATACCTATCGTTTTGTAATTGACCTCAGGGAGGTTAATAAGATAGTGATTCCTCAATACCCTGTGGTTCTGGATATCACTGCAATTCTTACTATGATTCCCCCTACTGCACAGTATTTCTCAGTAATAGATTTGAAAAATGCTTTCTTAGTATCCCAATCCATCCTGGCAGCCATCATATTTTCGGATTCTGATTGTCTGGCCGCAGTTTTAGATTTTGTCGCGCACCTCAAGGCTATACTGAGAGTCCTAGTATTTATAGCCAAGCTCTAAAAGCAGTACTAGATGAAATAGTCCTACCTCCTGGTAATGTTCTCATCCAATATGTGGATGACATCCTAGTGGCATCAGACACGGCGGAAGGATGTAAAGAGGCCACTGTTAAATTGTTGAACCATTTGGCAGCTAAGGGTAATAAAGTATCCTTATCCAAATTTCAGTATTGTCGACAGTAAGTGACCTACCTTGGTCATTTACTGTCGAAAGAGGGGAGAAGATTAACTCCTGAACGGATAACTGTTATTACTAACATGTCTTTGCCCAGTACTCAATGTGATGTTCGTGCTTTTCTTGGCATAACCTCTTACTGTCGCCAATGGATTCCTAATTTTTCCCTTCTGGCTAAACCTTTGTTGCATTTGACTACCAAAGATGTGCATGAACCCTTGCCCTGGACGGATGAATGTCAGGATGCTGTTGATTCTCTGAAATCTGCTCTTTGCTCTGCACCTGTTTTAGGTACTCCAGACTACCGAAAACCTTTTGCACTTTATGTGCATGAGGTGGATGGTTGTTCATTTTCAGTGCTAACACAAGGTTTTGGCGGAAAACAAAGACCGTGCGCATATTTTTTGGCAGTATTGGATAATGTTGCCAGAGCCCTTCCTAGCTGTTTAATGGCTACTGCTGCTGTGGCAGTGGCCATTCAACAGTCGGAGGGGATTGTTTTGAATACTGACCTCACAGTGATGGTACCGCACGCTGTGGACATATTATTGAATTGAACAAAAACTCAGCACCTTACGAGTGCTCGATTAACTGGTTACGAATTAACTCTATTCGCACCCCACATTACTATTAAACGATGTGCCACTCTGAATCCAGCCACGTTACTACCCCTCCCTTCGAGTGATCAAAAGGACGATGTACATGATTGTATATTTTGGACTGAAGAAGTAACGAAGGGACGTGTAGACCTCACTGACACCCCTTTATCTGAATCCCAAGGGGAGTTGTATGTGGATGGCTCCTGTAAGTTACCAGATGGCACGACAACAGCTGCATATGCTATAACTTCTCTTAGAACAGTAGTGGAGACCGCTCGGGTTTCCCAGCACTCAGCGCAAGCAGCTGAACTAATAGCATTATTAAGAGCATGTGAACTGAGCGAAGGTTTAAGAGTAAATATTTTTACAGACAGCCAGTACGCCTTTGGCGTGGCCCATAGTTTTTGGAGGCTGTGGAGGGAACGAGGATTTCTTACCTCCCATGGTCAAAGAATACAACATGGCCCTTTGATCGAAAGACTGTTGAATGCATTAACCTTACCAGAGAAGGTGGCCATCATTAAGTGTAGTGCCCACAAGAAAATTATTGATACTACAGGGGAGGGAATTGCCTTTGCTGATCAAGTAGCAAAAGATACAGCGCAGACTAAAATGTCTACTATGTTCCCCAGTGTTTCAGCCAGATGGGTGGCGGAGACCACAGTATTTGACAATACTATTGAAAGTGTTAGAGAATTGCAGAAAGAAGCCACTCCTGATGAACTACTGAAATGGGAACAGGAAATAGGGCGGTTGGATAAAAACAATTGCTGGACTGATTTGACTGAAAAACAGCGATGGCTTTTGCCCAATCCACTGGTGTACGTAGTAGTAGTGATGGCCCATGGTCCCGCTCACATTGGAGCAAAAGGTATTTTTGCATTATTGGACCCAGTGTGGAATAACTCGAATATCCCCAAGACTGCTGCCCAAGTGGTTAAATACAACATGGTCTGTTTACAGCATAATCCTGGAGAGAGGGAGACAGTTCTTAGTGGAAAATGTGCACCTCCTTCTCTACCGTTTGAAGTAATACAAATGGATTATATTCAACTCGAAAGGGTAAATAATCTTACGTACGTGCTGGTGGTGGTCTGTGCTTTTAGTAAATGGGTTGAAGCATACCCCACTAAAGATAATACCGCTTTGGCCACTGCAAAAGCCCTGATTAAAGAATTCCTGCCTCGATTTGGTTTGCCCCGAATTATTTGGACAGACAACGGGCTACACTTTAATGCAGAACTTGTCAAACATATTTGTAATGGGTTACAGATAAAACAGAAATTCCATGCAGCACGACACCCACAGTCTTCAGGACTGGTTGAAAAATATAACGGCGTACTGAAATTAAAGATGGCAAAAATTCAAGAGAGCATGGGCTTGAGCTGGCCTGATGCGCTGCCCCTAGCATTAATGTCATTAAGAGTAACCCCCCATTCTTGGGCTGGGCTGTCACCTTATGAGGTCGTTTTTGGTCGACCATCCAACGTGTGGGGTGTCCCAAGACCTAGGTCCTTCCGAGATCTTGATTATCCTATGATGACAGATTATCTGTACGCTTTAACTAAAGATTTGCGTTCCATTCATCAACAGGTGTCAGCAGTACTGCAGCCGCTGCCGGAGGGTCCCGGACATCGCTTGGAGCCAGGACAGTGGGTCCTCGTTCGAAATTATCAGCGGAAATCGAGTTTGGAACCCAGGTGGAGCCGTCCCTACCAGATTCTTTTGGCAACACGAACTGTAGTGAAAGTAGATGGGAAAAAGCACTGGATCCATGTTTCACATGTGAAGAAGTTACCCCTATTGCTCCCTTTCGATCAGCAGAATTGAGACGAAGTTCTAAAGCAAGAGGAAGAGCGGAGGTTGAGTTTTGTGCCTTTCTCGGATGCCCTTGAAATCGGGCAAGAAAGGATTGTTGATACCGCAAGCAGACGAATCAGCCACAGTTTCTGAATCTCGTGATAAGGCTGATTCCTCAGAGGCTTCTGAAAACCTTGTTGCACCGAATGTCCCTGCTGCTGTGTTGTTTCATGACCAGGAACTACCTGGCCATCTTCGATACAATTTACGGCCCCGAAAGCAACGCAGTACCCCAGTTTCGGATGTTAGAAGATAGGGAAAGACTTGAGCTGTAGGGTTGGAGAGAGCTCTTTTACTGGGGTACTGAGCAAGACACTGGACTGAACCCATTGAGAGCATGTAACTATCACATTGCTCTGTTCAGAAAGAAAGACTGTGCTACAATAAGGGCCTAAATTGCAACCGCAAAATCAACGTGTGAGGTTGTTTCTTTAGGATGAACAATAGGAGCCTGCCTGTGAGGCTCTAGACGGACACAGGGAGAAGAAACCCTCTGGCAGTTGGCTTGCACCCTTTTCCTGAGTTTTAGTTTGGACTTTTAGTTAGGATGTACCCCTTTGCCCGATTTACCCTTGAAGACGAGAGACCCCTTGCTCCCAGACCTTTTCTTGAAAATGTCCCCATGTTTTCCGGTTGGGCGACCAGAGTGAAGATAGCCTTTGTAATAACTATTGCAGTAATTATGATAATATTAATGAGTGTGTTTATGTATTTAGAATTGCAATACCCTATGCATAAGGTATTAGGCACTACAGCAGCCCCACCTGAGCACTTCTTTTATACTTTGCCTCCCCACAAAGAAAGACATCGAGAAACATACGCTAAAAATGTGTTCATTGAAATGTTGCATGAAGCTCATAGCACTACAAACAAGACAAACTGCTGGGTATGTGGCCTTTTGCCATCTGTAATGTATCGTCATGATTTAATCATTTCTTTGCCATTAACACAATTAGCGAGCTGTGAAGCCTGATTTCAGTTGCTATCTCTTATGTATCTGCATTATGTAGCTGACCCCAAAAGATATACTGAAAAAGATTATGAAGCTGTTTTAAAGTATATAGAACAACATCAGGGATTTATGCTCAGGGAAACCAAGGAGAGGGATCTTTAGATCCAGATGCCTGTATGAATCTGTATACCACTTATGAAAATGCTACCTGGTTGAAAGAAGAAATGTTAGAATTTGAACACTTTAACTCTACGCAATATTTCCAGCATTTCCAAGACCGTAATGTTTCTGATGACAAGGCAATGCCAGTTCCTATTTTGAATAGTACTGCTTCCTTTTGTATACAGGGAAAAGGTCATGTTAAGGTAGGAGACAGTAGATGTAATTACACCTATACTTTGCATACCGACAGCACTCCGCCCTTGATAACTCCACCTAATGTGTATTTTGTATGCGGTGAAAACGCTTACACTTGGCTTCCCCGAGTATGGGCGGGGCAGTGTTACCTGTCCTTCCTTTACCCTCCGGTACATATAGCCACTTCCAATTACCATAAGAATCATCAGCTGACTAAGCGAAATTCAGATTTCTCCCGAGCCAGTAGAAGTATTGATACTGATAGCACTGATCAGACTGACACCGCATCACAGCAGTTTGTAGACATAGCAAAGAGTCTCTTTCCTATATGGGGTCCTATTTTTACCAGTAGAGATGTCAGACGTCTCTCCAGAGTAGTGGAAAATGTAGTTCAAACCACTACTGGAATTTTAACTAACTTGACCGTAGAGCTTCAGGCTACGAGACTCGTTTCGCTTCAAAATCGGATGGTGCTTGACGTCATCCTAGCTGATCGAGGAGGAGCATGCCGCGTGATCGGCAGCTCCTGCTGTGTATATATTCCTGACTCTGCTCCAACTATACATTTGGCCATTCAGAAGTTACATCGCTTAGCTGCTGAAGTACATGCTGACACTGGTACTTGGTCCTTAACGGGGTGGTTCTGGAACCTCCTATCCACCTAGGGTTGGAAAATCTTCATGATTCTTGCTGGAGCACTTGGGGTGGTATTTGCTTGTTGCCTGTGCCTTCATTGTGGGCCGGCATGCTGCTCTTATTGTGCTACCAAGCTCATTTCCTCATTGACTGTTTCACGACAGGCCAAAATTGAGAAGCAGTTAGTGCAGAAGGAGGTTACCGACCTTATGCAAATAGATGAAGGTGTGTTCTTAGATTAGGATACCTGTTATATTATATATTGGCTACATCACGCCAAAAGGGCGGTCTGAAGGAATATAAAATCGATATTATATGATGCTGGCTTAATGTATCCAATATATCTATGCTACCTTAGGAAAACCTCTTGTGTATACACTCGACCCATGCATATCTTAAGAATCGGGCCTAGACTGAACAAACGCCATTTTGGTTTCATTCCCCGGAGTCTCTTTCGTTAGTCAGGAAAGCACATGACCTGCTCCTGTGTAGAGGGCCTGAGAGGCCGGCCTGGGCTATGAAAGGACCATTGATTCTAACTTAGGAAACTCAAGGTCGCATCTGTCTTTCTTGTAGGATGAGCACATTCTTGTAGGCGCCATGCCTGTACTCCCGTGCCCCAGAAAACAAAAGGGAGGCACCTTTACTGACCTACCCCCGGAATAACTTGAGCTGAGTTTCGAATCAATCAGTTGTTCCTTATATGGGTTTTCCTGCTGTCTTCAAGAGAAGTGGTACTTTTCCATGTACGGGGTTTCCATGAGGTATGCTGAAAGTATATATGCACTGGTTTTAATGTAATCCAGCAGTCTCCTCTGCGCACCTTTGAGGGTTGTGTCGAGAGTGAGACTCCCCTATATAGGGCGCTTTTGCAAAATAAACGATTGAACCTTCTCCATTGCCGACTGACTTATTCTTGGTAAATCAGGTATATGGGCTATCGGTAAGTATAGCGCTATGGTATATAATTTTTGGTACTTCACAGTGTAAACTGCAGAAAAGTGTTCATGCCAGGTGGAAACGGCAATGTTGTTAGTAGGTGGCCTCGGTCCATTCATTGGTGTCTCCCCTGGTCACTAGAAGCCAGGACTGTTGTGAATCCTTACTTTGACAAGCATCCGTAATCTGGAACCATCAGTTCTCCTCCCACTCCTTTTTGGCTTTGGCCTGAGCTATCTTATAGGATCTCATTGCTTCTTTTAGATCCACCACGTTGTTTGCTCTAATGGCTATGGCCAGTGTAATCTTGATTTTCTACACTCCTGGTTAAATCAGGAGGAATGTGATCTAGCTGATTTCAACTTGCTGTTAGACCTAAGGGAGGTACTAAAATATGATGCTAGCTGATTAAAGAAGTGTGTATGGCAAGACGTAATCTTTAAAAGCCCATCGTACTCCTCAAGTAGGCTGAGTAGCTCACTAGCACTCTCTAGGAGATTACACTTCATAGCATCTAATTTTGAGGTGTCGGTAGCTACTCGTGCTACTTGAGTCACCTGTTGTAGTTAATAGGGCATACTTCCTTGGTAGAAAGTCTTATATGTGGATGGCCAGGATTTTTGTCCCACGGTGATGACATGTCAAGCTCGAGAGGGTTGTGGTCACTGTCAGTGGTCAACCCAACTACCATGTCCATCATTTCAATCCACAGTTTGATATCTAGCAAAATGTAATAGATGCAGCTCAAATTAGTGGTTCTATTAAAGTCCCCCAACTTATCGGACTTGGTCCGGCCATTGACAGCCCTAAGCCCATACTCAAGGGTTAGTGTATGAAGCTGTAGTGCTGTTCGAGTCCATTTTTTAATAGGTGGCAAGTCAAGGGGGACAACGAGCCACAGCTCATCCACTTTGTCACTATCGGTTAAATCTTCTGAGTCTAGAGGTTCGAAGGTGAAGTTAAAGTCACCTGATACTATTAACGGTAACATATGATCTGAGCTATAAACACTAACAAATCACTCCCACACTTTTCGCTCTGTGATTATACTTTCGCGGCTCAACAGGAAGAGCAGGGGGGTTATTTCCTGCCCTCTCGTGATTTGAGTTTGCAGTGTGGCATAAATAAAAACACTCAACCTGTAGTAGGGCCTTGGCTTCACTTCCTGGTGCAGGGTGGGCTGTGCTTTATGACAGGCATGGAGGGAGGGATGGGCTTGGCTGCAGCCTCATTCAGTGTCCCTGCTATTACAAGTGAGCGAAAGGCAATGTGGTGGTGGTATTGGTGGTGGTGATGTTGTTGGTGGTATTCGTGGTGGTATTGATGATGATGGTAGTATTGGTGGTGGTATTGTTGGTGGTGGTATTAGTGGTGGTGGTATTGGTGTTGGTGGTGATATTGGTGGTGGTGGTATTGGTGGTATTGATGGTGGTGGTATTGGTGGTGGTGGTCCTGGTATTGGCGGTGGTGGTATTGGTGGTGGTGGTAGTGGTGGTGGTATTAGTGGTGGTGGTGTTGGTGGTATTGATGGTGGTGATATTGGTGGTGGTATTGGTGGGTTTAGTGGTGGTGGCATTGGTGGCGGTGGTATTGGCGGTGGTGATGGTATTGGTGGTGGTGGTGGTATTGATGGTGGTGGTGGTATTGGGGGTGGTGGTAGGGGTGGTGGTGTTATTAATAAAACTGAATTTTGAAAACAACCCATCAGGTGGCTTTAGTACAGATGACATGTTACACAGATGTGCTATTGTCACCTTCAGCCCATTAGCACAGGATTATGTGCTACCTGGAATTCACATGACTTAAATTTGCTAATCATTTCTAAATCTATTTTACTTGGGGGTTGAAACAGAGGTGGTGGTATTGTGATTGATGGTGGCCGTATTGGTGGTGGTGGTATTGATGGTGGGGTATTGGTGTTGGAGGTGGTATTGGTGGTGGTAGTCTTGATGGTGCTGGTATTGGTGGGTTTGGTGGTGGTGGTGGTATTGGCGGTGGTGGTGGTATTGATGGTGGTGGTATTGTTGGTGGTAGTGGTATTGGTGGTGGTATTGGTGGTGTTGTTGTTAATAAAACAGGCTTTTGAAAACAACCCGTCAGGTGGTTTTAGTACAGATGATATGTAACACAGAAATGCTGTTGTCAGCTTAAGTCCATTAGCACAGGATAATATGCTACCTGGAATTCACATGACTTAATGTGCTAATCATTTCTAAATCCATTTTACTTGTGGGGTTGAAACAGAGATGGCGGTATTGGTATTGATGGTGGTGGTATTGGTGGTGCGGTATTGGTGTAAGTGGTGGTAGTGATGTTGGTGGTGGTATTAGTGTTGGTGGTGGTATTGGTGGTGGTATTGGTATTGGTGGTGGTATTGGCACTGGTGGTGGTATTGGCACTAGTGGTGGTGGTATTGGTGGTGATGGTATTAGTGGTGGTGGTGGTATTGGTGGTAGCATTGGTGGTGGTGATGTTGGTGGTAGTGATGGTGGAATTTGTGGTGGTGATGGTATTAGTGGTGGTACTGATGGTGGGATTGGTGGTTGTGGTGGTATTGGCGGTTATGGTAGTATTGGTGGTGGTAATGTTGGTGGTATTAGTATTGGTGGTGTTGGTATTGGTGATGGTGGTGATATTGTTGATGGTGGTGTTATTGGTGGTGGTGGTATTAGTGGTGGTGATATTGATGGTGGTGGTAGTATTGGGGGTGGTATTAGTGGTATTGGTGTGTGGTATAGGCATTGGTGGTGGTATTGGATTGCTTGACGGGGTTTTGGTGGTTGTGGTATTGGTAGCGATGGTGGTATTGGTTGTGGTGGTAGTATTTGTGTTGGTGGTATTGGTGGTGGTTGTGGTTGTATTGGTGGTGGTATTAGTGATGGAGGTATTGACAGTGGTGGTACTGGTGGTGGTGGTATTGGTGGTGGTGGTATTGGGAGTGATGGTATTGGTGGTGGTGGTATTTGTGGGGGTGGTGGTATTGGTGGTGGTGGTATTGGTGGTGATATAGGTGGTGGTATTGGTATTGGTGGTGGTATTGGTGGTGTTGGTATTGGTGGTGGTGGTGGTGGTGGTGGTATTGGTGGTGATGGTATTGGTGGTGGTATTGGTGGTGGTTATATTGGTGGTGGTATTGGTGGTGGTATTGGTGGTGGTGGTATTGGCTGTGGGGTATTGGTGGTGGTATTGTGGTGGTATTGGCACTGGTGGTATTGGTATTGGTAGTGGTGGTATTAGTGGTGGTATTGGTGGTGGTGTTGGTATTAGTAGTGGTGATAATGGTGGTGATGGTATTGGTGGTGGTGTTGGTGGTGGTATTGGTGGTAGTGATGGTGGAATTGGTGGTGGTGGTATTAGTCGTTGTTCTGATGGTGGAATTGGTGGTTTTGGTGGTATTGGTGGTGGTATTGGCGGTTATGGTGGTATTGGTGGCAGTGGTGTTGGTGGTAGTAGTATTGGTGGTGTTGGTATTGGTGATGGTGGTGATATTGTTGTTGGTGGTGGTATTGGAGGTATTGGAGGTGGTGGTATTGGTATTGGTATTGGTGGTGGGGATTGGTGTTGGTGGTGGTATTGGTGGTATTGTTGTTGGTGGTATTGGTGCTGGTATTGGTATTGGTGGTGGTATTGGCACTGCTGGTGGTGGTATTGGTATTGGTATTGGTGGTATTAGTGGTGGTGGTATTGGTGGTGGTGGTATTGGTGGTGGTGATATTGGTAGTGGTGGTCTTGGTGATAGTGATGGTGGAATTGGTGGTGGTGGTGGTATTAGTGCTGGTTCTGATGGTGGAATTGGTGGTTGTGGTGGTATTGGTGGTAGTATTGGCGGTTGTGGTGGTATTGGTGGCGGTGGTATTGGTGGTGTTGGTATTGGTGATGGTGGTGATATTGTTGTTGGTGGTTTTGGAGGTATTGGTGGTGGTGCTATTGGTGGTGGTGATATTGGTGGTGCTATTGGTGGTGATATTGTTGGTGGGGGTATTGGAGGTATTGGTAGTGGTGGTATTGGTGGTGATATTGGTATTGGTGGTGGTGGTATTGTTGGTGGGGTATTGGTGTTGGTGGTGGTGGTATTGTTGTTCGTGGTAATGGTTGTGGTGGTATTGGTGCTGGTATTGGTATTGGTATTGGTGCTGGTATTGGCACTGGTTGTGGTGGTATTGGTCGTGGTGGTATTAGTGGTGGTGGTGGTATTGGTGGTGGTGGTATTGGTGGAGGTGATATTGGTGGTGATGGTATTGGTGGCAGTATTGCTGGTATTGGTGGTGGTGGTGGTTTTGGTGGTAGTGATGGCGGAATTGGTGGAATTGGTGGTGGTGGTTCTATTAGTGGTGGTTCTGATGGTAGAATTGGTGGTTGTGGTGGTATTGGTGGTGGTATTGGCAGTTGTGGTGGTATTGGTGGCGGTGGTATTGGTGGTAGTAGTATTGGTGGTGTTGGTATTGGTGATGATGGTGATATTGTTGGTGGTGGTATTGGAGGTATTGGGGTGGTGCTATTGGTGGTGGTGATATTGGTGGTGGTGATATTGCTGGTGGTGGTGGTATTGGTTGTGGTGGTATTGGTGTTGGTGGTGGTATTGGTGGTGGTATTGGATTGGTAGAGGTAGTATTGGTGTTTGTGGTATTGGTAGTGGTGGTGATAGTTGTATTGGTGGTGGTATTGGTGGTAGTGGTATTGACATTGGTGGTAGTGGGGGTGGTATTGGTGGTGCTGGTACTGGTGGTGATGGTATTGGTGATGGTATTGGTGGTGGTGTTGGTGGTGTTATTTGTGGTGGTGGTGGTATTGGTGGTGGTGGTATAGGTGTTGGCATTGGTGAAAGTGGTATTGGTGGTGGTGGTATTGCTGGTGGTGGTATTGGTGGTAATGGTATTGGTGGTGGTGGTGGTGTTGGTTGTGTTATTTGTGGTGGAGGTGTTGGTGGTAGTGGTGGTGGTATTAGTGGTGGTATTGGTAGTGGTATTGGTGATAGTGGTATTGGTGGTGGTGTTGGTATTGGTGGTGGTTGTATTGCTGGTGGTGGAATTGGTGGTGTTAGGGTGTTGCTATTGGTGGTGGTGATATTGATGGTGGTGGTGGTATTGGTGGTATTGATATTGGTGGTGGTGATAATGTTGGTGGTATTGGTTGTGGTGGTATTGGTGGTGGTATTGGTATTGATGGTGGTATTGGATTGGTAGAGGTGGTATTGGTGGTTGTGGTATTGGTAGTGGTGGTGGTATTTGTGTTGGTGGTATTGGTGGTGGTGGTTGTATTGGTGGCGGAATTAGTGGTGGTGGTATTAACAGTGGTGGCATTGGTGGTGGTGGTACTGGTGGTGGTATTGGTGGCAATGGTATTGGTTGTGGTGGTGATGGTGGTGGTGGTGTTGGTGGTGGTGATGTTGGTGGTGGTGGTATTGTTATTGGTGGTGGTGGTATTGGTTGTGGGGTATTGGTGTTGGTGGTGGTATTGTTGTTGGTGGTATTGGTGGTGGTATTGGCACTGGTGGTGGTGGTATTGGTATTGGTAGTGGTGGTATTAGTGGTGGTATTGGTGTTGGTGTTGGTACTGGTAGTGGTGATATTGGTAGTGATGGTATTGGTGGTGGTGTTGGTGGTGGTATTGGTGGTAGTGATGGAGGGATTGGTGGGGGGTATTACTCATGGTTCTGATGGTGGAATTGGTGGTTGTGGTGGAATTGGTGGTGGTATTGGCGGTTATGGTGGTATTGGTGGCAGTGGTATTGGTGGTAGTAGTATTGGTGGTGTTGGTATTGGTGGTGATATTGTTGTTGGTGGTGGTGGTATTGGTCGTGGTGATATTGGGGGCGGTATTGGTATTGGTGGTGGTGGTGGTGGTGGTATTGGTGGTGGGATATTGGTGTTGGTGGTGGTATTGGTGGTGGTGGTATTGTTGTTGGTGGTATTGGTGGTGGTATTGGTGCTGGTATTGGTATTGGTGGTGGTATTGGCACTGGTGGTGGTGGTATTGGTATTGGTAGTGGGGGTATTAGTGGTGGTGGTGGTATTGGTGGTGGTGGTGGTATTGGTGGTGGTGGTGGTATTGGTGGTAGTGATGGTGAAATTGGTGGTGGTATTAGTGGTGGTTCTGATGGTGGAATTGGTGGTTGTGGTGGTATTGGTGGTGGTATTGGTGGTGGTATTGGCGGTGGTGGTGGTATTGGTGGCGGTGGTATTGGTGATACTAGTATTGGTGGTGGTATTGGTGATGGTGGTGATATTGTTGTTGGCGCTATTGGAGGTATTGGGGTGGTGCTATTGGTGGTGGTGATATTGCTGGTGCTATTGGTGGTGGTGATATTGCTGGTGGTGGTGGTAGAGGTGGTGGTATTGGTTGCGGTGGTATTGGTGGTGGTGGTGGTGGTATTGGATTGGTAGAGGTAGTATTTGTGGTTGTGGTATTGGTAGTGGTGGTGGTGGTAGTTGTGTTGGTGGTATTGGTGGTGGTAGTTGTATTGGTGGTGGTATTGACATTGGTGGTAATAGTGGTGGTGGTGTTGGTGGTGGTGGTATTCGTGGTGAAGGTATTGGTGGTGGTGGTATTGGTGGTGTTGGTATTGGTGGTGGTGGTATTGCTGATGGTGGTATTGGTGGTGATGGTATTGGTGGTGGTGTTGGTGGTGGTGATATTGCTGGTGGTATTGGTGGTGGTATTGGTGGTATTGGTTGTGGGGTATTGGTGTTGGTGGTGGTAGTATTGTTGTTGGTGGTATTGGTGGTGGTATTGGTATTGGTGGTGGTATTGGCACTGGTGGTGGTGGTATTGGTAGTGGTGGTATTAATGGTGATGGTGGTATTGGTGGTGGTGTTGGTATTGGTGGTGGTGATATTGGTGGTGATGATATTGGTGGTAGTATTGGTGGTGTTGGTGGTGGTGTTGGTGGTAGTGGTGGTGGAATTGGTGGAGTTGGTATTAGTGGTGGTTCTGATGGTGGAATTGGTGGTTGTGGTGGTATTGGTGGTGGTATTGGCAGTTGTGGTGGTATTGGTGGCGGTAGAATTGGTGGTAGTAGCATTGGTGGTGTTGGTATTGGTAATGGTGGTGATATTGTTGTTGGTGGTGGAGGTATTGGTGGTGGTGATATTGGTGGTGGTGGTATTGTTGGTAGGGTATTGGTGTTGGTGGTGGTATTGGTGGTGGTGGTATTGTTGTTGTTGGTGGTATTGGTGGTGGTGATGGTATTAGTGGCAGTATTGGTGGTATTGGTGGTGGTGGTGGTATTGGTGGTAGTGATGATGGAATTGGTGGAATGGGTGGTGGTGGTGTTATTAGTGTGGTTCTGATGGTGGAATTGGTGGTTGTGGTGGTATTGGTGGTGGTATTGGTGGCGGTGGTATTGGTGGGAGTAGTTTTGGTGTTGTTGTTATTGGTGATGGTGCTGATATTGTTGGTGGTGGTATTGGAGGTATTGGGGTGGTGCAATTGGTGGTGGTTATATTGGTGGTGCTATTGGTTGTGGTGGTATTGGTATTGGATTGGTTGAGGTAGTATTGGTGGTTGTGGTATTCAGGATTATTGTCCTTCATCAGCAGAGTGTAGGAACTTTTGAAAAGCACACCCGCTTTGAGAATACTGCATTTACCATGATGCTCTTGGGGTATACACGCTGGAATGGTGGAGTAGCGTGCGACCTATGGACCTTTTACTTTATTACGGCTCCCTCGAGCCTTTGAGCTGACGAGCTCAGGTAACGCCCTACGCGCCCGGAGAGGTACCAGACCTGAGAACACATTGGCAGCCTGCACAGCAACCCCTGAATATCTTCCTACACTCTGCTGATGAAGGACAATAATCCTGAAACACCGGTGTCCACAGTTGGCCTGCAACTTTGCATTTACACTTCGGAACTTTTGAAAAGCTCACCCGCTTTGAGAATACTGCATTTACCATGATGCTCTTGGGGTATACACGCTGGAATGGTGGAGTAGCGTGCGACCTATGGACCTTTTACTTTATTACGGCTCCCTCGAGTCTTTGAGCTGACGAGCTCAGGTAACGCCCTACGCGCCCAGAGAGGTACCAGACCTGATAACACTTTGGCAGCCTGCACAGCAACCCCTGAATATCTTCCTACACTCTGCTGATGAAGGACAATAATCCTGAAACACCGGTGTCCAGAGTTGGCCTGCAACTTTGCATTTACACTTCGGAACTTTTGAAAAGCACATCCGCTTTGAGAATACTGCATTTACCATGATGCTCTCGGGTTATACACGCTGGAATGGTGGAGTAGCGTGCGACCTATGGACCTTTCATTCCTGATGGTGGTATTGGTGGTGGTGGTATTGATGGTGGTGGTGGTATTTGTGGTGGTGGTATTGGTGGTGGTGGTATTGGTGGTATTGGTAGTGGTGGTAGTGGTATTGGTGGTGGTAGGATTAGCGGTGGTGGTATTGGTGGTGGTATTGATGATGGTGGTATTAGTGGTATTTGTGGCGGCATTGGTGGTGGTGGTGCTATTGATGGTGGTGTTATTGGTCTCGGTGATATTGGTGGTGGTGGTGGGGGTATTGGTGGCGGTGTTGTTAATAAAACAGACTTTTGAATACAACCTGTCAGGCGCCTTCAGTACATATGATATGTAACACAGATGTGCTTTTGTCAGCTTCAGCCCATTAGCACAGGATTATAAGCTACCTGGAATTCATATGATTAATTATTTCTAAATCCATTTTACTTGGGGGTTTGAAACAGAGGTGATGTCATTGGTGGTGGTGGTATTGGTATTGGTATTGGTATTATTGATGGTGGTGGTATTGGTGGTGGCAGTATTGGTATTCGTGGTGCTGGTATTGGTATTGGTGGTGGTGATATTGGTGGTGGAATAGGTGGTGGTATTAGTGAGGGTGTTAGTGGAGGTGTTATTGGTGGTGGTCATGGTGGTGGTCATGGTATTGGTGTTATTGACAGTGGTATTAGCCTTGGTGGTGGTATTGGATTGGTGAAGGTGGTATTGGTAGTGGTGGTATTGATGGTAGTGTTGGTGGTGATATTTGTGGTGGTTGTATTGGAGGTGGTATTGGTGGTGGTATTGATGGTGGTGTTATTAGTGGTGGTGATATTGGTGGTGGTGGTATTGGTGGTAGTGATGGTGAAATTTGTGGTGGCATTAGTGTGGTTCTGATGGTGGAATTGGTGGTTGTGGTGGTATTGGTGGTGGTATTGGCAGTTGTGGTGGTATTGGTGGCGGTGGTATTGGTGGTAGTAGTATTGGTGGTGTTGGTATTGGTGATAGTGGTGATATTGTTGTTGGCAATACTGGAGGTATTGGTGGTGGTGCTATTGGTGGTGGTGATATTGGTGGTGCTATTGGCGGTGGTGATATTGCTGGTTGTGGTGGTATTGGTTGTGGTAGTATTGGTGGTGGTATTGGACTGGTAGAGGTAGTATTGGTGGTTGTGGTATTGGTAGTGGTGGTGGTAGTTGTGTTGGTGGTATTGGTGGTTGTACTTGTATTGATGGTGGTATTAGTGGTGGTATTGACATTGGTGGTAATGGTGGTGGTGGTATTGGTGGTATCGGTTTTGGTGGTGGTGGCGGTATTGGTGGTGATGGTATTGCTGGTGGTGGTATTAGTGGTGTTGGTATTGGTGGTGGTGGTATTAGTGGTGTTGGTATTGGTGGTGGTGGTATTGCTGGTGGTGGAATTGGTGGTGATGGTATTGGTGGTGGTAATGGTGGTGGTGATATTGGTGGTGGTATTGGTGGGGTATTGGTGGTGGTGGTATTGGTTGTGGGGTATTGGTGTTGGTGGTGCTATTGTTGTTGGTGGTATTGGTGGTGGAATTGGTGCTGGTATTGGTATTGGTGCTGGTATTGGCACTGGTGGTGGTGATATTGGCAGTGGTGGTATTAGTGGTGGTGTTGGTAATGGTGGTGGTATTGGTGGTGATGATATTGGTGGTAGTATTGGTGGTGTTGGTAGTGGTATTGGTGGTAGTGATGATGGATTTGGTGGAATTGGTGGTGGTGGTATTAGTGGTGGTTCTGATGGTGGAATTGGTGGTTGTGGTGGTATTGGTGGTGGTATTGGTGGTGGTATTGGCGGTGGTGGTGGTATTGGTGGCGGTGGTATTGGTGATACTAGTATTGGTGGTGGTATTGGTGATGGTGGTGATATTGTTGTTGGCGCTATTGGAGGTATTGGGGTGGTGCTATTGGTGGTGGTGATATTGCTGGTGCTATTGGTGGTGGTGATATTGCTGGTGGTGGTGGTAGAGGTGGTGGTATTGGTTGCGGTGGTATTGGTGGTGGTGGTGGTGGTATTGGATTGGTAGAGGTAGTATTTGTGGTTGTGGTATTGGTAGTGGTGGTGGTGGTAGTTGTGTTGGTGGTATTGGTGGTGGTAGTTGTATTGGTGGTGGTATTGACATTGGTGGTAATAGTGGTGGTGGTGTTGGTGGTGGTGGTATTCGTGGTGAAGGTATTGGTGGTGGTGGTATTGGTGGTGTTGGTATTGGTGGTGGTGGTATTGCTGATGGTGGTATTGGTGGTGATTGTATTGGTGGTGGTGTTGGTGGTGGTGATATTGGTGGTGGTATTGGTGGTGGTATTGGTGGTATTGGTTGTGGGGTATTGGTGTTGGTGGTGGTAGTATTGTTGTTGGTGGTATTGGTGGTGGTATTGGTATTGGTGGTGGTATTGGCACTGGTGGTGGTGGTATTGGTAGTGGTGGTATTAATGGTGATGGTGGTATTGGTGGTGGTGTTGGTATTGGTGGTGGTGATATTGGTGGTGATGATATTGGTGGTAGTATTGGTGGTGTTGGTGGTGGTGTTGGTGGTAGTGGTGGTGGAATTGGTGGAGTTGGTATTAGTGGTGGTTCTGATGGTGGAATTGGTGGTTGTGGTGGTATTGGTGGTGGTATTGGCAGTTGTGGTGGTATTGGTGGCGGTAGAATTGGTGGTAGTAGCATTGGTGGTGTTGGTATTGGTAATGGTGGTGATATTGTTGTTGGTGGTGGAGGTATTGGTGGTGGTGATATTGGTGGTGGTGGTATTGTTGGTAGGGTATTGGTGTTGGTGGTGGTATTGGTGGTGGTGGTATTGTTGTTGTTGGTGGTATTGGTGGTGGTGATGGTATTGGTGGCAGTATTGGTGGTATTGGTGGTGGTGGTGGTATTGGTGGTAGTGATGATGGAATTGGTGGAATGGGTGGTGGTGGTGTTATTAGTGTGGTTCTGATGGTGGAATTGGTGGTTGTGGTGGTATTGGTGGTGGTATTGGTGGCGGTGGTATTGGTGGGAGTAGTTTTGGTGTTGTTGTTATTGGTGATGGTGCTGATATTGTTGGTGGTGGTATTGGAGGTATTGGGGTGGTGCAATTGGTGGTGGTTATATTGGTGGTGCTATTGGTTGTGGTGGTATTGGTATTGGTGGTGGTATTGGATTGGTTGAGGTAGTATTGGTGGTTGTGGTATTCAGGATTATTGTCCTTCATCAGCAGAGTGTAGGAACTTTTGAAAAGCACACCCGCTTTGAGAATACTGCATTTACCATGATGCTCTTGGGGTATACACGCTGGAATGGTGGAGTAGCGTGCGACCTATGGACCTTTTACTTTATTACGGCTCCCTCGAGCCTTTGAGCTGACGAGCTCAGGTAACGCCCTACGCGCCCGGAGAGGTACCAGACCTGAGAACACATTGGCAGCCTGCACAGCAACCCCTGAATATCTTCCTACACTCTGCTGATGAAGGACAATAATCCTGAAACACCGGTGTCCACAGTTGGCCTGCAACTTTGCATTTACACTTCGGAACTTTTGAAAAGCTCACCCGCTTTGAGAATACTGCATTTACCATGATGCTCTTGGGGTATACACGCTGGAATGGTGGAGTAGCGTGCGACCTATGGACCTTTTACTTTATTACGGCTCCCTCGAGTCTTTGAGCTGACGAGCTCAGGTAACGCCCTACGCGCCCAGAGAGGTACCAGACCTGATAACACTTTGGCAGCCTGCACAGCAACCCCTGAATATCTTCCTACACTCTGCTGATGAAGGACAATAATCCTGAAACACCGGTGTCCAGAGTTGGCCTGCAACTTTGCATTTACACTTCGGAACTTTTGAAAAGCACATCCGCTTTGAGAATACTGCATTTACCATGATGCTCTCGGGTTATACACGCTGGAATGGTGGAGTAGCGTGCGACCTATGGACCTTTCATTCCTGATGGTGGTATTGGTGGTGGTGGTATTGATGGTGGTGGTGGTATTTGTGGTGGTGGTATTGGTGGTGGTGGTATTGGTGGTATTGGTAGTGGTGGTAGTGGTATTGGTGGTGGTAGGATTAGCGGTGGTGGTATTGGTGGTGGTATTGATGAGGGTGGTATTAGTGGTATTTGTGGCGGCATTGGTGGTGGTGGTGCTATTGATGGTGGTGTTATTGGTCTCGGTGATATTGGTGGTGGTGGTGGGGGTATTGGTGGCGGTGTTGTTAATAAAACAGACTTTTGAATACAACCTGTCAGGCGCCTTCAGTACATATGATATGTAACACAGATGTGCTTTTGTCAGCTTCAGCCCATTAGCACAGGATTATAAGCTACCTGGAATTCATATGATTAATTATTTCTAAATCCATTTTACTTGGGGGTTTGAAACAGAGGTGATGTCATTGGTGGTGGTGGTATTGGTATTGGTATTGGTATTATTGATGGTGGTGGTATTGGTGGTGGCAGTATTGGTATTCGTGGTGCTGGTATTGGTAGTGGTGATATTGGTGGTGGAATAGGTGGTGGTATTAGTGAGGGTGTTAGTGGAGGTGTTATTGGTGGTGGTCATGGTGGTGGTCATGGTATTGGTGTTATTGACAGTGGTATTAGCCTTGGTGGTGGTATTGGATTGGTGAAGGTGGTATTGGTAGTGGTGGTATTGATGGTAGTGTTGGTGGTGATATTTGTGGTGGTTGTATTGGAGGTGGTATTGGTGGTGGTATTGATGGTGGTGTTATTAGTGGTGGTGATATTGGTGGTGGTGGTATTGGTGGTAGTGATGGTGAAATTTGTGGTGGCATTAGTGTGGTTCTGATGGTGGAATTGGTGGTTGTGGTGGTATTGGTGGTGGTATTGGCAGTTGTGGTGGTATTGGTGGCGGTGGTATTGGTGGTAGTAGTATTGGTGGTGTTGGTATTGGTGATGGTGGTGATATTGTTGTTGGCAATACTGGAGGTATTGGTGGTGGTGCTATTGGTGGTGGTGATATTGGTGGTGCTATTGGCGGTGGTGATATTGCTGGTTGTGGTGGTATTGGTTGTGGTAGTATTGGTGGTGGTATTGGACTGGTAGAGGTAGTATTGGTGGTTGTGGTATTGGTAGTGGTGGTGGTAGTTGTGTTGGTGGTATTGGTGGTTGTAGTTGTATTGATGGTGGTATTAGTGGTGGTATTGACATTGGTGGTAATGGTGGTGGTGGTATTGGTGGTATCGGTTTTGGTGGTGGTGGCGGTATTGGTGGTGATGGTATTGCTGGTGGTGGTATTAGTGGTGTTGGTATTGGTGGTGGTGGTATTGCTGGTGGTGGTATTGGTGGTGATGGTATTGGTGGTGGTAATGGTGGTGGTGATATTGGTGGTGGTATTGGTGGGGTATTGGTGGTGGTGGTATTGGTTGTGGGGTATTGGTGTTGGTGGTGCTATTGTTGTTGGTGGAATTGGTGCTGGTATTGGTATTGGTGCTGGTATTGGCACTGGTGGTGGTGATATTGGCAGTGGTGGTATTAGTGGTGGTGTTGGTAATGGTGGTGGTATTGGTGGTGATGATATTGGTGGTAGTATTGGTGGTGTTGGTAGTGGTATTGGTGGTAGTGATGATGGATTTGGTGGAATTGGTGGTGGTGGTATTAATGGTGGTTCTGATGGTGGAATTGGTGGTTGTGGTGGTATTGGTGATGGTATTGGCGGTTATGGTGGTATTGGTGGCGGTGGTATTGGTGGTAGTAGTATTGGTGGTGTTGGTATTGGTAATGGTGGTGACATTGTTCTTGGTGGTGGTATTGGTGGTGGTGATATTGGTGGTGGTATTGGTGGTGGTGGTATTGTTGGTGGGGTATTGGTGTTGGTGGTGGTATTGGTGGTGGTGGTATTGGTGGTTGTGATATTAGTGGTGGTATTGGTGCTGATATTGGTATTGGTGGTGATATTGGCACTTGTGGTGGTGGTATTGCTATTGGTCGTGGTCGTGGTGGTATTAGTGATGGTGGTGGTATTGGTGGTGGTGATATTGGTGGTGATGGTATTGGTGGCAGTATTCATGATATTGGTGGTGGTGGTGGTATTGGTGGTTCTGATGGTGGAATTGGTGGTTGCGGTGGTATTGGTGGTGGTATTGATGGTTGTGGTGGTATTGGTGGCGGTGGTATTGGTGGTAGTAGTATTGGTGGTGTTGGTATTGGTGATGGTGGTGCTATTGTTGGTGGTGATATTTCTGCTGGTGGTGGTATTGGTTGTGGTGGTATTGGTGTTGGTGATGGTATTGGTGGTGGTATTGGATTGGTAGAGGTAGTATTGGTGGTTGTGGTGGTGGTATTTGTATTGGTGGTGGTAGTTGTATTGGTGGTGGTATTAATGGTGATGGTATTGACATTGGTGGTAATGGTGGTAGTATTGGTGGTGGTGGTATTGGTGGTGATGGTATTGGTGGTGGTGTTATTTGTAGTGGTGGTGGTATTGGTGGCGGTGGTGGTATAGGTGGTGGTATTGCTGATAGTGGTGTTGGTGGTATTGCTGGTGGTGGTATTGGTGGAAATGGTATTGGTGGTGGTGTTGGTGGTGGTGGTAGTGGTGGTAATGGTATTGGTGTTGGTGGTGGTGTTGGTGGTGTTATTTGTGGTGGTGGTGGTGTTGGTGGTGGTGGTAGTGGTGGTAGTGGTGGTGGTATAAGTGGTGGTGTTAGTAGTGGTATTGGTGATAGTGTTATTGTTGGTGGTGTTGGTATTGGTGGTGGTTGTATTGCTGGTGGTGGTATTGGTGGTGTTAGGGTGGTACTATTGGTGGTGGTTATATTGGTGGTGGTATTGGTGTTGGTGGTAATGTTGGTGGTATCGGTTGTTGTGGTATTGGTGGTGGTATTGGATTGGTAGAGGTGGTATTGGTGGTTTTGGTATTGATAGTGGTGGTGGTATTTGTGTTGGTGGTATTGGTGGTGGTGGTTGTATTGGTGGCGGTATTAGTGGTGGTGGTATTGACAGTGGTGGCATTGGTGGTGATGGTATTGGTGGTGGTGGTATTGGTGGCAATGGTATTGGTGGTGGTATTGGTATTGGTGGTGGTGGTAGTGTTGTTGGTGGTAGTATTGTTGTTGGTGGTGTTGGTGCTGGCATTGGTATTGGTGGTGGTATTGGCTCTGGTAGTGGTGGTATTGGTAGTGGTGGTATTAGTGGTGGTATTGGTGGTGGTGTTGGTATTGGTAGTGGTGATATTGGTGGGGATGGTACTGGTGGTGGTGTTGGTGGTGGTATTGGTGGTAGTGATGGTGGAATTGGTGGAATTGGTGGTGGTGGTATTAGTTGTGGTTCTGATGGTGGAATTGGTGTTTGTGGTTGTATTGGTGGCAGTATTAGTGGTGCTGGTATTCACAGTGGTAGTTGTATTGGTGGCGGTATTGGTGGTGGTGGTATTGACAGTGGTGGCATTGGTGGTACTGGTGATTGTGGTATTGGTGGCGATGGTATTGGTGGTGGTGGTGATGGTGGTGGTGGTGTTGGTGGTGGTGATATTGGTGGTGGTATTGGTGGTGGTATTGGTATTGGTGGTGGTGGTATTGGTTGTGGGGTATTGGTGTTGGTGGTGGTATTGGTGGTGGTATTGGTGCTGGTATTGGTATTGGTGGTGGTATTAGCACTGGTGGTGGTGGTATTGGCATTGGTAGTGGTGGTATTAGTGGTGGTATTGGTGGTGGTGTTGGTATTGGTAGTGGTGATATTGGTGGTGATGGAATTGGTGGTGGTGTTGGTGGTGGTATTGGTGGTAGTGATGGTGGAATTGGTGGAATTGGTGGTGGTGGGATTAGTCGTAGTTCTGATGGTGGAATTGGTGGTTGTGGTGGTATTGGTGGTGGTATTGGTGGTTATGGTGGTATTGGTGGCAGTGGTATTGGTGGTAGTAATATTGGTGGTGTTGGTATTGGTGATGGTGGTGATATTGTTGTTGGTGGTGGTATTGGAGGTATTGGTGGTGGTGGTATTGCTGGTGGTGATATTGGTGGCGGTATTGGTGGTGGTAGAATTGGTGGTGGGGTATTGGTGTTGGTGGTGGTATTGGTGGTGGTGGTGGTATTGTTGTTGGTGGTATTGGTGGTGATATTGGTGCTAGTATTGGTATTGGTGGTGATATTGGCATTGGAGGTGTGGTATTGGTATTGGTAGTGGTGGTATTAGTAGTGATGGTGGTATTGGTAGTGGTGGTGATATTGGTGGTGGTTGTATTTGTGGTAGTGATGGAATTGGTGGTGGTATTAGTGGTTGTTCTGATGGTGGAATTGGTGGTTGTGGTGGTATTAGTGGTGGTATTGGTAGTTGCGGTGGTATTGGTGGTAGTAGTATTGGTTGTGGTATTGGTGATGGTGGTGATATTGTTGTTGGTGGTATTGGGGTGGTGCGATTGGTGGTGGTGATATTGCTGGTGCTATTTGTGGTGGTGGTGATATTGCTGGTGGTGGTGGTATAGGTGGTGGTATTGGTTGTGGTGGTATTGGTGGTGGTGGTGGTATTGGATAGGTAGAGGTTGTATTGGTGGTTGTGGTATTGGTAGTGGTGGTGGTAGTTGTGTTGGTGGCACTGGTGGTGGTAGTTGTATTGGTGGTGGTATTAGTGGTGGTGGTATTGACATTGGTGGTAATTTTGGTGGTGGTATTGGTGGTGTCGGTTTTGGTGGTGGTGGTATTGGTGGTGGTGGTATTGGTGGTAATGGTATTGGTGGTGGTGGTATTGGTGGTGGTGGTATTGGTGGTGTTGGTATTGGTGGTGGTGGTGGTATTGCTGGTGGTGGTATTGGTGGTGATGGTATTGGTATTGGTGGTGGTGATATTGGTGGTGGTATTGGTGGTGGTATTGGTATTGGTTGTGGGGTATTGGTGTTGGTGGTGGTAGTATTGTTGTTGGTGGTATTGGTGGTGGTATTGTTATTGGTGGTGGTATTGGCACTGGTGGTGGTGGTATTGGTAGTGGTGGTATTAGTGGTTGTGGTGGTATTTGTGGTGGTGTTGGTATTGGTGGTGGTGATATATGTGATGATGATCTTGGTGGTAGTATTGGTGGTGTTGGTGGTGGTATTGGTGGTAGTGATGGTGGAATTGGTGGAATTGGTGGTGGTGGAATTAGTGGCCTTTCTGATGGTGGAATTGGTGGTTGTGGTGGTATTGGTGATGCTATTGGCGGTTGTGGTGGTATTGGTGGTGGTGGTATTGGTGGTAGTAGTATTGGTGGTGTTGGTATTGGTGATGGTAGTGATATTCTTGGTGGTGGTATTAGAGGTATTGGGGTGGTGCTATTGGTGGTGGTGATATTGCTGGTGCTATTGTTGGTGGTGATTTTGCTGCTGGTGGTGGTATTGGTTGTGGTGATATTGGTTTTGGTGGTGGTATTGGATTGGTAGTGGTGGTGATATTTGTGTTGGTGGTATTGGTGGTGGTGGTAGTTGTATTGGTGGTGGTATTAGTGGTGATGGTATTGACATTGGTGGTAATGGTTGTGGTATTGGTGGTGGTTGTATTTGTGGTGGTGGTATTGCTGGTGGTGTTGGTGATGTTATTTGTAGTGGTGGTGTTATTGGTGGCGGTGGTGGTATTGGTGATAGTGGTATTGGTGGTGGTGGTAAACCTGGTGGTGGTTGTATTGGTGACGGTACTAGTGGTGGTGGTATTGACAGTGGTGGTGATGGTGGTGGTGGTGTTGGTGGTGATGGTATTGGTGGTGGTGATATTGGTGGTGGTATTGGTTATGGGGTATTGGTGTTGGCGGTGGTATTGTTGTTGGTGGTAGTATTATTGTTGGTGGTATTGGTGGTGGTATTGGTGCTGGTATTGGTATTGGTGGTGGTATTGGCACTGGTGGTGGTGGTATTGGTAGTGGTGGTATTGGTGTTGGTGTTGGTAGTGGTGATATTGGTGGTGATGGTATTGGTGGTGGTGTTGGTGGTGGTGGTGGTATTGGTGGTAGTGATGGTGGAATTGGTGGAATTGGTGGTGGTGGTATTAGTCGTGGTTCTGATGGTGGAATTGGTGGAATTGGTGGTGGTGGTATTAGTCGTGGTTCTAATGGTGGAATTGGTGGTTGTGGTTGTATTGATGGTGGTATTAGTGGTGGTGGTATTGACAGTGGTGGTTGTATTGGTGGCGGTATTAGTGGTGGTGGTATTGACAGTGGTAGCATTGGTGGAGGTGGTACTGGTGGAGGTGGTATTGGTGGCGATGGTATTGGTGGTGGTGGTGATGGTGGTGGTGGTGGTGATGGTATTGGTGGTGGTGATATTGGAGGTGGTATTGGTGATGGTATTGGTTTTGGTGGTGGTGGTATTGGTGGTGGTATTGGTGGTGGTGTTGGTATTGGTAGTGGTGATATTGGTGGTGATGTTATTGGTGGTGGTGTTGTTGGTGGTATTGGTGGTAGTGATGGTGGAATTGGTGGAATTGGTGGTGGTGGTATTAGTCATGGTTCTGATGGTGGAATTGGTGGTTGTGGTAGTATTGGTGGTGGTATTGGCGGTTATGATGGTATTGGTGGCAGTGGTATTGGTGGTAGTAGTATTGATTGTGTTGGTATTGGTGATGGTGGTGATATTGTTGTTGGTGGTGGTATTGGAGGTATTGGTGGTGGTGGTATTGGTGGTGGTGATATTGGTGGCGGTATTGGTGGTGTGGTATTGGTGGTGGGGTATTGGTGGTGGTGGTGGTATTAGTGGTGGTGGTATTGTTGGTGGTATTGGTGGTGGTATTGGTGCTGGTATTGGTATTGGTGGTGGTATTGGTATTGGCACTGGCGGTGGTGGTATTGGTATTGGTAGTGGTGGTATTAGTAGTGGTGGTGGTATTGGTGGTAGTGATGGAATTGGTGGTGGTATTGGCGGTTGTGGTGGTATTGGTGGCGGTGGTATTGGTGGTAGGAGTATTGGTGGTGGTATTGGTGATGGTGGTGATATTGTTGTTGGCGGTATTGGAGGTATTGGGGTGGTGCTATTGGTGGTGGTGATATTTCTGGTGTTATTGGTGGTGGTGATATTGCTGGTGGTATTGGTGGTGGTGGTGGTGGTATTGGATTGGTAGAGGTAGTATTGTTGGTTGTGGTGTTAGTAGTGGTGGTGGTAGTTGTGCTGGTGATATTGGTGGTGGTAGTTGTATTGGTGGTGGTATTAGTGGTGGTGGTATTGACATTGGTGGTAATGGTGGTATTGGTGGTGTCTGTTTTGGTGTGATTGTATTGGTGGTGGCTGTATTGGTGGTGTTGGTATTGGTGGTGGTGGTGGTATTGCTGGTGATGGTATTGGTATTGGTGGTGGTGGTATTGGTGGTGGTGGTATTGGTTGTGGGGTATTGGTGTTGGTGGTGGTAGTATTGTTGTTGGTGGTATTGGTGGTGGTATTGGTGGTTGTATTGGTATTGGTGGTGGTATTGGCACTGGTGGTGGTGGTATTGGTAGTGGTGGTATTAGTGGTGGCTGTGGTATTTGTGGTGGTGTTGGTATTGGTGGTGGTGATATTGGTGGTGAAGATATTGGTGGTAGTATTGGTGGTGTTGGTGGTGGTATTGGTGGTAGTGATGGCGGATTTGGTAGAATTGGTGGTGGTGGTGGTATTAGTGGTAGTTCTGATGGTGGAATTAGTGGTTATATTGGTGATGGTATTGGCGGTTGTGGTGGTATTGGTAGCGGTGGTATTGGTGGTAGTAGTATTGGTGGTGTTGGTATTGGTGATGGTAGTGATATTGTTGGTGATGGTATTGAAGGTATTGGGGTGGAGCTATTGGTGGTGGTAATATTGCTGGTGGTGGTATTGGTTGTGGTGGTATTGGTGTTGGTGGTGGTATTGGTGGTGGTATTGGATTGGTAGAAGTAGTATTGTTGGTTGTGGTATTGGTAGTGGTGGTGGTATTTGTGTTGGTGGTATTGGTGGCGGTGGTAGTTGTATTGGTGGTGGTATTAGTGGTGATGGTATTGACATTGGTGGTAATGGTGGTGGTATTGGTGGTGGTGGTATTTGTGTTGATGGTATTGGTGGTGGTGTTGGTGGTGTTATTTGTAGTGGTGGTGGTATTGGTGGCGGTGGTGGTATAGGTGGTGGTATTGGTGATAGTGGTATTGGTGGTGATGGTATTGCTGGTGGTGGTGGTGGTGTTGGTGGTGGTGGTAGTGGTGGTTGTATAAGTGGTGATGTTGGTATTGGTGGTGGTTGTATTGCTGGTGGTGGTATTGGTGGTGTTAGGGTGGTGCTATTGGTGGTGGTGACATTGGTGGTGTTATTGGTGGTGGTGATATTGGTGGTGGTGGTAATATTGATGGTATTGGTATTGGTGGTGGTATTGGATTGATAGAGGTGGTATTGGTGGTTCTGGTATTGGTAGTGGTGGTGGTATTTGTGTTGGTGGTATTGGTGGTGGTGGTTGTATTGGTGGCGGTATTAGTGGTGGTGGTATTGACAGTGGTGGCATTGGTGGTGGTGGTGATATTGGTGGCGATGGTATTGGTGGTGGTGGTGATGGTGGTGGTGGTGTTGGTGGTGATGGTATTGGTGGTAGTATTGGTATTGGTGGTGGTGGTATTGGTTGTGGGGTATTGGTGTTGGTGGTGGTATTTTTGTTGGTGGTAGTATTGTTGTTGGTGGTATTGGTGGTGGTATTCGTGCTGGTTTTGGTATTGGTGGTGGTATTGACACTGGTGGTGGTGGTATTGGTGGTATTAGTGGTGGTATTGGTGGTGGTGTTGGTATTGGTAGTGGTGATATTGGTGGTGATGGTATTGGTGGTGGTGGTGGTGGTGGTTTTGGTGGTAGTTATGGTGTAATTGGTGGAATCGGTGGTGGTGGTATTAGTTGTGGATCTGATGATGGAATTGGTGGTTGTGGTTGTATTGGTGGCGGTATTAGTGGTGGTGGTATTGACAGTGGTGGTTGTATTGGTGGCGGTATTAGTGGTGGTGGTATTGACAGTGGTGGCATTGGTGGTGGTGGTACTGGTGGTGGTGGTATTGGTGACGATGGTATTGGTGGTGGTGGTGATGGTGGTGGTGGTGATGGTATTGGTGGTGGTGATATTGGTGGTGGTATTGGTGGTGGTATATGTATTGGTGGTGGTGGTATTGGTTGTGGGGTATTGGTGTTGGTGGTGGTATTGTTGTTGGTGGTATTGGTGGTGGTATTGGTGATGGTATTGGTATTGGTGGTGGTATTGGCACTGGTGGTGGTGGTATTGGTATTGGTAGTGGTGGTATTAGTGGTGGTATTGGTGGTGGTGTTGGTATTGGTAGTGGTGATATTGGTGGTGATGGTATTGGTGGTGGTGTTGGTGGTGGAATTGGTGGCAGTCATGGTGGAATTGGTGGAAATGGTGGTGGTGGTATTAGTCGTGGTTCTGATGGTGGAATTGGTGGTTGTGGTGGTATTGGCAGTTATGGTGGTATTGGTGGCAGTGGTATTGGTGGTGGTGGTATTGGTGGTGGGATATTGGTGTTGGTGGTGGTTGTATTGTTGTTGGTGGTATTGGTGGTGGTATTTGTGCTGGTATTGGTATTGGTGGTGGTATTGGCACTGGTGGTGGTGGTATTGGTATTGGTAGTGGTGGTATTAGTAGTGGTGGTGGTATTGGTGGTGGTGGTGATATTGGTGGTGGTGGTATTGGTGGTAGTGATGGAATTGGTGGTTGTATTAGTGGTGGTTCTGATGGTGGAATTGGTGGTTGTGGTGGTATTGGTGGTGGTAATGGCAGTTGTGGTGGTATTGGTGGCGGTGGTATTGATGGTGGTATTGGTGATGGTGGTGATATTGTTGTAGGCGGTATTGGAGGTATTGGGGTGGTGCTATTGGTGGTGGTGATAGTGCTGGTGCTATTGGTGGTGGTGATATTGCTGGTGGTGGTGGTATAGGTGGTGGTATTGGTTGTGGTGGTATTGGTGGTGGTGGTGGTATTGGATTAGTAGAGGAAGTATTGGTGGTTGTGGTATTGGTAATGATGGTGGTCGTTGTATTGGTGGTGGTATTAGCGGTGGTGGTATTGACATTGGTGGTAATGGTGGTGGTGGTATTGGTGGTGTCGGTTTTGGTGGTGGTGGTATTGGTGGTGGTCGTATTGGTGGTGTTGGTATTGGTGGTGGTATGGCTGGTTGTGGTATTGGTGGTGGTGGTATTGGTGGTGGTGATATTGGTGGTGGTATTGGTGGTGGTGGTATTGGTTGTGGGGTATTGGTGTTGGTGGTGGTAGTATTGTTGTTGGTAGCATTGGTGGTGATATTGGTGGTGGTATTGGTATTGGTGGTGGTATTGGCACTGGTGGTGGTATTAGTAGTGGTGGTGGTATTTGTGGTGGTGTTGGTATTGGTGGTGGTGATATTGATGGTGATGATATTGGTGGTAGTATTGGTGGTGGTGGTGGTGGTATTGGTGGTAGTGATGGTGGAATTAGTGGTGGTGGTATAAGTGGTGGTACTGATGGTGGAATTGGTGGTTGTGGTTGTATTGGTGATGGTATTGGTGGTTATGGTGGTATTGGTGGTGGTAGTATTGGTGGTATTGGTATTGGTGATGGTGGTGATATTGTTATTAGTGGTGGTATTGGAGGTATTGGTGGTGGTGGTATTGGTGGTGGTGATATTGGTGGTGGTATTGGTATTGGTGGTGATATTGGTGGTGGTATTGTTGGTGGTAGTATTGGTGGTGGTGATGGTATTGGTGTCAGTATTGGTGGTATTGGTGGTGGTGGTGGTATTGGTGGTAGTGATGGTAGAATTGGTGGAATGGGTGGTGGTGGTGCTATTATTGGTGGTTCTGATGGTGAAATTGGTGGTTGTGGTGGTATTGGTGGTGGTATTGGCGGTTGTGGTGGTATTGGTGGCGGTGGTATTGGTGGTGGTGTTGGTATTGGTGGTGGTGATATTGGTGGTGATGATATTGGTGGTAGTATTGGTGGTGTTGGTGGTGGTATTGGAGGTAGCGATGGTGGAATTGGTGGAATTGGTGGTGGTGGTATTAGTGGTTGTTCTGATGGTGGAATTGGTGGTTGTGGTGGTATTGGTGGCGGTGATATTGGTGGTAGTAGTATTGGTATTGATGGTGGTGGTATTGTTGGTGGGGTATTGGTATTGGTGGTGGTATTGGTGGTGGTGGTATTGTTGGTGGTGGTATTGGCGGTGGTGATGGTATTGGTGGTGGTGGTGGTGGTATTGGTGGTAGTAATGGTGGAATTGGTGGAATGGGTGGTGGTGGTGCTATTAGTGGTGGTTCTGATGGTGGAATTGGGGGTTGTGGTGGTATTGGTGGTGGTATTGGCGGTTGTGGTGGTATTGGTGGTGATGGTATTGGTGGTAGTAGTATTGGTGGTGTTGGTATTGGTGATGGCGGTGATATTGTTGGTGGTGGTATTGGAGGTATTGGGGTGGCGCAATTGGTGTGCTATTGGTGGTGGTGATATTGCTGGTGGTGGTGGTATTGGTTGTGGTGGTATTGGTGTTGGTGGTGGTATTGGTGGTGGTATTGGATTGATTGAGGTAGTATTGGTGGTTGTGGTATTGGTAGTGGAGGTGGTATTTGTGTTGGTGGTATTGTTGCTGTTGGTAGTTATATTGGTGGTGGTGGTATTGGTGGTGATGGCATTGGTGGTGGTCATGGTGGAGTTATTTGCAGTGGTGGTGGTATTGGTGGTGGTGGTGGTATAGCTGGTGGTATTGGTGATAGTGGTATTGGTGGTGGTGGTATTGCTGGTGGTGGTGTTGGTATTGGTGGTGGTTGTATTGCTGGTGGTGGTATTGGTGGTGTTAGGGTGATGCTATTGGTGGTGGTGATATTGGTGGTGGTGTTGGTATTGGTGGTGGTGATATTGGTGGTGGTGGTAATGTTGGTGGTATTGGTTGTGGTGGTATTGGTGGTGGTATTGGTGGTGGTATTGGATTGGTAGAGGTGGTATTGGTGGATGTGGTATTGGTAGTGGTGGTATTTGTGTTGTTGGTATTGGTGGTGGTGGTTGTATTGGTGGAGGTATTAGTGGTGGTGGTATCGACAGTGGTGGCATTGGTGGTGGTTGTACTGGAGGTGGTGGTATTGGTGGCGATGGTATTGGTGGTGGTGGTGATGGTGGTGGTGGTATTGGTGGTGATGGTATTGGTGGTGGTGGTGGTGTTGGTGGTAATGGTATTGGTGGTGGTGATGATGGTGATGGTGGTGGTGGTGTTGGTGGTGATGGTATTGGTGGTGGTGTTGGTGGTGTCATTTGTGGTGGTGGTGGTATAGGTGGTGGTATTGGTAGTGGTGTTGGTATTGGTGGGGTGGTATTCCTGGTGGTGGTATTGGTGGTGGTAGTATTGATGGTGGTGGTGGTATTTGTGGTGGTGGTATTGGTGGTATTGGTAGTGGTGGTAGTGGTATTGGTGGTGGTAGGATTAGTGGTGGTGGTGGTATTGGTTGTGGTTTTGATGATGGTGGTATTAGTGGTATTTGTGGTGGTATTGGTGGCGGTGGTGCTATTGATGGTGGTGTTATTGGTGGTGGTGATATTGGTGGTGGTGGTGGTATCGGTGGCGGTGTTGGTAATAAAACAGACTTTTGAATACAACCTGTCAGGTGCCTTCAGAACAGATGATATGTAACACAGATGTGCTGTTGTCAGCTTCAGCCCATTAGCACAGGATTATGCGCTACATGGAATTCACATGACTAATCATTTCTAAATCCATTTTACTTGGGGGTTTGAAACAGAGGTGGTGGTATTGGTGGTGGTGGTATTGGTATTATTGATGGTGGTGATATTGGTGGTGTTGGTATTGGTGGTGACAGTATTTGTATTAGTGGTGCTGGTATTGGTATTGGTGGTGGTGGTATTGTAGTGGTACTTGCATTGGTGGGGGTGGTACTGGTATTGGTAGTGGTATTAGTGGTGGTGGTATTGGTGGTGGTGGTGGTATTGGTGGTTGAGGTATTGGTAGTATTGGTGGTGTGATAATTGTGGTGGTGGCATTGGTGGTGGCATTGCTTGTGGAATTGTTACTGGTGGTGTTGGTATTGGTGGTACATGGTATTGGTGGTGGTGGTATTGGGGGTGGTGGGATTGTAGATGTATTGGTGGTGGTGGGATTGGAGATGGTATTGATGGTGGTTTTATAGGTGGTGGTAGTATTTATGGTGGTGGTATTAGTGGTAGTATTGGTGGTTTTGTTGGTGGTATTGGTACTGGTGGTGTTGGTATTGGTGGTGGTGTTGGTGGTACATGATATTGGTGGTGGTGGGATTGGGGGTGGTGGGATTGGAGATGGTACTGGTGGTGGTGGGATTGGAGATGGTATTGGTGGTGGTATTAGTGGTGGTGGTAGTATTGATGGTGGTGGTATTGGTGGTAGTATTGGTGGTTGTATTGGTTTGTGGTGGTGGCGATATTGGTGGTGGTGAAATTGGTGGGGGTGGTATTGGTGGTGATGGTGGTATTGGTGGTGGTACGAGTGGTGGTATTGGTGGTAATGGTGTTGGTGGTGGTGTTGATGGTGGTGGTGGTGGTATTGGTGGTGGTATTGTTGGTAGCTGTATTGGTGGTTTATTGTTGGTGGTAGTATTGGTGGTGGTGGTGGTATTGATGGATGTTGTGGTATTGATGGTGGTGGCATTTGGGGTAGTATTGGTGGTGGTATTGGTGGTAGAGGTGGTATTGGTGGTAGTGATGGTGGCGCTGGTGATGGTGGTAATGGTGGTGGTGGTATTGGTATTGGTGTATTGGTGTTGGTGGTGGTATGGTATTGGTGGTGGTGGTAGTGGTGGTGGTGGTGGTAGTATTGGTGATGGTATTGGTGGTGGTATTGGGACTGGTGGTGGTATTGGTATTGGTGGTTATGGTTTTGGTGGTGATGTTATTGATTGTGGTTGTATTGGTGATGGTGGTGATATTGGTGGAGGTATTGGTGGTGGTATTAGTGGGGTGTTAGTGGTGGTGGTATTGGTGGTGGTCATGGTGGTGGTCATGGTATTGGTGGTATTGACAGTGGTATTAGTATTGGTGGTGCTATTGGATTGGTGGAGGTGGTATTGGTAGTAGTGTTGGTGGTGATATTTGTGGTGGTTGTATTGGAGGTGGTATTGGTGGTGGTGGTATTGATGGTGGTAGTTGTATTGGTGGTGGTATTAGTGGTGGTGGTATTGGTGGTGGTGGTGCTATTGGTGGAGGAATTGATGGTGGTGTTATTGATGGTGGTGGAATTGGTGGTGGTATTGGTAGTGGTGGTATTGGTGGTGGTGGTTTTGGTGGTGGTGTTATTGGTGGTGGTGGTGTCATTGATAGTGGTGGTATTGATGGTGGTGGTGGTATTGGTGGTGGAATTGGTAGTGGTTGTAGTGTTATTGGTGGTGGTGGTACTAGAGGTGGTGGTGATATTGGTGGTGGTATTGATGGGGATATTGGTGGTATTGGTGGTATTCTGGAGGTGGTATTGATGGTGGTAGTATTAGTGATTGTATTGGTGGTGGTGACGGTGGTGGTGGTGGTATTGGTGGAGCTGATATTGGTGGAGCTGGTATTGGTGGTGACAGTATTGGTATTAGTGGTGCTGGTATTGGTATTGGTGGTGGTAGAGTTGGTGGTGGTAGTATTGGTGGTGGTGGTATTGGTATTGGTGGGATTGGTGGTGATGGTATTGTTGGTAGCAGTATTGGTATTAGTGGTGCTGGTATTGGTGGTGGTGGTATTGGTGGTACTGGTATTGGTGGTGGTGGTATTGGTGGCAGTGGTGGTATTGGTGGTGGTACTGGTGGTGGTATTTCTATTGGTGTTGGTGGTACATGGTATTGGTGGTGGTATTGGTGGTGGTTGTATTGGTGATGGTGGTATTGGTGGTGGTATTGGTGGTGGTGGTGGGATTGGTGGTAGTATTGGTGGTGGTCGTATTGATGGCAGTGGTGGTGGTAGTATTGATTTTGGCGATATTGGGGGTTTTGTTGGTGTTGGTTTTGGTAGTGGTGGTATTGGTGGTGGTGGTGGTATTGGTGGTGTTGCTGGTGGTGATGGTGGTGGTTTTGGTGGTGGTGGTATTGGTGGTGGCATTGAATGTGGTGGTGGGAATAGTGGTGGAATTGGTGGTGGTGCTTTTGGTGGTGGTGCTATTGGTGGTGGTATTGGTAGTAGCATTGATGGTGGTGGTATTGGTGGTGGTGGTATTGGTGGTTATGGTTTTGGTGGTGGTGATGTTATTGATGGTGGTGTATTGGTGATGGTGGTGGTGGTATTGGTGGTGCTGTTATTGGTGGTAGTGGTGGTGGTATTGGTGGTGGTATTAGTATTAGTGGTAGTGATAGTATTATTGGTGGTACTGATGGTGGAATTGGTGGTTGTGGTCATATTGGTGGTGGTGTTGGTGATGGTGGAGATATTGGTGATGGTGGTGGTATTGGTAATTTTGATGGTATTGGTGGTGCTATTGGTGATGATTTTAGTGGGGGTGTTAGTGGTGGTATTGGTGCTGGTGGTATTGGTGGTGGTGGTATTGGTGGTGGTGGTATTGGTAGTGGTATTAGCATTGGTGGTGGTATTGGATTGGTGGAGGTGGTATTGGTAGTGGTGGTATTGGTGGTAGTGTTGGTGGTGGTATTTGTGGTGGTTGTATTGGAGGTGGTATTGGTGGTGGTGGTATTGATGGAGGTGGTATTGGTGGTGGTGGTACTGGTGGTGATGGTATTGGTGGTGGTGGTGATATTGGTGGTGGTGGTGGTAGTGCTATTGGTGGTGGTATTGGTGGTGGTGGTATTGATGGAGGTGGTATTGGTGGTGGTATTAGCATTGGTGGTGGTATTGGATTGGCGGAGTTGGTATTGGTAGTGGTGATATTGGTGGTAGTGTTGGTGGTGGTATTTGTGGTGGTTGTATTGGAGGTGGTATTGGTGGTGGTGGTATTGATGGAGGTGGTATTGGTGGTGGTGGTACTGGTGGTGGTGGTATTGGTGGTGGTGGTGATATTGGTGGTGGTGGTGGTGGTGGTAGTCCTATTGGTGGTGGTATTGGTGGTGGTGGTACTGGTGGTGGTGGTGGTATTGGTGGTGGTGGTGCTATTGGTGGTGGTATTGGTGGTGGTGGTACTGGTGGTGGTGGTGGTGGTATTGGTGGTGCTATTGGTGGTGGTATAGATGGTGGTGGTATTGGTGGTGGTATAGGTGGTGGTATTGGTGGTGGTGTTGGTATTGTGGTGGTGGTATTGGTGGTGGTGGTATTGGTGGTGGTATCAAGGTGGTGGTAGTATTAATGGTGGTGTTAATTGTGGTGGCGGTGGCATTGGTGGTGGTGGTGGTATTGGTGGTGGTGGTGGTGGTAGTGGTATTGTTGGTTGTCGTATTAGAGGTGTTGGTGATATTGGTGGTGGTGATATTGGTGGTGGTATTGATGATGGCAGTATTGGTGGTATTGGTGGTGGTATTCTGAAGGTGGTGCTATTGGTGGTGGTATTGGTGGTGGTGACATTGGTGGTGGTGGTGGTAGAGATATTTGTATTGGTGATATTGGTGGTGCTGATATTGGTGGTGCTGGTATTGGTGGTGGCAGTATTGGTATAAGTGGTGCTGGTATTGGTATTGGTGGTGGTGGTATTGGTATTGGTGGTGGTGGTGTTGGTGGTATTGGTGGTGGTGGTATTTGTGGTGCTGGTATTGGTGGTGGTGGTATTGGTGGTATTGGTGGTGCTGGTATTGGTGGTGGTGGTATTGGTATTGGTGGTACTGGTATTTGTGGTGGTGGTATTGGTGTTTGGGGGTTTAGTGGTGGTGGTATTGGTGGTGGTGATCTTTCTATTGGTGGTGGTGGTACATAGTATTGGTGGTATTGGTGGTGGTGGTATTGGTGGTGATGGTATTGGTGGTGGTAGTGGTGGTAGAGGGACTGGTGGTAGTATTGGTAGTAGTGGTGGTAGTATTGGTGGTAGTGGTGGTGGTGGTATTGGGGAGATTGGTGGTTTTGTTGTTGGTGGTGGTGATTTTGGTGGTGGTGGTATTAGTGGTGGTATTGGTGGTGGTATTGGTGGTGGAACTGGTGGTAGTATTGGTCCTAATGGTGGTATTGATGGGTGGTGGTACAGTTGGTGGTGGTACTGATGGTGGTGATATTAGTGGTGATTGTATTGCTGGTGGTGGTGATAGTATTGCTGGTGGTGGTGCTGGTGTTGGTTTTTGGTTGTGGTGTTGGTGGTGGTGGTATTGATGGTGGTGGTGGTATTGATGGTGGTATTGGTGGTTGTATTGGTGGTGGTGGTATTGGTGTTGGTGTTGTTGTTGGTGGTGGTATCGGTGGAGGTGGTGTTATTGGTGGCAGTATTGGATGTGGTGGTGGAATCGTGGTGGTGATGCTGGTGGTGGTGGTGGTATTGGTGACGGTGGTATTGGTGGTGGCATTGATAGTGGTGGTAGTATTGGTGGTGGTGGAATTGGTGGTGGTGGTATTGATGGTTGTGGTATTTGTGGGGGTATTGATGGTGGTGGGATTGATGGTGGTGGGATTGGTGGTGGTGGGATTGGTGGTGTTGGTGGTAGTGGTGGTGGTGGCACTGGTGGTGATGGGATTGGCAGGGTGGTGTTGGTGGTGGTGGTATTGGTGGAGGTGGTGGTATTGATGGTGGTGGTATTGGTAGAGGTAAAATTGGTGGTATTGATAGTGGTGGTATTGGTGGTGGTATTGGTAATTGTGGTGGTGGAATCGGTGATGGTGGTGGTATTAGTAGAGGTGGTGGTATTGGCGGTATTGGTGGTGGTGGTATTGATGGTGGTGGTATTGGTGGGGTTGGTGGTATTGATGTTGGTGGAATTGGCGGTATTGGTGGTATTGGTGGTGGTGGTGTTGTTCAAGTTCAAGTTCAAAAGACCTTTATTTGAATTTCTTAAAATTCATAAAAGTACCGATCATAACATCAACAAACCATGATAATATATATACATACAAATGATTAGTAAAAATAAAACATATGACATTCCATTCCATACAGTGACAATACAATATATTTCAGAACAATATGCTACATTTCCATAATGACACAATTAAAACTGATTACTATATTCAGGGATTTTCCATCATCTTGCGTGCTCGTATGGCCAATCTTAAAAAAGAACTGGTACGGAAAGTTAATTCGTCATTATCCAGAGCAATCAACATACTATATGAGTCTTTGAGAGTCAGTGGTCTGAATTTTTTAAAATACGGAGTTAAAAACCATTTGATGAATTTAAGATAAAATTTACAGAAAAATAAAAAGTGCAAATCATCCTGGGTACTCACGCCATCACAAGGACATAAGATAGAATCAGTACTGTGACAATAACCTAGTGGAAAGGACAACATAAATTTTACAGTGCCTGCCCTTAAACGAAACAATAAGCTAGTCATAGGCAGGGAGAGATAGGGCGGCAAGGTCTGTCTACACAGTCCATTTCCTATATATTTCATTACAGTTGATTTTTGCGATTCACTTCTTAGCCTTTCACTATTATAAAGTGCATATAGCGCATTTCTGACCTCAATTTTATCCTTTAATTCTATAGTCATCGGATCAATAAACAAAGTGCCTCTGTCAACTTCATTTAGTGATTTAAAAACTTCGGACAACCAGGGAATCCTCATTCCGTGATCACTACTTAAGCAGTCCTTTATAATATTTTGAGTAAGAGCAGCAGCATCATTCCTCCAGATTCTAATCCAGAAAAGTGCAGGTCTTGCTCTTATGAAATCACTTATATGTGGAAGATTTAATTCACTATGAAAGATGAAATTGGATGAGGAGATCGGTGCACCCAACACTTTCCTGCAGAGGCGATTTTCCTCCCTTTGGATGCAGAGGCTGTTTCTCGATCCCCATACCTCTGCTCCATACGTGGCAACAGGTGAGCACTGTAGTTTAAAAATCTTTAAAATAGCCTTAGTGGCGCCTATTTTCTTTGGGCGGGGGAGACTCAAAACAGAGTTGTTGGCCTTCGAGAACTTGCTCGTGGCGTGGGCCAAATGCCCACTCCACGAGCCGGTCGCAGCGAAAACCAACCCAAAATATGGAAATATAGGGACAGATTCCAATTTGTCTGTGCCTAACTGTATAGTATTGAGTTTCCTTTTGCCAGGGCCACAGGACATAATAAAAGATTTTTTAAAGTTGACCCTCAAGTCCAGGTCCTCCATGAAGTTAACAAAACTATGTACAAGCAGACGAAGAGCGTTAGGAATGCGGGCCATAAGCACCGCATCGTCTGCATATAAGAGCGCTGGAAGTGGTTTCCCTAAAATGATTGGGACATCTGTGGTAACTTTTTTCAGGCAAGTGGATAAACCGTTAATGTAGATGATGAACAACAGGGGTGCTAAAACGCACCCCTGCCTCACCCCCCTCCCAATATCAATGGCTCCTGATACCTCGCCGCCCATCCCAATACGTACCCGTGCTTTCAGGTCAGTATGTAGATAGGCTAAGAAATTTACAAGAGTATTATCAAGGCCATTGGTTGAGAGGATGGACCAAAGCTTTGATCTATTGACAAGATCAAAAGCGGATGAGAGGTCCATAAACGCGAGATAGGTGGGGGAGGAGCGGGCAACACTATATTTATCAATTATCAATTTTAGGTTTAAGCATTGCTCCACTGTTCCTACCCCACTACGGAACCCCATCTGACATGGATCTAAGAAGTCAGTGTCAGTTGCCCATTCCAGTATTCTATGAAAAATTATACGACCCAATACTTTTAAAGTATTGTCCAAAAGGGAGATAGGGCGATAATTCGCAGGGTCAGACCTATCTCCCTTTTTATAAATTGGGACAATAATACTGGTAGCCCATGTAGTCGGCATGGCTGTTTTAGGGAGACTATTAAAAATATTGAGAAATATGGGTGTCCACAAGTCAGCGTCATATTTAATAATATCAATTGGGAGACCATCGGGTCCGGGTGCCTTATTTCCCAGACTCTCTTTTATAGCTGCTTTAACTTCATGATCTAGGATTAATAGACCATCTGATTGGCCAAAAGTAGGAAGGGTAGGATGCTCCTCTATGGGGGCTGCATAAATACTAGAGAAATGGGCCTCCCATGCTGCGCTTGTTATATTACAACTGATTTGGGTAAGTTTCTGTCCCATTTCCCTTGTTTTTCTGACAGCCGACCAAAAGGGACCACTGCCACCCAAGTTTGCACTGAATACCAGGGAGTCCCATTGATCAGAAAGTAGGTTAGCCTTCCGTTCTGATATTTTGGCTTTATAATTTTTCCTGGCTAATTGGACGGTGGCTTTACACCTTGGTTTTATAGAAAGAGCCTTTCTTAGTTCTCTGTTTGCCTGGGAACATGATGAATCGAACCACCTTGGCTCTTTACCTTCCTTGGATAATGGAGCAGACAAAAGAGTTCTAATAGTAGAACACAAAACTTCAAAATCAGCAATTATTTGATCATAATTATCACTTGGAGACAAACAAGAGTCAATCAGATGTGGGTATGGCGTTTGCACACTGGCTAAAATAGCCTCACAATCCACTCCCCTCCATTTTAACCGAAGGCCATCAATTGATGGGGTAATGTCCCTTGCACCATTTAACTTCGCAAAAATCGGACTTGGAGCAAGATCCAAAATTACAACCAATGGATTATGGTCACTAAGGGGTGTTTGTACCACAAAAGTTTTTACTATACAATCTGTTAACAGTGCTGATGTGAATACATAGTCAATGGTAGAGCTACTATGACTACCAATAAATGTTGGAGCATAAGGGGAGTCAGGTTTATGTCCTATTCTCAGGGCATCATCTAAATCAAATTCAATGAGTAATTTGGACAATTCCAAACCTCTACGCTCAGCTAGATCAGAATAAATCTGATTAGCAGATCCAACACTCACTGCTAATTTTGCATTGAAATCACCCCCTATTAAAATACCTGACTTATTGTCTACTGAAATGGAACATTCCAATTTACTTAAAACCTTGGATAATGCCAAAAAATTCTTGTTCGGTACATGATAAAAATCATTATTATAAAAGTTGATTAAATAAACTGTGGTCTTTGACTTCAACTTATATTCAAGAATCTGAATATTGGAATTACCAGGACCATCGTTCTGCAAGTTTCTAATTGTACCGCCTGCGAGAATCTTAATCCCAACAAAGAGGCCACCCACTGCTCGGCCAAAACTCGGTTTAGGCGATGTTAGGCTGAAACAGTGATAGCCCTCTATATACAGATTGCCAACAGCCCATGTTTCCTGAAACATAAGAATATCTGCATCATTGATTATCTCAATCCATGCAGGATCCGATAGTTTAGATTCTAATCCTGCGACATTCCAACTTAAGATTGATAACCCATGGATATTACATTGGTTACCAGGACTTACCCTAATGCTCCCTGCTTTTTCAAAAGTAGTATTAACAACAACAGGGACATTGCTATAAGCGGGTGGTGTTGTTATTAAAACAGGCCTTTGAAAGCAACCCGTCAGGTGGCTTTAGTACAGATGACATGTGATCGAAATGTGCAGTTGTCAGCTTTAGCCCATTAGCACAGGATTATGTGCTACCTGGAATTCGCATGACTTAATGTGCTTATCATTTGTGAATCCATTTTACTTGAGGGGGGTGAAACAGACTCGAGATAATGCCAGGTTAAAGTGATTGAAAGCAGGTGCCGGTGTTATGGGGGAGGCCATGCTGAATAAAAAAAACAAGTGGTTTCAGCTGAAGCATCGCATTTACGGCCAGCAGAAAGAGAAACTCAATAAGTAAATAGTGCTTACAGACTAAATAACAGGTCCTGTGTAACAACTGAAGTAAAAGGGGCAGTCGCCATTGGAGGGTACAAATGAAGACAAGGTCGTACTAAGGAGGGACTAACAAGCCTATTAATAAATCCGAAGGCGGCATTTAGGAAAGACAATGATACAAGCCAATGAAAAATATGTTAGGAGAGTGGCCGCAGCTTCTCTCCCTTACTCTACTTCAGCAGTCTCGCAGAGCAAGCAGCACATGTGCGCTGCCGCTCAGCTCGATCTAAAAAGAAACCTGTGTGAAAATCGTAAATCGTGTGGTGTGGCACAACATAACACTCATTCTGCAGCTTCTCATATTTGCCCCACGATTTCATCATCCTCCTTTTTCCTACCAGCAACCTTGGTCCACATTGTCTGACTTGACCATCCACAAGCTCTCCTAGCTTTTACCATGTTCTACTCTGTTGTGAATCCTTCTTAGAAATATAAAGCACTATGTTGGGAATTAGTATAGATTTTGTTACCTTTCTTTCTCTTCTTTCTGTATTCCTGCCATACGTGCTTGATTTGGGCGGAGCATGGGTATGGTTAAAAGCACGCTGTTTCCATTGAGTCAGCGCTTGGTTTCTGACCTGGTCCTGTGACCCGGAACGTCTTTTCTTTGTGCTTCCGGATTCATTCTGGGTTCCTGTTGGGATCGTATTGCCTGACTTCTGGTTTATGGAGTTACACACAAGCCACCTTCGTCTTGGATACGGGATCTGTATTGAAGATTGCTGGCGTTATCCGAGGACTGGAAAAGTCAGAAGTATTGATTTTTCTTGTTTTCCTTTTTTATCTTGTGGTTCCGTGTTTTGTTAATTAGTGTACCACGTTAGCCGCCATTGCAGGGTATCCTACAAGCAGAAGAACCGACCATCAGGATAACGCGACTGCGTTTGCTCTGGGTGATTCTTAGTATTTCACCTTATCCCCTGCTTCTTTCCTGAACAACGCTGTGGAGCGGGTTGTTCAGCCACAACGTATTTTTGTGGCAAAACCGGGTGCACCCCATTTCCCTTCAGGTCTTTATAAATATAGAGCAGGTTTTTTTTTTGCCTTGTCTCAGTTGACGTTTTTTCCCCTTCCTTTCTTTTTTGTCTTTGAATCTATGGAAAAGATAAACTGAAGAGGTGTATTGTTTTCCTTTTGGATATCCGTGATGCAATATATGGACATTGCTAATAAATTCCAGGAGGATACCGGCACTGAGAATTATACAAAACTTTAACTATCATTGCTTTCTGAAGTATCAAAGAAGCCCAGGCAATGGAATATGATTGCACCCAGAATGCTAGGGGTTAATTTTCTCACCTAATATATTGAACTAATATTCCTAAAGGTTCCTTTAATTTATTCTTCTTGTTAATGTAAGTTACCAGTTTCAATGTGCATTTTACAGGGGCTGACAATGGAAGCACATTTATCTTCTAAACCTTTGTTTATTTTACAAAAAATAGCTGCAATGTGGGATGGGCCTTTTTTTCCACATATGTAGTAATGGACATGATTTGAGCTGGTAAGGAACGTGGTAGGAGGGGGAATTTAGAGGCTAAAAGAAGAATGCTAACAGTGTGCTCTATATGTACACTGTCTGGGCAGGCCTGAGTCAGTAAGTTATTTAGCCCCAACCTAACTTTAATAGAAACGATGACAAGATTTGCCATGGAGAAGTGATACACTGCCCTGTCGATAAATTCCAACCAAGGGGTTTGCAACAGCTTGGCTTTAAGGCCAGCCACATTCCAAGAAACCACTGTAGTTGTTGCCCCCGTATTAGTATATGGGTACTGTTTCCATTCATTTTTATTATCTTCCAAACCAGTAATAACACTTCTGGCTCCTTCAAACCCATCAGAAATGTCACAATTATAAAGTGAACAAAACGAGAGTCAGTGTCGAATCAAATGACACTGTGCCCTTGGTGGCACTCCTGTAGAGAATTAAACTCTTTATTGTTCGGTTTGTGTCAAAACGTAAAAAATCAAGATCAATCAGATTCTTCTGAAAGTTTAATCAATTGTATGCATCCCAGATTAAATTTATCAGAATGGGATCCAAATCATAACATCTCTTCATTAATGGTTCATCGTTTAACAATTCATCCGATTATGGAACGTGCGTCCCAAAGCATTTCGGGACTCTTGCCCGTCTTCAGGAGACTGGTACACAATCTATAAACAAAGTATACAATATTCAGGAGTGGGTACTCAGGCTCAAACACCATAAAAGTGACGGAATCTCAAATTGATGATTGGGTGGCTTGGGAGCGAGTGTAAACCAAGTAAAATGGTGCTCAGCATTACGAAACGGAAAAAAATGAATAAGGGGAAAGAAAACAAACATGGACGTGCTGGGTCTAAAGCATTCTTAGAAGCGTGCTCTCAGATATGGTGGAAGAACGCGAGTCAATCGGCAAATGGGGTCAACCGCATGCATTAATAATAATATATCACGGTGCTGGTCACGTATATTAGGGGTGACTAAAACGGTGAGTTAGCTGGTCATTACTCTTACTGATGAACTGGTGGAAGTTTCGTGTTTCCGTCTCGATGTCGGCAGCGTGTGTGTCTGCTCACCGTGTAGTGATAGAAGGGTGCATAGAAATAGGACTATGGCGGTGTCAGCCATGTTGGTGTGGTGAATCGTGATGAGTTTGAAGCTCGCTTTCGCGCTAGTAAACATGCTGTTTTCGAACGAAAGAAAGAAAGTGGTAATTAAATAAAAAAAGATCATGAATGAAGATTAAACTATGCGTGAGATGCCGGACCCGGAATGGAGAACCAAATAATTGTGAATTCGAGTGTTAATAAAGTTTGGAGGTGAAAATAAAAGAAAAAACTACAGAAGGTTCGTAAAGGCTTGTCACTGTATGCACATAGGAGTCTACAATATGTACAAAGAACAGGGGGGATACGATCACAGTCTATTAGGGCATGTCCTGAGAATAGTCAGATATGGTGAGGAAAATAATAAGCAACAATAAGGAGAGTGAGAAAAAACAAAATAAGAAAAAAGAGTAAAAGGCTGTAGCTGGGAAAAACAGGTGGAATCAAGGGTAAGAAAAGGTGGATGAATAAATAGTTCATAGAGAGTTCAAAGGAAACAACTATATTCCATCCGATCGTTGAGACCTTTCGGTTGGCAAGCATCTCGTCTCTTAATCCAGATTATTTCGCGCTGAAGAAGTCTTTTCCTGTTGTCGGTCCCCTGTCTGGTGGGAACAATCTCCAAAACAAGGAATCTCAGTTGGCTCACATTATGATGATGGGAGATAAAATGTGCGGCAAGTGGTGATTTCCACATTTTATTCCGGATAGTGCTTTTATGTTCAGTTATACGAACTTTGATTTTCCTTTCAGTTTTTCCTACGTACGGAAGGCCGCACGGACATTTTAGCTGGTATATCAGATTTGTTGAGTCACATGTGGCATTCGTGAACAATTTAATCGTTCTACCTGATGATGGGTGGTTGACAAAATTACCTTTGATGACATTGTGGCAATGACTGCAGTTTAGACATGGTTTCCTGCCCGTGTATGCGGTTGTAGGCTGTCTAGGTGTGGTATCCAATAGGTTTTTCAAGTTTCTGGAGCGTTGATATGCGAAAAGTGGTGGATGGTTGAAAATTCCACCAAAATCTGGTTCCTGTTGTACCATCTGCCAATTCTTCAAGATTATCCTTTTAATGGCCGTACTCCTAGAGGAAAATTTGAACATGAATACTGATCTTTGAGTCTGTTGTTGGTTGTTGTGTACAGTAAGCAACTCAGTTCGGATCTTAGATTGTATTCGTTCTTTAGCTGTTTGTAGAACAGTCTCAGGGTATTTTCTTTCCCTGTATTTCTGTAGCATGTTGCTCTCTGTGCTGTAATATGTTTCCGTTTCTGAGCAAATTCTCTTTAACCTGAGTAGTTGCGAGTATGGTAAGTGTTTTTTCAAAGGTGATGGATGACAGCTGTCGAAGTGCAGTGCGTTGTTTCTGTCCGTGGATTTGATGTGTAACTCTGTTGTAATCTTGCGATCCTTCACAATGACCATGGCCTCAAGGAATGGTAAACTCTGGGTGCTCACTTGATAAGTGAATTTGATATGGTCATCAATGTTGTTTATGAAGGAAATGAAATCCAAGATTTCTGCTGGTGGACCAGCCCAAATTAGGAAAATGTCATCTATGTATTGCCAGAATGTTCTAATTTTATTCTGCCATCTTGGTTGTTCAGGATGTGATCTAACTCTAGACGATGCATAAGAGGTTCGCATAGCTGGGGGCTGGGCAATTCCCCATGGATGTGCCAACTAGTTGCATGTAAAATTCCCCATTCCAAGTGAAATAGCTATGATAAAGTAAATATTGTAATAATTCCAATATCAATACTTTCAAGTCTTCTTTGATAGGATGCTGTAGTAAAAATGACTCAATTGCTTCAATACCTCTGTTGTGGGGTATGGATGTGTATAGTGCACACACGTCTATGGTACATAGAGTGTTAACGATGTCTGAGTCCAAGGTAACAATTTGGAGTCTGTTCAGGTAGGTTGTCATGCCTTTCACAATGGGTTGAAGGTACATTTTATGTGTTTGTTGTTAATGATTTGGTTTATGGCCTCTTGTTCTTTAGAGTTGAAGTTGTTCCATTTGGGTGCTGTTTTTTTAAAGAACTCTTTCATGGCATTCGAAGTGATCGTTTCATAAGAGTCTAGAATTTTGTGGCTGATGGGTGCCATGAAAGTGCTTTTACATTTCAGGTTCTTACATGTATGTTCCGCTGTTGAGGGCATAGGTGGAGCGATGTTGGTATAGAAATGTCGCAGTCTCAAATTGCGCATAAATTTGTAAAAGCTGACTTCTATTTCCAGTTCGTCTAAATGGTACGTGGGGACAAATGATGTCCCTCTTTGTAGGGTTGCCATTTGTGTCGGGGTTAGCACCTCTTTAGAGATATTAATCACTAAGTTATTTTGCTCCGAGTCGATTGTGCTATGGTTGTTGTGGATTCTTTTGTGGCTTCTGCTCCTCCAGGTTCGACGATTACGGCGGGCCTTTCTCTAAAAAAGGGCCCCCTCCGATGGTAACGGTTGTTTGCCCTGAGGGTTCAGTTGTCCTGTTGGGTGGAATGTTCCTTTGTAGTCTCCCCAGTTGGGGTCCACCTCTTTGTGATGCAGATCCGTCTGAACTACCTTCGTCGGATGATGGGTTGTTGAAAGGTCTTTGCTGTCTACGCTGGGCGTATACCTCCGCCCAACTGTAAACCTCTCCCAGCTTGTAGTCCATGGTGTCACGTTTATACTTGCGTATTTTTCGGTCGTTGATATCCTTTGTATACTTGTCCAATTGTAAGTTGATGTCATTCAAAGCTTTTTCTAATTCATCCTTTGACATGTTCTTATCAAGGTTTTGATGGATTTGAGTGATTTCTTTGTCCAAATCTTCAATTACTTTATAAAGTTCCTCTACTATTAAACAAAATTAAGTCAAGAGAACAGCAGTTGAGAATGGCGTACCATCGTTCAGTAAATTTGGGATTGTTCCTGCAGAGAGTGGGTTTTAATGCAATTCGTAGTCCTCTAGGGATCCGCTGGTCCTTATGATATCTTATTAGGGTCCCAGCGTGCAACCGTTGGTTGATGACACGTTTGGATGTGTATAATAGTTGTCTGGCAAAACACACAGGATGATGGACGGAATGTTGCACAATGGCAAAACATTCACCCCCAGTCACAGATCTGGGTTTAATCCATCGTTATTTTGCTCACCAAGCCACCCCAGTTCAGACATGGCCATATGCAAATCAGTCTTGACCCTGTGCCTCATGGGAACAGTCCAGCCCGAACTGCCAAGCCATGTCTTTCCTGGACCGGTTGTCTGAGCATACTAGGGGTAGAAAAGGTGCTGGTTGAGGATGGGTCCATTTCCTGAATTAGAGAGTATATTCTGCTGATCTCATCAGATGTGAATCCAAATGTTTCAGCACGATTTGCCGTTAAGTTGGCTATTTCTTCGTACGACATGTCGTAATGGGTGCTCGCACTGGGTGGTCAGTGAAACTTGAGAAAGAATTATGCAGCGGTGTGCGGCACTCCTTTGGTATATACGATAATAGATCAGTTCTTGCTGGTCTCACGGGTTTCTGGGTGCCACTGGGTGGACCCCCCTGACCTCGGGGGAAACAAAATTTGAACAAAACGAGAGTCAGTGTCGAATCAAACGACACTGTGCCCTTGGTGGCACTCCTGTAGAGAATGAAACTCTTTATCGTATATACCAAAGGAGTGGCGCACACCGCTGCACAATTATAAAGTGCACCATGAACTAATAAGGCCAAAGTGGCTGTGTTGGAATAAAACCTAGCATGCCTAGCAAAACTATCAACCATAGCATGCAGGCCATTAGTATGAGGCAGGTTAATTGATCACAATCGATTCTATCATATGGGGAAAAATGGCTTTGGATACTTTGATTAGGCTCTGAGGTTCCCTCACTGACTAACGAATTATACACAGAGATTATCCTTGGAAGGCTATGGGGTGGACATACAAGGTCCCTAGATCCCACAATCATAATCAAGTCTCTTGTCAGTCATTGTTGAAAGCAGGTGTTACTGTACCCGCTTCAGCGCTTTTGTGTGGTGCAGGGGACAGTGGTAGATTAGATTTTCTTTAAAGAAGGTATTGCTGATCGTGTTGGTCAGGGAGTCCAATCATGGGGAATCATGGGGATCTTACCAGTAATTGTTTACATTACTGGAGAGGAGATTTTTTTTCCATTCTCCCCTTCCTCTTTTCAGCCTCCGGTTTTGGATCATTAGAGAGGTAAAGGAAGTGATCTCTATTTAAACTTCAGAAGAAGGAAGGGGGCGTATGTGAGACATCCAACGCTATGCCTGACAGTTTTTTATTTTTATATAGCGTTCAAGAATTACACATATTTGAAAAAGAAAATAATATATATTTTATGGAATTATATTTTTGGGATTATGGAAATAAATATGCTTTCTTTTGAAGTAAGAATATATACTTTGTTAAATTTCTTTATTGTGCCCAGGCATCATTGTGGTCATTCTAAGTTAAAGAATCCAGGTAATATATTTGCTTTTTTCTCTTGCTATCCTTCATTGTGTGTGATTTCTTTTGTTTGACAAACACAGGGAAGCACTCGCTGAAGAAATATTATACTTCTACCTCTTCCTCTGGGAATAGATATCTTTATTGAGTAAGAAATTGGGGACCAAGATCCTGGTCTCCTACAGTTTCTGAGAAAGACTTTCAGGAGATGGTCAGGTCTTTATCCGAGGTCTATATTCACCAACGCAACAATAACTCTCCCTCTTGTCCATCTGCTCTCCTTCTTTGTGTTCCTCATGGGTGCCTCCTGATCATGATGTGGAGGAGTCTGGTTTTCCAGGAAATTCTTTAACACCAAGGTAAAAATATATTTTCAAGAAACATCTTAATCATTTAATTTTGTACTTCTCTTCTAATCTGCAGCTTCCACTCGAAAATGATCAACCCAGTTAAAGTGAGGAAAGGTTTTAACAGTTTCAGAGGCCTTTCATACCCTAAAGTTCCTATTATCTTCTCCATTAATGTTCTGCTGAAGTGAGAATGAAAGGATCCAGATAGAGTATTAGTACCCAGATTCATGGGTAGGCTATATCTTCTAGCAAAAAATCAGACTGAGCTTCAACATTCATTAGTTGAAGATCCCCTTTTGGCAAACCTGGTGGGTAGTCACCTGACAAAGGATCTCAAGATGTCAGGTCCTGTTGATGAAATGTTAGAAAGTGCCCTGAAGAGAGCCCATGCTAGTCTCAGTATAGTGATGAGGTCTGAGATATACACTATCTAGGCATCCGCGTCCATGGAGTAAAGACTTTTAAAATGTGTCTTCCAACATTCAAAAGGAGAGTAGATTGGGATCAGATTTAGAGTGTATGGTTCACCGTTTAGCGGTAGATCAGGAATGGATACCTCCCTTGTCCCATCTCCTCTGAGTCACCCTTTTCTATTCCTGAACGCCCTTGCCCAGCTAAGACTATCGTTTTGGAGGTTGAGAGGGATGGTTTCCTAAATGGAGGACTATCCAGATTGTATCTCAAATGTTTTGCAGGGCTTTAGAAAAAGTTACAATAACAAAGTTCAGAATCACCATTAGACATCTCTGAGAATTGCTATAGAGCCAGAGCTTTGTCTCCAGTTTATGTCTGAGCAGCAGATATTTTTCAATTCCTGCAAGGCGGTTTTGACAAAAAATGACCCTTGTTTACACTTTGGTTACAGCAGTCTGCGATGAAAGCGTTTAAATCTCCTTGAATCATTTCTCATCAATAAATCATTTGGTTTCAAGGCTTAAAAAAAAAGTCTTTATAGAGGTTTTGATCATTTAAAACAAAGCTTAAACATTCTTGTCCCTCCTGGTATTTGCCTTTGATCTTAGCCTTTTAACAGAAGGCTGGGAGAGTTATGTGCCCTTGTGTGCCAAAGCCCTTACCTAAACATTTCCAAGGATCAGCTCTTTCTTTCTTTCAGTCCTCAATTCTCAATAAAAGATTTAGCCTTCCAAAGAGATCAGTAGATAATCCTTCCTTCACTATGGGCAGATTCCTTTGACTCAGATCCTTGGATTCATCTTCTAGATCTTGTCTGAGCTGTTAATATTTATCTAAAAAGATCTGCTGAATTCAGGAAACTAACTCTCTGTTCATTAAATCTTCCCTGATTAGAGGGCTAAGAAACATCTACTTCACCCTTAGGGAGATACTGAAATATATATCCTTCTTGGTATATAAAGACTGTGATAAAGAACCCCAAGGCACAATTAAGGCTCATTTCACCAAAAGAATGGTGGCTTCCTGGGCAGAGTGGGCAGGGTTTTCAATTGTGGATATCTGTAAAGCTGCCACTTTGCTGTTCCCCTGCACTTTTATAGAACTTTATATTGGTTGCATGCAGCTCAGGTTTTGTGAGCTAGTTTTTGGATCATAGCTTGTTAAGAAATCAGTTAATTACTTTTTTTTTAAATAAGATGATTTTCTATTTTAATTAACTATTACACTAGTTTGCAGTATTCTGCACTCTAGGTGAGATCACTTTCTATTTCTGACTACTATATTTCTTCTGTCAGCTAAAGCATCTTAGCTAGGGTAATCCTCATAATGTAAGGAACTGGCTGAGTAGTGAAAAGAGGAGGTAATGCCCAGATAGATTATGAGTAATCATCATTAATCCTATTTTTCTTGATTCATTCTAGTATTTATGACCTCCCTCACTCTACTTCCTTCACCTGCCTTTTTGATAGAAGGGTTTGGTATAAAAAAGAAGAGGTTTCAGGAGGTGCAGGGTCTAAAAGAGGAACTTCCTGGGTTGTTAATAGATACAAAAGTCAGCTTAGGTAAAGGGTGGTCTGTGAAGGAAAATGGGCACATTTACTCAGCAAGTGAGCACTGGATGGAGTAAGGAAGAGTCAAAGTAATAAAAATTACCCATAAGTAATTCACGTATTGCACTTTACTGCATACAAAAACTCCTTCTGCGCCTTTAAAATAATTAAGTCTGTGATTTATGTTCCCAAAATCACAGTGTTGAGTTCCCTGTAAAACCAGTGAGCCATGTTTTATAAGATAGAATGATAAGGATATGTTGGTAATGACTCTAATGCTCAAGACATTGTTGTAGTGCAATCTGCATTGGATGCAATTCACCCAAATGTGCAGAATGCAAATAACACACCACACACTGTGCATGTAGAATATTTAGAGAATCATCACCTCCCCCAGGTCTGCATAAAGCAGAATAATATTAAGTCCTTATTTTTATATGGGGATTTCTGGACCTTTGGGGATGTGCATTCCTCTACAATAAAATTAAGTGATATAACTGTTTACCCTTGTTGAAGCTGATGCTGCTGATATCATGCTAAACTTTGACAAAACCTACTCTATCACAAGAGAAAACTCTCTAAAAGCATGAGTTTATGTAGTTTGTATGTTTTCTAATATATGAATGATAAATGTAAAGGCCAGTGTAGGCACCTCAGTAAAATACGACATATCTGAAAATCATAATTTTACCAGTTTTTCATTGTGCAGGTATTGACTTCTCCTGAAAATACAATTCAGAATCCCAGATATCTTTACAGTGTACCAGGTATCAGTATTGACCATGCGTTCTACATGAACCAAGTTTGTATAGTTAACAACATTCTGCTGTACATCTGCTAGCACAATATTATTTTAATGATACAATGTACTTAGGACTTGATCACACACATACAGAATAATGATCAGAGCCTCTTTGTGGGATTTCATTGTTCCAGTCTGCCATGAATAATGTAATGGTGCTCTCTGACTTTCCTTCTATTCACATTGCTGGGACAACTTACAAGTGCATGGTAAAGGGCAATATATTTATTGCACTCCACGTTTTCCAGTCAGCCGAAACATCGAGCGAGCGAGGAGCGGAGCAGAGCGGGCTGCGGGCTGCGGTGCGGTTGGGCGTAATCACCAAACGCTGAACGCTGGGGAGAATAACGCCACCTGAGGAAAATTATATTTTGCCTTGTTATATGTGCCTACGTGTTCCCCATCCTATGTTATATGTGCATGATCGATATGCATGTATTCCCCTATGATCGATTAAAGACGCAATTATAGTTGTGTCCAACTCTAGTATGCCAAGTATCCAGTTCTCGTGAAAGCAACGAGTATTAGGCCTATGTTGCCACGTTTTTACAGTGTGCACGTTAATTCACCGCATTGTCCCCGTTTTTAGGCCTCAAAAGGGCCCGGACACCAGATTCAAGCTCCAGTCTCCTGAACCCTCTCTGAGGAGCGATGCAGCCCCCACCTGCATCCCTGACCCTTCACTTACTTCCTGCCAAGCAGCGCGGTGCCCGGCCTGGCTCTGCCTGCCTGTCTGCCAAGAATATGTTATGCCTCTAGTTATCAGTTCAGCTTTTCGTCTTCACATTCCTAAGCTACTGAACCGCATAAACAGTTCAGCTATAGTCTAGTCTTTCTGTCTCCATGTAAGAGAAATACTGTATTAATATTCATAGAATATTCCTAGCACAAGCAATACATGTAGAATATATGCATGCACCAGCCTTAGTGTCAAGTAGCCTTTGCCCTGATAACTTTTAGATTCTATCAACATGTACTCCAAACACCAGATACCAGATATGCTATAGGTACATGTCGTCCTGACATCGCAGACTTTCGTCTCCTCTTCTAGTGCAGAAGTCATAGCCCCAGTTCTCCCTAGTAACACGTCATTGCCCGTTTGCGCGCACCACTAGGTTAAAGGTCCCAGCTGCTCTCAGGTAGCCCCCTCCATGTTTCCGCCCACTCATGACATTTCTATGACGTTTCACATCACATGTCTCAGTGCACGCCCTGTACACGCCTTCTGTTTCCGCCCATGTGTTCTTATCTTACGCTTGTCACAAGTTACGCCTACTGTATGTAATGTATTTGAAATGTCTTACTATATATACACTGCACTGTTAATGAAATGGTGCAGCTGCCTTCCTTCCTATTTTATTTCAGGCTGTCCCGTTCCAGTCCCTTCCCTTTTGCCTGAATAAAGCCTGTTCAACTCGGACACATCGGATCCTGCCTCTTATTTATTGAGCTATCTGTTATTGTTAATATATTCAAAAATAGTACCGGTAATTAATTATTTATTTACCACATAAATGGCGCCCGAATAGGGACGTGCCCCTTCCTCACGCGCTGGCGATGCAACGCCGGTCCCCTGACCCTCTGCAGCCGTGACGGAACAATACCGTGCACGTGCAGATATTTCTGCTTCAAGTCTCCCTCAGGCCCACGGAGGAGACGGAGACTGCGGTCCGACATCCAGACGAAGCGGTGTGGAATGCGGTTCGTCCCGACCAGAGCCCAAGCCGAGAGAGCAAGGTCCGAAGTATCTGGAGGCCCACCTGTTTCCAAAGTTTCCGAAGTATGTAGTAGTCCGACGTCGTAGCAGTCCAGTCCAGTCCGAGGCCTTCCAGTTTCTGCTTCCCGGTGAGTACCGTCGCGGGGGAAGTATCTAGACAGGATCATTAGTTTGTTCCTGGTCCGTTGGGTTTGGGTACACAGATCCAGTCCGAAGTATTCACCTAGGTGGATACGGTCCGACGTGTCTCTTTATGGGACCGGTATGTTCTGTACTGTTTTAGCAGTGCATCTAGTAATTCTAGTAAGTTTCGTTCTCGAGAAATTCATGTGTTCTGTTTTCAGTGTATCAGGTAGTATTCTGTTCGAACTGTTATCAATGTATTTTTATGTCGTGGTATGAGTGTTTTGTTTGCTATTCTATTACTGTGATTATTGTGTATTGTGTTCCAAGTGTATTACCGAAATGCCTCTGTTCTCGAAATTACGTCAGTTAAAGACCAGAAAAGGGTTACTCGAAGAAGCAGTTCCTGTCCCTCCTAGGGACAGTCCAGGACATTTTATGTATCACAAGCATGGCCTAGATGCCATAATATATCTAGACTTATGGGTGGACTATACTAAGGAACTAGAAGAGAAATATAGATGGCCCGTATCAGGTACATGGGATGCCGAGTGCATCATGCGAGTAGAAGAAGCATTATGGAAAAAGAAAGCCAGACAGTCCCAGAAAGATGCCATCGAGTTATGGCGCAAAGAATCTCATAAAAGAACCGAAAAGGAATTGAGAAAAACAGAATTAAGTTGGAATCCGCAGGAAAAGCCCAAGAAAGGGAATTAATAGAAGAAGGTGAACGAGTTAGAGCAGAACAGTCAGACCGACAGAGAAATGCCCTTATTAAAGGTATGTATCCTCTTCTTGCCGAGGGCTTGCCGAAGGCAACCCCGGAAGTACCCGGTAATTTACCGCCGCCAATGGTCCCGATTAAGCTACGTCACAAACCGACCGCAGCTGAAATTTTTCTTTCGTCCTATTTGGACGACACAGTCCCAGCATATGCAAATCATGTTCTGCCTGTTCCGCCTGCTCCCGTTAATAATGTAATACCTGTCCCGCCAACTACTGTTCCCGGGGGTCAAGTTCATGTTCCAGCACCCCCGGACCAGCCCACAGTAAATGTACCCGTTATGCCAGTCACTCTACCAGCCCGTACAGTATTCACCGACGATTCTAGTTTAGGAGCCGTGGGGGGAAGTGCTCCTCGCACCCCGCCTCAACCGAAACGTCTGACGCTGCACGACGTAGCGTTACAGCGTACGCCAAAAGTGGCGACATACACAGATCTCAAGCGACTTCTTACTGACTGTATATATGATCCAGTTCCAGGCGAAGATCACATGATCTTATATTCAGTACGTTTAAGACGGGTGGCCAGCTTTTTGATCACCCTGCCCGATATGAAGGAACATCTGAACAGAATATATCGTTTCATCCGTACAGGAGAGAATCCAGAAAGTATTCACGAAGCTATGTCACAAAGGAAAGCCGAGGTTCAACTTATGATTTTAAAGTTCCTGATTAACTGTTTAATAAGAGAGCAAGATTATCCAGATAAAGATCAAGACGAGATGAAAGTCCTAACCAGGTGGAGTGACAATATAGCCGAGGGAAAACACAAGACACAAGGTTGTATAGAGAGTATGTATAAGAAAATTCATAAGGAAATAATACGTATACACAAGGAAGGAGAAGCAAAAAGAGCAACCGAGAAAGAGAATGACTCTTCTAGTGAAGAGGTAGACAGAGAGAATCCCTCCAGAATAGCGTATGTAGGTAGAACTAGACTTTCCGACCGATATTCACGCCTAGATTACAAGAAAGTTTTTCCTCCTCCTGCACCAGAACAGTGTTCTCTTGAGCAAGTATTCCAGGCCACCGATCAAATTCTGAAATCACGAATAGGTTATAGCGAGCTTAGTACAATGCACGAACAAGAACTCGCCCGATCAGCAGTCCGATGGACTAGTGATTCTACCACGTTTCCAGACGAAATAGTGGCACAAACGTTTCTGAAACTGCCCCCAGCCGAGCAACGTCTGGTGGGTACATATATGATCCAGCACCTCATTACACTGTATGAGGAACAACATTCTGACCCAGGTCCTCTACATGATGTATTGAACGAGTTACTCCAATACAGATGGAAAGGTCTAGGTACCGATTTAATTAGTGTCATTCTAGAACAGCGCCACAAATACCGAACATTTCTGAATCCACATTTTGTTCACGCCTCACCCCCAGAAAGAAAATCATTCTACATAGACAGACAGAATCCGTTACGGGAAGTGCATCCAGTTAAGGGAGAAGATGGTAGTCTAGAACGAGTATTTGTTTACACCCCTATCACGAAAATAGAACTCTTAGAAATGAAAAAGTTAATACCTTGTCATGATAAAGATCCAGCAGGGTTCCACCGTGAATTAAAGGACATGCTCCGTATGGGAGAATACACGTATCCTGATATCATTAAAATGTTAAAGGTCCTGTTGCCTGCGGGCATATATGAAAAACTCAAAGAAAAAGAATGGGAGGTGGGAGAGAAAAAGATAGATTGGACAGCATTAGAAACTGAAGATAATACACGAGTACCAGGTACCGGTCTTGGGGATAAAGCTAAAGCTTTGCCCGAATTGTTAATACAAGTCTTGCCAAGATTACTAGCCACGAAAAAGGAAGATTAGGATGCCATCTCAGCCTGTAAACAGAAACAAGACGAAGATACTAGTGATTTTTATTCTAGATTTGAGAAATGTTTCATTATTAATAGTGGTCTGAAAACAAGTAGTGCATCGTACCCTCATCTTTTTGTTACCAAACTAGTCGAGAATTCAAGTCCACAAGTTAAAAATCGAGTACTGAAAGTCGAAAGTACCTGGCAAGCTAATACTCCGTCACAGATGCTCCAGATGCTACAGTATCACCAGAACAGAATCAGGGAAGAGCAGGAACACGAAAAGAGACGTATGAAAGACACAAAAATGAAAGTACTAGTTGCACAATCTGTTCCACAAGACAGTCAGAAGAGGGGTCCGAATCAAGCCAGCCATCCTGCAGCTCCCGTTAAAGGGACATGCAATTACTGTAAACAGCCAGGTCATTTTATAAACGAATGTGCAGTTCTGAAACACAACATAGCTACTGGTAAGACTAAAGAGAGACCACGTCCGTCTAGACAAGAACAAGTTTCACAGAATTCCCAGCCACCACAGAATGCACAACAGACAGTTACAGTACCGCAGCCTATCGCTGCCACACAACACGTTACACAGCAGATGTACCAGTATGCACAGTCAGAGTATCCAGATTATCAGCCATATTCATGAAACAGCCTAGAGAGGGATGTAGGCTTGCCTCTCATCGAGATTCCTGTAGATCAAGAGGGTCCCTATGTACACAGTCAAGTATTGGGGAAAGACAGAAAGTTTCTGATTGATACAGGGGCAAGTAGGACTACCATCAGTCATGACGAGGTTCCAGGGGCTCCACTCTCAGGCTCTAGAAATGTTTCCCTTGGATTTTCAGGAAAGCCCATTGTTAATGAAATATCGAAACCAGTTACTCTAGAAGTCGGTCCATTGTCCCGAACTACAGACTTGTTACTCACGAAATCTTGTCCAGAAAATTTATTAGGCATTAAAACTCTGAAAGAACTAGGAGCAGTCATATGCTGCTCCCCAGAAGGGGTCCGTTTGTTTCTGCGTGATTTTAAAGGTCATTATGTATTACGTGATTTTGATCCAAGATTATTGAATGTACCACAGCATTTATGGGCGCAAGGTCCAACTGATGTAGGTTGTATGCATATCACACCCCATCGTGTTACCCTGAAGCAAGGTGTTGTGTTACCGCGAATCCGACAGTACAAATTGCCACCTGAGGCTGTAGCAGCCTTATCCAAAATTATTGACGAGCTTATTGCTCAAGGAGTGGTTGTAGAAACTGACTCCAATGTATGTAATTCTCCTATCATTCCAGTCCTGAAACGTACTGATCCAAATGCACCTCCAGTTTATCGATTAGTGATTGACCTTCGAGAACTTAATTGATGTATCATACCCCAATACCCAGTGGTCCCTGATATTTCTTCCCTATTGACAGCCATTGATTCTGAAGCTACGTTTTTTACTGTTATTGATCTCAAGAACGCATTCTTTAGTGTCCCTATTCATCCAGACAGCCAGTTCCTTTTCGGTTTCTGTTTAAATGGAAGAAGCTATAAATTCACACGAGCTCCTCAAGGTTTCACAGAAAGTCCTAGTATTTACAGTCAAGCGCTTAAAAGACAACTAGACAATATTCGCATGCCAACTGACACTGCCCTGCTCCAATATGTCGATGATCTACTGATCACAGCCCGTTCTGAACGTGACTGCGAACGTGCGTCACTTACAGTCCTGTATTTTCTGGCCGAGATGGGGCACAAGGTGTCCCCTTCCAAGTTGCAATTCTGTGTCCAGCAAGTGGTCTACTTAGGACACTTACTGTCCAAGAGGGGTAGGCAGTTGACACCAGACCGTATCCAGTTAATAGCACGTCTTCCACAGCCCAAGACTCAGAAGGAGGTACGAGCTTTTATCGGCCTCACTTCTTATTGCAGACAATGGATTCCTCAGTATGCATTTCTAGCCAAGCCACTGATACAGTTAACGACACAGGAGGCAGCCGTATCGACTGTCCTCCCTTGGACCCAGGAACATACACTTGTTTTCAATGAGTTAAAGAAAGCTTTATGCCAAGCACCTGTTCTAGCAACACCGAACTATAGTAAGCCTTTTACACTTTTTGTTACAGAACGTGATGGTACTGCATTATCTGTTCTCACACAAGATCAAGCAGGACAATACAAGCCCTGTGCTTATTTTTCTAGCACATTAGATCCAGTGGCCCAGGCGTTGCCTGCGTGCCTCAAGTCAGTTGCAGCCACAGCTCTAGCTATCAGACAAAGTGATTCCATAGTGTTAGGACACTCCCTGACAGTACAAGTTCCACACTCCGTGGAGGTTCTTTTAAACCGAACACAGACTCAGCACTTGACAATTGCACGTTTAACAGGTTATGAACTGACACTGTTCCAGCCACACATAGAAATCAAACGCTGCAACATTTTAAATCCAGCTACGCTGTTACCGTCAGTTACCTCTAATCCTGCCACACATGACTGTGTGGAAGTTGTTAACACTATGACAAAGCCAAGACAAGACTTGACAGACATTGCGTTACCTAATCCCGACCTGACACTTTATGTGGATGGTTCATGTATGAGAACAAGTACAGGAGAACTAGTAGCCGCGTATGCAGTGACTACTGACACTAAAGTTATAAAAACACATCGTATTGACACCCTGTCTGCTCAAGCAGCAGAGCTAGTCGCTCTGACCCAAGCCTGCATACGAGCCAAGAACTTGAAAGTAAACATATACACAGATTCACGTTATGCATTCGGAGTCGTACACAACTTTGGAGTCCTCTGGCAAGAAAGAGGTTTTATGACTTCTCATGGAACCAAGATTCAGCATGGCCCCCTCATTCAAGCTCTGTTAGATGCAATACATTTACCGACAGCTATCGCTATCATGAAGTGCAAGGCACATACGAAAGTCACTGACATCATTTCCCAGGGTAACGACCTGGCAGATCGAACAGCCAAGCTCACAGCTCAGACTCCAGACAGTCCAGTTAACACGACACCGACCGACATTCCAGATCAGACTACTTGTATGACAGTTAAGGACCCAACACAAGATGTAATAGATATACAGTCACATGCTACTCCCGATGAAATCAAGAAATGGTCCGAACAAGGAGGGGTCCAGACAGATCAAGGATGGTTGACGAAGGGAAAAGCCACATGGTTTCTCCCCGACTCTATGGTTCAAGTCATTATTAACACCGCACATAGTCCAGCACACTTAGGAGAAAAAGCCATGTTAGACAGTATCCAGAACATTTGGTTCAACAAGCATTTACGAGCAGCAGCCAAGCAGAAAGTGCGTACCTGCATGATATGTTGTCAGTTCAATCCAGGTAAAGGTGTCCCGGTGGAACAAGGTGGATTCCATCCTCCTGACCACCCTTTTGAAGTCCTCCAGATGGATTATATTCAGATGGAGCGATGTCGAGGTTTCAAGTATGTCCTCGTAGTTGTATGCGCTTTGTCCAGGTGGACAGAAGCATATCCAGTTCCAGATTACACAGCCGCGACCACTGCCAGGCAGTTGGTTCGTGAGTTCTTTCCCCGCTATGGATTACCTAGGGTCGTGTATTCAGATAACGGCCAGCCATTCTCATCCGAGCTCATGAAACAAGTTTCCCTTCTGTTAGGGTACCAGTGGAAGTTTCATTGTGTACGCCATCCTGAAGCAGCCGGTCTCGTAGAGAGACATAACCAGACTCTGAAAATCCGCATTGCTAAAGTGTGTGCAGAGAAAGGTGTAGATTGGATAGTAGCACTGCCAGTCGCCCTTTTCTATATGAGAATGGTCGCTCACTCCCGTTCAGGTCTGTCCCCGTATGAGATAGTGTTTGGACGTCCCCCCAATATGTGGGGTACACCTAGACCCCGTATCATTACCGATGTTGACAGTAATATGCTGACAGATTACCTTGCCTCCTTGATGTCTGCACTACAATCTTGTCGTTCACAGGTTGCCGCTGCATTTCCAGACAACACCGACGTGAAACCGCACGAGGTCGTTCCGGGGGATTTCGTGCTGATCCGAAATTTTGATCGTTCAAGTCCGCTGCAGCCCCGCTGGAAGGAGCCCCGCCTCGTTCTCCTCACCACCCGGACAGCAGTGAAGATTGAAAACCGAAAAGGGTGGCTACACGCCAGCCACGTCAAGAAATTCCATGGACTCAAAGCTAAATCTTTTCTCAAGGACTGCCCCGTTCTCAAGGACTGCCCAGAAACTGAATCTAAAATTCCCCTGTTAGAGAAAACTCCGCAGCAGGAGTATAAATCCAAGTTGAGGTCTAGTAAGTCAGCCAGTTTAATTGTCTAAGTCCCTCTCGGGTAAAACGGTTAGACAGGTTCCTGACATGTATAAGACAGATCCACACAGTGAGAGAGTTAGTCAAAACTCTAAGAGAATACGCTATCGAAAGAATCTTTGCAGTCGATGTATAGCTACTCTGTTCTTTTTATTATTTTTAAGCCTTATGGTTACATGCATAAGTTATGCGTTGCATTTATGTTTTCCTATTTCACATGTACATATGTTTTCTAATGTTACAGTAGAGCACACATTTAGTGACCTGCCTCCTCACGAGTTATCCTATCGTCTTGCTATGCGTAATAATACTTTTATCCGAATGCTGCACTATTGACACCAGACCAGCAATGCCACTAATTGTTGGGTGTGTGGTCGACTCCCCCCTTTCCAGACACCGAAGGGAGTTCTGCCACTCTTTCCTTATCCTTTTTCACATAATGGTTCGTGTGGAGCATGGTCCACGTTAACGTCATCCCTAACTGATATGTCCCTTCTGAATCGAACATGTTTCCCAGACAAGGAAGGTCTTTCCCATAGAACAGGGTTAGATCTAGAAAATGAAGTATATGATCTAGGTAATTATTCCTCGAATTTCATGGTTTTGAATGTTCAGTCCGAGACTACTCTAGATTTGCCTGCTATTTCAGTTCTACCAGTGAAAGGTGAATTATGTTTCAGAAAGAATGGTTCCGCACATGTAGGACATAGTGATTGTACTACTGTAGTCGAGTATAGTGACAGTGGGAAATCCATTTTCAAAGCCTCACGTCATTCTTATTTTGTTTGTGGTCAGACCGCATATGTTCGTCTGCCCCTAGATTGGGATGGAACATGTTACATTGCCTTCCTACTGCCACCAGTTTTTCTAGCCCCATCTGATTATCACCGAAACACACATCTAGTACACGTTAGACATAGAAGGGAGACTGAGTCCCCAATTGTCGATCAAACTGAAACTACCTTAGAACAGTATCAAGACTTCAATAAAGGTTTCTTTTTCTTCATAGGTCCTGTCCAGAATAGTAAGTTAATACGTAGGCTAACCAGAACCCTTGAAGCAGTAGTGAATGAGACTACTTCCGCTCTAGGTAATTTAACCGAAGAGCAATCTGCCATTAGATTTGTCGTGCTTCAAAATCGTCTCGTTCTTGACGTCATACTGGCCGATAGAGGAGGAGCTTGTAGAGTCATCGGATCTAGTTGCTGCATTTTCATTCCTAATAACGCGCCGTCTGTTTATTCAGCTATAACCAGACTTCATAAAATTGCCCATCAGTTACACCAGAATCCAGGCACCTGGACATGGTCCGGCTGGCTCTGGAATATCATATCTGCCTGGGGATGGAAAGTATTGTCATTCCTAGGTATAGCAGTAATGATCATATTCAGTTGCTGCCTCTGTTTACAATGTGGCCCTGCGATTTGCGGCTTGTGTGCTACCTCTTGTATTCCTAGTCCTAAGTCCCGTTCCAAGACAATTCGAGACGAGCAAATGATGCTATATGAACAGATAGATGGTATTATGAATATTGATGTTTCCTGATGGAAACGTAGGGCACAAGGAGGGAATGAGGAAAATTATATTTTGCCTTGTTATATGTGCCTACGTGTTCCCCATCCTATGTTATATGTGCATGATCGATATGCATGTATTCCCCTATGATCGATTAAAGACGCAATTATAGTTGTGTCCAACTCTAGTATGCCAAGTATCCAGTTCTCGTGAAAGCAACGAGTATTAGGCCTATGTTGCCACGTTTTTACAGTGTGCACGTTAATTCACCGCATTGTCCCCGTTTTTAGGCCTCAAAAGGGCCCGGACACCAGATTCAAGCTCCAGTCTCCTGAACCCTCTCTGAGGAGCGATGCAGCCCCCACCTGCATCCCTGACCCTTCACTTACTTCCTGCCAAGCAGCGCGGTGCCCGGCCTGGCTCTGCCTGCCTGTCTGCCAAGAATATGTTATGCCTCTAGTTATCAGTTCAGCTTTTCGTCTTCACATTCCTAAGCTACTGAACCGCATAAACAGTTCAGCTATAGTCTAGTCTTTCTGTCTCCATGTAAGAGAAATACTGTATTAATATTCATAGAATATTCCTAGCACAAGCAATACATGTAGAATATATGCATGCACCAGCCTTAGTGTCAAGTAGCCTTTGCCCTGATAACTTTTAGATTCTATCAACATGTACTCCAAACACCAGATACCAGATATGCTATAGGTACATGTCGTCCTGACATCGCAGACTTTCGTCTCCTCTTCTAGTGTAGAAGTCATAGCCCCAGTTCTCCCTAGTAACACGTCATTGCCCGTTTGCGCGCACCACTAGGTTAAAGGTCCCAGCTGCTCTCAGGTAGCCCCCTCCATGTTTCCGCCCACTCATGACATTTCTATGACGTTTCACATCACATGTCTCAGTGCACGCCCTGTACACGCCTTCTGTTTCCGCCCATGTGTTCTTATCTTACGCTTGTCACAAGTTACGCCTACTGTATGTAATGTATTTGAAATGTCTTACTATATATACACTGCACTGTTAATGAAATGGTGCAGCTGCCTTCCTTCCTATTTTATTTCAGGCTGTCCCGTTCCAGTCCCTTCCCTTTTGCCTGAATAAAGCCTGTTCAACTCGGACACATCGGATCCTGCCTCTTATTTATTGAGCTATCTGTTATTGTTAATATATTCAAAAATAGTACCGGTAATTAATTATTTATTTACCACACACCGCCGCTAAGCCGTCGCAGCAGGGGTAACCGCCGGGGGGCCGAGAGCCGAGGGCAGCTGTGACACGGAACTGCAAGCCGGGATAGAGAGATTGGGACCTGTTGATTTAGTATTCTGTTTGGCGCCCTCCCTCCCTGCCTGGCTAGCTTGGCTTGGCTGGCCTGTCCCCCCACCCCTCATTATTTATAGAAGGTCTGCGAGCCGCTGCACGATACGGAGGGAGCCAGAACGCCTGCTGAGTGTGGTGAGTGTGGCGAGGTATTTTAACACTCCTCAAAACACTCAAAAGTTCAGGCTAAGGATTACAGAGTGGTGTATGGCCTCGAGCTACTGATTAAAGCTGATTAAAACTACTGATTAAAGATTTAAGATTGTAGAATTGCGGCTTTTCTGCCTGGTGCCTGCTACAGTTGCGGGCATTTCGATTTGGATTTGGTTTGGTCTGCCGGTTTTGCTGGATTTGAGTTCCTCCCCCGCTCTCCATTCTACCTGAAGCCACTGTTTACCTTCTTACGGCTGTCGCCTTTCTGTCCTGCTGTCTGCCCTGCTACCAGGTACACCGCGCCACGACACCTTGTTGCTCCGTTCTGGTATCGGCGCTTTGGCGCTTCTGGCGCTTCTGGCGTGTGGTGCATGTGGTTTTTGCGGGCCTGGGAAGGACGGGTCGGGAGTTGGACGGCGGTCGTGGGTGCCCGAGCCTGTGCTTGATTGGTCTTCCAACGTGCAGTGCAGCAAAGGTGGAGGTGAGCTCACGATCCAGCAGTGAATAGTAAGTCAGCAAAGGTCGGATACTTCTAATATAAGCAAGATAAATAAAGGCAAATAAAGATAGCAAACAATGCGCTCAGGGAAAGAAAGGCCACTGGGTCCTCCTGTGCGAAGGGCACGTAAATCTAAAGTATTAAACATATTTAAAAAAACAAAGGCACAACCAAAGGAGTCAAATCAGACGCTTATATCTCCAATTGCAAGGATGTTTGAGAAAAGCACAAAAATCCCTCAAAAACTTGATTTTCTAAAAGATCCAACAGGGGTTTTACTGTCAATACAAAGTGATCCACAAATAGGTAATCTACAGACACCTATTAAGCCCATTAGTACCCAGAAAGGAATGATTCGATAATCCAGACAAAATCAAGATCTCCAGAGCTCTAAGGAATCAATAACAAATGGAGAAAATGAGTCTTATAAATCAGTGTTGTTAACAAATGAAGCCTTTATGCAAGCTATTAACCAGGATATAAAATGCATAAGTGACCTTGATGAAGGGAATGCTCTAGAGCACCAAAAAACATCTATCTTACACGAAAAATCGACCATGGAATTTGGAACAATAACTAAGCCATTAAGTCTGCCAATAGAGGTAAACGTGGAAATAAGGAAAAAGTCCGCTCACAATTTAGTATTGACAACAGACAACCAAAATGTATCGGACGACTCCGTCTCCGTCCTGGAAGTCCAATTAATAAAAAAAGAATCTGCTTTTTCCATATCGGAGATAGCCATACCTTCAGCAAATTTCGTAGCTATAAATTTTCAAACTATCTCCAACGATCAGAGCACCCAGGAGAAAGAAGCGTTGAAATTATTGCCTACTAACCCGGATACTAACCAGGTTATACAATCTGATAAAGCAAGTCTGGGCACAGAAATAATACAACCCACAGAAATCCAACTAAGACGGGACTCGGAAGCAGAACACTTAGTACAATCTGATGGCTATAACAAATCCAACCGAAAAAATTCCCCTTGTTCAAAACAAGAATCACGGGTGAATAAAAACACTAAAACCATAGAAAATCAGGATTTGGGCTCTATCTGGGATATCTTTTATCAAACATCATCACTCACCCTAGAAGCATTGGCACTCCAGTCAAATAAAATGGACATACAAATTGAAATATTAGGAACAATGGCAAAAGCAGTCGCTGGTATAGATCTTAAACTAGCTGACCTTAATTGCCTGATAACTAGAGTTCAAGCAGATCCATCAACCTCTTACATAGAATGTGCTTGTGTTCCGATAATTAATAAACTAACATCAATACCGGAAATTATTAGTACCATACTGGAGGATGTTAAGGTAAAAAAAGAGTAGAAAATCAGCTGACAAAGAAGGTACTTGTCCCACAACGGAAAACAAGCATACAAAATCGGATTCCCCACCAGACCATCGTGACTCAGATATTAAAAATCGATCATCCGCTCCAACATTACAAAATATTGGACAGGACGTCATTCCTGCCATAAAGGAGAAAACAATCAATCAAGTAGTGGAAAAGAAAAATGCGGAAAAGGATGAAAAGGATGTAAAGGAAGATGAGGACGAAACTGTTCTTGTACCTATACCATTTACAATGACAAAAAGGCATAAGAAAAAACTACGCAAAGCACGTAATAAAGCAAGGGTGCAGGATCAAAAAAATCCAGAATTGTATGAGGAAATAAGTTACAATAGGATCAATAAGGGGAAGTTACCCTTAAAAGAAGTAACTGGAGTTAAAATGGGTAGAGGTAACAACACATCAATAAAACCCATTGAAACTCAAACTAAGTATTTTGATATCTTTGTACAACACGGGAATCATATGAATACAAAAAATAGCCAGAAAAAGAAGACTGCAAAAGCAAAAGTAAATGAAAGTGATATAGATGATAAAACACTTGATAAAGCGTCCGATGTCGGGAAAATATTCCTATTAAGGGAGCCCATTGGTCATAAGTCTAGAACTGGCAGCATTGAAGACATCCCCAAGAAGGATAGCCTTAATGGAATACATCCAAAAAGAGACCATATAATTAGTTCTACAAAATCGGAAATAAATAAAGCTGAAGTAGAAAAAAAGAATCCAGGCATACTGTATGCTGACATTGGGGAACAACAAATAACAAAACTAAATTGTAATGAGGAAATACACGTAAACCATCCACCAACCTGCGAACTAGGAAAATTATCTGATGCAAAAGATGAAGAAGAGTGTTTAACTCAAATAAAAAAACTGGATCAGATAGTAATAGTTAGAAGTGGTAACAATAAACGAATGATAAACATAGTTAATCAACTTCAAACTAATAGCAGCGAAATGGTCCTGGTAAATCAACGGACGGAACAACTTATCTTCAAACCTGTATATGAGTCTAGAGGACGTCAAGATATACTAAACAGAGGCAAACTTTTGTGCCTATTTAAATCGGTCCCATCTCTAGCAAATCTGACAACTAGTGCAATTGAATGTGTTGGCTTTTTACAAAACCCAGAAGCATTACTGCCATTAACATTAATGACAGTAACACCTCCTTCTGTAGCTGACTAAATCATGAAGGAAGAACATACTTTTCGTAGTTGGGGAATAGTGGTCAGTAAAGTTGCCCCTAAGGAATACCCTACACCATTTATTAAAGCAAAAAATAAGCCAATCTTTGAGGAAGAAAAAAAAGGCTACAACCCTTTTTTGTACTAAAAAATCCAATACAAAAAATAGATCAAAGCCTTGCAAGTCCATTGGGCAACAAAAAGGGGGAAAAGGAAAACGGAATAAATGAGACATGGATTACGATGGCCTTACATGGAAATGACAATCAATGACAAGCAAATCAAAAAACAACAGTGAAAAACTTAAATGATGGTAGAGATACTGTAACAATTTGCTCTTGGAATATAAACGGGATAGGCAAAAAGCTGGAGCGTATATCCAAGGTACTAAAAAGTTATCAAATAATCCTATTGCAAGAGACCTGGGCAATATCTCCGTTTGTTATTCATGGATATAAAGGATACTTTGAACCTGCAATTAAGCAAAGCAATTATGGTCGCCCATGCGGCGGCCTGGCAATATTCATTTCAATTGACTTAAATGCAGAACATATCCAATTGGTTACAAACAATTGCAATATCCAGACTGTATTGTTAAAATACAAGATATATAACCAAGTCAAAATGTTAAAATTGGTAAATATATACATTCCGCCAACATATAACTCTAGGAAGACAATGTGTGATACTCTCTCCAGTTACGTAGTAGAGCAAAGGATAGAGGACCCATTTATGGATTTTATTATTACAGGAGATTTCAATTTAAACTTGTTAATATCGTTTACAAGAGATGATGTGACACAGTCCCAAGATCACCAATGGCTAATTCCAGCTCAATTAACAGAGACCAAACCCAAACCGAGACAAAATCGATTAGGTTTAAATTTAGTGAAGAATATGGAAGCTTTGGGACTACGAATACTCAATGGTAGATTTCCAACTGATTCTCCTCCAGCATGGTCTTGCTATACCCAAAATGTGAAATTTCGAATTGATTATACCTTGGCATCATTGAATATCTTTAACAACTGTACTACGTATTGTTTAAAGAGGGTCCCAGAGAGTGACCACAGTCAGCAAATAATAACCACATCATTTAAGAATATAAAATATCAATCCTATTTAACAACTCACGGTCAAATTGATACCATCAACTTCCGGAAATTAAATTGGAAATCAAAGAATAAACGACTGACCAATGTCTCTGCACTAAAACTGGCTAGTGAATGTCTCCAAGAAATATCCGCTACATCAATTATTGACCAATGGGTTAGCTTTATATCCAACCTACCTAACCAGAATGTGATCCATAATAACCCTAGTAATAGATATGTAACACGGATACAAAAAAAAGAAACCCACATTAACCTTCCGTATGCAGTACAAAAAATGAAACGGACACGAAACAAACTGAGGAAAGAGCTGACAAAACTCCAGAATAAAGAAGATACAAAAGCTGAACTAAAGGACTTGAACCAAAAATTAAGGAAATTAATCTGGAACGAAAAAACCGCAGCTAACAACGAACGCTGGACCAGAATTTGTTATGCCAGTAATCAAGGAATCTCAAGGGAGTTTTGGAAGATGATAAATAACTTAACAAGACCTGACAAACCTATAGTTTCATCAGTACTGACTGAGACGGAATGGGTGAAATTTCTGGGGCACCACCTAAATTCGGAACCTACGGAAATTGGAACCGAAGATGATTATATATGGAAAGGTACTTTAAATCTTAAGCAAGATAATTATCTTGATATTACTAAAGAACAAATTGCCAAGCAAATAAACAAACAGAAAGATGGAGCACCGGGCCCAAATGGTATTCCTTTTGCCCTGTATAAGGAGGACCCAGACACATGGGCAGAATATCTTGTTAGGGTTTTTTTTTTTTTTATTTTTTTTTTTTATAAAGACCTTTATTGCACATTAAAGCCAGGACACAGCTTAAGGCCTACAACCTCTGGGGCCGGCCGCAAACATTTCAGTGATAAATTTAGAATGCATAAAATTACACAGCCGTTTAGCCGGCATCCCTGGGGCCCGGCGGCAACTATTCCTAGTGTGCATAATTAAGTTGGTATCATTGTCGGAAATTACGAAGGTCTGCTTTTTAACTGTAAAACCAAACATTTCCAGAAAACAAGGGCACAGCAGTAGAAAAAAACACAAAGCGATCCCAGAGGGTAAATAGACACATATCCACAATCATATTATCTTAATATTAGTGACGTATTCCAGGACCCTTCCCAGCTCTTCCCTCTCTTGCAATAGTCGGGAGTTCATTAAGGCTGCAGAGCTTATTACCACCCACAGCCACAGTATAGTTGGAATTCTCAATCCGACAAACACTCATCTGAGTCCTCTCTCGGTGGTTCACAAATGTTTCCTCTATACCTGTTCCATGCCCCCCAGATCAGACCCCATTTCCTGGGGCAACCCCTCTGGACAAACACTGCCTTCTCAGCCACCATCGCGTCATCCATATCGTTGCACCATTCTCTCAGTTTGGGTACTACAGGTGATCCCCACAGTTTAGCCACATTGCGCTTCGCGACCATCAGGCCCAACACTACCCAATCCTGCTGTCGATGGGTCAAGTCCGTAGCCTCCCAAATGTTCAGTAAGCAGCAGCGCGGGTCGGGCAGCAGGGAGATATTCACAGTCTGAGAGATAGTGCGCAACACCGCTGTCCAATACCCTGCCAGCCTCCCGCAATCCCAAATGGTGTGATAAAACGTCCCCCTTTCTCCGCATCCGCGGAGACAGTACTCTCGTTCAGCCTTTCCTATCTTGTACAGGACCGTCCTGGTATAGTATGTACGGTGCAGTACTTTCAGCTGCACCAGTTTAAGCCTGGAGGGAATCGCAGACTCGCGCGGCGATGAGAGAGCCTCCTGCCACTCCGAGTCATCAAGGTCACCTATATCTGCTACCCAACTGGAGCGTAATTTGGACAACATGTCGGGGAGATTGTTAACTAGTTTCCGGTACGTGTAGGAGGTGGCTTTTTGGGGCATGTGCTCCGTTAACAGTCTGTCCTCAAGAGGGGTAGACTCCTGCAAAGTCGTACCCTCCGGAATGGCTGCCCTCAGTGCATGCCGTATCTGCATGAATCTGTACTGTTCGGACCCAGCCATACCATATTTGGTCTGTAGAAATCCAAAATCCACGATTTTGTGATTTTTCCAGAGGTCCCCCACCACTGAAATTCCAATGTAGTCCCATGCCTTGAACCCTTTAGTATTGCCCATGTAACCCAACCTGTGTGAGTCCCATAGGGGTGTCATCTGTGTAACGGTGTTCGCGCATTGAAGATGTCTGTGTGCCTTATACCAGATTTGGATTGTGTGACGAGTCGGGCCCCTTAGCTCAGACGGGACGGTGCGGCTATAAAGGTTTCTCAGCAGACCTCTGGATTCGATATTCTGCCTGTCCGCCATGTAGGCTGGTTCCGTGTGTGGGGCATGCAACCAGTAGTTGATCTGTTTAAGGTGGGCAGCCCAGTAATACAATTCAATACTAGGGAGCGCTATACCCCCATCGTACCAGTCTTTCACCAGCTTGTTCTGAGCAATACGGGCCGGTTTCCCGTCCCAAAGCAGATTAGAAATTGCCGCTGCGATGGCCGTAAAGTAGGAGGGGGGCACTGGAAACGGGGAGTTCTCCAGGAGGTACAAAAAACGGGGCAGTGCCATCATTTTAAACAGGGCGGCTTTGCCCAAAAGAGTGAGTGGAAGGGAGCGCCACACCTTGACATCCCTAACAAACCGTTCCAGGGGGGGCCTCAGGTTCAAAACGTGGAATTCGTCCGGGCTAGGAGTGACGTAAACCCCCAGATATTTAAAGGGGGCATTAGTGTAAGTTAACGGACAGTCCCTCGGTAGTGGGGGGGGGGGGGGTGGCCAGCAAGAATGAATAGAACTGACTTCGACCAGTTAATTCTATAGCCCGATACTCTCCCGAACTTCTCGCATACATTGAGTAGTTCCGGGACTGATTTCCTCGGGGCGGTGAGATAGAGCAGGACATCATCAGCGTATAGTGATATCCGATCTTCCCACGTTGGTGACCATCGGATACCCCTAATGGATGGTTCCCATCTGACCCAAAACGCCAGCGGCTCTAGGACTAATGTAAACAGCAGAGGAGATAATGGGCAACCCTGCCTCGTCCCACGTCCAAGCGGGAAGTTCCTGGAGATGTGCCCATTAGCCGCCACCTGAGCCAGGGGGCCAGTGTAAAGCAGTCGGACCCACGCACAAAATTGGGGCCCGAAGCCCATGTGGTGAAGCACAGCGAATAGATAAGGCCACTCCACAGTGTCAAACGCCATAGTGGCGTCCAGGGAAAGCAGTACCGCTGGTTCCTGTATACTCTCCCTGCGAGCCAGTACCGCCTGTAAACGTCGCAAATTATGCGAGGTATTACAATTCTGCATAAAGCCGGACTGATCCGGGTGTACCAGAGTGGCAAGGTGGGGGGCCAACCGCAGCGCCAGTAATTTGGCGAGGATCTTCGGCTCCGCGTTGAGCAGGGAGATGGGGCGGTAAGAAGTACATTCCTCTGCCGCCTTACCAGGTTTATGGATCGGGATGATAGCGGCCAGACGTTGATCACTCGGTAGCATACCCACTTCTAGGCTGTCCCTGAACATGTTAAGGAGATGGGCGACTGTCGTCTGGGCTGTTTGCTTATACAGTTCCACCGGGAGGCCGTTGGGTCCCAGTGCTTTCCCGGACGCTAGTGCCTCCGTCGCGTCCCTCACCTCCTGCACGGTAATATCGGCCTCTAATAAAAGTGCTGCCTCAGGAGAGAGACAGGGGATCGCTAGATCCTTGATGTAGTCATAAGCCTCCTCCGCCGAGAACCTCGCCTGGGGAGCGTAGATCGCTTCGTAGTGATCAGCCAGCAGGTCAACTATGACACCGGGGTCAGAGGTCGCACGTCCGTCAGGCAACGTCAATTGTGCAATAACCCTTCCCGCCCTTTCTTTTTTATCGAGCCAAGCCAGCATTTTTCCCGCTTTATTGCCCAGTTCGTATACCCTGTGGCGGGTGGCCTGGATTGATGACCTAACCAATTCCTTCTGGTATGCCATCCATTCTATGCGGCACAGCCGGACCGCCTGGGCGGCTCCCAGAGACGGATTAGAGTCCTGTCTAGAGATGGCCGTTGCAAGGGCCTCCTCCAGGGTGTGGAGTTCTTGCTGTTGCGTTCTCCTGTGGGCCGTTACCGATGCAATTGCTTGCCCCTGTAACACTGTTTTAAACGCTTCCCACAGGGTACTCAGGGAGTCTACTGAGCCCTCATTCTCCCGAAAAAAGCGCTCGGCAGTAGTGGTGAGGGATTTTTTCAATGGGGCATTTTGCAGATAATTCGCATGAACCGGAAACATACGGCACCTATGAGAGCGGCGGTTCGTGTACGTGAGTAGGAGTGGGGAATGGTCGGAGATTCCTCTGGGGCAGATTGCCACCTCTTCCACCCCGTGAAGCCCTTCACCCGACATTAAAACATGGTCAATCCGCGAGAGGCAATTATGTGTAGCTGAGTAGTAGGTGTAGTGTCTGTCGTAGGGGTGTTTGTATCGCCAGCAGTCCGTCAGACACAAGGCGTCCAACAGACCGGAGAGTCGCCCGCCTCCCCGCACCGTCCCAGCCTGTGGGTGTCTATCAAGTGCATGGTCTACCACGTCGTTGAAATCGCCCCCCAAAACCAGTGTCGCCGTCGGTAGGGACAGGAGGAAGGAAGCTAGGGCAGTATGAGCTTCGGCGTGCAGGCCAGGCGGGATGTAGACAGACACAAAGTTGAAGAGCTGGCCCTCCCATTGTACTGTTACCGCTGCGAAGCGGCCCTGAGTGTCTATCTTAGTTTGTCGGCATATCAATGGGAAGTTTTTCCGTATAAGGATCCCAGTCCCCCTAGAGCCGGATGTGAAGTCCGCATGAGTGATGAATTTATACCCCCATCTGTCCATCGCTCTAGAGGCCGTGCTCACTAAATGGGTCTCTTGCAGCATGACTATCGCCGGTTTACAGCGTTTCAAATATTGTAACACTAGGCTCGCTACACTCTATCGCCCAATCCTCGAACATTCCATGTGAGTGCCGTAAGTGTTGGTGAGCAGGAGGGGCGTGTCATGTGGATCTCAGGTGTAGCCTGCGAGTGTGTCGCCATCTATCAGGGTGTGGTAGGTGTCTAGGAGGAACTATCCCAGCTGAGCATCGTCACCAATTAACATGTCACACTCACTCGGTGCAGTGTAGCTTGTGCTGTGCCAGAAAATACAACAAGTAAACAAGAAAACTAGAGCTAAAACAACCATCCAAACCCCCCCACCCCCCTCCCTGCCTCCCTGCTGCACGGGTCTGAAACCGCCCGCCTCCCCCAACTTAGCAGAGCGCTTTGTCCCATCCCAACCCATTGTACTTGCTTGTCGGGGGTGTGAAGCTCTGCAACCCGACGGCAGCTCCATGTGACCTCAGCCGCCCGGCCCCGAGCGGGGCCCAAGTGTTCACAGTCAATGTATGGCTCACGATCGCCGGCCCTCACTCCCCGGATTACTCTCTCTCCTCCAGACCCGGTTCTGCGAATAGGTCTTGGCTATGGCCCTGCGATGGCTCCTGGTCCGATTGATGTAGGGTGCCTCTATCGCGTTGATTTCTGCCATCCCGTCTAGGAGCCTCCACACGTCTCCATCCGTCCAGCCAGTCCCTCGCTGCTTCTGGTGTGTCGAAGAACCATGCCCTGTGATTGTCCACGACCCTCAGTCTTGCCGGAAATAACATTGAGTATGGTATGTCCTTGGCCCGCAGGCTTTTCTTGACGTCGATAAAAGTCTTTCGTCTTCGGGCCACCTCAGCTGTGTAATCAGGGAAGAACGCTATAGTAGAGTTTAGCACCTTGATTGGGGCGGAATTTCTGGCCGTTTGAAGTATGGCATCTCTATCTCTGAAATTAAAGAGTTTTGCCAGCACCGGTCGTGGCGCCGCCCCTGGCTTTGGCGTCCCCCCGGGGACCCTATGCGCTCTTTCGACAGAAAAGAATCGGGAGAGACCCTTCGGCTGAAACTTCGTCGTGATCAGCTCTTCCACGTACAAATCCATCGAACGTTTGCCCTCCGATTCCGGTATGCCCAGGATGCGGACGTTGTTTCTCCGTGACCTCCCTTCTTGATCGTCCAGGCGGTCTTGCAGCTTCTTGGCAATCGCTTCCAGTCGCTCAGTGGTCAATTGCAGTTCAGAGGTGTCCTCCACCAATGATTTATTTACCACTTCCACCTGGGCCACCCGCTCCGTTATTTTGTGGAAATCCGCCCTCAGCAGCCCAACATCAGTAGAGATTGCTCCCACTGTCGCCTGCACACTCGTAAGCATCTTCATCAGGTCCTCCAATGTCACTCGTTTGGTGCCCTCACCTTCCGGACTCTTGCCCGCAGAGGGGAACCCTCCGAGAGATTTGCGGCATTCTTGTCGAAGGCATATTTTTCCAGCTTCGCCTGTGCTGCTGCGTTCCTGGGACCTCTGTTTGCCATGGCTCCAGGTCGTCAGCACGTGAGGGGCCGCTTCAGAGTACTTCCTCAGTAACAAGATGGCGCCGATCGTTACGGCTCCCCCACTCCACTAGGTGTGTAGTACAATAACGCCGTTGGGCAGGGGGCAGTGTGCAGTCCGATCTCCTCCGTCTCGCAAGGGACTCTGCTGGACCCCTAAGCCTCCGCTCCTGTGCAGCACCAGGTGGCTTTCCGTCTGCTGATATCGCCACAGCCCCTCGCCGTGCACCGCCGGGACCAGAGCCGAGCAGCAGCCGGTACGGAGGCTGCAGACGTGCTCCTGGATATGGGCGCTCCCGAAGCTCACGGCGCAGGGCAAGAGCTGCCGCCCTCGCGCCTTGCACTCAGGGACCCCGGCACAGTATTTGGAAATGCTGCCACTATCTGCTTTGGGGGCCGGTGGCACTTCACGCTCCTTCTTGTCAGCCAGTCAACTGCGTCCTCCGCCCCAGGGCGCTCCACCTGCAGCCAAGCAGTCTTTTACTCGTGTGTCCAGAAGAGCGGCAATGCGCGCAATGCCACAGGTCGGCCAGCCGAGTTCTTATTCATACAGCACCGCCAGGCCAAGCGCGGGTTCAGATCATGCTCTCCCCTTCCCGGCCTCGTACCTTCTGTAGAGCCGGTCACGGGCCACTCGCAGGGCCTCCACACCTCAGGGCAGCGTGGTCGTGTAGCGAGGTTGCTCAGAGGGAGAACCCTCGTCCGGTATGGCTCGTCACTGCTGGCGGACCAAAAACTACCTCCGGCGAGTTTCGCCGTCGCCAGCGCCTCCTTCCGGCCCAGTCGCCCGACTCACGGCCACTTCCGGTCGGGGTGCGGTGTTGCGGCAGGTCGGTGCTTGCTCACGCGGCAGGGCCCCTACCAGACCGTAGGAGCTCCACCAGTTATCTGTGCTCGATTTCGACCGGGGAAGCGCCAGCCGGCGTCGCTGAATTTCCTCACTCTGAATCCGCATCTGATGGTTCACTGGAGGCGGATTAGCAATCGGATTAATGCCAAAGGAGCCGCCTCGGTGTCAGAGCACTCTCGCTACGCAGCCATCGCGGTCGGCTCGTAGCCACACCCCCCTTGTTAGGGTTTTTAAAGATGTAGTCCGGAAAGGCAGGATACCTGAAACCTGTTGAGGGTCCCTAATATCCCCGATCTATAAAAAGGGAGATTGGGCATTGCCTTGAAATTACCGATTAATAACCCTACAGGATACCGACGCAAAACTTTTTGCAGGGATCTTGCTAACAAAACTATCAGACTGGGCAAAGGACAACTGCATTCTTCCACCTAATCAAACTGGCTTTATAAAAGGTCTAGGAACAGCTACTAACATCTTAGCTCTATCAGTCCTAATCGACAAGGCAATTACAAAAAGGCAACCTCTGTACCTATGCTTTATCGACTTTAAATCAGCGTTTGATTGTGTGGACAGAGAACGTTTGTGGCAAAAACTATGCCTACAAGGGATTCCTCCTTTTTTACTTCACCTGATCCGTCTGATACATACACATACTTGGGCTAGAGTACGTGTCGGTAATGGTCAGTCACTAACTAGGGAAATACCTATGTTAGGAGGCCTGAAGCAAGGGTGCGTATTGGCTCCTTTACTATTTAACCTGTTTTTAGCCGATCTGACTGAGGCCTTGAATGACACAAATGCTCACTCGCCCAAGCTTGCTGATAAAACCATATCAAATCTACTTTATGCAGATGATGTCATTCTCTTAAGTTACACAAAGGTGGGATTACAACGCTTAATAACTCGTACAATGGAATATGCCACAGAAAAGAATATGGTAATAAATGAAACCAAATCTAAAGTTATGGTTATTACAAAAAACTCAAGACGTAAATATAAATGAAAATGGTTTCTGGGGAAGGAGAACTTGGAACAAGTTGAAACCTATAGATATTTGGGAGTCATATTTAACGACAACGGCAACTTTACCCCCAAGAACTTGATATCACTAGGAAAGCAAATGCCCTAACAGCTGCATTTGGAATCATCAAAAAGTCAACGAGTAACCTAACCTATCAACCTCTCCTTAAGGTGATATCGGCTAAATTATTACCATCTATAACTTATGGCAGCAAGGCCCTAAATGGGAAAGATGCAATGATCATTAATAACGCTATTTCAAAAACTTTTAAATCCCTTTTCCGTCTTCAAAAAATGCTTCACAAGCCCAGATCAGGCTGGAATTCGGTCTGAATAACCAGCTGATCGCACGAAAGGGTAATGCTATTAAAGTATGAAACAGAGTAAAAAATGATAAGGAGAACTTAATTTCTCAGCTTTTATGGAAAGAAATTGAAGGAAACGATAAATCACCTGCCTGGAAATACTTGGACGTGGCTCTGGAAGAATTTGAGGTTAGAGGAATTTGGACGTCTCCTATAACACAGGAATTGTTCAAAAAAGGTGTGAATAAAACAATTGATTACCTATCAATGATAAGTGACAAAGCTACCTTTGTCAAAAGGAAACATGCGTGGTCCATAATAAATGGCTATACAAAAAGAGACCACAACAATATTTGGACACGGCATGGTCGTTGAAAAGCAAACAGCTTTTCATCAAAGCACGATTTGGAGTATGGCCGGGTGAAGCCCACGCACCACCATGGAAAAAACTCGATAATAACAAAATGTGCAGGTTGTGCAAATTTGGTGGGGAAAATATAATACATTTCTTATGTCTCTGTCCAGAACTGAGAAATGAAAGACTATCAATACTAAAAAGGTTATTTAACGAGAGAGGGATAAGGACATGTAGACAAGCTTTGATTCGATGCCTTTGCTCAGACGATCTATCCATTAACTCTGCCCTGACAAAATTTTTAACAATAGTATGGAAAAAATTGGAATAATATGCTATTTTGAAATTACAATGATCATATATTTTCCCTAGTTCTGAACATATGAATTTGCTTTTTAAGTAGTTTTTAAAGAATGTCCACAATTTTACGATTTACTGTTATTCTAAAATGTAATTTTAATGATTTACTATTATTTTAATGGAGCAATTGTCTTTTGTAAAGATTTTAATTAATCAATCAATAAACTTTACTTTATATTATATTGCACCTTATAAAATCCAATACCCCAGGGATTTGATATTTATTGAGTTCAATAAATGCCAAATATTAAACGTTAGGCCCATAAAAATTGGGCCCAACATGTAGACGTTCATGGACTAAAATCCTCATTTCAAATGTCTAGTATGCAAGTGTAGTAAGCTAATATTCAGGGGCTAACAATCAAGAGGCTGAGAACTTTATCATACCATCTAATTAATGGGTGTAGTTAATTCAGAATAGCTCACAATCCTAATCCCTGATAATTTACCTGCCCACGTGCAGTCAGGCCCTTTGAAATCTAAATTCTTGAATATTACCTTGATACCTTTTGGCTCATGGCAGCTCACTATTTAGCATTGGGTTTTACCAAATCTAAATGTTGAATATCGTTCCATTCCTGGTTAATACAGTCCTATGGAATGGAAAGACCTACCATTGCAAAGTCCTGGCCAGTCATAATTCCCTAATATTGAAAATAATAAATTGATGATATCACATGTAAAAATGCCAATTCTGCTCTTTACTCTCAGAATTGTGGTGTGCAAACTGTACATACAGTAAATACAATAACCTGCATTATCAGCAGTTTCTGTTAGAATGTTTGCATGTACTGGAGATTGAAAACTATCTTATCTCACAGATAGCATTTGATGTAATACTTTTCTTCATATGACGATGGGGTTTAATTCAAAGTCTCCCCCCATGGACTCCACAAAAATATGAGTCTTGTAGCCACTCTACCACACTTTCTAATCCACTTAAGCCTAGGTCAATCAGGTTCAAATTGTAAGTGTGTGTGACATGAATTACAAGTCTTCATTGTAATGGCAAAGTTAGGTGTTCATCTCATTTGCATTGCATTTCTCCGACGGCCTGTTCGAGTTTCATAAAAGCACCCTGTAACAGTACAGTTATCTCAAAGAATGCAAAATTGACAGGGAGTCTGAGGGTCTACTGAGAAATGGAAAATTACTAGGACAATCGCTAATTCTAATATCTCAGATCTGGACATTTAGCCGTAATCAAGTCTGGGTCTTCTGATGTCTGATTTACAGTCTACTGTTCCTGGAAGCCATAATGTCACCATCCACTGGAATATTTTGTAAGCTAGTGGCCCCAAAAGAATTCCCACCTTCTCATGAGGAAAAAGTCAAAACAACTTTAAAAAAAGTAAGAAAAGTAGGAATTTGGAGTCTAAAAGTGGAATTCTGCAGGAGTGAAGAGTCAGGGCTAACAAGTGGATATAGAAGGAAACAAGCAATGGAAGAAAGCTTTGCTGTGACACATCCTTCAGCCAGAGAGAAACCAACATATAGTAAAAGACCAGGAAAAGAAAATTACATCAATATTCCGATAGGTAACATAGTGGATTGGGAAAAGTAAGGAAGAAACAAAGGGAAAAAAAAGTCATGATAGAAAAGAAAAAGAAAAGAGAATGAAAAACTTAAGGGGACGAGATGTGCAGCAGCTTTTAAAGGCAGCTACAAATCCCTTGACAAGAGATTGCCATTTTTGATCTGGAGGAGCAAAGAGCAGAGGAGCTCCAGAGAAGAGAGGCCCAGGTGAAAAAGGCTCACAGCTGCGGATTCTTGCAGTAGCGTCTGAGTCCCAGCAACCAAAGGACCCACAAGAAATTGCAATTCTGGGATATCCAGGTGGGCGAGACGCCACTGACACTACAGTATTCCCCCTTCTTGAGGCCTCTGCCTTGTGAAGAACAGCCAGAAACAAATCAACAAGCCAGTCAAGGGTCATGTATTAAAGAGGCAAACCCCAAGAACACTCAAAAGTAGGACAGCGTTTCCAGATAATGGAGAACTGTAAATTACGTCTAAAGATCTCGGATTCACAGATCTTACCAACTTTGTATTATTGTTCTCCATCTACTATAACAGTAGAGGGAGGGGAACTCTGACAGAAAGAGTCAGGCACAAAAGGCTTCAACTGGGAGACATGAAAAGTAGAGTGAAATTTCCAAGAGTTAGGAAAACAGAGCCTAAAGGCAATGGGATTGATTTAGTTGATTATTACAAAGGGGTCAAAAAATCGAGGCTAGCAAATACATTCATTTCAGTTTCGTTTCTATTTCTAACGTGATGTAATTCTATCTCATCTGGTGCTTCTAAGTCTACTCTATCTTGTTTGTGGTGCGCTATCTTTCTGTGTATACTAGTGTCATTTTGCTTAGCAGCCATCAAGTACGGTATTGCTATTGTCAGTCCTAACCATACTACAAGTACTATGAGTACACTACATATACATATCCTACAGCATGTCGTTATACAATTTATTTTCGAGTTTCCAGTAACTCTTTTATCAGCCATTTTTACTAAGGAGGCTTAACCCCTCTTTGAGAATTTTACACAGAATACACCTGTGATTTATCTCAAGTTGGCCTCACTTCTTCAATATCTTAATCAGCAATCAATTCTTCATCACTTTCATCACTGATTTCCAGATTCTCGAAATCTTCAATGTTGACGTATGTCCATTCAGGGCCTTTGAATTTATTGTTCAGCTTTTTCACGCGTTGACTTCTCCTTCTTTGATTGCTTGTGGATGGTTTAGTTGGACTGGTTACTTCGTCCACCTGTTCAGATTCTTCATCTATTGTGACTATCCGATATTTCAATCTTTTAAAGAAACCAGGCCATTTATCGCCTTTTTCAAGTCTTTTAACTGGCACTGTGCTTTCTGATTCTTCAAATGTGCTTTTGTTTTCTTTAAGTTGTGGCACAACTTGGTTTTCGTCAGCTTCAGGTTTCCTCTCTAACTCACCTTATCCAGGGCTTATTACTGTTGACTGTTCCGCCTGGATAGATTCCTTTAGTTTAATCTGACCTGATTCAGGATATGACTTTGTTGGGCCTGGAGTTTTTTCTTCATCCTGAACCCGTTTTACTAATCCTGTCTGGTCTTGCACAGGTCTTGCAGATTCTTGACTGTCTTCCGCCTGTGCGTTTTGACTAGTACCTATCTGTCCCTCCTCAGACAATGGAGTTCTGGTAGGGGTTTCGTTGGTCTGAGTATATTGCTCTTTCCTTATCTGGTCCTCCTCACGATTACCATTAGCTTGGATTTCTGTAATCTGAGTACGTTCTTCTATACCTATCTCGTCCTCACTATCAGTCTGACTATCTAAATATGTTTGGCTTCTTGTTCTCACTCTGATTTCAGGTATGTCAACCACTGGGATCCATTCATCCTGACTGGTGCTTGGTTGTTCTTCATCAACTACTTCAGGATCAACTTCTTGAGACCCTTCAGCTGCACAACCTTCAGCCTCACCTCGTCAGGCTCTGGTAGCCTTTTGGTATGACTTGCATGGATCCAGTTGGGGATTCCCTTGCACTTTACAGCTATGGTGGTGACCAATATCACTTGTTCTGGCTTTCTCCACCTTGGTGCTGGGCAAGATTCCCCGGTGTGATTTTCTATCCCTACGCAATCTCCAGGGCTCAAAATAATGTGCTGGAGTTGAATGTCTGGCTTCTGCGTCTTCCCCAACCTAGAACGCACTTGGTCAGCCAACTCTTTGCAGTACTCCAACACTAAATCATCAGATATAGTTTTTTTTGACACTTTATTTATCATTTTCCAAATAAGAAAACAATGATGCATCTTTTGTTACATATTATAACATGTACATAATGTCAGAAGAGTAGAACCTGCGCACATAACACATATTAAAACACATTGTGGTGTTCAGGCAACTGAGAATCAGTAGACTGTACCATTGGAGGTACTTTTGAGGCGTATAATTCAGCGTGGAAAAATGGAAAAAACAAAAGCGGCATAACAACGGCATACATAATCACATTGAAATGGCATCCCGCATGTGTCCACAGAACAATTAATCGGACAAAAAAGAAACCCAATCAAATAAATAAAATACAAATGCATAATTACAAAAAAGCACAACTCCTCAGCCCACTACCTCCGGAACTATGTGGTTTTCTAGCTGAGACTGATGTTCAGCAATGGTCTTGGCAATGTAGGAGTGGTATGGCCCCCGAATATCAATAGGACGGGACTGACAGGGGACCAGCGTTGAGTACTCCACGCAATTAATATTGCAAAAAGCCATACTCCTGAGCCACGACTTCAATCTCGGAGGCTGTCTATCCCACCAGAGTAACGCAACTTCCTTCTTTGCCAGCAGGAATCCCAATGCTGCAAGTTTTCGAACATTACGTGGGAAGTTGGAAACATAGCCCAGCAGAGCAATTTCTGGGGTGGTTATCAGGTCTAAACTTAACATGTCACTGAAAGTGTGGTGTATCTGAGACCAATAATCATGCAAAAGGGGACAGGTCCAAGAAAGATGGGTGAAGTCGGCGAAGGGGGCCATGCACGTGGGGACGACTTGGATCTATTTTGTGTGAACGTGCCGGAGTGTGATATAGCCTGCGGAGGAATTTAAAATGGATGAGTTTGTGTCTACTGTTTAGGGAAACTTCCTTCGTAGCTCTGCAGCACTGTGCCCATTGATCGTCGGGGATGGGTTTTCCCAGATCCCCCTCCCACGCAGCACATACTTTGGCATCTAGGGTGGGGAATAAAACACTGCACATTCTGTATAGTTTACAGACTAGGTGTGCTCCCGATTGGTGAATCATCAGATATAGTTAACAGCTGATGTCCTGGCACACATGCTTGCCTCATTGCCCTTCCCATGAGAATCTCATGGGGACTCAAGCCGGTTTTCTTGTCTGGAATGCTTCTGAGTCCCATCAAGAACAGAGGTAATGCATCAGGCCATTCTAATTGGGTAGATTCACACATCTTTCCCAATCTTTCTTTAATCGTGCCATTCAATTGTTCTACCACTCCAGAAGCCTCTGGGCGGTATGCACAGTGCAGCTTTTGCTCAATTTTGAATGTTTCACAGATCAGACTAATTTCATTATTAAAATGTCTTCCTCGGTCTGACTTAATCGTTACTGGAAAACCGAATCTAGGAATGAGCTCTCTTAACAAGAGTTTGGCTACAGTTAAGCTGTCATTCCTGCGGGTAGGGTATGCTTCCACCCATTTTGAAAATAGGCAGACAATGACCAAGACATACTTCAATCCTCGACAAGCAGGTAACTGAATGAAGTCAATTTGTAATCTAATTAAGGGACCTTCTGATTTCTCAATTTTTCCCAGGCATACTACAATTTTCTTACCAGGGTTAAATCGCTGACATGTTAGGCATCTCTGGCAAAGACTCTCTGCTAGGTCCCTGAACTTCGCATTGAACCAGTCCCTTCTAAACAACCTCACCATAGCATCTCTCCCTATGTGTGTGTCCCCATGGTACATTCTAGCCATTGGTGCAAGCATACAGTCAGGTAACACTGGTCTCCCATCTAGTTAGACTATTATGCCATCTTCAGGTCTTGCCTGACACCCTATTTTCTGCCAGTCTTCCTTTTCTTTGGGTTCTGCTTCACCTTGTAAATCTCTCACTACTTCTCATGTATTCACACCACTCAATAGCATAAGTTGGCAGCTCTTTCCACATGCTTCAATTTTCTTGTTTATTGCCATTTTATTCTTGGCACAATGTTGGGCCACTTGGTCAGCATATTGGTTACTGGCTCTCACTCTGTCAGTTCCAGATTGGTAAGCAGCACATTTGGCCACGGCCAATTATTTAGGTAATTTAATTGCTTCAAGTAATTCTTTTACATATTGTCCATTTTTGATAGGAGTTCCTGAGGAAGTCATGAACTCCCTTTGCATCCATAGCTGGCCGAAGTCATGCACAACCCTGTAACCATACCGGCTATCAGTGTAAATGGTTACTCTCCAATTTTTCCCAATTTCGCACGCTTTTATTAAAGCAATCAATCCAGCTACTTGTGCAGACTTGACTCCTGGTAAATAGGATGCTTCAACTATATTTGATAGTGTGCATACAGCAAAAGCAGCGCTTAGTCCTCCTTCCTCATGGCGCATACACGAGCCACCTACAAAGTCACATTTTCTGAACCAAGGATAATTCTTTCATATTTAGTCATCCGACTAGGTGTTAGGTGCTGAGTTTGTGTTCTAGTTAATAGAATCACGACTGAATGTGGAACATACACTGTTACAGGGTGTCCCATGACAATGGATTCACTTTGCTCAAGACTCATGCATGTTGCAGCTACTGCTTTTAGACAACCTGGCAGTACAGTTGCCATTGGGTCCAATGTTGCAGAAAAATATGCCACAGGTCATCGCATTAACTCATGGGTCTGGGTTAAGACTGATAGAGCACAATTGTGTCTTGTGTCACAAAATAGTGCAAAATCCTTTGAATAGCCTGGCATCGCTAATGCTGGAACTTCACATAGACTGTTACGCAGTTTCAAGAAAGCAGTCATGCTTTCATTGTCCCACTCGACTGGGTCCTTTGCTCGTTTCTTTGTCATTTGAATTAATGGCTTTGCAAGCACTGCAAATCCCACAATCCACTGCCTGCAGTAACCTACAACTTCGAGAAACATTCTGATTTCCTTCTCAGTTTGAGGTAGTTTCATGTTTTGAATTATTTTGATCCTTTCAGATGTCACTCTCCTGACCTTTCTTTCTATCTGGTGTCCTAGATACTTAACTGAGGTTGCACAGTATTGCAATTTCTTTGGGGACACTTTATGTCCACCGTTTGCTAAATGGCTCAGCAATGCAATGGAATCAATCACACAGTCATTTCTTGTTCTCGATGCCAACAATAGGTCATCGATATACTGCACCAGGACAGATTTTCCGGGCAGCACTAGTGATTCAAGGCACTTTTTAAAAATCTGATAAAAAATGGATGTACTTTCCGTGTTCCCCTGAGGAACACGGTTCCAAACGTAAACATGCTCGTCAAATTTGAACGAAAATGAAAACTTGCTATCTGGATGCAGCGGGATGGAAAAAAAAGCATGGCATAAATCAATTACAGTGAACCATCCTGCTCCCCATGGTATTTGATACAGAATTACAGCTGGATTTGGCACTACTGGGCAACATGGGACAACAATTTTATTAACTTTTCGGAGGTCTTGGACCACCCTGTACTTTCTGTTTGGTTTCTTTATGCCAATTATAGGTGAATTATAAGGACTGCTCATTATTTCTTCCAGAATGCCTTGTTCAACCAAACGCCCTATTTCTTGTGCAACTCCTGCTTTTATTTCGGGACTCATTTTGTACTGTCGAATGTTTGGGTACACTGCCAAGTGTCTTCCCTCTTGAACCCCCCTTTTTTGTCTCCCCAGCCCTCTGATGCTGATATCCCTGGGACTGAGCTTGAGTGGCCTCCGTGTTACTGGCCCTTTAACTGGGAGCAAGAATCAGTCTTCAGCCCAACCTTGGAGGCGGGGCCTCGAGTGACGACAGGACTCAAAGAGCCGTCAGCCAAGATCACGAATTTGTCGAGAAGCAGGAAGCATCAGCTGCTGCGGACCCAGGAAGCGAAGCTGCAGGACCCGAGCCGTGCTGTGGGACGCCGGAGACCAGAGACGCCAGGAGGAGACCCCCGGATCTAGAGCCAGGAGACCAACCTCGTTTGCCGCCACGCCACGTTCACTGAGGAACGTGGCTTCAACAGGTGCGTTCAAGACTCCTGGGCCCTGGGAAGAGGGAGGATCGGCTGTATGCAGGTGGAGGAGGGGATTCCTCGGGGTGGCTCGCCCTCGCTTACTCCCGGACCCGGTGTTGGTTTGCCCATCCTCCGTACACCCCCTAGCACCGCTGGGTGATCCCTCACTGCCCTTCCCTAATCGCACAACCTGAGCCTGATGTCTAAAGGCCCCTATTCTTTTGTTTTTCTTCCCTCTTAACACCATCGGACGCTGGACACACTGAAGAGTTCTTCGACCGTTAGATCCCCTGATGACATTGAACTCTCACCGGAAGCGGAGGTTAAACAAAGAACGGTCCCTACGCCTGGCATCAAGGAAGAGACTTTCTTTTGTTTAATTCCCCTAATCAAACACTCACACCCAGTCAAAAGATCTGGGTTTAATCCATCACCGTTCTTTAGCCCACTCTGCCACCCCAGTTCAGACATGGCTATATGCAAATCAGTCTGACCATGTGCCTCATGGGAACAGTCCAGCCCGAACTGCCAAGCCATGCCTTCCCTGGACCGGAAACAAGCTTCCGAGGACCGGTTTCTGGCATTCCAGCCGTCTTCAGCCCGGCTTGCTTGAATCCAGTGGCAAAGTGAGCAAGGGACTCACGTCTGAGCATACCCTGCCACACTTATGGCGACCAAAAGCGGTACAAAAGGGGGTGGTGATGGACAGATCTTTTGACTGGGTGTGAGTGTTTGATTGATTCAGATGCTCCGTCCATCACCACCCCCTTTTGTACCGCTTTTGGCCGCCATAAGTGTGGCAGGGTATGCTCAGACGTGAGTCCTTTGCTCACTTTGCCACTGGATTCAAGCAAGCCGGGCTGAAGACGGTTGGAATGCCAGAAACCGGTCCTCAGAAGCTTGTTTCCGGTCCAGGTAAGACATGGCTTGTCAGTTCGGGCTGGACTGTTCCCATGAGGCACAGGGTCAGACTGATTTGCATATAGCCATGTCTGAACTGGGGTGGCAGAGTGGGCTAAAGAACGGTGATGGATTCAACCCAGATCTTTTGACTGGGTGTGAGTGTTTGATTGTTTCAGATGCTCCGTCCATCACCACCTCCTTTTGTACCGCTTTTGGCCGCCATAAGTGTGGCAGGGTATGCTCAGACGTGAGTCCCTTGCTCACTTCACCACTGGATGCAAGCAATCGGGGCTGAAGACGGCTGGAATGCCAGAAACCGGTCCTCGGAAGCTTGTTTCCGGTCCAGGGTAGACATGGCTTGGCAGTTCGGGCTGGATTGTTCCCATGAGGCACAGGGTCAGACTGATTTGGATATAGCCATGTCTGAACTGGGGTGGCAGAGTGGGCTAAAGAACGGTGATGGATTCAACCCAGATCTTTTGACTGGGTGTGAGTGTTTGATTGATTCAGATGCTCCGTCCATAACCACCCCCTTTTGTATCGCTTTTGGCCGCCATAAGTGTGGCAGGGCATGCTCAGACGTGAGTCCCTTGCTCACTTTGCCACTGGATTCAAGCAAGCTGGGCTGAAGACGGCTGGAATGCCAGAAACCGGTCCTCGGAAGCTTGTTTCCGGTCCAGGGAAGACATGGCTTGGCAGTTCGGGCTGGACTGTTCCCAAGAGGCACAGGGTCAGACTGATTTGCATATAGCCATGTCTGAACTGGGATGGCAGAGTGGGCTAAAGAACGGTGATGGATTCAACCGAGATCTTTTGACTGGGTGTGAGTGTTTGATTGATTCCGATGCTCCGTCCATCACCACCCCCTTTTGTACCGCTTTTGGCTGCCATAAGTGTGGCAGGGTATGCTCAGACGTGAGTTCCTTGCTCACTTTGCCACTGCATTCAAGCAAGCCGGGCTGAAGACGGCTGGAATGCCAGAAACCGGTCCTCGGAAGCTTGTTTCCGGTCCAGGGAAGACATGGCTTGGCAGTTCGGGCTGGACTGTTCCCATGAGGCACAGGGTCAGACTGATTTGCATATAGCCATGTCTGAACTGGGGTGGCAGAGTGGGCTAAAGAACGGTGATGGATTCAACCCAGATCTTTTGACTGGGTGTGAGTGTTTGATTGATTCAGATGCTCCGTCCATCACCACCCCCTTTTGTACCCCTTTTAACCAGGGAAGCACAGGCCGCCTATCAGGTGGCCAACTCAGGGGGCGTAACCTCCTATGAGGAGATTAAAATCACTGTATTGGATCATCTCTGCCTGGACAGCGAGGCCTACAGAGTAAGGTTTCAGAAAGAGAAGGGGCTTCCAGGGGATACTCCTAAAACGCTCTTCTTTAAGCTGAAATTAGCAGCTGGCAAGTGGTTAAAGCCTGGGGAGAAGAGCAAGGAAGAGATCATGAGTGCTATATACCTGGAACTGTTCCTCGAGGCACTACCCATTCCTACCCAAAGGTGGCTACGACAGCACTCCAACCTTACAGCCGATCCGGTCGTGGAGATGGCTACCTTGTTTTCAAGAGCACAGCCAAGGATAAATCCATGGGACCAAGAAAAAGGAAACAGAGGGGTACCTACTCCGCGCAAGCCCCTAAGACCCATTAAAGACCTGGAAAGAATAAGCCCCCAGAAACTGGAAAATCTTCCCCTTTGATTGTGTTATGTGGGGCCACATTGCCAGGGCCTGCCCCAGGAAAAAGACCGATGAACCTATGATTGTGAGCTGTGCTCCTAGAGACGTTCTGTACACCACCGAGATGGGGGCCAGTTACTATGTAAGTCTCCTAGTCAATGTGTCCTGGATTACGGCCCTCTTAGAGTCAGGGTGTAAACAGTCAGTAATACAAGGGACCCTTGTAAAACCCCATCAGAAAATCCCAGACCAACAGGTAGCCATCCAGTGCGTTTATGGGGACGTACAAGTGTACCCCACCGCCCGGATCACTCTGCAAAGCAAGGGCGGATTCCGGTCCACTGCGGTTGTAGGGGCCTTACCCACCTTACCAGAGAAGCTCCTGTTAGGTACTGACAACCCAGATTTTCTTCCCTCGTTTCTATCCTCAGTGAAACAACAACTCCTAAACCAACAACAGGGTGTAGCCCCGGCCCTCTTATCCCTTGACCCCTGGGTCTCTGATAAGTGCTTTCGCTGGGCCCAAGCTAACGACTCCACTCTATCACATGCCTGGCAAGAAGCACGCACACCAGTAGCAAACATAGGGAGGTCCTATCCATCCTTCCAGATACACAATGGTCTCCTATATAGGATCGCTGACCCCAATGCAACCTCCCAGTTAGATGTTCCCTGAGGGTTCCAAGAACAAGTCCTGTACTTTGCCCACTCCCATCTCCTAGCGGGACATGCCGGGGCTGACAAGACAACCCAAACCATATTGCGACATTTCTACTGCCCGGGAATATATGCCCAGATAAAACGGTACTGCTAGGAGTGCCATGTTTGTCAAATGAAGAATCCCTATCGACCCCCTGGAGTACCATTGCAGCCCATGCCTATCATAGGAAAACCTTTTGACAGGATTGAGATGGATCTTATAGGACCCCTCCCTCGTTCTACAAGAGGCTTCCAGTATGCCCTGGTATTAGTCGACTATAGTATACAATTCCCTGAGGCTTTTCCCCTCTGAGCTCCCACCACGCAAACCATAGCTGATAAATTAGTGGATTCTTTCTCGCAAGTGTGATTTCCGCCGGAAATCCTGACAGATCAGGGCACTCCATTCGTGTCGAAATTCATGGCCCAGGTTTGTAGGTTGCTGGACGCAAAACACCTCAAAACGTCCGTGTACCACCCACAAACCGATGGCCTGGTGGAAAGGTACAATGGAACTCTCAAGCTGACCCTGAAAAAGATGTTGACAAGCGAAGGGAAAGATTGGGACCACCTCTTACCTCTGGCCCTCTTCGTTATAAGAGGGCAAGTTCAGAGCTGCCTAGATTGTTCATCTTTTGAGCTCCTGTATGGAAGGCAGCCTCAAAACTTGCTGGATATGATGAGGGAGGCTTGGGAAAAGGAGGAAAATGATTCCCAAGAACTCCTGGAGTATTCCCAACACCTTAAATCCCGGATAGGAAAACTTCGTGACTTAGCCCACACCAAATTAGAGAAAGCCCAAAAACGTCAAGAATATTTTTACAACAAAGGGAAAAAGTGGCGGGTTTTGCAGGTAAACGACTAGGCCCTGGTGCTCCTACACAACACCTTGACTAAAGTAAAAAGCAACTGGAAGGGACCTTTTCGGGTAGTAGAGGTCCTTGGAAAAACAACATACCATCTACAAATGGGACCCAGTCATGTGCAAACATTTCACATCAATCTTCTAAAGAAGTGGCTAGGCCCCCTCCCACAAAACATCCAGTTAACCTGTCCTGAGTCCTGCACCTTAGAGGACCTGGTCGTTAATGAAACTCTTTCCCATCCACAGTTAAATGACTTATTGACTCTTTTACTACCCTTCAGGTCCATGTTTTCAGACATACCTGGGAAAACCTCCCTAGTCGAGCATCACATAAACACCAGATCAGGGGAAATCATCAAACAAAGACCCTACAGGATTCCAGCCGCCCGCCGCAAAGCCATTTCTGACGAAGTGTCCAATATGCTACGCATGGGCGTCATCCGTCCATCCCAAAGTGAATGGTCCTCTTCCATTGTCTTAGTTTCAAAACCCGACGGGTCTATTTGTTTCTGTATAGACTTTCGCGGGGTGAATTCCATCTCAAAATTGGATGCATATCCCTTGCACCGAGTAGACGAACTAACAGAGAAACTAGGGAAGGCCAAATACATAACCACTATAGACCTGACAAAAGGGTATTGGCAAATCCCCCTAAGACGTAGTGATTAGGAAAAAACAGCCTTTTCAACCCCCGAAGGCCTCTTCGAATTCACCGTGTTACCTTTTGGGTTACAAGGAGCCTCCGCGACTTTCCAAAGGCTGATGAACAGGATCCTGCAACCACACCAGGCATTTTCCTCCGCCTACTTGGATGACATCGTGATTTTTAGTCCTACCTGGAAGGACCATCTTGATCATTTTCATCTGATATTACGGGATCTGTGTGCTGCAGGCCTGCACATCAACTCCAAGAAGCCTTGTATGGGGTTCCATCAGGTGAAATATCTGTGATACCTTCTGGGATATGGTTGTATTGAACCACAAGGGGAGAAAATCAGAGCTATCAAGGACGCCCCTCTTCCCCACACAAAAAAAGATGTACGAGCATTTCTAGGTCTCCTAGGATATTATCGGAGATTCATTCCTAACTACTCAGCTATAGCGGCCCCACTCACGGACCTGTTAAAAGGAACCCACAAGAACGGAACCGTGCATCTCTCCCCAGTGAGTCTCAAAGCCATCTCCAACTTGAAACAGGCCATTACCAGCTGGCCTGTGTTGGCTTCCCCTGATTTCAATCTCCCCTTCATCCTTCAGACTGACGCCTCGGACTTAGGGATTGGGGCGATATTGTCACAGGTCACAGAAGAGGGACTGGAAAAACCTCTTTTCTTTATTACCCGCAAACTTTTTCCCCGGGAGATGAACTTTCCTGTTATCGAGAAGGAGTGTTTAGCTGTGAAATGGGCAATGGAAAAACTGAGATATTATCTCAAGGGCGTACATTTCACACTTAATACGGACCATGCGTCCCTGGTTTGGATGTGTCGTAACCGGGGTAACAACCCTTGGGTAATGCAGTGCTTTATTTCCCTTCAGCCTTTTTCCTTCACGGTTCGGCATCGTAAAGGAACCGCCAATTCCAACGCTGACTTTCTCTCCAGGGTGCCTTGCGTCCCCGATCGGGACGACTCTAGGGGAGGGATATGTCAGAAGTCAGAGGGCCATAACGGACTTCTTCCAAGCCAAATGTCTTCCCTCTGGAGCCCCCCTTTTTTTGTCTCCCAGCCCTCTGATGCTGATATCCCTGGGACTGAGCTTGAGTGGCCTCCGTGTTACTGGCCCTTTAACTGGGAGCAAGAATCAGTCTTCACCCCAACCTTGGAGGCGGAGCCTCGAGTGAGGACAGGACTCAAAGAGTCGTCAGTCAATGATTACGAGTTCGTCGAGAAGCAGGAAGCGTCAGCTGCTGCGGATCCAGGAAGCGAAGCTGCAGGACCTGAGCTATGCTGTGGGACACCGGAGATCAGAGATGCCAAAAGGAGACCCCCGGATTTAGAGCCAGGAGGCCAACCTCGTTTGCTGCCCCGCCACGTTCACGGAGGAACGTGGCTTCAACAGGTGCGTTCAAGACTCCTGGGCCCTGGGAAGAGGTAGGATAGGCTGTTTGCGGGTGGAGACGGTGGGGATTCCTCGGGGTAGCTCATCCTTGCTTACTCCCAGTGTCGGTTTCCCCATCCTCCGTACACCCCCTAGGACCGCTGGGTGATCCCTCACTGCCCTTCCCTAATTGCATAATCTGAGCCTGATGACTAAAGGCCTCTATTCTTTTGTTTTTCTTCCCTCATAACACCATCGGACGCTGGACAGGCAAAGAGTTCTCCGACCGTAAAATCCCCTGACGCCATTGAACTCTCACCGGAAGCGGAGGTTAATCTGAGAACGGTCCCTATGCCTGGCATCAAGGAAGAAACTTTCTTTTGTTTAATTCTCCTAGTTTTGGTTGTGGTATTAACAGACCGAGACTTGGCTTAATAAATCACTTGTATACATCATATTGACCGCTGTGCCTTTCTCAAGGCCGGGTCACCCCCTTGCTCCCCACGCCTGCTGATCGCCAGCCTCCTTGCCTCCTTGACGCCGACGCCGACACCGTCGCCCCCCCAGCCCCCCGAGCGGCCCAGCCACTGCTGAGCCGGCCGCTCGCCACTTTTCCCGCCGCTGGCCCCCTGCGGCCCCGCCCACCACCGGCCCATTGGCCCAGACGCTAGCCCAGCCCATCTGACCCGCCCTCCCGTACCCCTCTTATGACGCCCCCTCAGCGACCGCGCAGCGGACGCACGCAGCGGACGCGCGCAGCGGGAGCACCGACTGAGCGCCGAAGGTGCGCCAAAGGTAAGCCCGTCTGCGCCCGTCCGCGCCTGGACCGCGCCCAGTGCCAGGACCCCTGGCCCCCGCAGACCCCAGCCCACCCGCCGCACGTACGACGCCGCCACCCTCTACGCACTCAACGCCGGCCGAACTCCTGGATGCTACCGAGCCACCCCGAGACGCACCCACGGACCCTTCTGCTGCAACTCCTGCAAGTTCACCTGCATCCAGACCTCCGCTACACCAGCACCGACCAAGACCAAGCCGAACACCAGCAGCACCCACCTGAAGTGCATCCTGCTCAACACCCGCTCCGTCCACAGACACGCCGTCGAACTCTGGAACCTCCTCGACACCACATCTCCAGACGTCGCCTTCCTCACGGAAACCTGGATGAATGCCTCCTCAGCGCCCGACATCGCCATCGCCATCCCAGACGGCTACAAGATCATCCAAAGGGACCGCATCAACAACACAGGAGGAGGCGTCGCCATCATCCACAGGAACACCATCCGCAGCTCGACCAACACCGACGACACCCTCGCACCCGCCGAGCACCTTCACTTCCAGGTCCACATCGACCCCAAGACCACCCTCAGAGGCACCCTCATCTACAGACCCACGGGACCACGCACACAATTCAGCGAAGACATCGCCGACTTCATCAGCCCGCACGCCCTCTGCTCTGCTGACTACATCCTCCTCGGGGACCTCAACTTCCACCTGGAGAACAACAACGACCGCAACACCACCACCCTGCTGGACAACCTCGCTAACCTGGGACTCAAGCAGTTGGTCACCACCCCCACCCACTACGCCGGACACACACTCGACCCCGTCTTCTCATCCAGCAAGGACATCGCCTTCAGCCACGCCACCGGACTTCACTGGACGGACCACAGCTGCGTCCACTTCAGCTTCAGAAGGACCACGATCCACCACCACCAGCAACAGGTTGCACGCAGAAGCTGGACCAAGATCACAGCCGACCAACTCGCGACCTCCCTGAGCATGAACCCTCCCACCAGCACACCGAACCCAAGCCAGGCAGCCACCAACCTCACCAAGTGGATCAGCGACTGCGCAGACGACCTCGCCCCCCTGAGGACCCCGCCTAGCAGACCCGGCAGCAAGAAAGCCCCATGGTTCACCGACGAACTCAAGAACTCCAAGCAGAACTGCCGAGCCCTCGAGAGAACCTGGCGCAGAGACCCAACTCCGGACAACATGGATGCCCTCAAGCCGAAAGCACCACCAACTCATCCGCGCCACCAAGAAAACCGCATTCAAGGAACGACTGGGCAACAACGCACACAACAGCAAGGAACTCTTCAACATCGTCAAAGAGCTCTCCAACCCCAACGCCGGAAACAACGACATCACCCCTTCGCAAGACCTCTGCAACTCCCTCGCCTCCTACTTCCACAACAAGATCGCGGACATACACAACAGCTTCAGCACTCAACCGACGCACGCCACGACCGAACCCCCGCCCCCCACCACCACCCTCCGCGCCTGGGCCCCGATCAACACCGAAGACACCATCCGCACGATGAACTCCATCCACTCCGGATCTCCGACCGACCCCTGCCCTCACCACGTCTTCAACAAGGCCGACGCTGTCATCGCACCCCACCTGCGGGACATCATCAACATCTCCTTCGACACCGCTACCTTCCCGGAGAGCTGGAAGCACGCCAAACTCAGCGCCCTACTCAAGAAGCCTTCAGCCGACCCCACCGACCTCAAGAACTACCGCCCCATCTCGCTGCTCCCGTTTCCTGCAAAAGTCATCGAGAAGACCGTCAACAAGCAGCTGGCCGCCTTCCTCGAGACGAACGGATCCCTGACCCCTCGCAGTCTGGCTTCCGGGCAAACCACAGCACCGAGACCGCCCTGATCGCAGCCACCAATGACATCCGGGCCCTCCTCGACAACGGAGAAACAGCGGCCCTCATCCTCCTAGACCTCTCCGCGGCCTTCGACACTGTCTGCCACCGTACCCTAGTACAGCGCCTCAGCAACGTCGGAGTCCAGGAGAAGGCACTGGAGTGGATCATCTCCTTCCTCGCCGGGAAAACACAGAGAGTCCGCCTCCCTCCGTTCAGATCGGAAGCCACCGAAGTCATCTGCGGCGTCCCTCAAGGGTCCTTGCTCAGTCCAACCCTCTTCAACGTCTACATGGGCCCCCTCGCTGACATCGCACGCCAGCACAACCTCAACATCATCTCCTACGCCGACGACACCCAGCTGATCCTCTCCCTCACCAACGACCCCGCCACCGCCAGAGACAACCTACACGAAGGGATGAAAGAGGTAGCCGAATGGATGAAGAACAGCCGCCTGAAACTGAACTCGGACAAGACGGAAGTCCTCATCCTGGGATCCTCACCCTCCACCTGGGATGACTCCTGGTGCCCCCCCGCCCTGGGCAACGCACCCCAACCTACGGACCACGCACGCAACCTGGGCTTCATCCTGGACTCCTCCCTCTCCATGACCAGACAAGTCAACGCCGTCTCCTCGTCGTGCTTCAACATCCTGCGCATGCTACGTAAGATCTTCCGGTGGATTCCCACTGAGACCAGGAAGACGGTCACCCAGGCCCTCATCACCAGCCATCTGGACTACGGCAACTCCCTTTACGCCGGAACCACCGCCAAACTCCAGAAAAGACTCCAGCGGATCCAGAACGCCTCAGCACGTCTCATCCTGGACATCCCCCGTCGCAGCCACATCTCCGGACACCTGAGAGACCTGCACTGGCTCCCGGTCAACAAGAGAATCACCTTCCGACTCCTCACCCACGCACACAAAGCCCTACACAACCAAGGCCCGGGATACCTCAACAGCCGCCTCAACTTCTACGCTCCCAAACGCCAGCTTCGATCGACCGGCCACGCCCTCGCCGCCGTCCCCCACATCCGAAGAGCCACCACAGTAGGACGGTCCTTCTCCTACCTCGCCGCCAAGACATGGAACTCCCTCCCGACCCATCTCCGCCGGACCCAGGACCACCTCGCCTTCAGGAAGCAACTCAAGACCTGGCTGTTCGAGCAGTAGCAGACCCCCCCTCCCTAGCGCCTTGAGACCCTCTGGATGAGTAGTGCGCTTTATAAATGCTGTGATTGATTGATTGATTGATTGATTGATTGATTGACTACAGCCTCATGCTTGCCCCGCGACAGCAATCCTCTTCCCCCCCTCTCAGGCACCGTCAGTATGTATCATCCTCGAAAAATATATCCTGTAAAGGAAACTGTGGTGTTACCGTATTTTTCTTACCACTTCCCTCACAAAATCCGGTGTTCACACTGTATTTGGGTTGACTCACAAAATCTGGCATAGGGGCTTGAGGTAACTGATTCTGTATTACCTGTTGCAGCTGTCTCATTGACACCTCATACTGCGTCTGTGGATTTAAATTTTGATTTTGGACATTATTATTCTGTATTAATTTACACTTGTTTCTCCAATGTCCCAATTTTCCGCACCCATGACAGGGAAACTTTTTCTTTGCCTCTTCTGTTGTAAAAAAACCTCAGTGAACTGTTTAATTTATAACACATCAGGATAGCGGTGTAGAATCAGTGTCAAAATGCACCTTATTGTTTTTGCCAAATGCTTTTACCAATGCTTGTTTCAGAATGTTTCTTAGTCAAGTTTTAGTTTCAGGCATTTGGTTTCTTTACCTAGACACGTGTATGTTAATTAAATAAGTTTAGAGCGTTTCCAACAGTCTGGGGCCGCATGTGTCTGGGCGCGTGATCGGACCCTATTTAAACCCCACACTTCCGATTCCCATTGCTTCGCTTTGAGTCTTCAGCGAGTCCTTACCTGCCTTCGTGTTTTCCAAGCTCCATTCTAGGTGCGTTGCGTCGGAAGGCATCCGGCTGACATCTTCGCTCACCCGGCGTTCTTCTGTCGACGTCGGTCCAGGATTCTGCATCCGGTTTCCTGCGGAAGAGAAAAGAGAGAGAAGAAACAAGTGTCAACAACTTTGTTGTTCGGCAACCAGCTCAACCTCCGGTAACGCTTGCATATCTTCAACTACTAAATACCGGTAAGATCGAAATACTGCCTTTTTAGTTGTTGCTAAAAAATAGACGCTTGAGTTATTTGAAGAACGTTATTACAAATGCTTGACTGCACATTTAAAGAGAATTCCTGAGAGTCTTTAAATCAACGCCTGAAAGCAACTAGGACAGGCTTTTAAAAAGTTGCAGAACAATAGCCATTCAATATTTCTTGTCCCCCGAGAGCTCCGCATCGTAAAGAACTTTGTTAAAGACCTTGAAACTTCTACACAAGCTCCCTGGAGACTTAGGGGCCGATTAGGATGGCGGACGGACTTGCGTCCGTCCGCCACCCCTGAGTAGGAGGGACCGTCCGCATGGGCAGCGGCGGTCCCTCCATGGCAATTAGGATGTGACCGCCAGGGTGGCGGTCACATCCTCTATTTTTAACATTGCGGCGGGTGCAGCTTCAAGCTGCACCCGCCGCAATGTTTAAAATGCATGTGTTGCATTTACATGCACAAAGCGGCAGGCACCGCACGGTGCCTGCTGCTTTGTGTACGCAAATGCAGGGGGGTACCATAGGTACCCCCCAGGTGCACCCCCCACCCCCCATTCACCCAGGGGGCCCGCAACGGGCCCCCAAAGTGAATGTCCGTATGCTTTTCCATGGCGGAAAAGCCGCCGTGGAAAAGCATATTTACACCAACATCATAATATGGCGGACGGTGTCTCATAGACACCGCCTGCCATGTTATAGCTTTTCCGCCGCGGTCGGAAGCCGACCGCAGCGGAAAAGTGGCGGACGGAATTCCAGACCCACCAGCCATCCTAATTTGGCAGTGGGTCTTTGGAGTCTCCGCCGCGGTTTTTCCGCATCCTCCAGGCCGGCGGACACTTCCGCCGGCCCGGAGGATGCGGAAAAACCGCCATCCTAATCGGCCCCTTAATGTTGAAAAGACTTTCATTGAAAAACTTTAGGAGTTTTCTTGAATAGGCTGATGTAAGCCACCCTGTTTCATGAACCATAGCAATTTATGTGGTCAGCAAATTGTTCATATTATTTAAATATCCTTTAGGAATCCCCTTTTTGGAATTGGTGACTGGTACAAATAAGGTATACACATTTATAGAACATTGATGATAATGAAATCTTGGTACATTTGACAATGTTATTGGTTGTTGTTTATGTGCCATAGGTCAAAATAAGAAACTAAACACAAAGAACAATAAATAGAAGTGCGAGTGTTCAGCAATCCTACCCAGGGTATGTTTGTAGTAGTTCATATTCATGTTGTGAAACAATAGTTCTTTGATAGGACATGAGTGTAATTTCTTTTATTGTTTTCTCAAGTAGCACCTATTACATTGACCAAGATTAGTACCAGAAGTCCAAATTAGTTCCCTGTTCCCCCGAGAGGCATTTACTTGAAGAATACCAACACCAACAAGCAGTGTTTTGTCTCTCTCTCTCTCTCTCTCTCCACTCCCCCATTCCCTTGGGGGTCAGTTGGGAGTAGTAAGTTAACCTTGCTGCTCCAGGTTGGTCTCCGGGGGAGTTGGGGATTAGCAGCATCAAGAAAGGAGCTACACGAAGTTCAGGTGAAGGTCTTCATGACAGAAAGCGAAGCTAAACAAAAAAAACAAATCCTTTCTTGATTCTGCATCATGGAGTGTGAGGGAGACACATTATATGCATCTCAACTCACAGCCCTGGTCCGAAAATTAGCAACAGAAATGGATGGTTTAAGACAGGCAAACCAGGCCTTGAAGCAAGAATTAGATAACACTAGAACAGGGCTTACTAGTTGGAGGGAATCTGACCCAGGTCCGTTTAAACCCATTATCTCCTCAGCCAAATGTAATCCCCACTTAACTGCTCCTTCAGTTTCCGCAGGAGCAACTGCAGGTGCAGAACAGAATTTACAAGTAACTGTAGTTTCCCCTAGTCCTGTATCCTTAGCCAACCCAGAGCGTTTTACTGGAGATAGCAATCGTTATTCCACCTTCATGAGCAAGTGCAAATTACATTTTATGTGTAAACTTCAGATATTTACTACAGATACATCAAAGGTAGCATTTATTATTTCTTACTTAGTGGTGTGGCAGCACACTGGGCCATGCCCCTTGTCGATGCAGACGACCCCTTATTACACAATCTAGCTGCCTTTAAGAACGCAATGTCAGGTCTTTTTGCCAAACATGTCTTTATCCATGCCTCTGACAATGAGCTATTAAATCTTCGTCAGAGTTCCAAAGACCGTGTAACTTATGTCACAAATTGTAATAGGTTATTGTCAGAGACGCATTGGCCAGATGATAAGAGGATCTCTTAGTTCTATTGTGTGCTACAGGATGATCTAAAAGACTCCCTGGCCCACATAGTGAATCTACCAGATGATTATACCGAGTTTCTAGACCTAGTAGTAAAACTTGATCACCAGTTGGGTGAACGAAAAAATGAAAAGCCAAAGACTGACGTCAGAACCTTACATTTTAGAACTGAGAAAAAAGACCCGGAAGACAAAAGTAACCATTCGGAACCAATGCAGATAGGAGTATTGAAAGGGCCCCTCTCCTCAGAAGAAAAGGAGCGCAGGAGAAAAGGAAACCTGTGTCTCTACTGTGGCAAAGCAGGTCATTATGCCAAAGATTGTCCAAATAAACCAAATAAAAAGAAAGTAGTTGCAGTAAGTGATTCCAGAATAATAGACTCGGAAAACTAGTTTCCCCGGGGAAAGCTGAGATCATTTCTTCGGGTACTCTTGACTCTAATATCTCTCATTATGCCACTAATGTAATCACAAAAACACCTAAACACTTAACCTTGAGACTGACTTTCATTCTTTCTCCTCAGCATAGACACATTTTCTCACGGATGATAGACTCAGGGGCCAAAGGGAATTTCTTTGACCTTGGGTTAGCTAGTAAACTAGGCGTAACTCGAGTCCCTAAGTCAAAACCTGAAGTAGTAAGAGCTGTTGATGGTTCGGCTTTGTCTTCTGGCTTGATTAAATTTCATACTCAACCTCTAACCGTAGTTAGTGACAATGGACATACCGAAGAAACAATTTTCTACCTCATAGACACCCCAACCTTTGGTATTATTTTGGGAGTTCCCTGGTTGGAACTACATAACCCCAAAATTGATTGGGTTAAGAGAACGGTAACTTTAGACTCACTATTTTGTAGAAAACATTGTTATCAGGCACTCAAGATCCAATACCCCCTTTGTTTTGTTCAGCAGTCGAATCTGAACCTCCTTTACTTCTACCAATTGAATACCAAGAATTCTCTGAGGTATTTGATCCTGTACAGGCAAGAAAATTACCACCTCATAGAGTATATGATTGCCGAATTGATTTGATCCCTGGCGCAGTTTTGCCATGTAGCAGGATTTATGCCTTGACTGAGCCAGACAATCAATACTTGAAAACTTACCTGGAGGACCTCCTTGAAAAAGGGTTTATAAGACATTCCACGTCACCTGTTTCTTCGCCGCTCTTTTTCGTGGCTAAAATATCTGGCAATTTAAGAGCGTGCATTGACTATCGCACTGTAAACAAAGCCACGATAAAAAATCGTTACCCCTTACCACTAATCCCTGTATTGCTAGATCAGGTTAAGGGATCAAGTATCTACACTAAGCTTGATTTGCGTGGTGCATACCATCTTGTGAGAGTTAAGGAAGGTCACGAGTGGAAAACTGCCTTCCGTACCAAATTTGGCTGGTATGAATATGCAGTAATGCCTTTTGGTCTCTGCAATGCGCCTGCCACATTCCAATATTTCATCAATGAGGTTTTACACGATTTACTGGACGTGTGTGTCATTGTCTACATAGATGACATCCTAATCTATTCTAAAACAGTTGAGGAACATCCTGCCCATGTCCGTTCATTACTTCAAAGAATGAAAGGCAATTCTTTGTATGTAAAACTTGAAAAATGCGTATTTAACACCCAGAAGATCGAATTCTTAGGTTATTGGCTCTCACCAGAGGGCATAACTATGTACCCAAAAAAGATTGAAGCAATCCTGAATTGGCCAACTCCATCTTCTGTTAAAGATATTCAAACAGTGCTAGGCTTGGCCAACTTTTATCGGCGTTTCATCTCCAATTTCTCTGAAATTGCGACGCCTATTACTCGTTTGCTCAAAAAAGGGGTAACATTTCAATGGAATCCTGAATCTGAAGTGGCTTTTTCAAAACTAAAAAAGGGTTTCACTGCAGCACCCATTCTCATTCACCCAGACCCGGATAAACCATTCTTTGTGAAAGCTGACGCCTCTCAAACAGTTGTTACAAAAAGATAGCAATACTGGACACTTGCATCCTATCGTCTTTTATTCTCGCAAGTTGTTGACTGCTGAGCAAAACAATACCATTGCAGAAAGAGAACTTTTGGCAATAAAAGCTGTTTTTCTTGAATGAAAGCATCATTTATTAGGAGCCAAACACACAATCACCATATTCTCTGATCATAAAAACCTGCAGTTCTTTACAACCATAAAGGCTTTGACCCCCAGGCAAATGCGGTGGTTGCTTTTCTTTAGTGAATTAGACTTCATCATAACATATCGTCCAGGTGAGAAACAACTTCTATCAGATACTCTATCAAGACTAACCTGTGACAAAAACAAAGAGATTAGGGATGATCCACCCAACATAATCCCTCCAGAAAATATAATAGCGGTTACTACAGCTGAGACATTTCTAGCCCAAGTAAAATCAAATTCCCAGAAAATTGATAAACCAAGATGGCTTCAGAAAAAGGGAAATACCTTTCAGGAAGGATATTTCTTTCACAGAAATAAGACGTTCATTCCTACTAAAGACTTACGACAACAAATCTTAAAATGGAATCATGATTCTAGTACAGCAGGTCATCCTGGGATGAACAAAACCCTAGAATTATGCCAAAGACACTTTTGATGGCAACAAATCAGTCAGGATGTCCAATTATACGTAAAACTTTGTCCAACTTGTGCCAGACAAAAAGATTCCCATCAGTCCCCTACCGGGTTTTTACAACCTCTTCCCATTCCACCCTCTCCTTGGCACACAATCAGTCTGGATTTTATTACGGATTTACCAGAATCCCACAAATGTACCGCAATCTTAGTAGTCGTATATCAGCTTTCTAAAATGGGTCACTTCATTCCCTTACTAAAATTACCTTCTGCCATAGAATTCAGCGAGATCTTTGTCAAGAACATAATCTGATTACACGGATTGCCAAGTACGATTATTTCGGACAGGGACCCTCAATTTGTATCTAAATTTTGGAACCTGCTCTGTAAACACCTAAAAATAGAGGTCGTTCTGTCATCCGCTTTCCACCCCCAAACAGATGGTCAGACTGAGAAGCTTAACCAATATTTAGAGCAGAGTTTACGATGTCTGACCTCAACAGTCTCAGCAAATTGGGATGAGGTGTTGCCCCTAGCTGAATTCTAGTACAATAATGGTCATCATTCAGCTTTAGGTTGTTCTCCTTTCTTTTTCCTTACTGGTGTACATCCTCGATCCCTCCCTACCATCCTGCCAGACACCAATCACACAATTCCATCTATAACTGAAAGACTTCAGTTTTGTATGACATACAAGAATAGGCCAAAAAGAGTTTAGCTAAACACAAACAAAAGATGAAACTTGCAGCTGATAAACATAGGAACCCAACACCTGACTGATAGGAGATTTAGTTAGGTTATCCACCAGAAACATTCAGATTGAGGGTCCTAAGAAACTAAAACCTCGATTTATTGGTCCATACCCTATTGAAAAGATCCTAAATCCAGTCTCTTTCAAATTGACCTTACCAAAAGATTTTTCCATTCACCCAGTCTTCCACGTATCCCTCCTGAAACCACATGACCCATATACTAGACAGGACAATCCACCTCCACCAATAGTTGTAGCGGACCATCTAGAGCTCGAAGTAAATCGCATCTTGGATGCAAAACGTATCCGTGGTCGCCTCCGCTGTGTGATAGATTGGAAGGGATATGATGCTTCTGAACGTTCCTGGGAGGTTGATGCACATGTCATGCCCCACGCCTTGTAGGATCTTTTCATGCTAAATACCCAGACAAATCCCACCCAGTGCGAAGACCTTTGGGGGGAGAACTGTTGTAAAACAACCTCAGTGAACTGTTTAATTTATAACACATCAGGATAGAGGTGTAGAATCAGTGTCAAAATGCACCTTATTGTTTTAGCCAAAGGCTTATACCAATGCTTGTTTCAGAATGTTTCTGAGTCAAGTTTTAGTTTCAGGCACTGGTTTCTTTCCCTAGACACGTGTATGTTAATTAAAAACGTTTCGAGCGTTTCCAATGTGTCTGAGCGCGTGATTGGACCCTATTTAAACCCCACCCTTCCGATTCCCAATGCTTCGCTTTGAGTCCAGTTCAGTTCAAGAAGTCTTTATTCGATTGATTCATCATAAAAGACATAAATACAATTACACAAAAACATATAAAACCAGTATTAAATTATCAGCATCGAGTTGACTTCATACAGAACTATACAAAAATTTAAAATATTGTCATGTATACCATATTATCACAATACATATAAAAGGTTTAAGCAGTCTCTGCTGTATTGTGTTTAATAAACCTGCATCTAAACACCCATGCCCACCCAAGAAACTTAGCAACCCCCACAACAATAAATGGATCCAGATTAGTTTTTAACAGTCTCAAGGCTTCAGCAGCTGATCTGGTACCTAGCAGTCTACATATTGGTATGAGCCACTTAGTTCTAGGGGCTGTGTATAGGGGGCACACATACAAAAGGTGAGAGAGACTTTCCCCTGTGCCCTGACAGTTAGCACAGAGCCCCAAACTGCCCGTTCCCCATTTTTTAGTGAAATCCCCCAGAGGGAGAGTACCACATCTGAATTGAAAAAAAAGTTTGCGGTCCAATGGTTTGGTGATGGTTTCCCAATACCTTTCTAACCTAGGAGAATCTTTATGAACCATAAATTGGCCAGAAAGACTGCTCGTACTCGTATTTAAGAAAATGTTGTGCGTCACCCATTCCCAATAGCATTTTTTGAGCTCATTTTTTGATGGGAATTTGGCTGTCTCGGGCGAAAACCACAACTCGTTAAGGCCCAAAGATAGTAAGGTGGCCCTAAGATCTTTAAACCAACCAATTTTGGTGGCTCCAGGACTATTTTTTACCTCCAGGCATGCTTCCGCGTAGTGGTGTAAATCAGGCGTCGTCCACAGGCGTCGCCAGAATGATAAGGGCCGATATTTGGCATAGTCAACCACCGAGTGGCAGCCCAAATCAAATAATAAAGGGAGTAAAGGAGTTGACTGGGGCAGACCTGTTGCCATCCTTATAAACCTATTTTGGGCATGTTTCAGGGAATCCAGATTACTTCCACCCCAGAGCTCTGCTCCATATAACACCGCTGACAGTACCTTCCCTCCATAGATCTTCATCAGCGGTGACATGGGCTTCGTGAATGACCCCTTGTGTTCCTTAATCAAGGCTCCGCCCAGCTGCTGATGTTTCAGGGTCATGAGCTCAATCTGATGAGTCCAACTAAGGGTGTCACTGAAAGTAACACCCAAATAGGTGAAGTACTTGGTCTGCTCCAGGGGGGTGTCCCCCATAACAACCCTAGCGTTGACCTGCTTGTGCCCCCTCATCACCATGAATTTGGTTTTGGCTACGTTCACCTCAAGCTCATGTTCGCTGCAGAAACTCTCAAACCTCGACAGTGCATGCTGGAGGCCCTGTCGGGTTCGTGAAATCAGGAGAGTGTCGTCAGCGAACATGAGCAGGGGGATTTTCATGCCAGCCAAACTCGGAGCATCAGTGGGAAATCCGTCGAAGTACTTGGTAACTCTATTAATGTATAGAGAAAACAAGGTTGGTGCCAAAACGCATCCCTGTCTGACACCTTTCGACACGGGGAATTTCTTAGTCACCTCACCAGGTTTGCCCCATCTTACAAAGGCATAGGTCTCTGTGTGGAGATTAACTATAATGCGGACCAAAGAGGGAGGCATACCCATTTCTAGAAGGCTATTCCAGAGCCCAGCCCTCGGGACAAGGTCAAACGCAGACCGAAGGTCTACGAATGCCGCAAATAAGTTTCCTTTGCCCAGGGTGACCGTCTTCCAGTGTAAAAGCATGAAACGAAAAGCCTGGTCCAGGGTGCTTACGTGAGGTCTAAACCCAGCTTGGAGAGGAGTGAGTACATTAATTTCCTCAATCCATGCCTGGACCCTAGATAAGACAAGGCGAGAAACTATCTTCTGTACCGCATCAATAAGGCTGATCGGCCGGTAGTTGGAAGGAACCGACCGATCACCCTTCTTGAAGATGGGCAGAATCTCAGCACCAGCCCATGAATCAGGAACCTTTGCACCCCTAGCCAAAGAGTTTGCCAAATACAGAAGATAAGGAACCCATAGGTCCCGGTCCTCTTGGAAAATATCTGCTGGGATGCAGTCCGGGCCGGGCGCTTTGCCCCTAGGGATGGCATTCAAAACGTTTTCAACCTCTTTAGCAGAAAACACAAGGATGTCACTAGTCAGTGGCCAGCCAATGGGAGCAACCCCCACCCTAACACACCTAAACTGTTCCTCAAAATAAGACACCCAAGCACGAGGGTCAACAGAAGCAGGACTAGGACGATCGTCCTGGGACTGTCCCCACTTGAGGAGGTGCCAAAATTGCGTGAGGTTCCTAGAGCCGCAGGCATCAACAAGGAGAGCCCAGCGCTCATCATCCCATGCGGCTTTAGCCCTCCGTTTAGCTTGGTTATAAGCCTTCCTGCTGGATTTAATAAGGGCTGGATTCCTAGATTTTAATGCCTTAAACAGGGTTGAGTGGGAATTGGCACAATTTTCATCAAACCAGTTCGCAGGCTTCCTCGTCTTACCTAAGCCCTTTTTAGCTACAATTTTAACGAATAGTTTCTTTAGGGATGCAAACAGGCTTGCATGAACGTCTAAAATATTAGGATATGTCTGATTCGAATCAACACACTTCTCTAGTTCCCTTAGCGAACTTGAAACCAGTGTTCTTATTTTACTACGTGCACTCCCGTCAACGGCAACCCTTGGCCAACGAACCCTCCTCATATCATTAGTTAATGCAACGGCCCCTTGGACGGGATTAGAGTGTCGCACAATAGGCCCAGCAAAACGAAAGTCCTTCAGTTCAGCGATGAGTGGTTCGTGATCACTTTCAGGACGTGGTCTAATTGCCATGTCCGTCACCAGGGGCCACAGGGACATATCAACTAAGATATAATCAATTCGACTACTATGCCTGCCGTTGAAAAATGTTGGGCTGCCCAATCTGTCCGATCTGGTGCGGCCGTTTAGAGCGCGCAACCCCCAGTTCAGACATAAACCTTTGACAAAGGTAGCACATTGGGACCACTTAGCAATAGGAGGAAGCTCAAGTTGGGGAATACCCCACATCAAATCTTCGTCCTCAGTTAACATCCCGTCTTCTCCACTTAAAGGTTCAAAGCAAATATTAAAATCACCCATTACAACCACCTGACCCACTGAATTTGTAGAGCCAAGGAATTCATCTAAACGTGTTAGGGTGGAAGATACACGACCACCCGCGGTTCCTCTGGCATAAACATTAAACAGCAAGACATCCAACCCACTATTAAATTTCAAATTAACTATAAGGATATCAGGACAGTCAATATAAATTTCCTTCACAGAAACCCCTGCAGTTTGGCGAACCCAAACGGTGAGGCCCCCCATTGCTCTACCTCTTTGGCCTCTAACTGCGGGTTTGTTAAAGCACAGAAATCCTTGAAAATAAACTGGATGGATTGACCATGTCTCCTGAAAAGACCAAATATCACCATTACTGATGAAGTCAGCCCAGTCAGGTATACATAAACAGGATTCTATACCCGCCACATTCCAACATCCCAAAGTAGTACCCTTGACACAAGCTTGAGCACACTGGACTGTTGTATCCTTGGGGAGTTGTTCACAGGGTTGCAGGGAAAATTCAACAAATGAAGAGACCTCATTGGACACCCCTTTCTCAACAGCATAGGATGGAGTACCCAGAGCTTCTACCCCCCCCCCACACTCTGAGTTAGAGACAACACCCCCAGGTGGGGGTGCTGGTCAATCATTGGTCGCCAGCCAGGATAATGGATCGTAAAGGTTTCTCAGAGGGATCTTCCAAGACTCCTTAGGCTGAGTAGACATATTTGAAGAGGAATGTGTTGGGAAAAAACTTGGGTACTGCTGAGTCTGAATAGGATCAAATGCTCTGGAAACAGGTGGATACTGAGGCCTATTGGGGAATAAAGAGTCGGGTAAAACTGGAGGGCCCTTAAACTGGGTATTGATCTTAGCCCAACCCGGCGTCTGGTCAGGGCAATAGTAATTTGATTGGATATAAGATCGATACTGCACCTCCGGATTAAACTGAAAGCCATGGAAATTTGGGGTGAAATTGGTCCATTTAAGGAGGTTATTGGTATTATTGCTATTAATAACTGGTGGATGATCTGGAGGTTTAAGCAAAGTCTCAGGGTAGAAATAGGTGAGGTTCCTAGTTGAGATCCCACCCTCATTGTTACCTACATACCAGTCTGAGAGATGGGATACGACTTTGTGGTCCCTAAAGTTAATAATAACTATATCCCCCTCTATATCCTTGGGGCGTACCCCTACCCACCGGCATCTTCTGACTGTAACAATGTCCCCATTTAGATGTGAAGGAAGGGGCCTATTTGTTTTCAGCCAGAAGATGACTTTATTTTTTAAACTAGCATAGTTTTCCCTGTCCCCTTCCGCAAGTGGAGGCACACCCGTCAAAACGATAACATAATTCGTAGAGTCCGGGGGCAGATCAACATTTTTCTTATGTGGGAGGGGTCTACTAGTTTTGCTAGTGGGAATGGCGGATTTAATCGCCCCAGTCCTTTGCTGAGATACACCCACCTTCTCAGGGGGTTTGTTATTAACACCCACCCTAGCGTGTGTTATAGCAGTACTAACTACAGGGGGTTGTTTATCTGCTGAAACCAATGCTTTGTTATTTGCAGAAGCATTCTCATTAGTAGAGGCATGTTTATTAGCTCTATTGGAAGAGGTAATCACGTTAGCAGCAACATGCGGTATACCCTGAGTTAACTTGGAGGGTCCCTTTACCTTGTCTCCGCTAGGAGCGTGGGTGGGTTCGACTGTCGCCAGCAAACGATCCAGTTTGTCCCCCAGTATCCTAACACGCTCCAACACAGGAAGCATATACGATTTAATAAGCTTCTCTAGGTTGGCAAGAGACACCTCCTGAACCCCTTCACTACATATTTCATTGGACTCCAATCCCTGTGTGTCTAAAGCCTTAGGCTCTATGATAGATGGAGGGGCCAATTCTACTGCCCGTTGTGGTGATAGTGGTGCTGGTGTGGGAGGTCGACCACTATATCCTTTTCTTTTTACTCCCCCCTTCCTCCTTCTTTTTCTAGGTGGTGATTGCGCAGCCCTTTTGGCCACAACAGGTTTGGCTCTACTGTTGCATCCACTCTTGGGGGGTATACCATCTCCTGGTGCCAAACCAAACTGTGGAGGGGAGGGCAGCGTGGAGCATGAATCCAAGTCAATAAGATTGGTAGAGGGGATGTTAGACTCCACAAAGCTAGAGTGGTCAACCGGCGGGCAACCTAACCGGTCGCCACTAGTTGCATTAACACAGAGCGGAGAGATAGTTGGAAATCTAAATATACTCGGGCTTTGATTGATGTCGGTGACATCAGCGTCAATTGAACTCTGCCCATCCCCAACCATATCATGGGTGAAATTCGAGACAGTTAGAGACTGCATTGAATTTCTCTTCAGATGCTCAATTGAGCGACGACGCTCGGCTCTTCGTTCGGCTAGGAGTAAGTCCATATCAAGATCCTTTGTAGTTTTTTAAAAAAATTTATCAAGTGGACCGAGAACCGAGTTCCCTACACCAGGGGGGGCAGACTGACTCATAACAGAACCCTTCAACAGTTATTTAAAAACACAATAGGATAGGCTGGCAATAAATACAGTACAAAATGTCAATGACCTGGCCCAGCCCGGCCTCCTACGGCCCCGGACGGCCACAGACGGTCCCGTCCTTGTCCCGGGCTTCTCCCGGCGCTCCCGCGCGCTCCCGCGCCGCGGGTATGTCCACACCTCTTAATAATGACCACGAGTTACCAAGGGGGCGGGGCCGGCAGGGAGAGGAGCCCAGCTGGAAACGGGCGCGCGGGGACTCCTGGTCCGTGGAGTCCACCCGCAGTTTCCTCGCAGCCCTGCCGGTCACCAGCTGAAAGCCCTTGCAAAGATACAAACAGCCGCTGACACCGCGAAGCGGGACCCGCGCAGCGGGTCCGGCGAGCAGCAGCGGTTCAGCAGGCTGAATCAGAGGAGGTCCGTGGTGAGTGGCGTGGCTCGGTCAAAATAACAAATCCGCCGAGGGAAGGGCAGAGAGCCACTAAATAGATGCGGTGGATGGGGGCGGGGCCGGCAGGGAGAGGAGCCCAGCTGGAAACGGGCGCGCGGGGACTCCTGGTCCGTGGAGTCCACCCGCAGTTTCCTCGCAGCCCTGCCGGTCACCAGCTGAAAGCCCTTGCAAAGATACAAACAGCCGCTGACACCGCGAAGCGGGACCCGCGCAGCGGGTCCGGCGAGCAGCAGCGGTTCAGCAGGCTGAATCAGAGGAGGTCCGTGGTGAGTGGCGTGGCTCGGTCAAAATAACAAATCCGCCGAGGGAAGGGCAGAGAGCCACTAAATAGATGCGGTGGATGGGGGCGGGGCCTGCAGGGAGAGGAGCCCAGCTGGAAACGGGCGCGCGAGGACTCCTGGTCCGTGGAGTCCACCCGCAGTTTCCTCGCAGCCCTGCCGGTCACCAGCTGAAAGCCCTTGCAAAGATACAAACAGCCGCTGACACCGCGAAGCGGGACCCGCGCAGCGGGTCCGGCGAGCAGCAGCGGTTCAGCAGGCTGAATCAGAGGAGGTCCGTGGTGAGTGGCGTGGCTCGGTCAAAATAACAAATCCGCCGAGGGAAGGGCAGAGAGCCACTAAATAGATGCGGTGGATGGGGGCGGGGCCGGCAGGGAGAGGAGCCCAGCTGGAAACGGGCACGCGGGGACTCCTGGTCCGTGGAGTCCACCCGCAGTTTCCTCGCAGCCCTGCCGGTCACCAGCTGAAAGCCCTTGCAAAGATACAAACAGCCGCTGACACCGCGAAGCGGGACCCGCGCAGCGGGTCCGGCGAGCAGCAGCGGTTCAGCAGGCTGAATCAGAGGAGGTCCGTGGTGAGTGGCGTGGCTCGGTCAAAATAACAAATCCAAACTTCGCTTTGAGTCTTCGGCGAGTCCTTACCTGCCTTCTTGTTTCCCAAGCTCCATTGCGGCGGAAGGCATCCGGCGGGCATCTTTGCTCGCCCGGCGTTCTTCTGTCGACGTCCCTCGAGGATCCTGCATCCGGTTTCCTGCGGAAGAGAAAAGAGAAAGAAGAAACAAGTGTCAACAACTTTGTTGCTCGGCAACCAGCTCGAGCTCCGGAAACGCTTGCATATCTTCAACAACTAAATACAGGTAAGATAGAAATACTACCTTTTTGGTTGTTGCTAAAAATAGACACTTCAGTTATTTAAAGAACGTTATTACAAACGCTTGACTGCACATTTAAAGAGACTTCCTGAGAGCCTTTAAATCAACGCCTGAAAGCAACTAGGACAGGCTTTTAAAAAGTTGCAGAACAATAGTCATTCAATATTTCTTGTCCCCCCGAGAGCTCTGCATCGTAAAGAACTTTGTTAAAGACTTTTGGAACTTCTGAACAAGCTCCCTGGAGACTTAATGTTGAAATGACTTTCATTGAAAAACTTTAGGAGCTCTCTTTAATAGGCTGATGTAAGCCACCCTGTTTCATGAACCATAGCAATTTATGTGGTCAGCAAATTGTTCATATTATTTAAATATCCTTTCAGAACCCCCTTTTTAGAATTGGTGACTGGTACAAATAAGGTATATGCATTTATAGAACATTGATGATAATGAAAGCTTGGAATATTTGACAATGTTATTGATTGTTGTTTATATGCCATAGGTCAAAATAAGAAACTAAACACAAAGAACAATAAATAGAAGTGCGAGTGTTCAGCAATCCTACGCAGGGTATGTTTGTAGTAGTTCATATTCATGTTGTGAAACAATAGTTCTTTGATAGGACATAAGTGTACTTTCTATTATTGTTTTCTCAGGTAGCACCTATTACATTGACAAAGATTAGTACCCGAAGTCCAAAATTAGTTCCCTGTTCCCCCGAGAGGCATCCGCTTGAAGACTACCAAAACCAACAAGCAGTGTTTTGTCTCTCTCTCTCTCTCTCTCTCTTTCTCTCTCTCTCTCCACTCCCCCTTTCCCTTGGGGGTCAGTTGGGAGTAGTAAGTTAACCATACTCTTGCTGCTCCTGGTTGGTCTCCAGGGGAGTTGGGGATTAGCAGCATCAAGAAAGGAGCTACACGAAGTTCAGGTGAAGGTCTTCGTGACATCTTCTTTACTCATTTTCCCTCTGGGTTTGCACCCACTTCCTTCACTTTGGCCTTCCCCTCTTTTTTGATTATTTGCTTGCTGACTTAATTGAAGTTCCTGTTGTTCTGCCATTTTAACTTGAGTCCACATTACCTTTTCTTCTAATTTCTTTAGTTTATTATCAATTTTGTCCTCACAGTATTTTGCATACTTGAGAATTTCATTGACTGGCTTTGCTTGCCAATGCCAACACAGTTTATGCTGTTTAATTGTTTGGGAGATTTCAGATTTTAGTCCAGACACAAAACGATAAATAAAATGTGTTATGTCCTTATTATCAATGTTTTCTAAACTATTATACTGTTTCAATACCTGCAAAAGCTTTCATAATATGCATGTACAGATTCATCTTTATTTTGTGTGGTTCTATCTATTTTAGTCCAATCAGTTTCTTTTGGAGGAATCTTTCCCTTTAAGTAAGTTATTACCTGATTGTATTTTTTCATCACATCATTTGATGGTGCTCCTGTCTTTGGGTCTCTAGGGCATTTATCATTTGGCCAATATACAGTAATTTTACATTCGGTCCACAAATCAGCTGGAACAACAATGTCAAATAAACCATCTACATCTTTTAACAGTACTTTCGACACTTTCACAAACCTCTCAACTTGCTGATACCATTCTACAGGTTTTTCTCTAAGCTTCGGGAAATCATTAGTAAATGATAAAATATCCTGTCGGGACCTTGGGACATGTAGATAACCTTCTCCGGGTACTTCTTTCATCAGACACAACCTTTCAACTTTTTCTGCTTCTTTTAGTAAATACTCAGATGTAGTTTTAGTTGCCTGTGCTTCTTCCTTTTTCTTTGTCCATCTAGTTTTCCATTTTTCTAGGTCTCCCCATTTTTCTAACAACGACAACAGTTCCTTTATCTGCAATTTACGACCTGACGCATTAATGTTTTCCAAATCTTTGTCAGAAAATTCAGCTCTATACGGTTTCTGTAATACCTTTGATTTACCAGTGTCAATTCCCATTTCCAAAGCCGAATTCATTAATTTTTCATGATATATTTTTGTATTTCGAGTAATACTTCTGCATATAAACAATAATTTGTCTTCATTGAATGAATTTAGTCTGTCTAGTCCCGCATTTCCTACTACCATTTCTTCTAATTCCACCCTCAATTTGAATATGTCCAATACCTTTGACAGTGATTTAGGCTTCTCTATGTTTCGGTTCCATCTATCTAATTCTTCTGGACTTACTACAGTTGCATGCATCGTTCCTGAGGATGTCTCAATCTGTACCTCTTTCGAACATGGGGGTGTAATTTTCCTGATCGAGTCACTTACTGGTTCCCGTATAGGTAAATCCACTAAGGAAATTACCGACTCACATTCACTTGCTTGATCATCAACTATTAGAGTTTCTTTTTTTGGCTGAACTATGGGGGTAGTCAAAACGGGAGCTTGAGGATTAGCTTGCTTATCTACATATAAAGGAACTACGGGACCTATGGTTACAGGTATTGTCAAGGCTTCAGGACTCGTATTTAATTGGGACATTTTCTGAATTAATTCACTATGCTGTTTATTTAAAGCTTCCTTTTCTCTCTCTTGAAGTACCTTTTCTAATGAGGTTTCATGTATAACTTGCGGAACTAAAGGTGGTTGCCGGAACGGAGCACTAGGAGTAACTCTCTGTGTTTCTTCTTGGTAAGGTGGCGGATTTTTCATTAACAAGTCATCTAAATAATCATCATCCGAATCACCACTAGTCATCTAATTTCTCGTTTTTCCTGTACTTTTACTTCCTGACTTCTGTGGTAAAAACAGGATGTAATCCCTCCACTAGCATGCACTGTCTCCACTTTTTCATTTGCTTAACTCTTGTCTCTTTCGGAAATCTGGGATAAAACTTACTCCAATTTCTGTCACTTCGAGACCTGTCTTGCTCAAACGCTTCTGTCTCCCACTCTTCTAGAGCTTCATATTGTGTTAATCTTGGTCTGGGATCTAACTTAACCATACGATTTCTTAAGTTATACAAAATTCTACCATTGAAAGTACCATGTTTTGGAAATGCCAATATACCGTCTTCCTTAGTGTACTCTATCCAGTTTCCTAACCACACACGTGTGGTAGTCCCTTTCTACCATCATGTATGATGCACGCGTATTAGGTGGTGGAATAATAATCACTTCTCTTGTTTTAATAGCCTTGTCCTTTTTGAAATAATTCTTTATTTTCTTGAAAATCGTCATTTTTCTACTTTCTCCGAACAAGATATCAGGTCTCCCTCTAATTTGTTTGTCTCTTGCAAATCCTAAATATTTCCTATCATGACGGTTTCCTATAAATGCTGGATCTAAACGCCACATATACCGCTATTTAAATTTGTGCGTAATGTCAATACATTCAATTAATTCAGTTTGTTTACTTTGCAGAAATATTTCTCCAATACCAGCCAGTCTCTTAATTTTAATGACCAATGAGGTTTAAACTTACAAGCAGTGTTAACCAATGAATGCGTGGCTTTTTCTGTGACGTAAATCTCACTCTCTGCCCTCACCCCTCCTTTACAATTTTCTCACGGCTACACACCCGCTGTTTCTTCCAATCCCAGCGCGGGTCTCTATGACGTCAGTACAGCACCCGCGACTAACTCCCTCCTTTGGAAGGTAATACGAGAATTCAATTTCTTTAAACATTTTATTACACATTTCATTGATTGACAACATGAAAACATTCGCTACTGTGCCTGATTGACTAAATTCAAAAGAAAAGACAATTTCTTACACAGCAAGTAAACCTAATTCCGTCTACTCTTCACACACTGCGAGTAAAACAACCTTCCGTTTACTCTTCACTTAAGCAAAAAGAACCTGCTACTCCTTCAGACTTAGTTACTAGGTAATATAAAACGAAAGTTTCACCAGCGAACTCCTTTGCTAACCAATTACTCTCACTTTTATACTAGGAAAAATAAATCCTAACTAGTGCTTCAAGTTTTACCGAACTCAAGTCAAGTAACCTCACAGCAGTATGGCTTCTATTTGCCACCCACTTTCTTTATCCCGGGATATTTCAGACAACATTTAACAACACGAGCGGATATTGGTTAGTACATAAAAATCAAAAATCAATCAATACTCAATAGTCAATACACAACTAACTACCTATTTTTAACTAATCCCCAACCATCATACTGCTACCAGAAAAGTATACTGATAGAGCGCCCGGGGACCACTAGTTAAAAATGTATCATACTCACCTGGGCCCATATAATATTCACACCTTGAACTAGCAGTCGTGCCTAAATAATTGCTATTTAATCGCCTATCAGTGCCTTTAGGCCCGTTTTAGGACTTATACCTCTACACCATGACTTAACAATCCTTGTCACCTTTGCTATAAGTCCCAGGGATCGAAAAGGGAGTTAGAATAAACAGGCAATATTTAAACACATTTACTTTTCCTGTAATAACCACAGACGCAGGAAAGTTTTAAAACCTTTATCTATGAAAGATTTTCTGAGTCGAAATAAAAAAGGCCACAATCTTGTGACCATACATTTTACAAGCAAGAATATAACCAGCAGGACGTAAAGTTTGTAAGAAATCACAGTAACACCTTTAAACATTGGTACCTGTGAAGGGTGAGAAAGGGAAATAGCACAAGGACATGCCACATGGATTATATTTACCTAGAATGGTGCAATGACCAATCCTGGCCACGGGCTGGGCAAAATATGGACTAGGCTCCCGACTAATCAGGTGCCCATGGGACAAGACAGGTGCAGATCAGGACAGGTGACCTCAGCGAAGTGCAACGCCAGCGTCACACCCTTCTCTTTCTCTCGGAAAAGCCAACTAGTACCCTGACTGGGTAATCGATAATTTCCCACCAACACCTCGAATCTTCTGACAGAGTGCTCCGCCAGCACCTCTGCTCTCGATCTCCTATAGCAGTCGTTGTGTCAGTGACAGGTCAGCTACTGGGACAAGTCAGACAATTTCTCGTTCTAAACCTATCTTAGTTAAACCATTTTGAGGGCAATGCACCACCCTTAAATGTTGCAAATCTATGTGTTCCCCTTCAGTGATTGGTTGGAAAGACGAGGAGAGGTCATCACACCATACCAAAATGAGATAATCTAAATTGACTTGAATTGATCAAGTTCCCACTCATCATTTATTTTCTCACGTCTTTATTCCGCCTGCCAACATTATTTCATTTTTGCATACAATGTTAACACAACATTTGGTAAGTCTTCTTCCTTTTCCCAGGTCATGGGTGAGGTTCTCAGGCGCATCGCGGGTAAGATGCTTCTTGGCCGAGGTTCAATGGCAATGCTTCAGCAAATTCAGAGTTTGAGTGCGCATGTGCAGTTTTTCAAATATGGGGTTTTTCACAGTATTGAGGCCCAAGTACGAGCTAGCAGTAAAATCAAAGAGAGACACATTAGAATACACAAATAAATGAATGCACTGAATACCACTTATCTCTACTCTAACCCCATTAGTTTATTTTTACTTTTGCATTAATATTTAAGCAGAACGAACAAGCTTAGTACAAGTTGCTGCATAGGCGTTAGCATGTGAGATTTAAAGCGGCCATTTCTGTCACTAGTGAGCAGAAGCGAGAAGTTCCTTCCAAAGCAGAAATACGTCACATCACGTAGATGTGGCAGACGCATGCACAGTAATGTTCCCGCGTTTTCGACGGCCATATTAAGACACTCAGCTTAATGTTAGTAAAAGCACATAGGAGAGCTTCCCCTAGATACTAGAAATGTTGTGTAATGCGAATATTAGTTAACAAAACATATTGGTTAATTATGTGTTATTTCAAGAGGGCTGAATCCAAGCAAGTCTCTGCATTTGTGAGACCTTGCTCCATCATTAGAACAGGGCTTGAGTGAGAGCTTTCTTAAGCTTGATAAATGCCTCCTGAGCCTTTGGAGGGTTCTCCTTGATGGACTTGGGGGTTGGCTAGTCCACAATAGATCTTAAAATGGTCTATAGATAATCTACCCTCTAAAAGCCAATACTCGAGATACTCCACTTCTGTTCCTTCAAATTCACACTTCTCAGGCTTACATGATAGATGGTTTTCCCTAAGACGAATAAGCACTCAATGAACATGGACTTGATGCTCCGGAAGGTAGGGAGAGAAGCTCAGAATGTCATCCAAGTTTACCAGAAGAAACTGGTTCAGGATGCCCAAGAGTATGCTGTTGCTGTACCTCAATACAACTGTTTGGAGCATTTGCAAGGCCAAAGGGTCACTCTAATATTTGTAGTGTCCGAAGGGTGTTTGAAAGGCCGTCTTCCATTCATCACCTGCCTTTATCAGGAGTAGATTGTAAGCTTCATAGAGATATAACTTTGTGAAATACCACAAAATAACACAAGTATGTTTTTGATGATGTGAAGCAGATATCAGTCTGTAATGGAAACCTTATTTAACCCACAATAATTGATGCAAGGTCTAGAGATAACAAAAGTGGACCTCTATCTAGCAAGTGATGTAGACGGTACAATCAGGTTATTTTGAAGCTTCTTGTCCAAATATTCTTTTAAGACCTGTTTCTTGTGCTGAGACAGTAGGTGTCTTCTATCATAGGGAATTATGACTCTGGGTATGGTCTAGATCTCTATAAGGAGGGACAGACACAGAACTAGGCTTGTGACAGACACCAGCCAATGGAATGGACAAACTCTGACCAAAAGTAGCTGAGACTGGTCTTCAGAAAGTTCTTGTACCATAGGAGCCCAGAAATTCCTATTCAAGTAATATTTATCCCTTCAGAGCTGCGATGATAGAGATATGACTCTGATTTCCCATTTGACAAATGGATTATATTGTTCCAACCAGAGTATTCCAAGCATTGTGTCATAGTTAGGAGTTGTGATTAGATCAAAAGTAACCATCTCCTTATGATTGCTAAACGTTTCTCAGAAGGCTACTTTCACTTGCCAATAGTTCACCCACATTCACTGCCCACGAAGAGTTGGGGCAGGCGTTTCTGGCAGACACAATACAAATGAGCCCTTTCATAGTCCGGCTGACTGCTTGGATCAAGCTGGAACTAGCACTTAACATGGAAATACTTAAGAACTGTGAAGGTTTGAATAGTATCTCCTACATACCCTGGATCACCTATACCTGTGATTGCCTGTTTAAATTAGGGCAACTCTTCCTTTTCAGCTCCCCTGTAAGCATTAAAAAGGCTGACCTTACTTGGACAAAAGCAGCCTTTTGCAGATAACTGCAATATGAGAAGGAATCCCTTGCTCTTACTATGGCTTCAGTCAGGTCAAATTGTCCTGTGCAGTTCACTTTGTCAATAGAACCCTATCTCCTGTTTGACCTGCTGGCCACAAAATCTAGGGCCACTCCCATCTCTTGTTAAGAAGGTTAGAAATCTTGGCGTCCTTATGGACAGCAAACTTGCCTTTGGTGACTAGGTCAGTGCCACTATCTCTACCACTATCTCTACCACTTTCTATAGTAGTAGTACAAAGCTTTATTTCGATATAATAATATCTTAAAAGCACATGACAGTTAAAATACAATTCATATTATTAAAAACACTCAATAAATAGTTAAAAAGACAATTTAAAACAGTATTAAACAATTTGCAGCTTTGAATTTTTAAAAGAGACAAGAAGCCAAGGATTGCCTAAAAGAGGGTTCGTCACATAGCTTTACATCTGATCACCCACGCCCAACTAAGGAATTTGGCTACCCCACACGCCAGTACTGTGTTAGGATCAGATTGCAATATTCTTAAAGCTGGGGCATAACATCTAGTCTCAAGAAGGAGACAAACATGTTTTAACCATTTGGATCTGGGCTTGTTGTAGGCACTGCAGACAAAGAAAACATGTGGAATAGTTTCCAATTCAGTGCTGCAGTGCGGGCAGGTGGCAGGCGTCTGGTAAGGGGGTTTCCATTTGGAGGTGCGTTCACGGACTGGTAGGGTTCCTATTCTAAACTGTACATACAATGCCCTATCTTTTGGTTTTCAAATAAAGTCCATATAGGGTTCAAGAAAGGGAACAGTTTTGTGCAGTCGAAACTCATCGGTGAGCCAGCCCAAGTTATCCGCTCTAGATTCCTGGGCCTCGACCCACCGCCAGTATGCCCGCTTGACTTCTAGTCTGGACAATGAAGCACCGGATTCCCATGCCACCCAAAGGCCGATGGCCAACAGGAGTTCCTTTATTTTGAAGAGCCAGGCTATTTTGTGTGACCCCTGCAAGCTCATGATTTCTTTGAGGCCGTCTGCATAGCACTCTAGCTCAGGTGTACCCCACAGGCGAGCCCAATAAAGAAGCGGACGCAGAATTATAAGGTCTTTGATAGATCTGCGTCCAAGATCGTATTGAATGGGCTTGCTAGGGGAACTCCTGGGGATGGACAGCAGCTCTTTATAAAATTGGTTTTCAGCCGTTACTAGCAGGTCAACATTACTAAACCCCCAGAGCTCTGCCCCGTACAGTGCACTGCCTACTGCTTTTGCTGAATAGATCTCCAGGGCAGGGGCTATAGGTCTAGAAACTGAAGATCTATGCTCCCTGCTTATGGCGCCCACGACCCGTTTTGGGTTTAGGGCCATTTTTTCGATATGGGGTTTCCATTTGAGTTGGTCGGATATCCTAATACCACTTTCTATATACCTAAGCATTGAACTGCTTCCCAGTTTCTGAATAGTAATTGTTTTAGACTCCTCTTCTAACTGTTTCTTGACAGGGCACATGAATGTGTTACTTCATTTGTGTGTATGTGTGTGCTGTAGTTTCACAGCTAAGCCAAGACAAAATTGCATAATTGTTTACTAAGGTCAATAATGGGTAATTTTTATGAAAATGATTCACATTACACAAATTATGCTTGAGTGGTACACTGCCTGATTACTTTTTTTAAGACATCTTTTATTAGAGTAACAGGATATCACATTATAAATCCCACATTAATACAGATGTATTATGTCCCAGCATTCTCCACTGAAAGAACTACAAGGGCTGCAGCACTAGAGGTGTATGGGATGTGTGCCTTGTCATCTGGCGTAGTGTCCTGTGACCCCCCCCTTTGATCCACAAACTTAGCATTGCCCCCCAAACTTGCAGATCCTCTTCCACATTCTCATTATGCCAACACTTTTAGAGGAGTACTTCCTACGCAACCACCCACTCATCTAGATCACTCACCCAGCCCTCCACACTGCCTCATCTAGGTAATTGCAAAAAGTCTTATTGCAAATATCAACAGCATATGCAGGAAATTAAATTCTATTTTTTTTCCAATTACGCTGCCAAACATCCCCAGCAGATAAACAATTGGTTCCATCCCTATGGAATCCTAATTACCGTGGCCACTCGAACTACAGCAGATGTCCAGAATAGGGTCACCAGTTCGCAGTACAATGCAAGGTGTAGGAAAGTTGCCACCTGAGCCTGTCAACCACTAGACCCACTAGAATCTATCCTGATAACCAGCACGTGTGCAGGAACTTGAAATGAACCAATTTAAATCATCCATTACTAGAAACAGACTGGACTAATGCACAGGACCTACCCAATTGCTCATCCTCCAAAGACACCCCCAAGTCCTCCTTCCAAGCAGCCCTGACAGGAAACGGGGTCCGGGGTCTGTCAGCTACCATGGCTCTAAATAAGTGCAAAACCAGATGACGGGCACCCTTAACTCTGATAACCCTTGAAACAGTACTGTCATGGACGGAGCAGCAGGGAACATGGCTCATATTTGCCGAACTATGTCAGCTATGCTGGGGTGCATTAAGAATTGCCCAATGTAAAGAAGGCCTCTTGTGCCGCCTAAAAGTAATGCTCATTTGGGTACAAGTCACCAATAGTCTCACAAGCGCCCCTCTGCCAAATAAGTGATATTCGCTGATTCAGCAACTGTGCAAAATGCTCGTAAATTAAAAAAATCTAACTCTTGCGCAAAAGGGGCTCTACCAAGAATTACCTTGACAGCACGCTCCCAAGGGGACACTATGTGCCTAATTAGGTATGATACCAGAAACGCGTTGCACCCCCATGATAACAATTGTGGTATAATAAGAGCACATGTCTCATCCACCAAAAGAAATGTCTTCCAGTCCTCACCATCTGACAACCAATGGGTGGCATGCGGTAATCTGGAGGCCAGGTAATACAGATCCAGGTTGGGGGCCACCAACTCACCCTAAAACACGATCAAAAACTAAAAATAACACGCTACCCTGCTTCTGCATCAAGCACATATTCATGCAGTAAAAAGAGAATGTAATCTCTAAAAGGCCACCTGGGGAATAGTATCAAACAAATGTTGAATAGCATGCAGACACAGCAGCAAACAAACCAACTTGGCCACCACCACTTGAACCATTAGGGACAGAGGGAGGGTATTCAAAAATTGAACCGACCCACTCAAACTCTCGGTGATTCTATCAATATTATAGCACTTTCATCGCTGGGATGTGTGCGCCTCGATGATCACCAAGACTGGATGGGCAGGGGCGCTGGCTCCCATGCAGCCAACGTACCCAGCAGAAACAAGAGCGATTTGCATGGTTGATTTTAAGGCCCGTAATATATCCCTAAAAGCATCTAAATATTGAAAGAGAAGGGGTAAGGATACCTGAGGGGTCACAAGATAAAAGAAGGCGTCATCTGCATAATGAGACACCACATTATTAACCCCCCCTACTCGCATTCCTCATTCTAACATCATCTGCTAAATTTGGATCACCAGAGGCTCTAGCACTATGGCAAAGAGAAAAGGCCATGGGGACAGGCCTGACACATGTTCTTACCCACCATCCATGAGTCAGAGCCCAAGTTACCTACCTTTACCCTGGCCATTGGTGCAGCATCCAGCAGTCGCACCCATGCCTGAAATTGCACACCCAAGCCTATTTCCTCCAACACCCTCATGAGATAATGCCAATCCATGGTTTCAAATGCCATAGCAATATCGATATATACCACCACCACCTAACCTACCCTACCCTCCACCTCATGCAGGACATGCATCAGTTGTCTCAGGTTCATGGTAAAACGTCCCAGGATAAAACCACACTGAACCTCATGGACCAAACGAGAAACCACTGGGTGCAGCCTGAGCGCCAAAACCTTAAAAAGAACCTTCATATCTGTATTTAGCTTTGTTAGTGGATGATAAGCAGATAGATCTGAAAAGGCAGCACCGGTATTCAAAACCATCGAGATACAGCCCTCGCGCATAAATGGCTCTGCCTAATTATTATATTTAATGTATTCTCTTGCGCAGAATCATTGAGATATCTATTGATATACATATGTTCAGTTTTTTTGGTCACATGGTCCTTACTGCAGCAAAGACATAATTAAATCCTATGTTTACAAGGTCAAATAACCTAAGCTAAACTTCAGCATCTTGAAATGTTCCTACTTAGTGGAGGTGTTCACGATCCTGATGCCTATAATTGGCCTCGGAACCCCTATGAATGCAGTATGATTTAAATATGTCATCTTAGGGGAGACATTCCTATTCCACTCATGAAGAATTGTTTAACATTTTGATAAGAAATGTAAACAATTACTGGTGCTGCAGCAAATGCAGTTGGGGCACATTCATTTCCCATAAGACATTTTTTGCTCATAATCTCTTGGGTGTGTACAATTAAGGCAAGAGTATGAGCAAAATAAAATGAATCAAAATATTCAAGCTAGACTTACATAAAAAATGTGTTTGCTGGTTTGCAGCCAAATGGCAGGATGGAAGGAAATCGACTTGGCATCATGTCACCTGGTTGTGTAAATGCGTTCAAATCTCACATAGAGCTTAAGTGAAAACAAAACCTGTATATGTGGGTAGAAGCAGTATTTAGGTGACTGAGATTAGCCACTTTTAGAGTGCCACTCAGTAGGAAATTCCACACTTTAATTTGAATGACAATCAGAATGAGCTGCGCTCAGCCCTGTCTGACTTTCTTCAGGTGCCACGGAATGAATGACAAGAGTGGGACGGCGTAGAATAGGCTGGAGTTCAGCCAGTAGCAAAACATGTCTCTGAGGGAACTTCAAGGAAGAAACTCCAGAATGTCGAAAGTGGGACAGAAGATATTGTCAGTGGTAGCAAACAGATCTAATAATGGGGTACCCATTGTGACCTGGTAATAATAGTCTTTATTTAGATATAAAACATATCTTTAAAAGATTTTACAGATTCGCAACCTAACCAAAGATTAAGATAGCTATAAACCCGGAAAACACTGTGCTAAACATAAAATTTACAAAATTTGTTCAGCAAGCATATCACACCTTTAACTTAAGGAGACCATGTTAAAGTGCTTAATTTTCAATTTTTCTCCCATCGAAATGAATAATAATTGACATTATTTTCAGTAATGTTAGACATAATCTGGTTACCGAATGCAAGCTGGAGCCCTGCCTCAATTTTTGTGATTTTAAAACATACTATGAGACAAAATCCCTGTTTTTATAAGACTGTATTGGATTGTGTTTTTATATCTATACTGTGTTGTTATTTCTTAGAAGTTTTTATCTTAATCTTTGGTTAGGTTGCGAATTTGTAAATTCTTTTAAAGATATGTTTTATATCTAAATAAAGACTATTATTACCCATTGTGAGAAGATGTCTCCAACCACCTCCGAGTCAAGCTGCCATTCATGATTGGCAAAATGATGGTCGCTGATAATGTCAGCCCAGATGTTGAGGAGTCTTACTCAATGATTGACTGTTAGAGAAATCTCTTGAAGAGTCTACAGCCAGAGCACAAGGTCTCACAAAACATTCCTTGTTACAGTACCATGCGGCAATTGTGTTATCCATCAGTATCTGGACCACATTGCTCAATTGAGGGCAGAGTGGCATTTAGAACTAGTTGAGTGGCCGACAGCTCCAGAAGACTGATATGATGGAACTGCTCCACTGGCAACCGAGGTCTGTGATTTTCACCTTGTCCACGTGACCTTGGTAGCCCAGCAATGATGCCTTTGTCACAACTGTGAACTCCAGATGCGGCAAGGAGAATGACCTGCTGCACAACAGGTTATCTTCTGACAGGCCCGGACTGGCCGTTGTGGGCACCGGGCAATCCCCTGGTCGGCCGCAAGGGTGGGGGCCGGTTTTGGGCCCTGGGGGCCGTTTTTGTTGCAGAGCCGTTTTTGCAGCATTGCTGCAAAATCGGCCCTGTAACAAAATCGTCTGAAAAGCGGCCCTGGCAAAGCGCTCGCCCCTTTCCCCCCCCCCCCCCGGGGCGGGGGGGGGGGGGGCCGGCCGAGCACTTTGCCAGGGCCGGTTTTGGTTCCCAGTCCGGCCCTGTCTTCTGACATAACCATCTGTACGTCCTGAGCCACTTTCTCAGAAAGGCAGATGTTGTTCGAAAGGCACCCCGTTGTTGAGCCCTTTAACAATACATATTAAAACATGAGCGCCTGCATATTTTAACTGACATTTGGAATCTGCAGAATGTATGAAGCAAGGATCCCCAGAAGTGTCAGATCCATCAAGGCTGCAACAAAACATCGGGATCAACGTCTGAATGTCCAAGACTCGCTGCAAGAATGTCTAGGTATTTAACTCTGCTTTGTCCAAAATTGCCCCTATAGAAATAATTCTCCGGAAGGGCCAAGCATGGAAATTTAGCTTTCTCATGGAGATTCACAGGAAGGACAGGAACAATATAATTCTTTAACATAGTCTAAGAATAGCTGAGGTGCGCTTGCCTTCTGCAGCCAGCTGTCAAGGTATGAGAATTCTTAGATCCACAACTTGTAAACATGGGCCAGGGGCGTGGCTAAGCACGCGAACGACATGGACGCCTCCGGGTAGAGCTCCGCGCTGAGCTTCCCCACCCGGCGCATTTATCCTGTCCAGCGCGGGCCACGACCAGCGAAAACTGCCGGCGCCGCCGTGGAGTGTGGTCATCCGTCCCCCTGCCAACTTTGGGGACGATCGGTGCGCCTGACCTGCACCGAGGACGGCACTGGACAGCAGCCGCGCAAGCCGCCTCCACGTCCGGCGTGCGCCCAGGACAGCCCGGGGCTCCAGGACTGCCACTAGGCCCGGGGGGCCGAAACAGTGTAAACAAGCGGCACTGGCCGCGGAACAACAACACACGCAGGAAGGTGAACTGCACGAGGCGCCGGAGGCACTGGGCATCACGCATTGCACCCCCCCCGCCACTGCGGAAGCCGGGCCTGCACGGCTCGGAACTGCACAGCTGACCGGCGCTGAGCCACCACGCGGGACCGGTAAGGACGCTGGGGCCCGGGGCCGACAGAATCAGCCTCCTCGGCGGGGCGGCCACTGTACAGACGACCAGCGAGGGTGAGCGCCGAGGGCCTGAGCGGGGGTGAAGACAGGAGCCGGAGGCACTCGCCGACCGCCACTGGTGGCTGCTGCGGAGGAGAAGCCCGACCACCCGACGCAGATTGCTGCCCGACGGGACCGGACGGCGTTTGCGGTGCCCCACCACACCTGCCAAGACCGGCGCCCCGGACCTGCTACCGGTGGGCCGCGCATACTGCCTTGGTACCCAGACAGCGCTCTGACCAACCCGGGGCTCGATGCGCACTGGTAGGCCTGAAGGAGAGGCCTACGCGACAGGACTGCGACGCTAGCCGCGCTCACCGGCCTCGCCCCATACAACCCCCTGCCGGCTGCAGTGGACGCTGGACACTTGCCCACTGCTGACCCCGGCGCCACGAGACACTAGCGGAGGAGCTGGGGCCCGAGGGACGAGAGGGCAGTCCCCCACCGAGGCCGACACTAGACGGCTGGCACACACGCTGCCCAAGAGCGTCCCCTGACCCGCGGACAGAACGGACGGGCCAAGTGGCTGGAAGGGAACATAGGGGACCCGGGCATCGAAGGCAGCTGAGGTCAAGAACACTGGCGACGACCCTTGGCGAAACCTCGTGCACCGTCTGACGGGCCGCGAGGAGAGGGCCCGACCACCAGGGACTGGGAGTAGCCCTAACGAGACGGGCATGCGAGCAAGACACCCGTGACACCCCCTTTGCCGACGACCCCACACGAGGTGTGCCAGATCCTGGGAGGCCGCCTGTAACGACGACGCACCTACACTCCACTCCAGCGTGGCAACGAAGGCCCACCTGACACGGGACTCTGTGCTGCTTGCGAGCTGACACCCGGAGTCGGGAGACCGCCACTGCAGCGTGACCTGCCTAAACGACCACGGACCCGAGCTTTATCACACCCCACTGGCACAGCCCTCCCTGCTGAGGTAATACTCGCGCCCTGGCACAGATGTCTGCTGGGACCAGGACCCGAACCGGGAACAGCGGAACCATCCCCAAAGGCAAGATGGACAAATCCGGGAAAGGCTCTGACCCAGATCAAACGACGGCTAAGCTGGACACCATGTTGGCGGCGATGGAACGACTGGAGGAATCCATCCAACTGACGCGCACCTCATTAGCCACAAAAATAGATGGAGTGGTCATTGATCTGACGCACCTGAAAGCAGATCATAAGAAGCTGGCGGACCGCACTGTATCCCTGGAAAAAGACGTGCAGGAACTCCGACCCTAGGTCAGCCAATCGACTAAACACATCCAAGACCTACTGAACAGGGTGGACTTCTTGGAGGATAGAGCAGAGGACGCGGAAGGCAGGGCGCGAAGGAACAATGTGCGCCTTGTAGGCGTACCGGAAAAATGGGAAGGGAGACACCCAGAGGAGCACATGGAACAATGGCTGCGAGGCCTACTACCAGAGGGTTCGCTGTCCCCACATTTTGTGGTTGAACGTGCACACCGCGTCCCCACCAAACCACTAGCAACAGGCTCTAATCCGAGACCCATGCTACTACGCATCCTGAACTACAGGGACAGAGACTCCATCCTGAGAGAAACGCGCAAGCTCCAAGAGGTCAGAATTGAGAACGCGTCTGTGATGTTCTTCCCGGACTACACTATTCAAGTACAGAGGCGGCGACACGACTTCCTGGAGGTGAAAAAACGCCTGAGGCAGCAGGGCCTGCAATACTCTCTGTTGTTTCCTGCGAAACTACGAGTGGTGGCTGGAGAACGCACCCATTTCTTCACAGACCCGTCAGAGGTGGAGGCGTGGCTGGACAGCGGCGTGGGCACGGACCCTGAGACCATGGCTGGTCCTGCGCCCAGAAGGCAGAACGGAAACGCCCGGAGGAGACGCAGACCGCGCCGGAGATCACGATCTGCCACACGAGGAGCGGCGAGGACTACCCCCCCGGAGGACGCTCGGCAGCAGGAGAAGCAAGACGCCCTCCGCCTGGTCATGGAACTGAGCTCTTCCCCAGTGCAGAGTGCGACAGCGGGAGGCAGCCAGCAAGACCCTCCCAGTGACGATGAAGCCATCTATGGCATACCGAATTCACAAGGCTCGGAGGAAAGACCGGACGTCACGCCCCAGACGGCGGACTATATCAGCTGAACGCGCCACAGGGAAAAGGGACACGACTTAGACAACGCCACCACAGCAGTGGAGGAATGGATAGACATGCACTCACCACATGCCGGGTGAGAGTGTTGGCCTTGCATTTTGCTTGAGGGGTGAATGCGCACCCGGAGACCCCTATGGCGATACTGACCCTCGGACATGTTGCCGGCGCCCATTCCCGGCCAGCACACACGCCCGGAGAAGTCACTCCTGAACACTGCCTCCCTGGGACACGTAACGTATAGTGAATTGGTGCATGTGTGCATGGGGGCCCGCGTTTGCATTTACATCGATGTTTTTCTTCCTTTTTTTATTGTGCTGCCGAACATTCGCCGGGTGGGTGGAGGATCTCCATGGACAGACATTGTTGGTTTGCTACCACGATTAGGGTGCGCGCTGCACACCTACCCCCTTCAGTCTTAGATACGGTTACTCTCCTTGAGAGTATGGACGGGAGCACGTTCCGCACCGACCTTTTGGTATTCTATATGTTCACCAAGTTCGAAAGTTCATTGTTCCCCCTTTTTTTGTTCCCTTGCCCCCCCCCCCTTCCATTGCTGGGACTTGTGGCCACGGGGAGGCTGATGTGATGAGGTGCTGGAGTGAGTTGTTTGACGATGATGTGGGGCGCGGGGGTGGCGACGGGGCGGCAAGGTGAGGACTGATGTCGAATTGCTGTAATGTCTGCCATTAAGATATGCACGTGGAATGTCAGGGGCATGCACACGCCATCCCGGCGCTACCAAATATACTCCTACCTCAAGCGCCATCACATACAGATAGCTCTCCTACAGGAGACGCACCTCAGTGACTCTGAAGTTGACACCCTGCGCCGCCGATGGCGGGGACAACTATACGCCACACGCCATTCGTCATACGCCAAGGGATCGCTAGTATGGGTCAGACCAGGCACACCTTGGGCGATGTTGGACACACACATAGATCCCAGAGGAAGATTTGTAGTGGTCCATGGCAGGTTGGACGAGAACCCACTGGTGCTAGCCTCGATATATGCACCCAACACGGGCTTGGCGGCTTTCCTGGCACAATTGTCCACCACTTTAACTCCCTGGCATGGTGTCCCGTGGGTGTTGGGTGGGGACTATAACGGCACACTGGACGTGACGCTAGACCGTTCGCACCCCCCACCGCCCAACTCACATGCACAGGCTGCTGCAGACACCCTCCAGGCATGGTCCACACAATGGGGCTTGCGAGACGCCTGGCGTAGCCATAACCCACATACTAGGGCCTACTCGTACTACTCTGGGGCACACGCTCTTCATGTGAGGTTAGACAGATACATGGTCACTGAAGACATTTTGCCGCACGTCGTAGACACCTGCTACATGGGCTGCACACATTCAGACCACAATCCCCACACCCTGAGTATAGCATGGGACTGCCCCCGACCCCCGGCGCCCACTTGGCGGCTCCAGCCTGACCTGCTCTTAGACGGCCATTTCCGAAGCTCCATTAGCGCACAGACAGCGCAGTATTTTTATTTTTTTTTTGTAAAATTTTTATTTTGAATTACAGACAAGAACAAACATGGGGCTGCGGAGGCGCAGCATAGTACCCCACACGGGGCCAAATCAAAAATCACATAGCAATAGTGTCCCAAGACAACATAAGCAGATCCATTCCGAGAGCGAAGAACCATAGCGCCAATGTGGTAGCGTAGAAAGTCCCGGAAAGCCTGACAATTGGACCAGTGCAATGCAGATAGACAGCAGAATAACTGGCCGGCCCTCGAACTTGCATATCTAGGTAGTCAGGCTATGCACCCGAATAGTAACACCACCACAGCCCGGAAACCAACACGTTAAACTCCCCCCCCCTCCCTTTCCCCCCCCAGGTGGTGACGCCAATCATACCAACATTCATACCGCAACCATACTATACTTGAAAGAGGTGTAGTGACCGCAAAGACGCAGGGCATACAGCCGAGGGTAACCCCTTAGAGAGGAAAGTAACCAATGGACCCCATTGGTGTTGGAAGTTCTTAAATTGGCCAAGGAAGATGTCCGCCACTCTTTCCAAGCTGAGCAGCCTCCAGAGTCGCGCGACAGCGCAGTATTTTGAGGACAACACTGGCACGGCGTCATCCCCGCAGATCGAGTGGGACGCATTTAAAGTGGTCCTCAGAGGGCAATGTCTGGGCACACAAGCCCTCTCACGCCGCCGCATAGAAACTGACCTTCAACGCCTGGAAACAGACCTGTTGCAGGCTGAGCGAGCAGCGGCTGATGGCGATGACGCCAAACTATTGGAAGCACGCGCGGAACATGACAAACTCATGGACAGCCTGAAACATGTTAACTACGCAGCACACTCGGCCCGCACACACCACACTGGGGATAAACCTGGCAGGCTGCTGGCCTGGCTAATTCAACGAGAGGAGCGAACGTCCCCCATCACTGCGATACACCCGCCCGCTGGCACCGCGGTGTACACTCAAGCGGAGATCCATGACGCCTTTATAACGCACTACCGAGCACTATATGAGTCACATCTCTCGAACCCGCACCCGAACATTGCCGATTACCTCGAAGGACTCATGCTTCCCGCCCTTACGACAGACCAGCAAGACGACATTGGGTCGCCATTGGAGGCGGATGAGCTGCGCGACGCCATCTCTGCCCTTTCGAACGGTAAAGCACCCGGACCGGACGGCCTCCCAGCTGAATATTACAAGGCTTGCTCCGACATCTTGATCCCGGAGCTCATTAGAATGTACTCGGCGGCGTTGGATGACTCTGCCCTGCCCACATCCATGAACGAGGCGACACTGGTGTCTCTTCTCAAACCCGGCCGGGACGCCACGCTCCTGGGCTCGTACAGGCCTCTAGCACTCCTGAATACGGATTACAAGATCCTAGCGTCTTCCCTGGCAAGGCGGCTGGCGCCACTGGTACCATCCCTGGTACACAGCGACCAGAACGGCTTTGTGCCCACTAGGTGCACCTCCCACAACATCAGGAGGCTGTTTCGGGTGCAGGAATATGCAGTGCGAGACTGGCCGAGATCGGGGTGCCTAATTCTCGATCTCGAAAAGGCATTCGACTCGGTCAAATGGCCGTATCTGCGGGAGGTACTGAGCAAGTTTGACCTGGGCGATAACTTCATCGAAATGGTCGGCCTGCTATATAGGAGTCCGGAAGTGCGCGTCCGCACGGGCAAGCTACTCTCGGACACTATAAGAGTCAGGCGAGGCACCAGACAGGGATGCCCGCTGTCCCCGCTACTCTTCGCGCTGGCAATCGAACCTCTCGCTGAGATACTGCGCGGAAGTGGGGCGAACTGGGGTATACCGCTGGCAGACGGCACACATGTGGTCTCGCTGTACGCTGACGACCTATTGCTGTACTTCAGAGACCTTGCGAATTTGCCACAGGACCTTTTGGCCATATTCCAGACCTTTGAAACTATGTCTGGGCTCAGGGTGAACTGGGCGAAGTCGGGAGCATACTCCTTCGCGCCCGACGTCCCGAACCCAGGAATTAGCATTGGTGGGGAACCGCTGCCATGGCATGACACCGTGTTCAAATACTTGGGAATCTATGTATACAGAACACACCCTGAAATCCTAGATGGCAATCTGACACGCGCCGTCACATCCATCAGGTCGCAGATATCCTTTTGGAAGACTCTCCCACTCACTGTCCCGGCCAGGATCACATTGACAAAGATGATAGTGTTGCTCAGGCTTCTCTATTATTTTGCCAACATACCAGAGTATGTCCCGGCCCGTACATTTAAGGACCTGGAGTCTATACTCCGGGATCTGGTCTGGAATACTGGACGACCCAGGGTGGCACTAAATAAGCTCTACGCACCGATTGAGGCGGGCGGCCTCGCGGTGCCAAATCTGGAACTCTACTACCTAGCGGCGCAGCTCCAGTGGGTGACCGCCTGGCTCTCGGGCAGGAACCTGGCGGACACGACCTCACACGAGGACTCGCTCACCCTCCTGCAAATTCACTCGTTTTCCCACCCATTAGCAAGTACGAAACACCGACCACAGCTACATATGGACGTGGCGGTGAAATGCTTTAACAGAAGCATACGGCTCACTAAGCACGTCACACCTTACGCACCAGCGCTCCCACTCCTGGGCACGCCTAAAGCGACTACCATAGTCACGGCAGCTGCGCTGGAGCACTGGACGAGCTCAGGGATTGAAACCATGGCGGACCTATATGCCGATGGCACCCTGATTCCCTTTGAGACACTGGCTGACGACACGGGCATTCCCGCGGGTCAATTCTTACAGCACGCATCTATAGTAGCGGCATACACCCGAAGATGGGGTAACATCACAGTTGAGCCCCCCACGCATCAACTGATACAACACCTCCATGTCATGGGGGATGGCACGCACGTGGTACATTGGTTGACTCAGGCCTTATTGACCCACACGCAACATACCCTACAACCCCTGCGTGCTAAATGGGCAACAGACAGAGGGAGGGACTGGACGGACAAGGAGTGGATGATGGTACTCGCCAGCCCCAAAAACATCCCTCGTAACGCACGCTTCAAGGTGATACAATTCTATGTGTTGCATAGGGCGTACCTATCACCAGACAGACTCAACCAAAATTTCCCGGGTGCCTCAGCTGGCTGCCCAAGGTGTGCGCTAACTGGAGCGGATCTGCTACATATGCTATGGCTATGCCCACGGATACGAACATACTGGCAGTCAGTGCTAATGGTTCTTGACCGCTGCACCGCTATGCCGTTACAGCACACATGGGAGACATGCCTGCTGGGCCTCTATAAGAGGACCGCCCTCAACAAAGTCCCCTCCCGTTTCTGGGATCTGGGCCTCATCACTGCCAAGAGACTACTCACTAAACATTGGAAACGCACGACCCCTCCCCTGATACAACATTGGCGCACCTCTCTAGACACCTGGGCGAGGGCGGAAAGCATAGTTCTACACAACGAAGAAACGGCGAGATTGCGACAGTTCCCAATAGCAACACTATGGGATGACATGCTCAGCGCCTTCCACAGCGACAGACACCCACTGGGAGACCATACACCCGCCAGCTCCCCAGAGAGGGATGGGGACACGATAGCGGAGCAAGCCGACACACATGACAGCCCTGACGTCTCCTCCACGGCCCTTCATACACCCCCCTGAGATGGCACTCATCTCGCTACCAGTCAGTTCGCACTCTGGCTGACGAGGGGATGACCGGCATGCCATTCCAGCGCCTCGCGCCTCCTGCGGGGCTCCCCGCGCCCCCCCCACTACGCACTACGGACATCCACCGACCGACACGATAGCTGCCCTCCCTAGCGCCCGCTCTTGCTGCGCCATCCCCACGGCACCACGTGAGACACATGGCTGACCTTGCTGGCGGCACCCAGCCCCTCCCTCCCCCCCCCCTTCGCTCTCCCCTGTTCGCCAGTTCATGTAACGGAGCACATGAGACAGCAATGACATTGATGTGACCACACCGAGAATTGCCGAGTGGCAATGAGGGACACAGTACGCAACGCACCGAGACTTCACCTACACCCTTATGCATTGGGAACTAGTGGGACAGGCCTCTGCACACCTCCTCCCCACACGCCACCGGTACGTGTTGGCCAGTCCAGGACTGGCCCGACCTGCGCAATACATGGCCCTCGGTGGCGCCCTGCCTATATGACACCCCACTGGCCGCGCCCCCGCGACTAGTGCAGATCCACACTCACATTAACATACGCAAGTGTTGCTGCCTCGGCCTTCGGAGACTTCCATTGCCTTGGTGGGTGGATGGGGGTGGCCATAGATGCGAACGCCACGTACTGGTGGGAAATGCAGAGTAGGGCTGTTCTGTGTCACCACCACTGTTCTCCTCCCCTATACCCTCCAATTTCTTTCTCCACAGAGACACTGGATGAACCTTGTGCTGGTGGCACGATACAATTTTCTCACTGTGTTTGCTCCTAGCTGTGATTCCTATTAATCATTGTTGTCTCGCCCTGTACCGTATACAGCTCTGTATTGTTACTATAAGTTGAAATAACAATAAAAACATTCAAACAAAAAAACTTGTAAACATGGGCCACAACAACTAATGTGACCTTTGTGACCTCTGGAGGGGCCAAGATAAAGTTGGGGTGCCAGACTGTTCATTTGTAATGTACCGACCCCATCACAAAGCAGAGGTACTGCCAACAAGACACTATAATCAGCAGGTGGAAGTACACATTAGGCAAGCACAAAGACATAATTAAATCCTATGTTTACAAGGTCAAAAAAACCTAAGCTAAACTTCAGCATCTTGAAATGTTCCTACTTCGTGGAGGTGTTCACGATCCTGATGCCTATAATTGGCCTCAGAACCCCAGCTTTTATGAATGCAGTATGATTTAAATATGTCATCTTAGGGGGAGACATTCCTAGCCCACTCTTGAAGAATTGTTTAAAATTTTGATAAGAAATGTAAAAAATTACTGGTGCTAAATGCTGGATCTGAGTTGAAGGGTCCAAAAATGATGATCTGACACCAGCACGCAGAGGGGGCCCTATTTGAATCCGGGATGAACGAATTTGCAACAGAGATTAATCGCACTATCTACAAGCATGCAGGAACTATTACAGAGATGTTTTACTGATCCAGTCTGACTTCTTTGGAGATTCACAAAGCGAGGAAACAGAGGTGAGACGTATCCTCAGGAACATTATCTCATTAGGTTTAATGCCTAATTTACCTATAACATAGCTGCTACAAAAAGCTTCTTACAAGTCCCATAGCTTGTGCATGCCTTATAATTGTACCTGTTTACATGGATCAATTATTTTTATTGATGCCGCAGCAAAGTTGTAACACAACGAAGTGCCTACATCCCCAGGAAAGAACGACACTGGGTGTGGGCTCCCCACAGTAAGGCCAAGCCTCAATATCACTAGACAACTAAACTAAATGCCAGTACTGCAACAATTGTTTCAAAAGGGAAAAATAAATCGCCACGCACAAAGAGTTAAACTAAGCGCGAGAGGGGACAGTTTTGTCAGAATAAATCACATTTATTTTTATCAAAGTTTGTAGTTATTTGTTGGTTCAAAATTCATCACGAGATTCAACACAACAATAATGCGGACAATACAAAGTACAATTACTTTACTTTACTTTAAACCATTTTATAACGCGCTCCATTACTGGGGAGTATCCTGGCGCGAGACAAGGGAAAAAGAAACAGACATCAAGACTCAGAGAATGAAAGAAAACACATCAGATTGTACTATTGAAGAGGTGAGTTTTTAGATGTTTTTTGAATGCAGCCACTGTTGGCAAGGAACGCAGATGGAAAGGGAGAGCGTTCCAGGCCCGGGCCACAATCACAGAAATCGACTGACCACCAAGTCTGAACCGTTTAAAGCGTGGAAGAGACAATTTAGACAGAGTAGAAGATCTCAGGGTACGTGCAGGGACATATCTGACAAATCTCTTTCTCAAATAGATGGGGCCTTGATCATGGGTTGCCCGGAAAGCCAGCACCAGAGATTTAAACATAATGCGCTGTCTGACCGGGAGCCAATGGAGCGTGCGCATCTCCACGCGCACGCTCTTCCATCTAGGTATGTTAAATAGTAGACGGACGGCCGCATTCTGAATAATTTGCAGACGCTGCACCAAATAGGCGGGTATGCCACTAAACAGTGCATTGGCATAGTCCAACCTAGCCAAGATGAGCGCCCGAGCAACCGACTCCCTCGCATTCCTAGGAAGTAGGGGGAAGAATTTGCGTAGCATTCTCAAAGTGGCGAAGCAGGTGCCTGTAAGCTTCTTAATGTGATGCTCAAATTTTAGGTCCTCCGTGAACCAAATGCCAAGATTTTTGGCAGGTCTCCCCATCTCACTAGGGCCGGGAATGTTAGAAGGCCACAGTGAGCTCTTGAACGAGGGGGGAAAGGAGCCATAAAAGAGCACCTCTGACTTGTCCTCATTGCACTTCAGCTGGGCCTCCGTTAACCAGCGAAATACAGAGGACAAACACAGGTGGACCGTGGATGTATCCAGATCGGCATCGGGCCAGGTAAACAGCAGTTGGGTATCGTCTGCATACCCTATGATCTTATCATAAGAATGACATCATCACATTAAAATACAAATGTACTAAACAGGCATCATTCATACACAATTGATCAATATACTCATTCGAAGCTGACTCTTTCACACATACCAGGCACACACAAGACGATATTTACAATCTGAAATGTCACAAATTGAATTGAAATAACAAAAACACCAAAGACACTCTTTCAATATAATTTTAAATGATTTGTAGAATCGTAGAAAGCTATTTCAAAAATAGCGGTCTTAAGGTGGAGAACAGCGGTCTACGCGTTTCGAACCCCTATTAGATCTGGGGTTCTCATCAGGACCTCAACACTAGGGGAAAGAGAAGGGAACATGTATCACTGATTCTGCATCGTATTGCAAACAAACTAGCTGCCAGCCTCATATTCAGCCTCTTACCTTCCCAGATCTAACACACCCGATCACACAAATCACGTAAGTCCTCTGCCTGTTGATTTTCTAGAGGGGTGAAGTGACTTGTTGGTCCCATTTATTTGTCTTTTAGAGTGTCATCGCCCGGCTGTTTGTATACACATACCGAAGGTAAGAGGCTGAATATGAGGCTGGCAGCTAGTTTGTTTGCAATACGATGCAGAATCAGTGATACATGTTCCCTTCTCTTTCCCCTAGTGTTGAGGTCCTGATGAGAACCCCAGATCTAATAGGGGTTCGAAACGCGTAGACCACTGTTCTCACCTTAAGACCGCTATTTTTTAAATAGCTTTCTACGATTCTACAAATCATTTAAAATTATATTGAAAGAGTGTCTTTGGTGTTTTTGTTATTTCAATTCAATTTGTGACATTTCAGATTGTAAATATCGTCTTGTTTGTGCCTGGTATGTGTGAAAGAGTCAGCTTCGAATGAGTATATTGATCAAATGTGTATGAATGATGCCTGTTTAGTAAATTTGTATTTTAATGTGATGATGTCATTCTTATGATAATTGTACTTTGTATTGTCCGCATTATTGTTGTGTTGAATCACGTGGTGAATTTTGAACCAATAAATAACTACAAACTTTGATAAAAATAAATGTGATTTATTCTGACAAAACTGTCCCCTCTCGCGCTTAGTTTAACTCTTTGTGCGTGGCGATTCATTTTTCCCTTTTGAAACAATTGTTGCAGTACTGGCATTTAGTTTAGTTATCTACATCCCCAGGAGGCAGCAGCATGTAAAGGCCAGATAGAAATATATATACACAGTGCCTTCCCTACAAACTTGGAATCGGCGGCAGCACTGAAGCAACTAGCCATATGAAAACATGTTAAACCCCAAGAACACCCCCCCCCCCCCCCCCATTCCTTCATAAAGTGTGGTTAAGTTGTCAGTGGTGGTATTCGGTCGTGTCAAAAAAGTCAACGAGTGTTAGGGTCAGAGTCTCAGGAGATTAGGTGGAGGTAATAGCCAACGGGGGATCAGATGAAGGCAGGAGCTGAAATAATTTCAGGTAGGTTGGGCATGGCAGTTCTTTGATTTGCAGAAGGCGTATGAAGGGAGCCCACTCTAGAGCATAGTCGTCTGGTTTCTGGTCCACTGTTAATGACAACTTTTCCGTTCCCAGGATGAGCCAGAGTTTGTGTAACCAAGTTGTGTATTGAGGGCTCCTGTCAGTTCCCCAAAGAGGAAGGATCGCCTGATGTGCCGCATCTAAAGTTAATGCCATGTGCTTCCCTCGTTGCGAGTGAAGTGGAAACGTCAGTGAATTAGGAAGCCCAAGGATCATGTCTGCTGGAAACCTAGGGATAGAAGTCTGAAACGCACCGTCAATGCCATCTAGTACTTGGTCCCAGGAGTGAGTGAGTTTGGGGCAGTGCTATAGAAGGTTGAGCAGAGAACCTATCTCTCCACAACCCGTCCAGCATTCGTTCGAGCGCTCAGAGTTCCAGGAGCCTTTTTGTGCTGGTGTCAAATACCAGTAGGACACGATTTTGTATGCTGTTTCTGTACTGGACATTTTGTGCTCAGTGTGGCGAGCTCTATTAAAAGGTCACTCAATCCAACATCAGAGAGTGTTCTACCAATTTCCTTGTCTCACTTCCTCTGTCCCACAGAGCAAGTGTCAGTCTCCCCTTGACTAAGGATGACATACAATTCAGTGATGAGTCACCTTCTGAGTTCTTAAGTACTAACCATTTCTCAACATAAGTCACGGGTCACTCTACATGAGGCCGCACGGAATATCTCTTGAGGGTCAAACATGCAGCCAAATCACTTACAGCCGCTATCGTGCCAATGTGGGAACCGGTCGGGGCAAAGCTCTGGAATTAAATCTGTTTTATTGAGGATAGATGCCATTGGGGATGGAAGGAGGTTAACCCTGCTTTGTCACCACTGCATCCCATACTCAGAAGATAGAGCTCAGGACCGGAGGAGTGTAGAGTAATATATAATAATCCACATTTGTAAAGCGCACAATCACCCGTAAGGGTCTCTAGGCGCTGGGGGCCGTCGGGAAGATTAAGCAAGCTATTGCCCAGAGTCACATGGTTCTGGGCTAATCTGCCGCCTGTGCCGGGGATCGAACCGTGATCCCCAGATTCCGAAGTCAGTCGCCCTAGCCGCGGCGCCACACCTCTTCCTTATGCCTTATGCCTTCGAGGAAGCCAGGGTTCTTTCCAGATGTAGGATCCCACCACTACCTGATCAATGAAGCACCAATGCTTTTTGGTGAGCGGCTCCATTCTACCAAGAATCATAGTTGTGAGGCCTGATAATAGCGCTGTAAGGAGGGTATTGCGTGGCCACCTTCGCAAGTTGGATGATAAATTAGATGCTTTTGGAGGTAAGGTTTCTTTCCCCTCCAAACAAACCTACTGATATCAACTTGCATTGAACGGAATGCATGATTAGGCGAGTCAGCAGTGAGGCTTGAAAAAGGTAAAGAATGTGTGGTATTGTGGTAATTTTAAAGCTCGCAACTTTGCTTAACCAAGAAAGTCTGACTGGATTTGTTTGGCTAACATGTTGTAGTTGAGTGAAATGGTTATGGGAATGTAATTTGCTAGTTTGATCACAAGGTAAGTGATAGAGTGAGAGGCCTGGTCAAAAGGAAAATAGGCACATAGGGAATTTTCAGTTAGAGGTGAGACAAAACCTTTCAACATTTGTGATTTCTGCATGGTGCATTTGAAGCCAGAGAAGGTTCTAAAAGTCTGTAGTTCCATGAGGAGAGATATATGTGTATTCGAGATTGCCAGGATCACATTGTCCGCATAAAGGCTGATGAGGTGCTGTTCTCCCCCAAACCGGATACCAGTGATATCTGGTTGTGCTCGTATGTGTTGGGCCAGGGGCTTCATTTACAGGGCAAAATGGAGAAGGGGGGTGGGGGCAGCCCTGTCGTGTCCCATGACGGGTGAAGAAAAAAGCTGCGATGAGAGTCCATTGACATGCACTGCTGCCCTAGGGGAGCTGTAGATGCTTTTAATCCATCAAAGGAACATATTTTGAAAGCCAAAAAGCTCCTGAAGAGGTAGTGCCAACAGACCCTATCGAACGCTTTCTCTCGTGTCCTCGACACTTTGTCAAGCAGGTGATAGATGCGTCTAGTGTTGTCTCTGCATTGAAACACTGGTATAAAGCTAGCCTTATCTGGGAGATCAATCCTGGCATGAAAAGTACTCAGAACGGCCATGTGCCAATGTAAGCCAGTACCATGCCAGACAACGAATGTAACATGCACCTAACTATGTCAACCTTATGCCCACTGTAACCTTATGGCGCATAAGACAACAGTACTGCCTTCACTTCACATGTTCTGTTAAAATCTCTTAATAAAATCTTTTGAAACCAGAAAAGATTAAATCGGTGGGCTAGTATGCTTGTAAATAATTTATCATCAACCCAAATAGTACCGGAATCTTTGCCGGGTGTGGGAATAACTGAGATTGAGGCTTCTAGCATGGAACCTGTGAGGAAGCAAAGAGGCAAAGGAGTTAAGGAGTCAAGAGAGTACTGGGGCTAATTCTTGGCAAAAAGATTTGTCAAATATTGAGGGGAGGCCATCTGGCCCAGGGACTTAATGAGCTTGAGGTGAGCTACGGACAAGACTACCTCTTTAATGCAAAGGGAGTCACCTGCCTGCGATGGAAGTGGGTTTGGTGGAAAGACTTTGATGGCATCCAATAGATCAGTGGAAGCCCCTGTTGTTTCTGTATAGAGAGTTTTATAAAGCTTGTGGAATGCATCTGCAATCTGTTGATCTGAACACATCTCTGTAGTCGGGTGGGAATATTCTCTTGAATGGACCCAGAATGAATCGTGGTCTACAGGCTGTCTGCTAACAGTCATCTGCAGTGATTGCTGCCAAGGAGAACTTATGCTTCAAACAAACTACGGATTACTCTGATCTGGCTAAAGCTAATCGTTTGAGGAGGGAACGCTTTCGTTCCAGCTCTCTCCACACCCGCGGGGCCATAATGCATTTGTGTATAGCCTCTAGCATCTTGAACTTTCAGTTTAAGGTTACACTGTGTCTCTTTCGGCATACGATTTTCAGAAGCGGATATGGCAATAAATGCCCCTCAGACTACTAATTTCAATGTTTCCCAGAGAGAAGCCAGTATGACCTGGCCTGTATCATTGGTCTGTAGGCGGTCTAGGATCATCTTATGTATGGCTGAAATCGAAAAAGTTGAAGCAGGGATTAAGGGGGCGCTAGGTGGCGCACTAGCGAATAGTGGCCTTCGCGTGAGGCTCCTGCCGCCCAGCGCATTTATCCGATAAAATATCCTTTTTTAGGTGCTAGTTGGGGGGGGGTGCCCGTGTCCTCCGGCAGCGAGAGACCTCCAACGCATCCTGGCAAAGTTGCAGACCCATCGGAGCTAAAGTGGGGTTGTGAGCCGCTCGAGGAGATTTACTGAGCCGGAAAGGAAAGTGACGGCGGCCGGCTACGCCATCTACGCAGGGCCGCGGCTTCAAGCGTGGCCTTAGGCCGCTGGAGGCGCGAACTTTCTGGTTGTGGCGCGAATCCCCAGAAACACAATACCGACGACCTGCGGCATCTATAGACACATCATTGCCGCCTTTCTCTCCCCTCCCACCCCCCCTTAGCGGCGCCGCACTACAAGAGACAGCGGACTTTGGGGCCTGCAGAGACAACCTGTTTGGAGCATTGAACTTCGCGATATCCCCTGTGTTGGCTGGGATCCCTTCCTGCCCGCCCCGACACCATTGGCGGGTCACTCGTACAATCACCTGCCCCCGGCGGCCCGAACAGAGCGTGAGGCGTCTGGATGCCCCGGGGGAGAAACCATCTGCCACACTGGGAGAAGATTGTCCAGCTGCTCACGGAGACTGCGCCGACATCGGTCGCGGCCGTGGTGAGAAACCGCGCACTGCCAACTCTGGGGTACCCCTATATTATCTGGACTGCCATACGAGCGGGGCGGGGGTGTGGCCCTCTGGGGGGGGGGGGGCTGTGGCCTGGCGAGAATTGCGGGTGAAGGCTGCGCGCATATCGTTGATCCTTGAGGAGGGAGTAGCGCCTAGCAGGAGGTACCTGAAACCGGTGGAAGCGCTATTTCCAACTGCACTCCGTTCGAGGAGACTGCTGAAGGGGTCTGGAACGCTTGGAGGAACTTTTGCTATTGTCTTCCCCTGCGGGGTTTGCACGCCCCCCTGATTCGCTCCCTGGGCCCCAGACCTAAACCTGGCACTGCTCCTAGGCCCATCATTGCCCGTTTGTTGAATTACAGGGACAGGGATGTCCCCTTGCGGGCAGCTCATAGCGCGAAATCGCTTTCATTTGATGGCAACTCCTTTACCATATATCCCGACTTCACTCCTATGGTCCAGGACGAATGACGGATGTTTTTGGATGTGAAGGCCAAACTTCGTAATCTGCAAATTGACTATGCCCTACTCTATCCAGCGCGCCTGAGGGTCACACACCAAGGTCAACAGAAATTCTTCACTAGGCCGCAGCAAGTAGACGACTTTATCAAGCATCTCAAGCGCTCCAATAGACCGGGAAGGGGGGGGCAGAGGGGCCTGTGGATTCACCGCATGAGGATATGGAAGAAGATGAGCAGTGAACCTCGTGTCCTGACCGATGATCATTGACTCAATTGCTTCTTATGTGAGTAACGCTGCTGTGTGAGGGGGTGGGCTGCGGGGGGATGGGGGTGTTGCACTGTCCCCATGGTACCTAGTATATCTTCGCTGGGCACCCCTCTATATCACCCGGGGTGGCTGCGAACTGTGATATAGCTGCTATGGGTGCGAGGGGTTGTCGTGTTGACACCTGGTTATAGCCCCCCAACGGGAATTACCCTATGGTCTGTTGCTGTTACGTTCTAGTAAGGGCGCTATCTGGCCCTTTGTTTCTGGGAGTTCTTGGGTGGGATGGGGGGGAACGACACTGGCAGGTTGGGGTTGCTTCAGTGGGAGGAGGGGGGATGTGGGAGAATGTGTGGGGGTTGCACAGTTCGAATGTGGACGGTGTACACAGCCTTGCTTCGAGATTGCGCATGTTACTGTTAAATGAGATGGATCGGATGCATGCATGGCGGCCTAGGATGAGTATAGACTTTCACGAGGAATTGCAACGCAAGGGGAGACATTTGACAGATCTGATCACTCTGGCAGGATGGATTGTTGTGGCCAATGTTGATAACTGTTGGATATATATTGATCATTCCCAATGGGTGTGCTAAACTCAAGTACATGCACGGTGTTGTCGTGGAATGTGCGGGGTCTTAAGGATGCCCGCAAATGTAGGCAAATTTTAGCTTATTTTGACAGTCATAAAATAAATGTAGTAATGCTGCAGGAACGCATATTCCCCACGAGTTGCCTCTACGTTTGCTAACACGTCGGCAGGTGTTAGAGCATTCTCCAACTACTCGTCATATGCCAGAGGCACAGCCATTCTTATACACCGCAACTCCCTTCACACTTCTGGGCAACGGATAGACAAGGCGGGGAGATATGTTGTGCTCTGGGGAGATTGGGCAGAGATACTGTTACCTTCGCTAATTGTTATGCTCCCAATGTGAACAACACCGGTATTTTTTACAGCGGTATGGGGGTAATATCAGATATTGGGGGCACTTCGGGTGGAACATAAAAAATCGAAGTCCAAGCCAATAAAACCTGTCTTGGCTGTATATGACGCCAAGGCTCTTCGGTCTGCCCTCTATGGGGCAGAGCTATGGGGATTTGGGAAGCTCCTCCCTTTGCAGATATCTGAGAATAGGTTTTTCAGGGGAATTACAGGACTCCCACAGAGCACACCATTAATTCCGCTTGGCCTTGATTTAGGGAGAAGATCAGTTAGCGACCTAGCGAGGTTGCGCCCAATTCTCTATTGGAGATGCCTTTGGACTACCCCGGAGATCCGGCATTATGCTGAGGGGTTTTTGGCCATAATTAATGCTGATACTTTCCACAAGATAGTTTGGCTAAAAAATCTCAGGACTGCCCTAGGTGATCTTGGCCTTTCAAATGTACGGGACAATCCATCTGGGGAACCCTTCCCAAGTAAAAATACGATTAAAGGCCTATACTGGGATTGGGTAGCTGGAAGACTCTGGAACAAAACCAGATCTGACTCTATGACGGGGCGTTTTTGGGAAGTTAAATCGTTTCCTGCCTTGGAACCATATTGGGACAGCATTACTAACCCAGGGGATAGGAAGCTCTTCTTCCAGTTAAGATCAGGTGCCCTTCCTTTGAGATCATTGACAGGCAGGTGGAGGAGCTCCTCCACCTCTTGCTGCCCAGCCTGTGGTGTAGCAGACGAAAGTATAGGCCACTTTCTATTTTTGTGCAAAGCTTACACCACTCCGAGAAAGTCTGGTTAGTCCCTGTCTGTAGAAACTTAGGGACATCCAGCGGTGTTGAGGCACTACGAATACTCTGTACCTCCACCGATATGCCTGTTGTCCTAGCAACAGCAAAGTACTTGGGGTGGGCATGGTCTATTAGACGGAGGGCAATTCCCACTAAAGCAAATTGATTGGGAAATTTTTTGTGGTTTCTGTGTAATCATACATCAAAGTTTTTTTACTATTGTTTATGTTTGTGTAACTGTTTTAAAATGTATTGCATATTTAGGATACAATTTTTTAATTGGTTATTTTAACTGTATTTTTGTGCTTTTATGAGTATAACTCTCGAATAAAGCTTTGATGATGAGATATCGGATCGCGCCACGTCATATGGGTGCGACTTCAATGTAGCTATGACACCTGGTCTGGATAGAGCCAATGGGCAGGCCCAATATCATCCCAAGTCGAGAGAGACACTAAGGGGCATCGTGGAGGATGGAGGACTTGTAGATGGCTGGAGACATATGCACCCCATGCTTAGAGAAGGGACACATTTCACCTCTTACACAGGCACGTGGGCGAGGATAGACTACTGCCTTCTGTCCAGAGATCTGGCTCCTTGTATAACTGCCGAAAGGCATCTAGCCAGGACTCAGTCAGATCACTGTCCGGTACAGATTACGCCAGCCATGCCAGGTTATGATTGCCCCCGGCGCCCCTGGCGGCTACAGCCGAATGCCCTGTTAGACCCTGGCGGCTACAGCCGAATGCCCTGTTAGACACTGTCTTCCGTGAAAAACTGAGGGAAGACATAGAGGAAATTTTTTCCCGCAATAAAGACACTGTGGATAGCGTGGAGACGGTCTGGGAGGCCTTTAAGGTCACCGTTAGGGGGTGGTGCATTGCTAAGAGCTTTGGTGTTTTACGGGATATACACCGCACGATGCGGAAGCTAGAAGGGGAATTGAAGGGACTAGAGCGGCAGATGCTGAGGGAGAGTACGGGACGTATACATCAACAATTTCGAACCAAACTCTCGGAGTATGAGGCAGAGGCGCAGCGAGAGGTGCATTTCAGGGACAAGTATTGGAAAGCTCGCAAATATAATGAAGGAGAGAGGCCAGGTAGGACGCTGTCAATGGCGGTGTGAGGTGCACGGGGTGCTAACACCATTTTTGAACTTGTGGACGCCACAGGGGAGGTCTGTAGGGATAATGATTCCATTTTAGCTACGCTTCAGACACACTATAAGCACTTATACACCACTCAATCCTCTGGGATATCGATCTTGAGGGCTTTCTGGGGGAATTGGCACTTTGCTGGCTGAGCGACGTCCACAGAACGTTCCTCAGCGCCTCGTTCGAATTGGATGAGATCCGAGATGCCATAATGTCCCTTAGCAATGGGAAAGCGCCCAGTCTAGACGGGGTCCCGGCTGAGTTTTATAAATGTTATATCGACATCATGGCTCCGGTGTTAAGAGAAGTGTTTGAAGACTCCTTGGAGGGGGGGTACTGCCCCGCTCTATGAGAGAGGTAGTGATCACGTCCCTTCTTAAACCGGGTAAAGACCCTACACAATGTGACTCTTATCGTCCTTTGTCGTTACTTAATTGTGATGCTAAAATCCTTGTCAAGGTGTTGGCTACGAGACATTCCCTACTCATGACCAGAATTATACTCCCCGATCAGTCTGGTTTTGTCCCAACAAGGGCGACCTCCCATAACCTACGTACCGTCTTCTCACTCATACAAACGGTAGCCCCGGGCCTTCCATTGGCTGCGATATTCTTAGACGCATCCAAGGCGTTTGATTCCGTGGAATGGCGCTATCTGTTTACTGTCCTGCATAAGATGGGATTTCCCCCGGTTTTTGAGGGGTGGATACGATTACTATACACTGATCCTACAGCTAAGGTGCTGGCGAATGGTCGCTTATCAGAGGCCTTTGCAAGCACGAGGGGCACCCGTCAGGGATGTCCGCTGTCCCCCCTCCTGTTCGCCATCGCGATAGAGTCATTGGCGTGTCGTATACGACAATTGCACAAAGACAGCTCCTTTCGTTGTTTTCAGAGACAGCTTTCCGTTTCACTCTACGCGGATGACGTAACGCTCTATGTCAAGGACCCAGGGAATAACTTGAATACCCTGCTGAGGGAGTTTGTAGCCTTTGATGGGCTGTATGGTGTAACGATAAACTGGGGGAAGTCACAGTTGTTCCCATTGACTAACGCAGTGGCGGAATTTTCATTGGATTACCCCTTGGAGTGGTGCCACACTGATCTGCGATACTTAGGCATCCAAATATCCAGAGATAAAGATGAGACGCTCCGGCTCAATTATGGTACGGCCATTACTAAACTGACAGATTCGGTGATGCGTTGGATTGGTCTTCCACTATCAATGGCTGACAGAGTATCACTCATCAAAATGGTCGTCTTGCCCCGATTCCTTTATTATTTTCTTAACATTCCCTACTATCCAGGGTCCTTCTTTTTTAAGACCTTGAAGTCTGAGCTGATCCGATTGGTGTGGGGGGGGTAGACAGGCGCGACTCAAACGGGCTGTCATGGCGCAGCCTTATGACATGGGGGGATTTGAAATACCGGACTTTGAGACATATTTCCTGAGTGCACAGGTGCACTATTTATATCTCTGGGTGAAACCTGCTAGCTTTATGCCGCAGATAGCTGTTGAGGACTGGATTGCTCATACGTTGCCGTTAAATGGTATTGTCTATGGTCCTGCTGAGGTTCTAGACACCCCTCCTACCACAGTACAGTGCACGGTGGATGCCTGGCAGAGGATAGTGCGTCGATTGCAGGCACCGATGCTCTACGCGCCCCGAATGCCTCTTTCCTACCACCCTCGGGTGGCTTTATTTCAAGATGTGGGCTTCCGACTTATGTGTCACCGGCTTAATATAGTTACGTGGGGTGATCTATTTCCTGGTGGAGTATTCCGCTCTCGGGAGCAATTCTTTGGTGAACACCCCCCCAGCCCTTTGGAGGTGTTCTATTATATCCGGTTGCGAGAAGGAATGAAAACAGTGCTCCCAGATTACCCCAAAGAACCACCTTGCACGGCTCCTCTCAACGTGGTCCTGAATAGCGCGGATGGCACACACCTGGTGTCTAGCATATACAGCAGCATTCGTGGTAATGTGTCGGCAGTGATGGGTACGGCCAGGGCGCATTGGGCTGCAGATTTTGGCAGGGAGGTGGCGGACGAGCAGTGGGGGTACTGCTGTGGACTCGCGGGGACATTGATGTCAAGTTGCCGCTTCAAGATAATCCATTATAAGTTTTTACACAGAATGTATTACACCCCGGCTCGAAAATACAGGTTCCATCTAACAGACTCAGATTGCTGTGAACGCTGTAGGCAGCCTGGTGCTGGCTTCATGCACTTGGCATGGGAGTGTCTGCAAGTTAGTACATACTGGGGGCAGGTCCATGAGGTGCTAGAGCTCATGACGGATAGCACTGTAGATATCGACCTCTTATGTTTTTACTGGGCTACACAGCGCAGATCCTGAAGAGTAGCAGGAATTTCACTGATGTAGCACTCCTCTTGGCCAAACGACAACTGGCGTGCAGGTGGGGGAGGGGGCGTGCCCCAAAATTTAAGGAGTGGATACAAGACATGGTGTACTGTCAGGAGCAATATGGAATATACTCGGAAATGCAACCGATGACATCTAGGCCGGCGGATATATGGGGTCCACTGCACACATATTTGATACAGACTGCAACACAGACCACTGATAGCATCCTGCCAGACCCAGAGGGTAGAAATACCCCTGCATAATCACTTTCTTCTGCTGATAATTGCCACATATACGAGTGAGAGCCGCTAGGGCAATATAACACCCTCTCATACGGCGTGCATCGGGCAGATCTGGGGGCCACACCGCAAGGGCATTAGCTATATTCTGGGTAGGAGAGAATACCTAAATAGTACATAAGGCTAGTAACAACACTCTTCCAGACATATGCAATACATACACGACACTCCTTGAGATGTCACTCAACCACGATAATACACGCAACAGGTAACCTATATTTACCCTGTTGCAACGGCGATATATATACACGTAGGGGATTGCACAGACACAGACACACTGCAAACGTAACTGAGGCGTACATATCTGACATACATTGTGTAATGAGGGGAAAGTCAATGTTGAATGTTGATTACATGAACCGCACATCTGATTTATGGTTTTCGTATTTGCCCTTTTGGGACCTCTGTCTTTGCCTCCTATGCTATTATAGATATACTGAAACTAGGCTAATACGCAGCGGGCCCGAAGTGGTTGTAGGCGGCTTGCTGTGTTAATTTGTTATTTGTTGTCAATCACTCATTGATGCTTAAAGACTGCAGTAACACGCTGCCAGCCATACTATGGTTGTAGGCACCAAGCTGTGTTCCTTTGCGCGACTGTTAATAAAGGTTTTTGAAAACGAGAAGAAAAAAAAAGTTGAAGCAGGGATTCTCTAAGGCTCCATCATGAGGGGTTTGCCTGTCTGCTTTCAATACGTATGTATGATGAGAGTCAAAGGTGCGTGTTTCAGAGAGCGATCGGGGGTCTATGAAGGAGTCACTAACATCCTGAGGGCTTAGCCGCTAGGAAGTAATTGATACAGGCGTATGTTTTAAGCACTGTTAAAAAATTAGTGTAGTCCATCGTATTATGGTGTTTTGCGTGCCAGATATTGCCCAGGCCACATTCTGCAAACCAATGGATACCCTGCGCTGAGAAAGTCCCATTTGGTTCAAGCGTTGGCCAGAACAGTCGAGGTTATTATCCATGACCAGATGAAAGTCTCATTCAACCAGTATAGCAGCATCTTGGGTCTGAAGTATGGGAAAGAGGCCTTAAGTGATAAAGGATTCTTGCTGGTCTTTAGGTGCATATATGATTGCAAAAGTAAAATGGAAGGTGAGAAGTCGAAGTCGGTATGCCAGGATGCATGCCTTATTCTCAGTCACTTTAGAGACTTAGGGCCATATGTATCAAAAAAGAGTTTTGCGATTCTCAAATTGCGATTTATTGCGAATCACAATTAGAGAATCGCAAAATGCACTGTATGTAGGATTTGCTAAATATTTTGCAAATCCTACATATTCCTTATTTGGGAATCGCAAATTGAGATTCACAATAAAGGAATACCTTCCCATTGATTCCTACGGGCTGGGAGGCCCATAGGAATGAATGGGAAGACATTCTCAATTTGAGATTACCAATTAGAGAATCGGAAATTGAGAATGCAATTTCAAGGTTGCAAGGGTGCCAAAAGGACACCTGTTGCACCCCTGAAATATATAAATTCAACAAGAGGAGGGAGGGAGAGGAGGAAGTGGATTCGGTCTCCCACAATAATGCGATTAAACAAAATAGAATCCACTCTGAAGGTGGTAGTGATCCCTACAGTGGTGGGGAGCACACAGTGTTGTTTGAATACCCCTCACACACCAACAGGCCCCTTGGTGTCATGCTTCATCATCGGGGCCTTCGCACCCTTCTACGGGATGCGGCGTGCTGCGACTCACGAATACGCAGGAGCACTGATAGTGAACTATGTGTATGTGTGAGAGGGAGAGTGAGTGGTGAGGTGAAAAGTGGAGGTTAAAAAATACCTGGCTCGTAGGAAAAAATATTTATTACGTCCTCGGCTGGTATTATTAAAAGGGGTGCAAGATGAGGTTGTTAGTTATACGTAGTAGGGTATATCAACCTCGGAAGTGTGTCGACATGTTTCGGAGTATGGGAACTCCTTCTTCAGGACGAGGATATGCACAACTATCCTCACCTTACTCACATGGGGATTTGAATGTAAAAGTGTATTCTACAAAAAAGCACAAGGTGAAATGTACCTATGGGTGTTATAGTGTGAATAAGCTCTGTTGCGCCCAATTGGCGTTGAAGGTTCAGAACCTGTAGGATAAACAAAAGCATAATAAAACATCACAGTCGGACGTCCAGGATCAGGAAAAATATATTCCTTACAAGGGAGGGTAATGTTGAACCAAAAATAAGGTTCAAGGACCCTAGGAAAAAAAGGAAGAAAAAGAAAAGACACACAATAGACACAGACATACACTGATGGAAGATACGCCAACTCTCTTCCCAGATATGTACTAAGGAGGAAGCAAATTCATAGATGTGGCTTACTTATGGATCAAGGTTAGCTGACCTCATGAGTCTTAGCGTAGTATTGGGGGTTCCTTCCTCACTGCTCAAGTTTGCAACCTATAAGATGTTAAAGGTTGGTTTTAGGTTCAAGACAATACAGTAACCCTGGATTTCTTAGTGGGTACCCCTTGTTTAACCAACAAAACTCACGGTTACTGCATGACCTAGTAGGCTGCCTTCCTCTCAACGCGGCTCCGACGAAGTGTCGAGTCGTGCTAGCCTGTCTCCTTATATACCGCCAAAACTGCTTCAATTAGGTGGTAATTAGAAGCGGAATGATGCCCAAAGAAGGACAGAGTCCCTCCACAAGGTCCGGTATTGCGCGCTGGACAGGGGCGTGTTGGCAGTGATAAGGCGCATGCGCTTAAAGTAAATGTTCCGGACTCCGCAGTTGCCCAGTAACCAGTGTCACCCGTAACGTATGCGGAGAAACGAATGGAACTGACAGGAAAGGCCCGCACGCGTTTCCCAGGCGCATGCGTATGAAGCCAGTTTAGATGTCTGCGAGCCTATGTGGAGATGCTAGTCATTCGCGCATGCGCGTTTAAGAAAATGGGAGCTGTTGCGATCTTATTAGCTACCCGGGCAGAGGTAACTATGTAGAATCTGCACATGCTAGGCTCGATAGTTTGTTGATGTACTCAGATGGACATGGTGGTGCTCATATGATTAGAGCTGTTTGGAACCTCAATAACCGTCCAAAAAGTGGTTAACTAAACATAATCTGCACACACTGATTGGTTCACATCAAATACTCAACTATGGATCAAAGACAAAAAACAACCAAAATAAAGGTGTTCATGCGGTTGGATGTTATGCCTGGGTTCTTTTTCAGCTTATACAAAAAGAGCCAGAAAAGGGTGTGCATTTTAAAGAAGAGCCCAATAGGTTAAGGTGTATCAGCGCAATTGGCTCCAAGGAATAGAGTCGTTCAGTCCAGCGGTGTCCGTACCCAGACGGAACACCCATCTCTGCTCTTTTTTGAACAAACCAACATCCGTTGGTAGTTGTTCAATCACTGTCCACTGTAATTCGTTCACAGAGTGTTGATACTCCAGGAAATGAGCTGCCATTTTTGTTGTTGATTTCTTACATCTTACGTTGCTCTTGTGTTCATTGATCCTGATTCTGACAGCCCTTGTGGTCATGCCCACATATTCCTTGTTACACGGGCATGTGATTAGATAAACAACGTTCTTACTATTACAGTTAGTGAACGTTCGTTGTTCCCATCTGGTGCCATTCATGAAAGTGGGGGTCTGGCTTTTTTTAGTTAGGTGACAGCTGTTACAGTTCCCACAGGGATGGTGTCCATGTAGCCCCTGCAACCTTGTTTGTTGTTTTTCTGTGGTTGGTGGTCTAGTGTGAACAAGAATGTCTTTTAAATTCTTGCCCCGCCTGTGGGCAAACAAAGGTTTCTCCAAATCGAGCGAACCGCTCGTCAAAATGCGCCAGTGTTTATTTACCAATTATGAGACTTGGTTTGAAACTGAACTGTACGTTGTAACACAGACTGTTCTACTGGGTGTGTTTTCTCTGGCAGGTTTTTCTTCAAGGAGAGCCTCTCGGTTGTTATTTCTTGCCCTTTTCATTGCTTTTTGAATGACCTTGTCTGGGTACCGTCTTTGTTTCAGTTTTTCACTCAGATCACGGGCTTGGGTCTTGTATTTGGCTATGTCGCTGCAATTGCGGCGTAGGCGTAGGAACTGTCCGTACGGTAAATTCTCCCTCAGGTGACGTGGGTGGAAACTGTCAAACCTGAGGAGACAGTTCCTCGGCGTTGGTTTGAAATGAGTCTCAGTTTTTAACAGACCTGCCTCGTGATAGATATTCAGATCTAGAAACACCATCGAATCACTGGACATTTGGTGGGTGAATTTGAGAAAAAGATTTTGTGTATTCAGCCAATTCATGAACTCAGTGATTGATTGGCCATCCCCTTCCCAAATCACCAGGATGTCATCTATATAGCGTCGCCAAGTGCGGATTCTTCCCCTGAAGCGGTTACTAGGGTGGAGAATCTTGGTGGATTCTAGATGGTGAACGTACAAACCCGCCAGGCTCGGCGCAAATGTACTCCCCATACTGGTTCCATGACTTTGCCAATATAGAGTGCCCTCATATTCGAAAAAGTTTTTAGTTAGTGCTATCGAGATACACTCCATGACCACTCCTCGGGGGGTTTGATATTTCCATCGGTCAGAATGTAGTACCTCCTCAATGATCAGTAGTGTCTCATCATGTGGGAGGCTCGTGTAGAGACTCCCCACATCAAGACTTAACAACATCTGTGAGTCTGGGTCAAATGGATGGTTCTGTAGTAATTGCAGGACCGCTTTAGTATCCCTCAGATACGTGTCTGTCGCCTGCACGAGAGGTCCCAGAAAGGCATCGGCAAACTTAGACAGTGGTTCCAAAATGGACGAAATGCCGGACACAATCGGGCGGCCTGGTGGACTTTCTAGGCTTTTATGGACCTTTGGTATTGTGTAGAAGTAGGGGGTGCGGGGATTTTTCTGAACCAGGAATTCCGACTCTTTTTTAGTGAGCCAGTTATGCGCCAAAGCCCCCTGAAATATAGGCATCTGTGCACATTTTGCGCACATACATGCCCTAAGGGCATGCATGTGCGACATATGGCACTTCTAAAATTCTAAAAGTGCTTTTTTTTAAAGAAAATTGAAAATTACCACCAACTTGAAGTTAGTGGTAATTTGCAATTCCTTTAGGCCAAATAGCTTCATGTTAATTGCACAACACAGTACATTGAACATTGTCACGATGATGCATTGCCCAGCCATCACAAATCAATGTTATCAATAAGTTACCATTCAGAATATGTCAACCAGACATCATACAATGGGAATGGACACTCGTGTGCTGATAATGCCCTTAGTGATAGACATGGTACAAGGCAATAAACAATATGTAATTCACACTTGATCAATGGTCAGGGTCTTCATTCTACACAGTCATATGGAAGAGTCTTATCAATCAACACAATTCTCGTCCTCTGTGTCCGCAGCATCCTGCAATCGGAGATAATCCTGCAGCGGCCCCTAGATATCTTTGGGTTTAGAGGCCAATGGCAGCAGTTCAGCGTATGTGGTGTATTGTTCTTGACAATAAGTTAAGTCCGCTATCCACTCCTTAAATTTTGGGTCTCTACCCCTGCCCCACCTGCAAGCCACTGTGCGTTTGGCTAGCAATAGGGAATGAGCAACAAATGTTCTATACTGTGCAGGTATCTGTGCCGTGTACCCCAGCAATGCGAACAGCGGATCCGGTTCCAATGTTTGGCCAATCATAGTGCCCAGAGATAAAAAAACTTGTTCCCAGTAGTTACGAATAGAGGGACAGTCCCAGGCCACGTGTAAAAACCCTGCTCCTGCCTGCGTACATCGTAGGCATCTATCATTGTCCGCAATGTTGAAGCGCAGTTTCTTTGCCGGCGTATAATACAACCTATGCAGATACTTGTAATGTATAATTCGCAACCTGCAGCTAGAAGAAATCTGCGCTGTCTGCAAACTACAGTATTGCCATTGTTCGTCAGTGATCTCCCGCTCTAGTTCCTCCCCCCATCGGGCTCGGTATGTGATCTCTATTTCTTCCCTGTGTGTACAGATGCTATTGTATAATCTAGACACTAGACGTTTCCCTTCCGAAGAGCTTAACATGTGATGTAAGGGGAAAAGACATGCTGGTTCTTGTGGGAAGTCAGGAAGAATGGACCGCATCCCCTGTCTGAGCCGAATATATAGAAATGTGTCTAATGGCGTAGGCTGCATCCCTGACAAGAGATGATTCAAGGAACGAAACACCCCATCATTAAAAATATCCCCCCAGGTGGCAACATGTGCCCGCGCACATAAACTCTGAAATCCTTTCTCGTGTAAAAGTGATAACTTGAGATGGTATAACAACGGGAGCAAAGGGGAATAGAGGAGAGGCACGTCCAGCAGATTGGCAATCCGATGCCAGGCATCCACCATACCAGTGACAGTCGTAGGCAGCTTCGCTCTTGTACTGGGAGGCCCATATATCACGCCAGTCAATGGTATTGGAGCAGCAAGCCAGTCTTCGACAGCCACCTGTGGCATATAGCGAGGAGGATAGATCCAGTAATAGGCATAATGCGCCCGCGCACTTAAAAAATAAATCTCAAAATCCGGGACATAAAACCCCTCTGGCTCATATGGTCGCGTTAGCGTCGACCAACTAAGTCGTGCCTGGTCCCCCCACCCCCCAAAGGAGTCGAAGCAACTCAGTACGCAATGTCTTAAAGAAAAAGCGCCCCGGGTCATAGGGGACATTAAGAAATAAGTAAAGGAACTGAGGTAACACAATCATTTTGATAAGAGAAGTTCTCCCGGCGAGCGATAGAGGCAGTGATATCCAACGCGTAACATAAGAAGTGAGCCGCGTGATCGCTGTACCATAATTCTCACGTATAGTTTAGTCTCTGTCGTGGGTAACCTGTATCCCGAGATATCGTAGCTCCGAGCCACACCACTCAATGGGGAAATCCATCAGAAATTTCTTTACTGCCGGGGTAAGAGGGAAGAACTGCGACTTCCTCCAGTTAATACTAATGCCCGACAATCGGCCAAACTTTATAAACTCACGTAAGATGGGATTAATGTTCTGCTGCGGATCTCTAATATTGAGTGTAATTTCGTCCGCATATAGCGAGACTAGAATTTGCCGTAGGCAGCAGCCAAATGCTTTATCTTGGGGTATCTGTCGCAGCCAGAAGCAAGTACGATGGGACCCCCTCAAAGTTAAATACGGCCAGGGAAAAGAGGGGAGTAAAGAAACACAGCAAGGAGAACAGTTTTCCCTCAGAGGCCACAATAATTCAATGCAAATGTATATCCAACTCTTAATAAAATATTGGTGACAAATACACAATATTCTTGTACATTTTCTTCACAAGGTATTAGATTTTATTTTCAATTTATCATTTCTTTTTTTATCATTTCGATCATTTTTTTTTAATTATAATTATACAAAAATAAAATAATTTTTTCTCTTTTTCATAAGAAACATTTTTCAGTGTTAGATTTATGGACAATTTTATAATTCGTACAAATAGAAACAGAACACAATAAAGTAAACACAATACATAACTATATATAAAACAATCAATTCACCCAATTAATTCTGCCCCTGGTAATAAACAGTCTGTCACAACATACACACACAATCATACCCTCACTCCATGTATACCCACACCAACTGAAAAAAGGAAACTTAATCCAAATTGGCAGAGACACCCTGCCAATCTGCAGGGCTCAGGACACAGTATGAGACCCCGCTCCTTGCTGTATCTGTCGCAGCCTACAAGCCAGGGGTTCTACCGCTAGAGTAAAAAGAAGCGGAGACAGTGTGTACCCTTGACGAGTGCCTCTAGATATAGCAAAGGGGCTGTGACAGATGTCCATTAACCAGTACTCGAGCCACAGGCCGATGATACAGCAGCACAATCCAGGAAAGGTATGCCTCGGGGAAACCCATTCTCCATAGCACTCCAAATAAATAATCCCACTCTACCGAGTCAAACGCTTTGGTAGCGTCCAAGAAAATTGCGGCAAGTGGGAAATCTGGTGCTACAGCAGTGAGAACAAGGTCCTAAGGTTATGGGAGGTCGCCCTACCAGGCACAAATCCCGATTCGTCAGGGAGTACCAACTTATCAAGGAGGAGGGACAATCTATTAGCCAACACTTTTGCCCTTATTTTAGTGTCACAGTTCATCAGCGATAATGGCCTATAAGGAGTCACAGAACTCTGGGGGTTTTCCCGGTTTCAACAGTGAAGTAACTACCGCCTCTCTCATGGAATTGGGGAGTGTACCTATCTCTAAGGATTCTTCATAAACTTCCTTCAAGACTGGTGCCATGATATCAATGTAGGCCTTGTGGAATTCAGCCGGAAGGCCGTCTGAACCCGGCGCCTTTCCATTTTGAAGCTGCATAATAGCTTCCTTAATTTCATCAATCTCAAAAGGGATGCTGAGGAACTCCTGCTGTGTAGGCCCAAGCCATCCTACTGCAACATCCTTCATGAAGTCGTTCAAATCTATGGCATCCCTTCTCTGTGAGGTGTATAGGTCGGTGTAATGGACGACAAATACCTCCAGTATCTGTAGCGAGTCCCTATGTGTCTCCCCGTATGGCCCTTGTATTTCCAGCACATTTGTGATGAAGCGAGGGTCCCTCGTTAGTGCAGCAAGCACTTTCCCTGGCCTGTCGCCTTCCCCATATTTGCGCGCTGTCCAGTACTTCCCCCTGAACCTCACCTCTGTGCGCGACCTCTTTGTACTTGGTCAACAGTGTGCGCAAACTCAGTTTGTACCTGCCCCACTTCACCCCGCCCCATCCGTCTCTCCAACCCCTTTAGGTCTTGATCCAGTCTTCGTATCGTGTTCTGAATATCTTGCAAAACACCAAGCTACTAGACATACAATATCCTCGGATCGTTACTTTAACGCCTCCCATATCATCTCCACGCTTTCCACTGAACCCCTGTTCCGGGCAAAAAAATCCTCAATCTCCTCACCTAATCCTACCCTAAAAGCTGAATCCAACAGTGCCGTGGGCTGAAGCCGCCAACTGGGTCGGGGTCTATCGTACCCCGGAAGGGACAGCGATAATTTGACCAGACAATAATCCGAGAACGGTCGGACTAAATGTGTCACAGTCCCAATGGCCAGCCCAAGACCCCTTGTGACCAAACAATAATCTATGCGAGCCCAAAACCCCCTATAGGATGTAAAGTGTGTACCCTCCCGATGTGCGGCATGTAAGTGCCTCCAGCTATCAATCAACCCCCCCTCCAGCATAATTCCCTGCAGAACCTCCTGTGCTCTAGTGTAATGCTGCGGGCCCGTATTGGACCTGTCAAATTGTGGGTCAAGTGGCGCATTAAAATCACCCCCCAGATGACATGAGATGACCCAATTGCCAGAATCCTCCCCCATAAGTCAGTAAAAAATTCAGGGCAGTCTGAGTTAGGGCCATAGCAGTTAGCTATTGTTACGGTATCTCTACCTAATCACCCCCAGAGGATAGAGTACCTGCCCTGTGACTCTGTCATCTCCCCCAACCTTTCAAAGTGTGTGAGTTTATTACAGAGTATTGATGTGCCTTGGGCATAGGAGGAGAAGGAAGAAAACACTCGACAACTCGCCCAATGGCTAGCAAATGAGGTCACTACTCGTGGTGCAAGGTGAGTTTCCTGTAGGAGTGCTATGTGAATCTGCTGTCTATCTAGATAGGCTAGCACCTTCCTCCACTTTCTCCGATCCCCAAGACCCCGTATATTCCATGAAAGAACTCTAAGAGTAACTCCCCCCACCTGAGTCATCCAGCAAGATGTTCATCACCTGGTTGATCTGCAGCCCATAGGGACATCGCACTAGTTGTACATATAACAAAACATGAATGGCATCAATGATTGGCATATGAGCATCTTCACAATAACCACCGACTCCCCCCATCCATCCCCCCTCCCACTGAAGCATCCCAATCATGCCAGTAGTATACACCCCACCCCCCTCCCAGTTCCCCAACTTCTTCTCAGGTAGGCCAAAAGGGCCCAAATCACCCTCCCCCAACCGTAAGGGAAGACTCCTGAGAAACGTCATCAAGGCAGTAACAAAAGTGGGGTACTCCCTAGTAGGAAGCGCACCTAGTTAGCCTACTGATACCCCTAGTAAGCCCAGAAGTCACGTCTATAACACGCAACCTGCAGGGTCTAACCTGAGGGTGACCAGCAATTCAATTGGCTCTCACACTCACCGCAATCCCCACATCTCAATGATGATATACCGAATATGCAAGTTACTTCAAACCACCCTCCCATTATCAGACAGAACATCAGCCATATCAGCAAGGCGTGAAATATTTTTTACACATTACAACTGCGCCTTGTTCTAATATACTCATTCCTCTAACCAAAGACTGCGATCCAGGAGAGTCTTCCAGTGTACGTTGCGAATTCTGCTGCTTCTTGACCTGTTTCAAGTAGTCCTCTACCTGTTGTGGATTGGTAAAAAATCTTGGTGTCCCCTGGTGAGTAACACGAAGGCGGGCAGGGTATAGTAAGGCATAGTCGATCTGATCCTGCCTGAGCTTTTGTTTTACTCCCAAAAATGTGCGACGTTCCTCTTGCACGTGTATGGTGAAGTCCGGGTACATTGTGAAAGAGATACCATCATACGTCAGCTGTTTTTTCTCACGAGCAATCCTTAGAGCTACATCTCTATCTCGATAATTTAAGAGGCGAGCGATGATAGGTCTGGGAGGGCTGCCAGGGGGGGTCTTATCCCCATCGATCTATGCGCCCTCTCCACCACAAATTGAGAAGACAACAGTTCAGTACCCACCACAGTTTTGAGTAACTTTTCAATGTACTCCTCCATCTGTCCTGTGCTTGTACTCTCTGGAATTCCAAGGACCCGGATGTTGTTTCTACGACTTCGGGCCTCAATGGCCTCATTCTTTGCCGCTATTATCTTGAGTAGCTTGTCCATCTTCGAAGTCACCTTCTTAAGCTGGGCCGTAGTGTCCTCCACATCCGAGACTCGCTGTTCCGCCTCCTTAATACGCATCTCATGCCCCTCAATTGTGCGCACTATGGCATCCATTCTGGTAGAGACCGTATCGATTTTGTCCGCCATGGTCGCAAACCCCTGTCTGACTTCTGTAAGAAGCGATTTGAGGTCGTCGCCCGCTGCCTGCAATGAGTCCTGCTGGGGGGCCTCCGCACCAGCACTCTCTCCCTCGGATTGCTGTTTATTAGGCCTCTTAGTCTCAAATGTAAGCTTTGGTTGCCGCGTATCCGGCCGCCCCATCCTAGATCTGCATTTAGACGTGCCCCCCAATATATCCGGGAACCACTCTACCCACGTCAAGGTGTCCGTCTCTGTCACCTCACCAGGATCGCAGTGGATGGGCAGGCCAGGTAGGTACGCGCTGCTATCTAGTAGTGCTCAGATCAATATGCTCAGTGTCGCTGTGCCCCCCGTCACCTCACCACTAGTCGCACGCAGCTGCTCTCCACCCCGCCAGCCAGAGAATCCGGGGCCAAATCCTCGAGGCACCTCTCCCCCTGGTGCCCAGTCTGCATCCCTTGTAGCAGGCGGCTCTTCTGTCCGGTATCACCGCCAGTTGCATGTTATTCCTGGCAACCTTTCCTGCCTCAATGTCCCCGTCAGAGATAATCTACAGGCAGCCAGCAATGCATCCAGTTCACCAGCCACCTGTATCCTCCAGCTCACCCTACAACTCCCAGTTCCTGAAACCCGGGGGGGCACCCAATGCACAAGGCCTCCGTGGCCCTCTTCACCGGGGCAGCAGTTCCACCGTTCTGCTCACCTTCTACCCCTCAGTCCCCGGGAGGGTACACCTGGAGCCATGATCCAGCCTCTGTCTCTCCGCTAGACAGGATGTCTCCGCAGCATTGTTCACCACAGCTGATGCTCCCCCGATGGCAGGCCTCACCATGGACAGGGGAAAATGGCGGCGGCCTCGTAGGTCCGTCACCGCCACCTCCCAGACCTTCGCAGCAGCCAGCAAGCGCCCCCCCCCAAAGGCCGCAGGTGTCTTCCTTGATCAGTCTTCGCCGCGCTGCTAGCCCATATAGGCAGCGGCGGGGAGAGCCGCACTCTGTCCGGGCAGCAGCGCCCGCAGAACTTGCCTCAATCCTCCTCAAAATGGCCGCACCGTGCTCACGGGAGAAGACCGGTCCGTTCCCCTCAGAGCGCCTGGAGCAATCACTGACTGGTCATGAGTGCAAGGCACTCACCAGGCAACCTCCGCACGACTTCTAGTGATGGTCGCCCGTCTCAGCGCTAACCTCCTCTGCAGGTCCGATGTCGGCTGGTACCTACGGCCTACGCTCCTCGTGGTAGGCCGGGACCTCCCGTGGCCGAGCTCCCCGCACAGCAGTTCCAGGCACAGTGAGACGACAGCTCGCTCGCCACCACTTCTGCCGATTAACTCGCACCAACTTCACCCGCGGCTCCGGTATCAGTACCGCTGGGAGCACAAAGTCGGCTGATATCACTTCCTGCTAATTTTTCACTGAGACTGCAGGTGAAGAGTAGGATAATTGAAGGATCATGCAGCCGGTCAGCGGGAGCCTGACTTCATGGCGGCCATTCCGCTCGTGCGCCACCTAGCACCCCCGCAATTTGCAATTCCTTAATTGCATTCGCAAAATAGAGAATCGAACATTTTGCAGTTCTCCATTTTGCGATGGCCTTTTGGGATGATACATCCCAAAACGCTTTTTCCAATTCTCAAACGGGCAGATTCTGAGAATCTGCCCGTTTGCAAACGGGAAACAGGCTTGATACATATGGCCCTTAGTGTCTCCTAATCCTTGTAGAAAACAAAATAGCTACCCCACCTAACTTTTAGGATTTGGAAGACCACAGCTGGCATGGGAGCCAGTGGGATTGCATGCGATGTACGTGTTTGGACAGAGTTAGTATGGCCTCTGACATTGAGGCTTATGATTTTAAGTTCCAAGACCATATGTTAGGGGAGTGCTAAGGCTGGGCTGGCAGCAGGAGATGTGGCAAAAGTATGCAGAATAGGAGCCCAGGGGAAAATTCTGGCACCGGACCCAACCCCAAATTGTCTTAGTTTATCCATGAAGGGTGATGGAATGATAACCCCAGAAACAGGTATAGGAAAATAACATCATAATTAAAACAATTCAAAAAAAGACCTATAATAATGTTGTTTCACATAGTTGATTAGGCTGGGAGTGGAGAAAGCAGGAATGGGTCTCCGAGATTGTAGATGCCTCCCTGCTATCTGAAGATACCTTCAATGCTGTAGAACTACTGGATAGGTATAGCAGGCAGAGTAACCAGTGAGGGGTGCTGCCATGTGGATGTGCCACCCTCACCAGAGGCTAGTATATCCAGGAAATCTCAATGTTCCTGCGCCCACTCCTCAGCGCCAGGGAGTAGCCAGAGCTTCCTATCGTCTACCATGCAAATAGTCACGTGGGAAAGATACGGGGAGAACCCATAGTTGCGTGAAAATACTCTCAACTTGGAGGTCCAGGATCCACCTGGCTTCTTTCAATGATCTCAGCTGATGGAGCTGACCCTCCCAGTGGAAGATTAGTCTCAAGGGGTGCCCTCAGCCATAGGACACCTCTTTGGAGCATAAGAAATCAGTTACTGGCTTGAACTCCCTACAGCATTGGAGAGTAAGGAGGGAGATGTCCTGGAACAGGCCCGTGGTGTGATCTCTGAAACTGATGGGTTGTTTCGTTCTGGTGGCTCTCAGTATGTCCTCCTTTATCTGAAAGATGTGAACACAAGCTAGTATGTCCAATGACTTTAATGCTATGCTCCCAGGCAAGCTGACCCACTGGTCCCTTTAGAGGTCCAGTTTAGTGCTGTCTTCCCACTCTAGAATGAAGCGAAAGAGTGTCTGGGTATACTCTCTTATGTCAGAGCCCTCCACTGACGAGACACCCCTGAGACAAATGTTGTTATGTAGGGACCTGTTCTCCAGATCCTTTGGGCCCTGAACTTGTTGTGTTGTTCATGCAGGCATAATATTTCTTGTCTTAGGTTCTCTACCTCTTCTCTCTTTGAGGTCTAGTTGTCCTCTAGTGTAGAAACACGATCTTTGAGTAAGGATAGGTCTTGACACATTTCCAGCATGTGGTGTGAGAGGTCATTTTTGAGGGCTTAGAGGTCTGTCTTCAGTGAGTCAAAGAGAGAGGCCAAGAAAACCACCAGGGCTTGATCTGCATCCAGTGGTCCATCTGATTCAGAATGAGTAACAGGCTGAGAACTTAGTGCTGAGTATTTGGCCAGGACTGGGGTGAAGCGGGTGAGAATTTCTCTGACTTATTGGTCCTGTTTGCTTTTTGAAGATGTCATTGTGCAGATCAGTGCGCAGCAGGAGCCGAGGGCAGGATGCACCTGGAGTTAGATCTAGGCAACCAGCAGGGTGAATGTCCTGCCCTGGAGGTGGGCAGAAGCTGTTGGAGAGTAGGAGGACTGTAAAGAGCAAAGCTGTTCGCCACCCCTGAGCCTTATTATGGCTGGTTGCCCCCGGTTGCCTTTACGCCAGAGATCAGGATAGGTCTCTGCCAAGGGAAACACCTCAGGGTCACGTGCCTGGAAGCATCCGCCACAGGGATGTACAGCAAGTGTAAGACTCAAGAGCCAAAGAGGGCCAAGGCCACATTCAGTGAGTGGCAGCGCAGCAGGGTACAGTCAAAGTCTTGAGGTAGGACCCGGTAAGTGAACGCTAAGTGCAGAATAGGAGTCGTTGTAGGGTAAAGCGATGAGGGCTTACCAGATTCTCTGGAGGCTCAGTCTGCTGCAGCACCAGCCACCCCATGGTCCGGCAGGTACCAAAATCTATGTTGCATGCCGGCTGGGCCTTGTGGAGCTGGGCCTGCATCGAGTTAGGGCCCGTAATCTCCAGTCCCCAGTGGGAGCCTGTAGGGCGGTCGTCAGTGAGGAAGGGGTTCCCTGAGTGCTTAAGGCCTGATATGCCGCTCCCCAGCTGCTGCCCCTGCAAGACTTAAGTTGGCCGAGTGGCTCAGACCTGGGCCAAATAACCCCAGTGGCTCTGGAGTAGGCACTATGAGTGCTAGGCCGGGGGCCAGGGTGGTCTATCTTCTGAGTTGTCCTGGGGAAGCATTGAAGTGGCTGCTGTGGAGAGCCCAGCGCTCCGTGTTCTGGCAGCAGAAGGCTGGATCACCCACCACAAGGTCCACCAGGCAGCTACGACGTTGTGTGGTGTGTCGGCTGCAAGACCAGGATCCAGTCCTGATTACCCGACACCCGCCGCAAGCAGATTTTTAACTGCCCTCCAAGGAGAGCCGTCTGATGGGTGGGGGGAGGGTGAAAGTTCCCCACCAGTGTGTCTCCAAACTTTGAAGCCAGTGAGGCTGGAGAGAGCAAGGACCACAGCCGAGGCCTCTGGGTCCGGCATCTTGGGGTTCTTGGTTTCCTTTAGCTCTAACGATTCAAGAGCCATTGCAGGAGCAAGGAAGCAAATTCGTCCTCCAGGTCATCAGATTGTCACATTGGTGGAATCGGCTCGCTCGATTGCTGGGTGAAGCCGTCAAGGGGACCCTTGGTGCACTGATGTGGCGGGATCAACAGCGGAGTGTCGGGATCCATGTCCTACTGTACCACCATCATGGCCACCCACTACAAAATACATTTTTTAAACATTACTGTGATCAATGTGGCCTATTTTATTTACACAAAAGCATGAGTTGGTTTTATACGCACTGAAGCATAGCTTGGTATCAAAAATTACTCCAAGATTTTTAGACTTCAGAACTGGCTTCGGTAGATCCCCCAACTCCTAGGGCCACCACGACGCATTCCAGAAGGAGGTTTCATTCCCGAATAGCAACACCTCCGTCTTCCCAGAATTAAGCTTTAGACAATTTTTGTCCATCCAGCCTGCCACAGCGGTAATGCAGCTGCGGAAGTTGTAAGCGTCATTCTCAACCTGGCTGTTACCAACACCACAATCCGTGTGTCGTCATCATAAGAGAGTACGGACAGGCCAAAGCTCACAATAAGCTGAACCAGAGGGGTAACAAACATTAAAAAGCATTGGACTGAGTGCTAATCCCTGTGGGACCCCACATGGGAGAGAGCAGGGGCTAGAATTAACCCCACCCAACTCAACCCACTGTTGCCTGTTTTATAGAAAGGAGGTCAGAAGCGACAGTGCCGTACTCCTAAAGTCCAGCGCAGTGAAGAGGAAAAAACTGTTATCTTTACCCAGGCCTTTATCACTGACAACCGCTATCCATAAGCAGTGTAGAATGTTGCATTTTTTATGATATATCTGACTGGGTCTTAAGATACATTGCTACGTCTTCAACGGATGTCCCCTTTAAGCATGGCACTTACATCTCATCAGGGATGTGCATACCATGCTCTGAACATCCAACAGTCCAGAGTGGCAGTCATCACATTTCTGAGATGAATCCACTACACTACAATTACATGACCACCCTCATAGCCATTAGTCCTGATTTCAGACTCACGGTATCAAGAAAGATGTGTATTGAACTTTGGTGAGGTGCAACAGAGTTGTAAACAATTTGTTATGCTTTGGCACATATATTTTAGCCACAATCCTCACATCTGTGTAGATGATATTAGAGATATGAGACCGATTGATTTACAATGCACTTACACCTGATGGGGTCTCCAAACACTAATGATCCAAAGCAGTGGCTAGAAAATTGGGCCCTGATTTGGTAGTTAAATATCACAAGACCAATATGACCTGGGAGCTGCTTCCAGATTATGGTAGTCTGTCTTTAAAGCTGATGTTTTAGACAAAATCCTCATATCTATCTAGATCATATTAGAGACTTATTTTGCTAATATGTAGGCAAAGAGCATATGTAGAAACATAGATGTTTATCATGTCAGAACAAACAATCAACAAGCGTTTACTTTTGGCATCCTGCAGGTTTCTACTCTTGAGGAAGAAAATCTGAAAAAAGTAAAAGAGACCATCACGACTATCAGAACTTACCACTCGACAAACAAACTCATGCCTCACCAAGAAAGGACATCACAACGAAAAACAGTTCAGGAAAAACCTATAACAGGATTTCACTATGCAAATGTGAGCATGAGATCCTTTTTTTTTTTTTTTTATAGTTTTTTTTTTTTTTTTTTAATTATAAACTTTTATGATCATACAAACATAATGACACAGCAGTGTGCCTATAACCATACATGGCCGGCAGCGATACACATACATTAACACAGTGGAGCTTTGTCGAGTAGTGCCATATATAGGAAAGGATCGTTCATGGGTATACACCAGAGTCATAATCAAATGTAAGACCTAGCAGAACAGGTCTGAGCACTAGGGTATCTGCAATTAAACGCTTGGCTATTGCTAAATGGGGTTGAGGGCAACGGAACCAATCAGCAGGTCAACACTTCAGTAGATGAGGGGGAAAAAGTACTCATCCAGCTCTTGATGCATTTGAGATACTATTAACCAGGGTATACAGCCGACAGATCGGGGGACCGGACAAAGGGTCGTCACAGTAGACTATAGTTGTCAGGCATAAACCTACATATCTGACACTATCACATGCATAAACAATTCTCGTATGACAGAAATCCGAAAACAGCATAGACATATCATAGTTCTCCCCATCCATCCCTGGTCAATACAGGTCATGCAGGTTCAAACTGGCTCAGTCATTAGCGTAATATCCTCAGTGGCACTGTCCACCTCCCCTTGTGTGGTAGTTGCAAGAAGATAAGCCTGCAGAGGACCCCATATGTCAGCTGGCCTAGAGTTGAGAGGCAGCAATTCTGAGAATATCCCGTACTGTTCTTGGCAGTATAACATGTCATGCAACCAAACTTTGAATTTAGGAGCCCTACCCCGGCCCCACCTACACGCCACGTGTCTTCGTGCCAGCAATATTGCCACATCAGTATATTTCCTAACTGTTCGTGCAATCTTTGCCGTGTATCCTAGTAGGAACAGCTGTGGATCTAAGGTCAAGGCATCTCCTATCATAAGGGAGAGTCCTGTACACACCTGTGACCAGTATTCCTGCACTCGTGGACAATTCCACGCTAAATGAAAGAAATCTGCCCCCTCCTGACCACACCTCTCGCATCTGTCCGAGTCAATCAGACCAAATCTAAATTTCCTAGCCGGCGTGTAGTATAACCTATGTAGGAACTTATAATGTATTATTTTAAAGCGACAACTGGACGTCACCGCTCCTGATAGGTCACAACTATACTCCCATTGCTCGTCCGTTATCTCCCTGCCAAGATCTGATGACCAATGTGCCCTGGCCGTACTCTCCACAACAGGCAGTTCCACTCGCAGGCTTCTATATAAATTAGACACTAAATGCGCACCATCAGCGCTATTCAGTACTACCGTGAGCGGGGCCACACTGGGGGGTTCGCGAGGGTATTCCGGCAGCACGACCCTCAGGCCTTCCCGCAGACGTATATAATAAAACAATTCCAATGGGGTGTGTTCCTTTTCCTGAAAGAAATCCTCCCGAGACCGAAATAGTCCATCGCGGAAAAGATCACCCCATGTATGAATGTGTAGCCGACGACACAGCCTTTGGAATCCCACCTCCAGAAGGAGCGCCATCCGCGGGGGATAAGATAACGGCATCCGAGCCGTGTACAGTAATGGGGCCTGCAATTTTTTCCCTATTCGATGCCATGCATCCATCGTACAGGTCACTGTATTAGAATGCATATCCAGTTCCAATGTGGGTGCATGAACCACGCCTGTCAGCGGCAGCGGATGGGCTATCCAACCCTCCGCTGCCACCTGCGGCATGTAGGGCGACGGTTTCAGCCAATAATACAGGAAGTGTGCCTGAGCACTCAAGTAATATGCCTCAAAATCAGGCACGTCGAACCTCCCACACGATACGGTTGTGTCATAACTGCCCAGCGGAGGCGTGCCTGCTTACCCCCATACAAGACGTATAAGCTCGGAGCATAAAGTTTTGAAGAAGAATGCGCCTGGGTAGTAAGGAATGTTGAGGAACAAGTATAGGAAGCGCGGTAGAACCACCATTTTTATGAGGGAGATTCTCGCCGCCATCGACAAGGGCAATTTAATCCATCTGGTCACTGAATCGCCAGCTTAGTAATAGCTACTCCGTAGTTCGCACGTAAGGTATCTCCCCTATCTCTCGATATATGGATTCCCAGGTAGCGCAGTTCCGAGGTGCACCACTCAAGTGGGTACTCCAGCGGGAATTCCGATATAGCTGGCGTCAGAGGGAAGAGTAGGGATTTACCCCAGTTAATAGAAACGCCAGAGAGGCCTCCAAAGGCGACAAATTCCCGCAATAATGCATTCAAGTTAGAGTTGGGATCCTTAACGTAAAGAGTGACGTCATCAGCATATAAGGAAACAGAGAGCTGACGCTGATGGTAATTGAAGGCGCTAGCCTTATGAAGTTGCCGGATTCGACAGGCCAATGGCTCTATCGCCACAGCAAGAAGTAAGGGGGAGAGGGGACATCCCTGGCGGGTGCCTCTTGTTATTGCAAAAGCGTCAGATAGTTGGCCATTCGCGAGTACTCTCGCCGTTGGAGCCGTGTATAATAACCGTACCCAGTTTATAAATATCGGGGGGAACCCCATCCTTCGCAAGACCGTGAATAGGAACCCCCATTCCACCGAATCGAAAGCCTTCGATGCATCAAGAAAAACTGCGGCTAGAGGGATCTCAGGGTGCACCGTTTGGATCAGGGAGAAGACAGTACGGAGGTTATGTGAGGTCGATCTCGTTGGGACAAATCCCGACTGATCAGGCAGTATGAGTGTAACCTACTAAGAGCACGTTGAATGTCCCTCAGCACCCCAGAGCTCTTAGCAATGCACCATCCCCTCACCGTAACTTTGAAAGCCTCCCAGACTGTTTCTACATTATCCACAGTATCTTTATTCCGGGGAAAAAAATCTTCTATGTCAGTTCTAAGTTCTTCGCGGAAGACGGTATCTACCAGTACACTAGGGTGCAAGCGCCAAGGTGGGCGTGGTTTATTAAATCCGGGCATGTCTAGAGTCGTCAAGACTGGGCAATGGTCAGAATGTGTCCTGGGCAAATGTTTGGAGTGTAAAATATGTGGTGCTAGATTTATGGATACAAAAATATAATCAAGTCTGGCCCATGTTCCAGTGTGCAGAGTAAAGTGCGTTCCATCTAATGTGTCAGGATGCAGTTGTCTCCAACTATCAATCAATCCTTCCTCCTCAACTATCCCCCTAAGGGAATCCCTCGCCTTAGTATGGTATGATGAACATCCATCCGCTCTATCCAATCTCGGGTGCAGGGCAACATTGAAGTCTCCACCACAGATCAGGTGCCTGGAACCCACATCTAGTATACCTCCCTAGAGTTGCGCAAAAAAATGAGGATCATCAACATTAGGGGCATAACAGTTGGCAATGGTAACCGTTTCTCCACCCAACCTCCCCCACACGATCACATATCTACCCTCTTTATCAATCAGTTGACCCTGCAGTGTAAAGGGGAGGGCTCGGTGTATAAGAATAGCTGTACCCCTGGAATAAGAGGAGTAGTTCGAGAAAGCCCTTACACCCGCCCATCTCGCGCCGAATGTGGAAGCAGCCGCTGGGGGTTCGTGAGTTTCTTGCAGCATGACCACCTGCACACCATGTCTATCCCAATATGCTAACAGTTGCCTACGTTTCCGTGCATCCTTCAGTCCACGCACATTCCAAGATATAAAGGTGCATTGATTAATATTTCCTGCGCCCAGTGTAACCTATTTCCGTCTGCTTTAGGATCGTACAATGGAGCACCCATAGCCACAATGCAACATACTCAACAGTCCCACTCGCATCCCTCCAGCATATCACTGCATCATCTTGCCCGTGTATTTCACATTCAACCAGATCATATAACTCCCATGTTTTCCCCCATTCCCCACCCACCACCCACAGAGGCATCCCCAACTCGCCAGTGCAGTCTTCCACCCTTCCCCTCCCCAAGTCTTTCAACAACCGAGGGTGAGAACACACCCTGTAACAACAGTAACAATATGGGTAATACCCGCTAGGTAGCATTCTAGGTGGCAGCACAGCACCCCCTCCCCTCCACAAGTTTCCCACAGCAGGACACCCATAGCCATCGGGGGGAAGGGGGGGGTGCCTGGCGATGAGGATCGAGACCAGTGTGTGTCAGGCCAACGCTCCCACCCACCACAAAGAGTCAAGAGATATAGTGGTCGATGAATATGTCTATTGCCGCGTAGTAGTCTACACCATAGTACTCACAAACAGGATCTAGGGCGATATCTGAAATGCAAGAGTCAGGAGGTCACTGTTCCTCTTCCTCCATGCGGTCTTCTCCGCGGTCAGGTGCAGCCATTCCGTCTCTGTTCTGGAGCGCTGTGCGTTTGAAATGTTTTATAAATTCCTCAACTTGCTGCGGTTTCGTAAAAAACTTTTGGCGACCCTGATATGTGATTCGCAGTCTAGCCGGATAGAGTAGTGCGTAATCGACCTGAAGAGTACGAAGTTTTGCCTTGACGTCCAGAATGTAAATGTAAATGTAAATGTGTTTCGATTTATATAGCGCACTAATCACCCAGGGGTCTCAAGGCGCTTGCTTAGGGAACCCGTCCTGGTATTCCCCTGTGAGATACCCCGGCAGGGTATTCACAAGGTGAAACCAGGCATCCCGCCACGAGGGGCTGTAGTGGAGATTAAGCAAGCTATTGCCCAGAGTCGCAGAGTGTGACCCCGTGGTTCGAGTAGGCACCGGAGCGAGAATTGTCGAGTCCGTGGAATTTTTGTGCCCAAGACCCGCCGAGGCGGGGAATCGAACCCTGGTCCATGGCTGATCTCAGCTTCCGGGTCTGCCGCCTCTAACCACTGAGCCACGCTTCTCCACTTGCGCCGTTCTTCCTGTACCATAGGAGTGAAGTCAGGGTAAATTGTGAAACTGTTTCCATCATAGTTAAGTGCTTTGGTGGTCCGAGCCGCCCGTAGCGCTGTGTCTCTATCCCTATAGTTCAACAAGCGGGCTATGATAGGTCTCGGCTTCATGCCCGGTTTGGGTACCGGTCCCAGGGATCTGTGCGCCCTCTCTACGATGAACTGGGGGGAGAATGCTTCCGAGCCCACTCCATTTTGCCCACATTGGTGGACTCCGGAATACACACTACGCGTATGTTATTACGGCGACTCCTCGCCTCCAAATCCTCATTCTTCGCCGCTATTGTGCGCAGTAGGTCATCCATCCGCGTTAGTCGTGTTGTATGTTGGCCTGAGGTATCTTCAACGTCTGAGATCCGCTGTTCCGCCTCCTTCAGTCTCCCCTCATGGACATCCAGCTTGTGCACGACAGCATCCACCCTGGACGATATTCTGTCCACCTTATCAGCAATAGTTGCGAATCCCTGTCGCATCTCGCGTAGTATTTCCTGGATATCTGTGGAGTTGGTCGTCTGACTACCAGTAGGATTACTGGTGTCTGTCTGCTGCAGTTGCTCCGGACTGGTACGGGTTGACTTCTTCGCGGCATCAAATGTAAGCTTTGGCTGACGCGCGTCAGGTCGGCCCATCTTCACCACCAACCACACACAAGCAGCACAGTGCGCAGTAAAGTGGGTAGCTAATTCGCCACTGGTACGCAAGCTCGGAGAGCTCTATCAACTCAGTTACTGTACCGTCGCAACAAGCGCCAGTAGATATCAACACTCGATTGGGGTTTAAATCAAGGTAAATGCCAGTTTCTGTCGTCTCCTTCGTACTCCAATCGCTCCCCAAACTCTGACTTGGGGGTCTCCCAGTGAGACCACCCCACCGCTGTCAACTGTGCACCAATTGCACTCAGGATGTCAGGGCGGTTGTGCACCAATGTCAATGCCCAAGAATCAGACGTGCAGCACAGTCAGCCGCATGGAGCAGCATCCGCTCCCAAGAAGTTAATTAGCCGGTGTGGGGCGGTGGGTACAATCAACAAGGATCAGCAAGTGTCAAGGTCTTAGTGCATGGCAAACCCCAGCCGTCCCCAAATGGTCAGTACCTCCAGCGTCTCTAGCCTCATGCACACCGCCGTGCGTTCTCACTTTAGAAGCCAGCCAACGCCAGCAGTAGGAGAATAGCAGTAGATCCCCAATAATGGCCACAGCCGCAGACCCTTCACAGCGCTCCACTCACCCCGCTGTCAAAGGGGCAGCTAGAAAATGGATCGCCGAGATCAGTCGAGTCCCCGGTAGCTCCCAGGCGCCTACGGCATACGCATCCAGCGCAGCATGCACTGCGATGTCTTCCACGCTTTGGGGGTAGGTGAATTCAGATCCCCCGGAGGTCTCGTGGATAGGCTGAGGAGCCGGCCCTAAGATGGCCTCCGCCACCGACCGCCGTCAGCAGACCGATGTTCGCATACAGCAGCATGCAGTTTGCACAGGAGTTCTAGTAAACGGTAACGGGTACCTGCGTGGACAGATGGGCCGAGCAGCAACACCGCGATCTTCAATGCGCCGCTGTGAGGAGAGGAGCTCTGACAGCGCGTCTCATCACCGCCGCTCCGTCAGTTTCGCGCCTTCCAGGGCCCGGCAGCCGTTGCTTGATCCTCGGCCTCGCGTTGTGTAGCAGGCCAGCCAGCTGCATCAAGCCCTCCGGCAGTCCAGGTCGCTGGACACAACGGAGCCTCTCCCAGCCTCGGGGTATAAGCAATCGGCCTGGAAACTTCACCGGAGCACCCGAGTAGTCTCCTCAGCAGGTGGTAGCAGTATCAACCCGATCACACTTCGGTTCAAGGATAAATTACAGGATCAATTGCGCCAGGCTGTGAGAGCCTTACGAGAAGGCGTCCATACACCAGTGCGCCACCTAGCGCCCTCTGAGCATGAGATCCTTTAAAATGTTTTGCATAGTTTATTGAAACCAATACAAATCCAAAATATTATAGGAAAACACAAAAACCTAGCAAAATTGCTAGTAAAGATATGTTTATAGACCTAGGCTTAAAAAAGGAAACAATACTTATGTCACACTTGCCACACATATGGGAGCTGTGGAGTATTCTCTCAGTTTAACATTGCATGACTAGACACAGATTTAAAAGTTCCTCCGACCTGTTTTGTCAAAATATTAATCAAAACCACAATCATTGAGATTTTCTCAAGGTTACACTCAAGTTTAAAAAAAATGTTTGCTGGTTACAACCAAACGATTGAATGGAAGGAAATTGGCTTGGCATCCTGCACCTGTTGATGTAAACAGTTAAAATCTCACATAGAACTTGAGTAAAAGTGAAACCTGAATATCTGGGTATTAAGTAGGATATCTGTGACCCAAGTCACTCATTTTTAGACTGCCATTCAGAAGGAAATTCCCCACTAAAATGCGAACATATGGAAGGCGTTGTGGTGCTGGTATTCAAAAGCGTGCACATCATATTTTTGAATTTTAAATTTGAATATTTGCAATTTGAGATTTAATCCAATACATTTCTGGTTTCACAAACCAACTCAACAGTAATCTTTACCATTTATTTCCCAAGTTGCCAAATAAGTTATGCATATTTACAAGTTACTCTTCACAAGCCAATAATCTTGGTTTGTTTCTTTGAATTCTGAGCAGCTTTAATATACTGTACAGCGGTCCATTAACAAACTTGCGGAGAAGTTCATCTCAGTTGCCTTTCATTTCATCAAACACTCCAACAAGAAATGTAATAACCCAGACACATGTTAAATTTGATAGTGGTTTGTGGTATTCAGGTGGTTTAGTGGTGCAGATGTAAAATAAACAAAATCAGACTGCAGAAAGCCTAGAAGGTCTAGCCTAAAACCCTGCGATTGATTGTAAAATAGTGCTTTCAAGACCACCATTGATGTAAGGGCAGCTTTTCTCAATTCACAAAAGAGATAGCGTTTAGATAAGCTTACATTTACGATGATCAAGTAGCTGGCGCGATCCACTATGTGTGCTACTCCAGGGGCTTTATTATGTAATGTGCCCCGTGGGCAGAACCTGCATGTGCTACCGCTTTGCACGCTTCCGGGGTACTTAGTATTACAGGAAAGGCTGCAGACGCTTGTGCCGCCCTTTCTGTAATACAGACAGCACTGGCATACATATAGTGCCATATTATAGATGAAGGCATGGAGGCAAAGAAGCTGTCAGGTAGAGCACTGTCAGTGTGCGCCCTGATCGCAGTCATTTGGAAGGGGGAAAGGGAGTCCTATGGACCCCCCAGGAATCTCCTCAAGGGCCGGTACAGTCACTCATTACACCTGCCTGCAAGTGGATCCTTCTTCCCTCTTAAAAGTGCAGATGGGTTGCTGTCTGCACAGTGAAGCAAGGTGCAGCTGCATCAAAGCTGCTTCATTTTTTTCACTTGAATGCCCTTCCCCCCAGGACAGCATGACCTTGTGGCTGACCTGGGGGCAGCACATTCAATTTGATAAGGCGCATTTTCCCTATTTGCGCCAAGTGCACCTGTTTTAGGGTGTTCTGTGGCGCATACAGGGAAAGTTTGCCGCCATCTTGGGGGGAGAAAGGAACGTCTTGCGGGCGCCATTTCAGGGAGCGCTCTAGTGCTCCGGCGGCCACGCTCGAACCTTATTTAAATCTGCAATGGAAGTGCGCAGCGGGAGCGCCGTCATCGCGCCGGAGTCGTGCCAGAGTCCTGCCCGTCTGCGCCCGTCAGCGCTAAGGAGGCGCTTAGCGCCAAGGACTCTGTACTTTCTAAGTCTTATGGAGGTATGTACTCGAGGGATGAGCTCCTGAGTATTCGGCATCTGTCTCCATACTGTGCTGCTGGATTGGTTGATCCGCTGTGCGGTCCTTTCCAATGTGCTTGTGGCAACTTCTCTCTTAAGACATCAGTCCCTATCTCAGTCTTTGCTGAGCTCTCCTCGGATGTTTCCCCACATACAGAGTCTGTGGCCCCTCGAGATCTTATAATCTGGAATCTCAATGTCAGATCTCTGGCTAAACATTATTCCGTTATTCATGATCTCATTATCGAGGAGGCCCCGGATATTTTCTTTATGACTGAAACATGGTTACAGGATGAAGCTACGGCTATAGTGAACCTTGCACTCCCTCCGGAATACTCCATCTACACCCATAATCGTAATTCTAAGGGTGGGGGTATTGCCGTGATAGTTAAGTCATGCTTTCCTTGTGTTTGTAACGTTTTGAATCTGGATGGCTGCGAGAGTGCTCATTTTAGTATAACGGTTAGCCACCATTTCACCTTCTCTGGGCTTTTGATCTACCGACCCCCTGGAAATGATACTGCTTTTAGGAAGGCTCTCCCAGAATTTGTGAGCTCTCTCGCTATAGGCTCTGCTAATTTTAGTGTCCTTGGAGATCTTAATCTTCATCTTGATCTCTGTCATATTCCAGCTATTAGCAGCACTCTTGCAGATCTTGAGGCACTGCAACTAAGTCAGCTGGTGATTCACCCTACGCATGTGGGTGGACATATATTTACGAATTTAATAGGAGCTAAGGTGTCGCGGCCTAGCCCAGTAGCTTGGTCCGACCACTTTCTAGTGAAATTACATCTTACGATCAAGGATCCCCTTTTTATACCCTTAGATAGAGTTGTTCTCAAACGCCCCTGGAAAAAACTAAAGCTTGAAGATTTCCATAGATTACTTGATGAAAATCCGCTTGGTCCTCTTACTGATGTTGAACTTGGCTATGATCTCTTTTGTGACTGGATTATTCGGGCTCTCGATCTTTTGATCCCTGCCACCTGGAGCAAATATCGTTCCCTAGAACCCAGTCCTTGGTACGATAGTACCTTATTGCCTTTGAAAAAAGCTTGTAAACAAGCGGAAAGGCGCTGGCGTAAAACCTACGAGGCTGGGAACAAAACACTTTATCTTACCAAAGTTAAAACCTATCATAGAGCCATATGTAGGGCCCGTGCGGCCTATTACTCCCAAGAGTTTAAAAATAGCCCTAATCCTTCGAAGCTGATTTTTAAAGTTCTCAAAGACTTGACTGCCAAGAGAGCCCCAGCAGCTGAAATTTGTTCAGTGTCCCACTGGTGAAGACTTAGCGGCCTTTTTTCTCGAAAAGGTATAGACCATTTACCGCTCTTTTCCTAGTTCCACCCCTCTGAGCGAGGCCCAGAGGCCCAATTGTACCACGGATGTGGTTCTTTCGATTCTCCCTGGCATGTCGATGGAGGTATTCGATAGATTGGCAACTAAGGTAAAATCTGGGTCTCCTGCCGACCCACTTAGACCTGCACAGCTTAGAGAATCATCTATCCTATGTCTTCCCCATGTGCGCCACCTCATAAACCTATCTTTTTCTTCAGGCATAGTTCCATCCAAATGGAAACAGGCTTATGTTACCCCTATCCTGAAGAAATCCACGTTGGATCCCCTTAAATTAGAGAATTATGGACCTATTTCCCTTCTCCCATGGGCCGCGAAGGTTGCCGAGGCCATGTTAATGGCATCCTGTCTGAACACCTGCAGAGGGTCAATATTTTGGATCCGTCCCAGAACGGATTTTGTGCTGGCCATAGCACCGAGACAGACCTTCTCTCGATGACGGAACATCTGCGGTCTGTGTTGGATTCCGGTCAAACTGCGGCACTGGTGTTACTTGACCTCAGTGCCGCGTTTGACACGGTCTCTCACACGATATTACTGCAACGTCTGGGAGATGCAGGTGTCTCTGGCATAGCATTTGAATGGTTTCGGTCTTTTTTGGCAGATCGTTTATTCAGGGTTGCTACCCCACCCTTTGAGTCCAAACCTTACCCTTTAGAACTGGGAGTACCTCAGGGATCGGCATTGAGTCCCACATTATTTCATCTTTACGTGCAGCCGCTGGCTGCGGTCGCCAAGCGTTGGGGCATGACTGTGGTCTCCTATGCTGACGACACGCGGCTGGCGGTTGCTCTTAGTGGGAATTCCGATCTTGATGCCCCCAGGTTTCAAGATGGTCTCTTGGCAGTGACTGGCTGGATGACAGCTAACTGTCTTCAGCTTAATGCCAAGAGAACGGAGGTCCTGGTCGTGGGTAAGCATAGTAACTTCTGGGGTGATAAGTGGTGGCCCCCAGAGCTAGGTGTCACTCCTATCCCGGTTTCTGAGGTCAAAAATGTAGGTGTCTGGCTAGACCCCACCCTCAGTTTCTGTGGCCACACAAAAAAAGTGGCAGACATCTGCTTCGGGATTATGCGTGGACTGAGGCCTATTTTAAAATTCTTCGATTCCCCTACTAGGCAGTTGATCATTCAGGCAACCATTTTATCTCGGCTTGACTACGCCAGCTCGCTCCTGTTGGGGGCCAATCAGGTGGAAATTGCCCGGTTGCAGCGTGTACAGAATGCTGCGGCTAGGGCCTTGGTAGGTCTACAGAGGTTCTGTTCTGTAAAAGAAACTATTCGCGCACTCCATTGGTTACCGATGGCACAAAGGATTGACTTTAAGACTTTATGTCTTTCCTTTAAGATTCTCAAATTGTCTTCCCCTCAGATCCTTGAAAATCTCCTTACCCCCATGTTCCTTCTCGATCTTTGAGATCTCTTGGTCAAAATCTGGCTGTAATCCCACGGTTTAGGATGTATGACGTTGTTAACGCGGGATTTCTGGTCTATTGTTATAGATCTAGATCCCAACTCCGGTCGACTGAACCGTTGGTACCTGTCATAGAGTAAAAGGCAATCCACTACTAGGTCAATCAGTTAATGACTTAGTCCACTCTAAAGAACCACTTAAGCTTAAAAGTTTAAAAGTTTATTACAAAGCCAAACCTAACTGAAGATACAAACATCTCAATATAAGGTTCAAAAGATATACGGGTATCAATACAAACATACATTTTCTAAATGCTCTTAGTCGGCAGAAGAATATTACCAAAACCAATTCAAAAATCATCAAAGTTGCAAGAATAGACACAAGCTGTAGCTTATGAGTCATTTACAGAAAGGAAGAAAATCCAGATTAGACTGTCCCTACACTAGACTAAGTGACATCCCTATTTAGCAAGATTTTAACCTAAAAAGGTGTCAGCAGTGGTGACTTCCAAAGAAAATCACTCACTTCCCTTAGTCTTCGTTGTAAATCGGTGTCTCGCAGTTAACCTATCTGCCTACCCATCCGCTCTCTTAGGTTCCTCAGACCATCTGCCTTAACTCCACCCAGGGGTGCTGTCCCTAATACAAAATCACATTTACAATAGAAACGCCCTTTAGAGACGCCCCTCACGTGGTGTTGGTTCTGGCATTTTCCATGCTGATACTCCTCTGGGCCCATCGTTAGCGTTGACCTTGCTTCTCAGGCTCCTCTCCGGCAAGACGGTACCCCCCAGGAAATTCCTGAAGCCTCCTCCAGGCCTGTGCCTGGTTCTCTTGAACAAAAGTCTATTCATCACTTTCTTGATTGGAACCTCCTCGCACCTGCAAACAGACACTTGTACTGTGGGCCTCAAATTCCGGCCTCCACCGTATCTTCTGAGTCGTAAACCATCAAGCAAGCTCCACAAATTGTGCCTAGCACAACCTTTCTCTAACGAGCACATACAGATCAAAAGAAATGACTTTGTCTATTCAGGCCTATTAGAATTACATGAACGGCCTGTGCACTCTGCAAACCTTTAATTTCTTAGTTTAAACAGTATTCTAACTTATTACACACAATGATTATATGAAACATCTATAAAACATATATTTCAGTTCTATGATCAAAAATACCTTGAATTATAACAACATCAAAATCCATCATCGTGTAAGAGTGTAACAGCATCTTGTACTCTATGTGAACTGCCATGTGGCCTACACATTTCTACGTTTAGCAGAATTACATTTTCCCCTACAACAGCCACATAACATGGGATTTCAACATCATTCTAACATCTCTACAAACATCTACATTAGTTCTTCACACTTGATATAAGTATTCTATTTTCAATTAAACACTCTTATGTATTTTCACTCTATAGATTCGACACTCTTATATAATGTTTACTAAACTAATACAACGTGCTTGTAAATATGGTGCACTTCTATTTTTCTTGATTTCCGCTCTCTCAACCCCCCCTTTGATGACTTTTAGTAGTCATCACCATCACAACACCATCCCTGAGGTATGGACTGAGTCAAACTGAAGTCGTTTCAGTACCCCCTCGTTTCATCATCTCTAGAGCCTTCAGACTCCTGTACTGATTATCCTGCATCGCAGTCAATCTCCTCTCCTGCCTTCTCATGGTTCTTTGCAACCGGTTTGATCTATACCATTGGTACAGCCGCACCAATCCCCACAAAGTGATTATACAAATCACTATTATGATGATAGGTTTCAGTATGTACCAAAGGAAACCCTTTCCTAGGTTGGCAAACCAACCTCCAACTTTACCCATTCCTTGACCTACTTTTTCCCACACTGTTACCTTCGTCAAATCCTCAATCTCATGATGAATTTCAGTAATGTTCCGAATGTACTTTTCTAAAGGTTTTGAATTGTCTGGAATGTAAGTACAACATTCTTGGACCTTCAAAGCCTTACAGACTCCTCCCTCTTTGGCTAACAGAACATCTAGAGCAAGTCGGTTCTGAAGAACCATTGCCCTTATCGATTGCATCTCTCCCTCCACCAGCATTAATGATCTAGCAGTACTGGCGGACAACCTATCTACAACTGTTGCCAATCTTCTAATCTTGACATCATTTAGTGCTATCCCTAAAATAGGAAACATAGCACCAAAGACGTCTCCAACTACCTCCTCAGCGCTTACATCCCTTCTTCCTCTAGCTTGAGTTCCTCCCTCTATAATTTCCAAATCCTTAGCATGGTATATTTTGGGGAAGACAATTGCCAAATAACATGATCCATACCAATTATCTGGTAGTTTCACGTATGCATTTCTTCCACAGACAAAATATACATTTGGGATCACCTGCATTTCCTTCAAGAAGTCTTTTGAGTAGTACTCTAATTGGAAAGCATGTTCACAACTTACTTTTCCCACAAACACATTCTCGTAATAGGTTTCACCCCTATGTATACACAGTTTCCCCTTTTTCTCTCGGTCTAAAGCTATTGGACCATTGCTACCCTTTCTTTGGTGTGCCCTTTCTTCCTCGGTCCAATCTGTTTTCCATTGACCTGAAGCTTTTAAGATCTTCTGTCTCCGGTATCGATCATCCACTTGTCCTATAAACTTTTTCTCAATTTCTGACACTTTACAAGTCAAATTATTTCTTCGGGCATGTGAAGTATCTAATGTTTTCCAAGGAAGGAAAAATTTCTGTAATCTGTCTTCACTCTTATAATAATCCCACTTATTTAAATGCTTATAGTTCGGCACTTCTGGTAAAACAGCATCGAAGTTTGAAAAATAGTATTCAAACCCATCACGTTCATAGAATATACTAAGCAACAAACTACATGTGATTCCATAAGTCAATGGAAGATGATGATATCTGATACCTTCGTCTACAGAGGCTGGTAATTTCATACAAACGTAACAATTCTTGGCCTCCATAGCGTCAATGTATTCATAAAGCAATCTAGCATATGCATTCGATTTAAAATGTCCCTGTGATTCATCTATATGTAACCTACGAGTCTCAGCTGCTAGTAAAGCTTTGTCTTTCTCTGTATTGTTCCCCTTTAGACCAGCAGTAGTAGGTTTCTGTATCGATGCAATCTTCGCTTCCTTTGATGTTTTCCCTTCATTTTCATGTCCCACTACATAAGATATAGTAACTACTAAAACTATAAGAAAAATCACTCCTACTAAAAGTGTGCCTACTATACATTTGGTCCTGCGGTTCGGGTTGCCAGCCTCCATGATCTCCAGTCAGTATAGCTCTGATTTTCTTTCACAGCACAATGTCTCTTTCCTTGTACAATGTCTCTTTTCGAACCACACCTGGAAGCTGATAATCTTTTCCGCAAAATCAGTCTTTGTGTTCAATAGCAACAGACAACCCTAGCCCTTATCCGTCCACTAAATGGAAGTCCCTAGTTTCTTCTTCTTCCACTTGACGCTAGGTTATCTCTCAATTTGTTTATTTACAAAGTCTTTCACACAGTCCTTTAGCAATCCGAAATTATACGTGTTCCAGCGACTCTAATCACGGCTTCTAATATTTCCAAACGAAGAAGGACCTCCTCAAGTATTGACCTCCTTGGACAACAAATCGGAAATTCTATTCTGTTTAAAACCAGGTCTCTTATCCCGCTCAGATAAGGAGGATAGGGGATATAGAGTGTCAGCAAGCCTTCGACCTCCACTCCCGGTATCAGAAACACTATTTCCACTGTTATGATGGGGTCAGTACTGGTCAGGGTCACTTCCCTCACCCTCCCGGATCTCTGTACACTGGACATCTGCAGCGAGGTAGGTCCACTCAGGAGTAGCATATCTTCTGCAAGGCACTCGCACCCTCCTCGATTTTCTCGGACCTTTCTGTTCCTGTCCTTGTGCACTTTCGTCCAAATCCGAGTCTTCAGATACAGGGGCAAGAGTTTTCTCTGGAGCTGGCTTCAAGCTTGGCCTCTTTCTTCTTTCACTTGGCCAATTAGCTTCTCCACGCCTCGCTCTCCTATATCTTGTCCTCACACTCGGTTCTTGATCACTCTGGACTTGATCTGTGTCTGAGCCGTATTCACAGCAACTTTCTCCTTCTGTGGCAACTTCAGTTTCACTGCCGTCCTGTCCCTCTTCTTCTAGTTCGGTAGCGCTCACAACTTCTTCCCACACCCCCACAGCTTGACTGATCCCCTCTAGTGGTTCACCGTCTACAGCTGGATTTTCATCTGCGAGGGGAGCTGTTTCTTCCAGGGGTGCTGGAACTCTTCGAGTATGGGAAGCGTGAATCCAATTTGGCAGCCCTCCACACTTCACAGCGGTATTCGTTGTCAGGATAACTTGATAGGGGCCCTTCCAACGCACATCTAGGCAGTTCTTCCGGACGTGCTTCTTCAGCAGAATCCAGTCACCTGGGCACAAGTTGTGACATAGATCTCTTGAAGATGGAACTTCAGCAGCCTGCACCTGAAGAGACACAGAATGAATGGCGTCAGACAGACCCTTGCAGTAATCCAGGATCAGGTCATCTGTAATATTCAACAAAGCTGTAGTTGGTACAGACGGAAGTCTCATTGCCCTCCCCATTAAAACTTCATGTGGAGAGAGACCTGTCCTCCTGTCTGGTGTGCTACGCATACTCATGAGTACCAAGGGCAGAGCATCAGGCCAGCTTAAGGACGTCGATGAACATACTTTGGCTATTCGGGACTTGAGTGTGCCATTTATTTGCTCCACAATACCTGAAGCCTCTGGTCGATAGCTACAGTGCAACTTCTGATCAATGTTCAATGCAGAGCAAAGCATCTTCACAACTTCACTGTTGAAATAAGTTCCTCGATCTGATTCCAGGGAGGTCGGCACCCCGAAGCGCGGGATCAACTCTCTAAGCAACAACTTTGCTACTGTGAGTGTATCGCACCTGCGTGTAGGGTATGCTTCGACCCATCTGGAAAATATGCATACAACCACCAGAACATACCTGAGGCGGTTGCTTTTTGGCATTTCAATAAAATCTAATTGCATTCTGTTGAAAGGCCCCCCCAGACCTCCCAATGTGACTCATTGTAACTGGTGTTCTTTTCCCTACATTCAATTGCTGACATGTAACACATCTCTTACACACTGCTTCTGCTGCAATCCTGAATTTAGGACAATACCAGGTCTGCCTGAATACCCTCAGCATAGCATCTCTTCCTAAATGTACTGGACCATGTATCTGTCATGCCATCGGACTCACCAATTCCTCAGGTAACACTGCCCTTCCATCTGCTGAAACCCAAAAATCCATTTCACTTTTCACGCAACCTGCCGCTTCCCATGCCTTTTTCTCAGAATCAGGTGCGTTCTCTTGCATGTTTTTTAAATCCTCCCAAGTATCAACTGTTTCTAGCATCATGTTTAACTCGGTCCTTTCCTGAGCCCCACCCACTTCCACCTCCGTGAAAGAATATCCTTGCTCCGCACAATAGCGGGCAACTTCATCTGCATATCTATTACCTTGTGACACAAAATCTGTATTTTTGGTGTGGGCTACGCATTTGACAATTGCAATTGCTGCTGGACCTTGTAATGCTTCTAACAACAGTCACACAAATTCCCTATTTCGAATAGGCGAACCAGAGGAGGTCATGTAACCTCTCTGAGACCACAACTGCCCAAAATCATGAACTACACCGAAACCATATTGGCTATCGGTATAAATGGTGACTCTAATTTTGTTTCCTGCTAAACAAGCACGTGTCAATGCAATGATTTCTGCCACCTGAGCGGAGTGTACTCCTTCCAGGCAAGCGGCTTCTACAACTCCAGTAATGGTGCAAACAGCATAAGCTGCTCTCAACCGACCAGTATCGTCTCTTAAACATGAGCCATCAACAAAGAAAATTTCATCAGGGTCGATCAACGGCTCATCCACAATATCTGGTCTTGGCTTCGTGCATAGTTCAGTCACATCAAGGCAATCGTGGTCTTCACATTCCTCGCCTTCTATATCATTAGGAAGTGGCATCAATGTAGCAGGATTCAAAACAGAGCACCTCTTAAGGGTCACGTTCTCCGCAGCAAGTATAACTTGCTCGTAGCGCGTGAGCCTACTACTGGTCAAGTGCTGTGTCTTGGTCCTGGTCATTAACAGTTCTACAGAATGAGGTACATACACCACTAACTGGTGTCCCATGACAATATTTTCACACTGCTCAATGCTGACACCTGTTGCAGCAACGGATTTGAGACATCCGGGCAACGCTGCGGCTACCGGATCTAAAGTAGCCGAAAAGTATGCAACTGGTCTACGGGCATTTCCATGAATCTGTACCAAAACTGGCAAAGCACAACCCTCCCTTTCGCAGCAGAAAAGTGAAAATGGTTTTTCATAGTCAGGCATCCCCAAAGCCGGAGCACGACACAAGTCCTCTCTCAGCTGTAGAAATGCCATCAAACAATCCTTGTCCCATGGTACCGGATCACTCACCTCCTAGTGCGTCAGTTTTTGTAAAGGTTTTGCTTTCAGTGAAAAGTTAGCTATCCACTGTCGACAATAACCAACCATTCCTAGGAACATCCTAACTTCTCTCTGTGTTGTAGGCGCGTTCATCTTCATTATCGCCTCTATCCTGTCTGGTGACACTTTGCGCTTTCCTTTTTCTATCCTGTGACCCAAGTACTGTACTTCTGTCAGACAGTACTGCAATTTGTTCGGAGATACCTTATGCCCATTTTCAGCTAAATGGTTCAACAAGGCAATGGTATCTATCTTACAAGCCTCTTCCGTTCCTGACGCAACAAGTAGGTCGTCTATGTACTGGACCAGAACCGAGTTCTGTGGCAGTACTAGACTTTCAAGATTTTTCTTCAATAGCTGGTTGAAAATTGATGGGCTTTCTGTATACCCTTGTGGGATACGACACGATGTTAGGACACGATTCTCCAGCTTAAAAGCAAAAAGGTACTGGCTCTCCTCATCTAATGGTCATTGAAAAGAAAGCCTGACAAAGATCTATCACTGTGAACCACTCAGCTTGGAATGGTATCTGAAACAATTTCACTGATGGATTCGGTACCACTGGACAACATGAAACAACTATGTTGTTAATCTTTCGAAGATCTTGCACTATTCTAAATTTCCCACTAGGTTTCTGCAAACCCATAATCGGGGAGTTGCATGGACTACCCACGATTTCCTTCAGTATTCCCTGTTGAATCATAGAGTCGATTACGGGTTTTATTCCTGCAATCGTCTCCGGGGTCAATTTATATTGGGGCGTTCTTGGATATTCAGAATTTGGTTTTACCATAATCTTCACTGGTTCTACTCCTTTGATCAGTCCTATCTCTTCTCCAGTAAAATCCCATACCTCTGATGACACTGCATCTCGTAAGTCCCAAGGAAGGTCTTCCACAGTCAGGGTAGGATACAGTTCTATGCATGTTCTCGAATTTGCAACTTTAAAGGTAGCATCATCGTCTGTAGTCTGTACCTCTACTCCCTGAGGTGTGCAGTATATTGTGCAGTTCAGTTTGCACAATAATCCCTTCCTAACAGACACACAGGACTAGAATCACATACCACAAACTGATGTTCATCGGTGTAGTTTCCTATTTTCACTGATACTGGTTCCGTCAAAGGGCTATTCATTCTCCTATTTGCAACTCCTACCACCTGAATCGTTTCCCCCGACATTGGTAGATCTGGAACCACTGCCGATCTCAAAGTTGATCGAGTAGCTCCAGTATCCACCAAGAATGTTGTAGGACACCCTGCCACCTCAGCCTCAACAAACGGTCCTCTTTGATCCACCTCTAAGACTGCCCCGAGGGTACAGTCCTCCTCTCTATTTACACGTCGTCCCGTCAATGGATCAACGTAGTAACACTCTTCTTCACCTGTGAAAAAAGGCATTTGTCTATAGACCTTTCCCCCTGTCGTAATCTTTGGTGGCTGCGGGAACTGAGCTCGAGGAGCCGAAGTCCCCCATTTGGCCACCTTGCCCTTTGTCACTGTCACCCTTTGGGCTGGAACTTCCTGTACTTCCTCCTCTAGAACTTCTAGTTCTCCGTTTTCAGCATTATAGGGACACTCGCGTCTCCAATGTCCCACCTGGTGACACTGGTGGCACTTTGTCGTTTTTTTCAATGTAGCAAAGTCTATTCTAGGTCTCGGATTTTCCTCGTTGTCCTTATTCTGACTGTTTGATTTCCGTCCCATTGTCCCTGTTCCCTGTTGCTGTTGTCCTCCCTTTCCAGCTGACTGCGTCTGCACCATCATCAGTTTCTCCTTTAGTTTCTTTGCTTTGGACTCTATTTCATCACTGCAATACCTTGCGTATCTCAAAATCTCATCCAATGGTTTGTTTTGCCAACAAATTAAATGTTGCTGAATCATCAAACAAATATCGGGTCTCAACCCCAAAACGAACTTCGATACAAACTGTCCTATATCCTTGGGATTCATTACATCTAGTCCACTATATTGTTTGAACGTTTTCAGCAATCGTTCATAATACTCATGAACTGTCTCCTTGGGTTCCTGTCTTGTTCGGTCTATTTTTACCCAATCTATGTCTTGTGGTGGCACCTTCTCCTTCAGCCATGTCATCACCCTTTCATATTTTACCATTACACTCTCTGACGGTCCATTAGTACGAGTATCCCTTTCTGGTTCTGCCGTTGGCCACTCGACACTAACCTTGCATGCTATCCACAAGTCTCCTGGGACCACAATGTTGAATAAGGTGTTCAAATCAATCCACAATACTTTTGAAATCTTGACAAACCTCTCTACCTGCTTATACCACTCTACAGGATTCTCCCTTAACTTCGGAAATGAGCTTGTAAATGCAGCCAAATCTCCCCTACTCCAGGGTACGTGTACATAATTCCCATTCGCTATTTCTCGCAAAGGGAATGCCTCCATCTGCATTAGCCTTCCCTCCGGAGACATCACATTCGCACTCCGCCTAACAGTTCCCTTTTTCGACCACCTCTCTTCCCATTTGTCCAGATCTCTCCATGCTCTTATTCCTGTGATCAGCTCCCTTATGTGTGTTTTTAATCCAGTTGTCCTCCTCTCATCTAAGTCCTGATCGGAATAATGCAACCTGTGGTTACCCTGTAATGCCTTGGTTCTGGACAAATCTACCATATACTTGTCTGCCAGTTCAGACAGTTTCTCATGAGTTGCTCTTGCCTTCCGAGTAATATCCTTTGCTATAAACAGCAGCTCATCTTGTTCGTACGTGTCGATCCTTTCTAAAGACAATGTACCATCTATTATATCGTCCAGATCAGATCTTAAGCTGGTCACATCGAGTCTTTTGGCTTTTATTACAGCTCTCAGTATGCCATCTCTAGAGAGTCTATTTACATCTCTCCCATCACAGCTCTGAGTCTTACGTCTAGGCTCAGGCGAGTTATGGGGAGTCCTCCCATGCTCCCATCTCTCCAGGTCCCATGCTGTTCCATCCTCTCTGGGTGTATGGTGAAACACCCCTCTATTTCCCATAGTCCCACATTTCCCATTCTGCCTGGTTTCTCTAGGTGCATGGTAAGACATTCCATTATTCCCCATGTGTTCACAATTCGCCTGTGACCTCTGATCACTCGACGCATGGCAAGATCCTTCACTGTTCCCCGTGTTCTCACGATTCCAGTGCTGTATGTTATCACTAGGCGCGTGGTGAGTGCACCTAAACCTATCTCTGTATTCTTGGGTCCTTTGGTCTCCCTCACTTTGAATGAGACGAGACGTCTCTCCACACTCCGTACTTCTGCCTTTTTTCTCCTGCACTTTTCCACCGTCAATATGACGTGTAACTCCTCTATTCTCCTGACTTTTACCGTACCACTCCTGACTGCCTTCGCTAGCCCCGCAGTGAGATAATGTCCCGTTGCCTCGACTTTACCATTCAGCTTCTGCTCTTGACCTGTTGCTCGGTGCTTCTGTGGACCTATCCCATTCCCTCAAGTCAGCCCTCAACTCTTTATAGGATTTTGGCCGTGGTCCCCTCAGGTCCATCGGTCCTCTCTGACCCCCCTGTTCTACTACGGGATCCACTGCTGAATCCAATGAGGTGCTCCGCGTTATCGGTCCTGGCAATTTCCTCCAGGCATTTGTCGTGTTATTCCTTCTTTCCATCTCAACTCTTTCTCTGTCTAGCCGTACCTGTTCTTCCTCTCCCCCTTTCTCTGGGTGATAAACCGACACTATAGGACCTATGGTGACGGGTACTTGAAGAGCATCTGGCAATCCATAAGACTCAACCCTCTCTGTTGCTGGCATCTTCTGCACCACAACCCTTCCGACTACTCTCTGTACAGGACTATGTTGAGGTGTCTCCTCACCTTTGGTAGGTACCCAATCCGTTATAGGGAGTGGCCTGTTCTCTTCTATGTCAACCCTATCTCGCTTTGGGAGTTCAGTACCTTCTATCTCCCTGTTGTCCGGAGGCGGTCTATCTATCAATAACCTATTTATTAGGTTATCCTCCGACTCGCTCTCATAATCTTCTTCTATTGGTCTCTTTTCTCCTGTAACCTCTCTCACTAGGTACAACTTATCCACTTCAATCTTCTGTACCCTCCATCTCTTAGCCTCCGCATCCCATTTGGCATCTTGCACTGCCCTTACTGATCGCCGTACCCTTTCTTGGCGTCTGTTCTGACTCCTGTCGTGCGCCACCCTAATCCATGCATTAAGGGCCTCAAACTGTGTTGGTCTAGGCAAAGGTCTCAATGAGGACATAACTGCTTTCAGTTGATGCAACACTTCTAGTCTAAACGTTCCGTATTTCGGAAAAGTCAGTTCCTCATTCCCCTCTGTAATCTTACTCCAAGCATCCAGCCACAGTATAGTATGCAACCCAACATTCGTTGCCATATAGTGAGCTGGTGTACCCTCCGGCGGTGCCTCTTCCCCGTAATAAGATTCTCTTCTTTTTCTCTTAAAAATCCCTCTCAAACATTTAAAACACTTCATGTTCAAAATTTACAATTTCTATTTTCTCCGCGTTCGTTTACTTCCTGATGACAATCCACCAATCTCAGCGCGGTTTTCTCTAACTGGCCTATCACTGCGCGGCTCTTCGCTGACGTCACACCAACCGCCCTATCACAGCGCGGCTTTACACTAACCGGCCTATCTCAGCGCGGCTCTCGCTGACGTCACTCGTCTCAGCGCGGCTTCACACCGACCGGCCTATCACAGCGCGGCTCTCGCTGACGTCACTCGTCCCCCTTTCGCAGCAGTTTCCCTCCTTTCTCCGCTCGTCTCCCGGTCATGCATGCGTCCCATTCATACTCTGGAAAATGATTACTTCCGACCAAGCAATCACTTTTCCTTGACTGTACGTCCACAGTCTAACCGTAATTGTCACCTTAACTGACGAAATGTCTTTCCTTTGGTCTAGACAATCGCCTTCTCTGATAGGTTACTTGCACACGGTAACTTTCGACCTGCGTCCGTTACCCACACACTCACTCTTGCATTCCCCCTATCTCGGTCCTGCGGGCGATCAATGGTACCTCATGACCCCCTTTTCTCTGGTCGACAACTACTCTGGATGTTCGATACACCCGGACCACTTAAGCTCTTCCCCGAACGTAAGATTTTCACCAGTTCACCGATTCCCCCCGTTTCCCAGGTTACCAGTTTACCAGTCTGCCAGGTTGCGCGCGCTCACAACCCTCTCTCATTCACTCTACAGGCATTCAACTCCGCATGACATTACAATACAGATACAACACAAAACACCGCAATCTGTCCACGCATGACCCTTGTTATACTCACTCTCGTCCGATTCTGCTGCTTTTCTCTCGCGCCGTCAGCACCCTCTTCGGCAGGCCACCTCTCGATCTCTAGGGACCTTGGGGTAAACTTAACCTAGTCTAGATCACCTTCCTCAAGAAGGTAACCATCCTCACTCTGCTACCAACTGTTAACGCGGGATTTCTGGTCTATTGTTATAGATCTAGATCCCAACTCCGGTCGACTGAACCGTTGGTACCTGTCATAGAGTAAAAGGCAATCCACTACTAGGTCAATCAGTTAATGACTTAGTCCACTCTAAAGAACCACTTAAGCTTAAAAGTTTAAAAGTTTATTACAAAGCCAAACTTAACTGAAGATACAAACATCTCAATATAAGGTTCAAAAGATATACGGGTATCAATACAAACATACATTTTCTAAATGCTCTTAGTCGGCAGAAGAATATTACCAAAACCAATAAAAAAATCATCAAAGTTGCAAGAATAGACACAAGCTGTAGCTTATGAGTCATTTACAGAAAGGAAGAAAATCCAGATTAGACTGTCCCTACACTAGACTAAGTGACATCCCTATTTAGCAAGATTTTAAACTAAAAAGGTGTCAGCAGTGGTGACTTCCAAAGAAAATCACTCACTTCCCTTAATCTTCGTTGTAAATCGGTGTCTCGCAGTTAACCTATCTGCCTACCCATCCGCTCTCTTAGGTTCCTCAGACCATCTGCCTTAACTCCACCCAGGGGTGCTGTCCCTAATACAAAATCACATTTACAATAGAAACACCCTTTAGAGACGCCCCTCACGTGGTGTTGGTTCTGGCATTTTCCATGCTGATACTCCTCTGGGTCCATCGTTAGCGTTGACCTTGCTTCTCAGGCTCCTCTCCTTCAAGACGGTACCCCCCAGGAAACAGACACTTGTACTGTGGGCCTCAAATTCCGGCCTCCACCGTATCTTCTGAGTCGTAAACCATCAAGCAAGCTCCACAAATTGTGCCTAGCACGACCTTTCTCTAACGAGCACATACAGATCAAAAGAAACGACTTTGTCTATTCAGGCCTATTAGAATTACATGAACGGCCTGTGCACTCTGCAAACCTTTAATTTCTTAGTTTAAACAGTATTCTAACTTATTACACACAATGATTATATGAAACATCTATAACACATATATTTCAGTTCTATGATCAAAAATACCTTGAATTATAACAACATCAAAATCCATCATCGTGTAAGAGTGTAACAGCATCTTGTACTCTATGTGAACTGCCATGTGGCCTACACATTTCTACGTTTAGCAGAATTACATTTTCCCCTACAACAGCCACATAACATGGGATTTCAACATCATTCTAACATCTCTACAAACATCTACATTAGTTCTTCACACTTGATATAAGTATTCTATTTTCAATTAAACACTCTTATGTATTTTCACTCTATAGATTCGACACTCTTATATAATGTTTACTAAACTAATACAACGTGCTTGTAAATATGGTGCACTTCTATTTTTCTTGATTTCCGCTCTCTCAACGTTACAACGCATACTTTTACAACGCCTACCTTTACAACGCGGTTTTTACCACGCATACCATTACAACGCATAGCGCTTTGGGGTGCTGGATAGTGAATAGTTTAATTTACTATTCCAACTCCAGTCCCCGTGGATAGTAGGGAAGGTTATTGGATAGTAAATTAACCTATTCCCTATCCTAGAGCGCCCCCCAGAGCAATGCGTTGTAATAGTTTGCGTTGTAAAAGTTGCGTTGTAATGGTAGGTCGTTGTAAAAGTTTCGTTGTAAAGGTTACATACCAGAGCAGGTGGGCGATCTTTTCGTGTTTTAGCTGCTAAACTCTGGAATTCACTTCCACCCCCTATCCGTGCTCTTGATGATTTGCTTGATTTCAGGAGGGCTATTAAAACTTACTTCTTCCCTCCTGCACCTTAGTATTTTGCTTTTTCGATCTCTGGTCTTTCTGTTGTTTTTGTAGTGTTATGTTCTTCTGCCTGTCCTAAGCGCCGGGACGCCCCTTTGCTGGGGCAGCTGTGCACTATAGAAGTTTTAATAACATAACATAACGTTTGCCCTATGTTTAATAGGGTCCCCAAGTGTGTTGTAAAAATTACTTGTGTCTATTTCACTGTATTTAAAGATGGAGTTCTTTCAGATCTGGTATTTTAAGAAATCTGAGATAACTCGTTGGTTATGTTGTGCTATCCACCCAGGTGAAAGGGTCATTATAAAAATGTCAGTGAAGTTTAGTTTCATTAATATCAGATTTGGGGCTGTTTTAGGGAAAGTGCCCCGGGGTTGCAATGGGCATGTGTGGCCACTTTGCGCCACTTTGAAAATACAGAAAAGGCTGCAGGCGCTTGTGTTTTTTTTTTGTAATACAGGTAGCAACGGTGCACCTATGAGGCCATCCTTATCACCAGAGGGTGCTGCCTCATTTACATGGGGGCGTGGCCCCATGCAAATGAGGGAATCCCTTTGCCTCTGTGCCTGCATCGTATTATACACAAACTGTAATGGGGTGGCCCTGTGTCCCTCAGAACCTGGGTGTTAATACAATAAACTACAAGTGGTTCTGTCGGGTGGACAATTTCTTAGCGTTTCATAATAAATACTTATAAAGAAACACACCAAGAATATTATTGCATGATTTCACAGTCAGTGTATTATTCATTTTTTTTCATTTCATGACCGGCTGCCATATAAACATTACACTCAATGAATGACAAGTGTGAGACTTTTTTTTTTAAAAAGCTTGTTTTGATTAATCACTGCTGCCAGCTTATCAATAACAAGGACATGCATGCCCATTTACAGCATTTATAGTCATTTCACATCCAAAGCTTTTAGCATGTCCTCCCACTTTTCCGCTCGATCTCACTACTGTGAGCCAAGTTACCTTTGTTTTGAGAGGCAGTACATTTTTTGTTAAATTCGGGTCTGCATCGTGAAAAACAATATAGTAACAATGATAACCAAAATAGGGAATCTAGATTCCCCCTTATCTAACCACCCACCCCCTCCCCCAATCCCCTTGGCAGTGACAGGCAGGCACTACTGTACCTCTAATATAGGAAATCTGGTGGTGCACTTGTGACTTGTTTATGGTTAATGTGTTCATAGTGTGAGAGGGCATGTGTGGTGGCATTGCATTAGCTGATGATGAAGTGGGCCCAGCGCTCGGTGAACTATTTGTGCTGTCATTCTCACTCTTGTTCGTTACTGTGGACACTTCAGTCAACATTTGTCCCCAATCCTGACCCGCAGAAGACCACCCTGGGGTGAACCGCGCTTGTCGCTGTGGGATCAGGTATGTTCTGTGTAGGTAATAAAACTGTATTCATTTGAACCACGCTTTACTTGTAGCCTCTGCTACCTGTGCCAGAGCTCTCTTCCACTCGCCATCCATCAGTGGGACCGGTAGGGCATTGTCCCATCTCGCCGTGATTATGTTGAGATTAGACTCCTGGTCTTCTTTTAATGTCTTGTATATACCTGAAATGAGCCCTTGACGAGAACCTGGATCTAGCAATGTTACCAATGTACAGGACTCTTTCGGTTCATCTAGAAATGTTGTCCATATCTCATGCACAATGTGTGATATTTTGGCGTACTGTAAAAATTGCCCCGGTGGCACTTGAAACCAGTCCTGAGCTTCCTGAAAGGTCATGAACATACCGTTCTGATATAGATCTCCCACGGTCTCACAGCCCGCCTCATACCACTTTGAAATATCCATGACCTGTTGGATATTCTAGAAACCCTTCCACCAATGCAGAGGCAATGCACTAGCATATGGGGCCTTTCAGACCTCCCATCCCTTTCTTTTAAGTATGAATAGAGATAAAGCTGCAGAGGAACTCTTTGACAACCTCGCAAAGGGTATGTCCACACATAGAGCAACAACTAGTGGAACCCCTAGTGTCACCAAGAAAGAAGGTCTTAGGGACAAATTCATAAGGCTAGAGAAACTAAAAAAACAAGAAAACTCAAAGTGGTGGAACGGCACCACTTTGAAGCAATATGCAAGATTAAGACGTATACCCAGAGGCCTAAGGGCACAGATCTTCCCCAGTTACGATGATCTAGACACCGATCTTCTAGGTAAGTGGGAAGAAGCGCTAACCAACAATTCCAACATCCTCATGGACATTCTCATTGAGAGTTCTGACATTAAGGTCATGAAATTTCAAGCCGAAATTGCCATTCTAGAACAGGAGATAAAAGACTTAAATCTTCCTGAATCCACTGTAAAAAATTACACGATATTGGATGAAATTCTACTTAAACATCAGAACGAGATAAAAAATCGTAAAGCCAGACAGTTAAAGAGAGATGAGGCTGACTACACTGAGGGCAGGTTATTCACATATGCCAAGAAATACGATTACATGATACTCAAACCCTCACAGAAAAGAAAAGGCAAGCCTAATGAATCCGACGCTAGCTCGATTTCTTCGAGCAACACATCACTAAGCACAGTCAGTGTCAGCGAGGACGATGCCAATAGAACAGATAGTGAGACCACACCTTTTTTATGCGAAATACAACGAATCAGGAGGGGCAATCGTTTACAAGATCCAAAACCCGCAGGGGCAGGAGGGGGAAACGTAGAAGACTACAAGAGGAAATTCAGATCAGGGAACAACCAGAAGTAACAGACATACAAGAGGGAGAGGTACAGGTTTTCAACCTATCATCCAAAACTCTGACCCCTAATATAATCTCCCTTCCAAGGAAAGGTTTGAACTTCAACCCTTTCGCCAGCACTGACATCTGTAGACTAAAGATTGATTTGTTTAAGTTTGTACGCAGTTTAAAACTGAAAAAGCATTTTTCTAATCGCAATATGTCTAATAAAACATCTTCTAACATCCCAACTCAGTTTGAACCTGGTGTCTTAACTATTAATGACATTCAAACCACACAACTCCTCATCTCTTTGACTGATCAAGAACAAACTCCATACGATATGGAAAGGTTACTAGAGGAACTCAACATTGAGTCGGACTTCAGTATCGTAAGTGGGCTGAAGTCTAAATCCAAATGGATCCCCACCTTACCGGGGGGTAACTCTATTGACAATTTCCATAAACGAGTTCTGGAGGACATAGAAAAATTAGACAACAAAAGAGACCTACGAACTTTTAGGTACAAAGACAATTTGACAACAGGGGAACGGGCCTCACTAAACACCCTTATCAAAGATCATGACATCATCATCAGAGAGGCAGACAAGGGGGGTAATGTGGTGATCATGAACAAAAAGGATTACCAAAATGAAATTTTAGGTCAACTACAAGACACTACATGCTATGAGTGCCTTGACCACAACCCTATAGCATCGCTCACTACTACTATTAACAGATTCCTGATGACTTGGAAAGAAGATGGCCTAATTAATGAAGATGAATATCTCTATCTGAAAGTATTTAAACCATCTTACCCTTGGCTCTATACCTTGCCCAAGGTGTACAAATACCTCCCTTTCCCTCCTGGTAGGCCCAATATATCGGGCATAGGCGGACCGACAGAGTGACTGGCAGAGTACGTAGATCTATTCCTAGGGCCCCTGGTACGTAATTTACCATCATTTATTCAAGACACGAAACACATATTGAGTATACTTTCTGATCTACAGTGGCAATCAGGCAATATTCTAGTAACCATGGACGTGGTAGCACTGTATACTAGCATCAAACCAGATCTAGGATTGGAAGTAGTAACAAAGACTTTACAGAATCGACCAGCCACCATGTGGCAACATACAAACATGCTGGTTTCCATGATGTAACTCATTTTGAAGAACAATGTTTTCATGTTTAATAACTCATGGTACAGGCAAACAAAAGGTGTCGCCATGGGTTCTAAATTTTCCCCTTCCTTCGCCAATTTGTTTATGGGTGCACTGGAAAAGGACCTAATTTGGGGCACAAAAGGTGCGACATTTGTAGACTCCATAGTATTTTGGGGAAGATACATAGACGATTGTCTCTTAATTTGGTCTGGTACACAGGAACACTTGATGGATTTTCACGAACATTTGAACCATAACATTTGGGATATGAGTTTCACCATGGATTCCAGCTTAGACAGAGTAGAATTCCTGGACTTGGAAATCTATGTCTCTAACAACAAACTACACAGTAGGCTCTTTAGAAAGAGTACTGCCTGCAATGTGGTCCTACACGCTAGCAGTGCCCATCCACCCCACCAGATCAGCACCATCCCATTTGGTGAATTTTTAAGAGCTCGTAGAAACTGCAGTGATGACAAAGACTTTAATGAAAATCTGAGGGAAATGCAGGTACGTTTCAAGAAAAGAGGCTACCCAGAAGATCTACTAACCAGAGCAACCGACAGGGTTAAGAAAATCAAAAGAGTAGACACACTCATGAAGAAACAAACAAACACAAAAACTAATTCTACGGTAATCCGAATGATCACTGACTTCAATAGCCAACACCAATCGCTCCGTAGGAGTTTTACTAAACACTGGAACATTCTCAGAGCAGAAAAAAGCATTCAAGAATATATAGGAGAATATCCACAGATCACTTTCAGAAGGGGCAGGACCCTAAAAAATAGACTTCGTCCCACCATTCCCCGAGGAACTATGACCAATACCTGGCTAAAGGCACGCAACACAGGTTTCTTTAAATGTGGGTTTTGTTCTATGTGCCGGTGGGCTAAACATAAAACATTCGAATTCCATGACACTAAAGGAGAAAGATATGTTATCAGGACTAATATCAATTGTACTACATGCTTTGTAGTGTATATTATTGAGTGTGTATGCAAGAAATTCTATGTGGGCAGCATCATCCGCCCTCTCAAGGAAAGAATAGCCGAACACATAAGAGCCATCCACAAACAGGACCCCAAGTATCCGGTAGCGTTGCATGCGGCTGCATGCTATGACCAAAGTATGGACAAACGGATTTCCTTTTTTGGGATTGATACTGTACCACCGGAGATACGGGGCGGGATTAGGGAATTGAAACTAAGATGCCTGGAAGCGATGTGGATCCTCCGCCTTCGCACGGTGGAACATGGTTTAAATTTTGACCAGGAGATGCAATACTTCTTAGGGGACTAACACAATATGTTTCCTGTCATCTCCCTCAGTAGTATAAACCATGCAACTGCACACATGTATCTCTATTCAGGGTAGATATGCGTTAACATTTGTCATCCTCTGTATTTGTGAATTAACAACTCTTCAGTCAACAAATGTATTCTTAAACTGTAACTGAATTTTCTTCCCTACTCTAAAATGCACCCTCAATGAGACACACGTGAGGAAATGTATTAACAACCACCTGGAGTAATCTCGTAAGAATGACCTTCACGAGGTAATGGTATTGTAACAACTATAATACTTGTATAATGGTTGAGCATCCACACAATGTACATAATGTGACCAATTACTTTGTTATTGAGATGCCATCACTAAGAAATGTACTGCTGAATTTTTACTCATTCGCATCAAGAGATCCAGAAGTTTTGTAAAGGACTGCCATTTGAATGAGAAATGTAATTTGAGGCACGATCTGCTAATCAAATTGATATGGTAATCGACATGGCTTTAACATTGCAGTTATGATGCATGACCGTTTTTGCTCTCTGCATGGTATGTACGCCACGCACAACACATAAACTAACAGTTTGTGCATGTAACTTTACACTTCCCCATGACAAGTTTCCTTTTCTTTTGACTTTATAATTTCCCCGCTATCTATACCTTTACGACGACATCGCCATAATAGTTAGGGATATTATAAACAACACCGGCATGATTGACGTTCTAGTCACATCAATCCGGGACCTTTTCAGGCTATTTATCCATTTCTGGGTCAATGAACACGTGTCCGCACCCGGAACCAATCTACAGGAGTACTCGTCCTGCCGGCTTTCCCCGTATCGCGGGTAAGAGATCATTTAATGAAACTATATGGATTTGGGCTCTAACCTAGACTCAAGTAGAATACATCGTATAGTAGAATCGTTCAGCTATCCTCACCAAGTAGAGAGTTATAAGGGTCATGATCGAGTCAACGATCTAATACAAACACTAATGTATTATTATGACCAGCGAGAGCATCTAACTTGACGCTGTTGTCCTTTCTTTTCCCTTTTCTTTATATTCTCCTTTTGATCAACCCACCCACTTATCCAGGGCATCTAATGTTACGGAGCCTCCACACTCCCTGTGATCTATCAAGTGGACGCCTACACCATTTAAAGAATTCATTAAAGAAGTCAACTCACCGCAACAATACCTGGTTTTGAAGGTGAGATGCTAACAAACCTTTTTGAATTGTGGGCGATTTGGCAATGTACACATTAAGTTCTCAACTGATTTCAGTCCCCTGAATCTCGACTTTCAATCCCCTTCTTTTAGCATCTACCTGTTCCCATTGGGCAGGAACTACACTGGACCAATTTCGACGACAACTTGGACCCATTTAACCTGGTCTCGAGCGGGGCCGGGTCGGAATTATCACCGGCAAAGCGGTGAGGTCCCCTCATAGTATTTACTAGCCATGTGTAAACACTGAATGTCGGACACGATTTTTTAGTCGGGTCTCAGACTCTCACTTTCTTCGTCCGGACCCCCTAGTTTTACCTCCTTTCCCTTCTTTCTTTCTTTTTTGGTAATTCTACAGACCTGCGGTTTACCACCCATTAACTTCAGGTAGGACGCACGCCTTTTGGTATACTCGACGAAACTGTTTAGATTGAACAAATGTCACTCATAGAGAATTTCCCTACGTATGCCTTGAAATCTTGATTTGTATGCCCTTTTAAAATAAGGATTCGTCAACTATACACGTTTGCACTTACATTCTCAAATTTTTTCCCTCTTGCGTCACCAAAACACGACGTTTTTACCATCAAGAACCAATATTGAACCATGTCACATACGCATCCACCGTCGAACCACAATCCTGCTTGCGTCCCCACCTCTCTACATCTACACTGGAATGAGGGTACGGTGTTGTGTTCATCCACTACATCCTTGTTGCTCATTGTCACAACATTCACTCTCACCTAGCACTAGCACTTGCACAAAATGAAGTCACCAAAACAATCGTTATGTAGTATAATGTTACCATGCACTCCATCTTGTTATCTTGTATCCTCCCCAGCCCTGAGGAGTCGCGGAATTATTGTATTCCTTTGCGACGAAACACGTGTCGGCTGGCCATTCAAACACAATTAAAGAGGAGCCGAACTACTGGTTGTCCCTTTTTTCAACGGCGAAAACTTGAACTTTTAATTGTCCATTGAGACACCCATTTTCTGTACTCTTATAATTTAGTGTGCAACAGGTTTTTTGTTTAAATGGGCCTTTCAGACCACCAGGGTCACTGCCTGCTCCTAGACTTCTGTAACCTGACTAATTATGTGTGGGCAATCTTTAGAGATCCTAGAACCCATCATTAGGAACTGCTGTTGTGTTGCCTCACCTCATTTCATCATCCAAGTAAGTCCAGGCTCAACCGTGCGTTCCCCCATGCACCATTGTGCGGCGTATTGCAGTAGGCCAGCCATATAGTATAGCCGTTAGTCTGGCAAACCCAGCACCCCCCCCTTCGATGTCTAATTTAAGTGTTTCCAGTTTGGCTTTGCTCCGCGTTCCAGCCAAGACCAGGGAAGTCAGGAGAATGTGTCGAACTAGACTTAGGGATTTTACAAAAGGAGTTCTGGAGCACGTAGAGACAACGGGGCAAAAGTACAATTTTTGATACCGCCACTCTCCCCATAACCGACAGTGGTAACCTGTTCCAAAACGCTATTGATGCCCACAGTCCATCGAGGACCCTACCTGTTAGACCTGGTATCATTGGCGTGAGTCTTCCTTCCATTTTGTACTGATTGCTTCCTCTGTTTTTGATCTGTTTAGCTGGTTAGATGCTTTGGGCCCTGAGCCACTGCTATTCAGTACAACAGTACAAGTGCTCCCTATGTTAAATTGATGTATTGATTAGTGACTCCATGATTGGGTTATTTGATTTACTTGTCAGACCCTAGTACAGTGCACCATGTGTGCCTAAGCCTTGTAAATCAAATGCTGCTGTTGGGCTTGCAGCACTGGTTGCGCCACCCACAGAAGCAGCTTGTAAAGTGTGTCTCAGGCCTGCCATTGCAGAGCCTGTGTGCAGTCTAGTACTGCCATGTTGACTTGGCAAGTGACCCCACTTGCCAGTCCCTATGTAGTAATCAAAAATACACTTCTCAGGGGTTCCACTGATACTTAGTCCATTTAAACCAACAAAGAGGAAACTGGCACAGAAGCTGAAATATAACAGAGAGTTTTATTAACCTCAAATGAGGTGAGACTACGTCACACAGAAGCCTTAGCAACTGAATGAGGCAGTCTAAGGAGTACAGAACACTGGGGCCTTATATATGTGAGGGTTACATACTCAGCATAAAACCAAGGGGCAGTCCCGGCTCATGTAAGCATGCAAAATTACCAAGATGGGCATGCAAGATCTACTTGCTTAACAAAGTGGGAGGAGAGTTACTTCTCCATACAGCAGCAAAAATAGCCTGACAGTTATACTAGAGAGGCAGGTGCATTCTACTAGCTAGGCCCTTCTGGGCATGTGCGAAGTGGAGGATGCAAAACATAGTTTGTCTCTAGGCAGACTACAAGAGCAGTTAACAGAAAGGTAGGACAGAGCACATGGCAGACAAAATGGCCGCCAGAAATACAAAATGGCTTTCAGCTCATGCTAACAAATCTGTCCAATATTTAACACCTAAACCTTCCATTTTCTTCATATCAGACCACCCTAAGCTGGGCCCAAGGGCAGGGTGCATTGTAAGTATAAGCTAGGACATGCCCTGATGTGCGTGGCATGTCCTAATAGTGAATTACAGGCATTTTCTTTTTTCACTATTGCAAGGCCACAAGTTCCCCATAGGCCAGAATGGGCAGTTTGATTATAAAATCTTATAATCCTAACTGACCCAGGGAACATGGTAGAAATTCGAATATAGTATGCCTGAACTCAGAATGATCAAATACATCTTTTAGTGTAGTTGGTTTTAACATTATGGGCCAGATGTAGGTAATCTCAATTTACCTATTCTTAAATACCAAATCATACCGATTCTGTATTTAAGAATAGGTAAATGGGATGTAGGTAATTTGTCGTTAAAAATTACGGAATTGGTAAGTTTCGGTAATTACCGAATTGGTATTTACCGATCCGTTAATTGCTATTCATTCCTATGGGCCTGGAGGCCCATAGGAATGAATGGCAAATACCGAATCGGTAAATACCGATTCGGTGAAAGGGGGGAAAGATCGAAGGGTGGCAGGGTGTCACTTTGACACCCTGTTGCACCCCTCAATTGTGTAAGGGTGCACATGTGGCACACATACATGCCCTAAGGGCATGTATGTCTGCCACATCGCACTATTGGAAAAGCAAAAAAAATGCTTTTTCAAAGGTTTTCATTATTTACCACCAACTTGTAGTTGGTGGTAAATAACGAATCCTTAACTGAGGAATGCACTAACTTGAGTGCTCCCTACATCTTGGATTTGGTAATTTACCGAATCGCTATGTTAAGAATTCGGTATTTTACCGAATCCTTAAATTACCGATTCGGTAAAATACCGAATCCTAAAAAAATGTCGCCTACATCTAAAAAGCCCAATACTGGTCGGTAACGTCCGAAATGCGGTAATTTCAGCCATTACCGACCGGTATTGGGCGACCCACATCTGGCACTATGTGTTTGAAAATACCACTTTTAGAAAGTAGGTATTTTCTTGCCTAACCATCTAGCCTGCCTCATATAGCTTTTGTATTGTGTGTCTGGTATTGTGAGGGACAGTGGCTGGGGGATTCCAAGAGACAGGGGGAGTCAGCAGAAGGTTGAATAGACCTATCTGCATGCAGATGGGTGGGTGGGAGGAGTAGCACCTGGGTCTGAGTAGGGCTGTGCCTGCCATCCACAATGCTGGCTCCACCTCCTGTGGTGTGTCTGATGACCCTGGCCCACTGTGCCAAAGAAAAGCAGGCATCATGTAAACAAAGTGCTCCAGGACTGCACAGAATTGGTTTGGACTGGGTACAGGACCCTCTGCCTTCAGAGGACAAAGGATCTGCTAGTATAAATATGGGGACCCAGACCCCAAGACTTTAGATCACTTCTGGAACAACAAGACAAACCTCTGCCAAGGAGAACCACCAAGGAAGCTGTAGGAGTTGTACTGCCCCCCTGCCAGTGAGCTATGTTGGCCTACAGTGGTGTCTTCAGTGCCAAGGAGAGGAGAAGGAACTTTTAAAGAACTTTCATCATTTTGCAGAATATTACTCCAAGGGCTTGAACTTGTGATTGCCTCCTGCTGAAGTCTCCGGGACAAAAGACTTCACCACCAGCTCCCCTCTGAATTTCCTTGCTGGGAATTCTGTCTGCAGAAGCCTGCGTGTCGCTGGGTGCTGGAAGTGCGACGCATCGAGTAGAAGCGTGTCGCAGACGCAGCTGTTGCTGTCGCATCGCCAGAGAAGCGTGTTGCCACCGCAGAGGTCGCCACCGCATCCCCAGAGAAGTGTGTCTTCGTCAAAGCCGTTACCCGATGCATCACCGGCAAAGCGTGTGGCCACCGCAGAGGTCGCCGTCGCATCACCGGACAAGCGTGTCATAGGCTCTGTCGCGGTTCCAAAGATACAGAGCTCACCGCACGGCCATCGGGCCTGCATGCTTCGTCTTCATGTAGTCACATCACGGGCGCCATCTTATCGCGCCATCTTGCCACATTGTAACCAGGCTGCAGTATGAAAATGTACGCGTCACCTCCTCTCCGGTAAGGACCAAGACGCATCCCCTACTCTGCACAAGCATTTAGGCGCGACGCATCGTCTCCCCCGAAGCAAGGAACCAACGCATCGCCAACTCGTGAGCCTTTTGTTTATTTTGCGTTACGCATCCAGGTACTTTTGTGAGAACTGTGTCGCAATTATCATCAACTTGAACTAAGTGACTTCTACCATTTTAAAGTCTATTTTAAGTACAGTATTGTGGATTTTTGTCGTTTGTGGTCTTGTGTTTAGTCTATATAAAGAGTACTTATTTTTATAAAACCTGTGTTGTGTCCATCTGTAGTGTTTTCACTGTATTACTGTGTGTGTTCACAAATGCTTAACACACTGCCTCTGAGATAAGCCTGTCTGCTCGTGCCAAGTTACCAAGGGGGTGAGCAGGGATTATCCAGTACTGTAATCCCCTTTCGCTTACTTACAAGCAAGGGTCCCTATTTGGTCAAAGGTGTATACCATTGCCAACTAGAGACCCCCAGTTCTAACACTATCCATGTTCAATTCAAACTGGGACTCCGGCTGGTGAGCAATCTGCATTCCAAGGTAACGGAATCGATAGCACTCCTAATCCATGCCAACTACGGGGTGATCGTGAGATGCCCCCATGCCAATGCAGCCAGCAGGAACAATATTGTTTTCTGGCAGTTGATACGGAGGCCAGAGGAAGTCCCAAATGAATCCTGTATTTCCCAAACCGCAGGGATCCCCCCTTCCAGCTCACACACATAAAGAAGAGCATTGTCTGCATACATTGAATGATTCAGAAAAGGGGGTGGTGATGAACAGAGTGCCTGAATTAAGCAGACCACCCTTACACAGTCCAAAGATCAGGGCTTGATCCATCACCGTTTTTTAGCTCACTGCACCATCCCAGCTCAGAACTTGGCTATATGCAAATTAGTCTGTTCCTGTCCCAGTGCATGATGGGAACAGGGCAAACCAAACTACCAAGCCAATTCTTATACTGGGAAGGAAACAAGCTTCCGGGGACCGGTTTCTGCCATTTCAGGCGTCGTCGGCCCGGCTTGCTTGAATCCTGATGGTGCAATGAGCAAGGGACTCACATCTGAGTATACCCTTCCACGCATATGGTGGACAAAATGATTCAGAAAAGGGGGTGGTGATGAACAGAGTGCCTGAATTAAGCAGACCACTCTTACCCAGTCCAAAGATCAGGGCTTGATCCATCACCGTTTTTTAGCTCACTGCACCATCCCAGCTCAGAACTTGGCTATATGCAAATTAGTCTGTTCCTGTCCCAGTGCATGATGGGAACAGGGCAAACCAAACTACCAAGCCAATTCTTATACTGGGAAGGAAACAAGCTTCCGGGGACCGGTTTCTGCCATTTCAGGCGTCGTCGGCCCGGCTTGCTTGAATCCTGATGGTGCAATGAGCAAGGGACTCACATCTGAGTATACCCTTCCACGCATATGGTGGACAAAATGATTCAGAAAAGGGGGTGGTGATAGTTTGGTCTGCCCTGTTCCCATGATGCACTGGGCCAGGGACAGACTAATTTGCATATAGCCAGGTTCTGAGCTGGGATGGGGCAGTGAGCTAAATAACGGTGATGAATCAAGCCCTGATCTTTGGACTGGGTAAGAGTGGTCTGCTTACTTCAGACACTCTGTTCATCACCACCCCCTTTTCTGAATCATTTTGTCCACCATAAGCGTGGAAGGGTATACTCAGACATGAGTCCCTTGCTCACTGCTCCATCAGGATTCAAGCAAGCCGGGCCGACGACGCCTGAAATGGCAGAAACCGGTCCCCGGAAGCTTGTCTCCTTTCTGGTGAAGAATTGCCTTGGTAGTTTGGTCTGCCCTGTTCCCATGATGCACTGGGCCAGGGACAGACTAATTTGCATATAGCCAGGTTCTGAGCTGGGATGGGGCAGTGAGCTAAATAACGGTGATGGATCAAGCCCTGATCTTTGGACTGGGTAAGAGTGGTCTGCTTAATTCAGACACTCTGTTCATCACCACCCCCTTTTCTGAATCATTTTGTCCACCATAAGCGTGGAAGGGTATACTCAGACATGAGTCCCTTGCTCACTGCTCCATCAGGATTCAAGCAAGCCGGGCCGACGACGCCTGAAATGGCAGAAACCGGTCCCCGGAAGCTTATCTCCTTTCTGGTGAAGAATTGGCTTGGTAGTTTGGTCTGCCCTGTTCCCATGATGCACTGGGCCAGGGACAGACTAATTTGCATATAGCCAGGTTCTGAGCTGGGATGGGGCAGTGAGCTAAATAACGGTGATGGATCAATCCCTGATCTTTGGACTGGGTAAGAGTGGTCTGCTTAATTCAGACACTCTGTTCATCACCACCCCCTTTTCTGAATCATTTTGTCCACCATAAGCGTGGAAGGGTATACTCAGACATGAGTTCCTTGCTCACTGCTCCATCAGGATTCAAGCAAGCCGGGCCGACGACGCCTGAAATGGCAGAAACCGGTCCCCGGAAGCTTGTCTCCTTTCTGGTGAAGAATTGGCTTGGTAGTTTGGTCTGCCCTGTTCCCATGATGCACTGGGCCAGGGACAGACTAATTTGCATATAGCCAGGTTCTGAGCTGGGATGGGGCAGTGAGCTAAATAACGGTGATGGATCAAGCCCTGATCTTTGGACTGGGTAAGAGTGGTCTGCTTAATTCAGACACTCTGTTCATCACCACCCCCTTTTCTGAATCATTTTGTCCACCATAAGCGTGGAAGGGTATACTCAGACATGAGTCCCTTGCTCACTGCTCCATCAGGATTCAAGCAAGCCGGGCCGACGACGCCTGAAATGGCAGAAACCGGTCCCCGGAAGCTTGTCTCCTTTCTGGTGAAGAATTGGCTTGGTAGTTTGGTCTGCCCTGTTCCCATGATGCACTGGGCCAGGGACAGACTAATTTGCATATAGCCAGGTTCTGAGCTGGGATGGGGCAGTGAGCTAAATAACGGTGATGGATCAAGCCCTGATCTTTGGACTGGGTAAGAGTGGTCTGCTTAATTCAGACACTCTGTTCATCACCACCCCCTTTTCTGATGCATACATTGAAAGCACATGTGCATGACTGTCTACCTCTATACCCCATGGTTCCATGTCCCTGCGCAATTGTACCACCAAAGGCTATACGGCCAGAGTGAACAGCATTGGGGATAATGGGCACGCCTGCCTTGTGCCCCTCACAATCTCTATAAAGTGCGACACATGTCTCCCATTCCTCACTCCGGCCATCGGTTTGCGGTATAGCAGTTTGACCCAGGCTATGTACTCGCTTATAAACCCCATTTTCCGCAGTACTTCCCAGAGGTAGTCTGACCGGAGAGTAAAAAAGGCTTTTTCAATATCCAGGGTGACTACTGCCGCCCAGAGGTCCCAGTTTGCTGCCGACATGTGATAATCCAGGTAGGTTCATATGTGTTCCTCTCCCTGGCATGAACCCGCATTGGTCCTCCTCATGCACCAATGAGTTCACTACTCTCCGTAGTCTTAGAGCCAGGACTTTGGTCAGTAACTTAGCATCCAATCCCAGCATGGACAGGGGCCTATATGCAGCAGGATCCTCAGGGTTCCTGTCAGGCTTGGGGAGCATGGCAATCTGCGCCTAATGCACGTCCCTTGAGTTGTAGCCTAACCAACGTGTCTTCCGCCCACTCAGTTCCGTCTCTAGCCGTTTCCTTGTGCCCCCCACCCTAGACAGGCAGTCTCCTCTAGTGACTACTTTGAATGTATTACTTCTAGTTCTAGTAGTAGACCAATTCTCATTGAAATTATCTAGTATGATTTTCCCAAGTTCTTCTCTGAATACTTGGTCTCTTAGCGCAGATGATTGCAATCGCCATATCAATCTACTCAGGTCCCCGTTCTAACAGCACAGGGGCATGATCCAATAGGAAGCGACCCAGTACCTTGGCCCCACCCACACTACCACACAACTCACTGGAGAGCAGAAACCTGTCGAGCCTACTGTAGACCGCGCGGGCCGGCGTATAACATATATACTATTAATTTTCACTGTGCGTTTCACGCCATATGACCAAACACTTAAGCTTGTCCATTACCCCTCTCAGGGCCACTGACATATTCAGCTCATTTTGGTGTTTAGAGGGGGTGTCTGTCTAGTGTGCCATATAGCATGCAATTGAAGTCACCCACTCATACGATTGGTATCCCAATGTATGGTAGTAAACGATTCTCCAACTCACCAAAGAAATCCGCATCATCCAGGTTTGGAGCATGAACATTCACCAGACACACTTCCATCCCATCCACATCGCCATGCACTATTACATATCTACCCACTACATCAGCTTCATTGTTGCGGAGCGTAAACACGACCTATGGAGCTATCCATATAGCTACCACCTGGCAAAGGAAGAGAAATTGGACGCAGACAATTGTGCCCTCCATTTTTGTGTGGAGTTTCTGTATTTCAGTATCTAGTAGGTGAGTCTCCTGTAACATAGCCACCTGTGTACCCTGTTACCGCAAATACATATGCACTCGATAACGCTTCACAAACTAGTTTAGCTCTCTCACATTCCATGTTATGATTTTATAGTGCCCCATGACCAACAATAACCACCAGTCGCAACCTGTATGTTACCGACCTGCCGTCCCCTGCCGTCGCTGCCAAACAACCCCATATCTTGAACACTGCAGACCCCCAACCCCCCTGGTTAGACAGTGTTTTAAACCGACGTGCATCCCCATATGATCCCCAAACATCACACCCCCATCCCAATTGTACACCTCATTAACAGTAGCTCAGTTTCCATCTGAACATTAAAAAATGCCAACAATAACAAAAACACACACACTCCACTCAGACATCATGCCACTCGCACCATCACAACCAACACCCATTAACATTTCTGTTGTCTCCACTATTGGTACAAAGGGTTGTGCCCTGCCCGGACCACTGGGGCGTCCATCAGCCGAGCCCACCCTAGCCCAATCGACAATCACTCTCTTGCATACCTCAGTCACTCATAGTCAATCACCTCAATGTTTATGTTCCCATTCAAGCATTAGCTCCTCCCAAAGAGTAAGGAGTTAGAACAAAAGTTGAGAGATCATTAGAATATTATGGATACAGGAGAGTGATGAGAAAAGAGTAAAGAGAGAAAGAGAGGGTCGGTGGGCAAGAGACAATGCCTACTCGCACCATTTGCATTGACCATCCGGATTCCCTGCACTAGTATGAGAAGAGGAGAAATGGGGGGGAGAAAGTGACCCCTTCAGATTCCAAACCCACACACCCCCAAGAGGGTGAAGGCACAAGTTGCATCCCAACAATACCCATATCTAGGTTACTCTGTTCACCACTGTGTCCTCTTTTCAAGCGTTCGTGCAGGATTTGTTTGCTCTGGAGTGTCTTAGACGACCTCACCCATGCTTGTGTCTGAACCTGTGGCCGTCACCACCTCGACCAGAGCTCTGGCAGTGTCCTGTTTAGCCTGTTGAGTTTCCAGGTCTATCCTGGGGGATCTCCTGCCCTTGCCTCCTGAGTCACCCCCCTCAGTTACAAGGACCCATCCCACTGCACCACCACCCTATGTGTCGATCTGGAACTTTTGCTGGGTTTTCCAGCGTTGCCTCTGCCAGTTCCACCCTGAGGGTTCACCGAGGATCTTGCCACCACTCGTGCCCTTCGCAGCACCCTTCCTTCACCATTGACCTCCAACCAGTCCCATACCTCCACCGGTGTTGTAAAAAAGTGCGTACGATCAGCATGAAGGACTTTCATCTTTGCTGGGTAGAGAAGCATGTACTGAAGATTCATGGCTCGCAATTTCTGCTTCACTCCAAGGAAGGATTCCCTCTGCTGTTGAACCATGTGGGTGTAATCTGGAACAATTAGACTTTTCTGGTTCTCAAACGTCAGAACCCCATCCCGTCGTGCTGCGCTAAGGATACTGTCCCTATCTCTAAAATTGAGGATCCTGGCGACGAGAGTTCTGGATGGAGCCCCCGGCGGCGGTACTTCAATGAGCGCCCAATGTGCAAGCTCTATTATGAAGACGGAGGAAAGCTCGGGCGTAGGCAGTGCCCCGATCCATTTTTCTAGGAAGAGTTCCGGTTCCCTCCCTTCGGCCCTCTCCGGGAAGCCAACAAAATGCAGGTTACATCTTCAGGATCGTCTTTCTGCATCCTCCACTCGGTGCTTCACGGACATTGTTTTTGTGAGAGCTCAGTAAGTGTCACCTTCAGGGCCGATACCTACTCCTGCAGCTCACTAATCGTTTTCTCCTTGGCCAGTGACTGCTCTGCGACCGTGCGAAGGTCCGCCCGCATCAGTGCCACATCCTGGGAGACCATGTCTATTTTTGCCTGCACGTTTGCGCTGGGGGATTCGATATCAGCCAAGATTTCAGATACCGTGGTCTCAGGTTGCGCCGCACCTCCCCCCTCGACATCCTGGGCAGCGGAGCAGTCTTTGGGGGCACACCCTAGGCTGTACACTGGTCCCTATTTATTTGCTAAGCAGCCCTCTGTAGATGAACCTTGCCCATAGCTTGGTATGCAGCTTGACATACCCACCAGTCCCTAGCTGTGGCACCCCATCACCAGTACACGGTGAGCAGGCCGCATCACCCGGCTCCCATGTGCGGGGACACTGATCTGCTGTGTAAAATGTCCTTCACCAGGAATGGCGGGCACCTGCCAGCGTGTCCCAGCCAGGGCAGGCAGTCACCCCAACTACTTGCGGTCAGGAGCCGCGGGGTAGGCAATGTCCTCAGATCCAGCAAATTCCTCACATGCACCACCCGTGCCCCTCTCAAGTGTTCATCCGCGTCCCACGCGGAGGCGCAGCGCTCAATTTCCTCTATGTTTACCTGCTCTCCATGCCAAGCACATCCAGCTTTCCCCCCCTAGTGGTATCTCCTAACCGCCATTCAGGACTGTAGGCCCTGCCCCACCTCTGAACCCTCTTTTTGTCTGGTCTGAGTGGCGCCACAAGTTCTATTATCTTTTGCGCTTCCAGTGTAGGGTGAGGTGATCAGGTACAGTGGACCAAGATCCTCATGATCTCCACTCGGGGAGCCAGCACCATGGTCCAGGCACTGCCTGCCCACCAGTGGGGGATGGGTGAGAGGGAGCAGGCAGGCCCTGATCCACGGGCTACGTTTGTGACCATATGGGGCTTACGAATGACTTGCAGCAGCCAGCTCGGTGAGTCTCTAACTCCCTCAGAACTGGCCAGCAGAAGGGAGATAGGAGGCAAGGCAATCACTGCAAGGTGGCCTCAAGGGCGTGGATGCCCCGACCAGGCCTCAACCCGATCCCCGTCGACATTAGGGCTCACTTCCGGGGCTGCATCCAGGCACCAAGTCCTCCCTCCACCCACTGGCTTCAGGGCCGCCGAGGGGGACCTCATCAATTTCCCAGAGGCACTTGATTCCCCAGCTTGTAAATCGTCTCCAGGGCCAAGGCTCATCTCAGGCTTGTGTTGCGCTGCACAAGAGTGGCCTATTACGCGAGTTTCGGCCTCGAGGTCGGGGGAGTCCCCGACCGGGCTACAGTCTGCCTGGCCAATCCCTGGGTTCAACACTTCCTCCGCATCCGGCACCGGGTTCCCTCTCTACCCTCCGGCCATGGGCCCCAGGAACCCCTGGGAGGGGGACTGCGGTCGCCACCTGGAAGGCCTCCACCCCCAGCACAGCATTCTTCTCTGGGACAGGCCTGTTTTTCACTGCACCAGCAGCCCAGCAGGTACACTGCAGCCACACATGCTGCCCCAGCCCAGACCGTCACCAATTATCACCTCTGGACCAGTCCACAGTGACTGTGACCCCCCAGTACTTGGCCACTGCCCCTCTCAGCAACAGTTGGGGCATATATGGTGTGTGGGCCTACGAACGGGTAGGATCTTGCAGGATTTTTATGCTGGCGGGCGCAGAGCTCCTTTAGGCAGCGTCCGCCTCTGTCGCCATCTTGGCCACACCCCCCCAAGTGTGTGACTTTCTGGTGAAAATAAGTGCTAATACGTGACAAAGTGCTAATGCATAAAATATGTAAAGTGAGGAAAAAGTATAAAATGTCTCAATCAGTTAGCATCTGTCCCTATACAGAATAATCTAGAGAACCCAATCTAAATTTGTTTAAAATTTTTGGGGTGAAGAGACTGTAGGAAATGGATTGCGGCGAGGCGTCAACGTTTCGACTCAGGAGCATCCGTAATTAAACCAACGTCACACCGGGTCTTCTTCAGGACAATAAGAAGGACAGCCAATGAAGGTGGGGTTTTGTTCCACACGCAAATCCACCTACAGGTTGGATTCTTCGTATAGCCAGCGCTCGTTTAAAATTTTTGAGATCTTCTGAGTTGATATATGGATCCTTATGTCGGAAAAGCAGCTGATTCATTCAGCTGGAGATTAATCAATAGTATTATTGCGGCTGCACAAGTCGGGGAATTCCCTGAATGATTCCCCTTGAATGATTCAAAATCCTCCAGTGGAGCAAGAACTGCAGTGGCAACCAAACAGTGCTTCCCTTGGAGAGATACATTCTGAATGAGGTCCCTCTGAAGCTTTGTTTTTTCTGCGAGAAGTGTAGAGCATGACATGAGTTTGCATATTTCACAAGCATACTTGGCATCTTATACTTGTTCTCGGTAGGCTGAAATAATGTTTAATTACTAAAGACTCTATATACTTTCATCCTAGTCATTCTTGAAACTCCCAGGCTGCCAGAGACATCTTCTAGGATACTGGGGAACAGATAGCTGTGGGAGACAGACTCATTCACTCCCTGTATAGCAAGAACCTTACCAAAGTCCAGTCTCAACTGGTCAGATGGCTCTGTCACAAAGATGCCCTTCTGTTCCCTATATTTCCCTGGGACCATAAGGTGCCAACTGTTTGATCCGTGACAAGCCCTGCTAAAGGTTGCATATAAGCTGAATCTGCAAATAGGAGAACGTTTGACCATGCTATTAAAAGTGTCCAGCAAATCAAGGGAAAAATCCTTCTTTTACTTTTGCAAAAATGAAAATGGGTGAACAAAGCAAAATGATGATCTGATGGTAGGGATCCATTAATCATTGTTGCCACCTTTAATATAACTCTGGCCCAGCATAATGAGGGTAAGTGTTGTTTCTTTCTAAATGAGGAAATATATGGCATGTGAATGTCCAACACAATATAATATTAAGCCTGGCAATACAATAGAAATTCTGATAATATTGTGGACAGCAATAACATTAAATAATTAAATTTCTTATATAATGGTGGTACTGATTTAATATTGGTAATTCTTTCTACATTGTCAGCATCCATTGCATGAGATGGAGACAATAGGTCATTTGAGGCAACGTCTCTTCCTGTGTGTCAGTAGTACATGTAAAGATTTGATGAAAAATACAAGCTGATGTTTGGTTACAAAATGTTTAATTAGTAAAAAGTAAAAAATGTATTTCAGGACAAAAACATGCTTATTAATGACAAAGATATGCCTTTTGTTTTGGTGAAATAAGATTGGTTTTCAAAAATTGACAATGGGAGGCAGATGCTGGAGCAGTGTCTGCTTACAATGGTTCTATCCCACTGCTTCCTGGTTCGTGCTCCCAGTTGTGCTCCTCTGAGGGACGTGAGGCATGTGACGAGCAGTGAGGCACCAACAGGTGCTGTGGGAGTTGCAGTGATGGGTGAGGAAATAGTGGCAGTGGTCTCTGATTCTTCTCCTGGGTAGTTGGGATCCCCACTAGAGCTTTGACCGCTAGATAAGGCTTGAGAATTGTAGTCACCTGACCAATGTCGCTGTCCTTGTTGGTGTTGGTCTCATTCTTGATACAGACTGAAGTCCAGGTGCCTTCCTGGTATGATCAATCAATCAATCAGAAACATTTATAGAGCGCGCTACTCACCCGTGAAGGTCTCAAGGCGCTGAGAGGGGGGGTGGGTGCTGCTACTATTCGAAAAGCCAGGTCTTGAGGTGTTTCCTGAAGGTGAGGTGGTCCTGGGTCATTCGTAGGTGTGCGGGGAGGGAGTTCCATGTTTTGGCTGTCAGGTAGGAGAATGATCTTCCTCCGGCAGTGGTTCTGCGAATCCGTTGAACAGTGGCGAGGTCGAGGCTGGCGGGGCGGAGCTGGCGGGCGGGAGTGTAGAACGAGAGGCGGTTGTTGAGGTATTCGGAGCCTATGTCGTGGAGCGCTTTGTGTGCGTGGGTGAGGAGCCTGAATGTGATCGTCTTGTTGATGGGGAGCCAGTGCAGGTTTCTAAGGTGGGCGGATATGTGGCTGTGGCGAGGGATGTCGAGGATGAGTCGTGCGGAGGCGTTCTGTATGCGTTGTAGTCGTTTCTGTAGTTTGGTGGTGGTTCCTGCATATAGGGCGTTTCCGTAGTCCAGTCGGCTGGTGAAGAGGACCTGGGTGACCGTCTTTCTGGTTTCGGTGGGGATCCACCGGAAGATCTTTCGGAGCATGCGCAGGGTGTTGAAACATGATGACGAGACGGCGTTGACTTGCTTGGTCATCGTGAGGGAGGAGTCCAGGATGAATCCCAGGTTGCGTGTGTGGTCCACGGGTGTCGGCGCGGAGCCCAGAGCTGGGGCCACCAGGAGTCGTCCCAGGCGGATGGGGATTGTCTGAGGATGAGGACCTCCCTCTTGTCTGAGTTCAGCTTCAGGCGGCTGAGCTTCATCCATTCTGCGACGTCTTTCATTCCTTCCTGTAGGTTGGTTTTGGTGGTGGCTGGGTCTTTGGTGAGGGAGAATATCAGCTGGGTGTCGTCGGTGTAGGAGATGATGTTGATGTTGTGTTTTCGTGTGATGGCGGCGAGGGGGCTTATGTAGATATTGAAGAGGGTCGGGCTGAGCGAGGAGCCTTGGGGTACGCCGCAGATGATCTTGGTGGCTTCTGAGCGGAAGGGAGGGAGGCGGACTCTCTGGGTCCTGTCGGAGAGGAACGAGGTGATCCAGTCCAGGGCCTTTCCTTGGATCCCAGTGTTGTAAAGGCGGGCTATTAGGGTGCGATGGCATACGGTATCGAAGGCTGCCAAGAGGTCCAGGAGGATGAGGGCGGTTGTTTCTCCGTTGTCCATCAGGGTCCTGATGTCGTCGGTGGCTGCTATGAGGGCAGTCTCGGTGCTGTGGTTGGCTCAGAATCCGGACTGGGATGGGTCGAGTAAGTTGTTTGCCTCGAGGAAAGCAGTCAGATGTTTATTGACGGTCTTCCTAATGACTTTGGCCGGGAAGGGAAGAAGAGAGATGGGGCGGAAGTTCTTGAGGTCTTTAGGGTCCGCTGTGGGTTTCTTCAGCAGGGCGTTGATTTCTGCGTGCTTACATCTCTCGGGGAAGGCGGCTGACGCGAACGAGGTGTTTATGATGTTTCGGAGATGGGGTGCGATGATGGTGTCCACTTTGTTGAAGATATGATGGGGGCATGGGTCCAAGGGGGAGCCGGAGTGGATGGAGTTCATGACGTTGGTGGTGTCTTCAGTGCTGATTGGGGTCCAGGTGTTGAGGGTGGTGGTGGGGGTCGCTGGTTGGGTGGCTGGAGGCAGAGTCTGGGGTCCGTAGCTGTCGTGTATGTCTGCGATCTTTTGGTGGAAGAACGTGGCGAGGGAGTTGCTGAGTTTTTGTGATGGTGTGATGTAGTTGTTGCTGGCGGCGGGGTTGGAGAGCTCTTTGACGATGTTGAAGAGTTCCTTGCTGTTGTGGGTGTTGTTGTCTAGTCGCTCTTTGAATGATGTCCTCTTGGGGGTGCGGATCAGCTGGTGGTGTTCGCGGGTGGCGATCTTGAGGGCTGTCATGTTTTCTGTAGTTCGTTCGTGGCGCCAGGCTTTTTCGAGGGTTCGGGAGGATTTCTTTGATTCTTTGAAGGCGTCTGTGAACCATGAGGTTTTCCTGTTGCCGGTCATGCCTGGGGGGTTCTTCAGTGGTGCGAGGTCGTTGGCACAGTTGGTGATCCACTATGCGAGGTTGTGGGCTGCGTCGTTGGTGTCGGCGGCGTCGGCTGGCGCGTTCTGGCTCAGCGTTGAGTGGAGCTGGTCTGTGGTGATTTTGCTCCAGCATCTGTGGGGGATTTGTTGCGTGCGGTGGAGTGATGTATTCTTTTTGAAGGTGAAGTAGATGCATCTGTGGTCGGTCCAGTGTAGTCCGGAGGAGTGGCTGAAGGAGACGTGGTGGCTGGCGGAGAAGATGGGGTCGAGCGTGTGCCCGGCAATGTGGGTGGGGGTGTTCACCAATTGCTTGAGTCTGAGGTTGTCGAGGTTGTCGAGCAGGGTGGTGGTGTTGTTGTCGCTGTTTTTCTCCAGGTGGAAGTTCAGGTCCCCTAGGAGGATGTATTCTGGTGAGGCTAGGGCGTGTGGGCTGATGAAGTCGGCGATGGTTTCGCTGAATTGTGTGCGTGGGCCCGGGGCTCTGTAGATGAGCGTTCCTCTAAGGGTGGTCTTGGGGTCTGTGTGGATCTGGAAGTGTAGGTGTTCGGCGGCGGAGAGTGTGTCTTTGGTGATGGTCGTGATGTTGATGGTGTTCCTGTAGACGATGGCGATTCCTCCTCCGGTTTGGTTGACGCGGTCTTTCCGGGTGATCTTGTAGCCGTCCGGGATGGCTATGGCCATGTCGGGGGCCGAGGAGGCGTTCATCCAGGTTTCCGTGAGGAAGGCGACGTCTGGTGCTGTTGTGTTGAGAAGGTCCCACAGTTCGACGGCGTGTTTGTGGACAGAGAGCGTGTGTTGAGAAGGATGCACTTGAGGTGGTTGTTGTGAGGTCCGGTTGGTGGTCTGCAGGCTCGGAGGCAGGTGTATTTGCAGGCTTGACAGGTGAAAGGTCCGTGGGTTCGCTTCGGGGTGGCTCGGTAGCAGGCGGGTGTTCGTCTGGTGTTGAGTGCGTTGATGGCGGCTGAGTCGTATCTCAGTCAGGTGCTCTCAGTCAGGTGCGAGTGGCGCGTCCGCTGTGCGGCCTCTATATGAGGGGCTGTGGGTGGGAGGAGCAGCTGGGGGGCGGGAGCGGGGTGGTGAATGGGGACAGCGGGGGGCGGGGCCTTATGGACGCATCGGCGGGAGATGGTGGTACGGAGGGAGGGGGGGAGGGGGCACAAGGGCAACGAAGAACGAGGCGCACACAGTGAACGGGGGCACAGAATGAAAAAACGGGGAGAGGGGCACAGGGCACACAAGAAACCAGGCAACAGAGATCAGGGGTTTCAGAATAAAAACGGGGGAGGGGCCAGGGCAGACAAGAAAACGAGGCATCAGAGATCAAGGGCACAGAATGACAAAACGGGCAGGACAACAGGAGACCAACAGTGAGCAGGGTCACAGCGAACTTGCTCAGGCGGCAGGCGGCAGCGAGACACTAGCGGGGTAGCGCCACAGGAGGACCGAGTGGCGGCTGGGGGGGCGACCTACCTGATGGCAGGGTCAAAGGTCGCATCAGGTGCATCAGGTGGGTGACATTTTACTTTTGGGTGGGACCCAGCGGGCCGCAATTGGAGTGTCTTTTGTGTATGGCAAGCTCACTTACCTCATTGTTGTTCTTCATTCTCAGCTAGTTAGCTCCAGCAGACTCATAGACAATTGATGGCAGCACCAATGTAGCATGTCTTGGTATTACCATTGATCACTCGTGCAGTGTTATTACAGTTATTTTGCTAACGTGGGCAAAGAGCATAGGTAGAAACATTTATCATGTCAGAAAGAATAATCAACAAACTTTTACTTTTGGCATCCTGCAGGTTTCTACTCTTGAGACAGAAAATCTGAAAAATGTAAAAGAGACCATCACAATTATCACAACTTACCTCCCGACAAATCAACTCATGCCTGACCAGGAAAGGACATCACAACAAAAAACAGTTCTGGAGAAACCTTATAACAGGATTTCACTGTGCAAATGTGAGCATGAGATCCATAAAAATGTTTTGCATAGTTTATTGAAACCAATACAAATACAACAAATTATAGGAAAACACAAAAACCTAACAAAATTGCTAGTAAAGGTATGTTTATAGAACTAGGCTTAAAAATGAAACAATAATTATGCCACACTTACTACATATGTGGGAGCTATGGAGTATTTTATCAGTTTAACATTGCATGACTAGACACAGATTTAAAAGTTCCTCCGACCTGTTTTGTCAAAATATTAATCAAAACCACAATCATTGAGATTTTCTCATGGTTACACTCAAGTTAAAAAAAAATGTTTGCTGGTTACAACCAAACTATTGAATGGGAGGAAATTTTCTTGGCATCCTGCACCTGTTGATGTAAACAGTTAAAATTTCACATAGAAAAGTAAGTGAAACCTGAATATCTGGGTATTAAGTCGGATATCTGTGACCCAATTCATTAATTTTTAGACTGCCATTCAGAAGTAAATTTCCCACTAAAGTGCCAACATGTCGCAGGTGTTGTGGTGCTGGTATAAAAAATATTCAAGATCACCTTGGCTGTGCATGTTGTAAGCGTGCACATCATATTTTTGAATTTTAAATTCGAATTTTTGCAATTTGAGATTTAATCCAATACATTTCTGGTTTCAAAAACAAATTCAGCAGTAAATTTTACCATTTATTTCCCAAGTTGCAAAATGAGTTATGCATATTTACAAGTTACTCTTCACAAGCCAATAATCTTGGTTTGTTTCTTTGAATTCTGGACAGTTTTAATGAACTGTACACGGTCCATTAACAAACTTGCAGAGATGTCCATCTCAGTTGCCTTTCCTTTCATTCAAATGCTCCAACAAGAAATATATTGACAAAGACACATCTAAAATGTTATAGTGGTTTATGTTGTTCAGGTGGTTTAGTGCAGTAGACGTAAAATAAACAAAATCAGACTGCGGACCTTGAAGGTCTAACCTGAAACCTTGCGATTGATGGTAAAAGAGCTGCAAAGAAAAGGGGCCCCCTGGTACTAATGTGAAGTTCACCTAGACAGGGAAATACATAATGTAAATAATTTAGGGCAACTTCAAAATATAAAAAATTCTCAGAACATGTCAGAATAAACAATAGTGACACTAATGATTAGAAAAATAAAAAAAATGTTTATTCAGACTTCTTAATTATAGTAATACATATAAAACACATAATAAATCTAGTCCTACAGAGACCACCAATTAAACAACATCCTAACTACATTCATTCATCACACATTCATACTACACTCTATTGACCATGTTGATACACATTATCTATTTGAAAATCACAATTTAAATCGCAATTGATGTAGCGAAACAGTTCAATGAACACATGATTGTTGAAGTGGTTTCCAAAATAGCTTTTGAAGTTGGCCTAGATTATTTACATTATTGATTGTAAAAGAGTCCTTTCAAGACCACCATAGATGCAAGGGAAGCCTATCTCAATTCACAAAAGAGATAATGTTTACCTTTACGATCATCAAGTAGCTGGCATGATCCACTATGCGTGCTACTCCAAGGGCTGTATTATGTAATGTGCCCTGGAGGCACAACGGGCATGTGCGCCCGGTTTGCACGCTACCAGAGTACTTTGTTTTACAGAAAAGGCTGCAGACGCTCGCGCTGCCCTTTCTGTAATATAGACAGTACTGTTGCACATATAGTGCCATATTATAGACGTGGGCAAGGAGGCAAATAAGCTGTCAGGTTGCGCACTGTCAGTGTGCGCCCTGATCGCAGCAATCTGGAGGGGGTAAGGGAGTCCTATGGAGCCCCCAGGCATGTCCTGGCAGGCAGGTGCAGTCACTCATTACACCCGCCTGCAAGTGGATCTCTCTTCCCTGTTAAAAGTGCAGATAGGTTGCTGCCTGCACAGTGAAGCAAGGAGCGGCTGCATCAAAGCTGCTTCATTTTTCACTTGAATGCTCTACCCCCAGGGCAGCATGACTTCATGGCTGACCTGGGGGCAGTGCATTCAATGTAATAAGGCACACTTTCCCTATTTGCGTCAAGTGCACCTGTTTTAGGGTGTGCTGTGGCGCATACAGGGAAAGTGCCCCCTATGTTTAATAGGGCCCCAAGTGTGTTCTAAATATTACTTGTGCCAATTTCACTGTATTTAAAGGTAGAGTTCATTCAGGTCTGATATTCCATTAAGAAATCTGAGATAACTAAGTTGGTTATGTTGTGCTATCCACCCAGGGCAAAGGATCATTATAAAAATGTCAGTGAAGTTTAGTTTCATTAATATCAGATTTTGGGCTGTATTATGGAAAGTGCCCCGGGGCGCAATGGGCGTGTGCTCCCACATTACGCCCCTGGGGCCTTTGAAAATACAGAAAGGGCTGCAGGCACTTGTGCAGCCCTTTTTTTTTGTGTCCTCATTTGCCTTATCCCCACAACAACAAAAAGAAGTAACCTCCCTCTTTCTTTACGTGTCCTGGTGTTCTCGTTGTTTACTGCCCACAACCAAAGACACTCACTTACTCGGGGGAGGCACGTGGGAAAAATAATTTTTTACTCCATCTAGGTTATCACAAAACCTGTCGGACAGTATAACCGGGAGACCCTTTAAGGAAGTCCGAGGAGCAATACAGGCATAATCATAGGACCTGGGGAAAAAAAAAAAAAAAAAACCCCGACCCCTACTGCCTATTTCTCAACAGGTCCCAAAATGCCAATTTGTTCTTATTACAGGATCTGGCCAAGTCAACTTTGGAGACTTCATACAGTGAAGACAGCCATTCTGAATGCGTCCGTGCTGCTGGTTCTGTCCAATACTTGCATATTTGCCTCCTTGCCAGAAGCATTGCGTAGAAAAGCAGTGATTTTGCTGGGCCAACAATATTATCGTCCAGGCCGAAGATTATAATCTGTAAACTGATAATCAAAGGGGTTCCCAAGATTGATTCCATAGATGTTCTTACTTTATCCCAAAATTCAGATAAAAAGGGGCAGTCTTTAAACATATGTGTGTCTGATGCTTCTGGGAAACCACATTTGTTACAGACTTTTCCGGGCTGGAATTTCGAGAGTTTAAGGGGGGAGAGGTATGCTCTATGGGCTGTGAAAATGTGATTACGCCTAAGCTAAGCAGGTTTGACTATTCTATAGAGAGTATTAAATGATTCCCTCCACAGCAAGTCACACTGTTTATTCAGCTGTGCTCCCCATAGTTCATCAGCTAATGTAAATTCGCCATCCACTTCCTCTGCTATGGCCCAATACCATAATGAAATCTCTCTTCTCCCTCTAGGTTTTACTACCAGTTGATCTTCTAGATTGCTATCTTTCCCAAGGGGAACCTTGCTTTTAAGCTGTGAGTGGAACCAGCTATTTAATTGGAGATATTTAAACTTAGATAAGCCGGGACCCACAACCTCACGAAGATCCTCCCAAGAAAGCAAGACTGGCCCATTTAACAAGTCTCCCCACGTCAAAAGCCCAGACTCTCTCAGCGGAATACTCAGAGAGTCACGGAGACATGCAGGAGTGCCCAGGGAATCCCATAGTGGTGCCCTTGTTGAGAAATAGCCCAGCCCGGTTCCCTGTAAGGTCTTCAATTTAACCTTTTTAAAAAAATGTTGGTCTCCAAATTTAAACAAGAAACCAGATTCTGACAAGTCGGATCCCCTTAACATAGCCCGATACATTACTCCCACCGCAGTGTCAGTTGGCATTTTCAGCAGCATTCGAGAGTGGGTCAGCTGGAATGCCCAAGCATAATACTGCAAATCTGGTAAAATGCCACGCGCCCCTTCTCCCTCTTCCGCCTAAGTTTCTTCCAGGCTAACCTAGTTGCTCTGTGCTTCCAGATAAATGAGTTTATTATACTTTGGCATTTAGCTAATTGTTTTATATCAAAAGCAAGTGGTATTGAATTAAAAAGAAATGTTATCTTCGGGAGGATGGACATTTTAACCAAGTTGATCCTTCCCAAGATTGTTAGAGGGAGATGCAGCCATGAGTTGAGCTGTTTTTGACATTGTTTAAATATGCGCTTAAGGTTGACTTCCGGGATATCTTCTAGCTTCTGAGTTATTGTTATACCAAGATACCTCATATTAGTGACAATGTCATGATGTGGGGTCTCCATATTCCAGGCCATTAACTTGGACTTGTTAGCGTTGATTTCATACCCCGATATTGCCCCGAATTCCTCTGCCCGTGTAACGATACTGGAAAAGGCTGTATCAAGGTCAGCTGTAAAAACCCAGCTATTATCCGCAAACAGGGCCACCTTCCTCTCCCACTCTCCAAATTTAAACGGGACGATGTTAAAATCGTCTCTAAGTGCCTGTGCAAATGGCTCTATATAAAGGTTAAACAGGAGAGGGGAGAGGGGGCAACCCTGTCGGGTGCCTCTTGTAATCGCAAAAGAGTCAGTCAATATACCATTAACAAGTAGTCTGGCCATAGGGGCTTTATACAGCAAATCAATGACCTTACGAAAGCCTTTTCCTATGTTAAATTTATTTAACACCTCCAAAAGATATGGCCAATAGACCCGATCAAAGGCCTTAGTTGCGTCCAATGTTAAAACCGCCAATGGGAGGGAAAAGGCAGAAGCGATATCAATAGCACCTATTAAGTCATAGGTAAGTTCTGCCAATTGGCGCCCTTGAATAAAGCCCTTTTGATCTTTGTGAATAATATTACCCACTACTGCCCCCAATCTTTTTGAGAGTATTGAGGCAAATATTTTATAGTCACTATTTAAAAGTGAAATAGGGCGGTATGAGCCACAATCTGTTGAAGCTTTCCCAGGTTTTAAAATTAAGACAACAGTGGCATCACTCCAAGAGCGAGGGGGGGGATCGCCTATCACAAGAATGTTATTAAAAAGCTTCACCAACACTGGAACAATAGACTCGGAGAGTGCCTGATATAGTTCTCCTGGGAGGCCGTCTGGGCCAGACGCCTTTCCAGATTTGGAGAAGTTGATTGCATCTCTAACTTCTTTTTCGGTAATTTCTTTGTCTAAGCCTACCTGTTGTTCGTTAGTAAGGCTCGGTAGACAGATCTTTTCAAGCCATCTCTTCCTGCTCTCGGGATCCTCAATGGTATCGTTAGTATATATTGCTTGAAAGAAATCCCGAAATGCCGACCCAATATCTGAGTTAGATGAACGTGGCAAAGCCTCCCCTTCCACCATAATCTGCTTGATGTGGTTTCATGCCTGGACAGATTTAATTTTCCATGCAAGTATCTTGCCGGCACACTCCCCGAACTCAAAATTTGGAGATTTTGCTTGCTTGCCATCTGCGAGCGATTCTCTCATGGAGAGTGGTCTCTAATTGATTTTTAAGAGAGGCCAGCTCTTGCAAGTCTGCCTCTGCAATTATCCCTGGTTGAATGTTTAGATTTGATTGTAGTCTAGCCATATCTTCTTCCAACCTCTTGACAGCATTGTTAAATTCCTTTTTCCTGAAAGAAGCTCGATTAGTAATACAGCCTCTCCAGAAAGCTTTCAGGGTATCCCATACTACTGATACGTTAGCTGTATCTAGGTTAGTGTCAAGGAACTGGGTGGTCTCGAGAGCAAGATAGTTTATCTCTTCCTCTATTAATAAAATAGTATGGTCAAAAGACCACGACCTGGATTGTTATTTTTGTATAAAGGAAAGGCTAAAAACTAGTGCCGAGTGGTCTGATAAATGAGAAGGGAGGTACTCAATATTTTTAACCAGGTCGTTTAAATAGCGCATAGTCGATCCTAGATTTATGATGGTATTTTAAATTAATGAATGAAACCCCCAATTGGTCGCCTACGTGTTCTCTCCAGATATCAGAAAGACCAAGCTCCCTCAAAATATTTACGAGAATCTGGCGTGATTTAGATGATGCAACCGCTCGTGACTTCGGGGATTTGTCTAGACTTGGATCTAAGACGATATTAAAATCACCCATCCATATAATAGGGTCAAAAAAGTTGAGCAGATGGTTACGTATAATCTCCAGACTAGAGGGGTCGTCCTGATTGGGCCCATAATAAACCACCAAGGTAAGAGGTATATCCCCTAACAATGTTTTCAGTATGAGCCATCTACCACTTGAGTCCTCCCTACACTCCAATACCTGTGCTCTAGCTGATTTTTTAAATAAAGCCAACACCCCCCTGATGTTAGCTGACTGGTCTGCACAAACAAAAGTGTCAACCCACTTCTGTTTTCTTAGTAGGTCTATAATTTCAGGCTTTAATAGGTGTGATTCCTGGATGGCAATGACCTGCGCTGACGAATCTCTTCAGTATTGCAAGATTTTATCTCTTCTGTTCCTCGTGCGCAAGCCATTGACATTCCAGGAGAGAAAATGTATCAATACTATAATAAATCCATCAGCCCACCTATCCAAGCCAGGAAAAAGAAATTGAACATCAGAGTGCTTTGAATTCTATCTTTCTGGAAGATTAAGCAAATAAAATAATAGTGGAGTATCGACAAACAAGGACATTTTGCTTTATTTATACCTATACCCCCCCCCCCACCCATTGGGAAACCCAACCCCGAAATCCATGGCCTGATAGATGGCCAATTTACATCCCACCTTCTACTCACCCACCCCGTCCACCAAAAATTTGCTAATGAAGATTATGTGAGATTTATCTAATGCTAAAAATAACAGCAGTGCAAATACTTAGAAAAATGAACAGTACTCCCACCCAGCCCATCACCTTGTTTTCTCAGGAGGAAACCTTACTCAACTAAATATTACCCCTTTTCTCCTTTTATTTTTCTTTTCTCTTTCTTATTTCTTATTTCTCTTTTTTCTTTTGTTTCCTTCCTTTCTTTTCCTTTTTTTTTTCCTTCCTCCTTTTCTCTTTCCTCTTCCCTTTTTTCCCCTTTCTTTTTCTTTTGTCCCGTTTTAAGGGCAGAATTTTTGTTTTGTTTTTATTCTGTCATAATATATTTATTTATTTATTTTATTTTCATTTTTCATTTTTCCTTCTACCCTTCTCTCGATTATTTCTCCCAAAAAAAAGAAAAGAGAGGGGGGGAACGCTGACCCTTTAGTACTCAAAATAGAGATCATTCCTTCTCCCGCGAGGCGCAAGTCAGGGTTTCCAATAACTCATCAGCCTCAAACGGGGTTCTGATATTGTACATCTTGTTATTATACATAATCTTGAGAAAGGCTGGAAATTTCTAATGAACAGTAGCCCCTACTGACCTGAATTTATCCATTCGCTGGCCAAGTTCCCATTACCGCTCGAGAGTTACTCTAGATAAATCGGAGCGGACCTCGAATGAAAAATCAGGCCCCTTCAGTGATTTGGCCTTAAGCGCTAGATTCAAGATTTTCTCTTTTATTGAGTAGGTGAGGAAATTTATGAGAATCTTCCTCGGTTTAGGTCTACTTGGGTTCCGACGAAATGGATCTCTGTGGATCCTCTCGATATCTTGCTCTAGAAACCCCACAGATTCGTCTAGGTTTAAGGAGTCCTTGAGCAATGTCACAATATAAGTCTTGAGATCACTTCCCTCTTTACCCTCTGGAATTTTTAAGAGGCGTAGATTGTTCCTACGTGAGTTATTCTCAAGGGACTCTACTCTTTCACGTAGGACGTCGCCGTCCCTACGTAATGATTGGATTTTAGCCTCAGCTGACCCCAGGCTAGCTTTAAGATGCTTTACAGAACCCTCCAAGTTTTCCGTTCTTAAATTCAGTAGGTCCACCTCTTCTCCAGGGCGTCACATGCCGCTCGAATCTCAGTCTGATTTTCCTCAGAAACAGCGAACCCCTGTTTTATATCACTTTTCAGCGAGAGGAACAGTGCCTCTATTGATCTAGTGCCCAGCCCACCCCCTTTTTTCTCGCTCGTCTCGTCATCTACCAAAGAGACGGGAGTCACTCAAGGAGATTCCTCCTGTAAGTCAGTTGAGTTTAAGAGTTCAGGAGCTGATGTCTTGGTTACCGGAGCCAAAGTTGATGCCGGCAATTGTGGCACAGGGGGCGTAGAAGATTCAGAGATTTCAGAAGGAGTGGATATCACCAAAGAAGGAACAGTGGAAGTAGCGGGATTAGCCATCCTAGAAGAGCTAGAGGGAGAACAAAAGGAATCTACACCGGGAACAGATGATCTATCCCACTGACAGGATGTTTCTTGGTTTGTGACGTTCAAAATCTGCAGTTGAACTTTAAAAAAAGAACGTAGAGAGGGGGTAACCTTTATAGGAGCTGCCTGTAAAAGTGTGTTGATTTTGCCTTTAGCCCTTTTGACACTCCTCCCTTTTACTTGATAATTCTGGAAGGCTGTAACTTGCCCTCCATGAGGCTCTTCTTGTGCAGCCCTTTTTGTAACACAGTTAGCACTGGGGCACATATAAAGCCATCCCTATCACCGGAGGGTGCTTCCTCCTTTACATGGGAGCATGGCCCCATGCAAATGAGGGAACCCCTTTGCCTCTGTGCCTGTATCGTATTATACACAAACTGTAATGGGGTGGCCCTGTGTCCCTCAGAACCTGGGCGCTAATACAATAAACTACAAGTGGTTCTGCTAGGTGGACTATTTCTTAGCGTTTCATAAAAAATACATATAAAGAAACACATCGAAAATAATATTGCATGATTTCACAGTCAGTGTATTATTCTGTTTTTTTCTTTTCATGCATGGCTGCCAGATAAACATTACACTCAATGAAAGACAAGTGTGTGAGACTTTCTGGTTAAAATAAGTGACAAAGTGGTAATGGGCATACAATAAACATGTACAGTGAGGAAAAAGTTTAAAATGTCTGAATCAGTTACTCCCCGTACCTATTCAGAATAATGTAGAGACCCCTGACCTAAATTCCTTTTCAATTTTTGGGGTGAAGAGACTGTAGGAAATGGATTGCTGCGAGGCGTCGACGTTTCGACCGAGGAGCGTGCATAAATAAACCAACGTCACAGTGGGCCTTCTTCAGGACAATGAGAAGGACAGCTGGTAAAGGTGGGGTTTTGTTCCACACGCAAATCCACCTAGAGGTTGAATTCTTCTTATAACCAGCGCTCGTTTTAAATTTTCAAGATCTTCTGAGTGGATATATGGATCCTTATGTCGGAAAAGCAGCTGAATCATTCAGCTGGAGATTAATCAATAGTATTACTGCTGCCGCACAAGTCGGGGAATTCCCCAAATTATTCCTCTTGAATGATTCAAAATCCTCCAGCGGAGCAAGAACTGCAGTGGCAACTAAACAATGCTCCACTTGGAGAGATACATTCTGCATGAGGTCCCTCTGAAGCTTTGTTTTTTCTGCAAGAAAGTGTAGAGCATGACAAACCAGGAATTCATCAAGCCCCCCCCCAAGTTTACTGGGCATCTTATACTTGTTCTAGGTAGACTGCAATAACTTTTTAAGTACTAATGACTCTAGATACCATCATTTTTTTTAAACATACTTTATTAGTTTTACAGCACAGAAACATTAGTCATTTATTGGTGCCAGATGTTGGCAGCGTTAATCTCAAATGTCCTTTCAATCATACAGTTCCAAGTTCTAGAATAAACCCCAAATTACATACCAACCCATTGTCTCAAAATTAACGGTTCAAAGAAAATTAGACAAAATTACTAAAGTACATCCCTCCCTGTTAATCAATGCCCACACGCTATAGCCTCACCATGAATCATAACATTTCTAATCTAACAAATCTCCCATCCCATCCCTTCCCCTCTCCCACCCCCATGCATATCGCTTCCAGTATTATACCTTACAATCAATAACCATCAACATTGCATAGTTGATGGTAGTCCAGTAGTCTGAGAATGTGAACATGTGCATGCTTCAACTCCATGATCGCCTACCCTATGTGTATCAAGTTTGTCCTTGTCATTGCTGCTGTGTGCTATTGTGGCACCGCTCTGACTCCGGCATGAGCGGCTCAGTATCATCCTCACTATCAGTGTCTGGGTCTTTCAATAATCCTTCCAAGTGCTCCCATGCCCTGGCCGCCTCCAACGCCCTCTCACTCCCCATCCTCTTTGCCAATTGCAGCCGCACTATCCCATCACATTCCACCCATTTAATGAATTATTTTTTCAATCTAGCTACTCCAGGGGCCCCTCTCGCTTTCCAGTGCATCGTGATTACCCTTTTTGCCAGCAGTAAACCCATATTTATGAACTTACTAGTGATCTTAGTTTTAGCCGTATGGGGAAACCAATGTATGACACATGGCCCCAGAGCCAGTCACAAATCTCTATCCGTCACTGCATTCAACAGGGCGACCACCTCAGTCCAATAGCTAGCTATTAGCGGGCATCCCCAAATCATGTGAGGGAAATCCGCTCCCTCTCCTCTACAGCCGAGCATTCATCTGTGTCCCTGTTAAAGTATGCTTTGATTTTCGCCGGGGTTAGGTAAGCCCTATGCAAAATATAGAAGTGCACCAGTTGAAAACGAGCATTCCTGGTGCTCTTCCACACCGTTTGACTATTTCAGCCCAGGCCCTATCCGGTATATCATCACCCACATCCACCTCCCACTTGCGCTTCAGTCCTTCCAAAGGAGCCAGCTTCTCCTGGGTCATACACTTATAGAGGCACGTGACCACCTTATATTTCCCAGCAGCAGTCACAATATACTGGCATCCCAAAGAAGTCGTAGGTTCGGCCTGGCCTTCCTTCCAGTGCGCTCGGATGGCCGCAGTGAGTGCAGCATGCAGCAAAAAGTCTCCCCACCGCTACTCAAACCTCTCCTGCAATATATGGAAGAGAAGCATATTCCCATCCTCATACAGATCCCCAATAGTAGTTAGCCCTTTCTTGTCCCAATCACTCAATTCCCGCCAGGAGCCCCCATGGGGAAGTGCCTCACACATAGAGAGCGGTATATCAAAAGCATACAGCACTGCCATACCTGCTCGTTTAAAACTCCGCCTCCAACATTGCCTTGCCTTCTTAAGGTCCTCAGGGAGGTCACCTATCCAGACAGGAATGTCCAGCAGGATTTGTGAGAGCAGCCTCAGTTCTGGAGCTCCCCCTCTCTCCTCCTCCGGGCCCCACAATCTCAGCGCCATTGTCTGTGTCAACCACTGCAGCTGTGCAGCTAAGAGTAAGTTTCAAAATCAGGAACCGCCCATCCACCCTCCGATCATGGGCGCTGTAATACAGATAGGGCTACCCGGTGCCTCCCAGTGCCCCATAAAAAGCCTGTGATCATGGATGTGAGTGGTTTAAAAACCTGCGCCAGGATCCAAATTGGTAGGGTTGCAAAGTAGTATAGCAATTGGGGGAGGGCCACCATTTTAAGTAAGGCCACTTGCCTGCTACCGACAATGGAAGTGATCCCCAGAACTTGAAACTGTCCACCAACCCTCTTATCGCTCTAACTACATTGCCTTCTAGTAAATCCGGGCTTGCATGATAGATCTGGACCCCTAAGTATGGGAGGCACCTATGTTCCCACCTCACTCCTGCTACATTCTGCGAACCAACCCTATTGCCATCTGTTGGAAACAGGCATGATTTGGCCCAATTAACTCTGGGGCCAGACACCTCTCCTAGGTCGTGCAATAGCGCCTTCGCTCCAAATAGCGCTTGCCCTGTGTCTGCTAAGAACATGAGTAGATCCGCTGCATAAAAGGCTATATGGTGGGTCTGCCCTCGTACTTATAAACCCCGGTAGCACCTCCCAGTCCTGGCCTTCACCGCCAGTGGTTCCATGGCCAGTGCAAATAGGAGCGGGGACAATGGGCATCCCTGCCTCATGCCCCAGCTCACTTCACAAGCTTCAGATATCACCCCGCCTGTCCTAACTTGCGCCGTGGAGAACCGATAGAGTAACGCCGTCCATGCTATAAATTTATCTCCCAACCCAAAGCCGGCAATGACATGGAACAGATAAGGCCATTCCAAACAGTCGAATGCCTTCTCTATATCAATGGCAAACACTGCAGTAGTGTCTTTTGACTAAGAGTACCTATAGTAAGCGCCGTATATTGAAGGCTGTGTTTCTGGCAGGTATGAAGCCGGCTTGATCCCAATGGATTATGTTCGGCATGTATGGCAATAACCGAGTAGCCAAGATGTGACTTAGTATCTTATAGTCCGTGTTAAGCATGGAGAGCGGGCGATACGCGGCCCTGTCCCACGCTGGTTTACCAGGCTTAAGAAGAGGAATGATAACCGCTTCCCTCGTGGAGACCGGGAGGTGACCCAGGCGTCTCGCCTTGTTGTATAATGCCACTAGGTGCGGAGCAGGCTGCTCAGAATAAGTTAGATAAAATTCGATCTGGATGCCGTCTGTCCCCTGTGTTTTATTCTGTGCCATATGTTTAATAGCCACCCTCACTTCCCTCAGCTTGATATCTCCGCCCAACACCTCTGCCTGTTCGTCATCTAGTTGCGGAAACTGGAGCTTTGGCGTGAACTCAGAGGCCATCCCCCGTACGGGCTGTCTTGCTCCTGTATAACTCCTTGTAGATGTCGTAGAACAGCTCGTTGATGCCCTCTTGAGTAAAGCAAGCATCCCCCCAGTCATCTCGTATCTCCAATATCGGCGTTCCTCTTCGTGCCGGGTTAGCCAACCAGGCCAGGAGAGCTCCTGACTTGTCCCCCTCGACATGGGTGTGGGTGAAATAAGCCTTGTATTCAAAGCAGTGCAAACCCTCCACCTGTCCTGCCACTGCCTCCCTTGCCCCCTCCAATTTTGGCTGCTTGTCGGGCCTCCCAGGGAGATCTTCCTCTATGTCCTGCAGATGCTGTTCCGCCTCTCCCACTTCTGCCAACAGTACCCTACGTACTCCCACCATCTCACCTATACTACGGCCCGAATCACTGTCTTAAAGGTGTCCCATTCCACCAAAGGCGTGGAGGCGGTCCCCTCGTTGTCCCCAAAGTATTGCATGATAAACGTGCCCACCACTTCGCAAAATACCTGGTCTTCTAATGCCTCCGGGCGCAGGTGCCAGGTCGGTATCCGGGCCTGGGTCCGCAACCACTGTATCCAGAGCAAGACAGGGTTATAATCTGAGAGTGTTCCAGCGAGATACTCACTACCCTGCACTCCTCCATGTACATCCGGAGTACATAATATTGCATCCAGGCGCACGTGAAGGTCATGTAACGCAGAGAAGTAGGAGTAATCACGTTCTTCTGGGTGTTGGGCCCTCCAGGTATCCACTAAGCCCCACAGGTGTTGCCAATTACGCCTAGCCTCTGCAATCTTATGTGTGGGGGCATTAGGAAGCGGGGGTGCGAGCAATCCAATATCACGTCTGAGATACAGTTAAAGTCCCCTCCAAGTAATACTGAGCCTGTAAAATAAGGTGCCAGCTTCCCAGACAATTGGGAGAAAAAGGCAGGTTGCTCCGTGTTGGGAGCATAAATGCTCCCCAGAGCAATGTCACGTCCATCAAGTTTCCCAAGTACCACTACATACCAACCTTCCGGGTCTTTAAGCTTTTCCCTGCATTGGAAGGGTACTCCCGTCCGCACACAAATCAACACCCCAAGAGCAAAAGCAGAATATGTTGTGTAAAACAAATGACCACCCCATCGCCGCTGCAATGCTACTCCTTCCTGTGCCTGCAAATGTGTTGCCTATAATAATGCAATATGAACTCCCCTCCATATCAAATATGCATGTAACTTTTGTTGACGCCACAGAGTGCATGCCCTGCACATTCCATGATAGACACTTCAGGTTATTGGTGGACTCCATCCCAACCATGTGAGGTATTCAACTCCAAAAGCTGCTCTAGGGACATGCCTAGCTCTATTAAACCCCAAAACTAAATAACATTCCCAACTCCCCCTCCCCAGGATAGCTACTCTGGAACTATTACCCATCCAAACCTTAATGCACACAAAGTCCCCTGTCAGCTACAGAGGGAATGGGGAACGTGGCTGGCTTGGATCCCTCTTTCCCATGCGCTTCAGCCCCCTCGTAGATAAGACAGCCCCGGCTCAGCACCAGCGAGACCTCATGATCAGTAAACGAATCCCCCTTTTGTCATCAACCTGACCCCCCCATCAGATTATGCCATCCGCCGTCTGCAGCGTCACCTCGGGCATGCAACCCCTGCTACCCTGCGAAGTGCCTGAGTCATTACCCACTGAGTCCCCATAGTGCCAGCTTCTTCGGTCAACACCACAGCTCGGTCTTGCGCCAGCGCCACCCCTCCCTGTACTGCCTCTGCCCTTTCCCGCGCCATCTGAGAAACTGTGGGCTTCTTCTGAGTTCAATTGCGGAGACGCCTGCGGGAGCCCATCGGCCTGTTCAAATTCCCCTCCTGTGAAGCCCCAGGGTTCCCTCCGCTCAGTGTCTCCTTCTTGTAGGACTCTAGCCATTCCCATGCTTCATTAGGGGAGTCAACATAGTGCACGGTACCATCCAGAAGTATACACAGCCTCGCTGGAAACATCAGGGAGTACTGAAGGCCCTCGTCTCAGCGCGCCTTCTTAACTGCCAGATAGGCGACCCGCTTCCTTTGCACCTCTTGTGTGTAGTCTGGGAACAGCGTGACCCTTGGGTTATCTACTGTGAAGGGCCCCCCATTCTCTCTTCCCCTGTCTCAGAAATGGAGTAGGCGAGCCACCCCTGGTCTCGGTTGTTGTCCAGGGCTGTGTGCTCTTTCAAGGGTATAAAAGGCAGTGAGGCCCTTCGGGGCCACGACAGTTCTAAACCAGTTTTCCAGGAAGGTCACAATGTCGCTCCCTTCCGTCCCCTCCGGGAGACCCACCACCCGCACATTGTTCCGGTGGTTGCTCCCTACCACATCTTTGGCTCTGCGTTTCAGCACACCCACTCTCTCCACCAGGGCCTTCATCTGCTACTCTGAGACTACGGTGGTCCCCCGCCGGACCTTCGATTCAGTTCCACTACCGCTCACAGCAGCAGCGGGGTGCCGCCAGTCTTGGCGATGCTCTGACTCCGCACCTAAGGGCGATGTCGGCCTAATTCAGGGATCAGGTTTAGCTGCGCAGCAGCACCTCGCCTGCCGCCATTTTGGGCTGTCTCTGCCCCCCGGGAGAATTCCTCCAGCACAGACTGTAGGCGAGGACCGGCACAGCATTCGGGCCAGTCGAGTGGCTCTCCGTGTCCCCCGCTTCTGGGGTGTCATCAGCAACGCGCTGCCGGGCTCAGGGCATCATTTTGTGCAGGATAACGGCTAGGCTGATGCGGAGCTCACTGCTCACGCGTCCACCTTCGGCTCCGGCCAAGCCACGCCCCCTGCTTTACGCAAATAATGCCGTGCTTATAGCATTAACCCCAAGAGCATTGCCAATCTTAATTGATGGTTTTGTCTCCTTCATATAGGGATTGTATTTGTCCCCCAATTATGCGAATTCATTTGTGATGGAAGTGGGCTGTCGAGGGAAGAGTAATACTTTTTACAAGGTGGGCACCCATAACATAGCTAAAGTCCCAGATTTTAAATACCTCAGGGTTTTATTTGACGCCAAATTAAATTGGAACATCCTGAAAGAAGAGAAGGTGGCGGACACAAAGAAGTCAATGGGGGTTATTGCAAGCTTTGCACAGACTAGGCACATGGTCACCCAGGGTGATTTAAAAATTATACCAATCAATTTGTGTTTCTATAGCAGTGCATGGAAGTGAAATCTGGGGCTATAAGGGTCTAGGTGGGCTTCATACGACAGACAATAAATATCTGAGATGGTTATTAAAGGTCCTTCAAGGCACCCCCGCTTATTCAGTTCATGAAGAACTTGGGGTAAGGCAGGTGGAGGATCTAGTAGCTGTTAAACCCCTTCACTACTGGTTGAACATTTGGGCAAAAGAGGAGTCCTCCCTCAATCAGGAGATAATCTGGGATTCCCTCTCATTAGAGCATGCGCCAAGAATACTGTGGCTAAGATATATCAAAGACACGTTGTGTAGCCTAGGAAGACCGCACCTGTTTACAAACTGTAGTTCAGTGAAGATAGGGGATAAAAAATTAATCAATGATCTCTTCTTTAACAAGGCCAGTATGGACCGAGAAGACAAGGAATTGTTAAAACCGACAGTTAGAGCGCATGCTTTAGTGAAATCAGTGCAAGGAAATGAACATTATTTAACTATTTTAACTAGTGCTTATGACCATTTTTTAATTGTGCGCTTTAGATTTAATATGCTCCATCCTTTAGAGGGTGTCCCTATCAGAGGACCCTGTGGTTGCGACACTAGGTTTCCACAACACATTTTACATTTTGTCCTTTTATGTAAATATTTTACAAATCCCCGGCAATTGTATATTAAACCATATTTAGAAGGGATGGGTTTTAGACAGGCTTGAATTGCGCTTTTGCACATGCAACTTTTGCAGACTGAACACACTTTACTTGTGGTTACACACTTTTTAAGGACACTGGTGAGATCCAGGAAATCTCTGAACGATTAAGACAGAGGGGTGTGCTCTGTAAATTGTTAAATGTTTGAATTAGGCACTGGGTAATACCAGTAAGCATTGAGTCTAAGGCATAAATTAGAGACCCTGCAAGAGGATTGTATAATGTGCTGTTACTCTAACACTGATGTCAAAATGAATTATCCCTTTTATTATTACTCTGTTATTTGTTTTTAATCTATTTTATCTTTTATGGCTGTATGCTTTGCCGACTAAAGAAGTATTATTATAGGTGCTTTCAGTGTGGTATGGCTGTAGAAATGAAGAACATTGACTTTGGGGCTCTTAGCTTTTTTCATTATACTTCAGGCCATAGTAAGTGAGACAAGCCACGCTCATCCACCTGAAGCAAAACAAAAAGAATAAAAAAATGCCTACAGCTCCTGGTATTCCCAGGCGGCCTCCAATCCAGGTACTAACCAGGCCCAACCCTGCTTAACTACTGAAATCACTTACATTCAGGGTGGTATGGCTGTAGGCATGAAGAGCACTGACTTTGGGCTCATAGGGCCACATGTAGGTAATTAGTATTTACTGATTGGTAAATACCGAATTTTGCCGATTCGGTATTTACAAATCGGTAAATGCTATGTAGGTATATTTACCGAATAAATTAACGAATCGGTAATATTCGGTAATTTCCGAATCAGTATTTACCGATTCGGTATTTGCCATTGATTCCTATGGGCCTTGAGGCCCATAAGAACCAATGGCAATTACCGAATCGGTAAATACCGATTAGGTAAAATTGCCGAATTGACAAGGGGACAGGGTGTCACTTTGACACCCTGTTGCACCCCTGATTCAGGCTTGTGTGCCATGTGACACACATACATGCCCTTAAGGCATGTATGTGTGCCACATGGCACAGGTGTACATGCACAGATGTGCATGTACACCTCAAAATGTGGTTTTGGGTCTCCTACCCATTTGCATTAGGGGGCCAGTGAATGTGAGACTGGAATCAGGGTATGGTACCATAGGCACTTTCCCATGGGATAAAGCACTAACTTTGGACCGTTTAGTCTTTAAAATGCTCTGCCTTCTTCAGTATACTTTCCCAGCATCTCCGAATTGAGCATACGGAAGGAAAGAGCAGTTGCAAAATGGAAAATGAACACATAAAACATTATTTTGCTCTCTTTTCCCATGATTACAGCCTGGTCAGCAAGACTTTATTTGCAGTACCTCCACAATGGGTATTTCTCTTACCATGGCAGCTGCAGATAATATAAAATAAAAGCTCACATGTATAGACCTATAGAGCAGTGGAAACAAGAAGGTGCCCCTTTTATGTGATGTGTAAAGGAACATGTAAGCTTATAATCTCCGAGAGACTTAGAGTGACATCCTAGATAACTGGTGGCTGAGCACGAAGAGTTAGGTCGTAGGAGACCATCTAGCAAGCTGTTGTTTTATTTCCCTCACTGCCTAGTATCATAATCCTTGTCTGTCCAATGCTGAAGTAAAAGTATTGTGTAAAGTTGTGCTTACTATCATTACTTTCTGATTATTGAGCTTGGCACTTCACAGAGCCCAATCAAATCCTAGCACTGATCTGCGGACCCTTGTTCCCTAACACTGCCTGCTTCCACCGCCGCAGCCTAAAGTTGTTGACCCCACGAGTGGAAGATGTGTACTCTTGCCCATAAAGCTTGTCTACTGAGCTTTTGTTCTCTTATTCTGAATGATCCTCTCTCTCGAACTGGAACTGGACTCCTCCTCTATTTCAGATGGTGGGTGTGTCGCTCAGTGTTTATGTTGTTGGGCTGACTTACGCTGTGTTGTTGCTGAGTGCTGCAGTGGTGTTGCCTAGTGGTTCTTTGGTGATGCTGTGTTGTGGAGTGTTGTTGCTTTTGTTCTGCTGAGTGATGCTCTGGTGCAGTACATAAATTAACAATAGATGACAGGAGTGATGAATGTCCAAGACAGATGTACTGGGGTGTTGCTGTGGTGGTGTGTAATAGTGCTGTGTTGTTGAAGAGTGATGCTGCCCTTTAACATTATGAGTGTATTGTATGTTGTTGCGTTATGCTTATTGTGTGATGTTTGTATGTGATGTAGCATATTTGATGTTGTGTGAGTGTGAGTATTTTGCATGTGTTAATGTTATGTTTTTAATTAATTTGTGTGTGTATGTGTGTTTTTTTTGTTATAGGTGTGTGCTGCTAATGTGTCGTAATGTTTTTTTTTTTACTAATTTAAAAATGGCGGGCGCTATGTTTTGCCTTTACGTTCCTTACGTAATAGCATTTAGCGTTCTAGTTTTTTTGTCCCTTGTATTTCCTTTTTGGCGTGACGTAATTTTTAGCCAATCGCAGCGCTACGTTTTGTGACTTAGCATTGCGTTTGATGTGCGTCAATTGGAAAATCCCCAGATTGCCGTGAATGTTCGTGTCGGAAAGGTGTGTTCTTCTTCCGGTCTTGTTGCTGCGTCGTTTGACAGGTAAGAGTTAAGTTTTATAATATTTATTACATTATGATAAATGTATTATAGCTTCCATTTATATAATTTACGAATTTGATAAATGTATTGGATGTATTCTCGACGTTTTTGTATCGAGACTGTTTTATTAGTTACTGTATGTACTTAGTATATTCTTCTGTAAGGTTATAAACTGTGTATGTGCTATGTTTTAATGTTTATATTTATATTGATTATGTTTTTTTTTATTTGCTATCGAATTTCCTTGTTTTTTAGATGTGTTATGTATGTATTATTTTTGTAATTAATACATACATAACCGTTTTTAAGCAGCACTTCCCTGTGTGCGAGTGGGACGCTTTGCTGATTAGAGAGCACTCTGCTGGGGACTTACTTGTCTTGCCTGTCGACCCACTGCTCGCGGTACCCGCTCCGCGGGTCCCGCATCGCGCTGTGTGAACTTCTACAGCCTGGAGATTGGAGGGTCAGCTGGGGGAGTTTACTGACGGGGCTGCGAGCGGCGTGCGCTCAAGGAGGGACTTCAACTCCCAGGAGCGCCTGCCAGCCCGGAGGACCAACACCTGGGCCGCTCTCCCCGACCCCTCCCACCCTTCCACCGACCGTTTTTAAGCAGCACTTCCCTGTGTGCGAGTGGGACGCTTTGCTGATTAGAGAGCACTCTGCTGGGGACTTACTTGTCTTGCCTGTCGACCCACTGCTCGCGGTACCCGCTCCGCGGGTCCCGCATCGCGCTGTGTGAACTTCTACAGCCTGGAGATTGGAGGGTCAGCTGGGGGAGTTTACTGACGGGGCTGCGAGCGGCGTGCGCTCAAGGAGGGACTTCAACTCCCAGGAGCGCCTGCCAGCCCGGAGGACCAACACCTGGGCCGCTCTCCCCGACCCCTCCCACCCTTCCACCGACCGTTTTTAAGCAGCACTTCCCTGTGTGCGAGTGGGACGCTTTGCTGATTAGAGAGCACTCTGCTGGGGACTTACTTGTCTTGCCTGTCGACCCACTGCTCGCGGTACCCGCTCCGCGGGTCCCGCATCGCGCTGTGTGAACTTCTACAGCCTGGAGATTGGAGGGTCAGCTGGGGGAGTTTACTGACGGGGCTGCGAGCGGCGTGCGCTCAAGGAGGGACTTCAACTCCCAGGAGCGCCTGCCAGCCCGGAGGACCAACACCTGGGCCGCTCTCCCCGACCCCTCCCACCCTTCCACCGACCGTTTTTAAGCAGCACTTCCCTGTGTGCGAGTGGGACGCTTTGCTGATTAGAGAGCACTCTGCTGGGGACTTACTTGTCTTGCCTGTCGACCCACTGCTCGCGGTACCCGCTCCGCGGGTCCCGCATCGCGCTGTGTGAACTTCTACAGCCTGGAGATTGGAGGGTCAGCTGGGGGAGTTTACTGACGGGGCAGCGAGCGGCGTGCGCTCAAGGAGGGACTTCAACTCCCAGGAGCGCCTGCCAGCCCGGAGGACCAACACCTGGGCCGCTCTCCCCGACCCCTCCCACCCTTCCACCGACCGTTTTTAAGCAGCACTTCCCTGTGTGCGAGTGGGACGCTTTGCTGATTAGAGAGCACTCTGCTGGGGACTTACTTGTCTTGCCTGTCGACCCACTGCTCGCGGTACCCGCTCCGCGGGTCCCGCATCGCGCTGTGTGAACTTCTACAGCCTGGAGATTGGAGGGTCAGCTGGGGGAGTTTACTGACGGGGCAGCGAGCGGCGTGCGCTCAAGGAGGGACTTCAACTCCCAGGAGCGCCTGCCAGCCCGGAGGACCAACACCTGGGCCGCTCTCCCCGACCCCTCCCACCCCTTCCACCTCTTTCTACATTAATCCAATACTACTCCCGCAGCGCGGGAGAGCGCGCGGGAGAAGCCCGGGACAAGGGCGGGACCGTCTGTGGCCGTCCGGGGCCGCAGGAGGCCGGGCAGGGCCACCCATCTAACATTTATTCTTTCCTAACTGTGGCTTTTACTTGGTCTTAATATTTGGTATTGTATATTAATATTTTGAAGTATATATTATGTATATTTATTAATTGTTTATCGAGACCCGTGACATCTTAGATTTTTGTAATCTCTTTACAAACATGCCCCTAAGGTCAGGTAAAGAAAGACATGTTCAGGTTTCCACCTCAAATGGCACTTTTACCGGGACTATTGATCAATTTTTTACACGCTCTACTGCCGTTTTGGAAAAGGAGATAGCCTTGGTTGAAAAACGTCTTTCGCTTGATATTATTACTGGCAAGCGTTCCTCTCTTGGTAAAATTAGCGCGGTTGTCTCTCCTGTCCCACTTACATTGTTGACTACAAATAGTAACGATATAAATGTGGAGTCGTTATTGTTAACTGCTCCCGATAACTATTCTGTGGAGGTAGCGGGGACAAACCAAGAAAGTGTATTTAATACTGCACAAGGCAACCTTTCGAATGGTGGGACTACCGATTTAGATGTGGTTAGTGAGAAATCTGGCCTTTCAGATTCGCCTAATTTCAATGTCAGTACTGAACATATGGATTCCACTTTTAGTTCACAACATACATCTTCCCATAACCGTGGGAAGCGTAAAAGGGTAGATTCACCTGATACAGATGTACAAACCGAGGGTGCGGGAAATTTTATTTCATCCCCCTCGCAGCCACCTAATACTAATCTGATTGTCCATCCTGAGGAATGTAATCCCACAATTAGTATCTCAGAAGAAATTTTCCTGGCCAGGACTGAGTTACTACTCAAATCACTTCTTTTACCACTTTTCGAAAGGACTAGACTGTTAAACGATAAAATGGATGCCTTAGACAAGTTGGTTAAAGATAATATAGTGTCATCGAATAAAATCCTTGCTAGCTTAGTGCCAAAAGGATTGAATCCCCCCGCCCCTCTCACTAATTTGCCTACTACTATGGTCAATAATATAGGGGTCAATAATAATCATGGTAATAATAGCAAAAACACCTCTAAAGCGGGGTTATCTATTCCCAAATCAGCACAAAATATAACAGTACCAGTTCCCAAAAAAGGAACCTTGGAGAATTCAACTGGGCTAAAGTCTGCTGTAAACCCGCAGAATCAGAGAAACCCAACTCCTACACAGAATAAGGCTTTAAGTCATCACCCCAAATCTATCCCAAGGAAGCATTGTGTGAATCTCCCCCCAGAATCAGTGCCGTATACTATTATTTTAACTGGTGTGGCTCCCCTTAGTAGCGGCACGAGAGAAACACACAAGGATCTTTACAATAAGGTCATATTCTGGCTTAATAAAAACCGTCCGCTTCCCCCTGATCTAAAACCCGAAATCCTTAATGTAAGGAGGGTGGACTGGGTAGGCTTTGAGAAAAAAGACCTTGAGGGTGACTGTGTGGTTATTAGTTTTAGAGAACCATGGGTAACTGAATTTATTAGTAGGGAAGCAAGATTTGGAAGAGTTGGAGATGTGCAAACATTATCACTGCATTATTTTTATCCTGCTTTACACGCAACTAGACCCCAAACTCCAATCCACCACACAAGAAGGGATAGGTTTAGAGGCAGATTTCAACCCGAAACTCCGATCTACCCAATGTTTTATCCTCGCCTTGCAAATCGGTTTGCACCATTGTCAGGGCTGGAAGGTGTAGATTGACAAGATGTTGAATCTTTAGATATTGGGGTATCTGAAGATGTAGTAACCCAGCCCCTAAATAATGTGAAAACCCCTGAAATGGAGATTGCTTTAGGGTCCATTGACGTAGTACAGAGGGAGATAGAAAGGGATATACACCCTAATTGTACACCTAGTCCTTTGAATACAGTAGAAACTATGAGTCCAACGGTATTTATGGGAGAGAAACCACCTCATATCCTGACAGTTTTATCATGGAATATAGCGGGATTGAGGGGGAAAATGTCAGAGGCTGAGTGGTGTTCCTTTATAGATTTATACGATATAATTGTTCTGCAGGAAAGTTGGTCAACAGAGCCCATTTATCGAGTTGGCTATCTTAACTATTATAAACTAGCCTGCAAAGGATTGAAGGGACGTCCCTCGGGTGGCCTGGTCATCTGGATAAAACAATCTTTAGCCCTTGCGATAACAGATCTCCCCACCGCAAGTACTGATATTCTGGCCCTGAAATTATGTGGTGTAAATAAACAGGTTTTTTTCCTTATTAATATTTATGCAAGAGGGCTACCAGGAGGGAAGCCCGCGAGAGTGGTAGCTGAATTAGAATTTGTATTGAATAGTATTAGTAGAGATAAATGTGTTATGGTGGCAGGAGATTTTAATTGCTCTTTTGAACCTTTTCCTAGCCTTGTTGATGGGGGTTATGGGGAGATTGACCAGTTATGGAATATCCCTCATTTAACTATTCCACCAGTTAAAAAAGTCACTGAGGCTGCTATGCAGTGGTTAGGTCTGTGCCTTGATTGGAATTTGCGTGCAGCAAATGGCAGGACCAAATCAGACACAATGGGAATGGTTACATTTGACAATTCCCTGCACTCGAGTCGCATTGACTATTTCTTGTTAAGATTAGAATACTGGAAATTATTGGAGGATATGGCGGTGGTCACCAGATCTGAAAGTGATCACAACCCCCTGGCCGTAAAACTATTATTGCAGGAGGGTTTGTTTTTGGATCCTGCAACCAGCATCTTTACTGCAGATGCTGGTCTTACGAATGACTGCAGAAGGGTAAGATGGGCCAGGTTACTAGATAACCCCTCTATTATCAACAAAGTTGCCGATGAGGTCACAACTGCAACAAACCTGATAGTACCCTTATTTGATGAAGGAATCTCACCTGATCAAATTGGGATGATTCACGAGTCTCTTTTTAATAAAATTAAATCTTTTTTTATTGAACCAGTTAAAGGAAGGATAATAGTGCAAACTAAGTCAAAGTGGTACGACAAATCTTGTCGTGCCGCCCATAGCTCTTTGTTATCTGCTATCAAATCTAAAATAGCCAGGGATATAAGGTTGGCTAGGGCAAACTATAAGAAAGTACTTAAAGAGGCAAAAACGAAATGGGATGACCAGCGTTGGTTGGATTTATATCAGGCAAGCACCTCATCCAACCAACAAAAATTCTGGGAGGTTGTTAAATGGGGTGGGACGGGTGATATGCATGTTCCTGTTAATTATGTTCCAGTTGAGCAATGGGTCAAGCATTTTGAGGCACAGTTTAGTGTCGCGGAACGGATCTCCCATAACAATAGGGAAGATGCCAGCGTACAGTTTCCTGTGCCATCTCATGATCACATTGTCTTTACTAAATCAGAAGCGATCACCGCCCTAAACCAAGTGCAGAATGGTAAAGCCCCAGGTATGGACTGCATCCCTGCGGACCTTTTTAAGTATGATCAATTGCATTGGGTCCCGTATATAACACTTTTGGCAAATGCAATAGCTAGAGGGACTGAGATTCCCATTTCATGGAAAGGGGCAGAGATTCTGCCCGTGTATAAAAAAGGGGACAGAACTGATGCAGGGAACTATAGACCCATCAGTCTTATTGATGCCCTTCAAAAGGTTGTAGCTCGAATGCTGTTAGGAAAAATTCACTCATGGATGTCCGAAGCTGACATTCTGTCTCCCATGCAGGCGGGTTTTAGGGAATATACTAGCACAGTTGACCAGATATTAAGATTTGTCATGATTTTCTGGAAAACTGTATTCCTGAGAGGTGGCACGATATATGCTGCATTTGTGGACCTCAAATCAGCATTTGATTTGGTCCCAAGAGCAAAGATGTGGTCAGCCCTGAGAAGGATGGGTGTGCCTGCCGCACTCCTTGATCTCACAATCAGGATGCATGAGGGAAATTTTGCCAGAGTTAGATGGGGGCGGCAGGGTCAGGTCACAGACACCTTCCCCGTGACACGTGGAGTGAGGCAGGGCTGTGTCCTGGCTCCTACCCTGTTTATACTCTTTATTAACCAGGTGGTGAAATTCCTCACAGACACTCCGACTGATGCCCCTTCATTGGGTGGGACTAAATTTCCTCTTTTAATATTTGCAGACGATACTCTTATACTGGCTAAAACACAGAAGGGTCTGCAAGTGGCTATAAATAAATTTGTGGACTTCTGTAATGAGAATGATCTGGAAATTAACATCAATAAAACTAAGTTCATGGTCTTGACAAAAAATAAACCGAAGAGGGGTCATGTTACCATGAATGGGTCTAGTTTGGAGCAGGTTGAAGCTATGACATACCTTGGTGTTTCAATAGACTATAGATTAAGATGGAAAGAACAAGTGGCTGCGCTCAGTTTGAAATTTGCTCGCTTGTCCGGTTGTTTAGTAAAGGAGCAGCGATGTTCTCTTACTAAAAGAGTTTTACCGGCTCTTAAAATCTATAGTGCCAAAATTAGTTCAGCTATTTTATATGGGGCCGATATTTGGGGCTGTGTGGATCTGTCTGTCTTAGATAGGATTCAGAGCAAATTCCTTCGAAACCTTGTCAGCCTGCCCCCTTCAACACCAGTCCTACCATTATTAATGGATATGGGCTTGCATTCTATTAAACATCAAGCCCTCTACAGGATGGTGGCACTGTGGAGGCGCATATGGTCTACTCCAGAACTTGCCATGTTTGCCCGAGAAATACAGGATGTGAGAATGCAGCAGGGGGCTGGTGACATACCGTGGTTTAAGCAAATTAAGATCGCTTTGATCAAAATGGGTCTTCCTTTGCTCTGGTCTGAGCCGGGTTCTAATACTTTCCCTACAAAAACAGACTTCAAGCTACTTTTCTGGTCAACGGTAAAAGTAGAACATGTTGTTCTAACGGAGAAACAGAACTTGACAGGTCAGTTTCTGCTTCACAAAATAGTCCCTCACATAGAGATCTACTGGGATGTTATTCCTAAAACATTAGATAGAAAATTATACCATCAGTTTCGTGTAGGAACACTTCCACTGAGGGTTTTTACTAATGGTTGGCAGAAGACCGAATCATCCCTTTGCCCCTGTTGTACTGTCTGCAGAGAAACATTAGGTCACTTTTTATTTGTATGTACTGCTTACAGTGAACCACGACGTAAATGGTTGAAACCAGTATGCTCCAGACTTAATACCCGAGTGAGTAGCGAAGCCTTGTACATTCTGAGAACAAATACTGCTGAATGGCTATCCATTGGAATGGCTAAATTTCTTGGATGGGCTTGGCTAATCAGGATCAAGTCAGTTGGAAACTTATCGTCTTGAATAACTTTGAATAGTATGCTTTTGCATTATACTATGGTCTGATCAGAACTGATGTCCAGTTTTTTCTCATATACAAATGTATATTTGTAAGTTTTTTTATATTTTTAGTAATTTTTTCTTCTTGACGTCTATAAATGTATGTTTAATTGGGAACTTTTACCTAATTAATTACTGTTACTTTTTTTATTTGCTTGTTAGTATTGCTTTGATACTTTATGATTCTGTTAAATCAATTTGTACTGTTTGTTTTGTATGTGTGTCTTTTATGAATAACAATTCGCAATAAAGACGTTAAAAACTGAAAAACTGAAAAACTGTAATTAATATATTGCAATGTTAATAATGTTTTGTATGTACTTGTTATCTTTATTGACACTTTTTCCCTTTGCGTATGTACAGTATTGGTCATATTTTGATAAATGTATTATTTTTATATTTGCATTGTGTTTTGATACATATTTTATTGGGAAGTTGTTTACTAGGATGTACTTTGTGATCCATTTTTTGGTTGTTAATGATTGTTATTTTCCCTTATTTTCCTTGGCGTTTTATTGTAAGTTCAATATTTTTATTGAGATAGTTCTACTTTGCGGACAGATTGTTATTTGTAATGTAGTCTTCTGAATGCAATGTACCAATATACCTTCATGTACCCTCTTGTTCTGTTTAGGATGCGTTAACTACGTTTTTATACACGTTGCTCTCAAAAAAGCACCCTTAAGTGGCCTTGCATTCTGAAATATGCAGATTTTGAAATTTGCGTTGGCTTATTGTTACTGTTGTCTTTTTAGTATTGTACTCTATTCCATAGTCACAGCTTTCAAAAGCGCGGATGGTGCTGTAGAAGTTATGTACTTGAGCTGTAGCAGCATGGAATTGTTGAATCTGTTTTCCAGAGAGATCTGCAAGCAGCGTTTTGTATATGGCAGCCAGAGCAGCATCAAGCTTTTTTATTTATTAGGAAGGATAACGGTTAAAACTTGAATGTAATGCCTGTGATGTTGAATACGTAAAGAAAGAGCGTACGTGAGGGTCTAGATTGCAATTTTTTTTGTAGTAATCTTGTTTTGTAGTTTAACAGTATAATTATTGTAGGTAGTATATGTTTCCATTCTGAGTGATGATGTAGTGTTGCAGAGTGGTGCTGTGGTGTTGTAGAGTGATAATGTGGTGTTGTGTATTGTTAATGTGGTGGTGCAGAGTAATGCTGTAGTGGTAAGTTGTGTTTCTTGGTGATTTTGTGGTGGTGCTGCGTGTTGCTGTGTTGGCGATGAGTGATGCTGGACTTGCGCTGAGTGATGTTGGTGGCTGGTGTGGTGGTGCAGTTGTGGCTTTGAGTGTTAATGTTGGTCTGTTTATTGATAATGCGGTGGTGCTGAGCGTTGCTGGTGTGTTGCTTAGTGATGATGGTGTTGCTCTGATGTTTTTTTAGGTGGTGCTGAGTGATGCTGTGGTGGTGCTCAGTGTTACTAGTGTTGCACTGAGTGATGCTGGGATGTTGCTGTGTGATGTTGTGGTGGTGCTGAATGATTATGTGGTGTTGCTGAGTGGTGTTGTGATGATGCTGAGTAATGTGATGTTGCTGAGTGTTGGTGTGGTGGTGTATAGTGTTAATGTGGTGTTGCAGAGTGATGATGTGGTGCTGCTGAGTGATGTTGGGGTTGTGCTGCTTGGTGTTGTGGTGGTGCTGAGTGATGTTGTAGTGGTGCTGAGTGATACTGTTAAGGTGCTGAGCGGTGGTGTGTTGGTGCATTGTTTTAATGTGGTGTTGCTGAGTGATAATGCGGTGCTGATGAGTGGTGCTGTGGTGGTGCTGAGTGGTGCTGTTGTGTTGGTGAGTGGTGCTATGTTGATGCTGAGTGATGCTGTGCTGGTGCAGGGTGTTACTGTGGTTGTGCACTTAGCACCACCAAAACACTCTGCGCAACAGCAGCATCATTCAGAGCAACACCAGCATCACTATGCAACACATGCAGCATCACTCACCACCACCCTAGCAACACTTAGCAACACACCAGCATCACTCATTAACGCCATAGAATCACTCTGCATCACCACAGCATCACTCAACACCATAACAGGAACACTTTGCACCACAACAGCATTACTTAACACCACTACAGCATCACTCGCCACCACAACAGCATCACTGAGCACCACAGTAGCATCACTCAGCATGCTGGTGTTGTGTTGACTTTTGTTGTGGTGCTGCTTGATGCTGTTGTGGTGTTGAGTGGTGCTGGGATGATGCTGAGTGATGTTGGCGTGGTGCTGCGTGGTGTTGTGGTGTTGCTGAATGATTATGTGGTGTTGCTGAGTGGTGTTGTGATGGTGCTGAGTAATGTGTTGTTGCTGAGTGTTGGTGTGGTGCTGTATAGTGTTAATGTGGTGTTTCAGAGTGATGATGTGGTGCTGCTGAGTGATGTTGGGGTGGTGCTGCGTGGTGTTGTGGTGGTGCTGAGTGATGTTGTAGTGGTGCTGAGTGATACTGTTAAGGTGCTGAGTTGTGGTGTGTTGGTGCATTGTGTTAATGTGGTGTTGCTGAGTGATAATGTGGTGCTGATGAGTGGTGCTGTGGTGGTGCTGAGTGGTGCTGTTGTGTTGGTGAGTGGTGCTATGTTGATGCTGAGTGATGCTGTGCTGGTGCAGGGTGTTACTGTGGTGGTGCACTTAGCACCACCAAAACACTATGCGCAACAGCAGCATCAGTCAGAGCAACACCAGCATCACTATGCAACACATGCAGCATCACTCACCACCACCCTAGCAACACTTAGCAACACACCAGCATCACTCATTAACACCATAGAATCACTCTGCATCACCACAGCATCACTCAACACCATAACAGGAACACTTTGCACCACAACAGCATTACTTAACACCACTACAGCATCACTCGCCACCACAACAGCATCACTGAGCACAACAGTAGCATCACTCAGCATGCTGGTGTTGTGTTGACTTTTGTTGTGGTGCTGCTTGATGCTGTTGTGGTGTTGAGTGGTGCTGTGATGATGCTGAGTGATGTTGGCGTGGTGCTGCGTGGTGTTGTGGTGTTGCTGAATGATTATGTGGTGTTGCTGAGTGGTGTTGTGATGGTGCTGAGTAATGTGTTGTTGCTGAGTGTTGGTGTGGTGCTGTATAGTGTTAATGTGGTGTTTCAGAGTGATGATGTGGTGCTGCTGAGTGATGTTGGGGTGGTGCTGCGTAGTGTTGTGGTGGTGCTGAGTGATGTTGTAGTGGTGCTGAGTGATACTGTTAAGGTGCTGAGTTGTGGTGTGTTGGTGCATTGTGTTAATGTGGTGTTGCTGAGTGATAATGTGGTGCTGATGAGTGGTGCAGTGGTGGTGCTGAGAGGTGCTGTTGTGTTGGTGAGTGGTGCTATGTTGATGCTGAGTGATGCTGTGCTGGTGCAGGGTGTTACTGTGGTGGTGCACTTAGCACCACCAAAACACTATGCGCAACAGCAGCATCAGTCAGAGCAACACCAGCATCACTATGCAACACATGCAGCATCACTCAACACCACCCTAGCAAAACTTAGCAACACAGCAGCATCACTCATTAACACCATAGGATCACTCTGCATCACCACAGCATCACTCAACACCATAACAGGAAAACTTTTCCTTATGACCCAAAACAAATTTTTAACATTTAACGTGCAAGCCTAGTTGCAAAACTTAAAATATGTTTAGCAAACGTTATTTGAATGACGCCGAAAAAGTAATTACCTTTTACGTGCAAGCCTGTAGTCTGAATCTAAAGTAATACCATTGAGCAGTCGCACGCTGGAGAGGGAGGGGGGAATGACTAGGCATGCTGAACGGGAGGGAGGCTGTGTGTTCCGTCTTATTTGTAGACAAGTTTGTTTAACTAAAGGTAGCCATCCCTCCTGTGACATGTATGGTGTGCGGGTGATGGATGGATGGATGTATTGGGAAAAATGGATGTATGTAGTGGGGGGATGGATGAATGTAGTGGGGGATGGATGAGTGGGTGGATGGATGGATGGATTGAGTGGGGTAATGGATGAATGGAGTGGTATGGATGGATGATTGGATGAAGTTTTGGTGATGGATGTACTGTGTGGATAAATGGATGGAGTGGGTGTGATGGATGGATGGATGTAATGTGGGTGATGAATGGATGGAGTGGGGGATGGATGGATGGGTGGAGTTGGGTGGATGGATGGATGGGTGTAGTGGGGGGATGGATGGAGTGTGCGGATGGATGTATGGAGTGGGGGAATGAATGCATTGCTGGATGTATGGTTAAATGAATGGATGGATGTAGTGGGATGGATGGATGCAGTGTGATGGATGGATAGAGTGGTATGAATGGATGTAGTGGGAATGGATGTTTGTATTGGGATGGATGTATGTATTGATGTTGTGTGATGGATGTAAAATATGTAAAGTAAACGTTATTTGATTGACGCCGAATAAGTAATTACTTTTTACGTGCAAGCCTGTAGTCTGAATCTAAAGTAATACCATTGTTTACCTAAACTTATCCATCCCTCCTGTGACATGGATGGTATGTTGGTGTTGGATGGATGTTTTGGGAGAAATGGATGTATGTAGTGGGAGGATGGATGAATGGAGTGGAGGATGGATGGAGTGGGTGGATGGATGGATGTATCGAGTGGGATAATGGATGAATGGAGTGGTGGGGATGGATGGATGAAGTTTTTGTGACGGATGGATGAACTGTGTGGATAAATGGATGGAGTGGGTGTGATGGATGGATGTAGTGTGGTTGATGGATGGATGGAGTGGGGGGATGGATGGATGGGTGGAGTTGGGGGGAATGGATGGATGGATGGGTGTAGTGGGGGGGTGGATGGATGGATGTAGTGTGTGGATGGATGTATGGAGTGGGGGAATGAATGGATGGCTGTATGTATGGCTAGATGAATGGATGGATGAAGTGGGATGGAGTGGATGGATGGATGGATGGATTGATGGATGGATGGAGTGGGATGGATGTATTGAGTGTGATGGTTGGATGTATGTATGTATGTATGGATGGATGAATGGATGGATGCAGTGGGATATGGATGGATGCAGTGGGATGGATGGATGGAGTGTGATGGATGGATAGAGTGGTATGAATGGATGGAGTGGGAATGGATGTTTGTATTGGGATGGATGTATGTATTGATGTTGTGTGATGGATGTAAAATATGTGAAGCAAACGTTATTTGAATGACGCCGAATAATTAATTACCTTCTAAACCTAAAGTAATACCATTGTTTAACTAAAGTTAGCCATCCCTCCTGTGACATGGATGGTATGTTGGTGATGGATGGATGTTTTGGGAGAAATGGATGTATGTAGTGGGGGGATGGATGAATGGAGTGGAATATGGATGGAGTGGGTGGATGGATGGATGTATCGAGTGGGATAATGGATGAATGGAGTGGTGGGGATGGATGGATGGATGGATGAAGTTCTTGTGACGGATGGATGAACTGTGTGGATAAATGGATGGAGTGGGTGTGATGGATGGATGTAGTGTGGTTGATGGATGGAGTGGGGGGATGGATGGGTGGAGTTGGGGGGGTGGATGGATGGGTGTAGTGGGGGGATAGATGGATGTAGTGTGTGGATGGATGGATGGAGTGGGGGAATGAATGGATGGCTGTATGTATGGTTAGATGAATGGATGGATGAAGTGGGATGGAGTGTGATGGATGGATGGATGGGTTGATGGATGGATGAGTGGGATGGACATATTGAGTGTGATGGTTGGATGTATGTATGGATGGATGGATGAATGGATGGATGCAGTGGGATGGATGGAGTGTGATGGATGGTTAGAATGGTATGAATGGATGGAGTGGGAATGGATGTTTGGATTGGGATGGATGTATGTATTGATGTTGTGTGATGGATGGATGATGGATCGAGTGGGATGGATAATTGGATGTATGGATGGTTATAATTGTGGGATGGATGGATGGAGTGGGGGGATGGATTGATGTATGTAGTGCGGCTGATGGATGGATGTAGTGGGGGTGATGGATGGATGCGGTGCGCGCGGTACAGATGGAGTGGGGGGTGAGGGATTAGTCAGCTTGGTGGAAGAGAGGCTGTGTGTTTTCTTCGGAAAACAAACTTTTACTTATGAACGAAAACAAATTCTTAACATCTAACGTGCAAGTCTGGTTGAAAAACGTGTACAAAAAAAGTTATGTTCCTAAGAATGTGTGCACTTAAAAAACGTACAACCTAGTCTCCATGGCATTTTTAAATGCCTTTTATGTACATTTCAACTTTTGTGCGCAACAACACCCATTCAGTGTGCATGGGTAACTGTGCAGCGTGCAGAAAGTGAAGACCCAATAGAAGAGAGGGTATGGGATGCGTGATAGCGTTCTGGAGAGAAAGGTGGTGTGATCAGCGCGAGTGAACTGAAAACAGCGTGCAATAACTGAAGAGCCAATGGGAGAGAGGCTGTGGAATGAATGTTAGCATGGTACAAGTCAGCTGAAAAGAGCGTGCAATAACTGACGAGCCAATGGGAGAGAGGCTGGGGAATGAGTGTTAGCGTGCTACAGAGAAGGGGGAGTGTGATAAGCGTGAGGGGAGAGACGGCCTGGCGGCCGTCAAAGTGAAAGCCGTGGGCAGTGAATAAATTAGAGGAGGAGAAATGCCTGAGGCACAGCGCACGCTGGGGGATGCCTGTGGGAGGGAGGCTGGTGGCTTTGATGTGCACGCGCTTTTTATGTCAATGCGCTTGCGCATTGAGCTTGCTTTTCACGGGCACCGATGGTTAAGCTCTGGTTAAGCCCCTATATTCTCGCAAGCTCAATGCGCAAGCGCATTGACAGGCGAGACCTAAAAAGGGCCTACAGCACCTGGAATTCCCAGACTATCATCCAGGGACTAACCTGGCTCGACCCTGCTTAACTTCTGTGATCAGACGAGATCAGGTGTTTTCAGGGTGGTATGGCTGTAGGCATGAAAAGCACTGACTTTGGGGCTCTTAGCTTTTTTCATTCTACTTCAGTGCTGCAAAAATAAGTGCGAGAAACCACCCTCATCCACCTAAGCAAAACAAAAATAAAATGCCTACAGCACCTGGTATTCCCAGGCGGTCTCCCATCAAGGTACTAGTCAGGTCCGACCCTGCTTAACTTCTAATATCAGACAAAATTAGAGGATTTCAGGGTGTATGGCTGTAGGCATGAAGAGCACTGACTTTGGGGCTCTTAGATTTTTTCATTCTACTTCAGTGCAGGCCATTGTAAGCGAGACAAGCCACCTTCATCCACCTAAAGCAAAACTAAAAGAACAAAAAAATGACTACAGCACCTGGTATTCCCATGCTGTCTCCCATCCAGTTACTAACCAGACCCAACGCTGCTTAACTACTGAGATCAGACGCTTTCAGGTTGGTATGCCTGTAGGCATGAAGAGCAATGACTTTGGGGCTCTTAGTTTTTTCATTCCACTCCAGTGCTGGGCATAGTGAGACAAACCACCCTCTTCTACCTAAAGCAAAACGATTAGGAAATCAATTTGCGTACAACACCTGGTATTCCCAGGCGAACTCCCATCCAGGTACTAACCAGGCGAGACCCTTCTTGACTACTGAGATCAGATGAGATCAGGTGCTTTCAGGGTGGTATGGCTGTAGGCTTGAAGAGCAATGACTTTGGGGCTCTTAGTTTTTTTCATTCCACTTCAAGGCTGGCTTAGTAAGTGAGACAAGCCACCCTCATCCACCTAAAGCAAAACAAGAAAAGCCTACACCACCTGGTATTCCCAGGAGGCCTCCCATCCAGGTACTAAGGCCTGACCTTGCTTAACCACCGATATCAGACGAGATCAGGTGCTTTCAGGGTGGTATGGCCTAAGGCATGAAGAGCACTGACTTTGGGGCTCGTAGCTTTTTTCATTCTACATCAGTGCAGGCCGTAGTAAGCGAGACAAGCACCCCTCATATACCTGAAGAACAACAAACAAAAAAAGGGCATACAGCACCTGAAATTCCCAGACTATCATGCAGGGACTAACCTGCCTCAACCCTGCCTAACTTCTGAGATCAGACGAGATCAGGTGTTTTCAGGGTTGTATGGCTGTAGGCATGAAGAGCAATGCCTTTGGGGCTCTTCCTTTTTTTCATTCCACCTCAGTGCTGGCCATAGTAAGCGAGACAAGCCACCCTCATCCACCTAAAGCAAAACAAAAAAACCAAAAAAAGCCTACAGCACCCGGTATTCCCAGGCGGTCTCCCGTCCAGGTCCTAACCAGGCCTGACCTTGCTTAACTACTGAGATCAGAGGAGATCAGGTGCTTTCAGAGTGGTATGGCTGTAGTCAAAAAGAGAAATGCTTTGGGCTCTTAGTTTTTTTCATTCCACTTCAGTGCTGGGCATAGTAAGTGAGACAAGTCACCATTATCCACCTAAAGCAAAACAAGAAAAGCCTACAGCACCTGGTATTCCTAGGCGGCCTCCCATCCAGGTACTAAGGCCTGACCTTGCTTAACCACCGATATCAGAGATCACGAGATCAGGTGTCTTCAGGGTGGTATGGCTGTAGGCCTCAGTGCTGGCCATAGTAAGCGAGACAAGCCACCCTCATCCACCTAAAGCAAAACTAAAAGAACAAACAAATGCTTACAGGACCTGGTATTCCCTAGCGGTCTCCCATTCAGGTACTAACCAGGCCGACTCTGTTTAACTACTGAGATCAGACGAGATCAGGGGCTTTCAGGGTGGTATGGCTGTAGGCATGAAGAACACTGACTTTGTGGCTCTTACCTTTTTTCATTCTACTTCAGTGCAGGCCATAGTAAGTGAGACAAGCCACTCTCATTCACTTAAAGCAAAATAATAAAAAAATTAAAGATTCTACATCACCTGGTATCAACAGATGGAAGCCCACCCAGGGACTAACCAGGTCCGACCCTGCTTAACTGTTGAGATCAGACAAGATCAGTTCCTATAAGAGTGGTGTGACTCTATGGCATGAAGAGCAATGACTTTGGAGCTCTTAGTAATATTCATTCAAATCAGTGCTGGCCATATTAAGCGAGACAAGCCACACTCATCCACCCAAACCAAAACAAAATAAAACAGGCCAACCCTCCTTAACTACTGAGGTCAGGTGCTTTCAGGGTGGTATTGCTGCAGGCATGAAGAACACTGACTTTGGGGCTCTTACCTTTTTTCATTCTACTTCAGTGAAGGCCATAGGAAGTGAGACAAGCCACCCTCATGCACTTGAAGCAAAAAAATGAAACAAAAAAAAGCCTACACCACCTGGTATTCCCATGCGGTCACCCATCCAGGTACTAACCAGTCCTGGCCGTGCTTAACTACTGAGATCAGACGGGATCAGGGACTTTCAGGATGGTATGGCTGTAGGCATGAAGAACACTGATTTTGGGGCTCTTACCTTTTTTCATTCTACTTCAGTTCAGTCCTTAGTAAGTGAGACAAGCCACCCTCATCAACTTAAAACAAAATATTAAAACTAAAAAAAGCCTACACCACCTGGTATTTCCAGGCAGTCAACCCTCCAGGTACTAACCAGTCCTGACAGTGCTTAACTACTGAGATCAGACAAGATCAGCTGCTTTCAGGGTGGTTTGGCTGTAGGTATTAAGAGAAATAGCTTTGGGGCTCTTCGTTGTTTTCATTCCACTTCAGTGCTGGCCATAGTAAGCGAGACAAGCCACCCTCATCAACCTAAAGCAACATATAAAAAAGAGGCCCGACCCTGCTAAACTACTGAGATCAGGTGCTTTCAGGAGGTATGGCTGCAGGCATGAAGAGTATTGACTTTGGGGCGCTTAGATTTTTTCATTCCACTTCAGTGCTGGCCATAGTAGCGAGACAAGCCGCCCTCATCCACCTAAAGCAAAACAAAAAAAACAAAAAAAAGCCTACAGCACCTTGTATTCCAGGGCGGTGTCCTATCCAGGTACTAACCAGGCTCAACACTGCTTAACTACTGAGATCAGATGAGATCAGGTGCTTTCAGGGTGATATGGGTGTATGCATGAAGAGTAATGACTTTGAGGATCTTAGTTTTTTTCATTCCATTTCAGTGATGGCCATAGTAAGCGAAAAAAGCCACCCTCATCCACCTAAAGCAAAACAAAAAAAGCCTACAGCACCTGGTATTTCCAGGCGGTCTTCCATCCAGGTACTAACCAGGCGCAACCCTGCTTAACTATTGAGATCAGGTGCTTTCAGGGTGGTATGGCTGTAGGTACGAAGAACTATGACTTTAGGACTCTTAGCTGTTTTTCATTCTGTTCAGAGCTGGCAGTAGTAAGCGAGAGAAACTACCCACATCCACCTAAAGCAAAACAAACAAAAAGAGGAAAAAAAAGCCTACAGCAGTTAGTAATCCCAGGCAGTCTTCCATCCAGGCACTAACCAGGCCCGATGCTGCTTAACTACTGAGATCAGATTAAATGAGATGCTTTCAGGGTGGTATGACTGTAGGCGTGAAGAGCACTGACTTTGGGGCACTTAGATTTTTTCATTCCACTTCAGTGCAGGCCATAGTAAGTGACACACGCCACCCTCATCCACCTAAAGAAAAACGAAAGGAAAAAAAATGTGCCTACAGCTCCTGGTATTTCCAGGCGGTCTCCTATCCATGTACTAACCTGGCCCAATCCTGCCTAACTACAATAGACAAGATCAGTTACTTTCAGGTGTGTTTGGCTGCAGGCATGAAGAGGAAAGACTTTGGGTCTCTTAGTTATTTTCATTCCACTTCTGTGCTGGCCCTAGTAAGGGACACAAGCCACCCTCATCTACCTAAAGCAAAACAAAAAAAAAACAAGCTGACAGCACCTGGTATTCTCAGGTGGTCTCCTATCCAGGTACTAACCAGGCCCAAACCTGCTTAACTACTGAGATCAGACCAGATCAGGTCCTTTCAGGGTGGCATGCCTGTAGGTATGAAGAACACTGACTTTGGGGCCCTTGTCTTTTTTCATCCTACTTCAGTGCAGGCCATAATAAGTGAGACAAGCCACCCTCACCCACCTAAATCAAAACTAAAAGAAGAAAAAAATGCCTATCGCACCTGGTATTCACAGAGGGTCCCCCATCCAGGTACTAACCAGGCCTGACCCAGCTTAACTACTGAGATTATCTGCTTTCAGGGTGGTATGGCTGTATGCATTAAGAGCAATTAATGTGGGGCTCTTAGTTTTTTTCATTCCACTTTAGTGCTGGCTATAGTAAGAGAGACAAGCCACCATCATCCACCTAAAGCAAAACTACAAGAAGAAAAAAATGCCTACAGCACCTGGTATTCCCAGGGGGTCTCCATTACAGGTACTAACCAGGCCTGACCCTGCTTAACTACTGAAATTAGCTGCTTTCAGGGTGGTAGGGCTGTATGCATGAAGAGCAATGAATTTGGGGCTCTTAGTTTTTTTCATTCCACTTCAGTGCTGACCATAGTAAGCAAGACACGCCACAGTCATCCCCCCCAAAGCAAAACAAAATAAATAAATCCGGCTGCACCAGATATTGTCAAGCGGTCTCCCATCCAGGTACTTACTAGCCCTGACCCTGCTTAACTACTGAGATCAGCTGCTTTCAGGGTGGTATGGCTGTAGGCATGATAGCAATGACTGTGGGGCACATCGTTGTTTTCATTCATTCCTTTTCAGTGCTGGCCATAGTAAGCGAGAAAAGCCGCCCTCATCCACCTAAAGCAAAACAAAAAAAGCTGACAGCACCTGGTATTCCCAGGCGGTCTCCAATCTAGATACAAACCAGGCCGACCCTGCTTAACTACTGAGATCAGATGCTTTCAGGGTGTTATGGCTGTAGGGATGAAGAAAACTGAATTTGGGGCTCTTAGCCTTTTTCATTCTACTTCA